>NC_140611.1:14080502-15394252 GCF_057381915.1 Diplotaxodon limnothrissa
TGAGATTTAGACTGCAAAATACAAACTATGGCTGGGATACTATGACAAGGGGTAGGGGAGATAACACAGACGACGCGACACAGACTACATGAAACACAGAGACTAAATACACAAGAGGGGTGATCAGGGGAAGTGGCCACACATGGGAACACAGCTGACACAGATAAACATAACAAGACATGGCAGGAGTAAACAACACTGACGGGAGACTGTCAAAGTAAAACAGGAAGTACACAGAGGTGCAAACAGGAGGAGAGAGAGAGAGAGCACGGGCATAGTGGGCTGGGGAAACATGGAATAAAACATAAGGAGAGACGAGGGCTCACAGATACACAGAGGGGCACACAGGGGGCAAAAGCCACGAATGGAAAACACTAAGGGAACCACACAAGAGGGCAACTCAGAAAACGTGGCCTAAAATAAGGAACGAAATACAAAAATACAAAGAACTAAGAATACTGGGCCCACATGGCCCAGGACCATGACAAAGACTTGTCAGTGGCTGCCAAGATTTCTTGTAGGATCGCTGTGTCTCAGCACTTTTTAATTAAAATGCTCCATTTGTGCCACCTATCCTAGTTGCCTGGGAGAGAAAATACAAGAGAATAAATTACTGCATCCATTCCTGCTGGCTATACTCTGCTGCTTCGCAGCATTTTATTAGAACTGATATGGCACTTTTTAAACATCTGGGGGCTTGTTTACTCTTGCTGTCTTGATGAAATGATAAAATGAGAAGATTAAGACCATGTTTTCTAAATATAGCAAAGGCACTAATTTTTTATTACAGTATGTGGAAGTTAAATTAAGAAGCCTAATGTAAGACATGGATAAAAAACAACAACATTTTATTTCCCTGTTATATTCAAAAGCATGAATCCACTCGCACTGCACACACACCTTCTGGTGTCTAACGGTCATAACCCCAGTGTGGCTTGTGCTCACATGCAGACTGACAGGAAGTGTTATCATTTGATCAAGTGAATGCTCTGTGTTACAACCATCTGGCTCACTCCAGAGAAGCGACTGTGTTATTTTTAGACATATAGTAAATCTTCCACTGTGGCTCGATTCATCACATTGTTGAGCAATATTGGTGCAGTCATGAAGTTTGAAATTATTTCTGTTGGATCAAAACTTGATAAACAATTTATTAATGTTTTACAGATCAGAAATAATAAAAACGTTTCGGTTACCTGTTGGTGGGAAATTCTTCATGATGACACTCTTGAGTTCTTTCTTGATTGGTAAATTACACTCCTCCAAAATATGACCTGATTGCTTAACTTCTGGAAAGGGTCTTTAATAGGGATGGGTATCGTTTAGGTTTTATCCGATACCGGTGCCAAATCGGTACTTTTGAAACGGTGCCGGTGCTTAAACGGTGCTCAAACCGGTGCTTAAAGAATGGAGAACAAACTTTGTCCAAAAACCTCTCATGTTCAGCTGTTTTTTTTTGTAAAAAGATAACAATGTTAGCCTTTTCTGCAGCTATGTGGCATATATGGCATCACTCTTAGCTGGAAGCAGTGCTTAAACAATGGAAAAAACACAAACTTAAACCCTCTCATGTTTAACTGTTTCCCACTTTTTCTTTGGTCATTTTAGCCTTTTTGGCCAGGGTGAAGGGAGTATCTGCCATCAAACAAGAGGACAGCCGCATGTAGCTATGATGATGTTTGCTAGTTCACCTTACATGCATTAATGTAATAACGTGGTTAGCCTACTCAACGTAAATTACACACGAACAACATGAAGCTACTCACGCAGAGAAGAACGGCTGCTGCTGCCATCATCATCAGTCATCATTTCTGCTACACTGGCAGGGCTAGGGGCCAGGACTCTATTCTTCGGGTTTTTGGGGGATTTTGCTCCGGGTCCGATAACTGGCAACCCACCCGACGTGCACGGTGTGAGGTCTCGCAGCAAGCTATCAAATACGGCGCATTTCTCGGCTTTTAAAAAAAAACGCTATGCGTCGCCAGCTGTTTAATCGGATTCGAGGTGTTGCCTCCTTTGACAGTATCACAGTATCAGCTTAAAGCACTTGTTGCAGGCTGCGGAGTTTGCATATTTTGCTGTGAAGTACAGCCAGACTTTTGACCGCTTCGCCTTGGGCATTTTTAATCTGTAGCGCTGCTCTAAAAGAACGTACGTACCTGGCCCCGCCTACTATCCTCGGAAACGTAAAATGATTGGCTAGAAGTGTATCACAGCTCAGGAAAAAAAAGCACCGAAATAAAGCACCGAAATGTGCGCTGCTTTTCGGTCTGGTTACTACCGTTTATGTCAGAACCGGTGCCATCATGGCACCGGACACCGGTACCCATCCCTAGTCTTTAATATATGTAGACCAAAAACATTTATTAAATTTTATTAAATATTTACAAGTGCAGGTCATGTGTTGTATAACTTTTATTAACGTGTGTGTCTGTGTTTCTATGTGTCTTGGTGTAGGGCTGCTCGATTATGGCAAAAATGATAATCACGATTATTTTCACTGAAATTGAGATCACGATTATTTGACGATATTTATTTAACCCTTTAAGACCTACTATAGAACCAAGTCCACCAGAGCTTATATTATTTTTTTTTACATGCTGTAGTGCCATTTGTGGGAGCATTTCAAGTTGCTATACATCAATACAACTGTTATAGCCCATATTTTAATAATATGTATGCATTAAGTCCATAGTAATTACATAAATTGCAAAAAAAGTGCAATAAACTACAAAAAAAATTGAAAATCGCTTTTGTTTTGTTTACATATATTTCTACTTGGAGAAATTTAAGAGGCTTATCCCTCAAAACTTTAAATACAATAAAGTTGCAAAAAATAGTTTACAACAACAGGAA
Source organism: Diplotaxodon limnothrissa (assembly GCF_057381915.1). Classification (NCBI taxonomy): domain Eukaryota; kingdom Metazoa; phylum Chordata; class Actinopteri; order Cichliformes; family Cichlidae; genus Diplotaxodon; species Diplotaxodon limnothrissa. The sequence goes on from NC_140611.1 coordinate 14,083,359, forward strand.
ATTTATTTTGAGTGTCTTCATAGTTTTATTTTGGAGATACAGCAATTTTTATATACTGCAGGAAAAACAAAAAACAATCCTATGATGCAAATTTGCAAAGAAAACAGCATGTGCATCATTTCACTGTGGGAAGTGTTACGAACAGCTGATAGGAACGGCAAAGCGTGTTTCTGGAATATTATGTTTTTGTTCCTGCAAGCGCTTTTTATGCAATTTTTGCAAAGCTATATGTGGAACGAAACCGTGACCGAGGACAAGCTGATGGCATCAGATGTAAGTACAACTCCTCCGGTTTCATATGCAAAACAAATTATTGCGCTAGCTTACACGGTTCAGGTTCTACAGGGATTTAAAAATAGTTACGCAAAACGGAGCGTGCTGCTCTGACCGGCTTTAAAGGGTTAACAATGACTTTAAAAAATAATATAAAATAGTGTGCAACACCACTGAAGTTTATTTTTAAACTCTCTTTTCAACCAACGGCAGTCACTCTCCAAATAACTTCTGCTTAGCTTTCCGAGCTTCCCTCGGGTCCTCTTAATCAGCGGTCTCCAACCTTTTTTGCGCCACGGACCGGTTTATGCCCGACAATATTTTCACAGACCGGCCTTTAAGGTGTCGCGGATAAATGAGGGAGGGGCTAATAATCGGCTCAGTCATTTTTAATGATCGTTGAAAGCCCAGATCGTAATCGTGATTAAAATTCGATTAATTGAGCAGCCCTATCTTGGTGTGACTCATGCCAAGGTCCCACCTTCTGGTTTCTGGACACCTGCTGGTCATCACACACTTGTACCCGAGTCCTCATCAAAGTCACTACTTGAGGGAGTGGCTAAGCTTTAGTCTTCACTGGATTGTTGAACTACTCACACTTAGTGTAACCCTGACTTCCTTGCTTGTTGACTTGCTTTGTAACCTGGTTGGAACACTAACCCTTATATTCTGTATGCAGATACCTGTGGAGAAATTCCTCCATGAGAGTGGTGAGCAAACTGAGCCCGAGAGTTTTTGTGGAGAGACTTAGTGAGGAGAATCACAAGTACTAGTGAGGGGGGGGGGGGGTCATCACTACTGTGGACTGTGTGTTGGACTTTAGTTGTGCAAATTACTTGATCTATTATTACTGAAGAGAGTCCATCCCTGAGTCCTACTTCTGCCGTTCTGCTTCATGACAAATAAAACCCAGGTGGCTGCTAGCTATGTATATACGTTAGCAGATGGCTCGAGTTATACACAAACTACACTGCAAATAAATCCAAACACACACTTGTCATATTTAGTACTTATCAAATTCACAAAAATGCGTATCTTTTGAGTAGATTTCTGTTGCTGTAAAAAGGATTGAGGGTGCCAAATTGATAGCTATCCTGAGTAAATAAGTCATAGAGGCCTTCCAAGCTCTGTCTGAGATTCAAGTACCTGAAAGAATTCTTGTTATCATGGTCCTGGGTCATATTGACCCAGTGTTCTTAGTTTTCTTGTGTTTTTGTATTTTGTTCCTAGGTTGTTCAGTTTAGTTTATTAGAATTCCCCTCATGTCTTTACCCCGTGTCCTCCTCCACGTATCTGAGTTCCCATGCCTCGTTTCTCCTCCTTGTGTTTTATTACATGTTTTCCCCAGCCCGTTATGTCTGTGCTCACCCCGTGTTCTCTCCTCCCCTCCTGTCTGCGCCTCTGTGTACTTCCTGTTTTACTTTGACAGTCTCCCATCAGTATGCGTCATGTTGTGTTTGCTCCTGCCCTGTCTCCGTGTGCTCCCACTTCCCTTGTTAACCCTCAGTGTATTTATGTCCGCGTCTCCCTCAGTTCTGTGTCACGTTCTCCCTCATAGCTGTGTGTGATTCTCCCTGTGTCTCCTGGTGCACATTATAATAAGTTTTTCCCAGTTTAGTTTTGTAGTCGGTGGAGTATCTTTGCCAAGAATGGGTAGTGCTGCTGTTCTCGGAGTACCAGGAGGTGTTAGCTACCCGTTTACAGAGGATGGTTTCCGGACTCCCCTGACTATTCGGCGCGCTACACCCCCTCATCCAGGACTTCCTCGTTCCCACTGTACACGTCCACCCAGAGCTGCCTCTCCAGTATGAAGAGCCAGAGGATGTTCAGCCCGGTCCGCTGGAGGATTCGCGGCCTGGCTCGTCTCCTCCCCCTTCCCAGAGAAAACGGCATTCACGCCACCGGCGATCCAAAGCAAGCGGAGCAGCTTTCTTCCTTTGGTGAGAGTGATTGTGTTTCTCACATTCCGCTCAAGCATTCAGCTCCCAGGCTTCCTGACATTACATCCTCTGTGAGTAAGACTGAGCTTCCCTCTGTAGACTTTGTTAAGCCTGAATCCGTAGATTGTGACTCTGCAGATTTAAAGTTTCAGGATTTTGAAGCAGTTAACTCAGTAGCATCTGTTTCTGTACCTGTTGTTCCTCTGAGTAAATCCAGTGTTAATAAGCAAGCAAGTGATTCTTCTGTTCTGCCTAAACCTGGTAATATAAAGACAATTAGCCATGCAGCTACTCATTGTGACTGTCTTACCTGCTCACCTGCTCTGTCACCAGAAATCTATGACAGTAACCAAATAAGTTTTGTGTTCCACGGTCTGACCATTTGAACTCTGTGTACCAGGCATTTAGCTCAGTCTCTGCAAAGACTGTTCAGGAAGCTCCTCATGAAATTACTTTTTGTGTTGTTTCCTATAGGACTGTCACTCAAACCTTGGACTGTGCTGCGCCTCAGCTGGTAAATGTAAATGGCAACAGAGTGCCACCTGCCATAGTTAAAATAGCTAAAATGTTTGGACTTAGTGGCCCAGCACTAATGGATCAGGTTGAGTTTTGTGTTTCACAGCCATTTATACGTAAACCAGCTCGCCATGTTTGTGTGTCAGTCCCTGTTAACACTGAGGTTACACCTCAAGAGACTTTTGTAAATAGTCAACAGTGCAATAGACTCAATACTTGAAATGTGCAATTCACTTGTATTTTTATTTTTTATTCCTATTTATTCTATTTATCCCCTTTGTATATTTTATTTATATTTGTCTCTGTATTTATATATGTGTGTGTGTGTGTGTGTGTGTGTGTATATATATATATATATAACAGTTCTGTAACTGTAACTTCGGTCGTTGCTGTGCTTTTTTTGGAAGTCGAATTTCCCAGAGGAACCCACCCGAGGGATTAATAAAGTTCTATCTTATCTTATCTTATCTTACTGTTGTTGGTATTGTTACACCCTGGACTGTGCAGCCCACCAGCCACTTTATTCTGAGACGGCATGTCAAAATACACCTGCTTCTGTAGTCGCTCCTCCTGAGCTGAGAGTTAAAGACCCAGACTTTTTCAAAGACTGCTAATTCTAACGTGGACAGCTTAATAACAGCAGAGTTGCTAAAACCAGCCTGCCATAAGTCTCTGTTTGCTGGAACTGTGTTTGGCACCATTAACCTAGTTTACCCAGTGACTGTTACTGCTCCTGAGCTCCGCTCTCCACCTCCTGTTCCTGTTCCCAGGGCAGCTTGGGCCCAGCTTTCCCTTGTACCCGTATCAGTTCCTTGGGTGAGGGTGGCTGACGTCCAGCTGGTCCCTGCTTCAGTTCCCAGGTTAATTGAGGCTCCATTTGTCCCTGCACCCGTACCTGCTCCTCAGGTGGGGATGGCAGACGCCCAGTCATTGCCTGTGCCTGTTCCGGTTCCCCAGATGAGGGCGACTGTGACCCTGTCGACTCCTGCACTCATCTCAGTTCCTCGGGCGGGAGCAGGCCCAGCTCGTCCCTGCACCCGTATCTGTTCCTCGGGTGGGGATGGCTGGTGTTTGGCCAGGCCCAGTACCCGTTCTTGTTCTCCGGAGGAGAGCAGCCAAGAGTCAGTCACCTGCTCAGTCACAAGTTCAGCTACCTGATGATCCACCATCACTACAACCATCATCACAACCACCACTACAACTTGTACTTTTGTCCATAGCGCAGTTATTAGCTCAGTTTCCTGTTTTGTCACCAGCTCAGTCTCTAGCTCAGTTGTCAGCTCTATTACCTGCTCAGTCATCCATTCTGTTACCACCTCAGTTTCTTGCTCCATTGCCTGTTCAGTTATCAGCTCAGTCCTTAACTCTGTCACCCTAAGAGCCTTCATCAGGAACTCAATGGGGATGTGGCGTACAACACTAGAGGCCAACTTCAAGCCCATAGCACAAATAACCATCAAGTGCGGAATCTACCATGGAGATGCTCTGTCCCCACTGCTGTTCTGCATAGGCCTGAACCCCCTCAGTGAAATCATTGACAAGACTGCCTACAGATACCGACTACGGAATGGAGCAGTTGTGAGCCACCTCCTGTACATGGATGACATCAAGCTGTATGCCAAGAGTGAATGAGACATCGATTCACTGATCCACACCACCAGGATTTACAGCAATGACATCGGTATGTCATTCGGACTGGATGAATGTAGTCGGATGGTAACAAAGAGAGCGAAGGTAGTCAGAACGGAGGGGATCGAACTAGCAGAAGGCAACATTGCAGACATAGAGGACAGTTACAAGTACCTGGGGATCCCACAGGCAAATGGGAACCATGAAGAGGTTGCTGGAAAAGCTGCAACCACCAAGTACCTGCAGAGGGTCAGGCAAGTTCTGAGGAGTCAGCTGAATGGTAAGAACAAGATCCGGGCCATCAACACGTACGCCCTGCCCGTGATCAGGTACCCTGCTGGGGTAATAGGCTGGCCAAAGGAGGAGATAGAAGCCACTGACATAAAGACAAGAAAGCTCCTGACCATGCATGGAGGGTTTCACCCCAAGTCTAGCACCCTGAGGCTGTATGCTAAGCGGAAGGAAGGAGGCCGGGGACTGGTGAGTGTCAGCACCACAGTCCAGGATTAGACAACAAACATCCGCAAATGCATCAGTAAGATGGCCCCAACTGACCGCGTGCTCAGTGAATACCTCAGGCAGCGGAAACCCAAGAATGAGGAGGAAGAGGTGATACCATCATGGAATGACAGGCCCCTGCACGGTATGTACCACCGGCAGATAGCAGAGGTGACTGATATCCAGAAATCCTACCAGTGGCTGGACAAAGCCGGACTGAAAGCCAGCACAGAGGCACGAATCATGGCAGCACAAGAACAAGCTCTGAGCACAAGATCCATAGAGGCTGGGTTCTATCACACCAGGCAAGACCCCAGGTACAGGTTGTGTAAAGTTGCCCCTGAGACAATCCAGCACATAACAGCAGGGTGTAAGATACTAGCAGGCAGGGCATACATGGAACGCCATAGTCAAGTGGCCAGCTTAGTATACAGGAACATCTGTGCATTTGAACAAGGGTGGTGGAGAATGACCGAGCTAAGATCCTGTGGGACTTCCAGATACAGACAGACAAAATGGTGGTGGCTAACCAACCGGACATAGTGGTGGTAGACAAACAGAAGAAGACAGCTGTAGTGATCGATGTAGCAGTTTGCAATGACAGCAACATCAGGAAGAAGGAACACGAGAAGCTCGAGAAATACCAAGGGCTCAGAGAAGAGCTCAAGAAAATGTGGAGGGGGAAGGTAACAGTGGTCCCAGTGGTAATCGGAGCACTAGGTGCGGTGACTCCCAAACTAGGCAAGTGGCTCCAGCAGATCCCAGGAACAACATCGGAGATCTCTGTCCAGAAGAGCGCAGTCCTAGGAACAGCTAAGATACTGCGCAGGACCCTCAAGCTCCCAGGCTCCTGGTAGAGGACCCGAGCTTGAAGGATGAAGACCACCAGGGGCGTGAGGGGAATTATATATATATATAAAACATTAGTGCTGTCAGCGTTAATCTCATTAAAATGATGTTAACACCATAACCGCATTAGCTCTTTAATGCAGCCCCCGTGAGAGGGGCTGTGTTAACGAGCTAACTGCGCTGATGCGTTAAAGCTATGCAGCCCTTGCACGGGGCAATCCATGTTAACTCGCTAACGGAGATTTGCCGCGTTAATGCGTTTATGGCGTTAATGTCATTTTAACAAGATTAACGCTGATAGCACTAATATATGTATATATACATACATATATTTGCATACAGACATAAATGTGTGTGAGTAGGGGAAAGGCGAGCAGGCTGTTGATTACTGCAAGCAGCAGGTTAGAGTGGTCCGTGGAATTGACTGAAGATTATGCGTTTTACAACTACATGAATGTACTATTGCTGTGTGATTTATTACTACTACTGAAAGATACCAATAGCAATTAGATTTTTAAATCTTAATAAAAAATGAGTAACAGTAGGGTGGACATTAGATAAGGCTGCACTTTTTGCAGCGACCTCGTATAGAAAACTGTTTCACGCGTATATAAAACAGGTCCGCGGCTCCTAATACGTCGGTTCCGTGTTGGGCTCGTAGCTGAAAACTAGCTTTACTTTGTTGTCTGGGTCAACTTTGCTAGCAAGAGACAGAGAGAGACTTTGAAAGGCTGCTCCAACGGAATTTATTGTTTCGGAGAAAAACACGAACACAGTGTACAGTCGAGTCTTAATAGCTTACTTAAAACTGGACTACACTGCCCATGAGGCTACATTCTTTAGGGCGATGCCTGTAACACTCTGCCTATTGCCTTCATATTAATTTTTTTTTTTTTTGAGGTTTCATAAGCTTCAGTCATTTTAATGATTATAGGATTTTTTTTGTTTTGTTTTAATACAATGAAGCTAGCGTTGACTGTACAGCCACCAAGATGTTTTCGCCTCAGTTGAGGACTAATAAAAAAAAAAATAAAAAAAAATCATCATGTACAAAACTCTACTTCAGACACTGACGTCTAAATGCAAGAAAAAGCACTTGTTGTAGCCTGCATGTTAATGTTTAAACACCCCAAATGGCAAATCCTACACAATGTGTGGTAGCTTGATTAGTTTAAAACTCTAAATAAAGCCAAAGACTTGAACACATCTCACGCACAATGACTAAACTGTACACATGTGCATGGTTTTAAATGTAGCAATCTGGGAAAGAGTAATATTTATATGCTGTGCTTAAAGGCTACCCTGAAATAATCTGAATTTAGAGTTGGTTTTTTAATGTCACTATATAAATTTTGCCAATGCCGACCAACTATAACTGAAAAAAACAAAACAACAACAAAAAACACCAGAGGTGTGGAGTAAGAGTGTTCTACAAACTTTTGTTCTCTGTCCCTATAAAAGCCCCATCTCTGGCTTATGAAAGCATCTCGACCGGCCATTCATTGGGCTGTCAAAAGTACCAATAAACCAAAAAAAAAAAAAAAAAAAAAAAAAAACAGCTGATCTATGAGCAGTTTAGACCCACTCCATCATTCCAGTCGTTTAATTCCACAGTAATATCAAAAACGCTACTTAAATGAGCTTTTCTGTGAGACCGATTAATCATGATGTTCAAAACATTCACATTACTCCTTTATCCATATGCGTGTGCACCCTTGGGTAGATGATTACACAATGAATTTCCTTTCAGATTCAAACTGAAGATGAGGTTTCATTTCATCCCAAGATGCATGATTTTCCTGTAAGGTCCCGGTCCGCCCCACAGCCCCCTAAGAAGCCCATGCCAATAGAGGTGAGGCATCACATCTGCTTTCATGTGGTACATTAATTGCCTCTCCTTGGCTTGGTTGAAGGGGAACGTTTCCAGCGGTTGTCCGTTGTAGTCGAACTCTGCCAGGATTACTGTGTTGTAGCTTGTGACCAAGGGACATGTGAAGTATACCCATCATACTTCTTATCTGGTTTTTCTTTTTTCAATATTTTGCTGATAGTTCGGCTCAAGACGGCAGACTGTGCCGTGACAGCTGCTCCGGTTTTGGATGTGGGAAGGTTGGTGCAGTCTCCGATCCCAAACACGTTTGGATACTTGGTATGTTGGAGAGTTTCTTTGTTCAGATCCAACCAGCCGATCTCGTCGGCCAGCGGACTGCCTTTAATCACCGAGCTGGGTCCCATTGGCGGTGTAACATGAAGCATTTCATACTCGATAACTTTGGTTTCCCCTGGTTTGCCAAGATTTTCAAACACAGCTTCTTGCTTATCTGCGCGCACTTCAATCAGGTTGTGCCTCAGGTTAATCTGTAGGTCACGCTTTTTCACAATCTCCCACAGTGAGTCAGCGTATTTCTTTACCCCAAAGATCACAGGCAATGATGTGTTATAGATCACATTGGCTTTTGCTCTTTTGCCCGTCTTCCTGAGGTAGGCGTCTGACAGGTACATGATCTTTTGTGGCGCTCCAGCACATTTCACAGGAGTATTTGGGAAAGTGAACACAGCATTGCCCTCTTTGAAATCCTGCAATGCTTTCCACGTCTTCTCCACAGTTTGGACAGAGTAGTTAGAGCCAATTTTTGGGTGCTCAAACCCCTCTGGGAGTCCTTTGATCTTCTCATAATGGAGCTCTAAACCAAGCGCCACAATCAAATATTCATATGAGATTTCAGTCCCGTCATCTGTGCGTACAGTATTTGTCTCTGGGTTAATTTCCTGAACCTTAGATTTCACCCATTTCACTCCAGATGGCATAAGACTCGCAGTGGGACGGCTTGAGGACGCTACAGTCTTTGCACCAGCACCAACCAGGGTCCATATTGGCTGATAGTAGTGGATCTCGCTGGGCTCCACCACAGCTACATTCTCTGCTCCCACCAGCCTCTTCATCCGGGAGCTCATTGCGATACCGCCAGTTCGTCCTCCCAGCACAAGCAATTTGTAATGCTGTTTGGCAGAGGCAGGGCTGCTTGTGTGAAACTGAGAGATAGCAATGCCCCTCGGGTGGCACTGCTTGAGATGACGCAGTGCATCCATCCTGTGTCTCAGCAGGAGCGCTGTCAACCTCGCGTGTTAATGTCCATTTAGGCGGAATGCTCTTAGCCTTCATATTAATTAATTTTTGAACAATAATTTAAAAAAAATATTTCGTCACGTCATTATGCGGGCTGCAAGTAGAGGTGACATGGACCATGAGATTGAGGCACAGGCATTAGAGCCTCTTAATGCGCGTTTTGTTTGGATTTCCACCAGCGTGGAATTACCAAAAAAAGATGGGACAGCCTAGCATATGAAACAGGAAAAGACCGCCGTGTAATCCCTTTATTTCAACAAAGTAACTGCATTCTAAATACCACCTTTTTAAACGGTAACTGTAACGGAATACAATTACTGATATTTTGTATTTTAAATATGTTACGCCGGTACATGTATTCCGTTATTCCCCAACACTGGTAACAATACAAAAAACGATTCCAAAACATGAGAGAGCCTAGAACTGATTCTGGATAGCAGACGATCTAGCGAGGAGGAGGAGTCAGCACTGGTATAAATATCGACTCAGTCCAGATCGGTAACAGCATATCCAACACCACCACACTGAGCACTGGAGCTCCTCAGGGCTGTGTGCTCAGCCTCTGTTGACTCGTGACTGTGCAGCAATGCACAGTTCAAACCATATCATCAAGTTTGCCGATAACATGATTGCAAAAGCGATGAGTTAGCGTACAGAGACGAGGTGCAACAGCTAACAGACTGCTGTAGAGTCAACAAGGTGTCTCTGAAAGTGGACAAAACAAAAGAGATGATTGTCGAATTCAGGAGAGCATGGAGAGATCACTGTCCATTTAACATTGATGGAGCCTCTGTGGAGGTTGTCAAGAGCACCAAATTCCTTGGTGTTCACCTGGCAGAGAACCTCTCCTGGTTCCTCAACACCAGCTCCATAACCAAGAAGGCCCAGCAGCGCTTCTACTTCCTGCGGAAGCTGAGGAAAGCCCATCTCCCACCATCCATTCTCACCACCTTATACAGGTGGACTATCGAGAGTGTCCTGAGCAGCTGCATCACTGTCTGGTATGGTAACTGCACCATATCGGATTGCGATACCCTGCAACGGATAGTAAGAACTGCCTATTGTGCCCACCTATCGTACCCGCTGCATCTGCAAAGCCACCAGCATTGTGGAGGATCCCATGCACCTCTCACACAAACTTTTTACCATGCTGCCTTCTGACAAGAGGTACCGAAGCATTCGGCACTGCAAGACTGCACAACAGTTTCTTATCCCAAGATGTCAGACTCCTGAACACTCAAGACTGAAGAAGTTTATTGTCATTTCGTATGGTGTTATCCAGCCTGAAACGAAATACTGTTTCTCACCAGCCTCTACAGTGCAATAAACAATACAGTTTAAAAAGAATAAGTTTAAAAAGAGCAGTAAAAAGGCAGTAATGAATTGCAACAATAGTTATGGATAAATAACATAAAATCTAAGTTCTAAAACAAACTCAAGTCAGATTCATTCGGGTAGACAGCAGCAGTCCTTTCACAGAAGGGGATGGTTAAATTAGGTAGTGTATGCATCTGGGGAGTGTATTGTATGTGTGTATGTGTGTGTGTAGGTAGGGGGCATTACAGTCCGTTTGTGGACCTCACAGTGTAGCTGTGTGAATAGCTGTGTGGGTGGGGATGGGTCACAGTCTGTTTATCAGTCTCACGGCTTGTGCAAAGAACCCTTCCAGCATCCTGGTGGTTCTGCAGCTGATGCTCCTGTACCTCTTGCCAGATGGCAGAAGGGAGAACAGGTCATGCGAGCGGTGGTGGGGGTCTCTGATGATGTAGATAGCTCTGCATATGCAGCGCTGTGTGTAGAGAGATGCGATGGGGGGGGCAATCTTCTTAACAATCCTACTGAGTTGACGCTTCTCATAGGACTTGCAGCTGCCAAACCAAGATGTAAAACTTTGTGTCAGGATATTTTCGATGATGCCTCTGTAAAAAGTTGTGAGGTGAAGTGTGGAGAGTGCTGCTTTTCTGAGTCTCCTTAGGGAGTGGAGACTTTTGTGCTTTTTGACAACTGGTGTGGTGTTAATGGAGAAGGACAGGTCATCAGCAAAGTGTACACTCAGGAACTTAACACTGCTGACCCTCTCCACAGCAGTACCATCTATGGTGAGGTCAGTGTGGTGATCTCTGCCAGCCTTCCTGAAATCGATCACCATCTCTTTTGTTTTGTCCACATTGATGGAGAGATTGTGGGGTCTACACCACACTTCAAGCTGCTCCACTTCCATTCTATAGGCAGACTCGTCGTTGTCAGTGATGAGACCAACCACAGTTGTGTCAGGACACACCCCTGAGGAGAGCCTCTGCTCTCTAAGATGGTCTTTGATGTGTGGCTGCCCACCTTGACTGTCTATTGCCGCTTTGTCAGGAAGCTGAAAACCCAGTTGCAGGTTGCCGGGTTCACGCCGAATACCATCAGCTTGTCCACCAACTGCTGTGGAATGATCGTGTTAAAAGCTGAGCTAAAGTTGATGAAAAGGACTCTGGCTGGACTGACACACACACACCTTCATACATCAAGTTACCTTTTGCACAATGGTCAGTGTTTTTGCACAACCAGCTGTCACTGTTCCACTTTTCTATTGCATTGTTGTGTCTGCACTGTCTTGTGTCTGTATCATTCTGTTCTGTCTGGTGTTGCACTGTTTTTGTTTTGTTGTTTCTGCAGTTTTATGCAATTTTGCATGCTTTGTTTTGTTTTTTTACAGCACATTGTGTTCTGCGTCGTGATCGGCTGTAGACCATTGTCAATCAATCTCTTCCGTGCCGTGTCTCCTGTACAGTGGAGAATGTGTTGAGCTTGTCAAATTTATCTTGATCTTCGATCACTACAGTGTGACTCTGAAGTGTACTGTATGTTTGTAAGTTTTCTCCCCAACAAAGACAACAATGTCGACAAAGCATTTTGCACCGTTAAAGGCACCTGCTGTAGCACCCAAAAGGCAGAGGAAGATGCTAACCATAGCCCACAAAGTTGGACTTCTGGACATGCTAACGGAAGGTAGAAGTTACTGTATTTTTCAGATTATAAGGTACATTAAGCGAAACAAAACAGTCAGATAAGTCAGACTTTACTCAACTCATTCTTCTTGCTTCCTCCACTTCTGTACCATTGATTCATTAATGTTGAATTCTCTGGCAGCTGCTCTATTCCCATGTTGTGGACCTGAAAACAGGGTTTCATCTTTGGTTTCATTCCATAATACTGGACTTATTTTTCTACGAAGGTTTGAATTTTGAGAGTGTTTAACAAGAGAGAAAAGTGTGAAAATGTTCGTGCCTGTCTGAGAAAAGTCTATAAAGTGTGTAGTGAGGGGTTTTACAGCCTTAAAGCATCTATAATAATTGTAAAAAATAAAGTTGGCTACTTCGCGGATTTCACTTATCGCGGGTTAGTTTTAGAACATAACTCACGATAACTACAGTCCGGCTTAATAAGACACAGTCAAGACCCCCAACTGTTGAGTAGATAGACACTTGTATCAGACAAGATTGGGATAGCATTCCTTCTATTATTATACAGGTTGAAGGGCCACTGCACACTGACCATACAAACACCAACAGAAGCCCATTTGTTCGTTTTCATTATCAACACTGGATTGTCCAATCAAATCTCCTAACGCAACCGGGCCCTCCCCTACCTTCCCTCTGGACTCAAGTGGTTGGCAATATGGACAAATAAAAGCACAAAGGTGCAGCAAAAAGCTAAAAGGAAAGAAAGAACCTAGAAATGATGCAGCAAAATGTGTCAAATTAATTGACATGCTAGCTGCCTTGGCTGCTTCACAGTCAACAGTAGTACCAGCAGCAACTTGTAAGTTCGGGCAGTTACAGAAGGCTCCTGTTAGTAGCATTAGCTTTGAAAAACTGCAGGAGGAGGGACAACAGCCCCCAAAACAGAGTGGCTAGGCAGAAATGGAGGAAATTGTAATTTATATGGTAAGAAGATAGATGGAGGAAAATAATTTGAAATAATTAGAAATTAAACCAAAAATGCCAGGGCCGATTTTTAGTCTTATATACAGCGGTAAAGTGGCCCTTTCCCAATTTTTTTTTAAGACATGTTTCTGCCATTACATTCAGAATAAGCTAATATTTCTCTTAAAATTGTATTTTTGGGGGGCGTTCACTTCAAATATTTGGTGTGTTTTCAGTGTTCTATTAATCTCCTAGGACCTGGCGTCCACATATGTGGACATCACTTTTTGGGTTGTCTAGACCAAAATACTAAATTTTGCTCTACAAGGGCCTGATATCCACTTACGAGGACAGTATACTGCCACTGCTCTATCGGAATTTAAACCGAATGTGCTCATATGTGGATCTCATTTTTCTCAGAAACAAAAATCAGGTAAAAAATAAAAATCAGGCAATTCTTTGTTGTTACATTCATCAGGTCCCAATCAGCCCAAATAGCAAAGAGAAATATAAATGCACGCCATGAAAGAGTTCATGTCTTAGGAGGTTACGTTTTGGAAATCATTACATTCTTTTTTTTCTTTTTAATGTACAGTACATTTGACATAAATAGACTTCCTGGCCGCTCCCTTAGAAATAGGGTGAGAAGTTCAGCCATCCAGGAGGGGCTCAGAGTAGAGCCACTGCTCCTCCACATTAAAAGGAGCCAGCTGAGGTGGTTCGGGCATCTGACAAGGATAAGATAAGATAAGATAAGATAAGATAACCTTTATTAGTCCCACACGTGGGAAATTTGTTTTGTCACAGCAGGAAGTGGACAGTGCAAAAGTTATGAGGCAAAAATTAGAATACAATAAGAATAAATACAGTACACAACTGTACAGAATAGAATAAAATAATATACTATATACAGTAGAATAAAATAAAATAAATATACAATAAGATAAAAATAGAATACAAATACTATATACAACTGAGTAAAAATACAACGATGACAGAAAGGATTATTGCACTTAGTATTATTGCATATGTATGGATGTGTGTGCTTGATCAGTTAAAGTCTTTATTATGGAGTCTGACAGCAGTGGGGAGGAAAGACCTGCGAAATCTCTCCGTCCCACACCGTGGGTGCCGCAGTCTCCCACTGAAGGAGCTGCTCAGTGCTGTCACAGTCTGCTGCATGGGGTGGGAGATGTTGTCCATCAGGGATGACAGCTTAGCCGCCGTTCTCCTGTCACTCACCACCTCCACTGGGTCCAGAGGGCATCCTAGAACAGAGCTGGCCCTTCGGATCACCCTGTTCAGTCTCTTCCTGTCCCCAGCAGAGATGCTGCCGCCCCAGCAGACCACGCCATAAAAGATAGCAGAAGCCACAACAGAGTCATAGAATTTCTTCAGGAGTGGGCCCTCCACTCCAAACGACCTGAGTCTCCGCAGCAGGTACAGCCTGCTCTGCCCTTTCCTGTAGAGGGCGTCTGAGTTATGAGTCCAGTCCAGTCTATTGTTCAGATGATGCTTCCTGGGTGCCTCCTGGGTGAGGTGTTCTGGGTATGTCCCACCGGCAGACCCAGGACACACTGAAGAGATTATATCTCTCGGCTGGCCTGGGAATGCCTTGGTGTTCCCCAGGACAAGCTGGAGGAGGTGGCTGGGAGAGGGAGGTCTGGGCTTCTCTGCATAGGCTGCTCCCCCCGTGACCCGGCCCTGGATAAGCGGAAGAAGATGGATGGATGGATGGACGGATTTGACATAGCCCAACAGGGTTCCAACTTTTTGTAAGTGCAGTCATAAATCTGTCCCCATGAGTTTAAGGACACAGGATGTCATGTGCTGTAAACCTTGTGAACCAAATGTGTAAGTTGCTATATTGGGCTATATAAATAAAACTGACAAATGTGGAATGCTTGAGTAAATTTCCTCAGCTACATTACACCAGTAAAAGAAATCATTGATCATTAACGCGACATGTTTTTAAGTCTGATTTCCAGAGGAAGCAAGGTCAGTTATATTTCATTTAAATAGGCTGACTGTGTAGCTACAAATCTAAAAGCAGAGACACCTTAATGGCAAATAGGAAACTATAAAAAAGCGCTATAATGTTCTATTAGTAAAAGACATATTTGCTGAGCCCACAGTCATCAAGAGAGACCGGAGCATGAAAAAGGAACCTTGAATTTCTCTGGAAAATCTTACGTTTCTATCAAAGACACAGTGCTAGTTTTCACTTTTGACTGCACACCCAGGGTCTGTCATTTATCAGCCTCTTGTAGTGCTTCATCAGCTCAAAATGCTCTCACTAGGATCTCAATTACTGTGACGCAACTGTGCTCTATAAACAAACCATTGTGTGCTGCTTAGGAGCAAAATACAGTTTATATTGCCACAAATAGATTCAGTAACTACCGTGCAATCTGAATCTGATGATGTTTAAGAGAAGCGCAGAGCTCTGCAGTTATGTAAAAACATGAGGCAAGCAGGGGTCTGAGATGAAAGGTTGAGGAAAGGAAAACATAGCGCTAGATTTGGGATGAACTAGTGTTCATCCCAGATATGTCAGTTTTCCACTCGGAGTGAGCTATCAATAGACCTCGCTTTGGGAAACTCTGATTCCATTATAAGCTTGTTTTTCTGTTTTGTCTCCATGACAATTGGCCTTCAAAGAGAAAGCTGAAGAACACTAATTTCCAAAAATATACACAGCAAGCCTCATTTCCTGAAGACTGTCCCTCATCTCAGTCTCAGGATCTTCCTTTTGTAAAGAAGCATCACCAAGATTTCAGAAACACTGAACCTCCCCACTGATATCAACCACCAAGCATTTTTACTCTAATTAGATTTCATATACTAAAGTAAGAATATATTTTTACTTATTAAATGAAGTTTACCACCAATTGTTCTGTTATTAAAATAAAGCTATAACCTTAAACCAGAACAATGAAGCTGTGGCTCAATAGTGACCCAAGACTCACTTTGATAACTGATTCATTTTACTGTGAAATCAAACATGTTTTTTATGTCTCCATATTATTGTGAATGTGGTGCAGTGCAAAGGCATTACATCAAAGTTGGTGGTTTTCCATCTTCATTCAACTTTTACCAAGTTTTCCTGTCTATTGTGGCTGCTTTTAACACAGCATTGCAACTAGTATTTGTATTTGTATTTCTGAATTACTTTAACTACTAGAAGACTTTGGTTTTAGAACTGAGCCAGGTAACATGAAGCCTATGTGGTAGTACAAAATGGAATGACTTCCAAAGTTGCCCTTTGGACTGTAAAAGTGAGTTAGGTGTAATCACACCTAAATCACCAACTTGTATTATCAGCAGGTGGAGATATATATTTAATATATTTAAAGCCACAAAGTCAGTAGTGAGCAAAAAACGTATGAAGCACATTTCAGGGCCTGTAATTGGTGGAAAAGATAAAACTAGGCGGCTAATATTTAAATACATTAAAATTTGTTTATAATGTTTTTTTAAATGTCATTTTTTTATTTTGGCTTGAAATCTCCAGAGATGTTCAGTCAGGTTCATGTATGGGTTCTGGCTGGGCCATTCAGGAACATTCACAGAGTGGTCCCAAAGCCACTCCTGTGTTCTCTTGCCTGTGTGTTTAGGGCAGAGGTTGAAAACCTGCAGCTCAATAGCCGCATACATATACTATATGTATTAATTTATGCTCCCCTAGTTACATCTATCATCTGCCCATCTGTCCCCCATTACCCCCTGCTGCTCTTTTTGGTTTGGTAGGAGGAGCTAAAATTGTTCTTTTGATAGTGAAGGCTGCCTGGCTTGGGTTCATTGTCCTGTTGGAAGATAAACCTTCACCCCAGTCAGAGGTCCAGAGCACTCTGGAGCAGGTTATCATGAAGGATGTCTCTGTACATTTTGGCATTCATATTTTTCTTGATGCTGAGTAGTCTCCAAGTTTCTATTGCTGAAAAGTCCCTACAGCATGATGCTGCCACCACCGTGCTTCACTGTAGGGATGGTATTGGACAGGTGATGAGCAGTGCCTGAGTTTCCTCCAGACTTGACGTTTGGTATTCAGGCCAGAGACCTCAAACTGGCCACTCTACCATACAGGCCTCATTGGTTGAGTTCTGAAGAAATAGTTGTGCTCCTGAAAGGACAGTGCCATGTCGGAGTGACCATCGGATTCTTGGTCATTTCCCTGACTAAGGCCCTTCTACTACTCTGGGAAGAGTCCTGGTGGTTCCAAACTTCTTCCATTTATGATGATAGAGGACACTGTTCATTAGGAACTTCAATGGGTTTTTTTTTTTTTAACTTTGTCATTATTTGTTAATTATGTGTTAATTTAATCTATTTTGGCATATGACTGTAACATGTGAAGTCCTGTGAATACTTTCCAGATGTACTATATTCAACATCTAATGATCAAGTACAGCGGTCCCCAACCGCCGGGCCAGAGTTGAGGCCTGGGTGTGAAATTTATGGTTTTCAGGGTTTTTATAGGATTTTATCGTTATTTTTTAAAATCATTTTTATCATTAACTTGGTTTCCCTGGGTATTTTCCCGTGTGTTATGAATAAATTTTCTTTCTTTTTTTTTGGTACCGGTACTGTTTTTATTTTGTTGTATTTATCCGCGACACCTTAAAGGCCAGTCCGTGAAAATATTGTCGGACATAAACCGGTCCGTGGCGGAAAAAAGGTTGGGGACTGGTGGTTTAAAATACATAAATAACCAAAAACAAATGCATAATGTTGATGTCCTTAACAGTAACTAGAATCTTAGAGTTGCAGAACTACTGCTCTATGTTACACAATGTTCCCACTGAGGTACCTCATTGTTACAGTGGCATTTTCAGTTATTTCATGTGTTTGTTTCATTCATATCACATTGTAAATGGTGAGAGCAGGAGTATGTGAGGGGTGTCAGGCTTGTACAATATAGAAATTGAAGGGGTGAGTCTGTTGTGGCAGCCCAGGGAGGAAACAATGGCCGGCTTCATGAGTTCAGAGTACAGCTGGTTAACATTCCCAACTAGCGTTACTACACTGCAGATTGAGGCTCCAAATGTGTGCTACAGCTTGGCACATTTAGCATGGCTGCTTTGCTAATAAATAATGCAAGCAAAATAATACTGGATAAATGTAAAAGGAGTGATGAATAAATGCTATCACAGTAAATTTATTAGTGATTATCGTGATTTATTGGGGATTCGAAATCGATGCTAGTTTGTCGTAGCCCTTTCTCTGCGTGTGTGAAGCAAAAACACTGTGTTATACTGCCATCCGCTCATCTCTTCATTAGAATGCAGCACCAGTCTGCAGCTGCACACAGCAGAGAGAGAAGAATGATGAAACCAGAGCTAAAAATAGCTGCCTCCCAGGATCCCCCTCTTATGGCACTGTAAACACTCAGAGAGCCAGCGACAGGCAGTGGCTGGCAGCATGTGTGTGTGCATGCATGTGTGTGTACATGTATACATGGATAAGGATCCTGTGTGTGTTGGACATACTGCAGTCCTCGTCCTCCCCTCCCCCTTCATAAACTGGTGTTTAGATTGGCAAGCATTCATCATTGAGCCGCTGTACAATTAGAACCATCTGTGGGATTTTTACTTGAACAAGCCGAGGGAGCGTTAGTGCCTTACAGCTCTACAGAAGAAACAGTCACCTTGATAAAGCTTAGAGACACGTTCCCATTAAGAAAGGGCAAATTCCAATTGGGCAAAACCTGACATTATCCAAGCAAAGTTGTGGCCTTAGTTTGTAGTCCACATGTCAACTGCTGGTTTCTCTGAACTATTATAGCAGTGAATGAACAACCCAGGTTATTATAAAAATGCTTATTGTTATTATGGAATGAAATTAAGGATTAAAAACCATTTAATTCACTGTTTTTTTGACCAGTAACATTGTTTAATCGTTCCCTAAATTAGTCAAAACAAGAAGTCAAAAGCACACCACCTATGTGGATAAGAAACCAAGTCACAGCTTTGGAACCTTGCTAGAAATCTTATTCCTCATCCCAGGAATAAGTGAAAACAGTTGAAAAATCAAATTGCATGAACCTGCTTTGAAACTAAAAATTGACATGTAAAAAATAATGAGGACCACTGCATTA
Source organism: Diplotaxodon limnothrissa (assembly GCF_057381915.1). NCBI lineage: Eukaryota > Metazoa > Chordata > Actinopteri > Cichliformes > Cichlidae > Diplotaxodon > Diplotaxodon limnothrissa. The sequence goes on from NC_140611.1 coordinate 14,102,199, forward strand.
AATGGAATCTGGGTCACTTTTCTTAAATCTCAAGACTCTGAAGATTCAGGGAACATCTTATGATTGATCTTTGAAGCGATCTGAGTATGAGTAGTTAACTGACTTTAACTATGGTTTCTAGAAATGAAAGCATTGGTTTCTCTCCAGGACAGTCACACACTGCATCTGTTCATGGCAACAGACAGCATTTAGTCTTTGTTTAAAGAGGCAGTCAGCCTTATCAGAGGAACAGGTTGTCCACTTTTTACACACTATATGCAAACAGTGTCAGATTCTGCACACATGCCACAGTAAGGTTAGCTTCCTGCTGATCTCCAAGTCAATTAGGCACCATCATAAAAATAAGATGCAAACCTCCTGCTTACTTCACACGTTTCGCAAATTTACAAATGAATATGCTTTACTCTGTAAAACAATTGGTGTGACGCAGTAAATACATCTCTATATACTTCTGTTTCCCGCAGATTGAATTGAGTAGATTACATGAACAGTTCAGCCAATCTCACAGGCTCATTCAACAGCAAATCCGCATGGCTAAAGAGGACAACATGTGCACCACAGGCTGGAAACAACACAGGAACACCCCTGGAGATTTAAACAGTAGGTCTGAGCCAGATGAGGCTGTGACAACCTGATGCAAAAATAAAGAGTGCAGCTTCACCACATTCGACCCAAGAACCAAATAAATGCAAGTGTTGAGTGCTGACTTAGAGTCCTAATGCATCTGTGCAATGAAAGAAAAGAAGTGTTCAGATAGCCCATCAAAAAACTGAACTCGGTTGTTTTCTGTTCCACAATTTAGAAGCCCTGAATCAAAACCTGACTTTGTGCTGTAACTCATATGTAGATACCATATGATAACAAATATCAGATATTTAGTAAAACTAAGTACAATTTATTTAAAAAGTAAATTTAAACATGATTATCACTGACCAAAATGCTGTACTCACAGTGGACACACAGCAACAAATGAGAAAAGAGTGGGCTGGAAAGGCCGTAGAATGAAAATTTCTTTAAGGCCTACACTTCACAGCAGAGGTGGAGGGCCGCATTCTTTATGTCAAGTAGTAACTGATTAACCAAACTTGGAGCACTGACTGGAAAGGCTCTGTCACTGTGTTTGACGTATGACCTTGGGATATGTAATAAACCTTTGCCTGTGTATCTGTGACACCTGTGAGCTCACTGTAAACAAATTAGACTGGTAATATAAGATGGGGCCTGAAAAACAATCAGGAAAATATTCAACTGAATTCTAAAATTAATGTAGTAATACCAGGATGAGGATGAGTGATCTCCTCATATTTTTTAGTGGCAGTCAGTAATTTTGAGTTACAAACATGTAAAATGTTAAAAAATAAATAAATAAATAAAAAGTTTCTAAAAAAAGTCACGGACGTCTTTTTCATATCATGCAAAGAAGAATTTGTCAGTGGTTCTAGCCATTTCTTTCTTTGTCAAAGCAAAGCTGCGAGTGACAGCTGTTTCAGCGCTATGAACAGCCTTAGAGCCCAACTCAAGTGGTCGGTCTATAGAGCCATGCTATATATATGTATGTGTGTGTGTGTGTATTTGAGGAAAGTTTAACACAAGGTATATCACATATTACACACGTTTGAAACATCGTTTGAAATTCCACAAACAAATGTAGTCATCTGTTTAACCCAGTCCTTGAAGAGAAAGATTATCTCTTACTGCAGCTCCTGTCATAGACAATCCACCATGGGCAAAGTTTGACAGGCCTTACAGGGAACATAACACACTGGTCTCCAGCTCAGTTTATCTTATGTCCAATTCAGGCTGAAACTTATGCTGGACAAGAATTATGCTGCCTCCTCACTTGGTGTTTGCTAGTCAAACAACAGAAGTTATTGCATTCTTCTACACAATGAAGAGGGCTCACATCATCAATTTCCCCAAATCTAACTAGCTAATGAGAGACTAATAACTCTTTAATAACACATTAGACATGCACCACCTAAGTAGCCAGTTTAATTTATTGATTACAGCAAATCACCGACACAAGTATCAACATTGGACAGCCATGACAGAGCCCATTATGCTGTCTCTTTAACATCTGTAAGTCCAAATCCTCGTTTTGGCCGTTTTAAAGCAAAAAGTATTTGCTGGTGTGCGGAAACACACAAGAATCATTGTGGCTCCCAAACCACCCTTAAAAGCTTTGATGATGGCTTGAAGTTCATAAGGTCAGAATCTGTATATGGGACTAAATGTGTGGTTACACTACATTAGCAGCAGCCTGTCATTGAAGATAAATATGAAATCTGAAACAGAGTCCAAAGATATATTCAAATCTCTCCTGTGCAGTCATCTGCTCTGCATCCATGTGGTTTCCTGAAAGGATTGCCACGTCATGCACAAAGATGCATTATTTTGTGCGTGTCTGTGCAATAATACAGCCTTCATGTTCTCAGATTCAGGATAGATCAGAGATCATAGAGAAACTGAGGGAGATAGGTTTCCATGGCAATACCGTTTCTTTTTTCCTTGTCCGCTGTTTGACGTCACATCAGGCTCCCTGGTAAACCTTTAACACAAGGGTGTGTGTGCACAGATGAGAGCAGAAGAGGTACTAATAGAAAAGTAGGTTACACAAGGCTGCAAAGATTCATATTCATACTCTGTGAATGTAGTAGAAGCATGAGTGTCTGACCTGCTTAATAGCACTGCACGTCTTAGATACACGATCTCTCTCACGTTTTAAATGTAGCTAGCACAACAAAATAATTCTCGTTCTTATTTTCTAACACCCTCAAGTCCCTCAAGCTAAAGACCAACATCTTTTTTTCTTTTTATTCATTCTCAGTTTGTACGAGAAGATCGGCTTGGGGGGTGTCTGCTTTTTTAAACTGCTGTTGCTGCAGCTTTAATGCTACACATCAATCACCTCGTGAAGGCTTTTTGGTTTTTTAAACTCAGCCTTACCCTGGTCCAACACTGGTCCCGGTCCAACACTCTGTGTGCAATTCCGCCATCTTGTGGTAGCTCGTGACTCTTGTGGCTTGATCAAGCAGCAAAAAACAGCCTCTGAACATGAGATACAACCAATAAAACTTCCTGTAATTCTTAAAGAGTTAATGCAGTTCATTTTTTCAAACAACTTTAAATTAAAGCTCAGTTTGCACTTCAGCTACATGATGATTTTTTAATTCATAATCCACTATGGTGGTAAAGTTATATAAGTACTTATATAATAAGGAAGTAAATAAACACAAGTAATCGTTTAACATATTTAAAAATATTTTTGCATTAAATGTGTTAATTTTTCATATATTCATTAGATTATGGTGTTTATGCTTTTTTCATTTTTTTTTCTTGTATTGTCTAATCTACATAGTGTAAATTCTTTCAATTGTTTTACACCAGGTTCTATTCTAGTGTATAAATGTGCTGTCACTGTCTATCATCAGCCTGAGCAGATAAGTGACTTACAGTGGGGCAAAAAAGTATTTAGTCAGCCACCGATTGTGCAAGTTCCCCCACCTAAAATGATGACAGAGGTCAGTAATTTGCACCAGAGGTACACTTCAACTGTGAGAGACAGAATGTGAAAAAAAAATCCATGAATCCACATGGTAGGATTTGTAAAGAATTTATTCGTAAATCAGGGTGGAAAATAAGTATTTGGTCAATAACAAAAATACAACTCAATACTTTGTAACATAACCTTTGTTGGCAATAACAGAGGTCAAACGTTTACTATAGGTCTTTACCAGGTTTGCACACACAGTAGCTGGTATTTTGGCCCATTCCTCCATGCAGATCTTCTCGAGAGCAGTGATGCTTTGGGGCTGTCGCCGAGCAACACGGACTTTCAACTCCCGCCACAGATTTTCTATGGGGTTGAGGTCTGGAGACTGGCTAGGCCACTCCAGGACTTTCAAATGCTTCTTACGGAGCCACTCCTTTGTTGCCCGGGCGGTGTGTTTTGGATCATTGTCATGTTGGAAGACCCAGCCTCGTTTCATCTTCAAAGTTCTCACTGATGGAAGGAGGTTTTGGCTCAAAATCTCACGATACATGGCCCCATTCATTCTGTCCTTAACACGGATCAGTCGTCCTGTCCCCTTGGCAGAAAAACAGCCCCATAGCATGATGTTTCCACCCCCATGCTTCACAGTAGGTATGGTGTTCTTGGGATGCAACTCAGTATTCTTCTTCCTCCAAACACGACGAGTTGAGTTTATACCAAAAAGTTCTACTTTGGTTTCATCTGACCACATGACATTCTCCCAATCCTCTGCTGTATCATCCATGTGCTCTCTGGCAAACTTCAGACGGGCCTGGACATGCACTGGCTTCAGCAGCGGAACACGTCCGGCACTGCGGGATTTGATTCCCTGCCGTTGTAGTGTGTTACTGATGGTGACCTTTGTTACTTTGGTCCCAGCTCTCTGAAGGTCATTCACCAGGTCCCCCCGTGTGGTTCTGGGATCTTTGCTCACCGTTCTCATGATCATTTTGACCCCACGGGATGAGATCTTGCGTGGAGCCCCAGATCGAGGGAGATTATCAGTGGTCTTGTATGTCTTCCATTTTCTGATGATTGCTCCCACAGTTGATTTTTTCACACCAAGCTGCTTGCCTATTGTAGATTCACTCTTCCCAGTCTGGTGCAGGTCTACAATACTTTTCCTGGTGTCCTTCGAAAGCTCTTTGGTCCTGGCCATGGCGGAGTTTGGAGTCTGACTGTTTGAGGCTGTGGACAGGTGTCTTTTATACAGATGATGAGTTCAAACAGGTGCCATTCATACAGGTAACGAGTGGGGGACAGAAAAGCTTCTTACAGAAGACGTTACAGGTCTGTGAGAGCCAGAGATTTTCCTTGTTTGAGGTGACCAAATACTTATTTTCCACCCTAATTTATGGATAAATTCTTTACAAATCCTATCATGTGGATTCATGGATTTTTTTTTCACATTCTGTCTCTCACAGTTGAAGTGTACCTCTGGTGCAAATTACTGACCTCTGTCATCATTTTAAGTGGGGGAACTTGCACAATCGGTGGCTGACTAAATACTTTTTTGCCCCACTGTATTTAAAGACAACTTTCAAATATTCCAGCAACAGTAAGTGGCTAAAAGGTCAAGCACTAATGTAATAAAACAACATGCGAAATACATAAAAACTGCATCGCCTGCAAAGCACCATTCATCTACTACTGATCAAGATAAGGTAGAATAAGAAATTATGGAGAATAACATTTTAGGAAGGAGCTCAAATTGGGATCAAATTGAGCCTGCATAGAGCCTAAATCCATATTAAGGTCCCAGCAGGTCTGCATGAGTGCCAGGTGCATGCTGACAAGGTGTTAACAAAAGTCCATGTGTTTGCTTCAGTGGCTGCTGTGGGATGGAAACTGTGAAGTTATTGGCTGGCCGAGGGTGTCGTGGGCTCTCAGCCACATCGCAGAGACACGACCTCTCAGTAGTGGGCATCTCAGAGGACATGAGGGTGACAGGAGACCGAAAGCAAATATATCTCGTCTGTCTACAGCACAAGCCAGAAGCGATTTTTAGCATTGCCTTTAATAAATTACCCTCCCCTATACAGTACATGCCACTTTTTACAGCAAGTTGGCTTATTATGTTTTCATTTCTTATACTGGGTTTTCAGAGTGTGCATATCAAATAAGTTATTTGCAATATTAAACATAGCTATTGCATTTTCAGGCTCTTTCTTGTGTTGTTGGTATGTTACTCAGTATTTCATACGACATAAACTTCCAAAGCTATGGTTCCACTGCAGAAACACACTTAATTGACACATACCGGTAAATATGAAGCTTCATTGGAAATGACAACTGCACAACTTCAAGCGACACGAGGAATCATACATTGAGTAATAGAGAACCACCTGTCCCAACCATTGTATAATAATTTAGCTCTTTTTACCCAGTTTTCATAGAGTTTCATGGGACGCATCAGGAACCAAATTAGCAAAGAGTTGAAAGTCAAGTCAACTTTATGTATATAGCACATTTAAAAGACATCAAGTGTCGGCCAAAGTGCTGAACAGAGGGATAATATAATCAAATAAAAAAGAATTAAAATAGGTAAGATAAAAAACATTGTAAGACATCCACATATATATAGACACACAGAGGCAGACTCTTATATACACTTGTTTGTAGAAATACATATGTACATGCACATATGCACATACATATACAAAAGTGTACACATTCACACACAAGCACAAATACGTGAACATAACATACGTGTATAAGTATACACATGCAAACATCATCCAGTGACATAAAAGACCAGACTAGCTAAAACTGAATAAAAGTGTCAAAGAAATCTCAAAGCCTTTGAAAATAGGTTGGTCTTCAAATTTGATTTGAAGATTTCCAAAGAGGAAGAGAATTTTATAAAAGAGGGAAGATTGTTCCAGAGTCTCGGAGCGGCAGTGGAGAAAGCCCTGTCACCTGGATATTATGTCTCATTTATAACAGTGGTGTCTGCACAAAATAAGTCCTGAATGAGGTGTATGGGGACGGAGGACTGTTATCTCACAAGTTATCCACCTCACATTCCCCACCCAGTGAGCACTGTTTTGTCTAAACTGGTGCTAAACTGTGAACTGATTGCCTTATAGTCATTTGTGAATGTTAAGTCTCAACTCCAGTGTAATTTGACAAATTTCTCTGACCACAAACATTAGTGCTGCATTATTAATTGCATGTCATTTTTGTGCCCAGACATTTTGCATGAAACAGTGATGGTTCTTGTTACCACTGTATCACAGGCTTCTAACAGCAGCTTGCCAACCTTTTAAACAGCCCATTAGGAGTACTGCTGGGAAAAAACATAGTAATCAGTGATACCGCCAGAGTAGCTGTGCTCATTTTTAAAATGAACTTTTTCATTGCTATTCTTATCCCTGTTTAAGACAGCTGGATTTCTCTCCATCTACCCTGTGTTTTCTCTCCCTCCTTGACTTTTTTCATTGTTGCCATACAAGGTAACTCTTGCAGCCAGAAACTGCATTCTTTTCCCAAGATTAGCATGATTCCTCTCAGCTCCTGAGACAAATCACAGCCGTCGACTTGTAAACACCAGAGCTGGAGGAAACAGGCAGCTCGGGGGTTCTTCAGCCAAAATCTTTTAGGACTAAAGCTGTTGTAAGTGCTGTACTCTACAGAAACTACAATAAAACAGGAGTATGCACATGATCCAGATGAGTGTACCCCGTTAGCTACAACAGCTAATTCCTGCAAAATCTACAGAAAATCTCCACCTGAGTCTTCATGATCTTACCCTCAGCTGGACTGTGAAGGACTGGGATGGATTGATACCACTGAGATCTCTGTTTTTATTACAATTGTGAACATTTTAAATGCATCAATTTTCCAATACAGTTATACTTGCCTTCTGTGTTGTTGATTGTGTCGTGTTTATGAAATCGCCACTTTCATATTTTACAGCCAATTACATGCGTCAAGAAGGGAACATATATTCAGTTCTTGATGACGTTGTTATCTGCATATCCTTTTTTCTCTGCATTTTGTAAATAAATGCACACAGTTATTATAAATGCATTCTGCAGTTTTCTGGGTCTGTCTAGATCTAGATGTCTTATTTCTAAAAGCATTAATTTATTTATTTCTTCGCAGTTTTTTATTTTAATGTATTAATTTATTCACTGTTCTTATGTATTTATTTATTATTTTTTGTTTTATTCTTGTGCTATTGCTGCATTTTCAAGAATTTAATGCAATTGTATGACCGATAAAAGTTTACTGGGTGGTTATTCGTACACATTGTTTTGGATGTAAATAGCAGGTCTGTCTTATCCACCCATATAATTTATAGTTATACATAATAACAAAAGCTTTCTGAATCATAAAAATCTGCACTGAAATCATTCCCTGCTCCATTACAGAGAATGATTTCTGTGCAAATCACTTCTCTGACACACTAAAGCTATTCTCTCTTTATAGAGCTGTGTAGAGGACACTACTGGAACTGAAATAGAAACGGAGCCTTCACTAATAATTAAACATAAACACTTTCTGAAAGTTTGTTGTAATGATGCAAATGGAGAAACAGACAGACCCAGACTGCTGCTCCCCACACGATCCATAAGAGGGTGCACTTTCTCTCTTCTCATGCTCTCTCTCTGTCCCTCTATCTCTCTATCTCTCTCTCGTTGTCCTATCCAGTCAGGACATGAAGGGTCACAAACAAAGAGGCTTTAGAGGTGAATAACCCCAGCTAGGAGAACATGCTGGCTGGGCTCCCTTTGTGTTGCTGCGGTCATAGTGTTGTTCCAGCGAGCGTCAGCACTAACAGCAGCTGGTGTGCTTCAAGCTCTTACTGGCAAATCCCACTGAGTCATCAGCAGGCTGTTCCTCTTTGTCCACAGGTTTAGGTGAGCCCTGTGACCTCCTTGTTGGAGTCCTGTCTGCTGGGTGTCACACTGCAGCACCACCTGCACTGACATTAGGACACAGCAGGGTGGGATACAGGCACCCTTTAAAACACCTGTTGTTCTAACTCGAGCAAGATGTGACCGTGTGCTTACTTTGCCATCCTTAACATTATTACCTTCCTTATGTACTGTTTTCTTCTGTCCATGCTGTGATGCCTGTAAGCTGCTCTTTTGCTAACATTTAGCCAAACTTAGCCAAGTTAACCCTTTAACATTTAAACAAACTACATACATGGCAACATTTATTTCATTTGATGCGATGAAAATAGGAAGCATGAAATAATGACTGAACACATATTTGCACCGAGACATTAAAGAGGTAATAAAGGACTATTGTTCCTGTCAAGTTGAACTCTTCGAATAGTTTACACCAGGAGTGTCGGACTCCAGGCCTCGAGGGCCAGTGTCCTGCAGGTTTTAGATCTCACTCTGGGTCAACACACCTGAATAAAATGATTAGCTCATTCCCAGGCCTCTGGAGAACTTCAAGACATGTTGAGGAGGTCATTTAGCCATTTATAATATTAGTGATGTGCGGATCGATACTGAAATATTGATTCCTCCCATACCAGTCATTTATGCTCTAAAATCGATTCTCATATTAAAATATCGATATTTTAGTAATTTAGGGTAAATTTGTAGTTTATAGAGTGGAAAGAAACTATATCATTCGGATTGTCTACATTGGAAGGAACTACTTCCTCTTCCGCCTTTAATAGTCATGTGTGAAATACAGCTGTATAAATGTGTCGCAGCCCCTGGCGTGCACACTCACAACAGTGGCTGAGCGTAAACGGAGTCATGTGTGGACGTATTTTACCGATACATGTGGCAAGAAAGTGAGGTGTTGTGGCAACACCTCTAACCTTGTCAAACACCTCAGAGCAAATCATATCACAGAATATGACGAGCGTATGTTGAGGCGAACTGAAGAGGAGAGGGACAGGTGCTGCTAGGGCCAGACAGACGTCTCTCACGGGGAGATACAAAAAAAGGTTTTTGTACAAAGTATTGGTATCGGATCAGTATCGCTGATACCACCCTGAATTTTACTTGGTTTCAGATCGGAAAGGAAATCAGTGGCATCGCACATCACTATGTAATATATCTCAACTCCTAGGTTACTTTTTAAAATTCCCAGCTGCAGGAAATATCCCCACATTCAGTCAACAGCATCTCCATAAATCCACGGACTCCTTAATGATGACTGATTGAGAAATAAAATAAGTCTCTGTTCCAATCAACACGTTAAAAAATGTGGGGGAAAAATGTAAATAAACACTTTCTAACACTGAGTCACGACACTGATGTTATTGAATCTTTGTTAATACTTCTCTGTATCTCTTCAATAGCTGTTCTGTTATGTTTATGAGAATATTAGAGGAGCCGTATTGGTTACTATAAGCATTTCCTCTTCTTTTAGCTGCTCTGTTCAGCGGTCGCCAGATCTGCCTCCATCTCGCCCAGTGCTTAACATCCTTTTCTGTCACACCAACCCTCTCCACGTCTTCCTTCATGACATTCATGAATCCTCTCTGACATCTTCCTCTTTTCCTCCTGCCTGGCAACTCAATATTTTATATCTTTTGTCCAATATGCCCACTATCCTTCTGTACATGTTCCCAACCATCTGTTCAGCCTGAGCTGGTCACTCCCAGAGAAAACCTCAGCATATTCAACTCTGACAGCCTAACGCCTCCAGTGCCACCATCTCCAAACTATACATTACAGTAAGTCTCATTTTCATCTTGTTGCTGTCCTTCTTTCACAAGTCACCCCGACACCCATCCCCACCCACTCCATCCTGCTTATACCTATTCTCAGTGAATTTAATGTAAACAATATTCATAAAATTGTTCAAATTCATTTGGTAATGATGTCATTAATCTGTATTGCTTGAGGAAAAGCTTAGATCAGGTCGTGGATGCAGTAAAGAGGGCGTTACGAGTAAAAGAAGAATTAGAGGAATTTTAAAGTTTAATAAATCATGCTCTTTTTCATCAGGACAGAGGAGGGTTTGAAAATCATTTTACACTTTCCAGCACTCATGAGCATGAAGGGATACACATACTGAGCACAATTCTTTTTTATTAAATGTGCAAAGAACATGAGATAGACTGAAAACATGCGATAGACTGTCTAAATGTCATGGACACGGCGGAAAGACCCCACATTGGGACTCATTGCAGCCCACTCATTGAAGCGGCGGTACTCTCCTCTTTCCAGGAGATACTGGCGTCCACGATAGTTGGGAAGCTCGTAGAAGACCCAGGCGCCATCCTGCACTTGGGCAGAGTGAACCTCCCGGTGGTGCCAGCGGTCGGGCAGGTTGTTCTCATCTTCAGTGCAGTCCAACATCTGACCGCTGAAGTCAGGACGCTCATAAACACGGACCCTGAATGCACCAGAGGACTGTAATGCAAACATCAGTTCAGTCTGAGTGGTAATACCATTTGTGTTTTACAACAGTGCTAACTGGCATCTACAGCCATGTGAATGCAGTATGCATTTTTAAAAAAATCTATTTGAAAAAGACACTAGCAAATATCCGACATTGATCTTGGAATATAAATCATTTATCATTTCTAAGCTCTTCAGTCTAATTTGTCATAAAACTGATTAAAACCTGAACCTAAGTGAAGACTAACTGGGGTTTTCATTGTCAATAAATGTAACATCTGGAATAGACAGTTAAACTATCACACTAATGACATGAGGTGAAAAGTTACTAAAGACTGATTAATTCCACTCACGTTCCGTATGATCCGACATGACCTGATGCTGTCATTGTAGCCCATCCAGCTCTGATAATGTGGATACTCCCCCCTGGTCAGTATGTACTGGTAGCCCATGTAGTTAGGCCTCTCGTAGAGTACCCAGGACCCACTCTCTACGCGGATAGAGTTGCAGTGACTGAAATGGGCGTTCAGCTCTGGACAGTCACTGCTGCACTCATAATAGCGACCTTGGAAGTTTCTGTCTTCATAAAATACGATCTGTGAATGGATATGCATATTCACACTTCATGCTCGAGGTGCTGCTGCTGCAGTTGAATCTTTAAATCAGATAATGTTCGTCCTCCTACCTTTCCCACACGGTCCATGTTTGGCCCTCACACCAATTTTTGAGCACCGTTTCTTTATCCCACCTTTTACATAGACATTATTGCCTACAGCCTTGGTCCAGATTTATATATGCAGTGTATGTGGGCACACTGAAATGCACTGCCAGGGGCATCATTGTTATTTTAATAGCCTCAGCATTTATATCAGCACAATGGCTGATGCTGCATTTGTTTTAGCTTTATACAGTGTTTACAGTGGCTGACCTTTTGATCTGTCAAAGCCTGATTCCAGAAACGATTTATTGATCCAATTAAAGTGTCTGCTGCTGCAGCTGCTGCAGCTGCACCTGATGCTGTAAAGTTGGCTTGTGGGCACATAGCAACATGATACTGGCTTTAACTAGGCTTGAGTGGAGGGGACAGGTGATGCTCCACCCTCCATCAGCAACCCCACCTTGGTACAAAGTCAGCTGACAGCTATCACATGAGCTCTGCCAGACGTGGTGTACAGCTACATGTAGAATTAGGAGCAATACAACGTTTGAGAGAATATATATTTTCATTTCCTCTAACTTGTGGTGAAAAGATTGAGATCATGCGATCTCCCCTTAATGTATTCACAAGAAGAGACAAGTGCAATGACACATTCAAATTAAAACAATATATTTGATTAACAGGTCACATTTTAAGCCTTTATGATTCTTCTGATGGAGCCTACAACTGCTTTCAGAGCTCCCCACTCTGAGCAGTGGTGGTACTCCCCTTTCTCCAGCAGGTACTGACGGCCGCTGAAGTTGGGGTGTTCAAAGAACACCCAGGTCCCCTCTAGAACCTTGCAGGACTGGACTTCTTGCCGGAGCCATTTATCCTGGACTGACTTTATGCTTTCTGTCAGCTCCAGAGATTGGCCAATAAAGTTAAGTCGTTCATACAGCATCAGCTTGTAGGGCCCTTTGGGCTGAAAGTAAAGAAATGTAGTCAGTTTGACGTGTGACGTGTTTTTCTACTGATCACTTCTAGGCGGAGACTTACATTTCTGATGATCCTGCAGGATCTTACACAGTCATTGAATCCCATCCAGGAGCTGTAATTATTGTACTCTCCTGGACCAATGACATATTGGTAGCCGGTAAAGTTGTTGCGTTCGTACAGAACCCACCAGCCACCTTCTACTTTCACTGAATTGCATCGGCGGATGTAACCATGCAGGTTTGCTGAGTCCCCTTTGCAGTCATAGGACTTTCCTTTGAAGTCCCGATCTTCAAAAAACACAATCTAGAAAGAGCAGAATTATACAGAATTTTACTCGCATCGAATTCAATCTGAATCTGTGTTAACTGAAATATCTACAGCACTAAATTTAGAGCCCAATTAGATCGTCTATGAATGCTGTAAATTCTCACCTTCTCCATCTGCCGAGCCTAAAATACTACACTAAGTTACCAACGTAGTACTCTTTATACATGGCAGAGACAATGCTACCAAATGCATGGTTAGCAGTGCCTGTAACCATGATTACAATTCAAATATTCGTCTAGAGTCTGCCTATTGTTCTTACTCATTGAATTGCTTTTCCGAACACAATGATTGTTTAGCAGTGCCAAGAATCTAAACCTGCTTGGTCTAAACAGATTTGAAGCACAGCTATAAATGTGTGTGTGCAGTTTTATGTAAAGCTTTTGTTAAGCTGTTGATTATGAAAGTTTGAGTTCAAATAAAATCTATGATCCTTTTTTTAACCTTTTTTCTTTTGTATTATTATCTGCATGCAATCATGGAAACAAGTAGTGTATGTGTATCCTTGAATGATGAAACATTAACTGAACTGGTGTACAGAGGTCCCTCATTTATCGTGGGAGTTACGTTCTAAAAATAACCCACGAGAAGTGAAATCGGCGAAGTAGCGAACTTTATTTTTTACAATTATTATAGATGTTTTAAGGCTGTAAAACCCCTCACTACACACTTTATACACGTTTCTCAGAGAGGCATGAAAATTTTCACACTTTTCTCTGTTGTTTAAACACAAAGTTCAAACCTTGTAGAAAAATAAGTCCAGTATTATATAACGAAACCAAAGGCTCCCGCAGGTGACGATGTTTCGTTGACATTGTTGTGTTTGTTAGGGAGAAAACTTACAAACATACAGTACAGCACATTCAAATATACAGATTTATGTATATTTGAATACGAGGCTGCGAAAAGGTGAACCACGTTATAGCGAGGGACCACTGGACTCACAAATCATATCTCTTAGGAAAAATTCCCAATATCAAAAAAAAAAAAAAAGAAAAAACATATAAAAGTAGAGTATTTTGAGTCAAGTTCCCAATCAGGGAATTTGCTAAAACCAACACTAACAAATATGAGAACATTACAGCAATGTTTTAGTAAGTTCATAACCTTACAAGATCATTATAACCTGTTCACATCCACCAATGACCAGCCAGCAGCTTAGGGTGTGTCTTTGAAATAGAAATAGCTTCAAATCAACTCTCTTAGATGGAGTTCTTCCCTTTATACTACAGGTGTACTATCCATTATTCTATTTCAAATATGTAAGAAGACAAAATGTAACCTAACCCAGAATAGGTCACTTGCAATGTGATGGTTATGTGATGGAAGTTAAGAAATTCAATTATGATGCATTTTATCAATGTAAAAACAATCATTTTAAGTTTAGCCCTATTCATGTTATAGGTTCTATATTGGTACAGTGATTATTGATTTTTGATTTTACAGTTGAAAATGGCCATCTGAAAATGCATTTTTCTGTTATTTTCGTCATGAACCTAAATACTGCAGGATGCCTAAAAATGAAGCTTATGTTATACTCAGTTAATTTGTTTAGTAAAGTTCAGTAACCACAGAGTGATATAGCAACCTAGTGTGTACCACAGAGTGTAATAAACACAGTGTATCAGTGCTTATACAAAAAAGTGTACATACACTTTTCTAAAATGATCAAATGAAAATAAACACTATATCATCGTTTTATATCTTATTTTACATATTTGTACTGAGCCATAGAGTGGAAACGTAAAAACTACAACTTTGCAAGAGGGTCTTTATCTTTATGCAGCCATCATTTCACTCAGCAACATGCATTATTTGAAAATGTTTAACTTTTATGGGTTTGTAAAAGAACTTTCATCTTCCTGTTGTTAAATTTACTTGTTTTTTCTCATCTGATTATGCATATATATAACTAGACCTCTGGGTTGACTTAAGCAACTTCAAAAAAGGTTTAAAGAAGATGAAGGAGAGACTAAAAGCAGCTGACATAACAGGTAATGTAATAAGAAGCAACAGAGGCTGCATTGTTATGAGTAAGAAGGGTATTTATTTATTTAAGTATAGCACTTGGAGTGCTGGAAAGAAGTACAGGGTATAGGAGGGAAAAACAGTGTTGGAGGGAGGAACTTCCGGATCTTCTTCAAGAGTTCTAGAACTTATTTAAAGGTTACAAGACATCCATGGTATCAAGACTCTGTTGGTTGTCTTATCAGCAAGACAACCAACAATAACCAAGCAATGTTCTAGAATACAGAGTCCTGCAGCTTGATCCGTCTGTCAGATTAAGAACATTGTTGGCTTGGATAATTTTTTCACAAGCTGCAGAACCCTACTTTGGTGCTGCTGCTCTAGAGTTCTGTGACCATTCGGAAGGATCCTGCAGCAGGGGAGTTGGCGCCCCAGTCTGTATAGTTGGGGTACTCTCCACGTTCCAGGAAATACTGGTGTCCATGGTAGTCTGGTTGCTCATACAGGACCCATGCACCATCCATCACTACGCAGGAGCGCAATTCCCGAAACTTGAAGGTCTCATAAACTGATGGGCAGTCTTCGACACACTCAGCTGCCTGGCCTCCAAAATCCTGCTTGTCGTAGAATCTGATCTTCCAGGATTTTCCATAGACCTGTAGCAAGTCAAATCTCACAAAATCAAGTTGGTGTTTTGCATTAAATAATAATACTTTGAACTCAAAACTACACATGGTTTCTTGGCTGTTTTCCCACTTTCCTTAAATAATTGATGTGCATTGGCACGGGCATAAAGCACCCAGCTGCCAAATCATGAGCCTTTTATCTCTCCTTTTTGTCTGTTGGTCTTTGACTGATTACTGCTTGGTTGGTGCACTCTGTGGTATTTTGCTGCAGCCAAGCACTCCTCTACAACTTGTTAGAATAGGCTTATTGAACCTTGGAGAAACTGGGTCACATTATGATATTGTCAGAGCTGTTACATTAAAAAGGAAAATCAATTCTAAAGAATGAATGTTAGTGTCTACCGCCTTACGTTTTTAATTGAACGACATGACTTGATGCCATCGTTGAATCCCATCCAATGCTGGTGATCGGGGTATTCACCCGGGCTCAGGATGTACTGGGAGCCTGTGTAGTTGGGATGCTCATACAGCACCCAGCACCCACTATCCACCTTAATGGAATTGCAGCGACTAAAATATGAGGTCAGGTCAGGACTGTCAGTACTGCACTCATGACTACAGCCTTGGAAGTTCTTGTCTTCAAAGAACGCAATCTGGATAGATGAATATACAAAAATTACTCAGTATTTTACAACATTAGAATACTTTGACTTCTTATGCAAATAAGACAGGCGATAGTTTGCACTCTATTCACTCAAACAGCATTTGTTCCTTACCTTCACCATTGTTACTGATATTGCTTGCCTGCCATCCAGCTGCAGCTGTGTTGTGGCTTATATTGAAAAGTAGAATGTGCAGACGAGGGAAAGCTATTGTCATCTAAATTACCTTGATTTGCATATCAGCAAAATGGTTTGGTCAAGTTTGATTTCCCTTTGTCTACATGTGATAGCCTCATATCAAAGAAGTGCCAAATGTGACATGTAAAAGTACTACTACTTGATGATAAATGTGTTGTTGTTTTTTCCACTGAATTCTTAGTCTCGGTCAGCACTCTCTTTTTGTACACCTGGAAATCATTTGGTTATTTATCCACATTTACAGTTTGTTTTTTGCAGGATGAGATAACTAATGCATTTTATCATGAGGGCAAGAAGAAGCAAGGCAGTTATTTAGTTTTGGATGACTGTTGGCTGTATTTAACCCTGAAAATAGGATCTCTTGCTGCTTTTGTCAATAATTTATATCCATATTTGTCTTGTTCTTGTCAGTGATTCATGTATTTTGCACGCTAATCTAAAGACCTTTTCACCTGTAAACAAGTGCGCTCCCACAGACTGCCAAATTAAAGTTTAAATATCTTCTATAATATGACTTGTATAAACAGTGGTACTATTGGACATAATATCCATTAAATTTTCTGTTATTTTCTTTGATGAGCGATCAAAAAGGTTGGTAATTACAGGTCACTGTTGGCTTAGGATGCTCCATGATGGGCATGGTTTCTGATTATAGTACATATTAAATAGAGTTAGACTTAATTTGGTTTTCATTTTAGTTACATTTAATTCAGTAGTCTGATGATCTTGTGTATGTTTAAATACATACAAAAGTTACATAAAAATGCTAAACAGTCATTAAACTAGTTAAAAATGATTAAATACACACTAAACACTCTACGTTAAAGCCATCATTACTGCCAGCGATACACTTAATTGTAAATGCTTTTGGTTTTCTTGTATCTCTTATATAATGCATTGTATACATTGTACACTGAAAAACGTTTTGCTCAAAGCAAATGCAGAAATTCGCTGACTTCTTTAATTTCCATTCTTGCTCTTTTTCCCAAATCTCTTTAACCTTGTGAGGTATAGACCATAATTGATCAGTCATGATCTATTACCCAACCCTCACCCTGTGCTGTCTGTATGTCATACTAATCTGTTCTTATTTAACTGTTCATCAAAGTATTGGCATTTTCAGTTTGTTTTCCTTTTCTCCAAAACATAGAGGATGACTCACAGATTCTCATGGAGACACAGCTGGGAAAAAGCCAGAGAAAAACAAAATATTAGATCTTTGGTTGGTATTCTCAAAATCAAATGCATCTGCATTCCCCCACTGCAGATAGATAGAAAGATTGACTTGATAGACTTGATTTTGCCACCATATAGTTGCCCCTTGCTGACCATTAGAAAGAATGCAGCTTGTATGCACTTCATCACAGGACCTGCAAAACTAATGGGGGAGGGGTGTGTGTGTTTTGTTTTTGTTTTTTTCTTTAAACAGACGTGTTGCATTCCATGGCATTATGATTGCAAATACAAATTTTTGCAGATGCAGTAAAGTAAACCTATGGTCGTTTGAAAATGATGATAGTGAATTCTTACTGGTCTGAATTGATACATCCAAACAAAGTACAACAATTAAGCCAAACACACAGGTTAAATGTGACCAAATGAAGATTTGTGTGAAGACATGTAGAAACTGTAGCTCAGTTCTCCTCCCTCCTCTCCGGCCTTGTGTCTTCCATCCACTTCCCCTCCCTTTGTTCTGGATCGTGATGGCACAAATGAAATTAACAGCGATCGCAGAGCTGCTTATTCATCAGCTTCCAGATAATTTGAATGACAAAACCCTGTTACAGCGCGTATCAAGTATAAAAGCTGTCTGGCAGCCACAGGTTGTTGGACAGTTTCCCACAAATACAGAACATCAAACATGGGCAAGGTATGCAGAGAGCAGACCGGAAAACAAGCACTTTTCAAATTTAAGACAAACTCTGCAGATGAACAATGGAGAGAAATAAAAGAGAAGGTCAGCTCTGACATCTTTTCTAAATCAATTTTGTAAAGTTTTTTCTTTCTTTTCCACAGATCATCTTCTACGAGGACAGGAACTTCCAGGGTCGCTCCTATGAGTGCATGAGCGACTGCTCTGACATGTCCTCCTACCTGAGCCGCTGCAACTCCTGCAGGGTGGAGAACGGCTGCTTCATGGTCTACGATCGCCCCAACTACATGGGGAACCAGTATTTTCTGAGGAGGGGCGAGTACTCGGATTACATGTCTTTTGGCATGAGTGACTCTATCCGATCCTGCCGATTAATTCCTCAGGTACTCAGGGATTACAACAAGGAAAACATGTCTAGTTCATATAATATCATAGTTTATATGATATTAGAAACTATGATATTGTTGAGCTGATGAAACTGCTTTTCACACACTAAGTCTGCAAATCTGATATCAGCAACATTTCACTGTAGCCTTTAACGGTCCAACGTTTCCTCTCCTCCTTTAACTAACAGCACAGAGGCTCTTACAGGATGAGGATCTATGAGAGGGAGAACTTCCAGGGCCCGAATCACGAGCTGATGGACGACTGCGACAACATCATGGACCGCTACAGCCTGTCTGACTGCCAGTCATGCAATGTGATAGATGGCCACTGGCTGATGTACGAGCAGCCCCACTACAGAGGCAGGATGGTCTACCTGAGACCTGGAGAGTACAGGAGCATGAGAGATATCGGATATAGTGGCATGAGGCTCAGCTCTGCTAGACGTATAATGGATTCCTGTTGATGCAAAGGAAAATAATGCGCTGAATAATAAAGTGAAAGATTAAACTAATGCCATCTGATATTGAGTAGATTTGTGATGTACGTGTGTGCGGGTGGGTGTGTACGTGTTTGTGTGTGACTGTGTATTCATATCTCTGTGGGGACCAAAACTGTAAGTTTACTATACTTTTGGGAACCAACAATTCTTATGGGGACAGAATCCCAGTCCCCACAAGTTTAAAGGTATTTTTCAGACTCAAAATGTGGTTTTAGTGTCAGGGTTACAATTAGGTTATGGTTAGGGTAAGGAGCTAGGGAAGGCATTATGTCAGTTAGACGTTCCCACAAAGATATGAATACATGGTAGTGTGTGTGTGTGTGGGGGGGGGGAGTCGGGTGTCAACTACACTGTAATATATGAACTCATGCTAAAAAGCACACTACAGAGCTATAATAGCATACATAATAGAGGGATATTCAATTCCTCTAATTTCTAATGCAATTCTAGTTTATTTATAATAATCACAAAAATAGTTGCCCCAATCTCCATTAGAGAAGATCCTACAACGCATACAATAATAATACAAGAGCACATGTGTAACTTAAGACAGTATTATATCTGCTATGAAAATATCATGTTGCAGAAATATGTACAAAATGCAGTTAAATTACACATTGTCACAACAGTGTATATAAAAGATGTGTGCCTTAAACCAGATTTCTTTCTCCAACAGGAGGTGCCGCCTCTTGTTGCAAAAAGAATTGCAAAAATCTAAAATAAAATTCCCATTTATTTCTCTTGATCTCAGGCCAAACTAAACAGTTCATGATCTCAAGTTTCTTTATATCTAGTTTCAAGTCATGCTTCTCCTTTTGTAAAATATGGTCAATATGAGAGTCAAAATGATAAAAAAGCAGGATATGCATTTCCTTGATTGTCATGTCATGTTTCAAAAGCAATGGTGAAGACACTCTGGATTTTATATGCTACACAGGTTACAACACACAGTTTAGACTGAATGATTTGTATTCACAATAAATGTTATTAGTAATATCACACATACAATTAAACACGCTTCTTCTGGGCTATAGTCTCAGCAGCATATTAAACATATCAGCTCCCCATAAGGAGAATCACGTGCTAACGGCTGTCTAAATGACTCGGGTAAAGTTTGTAGCATGCGTGCTTGTTGTTTTTGTCTGCTTCCACTTGTCTTTGCACTAGGATGCTGTCGGAGTAAATGTGCAGTCATATTCGTTGTGTTCCCACTAGTGCTGTCAGCGTTAATCTCGTTTAAATGACGTTAACGGCACAACACGGCAAATCTCCGTTAACGAGCTACCGTGGATCGCCCCGTGCGTGGGGCTGGACAGCCAACACGTTAACGAGCTAACTGCGCTAACACACTAGCTCCCACCCATGTAATTGAGCATTGCGTGGCGTAGTTCCAAACACCAGATCTGAATGAGGGTGGGGGAGGTTCAATTTGCCATGTTGCAAGGAGAGCTTAACTTCTGTCTCGCTGGCTTGCCCTGCGCTCAGTGAATCTGCGTTCGACTACTCCGCCTAGGCTGCACTGTCGAGCGCAGATCCACTGAGCGCTCAACACAGACAGCATCGTCAGAAGGAAAGTTGATAAAATAAATTTAAAGTTTTGTATTGTTCGATACATATGTGTACCGAACCGAAAGCACTGTATCGAACGGTTCAATATCGATACGAGTATCGTTGCACCCCTAATAGATATATATAGATATAGACAGTGTTGGGAAGGTTACTTTTAAAATGTATTCCGTTACAGAATACAGAATACATGCCCCAAAACGTATTCTGTAACGTATTCCGTTACGTTACTCAATGACAGTAACGTATTCTGAATACTTTGGATTACTTAATATATTATCATGCTTTTTACAACAACGTGAATGTACTATTGCTGTGTGATTTATTACTATTACTGAAGGTCCGCGACTCTGAACTGTAGTAAAGGGACCTCTGACTAATACGGCGGGGTCCCTGTCGGCTTGTAGCCGAAAAATAGCTTTACTTTGTTGTGTGGGTCAATTTTTCTTGCGAGAGACAGAGAGAGGCGTTGAAAGGCTGCTCCAACGGAACTTATTGTTTTCGGAGGAAAACACGAACACGGTGTACAGTCGAGTCTTAATAGCTTACTTACAACTGGGCTCGTCAGGCACTCTTCTTGGCTGCAGTGGTTATTATTATATTTACATGCTTCCAGCTCCCGTTTTTCCTCGATGACAACTCGTACCTTTCCACTCCCCTTTTTCTCCCTCCTCGCGCTCACAGACATATAACGTGTGTGGCAGTGCATTCTCCCTGCAGCACGGACTACACTGCCCATAATGCTACATTCTTTAGAGCTATGCTTGTAGCATTCTGCCTGTTAGCTTAGCACAACAACAACAACAACAACAACAACGAAAAGGCGCTCTCTCACCCAGGAAACACACAGTCGCAGAGAGAGAGAGAGCGTCACCATGTAACCATGGCAACCGTAACGCTGCCGCCTGGAACAACAGAACGTAGCTGTCAAACAAAACCCAAACAGTCCTGACCCGCGACAAAATGAAACAGGAAAGTACCGTAGTGTAATCCATTTATTTCAACAAAGTAACTTTATTCTGAATACCACCTTTTTAAACGGTAACTGTAACGGAATACAGTTACTCATATTTTGTATTTTAAACACGTAACGGCGGTACATGTATTCCGTTACTCCCCAACACTGGATATAGATACATACAATGCTGAGGATGATGTACATCAGAGGTCCCTAACCTTTTTTTTGCTACGGACCGGTTTATGTCTGACAATATTTTCACAGACAGGCCTTTAAGGTGTCGCAGATAAATACAACAAAATAAAAGCAGTACTGGTACCAAAAAAAAAGACGATTTATTCATAACACACGGGAAAAGACCCAGGGATAAAAATGATAAAAACAAATAATGATAAAAACTGATTAAAAACCCCGAAAACCATCAATTTCACACCCAAGCCTCAACTCTCGCAGCCCGGTACCAAACGACTCACGGACTTGGCCTGGGGTTTGGGGACCGCTGATGTACATGATGCAGTGGTAGACCGTGATCACCAGTCAGTATTGGTAACTAGTAAATGTGTTTGCGGAGATGTAAATGCTGTGATGTAAAAACTACAGTCTTTTCTTCACAAATGTAACTGTGTTTAAATCTAAAGTTGAAGCATTTGTACATTTGATCAGTTGCTCAGCTCTGATATGCATTCACATAAGAGTAACAGAGTGCTTTTCAACACACAGCAATCACTGACAGTACAAAGAGTCCCAGCTGATACATCTGTTCACTGTCACCCACCTGTACCCCATATGAGAGCCACAGAGGTTGGCACTGCACCAGATGCATACAGTCTGGAATAATAACCATTTACAGAGCGATTTAACAAACATTATAGCCCTGTATGGTATCCTGCTGAGTAAGATATTCAAAACAATGGCTCCATAGATCATTTAGCCATCATGATGGGTATAAAAGTGACAGAGAGCTTGGCTGGGCCAAGTACGAGTGGAATCAGGGACAGAATTGACGACCAAAATGGGCAGAGTAAGAGAGAAATTTACAAACTGTTGCTGTAATTGAGACCAATAAACACTTGATTAAATCATACATTAAACTGTTTTATTTTCAGATCATCTTCTATGAGGACAGGAATTTTCAGGGTCGCTCCTATGAGACCAGCAGTGACTGTGCTGAGCTCACCTCCTACCTGAGCCGCTGCAACTCCTGTAGGGTGGAGAGCGGCTGCTTCATGGTGTACGAACGTTCCAACTACATGGGTCACCAGATGCTGGTGAGAAGGGGAGAGTACCCTGACAACCAGCGGCTGATGGGAATGAGCATGAGCGACTGCATCCGTTCCTGCCGCATGATTCCCATGGTATGTAAGACCTGAAAATATATAGAAATACACAGAAACTATGGGGTACCCCACATGTTTCAAAATAAAAGCATCTATCAGGCACTGAGAATATTTTTTGCTTGCATGTGCTGTGCACAAACTTGTAAGCTTCTTAATCATTTTGTGCTTTACTTCTATCTACTTCTATTTTCTGCAGCTATATGTGTTAAACAACAACTCTAATATTGCTGATAAAGTAATGATCTGTCCTTTCACAGCACAGAGGGCCTTTCAGGATGAAGATCTATGAGAGGGATAACTTCGGTGGTCAGATGCACGAGCTGATGGACGACTGCGAGAACATCATGGACCGCTACCGCATGTCTGACTGCCAGTCTGCCAACGTGATGGATGGCCACTGGCTGATGTACGAGCAGCCTCATTATAGAGGCAGGATGATGTACCTGAGACCTGGAGAGTACAGGAGCTTCAGGGAGATGGGAATGGGTCCCACGGACATGAGGATTGGATCCATCAGACGTATCATGGAATCCTGTTAGGCAAGACAGACAAAATAAATAAACTGTTAATAAACAGTTCATATCTGTTTCAGTTCATCATTTGGGTCGACTTCCCTGGCAAACTCACAAACCTGAGAGAAAAGTGCATGAATTATCAGCAACTGGCTGCTCTTACTGTTGATAGTTTATCCACAGTGTCACTTAATTCGTCTACTTATGAAATGTGTGGTGTCATATGAAGCACATGCCACTGAAAAATAAATTACTTAAATGTAAATAAAGCCGACATTACAGAACAACAGTTGTCTTTTATTTATGTTAATGCATGGTGCACTCCTGGTTAGCATAGGGCTGCTTTTCAGTCAGTTTTAATTTCCTGTTCTGCTCTGTGAAAACAGAAACAGAAAGTGTGTACATAAGAACATCTTTTGGTTTTATTGAAATACATTTTGTGTGGCAGAAATAACAGCGATGCATAAATCAGATGTATACAGGTAACATAAATGGTTAGCACACACTACACACAGCGCACCCAGTAACTTATACTCAATCCCAGCCTATTGGTCTTGATATGTCATTATGTCTTCAGACTTTCTACTTGTTACAATTCTCATAATGGCCATCAATAATGAAAGTGAAGGGTAATGATAGCTCTACTTGCCCTGCGTGTCCTAAAGATGGAGATTTTACAGCTGTGGTGAGGACACTGCATATAAACTAAAAGAAGCTTCCGCATCTTGTTTGTTCTGGATCCTGAAGGAAGGAAGATTTAGAGCCACAAGAGAACACTTTACTTTTATGTAAGCTAGCAAGGTCATGACAATGTTGGAACACAGCTGTTTGACAAGAATTTAAAAGGGCTACTCAGTAATGGTCTTTCGCATCAGAGCTGGCTGAAAGAGCATGGGTCCCAAACTTCAATGAGCTGTGGCACTGTCATCTCATGTGAGGGCCACTTTAGTGTTAAGGTTGTACAATAAAACAAACAAACAAATATTTATGAAAATGTAAATGTTTTTTCTCACTCTTAACTAATTGAAGCCTTTCATGAACTACCAAATGAATATAATAACTATAACTGTTTGTATTTAACAAAATGACAGTGCAGACATAAGTGAAAACTTTTCTTTACAAATAACTAACAAAGTCAATCCCTCAACATGTTTGTGCTCTCTGCTCATATTGCCTTATTAAATCACTTTGTGCTTTTTAAAGAACTTATTTTAACATTGGACTCAACAACAAACAAATCCTCCCCAACAAAAAAATTAACTTCAAGGGTCAAATTGCATTATATTTCTTCACGTAGGGGTGATGTAGGCCGCAAGTGGCCCCCGGGCCGCGAGTTTGAGACCCCTGTTGTAGAGCGTGGAATATTTAATTTTTGTGTTGACAGTTTGGATTTTTGAAGCAGGCAAAGTCTTTATAAGCTGAAGGTTGCTCATTTTGGCCTTTACATTCTCGAGGTAATGCTGACTGAATATGGCAATGTTTTTCTGGTGGAAATGTAACAAAAACATTATAGTGGGATTGTTTAATCCCACTATAATGGGATTAAACAATCCCATTATAGTCCATAATATCCATATTGCACAGGCTCTCCACCATATCTCCCTGACAACTTATTTTTTTCTGTTTTCTGATCCGTATACAATCCATAACAAGTAGAAAGTCTGAAGACATAAGTGAAGTTATCTTTTTATGGAGCACAACCATTGCAGATATAAATAATTTGGTGATGCTTTTCCTATTAAAACTGGTCAAATTGCCCACTGTGATAAATGTCTATACCAACCTGATCTCATGTTGTCTGTTCATTTGAACCAAATAAACAGCAACTCTGCAGTGAATCTTATTAAATGGTATCCTGACAGACTTAGTGCTGGATGCTGTTTTCTAACTTCATCATTTTAACTTGTTCACATATTAGTATTCCCACAACTTGCACTCCTCACGAGCAGCCAAAAAATGCTCAGTTTATTTAAATTATTAGTTCAGAGGAAATTGATTACATGAAATGTTTCAGTTATTCATGTTTTTAAATCTTATCATGTTGCTCACTTGTAGCTGAACAAATTTCTAAAAACAAAAGAGAAGAAAACACTAAAACTTTCTACCTTTACATATTGCACAGGCTCTCCACCATATCTCCCTGACAACTTATTTTTTTCTGTTTTCTGATCCGCATCTAATGCTCTACTTAACTGGACAATAAATCAGTTTTTGTGTGTTTTCATACCTCAAAAAAGGAAATGATCTCTACAGTGTTCATGTTTATATTTATAGTGTTTTATATTTTTACATAAACATATAATGACTTCAAAAACATCTGTTAGTAAATGAAATGTCCTTTACACTGAAGACAGAAATGGTTGTCATACTACAGTTGGAAGCTTCTATTTATTTTCTTTATGTGTAGCAACAATACCACATGTATACACTACATGCATTTCCACTAGTGTGGCGTCACAAAATAACCCTTTAGTTCCCTGACTGCTCAGTAGGCTTCTATGCTGTGTTGCTGGGTCAGGGGTTTGCACAATAGACGCCACACATCCTATGTTCCCACGCTGCAGGTATAAAAGTAACAGCTACCACTGACAGGAATACACAGAAGCCACAGCTCAGTCCTGAGGAACCACCAGAAGACCGTGACCATGGGCAGAGTATGTAAAGCATGGGAAAGATGTTTATTCATTAAAAAAAACAATCTGTGGATTCCTATTCTAACGAGCTTTGTTGTTCTTTCAGATCATCTTCTACGAGGACAGGAACTTCCAGGGCCGCTCCTATGAGTGCATGAGCGACTGCTCTGACATGTCCTCCTACCTGAGCAGGTGTCACTCCTGCAGGGTGGAGAACGGCTGCTTCATGGTCTACGACCGCCCCAACTACATGGGAAACCAGTATTTCATGAGGAGGGGCGAGTACGCTGACTACATGAGTATGATGGGCATGAGTGGTGGTATCAGGTCTTGCCGTACGATCCCCATGGTAGGTGTAAAGTGGTGGTACTTCCATATAAGACCTTTTTGGAATTAACATAAGTTTCATGCTTAATTTTATTTTGTCTTGTGTCTATAAAACAGCACAGAGGCCAGTTCAGGATGAGGATCTATGAGAGGGAGAACTTCGGTGGTCAGATGTACGAGCTGATGGACGACTGCGACAGCATCATGGACCGTTACCGCATGTCCGACTGCATGTCCTGCAACGTGATGGATGGCCACTGGCTGATGTACGAGCAGCCCCACTACAGAGGCAGGATGATGTACATGAGGCCCGGAGAGTACAGGAGCTTCAGGGAGATGGGAATGAGCGGGATGAGGTTCATGAGCATGAGGCGCATCATGGACATGTGCTAATTTTACATTTTGACTTCAATAAATGATATAAATTTCTAAATTCTTGTGTCATGACATTTACTTTCATCACTGTGAACCTTTTTAAGATCATTCATACTGAATTCAAATGCATTGAGTATCAGTGGAAACCACCGAGTAAAAAACATGTTTTCATTCTTCTTTTGAATGGCATCTCCAAAAGACTGAATTACCACCTGTTTCTATTTGATTTGTAGAAGTCAGCTGTGGTAGACAGCGATATATGGATATGCATCCATATATATGAAGAGATTTGCTTCATTTTGGGTTCAGGGTCAACAAATTATCAGTATTTATTAGTAGTAGTCATTGTTTTGGAGCATCAAAGTGATATAGTTTATGGATGTAGTTCCATTCTGCCAGCTGAAAAGCACAATGTCAGCAGTAGTGATGTTCTGATTTGCAAAAGGAGAAATTAATCTGAAAGGCAATAACAGTACAAAGATATAAGGAACATAATTGTGTAGTGTTTTTCTTCAACTATCTGAGTATTCAGGTGAATATATTTCACCAAATCTTTACCCTGATTGGTTTTGACAGACTGCTCGAGAGCCAATTAGAATGCCTGAATAAGTAACATGACCACAACAGAGATGACGTTTGAGAACTGACCGATAAAAGCAAGGCACCAACGAAAAGTCAGTGGCTCATATGGAGAAACTGGAAGAGTAGGTTTCAAATAAATTTTACCAGCTGACCATATTTGATGGTTGTGGAATTCCAGGTGGAGTTTATCTTTTTTTCTTACTGTCCCTGCATGTGTTTCTTCTAGATACCCCAGTTTCCTCTTACAGTCCATATGCATTAGGTTAATGGTGATTCTCAGTTGGCCATGGATGCAGATGTAAGAACATGTGGCTGTCTGTCTCAGTATAGTAAGAACATGTAAACCCCAGCCATCTAAGGATTCAAACCCAGGACCTTCTTACTGTGAGTCAGTGATGCTAACCACGGAACCACTGTGCTGCCTCTAAATCCAGTTCCCCTACAATCCTAAATGATTTCAGATCATTTGCACTTAAATCAGTTTTGATAAAAATATTTGAAAACTGGTGAGGTAGGCGATCTTGAGAAAAACAGCAGGTGGTTGACCCGGTCTCTCTACAGGCTAGTGGGAAGAGTAGAAGATGCCACAGTAACTTTGTTCAACTCAGTTTTAAAAAACTTGGAGAGAAAAGGTTCTCAGCCACAATATTAAAACCACTAATGAGGCGAGGTGATTAATGAGTATTGATCATTCTGTTACAATCCTTTGCTTTTCCAGAAAAGTTTAGAGCATTGCATTCCTGTGGATCTTACTTTGACACTGAGCGTCTGCCTGAACTTAGCTCTGAAGTGACTTGTGACACACAACAGAGATTCCAAGGCTTTGTTTTGACATCCAAACTCCCCAGATGACAGTCCAATCAAAGAACTCCTTAATGAGCAAGAACAAACCTTTCCTCCACAACTGCCTTTTAGAAATGTACTGCAAACACTTTAAAACTACTTCAACAGAGGGAACATGTCTGTGTGAAAAGAGGAAGTAAAGCTTGTAGAAGTGCAATGACTACAGTTATTTCCTTTTCTAAAGTGGTGTTTTTTCAAGGTGTTTGATCTTTTTTATGAAAATAGTTTATGATCAGAAATTATTATCAAAATTATTCAAAAGAAAGACAATGAAAGTAAAAAAAAAAAAAGACTAAATACCTAATGATCTCACGGCCCAATTCCTATTTTTAAAACTTCATAGCAATGGAAAATGTCAAAAGATGAAGACTAAAGAACATATACATTCATCTGCACAATATGAATCTGCTGAAATCATTTATTCTGTTCATGAAATTGTCACGGTCTGGCTGGCAGACTGTGGGGAGATGGGGAAATAGGACCCAAACGCCGGACTCTTCAGTGCAACAGTGTTTATTTACAAGGTGGTGAAGTAAACAACAATAAATCCCCAGTTTCCCAGACTCCCGTGTAGTGTCTTCTTCCCAAAAGTCCCTCTCTGCCCCAGTGTCCCTTGCACTCCCCGTGCTCACTGCTCTTTCTCGTCCCACACTATTCCTGAGGGGAAAACAATAGAGGCAGCCGTTACACACTTATCCCAGCAGGGATACACTCACACTTGACTGTGCTTGAAGACTGACGTGTAGTCAAACGTAATAATCCAGCGTCGGTGGAAGCTCCATCGCTCATCTAAATAGCTCCCCCGACAAGCCCAGATGAGGAGCAGGTGTGCGGCAAGGACTTCGGGTGTGGCCAGCCCTCAAGTTAGGCCACACCCCCAGGGCTGAAGGTGCCTGTAACTTGGCCACAGAAGAAAGGCAACACACACACACACCTGCCTACATACAGATGTGCACAGGGGCAGTGCAGACAACACACCAAATAATAATAATAATAATAATAATAATAATAATAATAATAATGATAATAATAATAATAATAATAATAATAACAATAACAACAACAGTCATAGTCCCCACTGCCCACGGACCCTGAGTCCCCAGAGCCGGGTCCGTGACAGAAATAACAAACAAACAACTCTCTTTTTTTGTAAATACCACCACTTGAAAACAAATTAAATATACAAATACCTGCCATAGCATTGAAAATCACAAATTCAAACTCAGTTATAACAAATCACCAAGTATACTATTTCTTTTTCCCTCTTTAACTCATACTCAGGAGTTTGGCAAAAGTTCGTATTATTAGCCTTGAGGGGCTCACTTTTACATACCTGATGAAAACAAATCCACAAACTACTATCTATTTATCTGGCTTGATAACTGCTATCTGGCTTGTTCATATAAACTCACTATTGTACTATACAGCTTGCAGAAAATCTATACTTTTCAAAAGTCATTCACATCTATATAAATAACGTTCTAAGCTATTTTTATTTAAAAAAAAAAAAACAACCTCTGCTCTTGTGAAAGGAAAATTCTGTTAAGAGGTTATGACCTTGTTGGTATATGGGTAAGCAACTAAAAACTGTATAGGCTTCTATAACAGCTTGCTGTGTCAGGGCTTTGAACAATGGACAGGCAAACTGTCTTTGTCTCTGGCCAGGTATAAATACAACTTGTTCAGACAGCCAGTGCATCAGTTCAAAAACAGTTCTCTAAGAGACCTGAATCACCGCAGTCAACATGGGCAAAGTAGGAAACTAAATTGTTAAATCAACATTAATTAGCCTATACTTAAGTTATCTTGGAGAGCATGATTGTAAAAATGTCCTTTAAACCCATTGTACTTTTTTCAGATCATCTTCTACGAGGACAGGAACTTCCAGGGTCGCTCCTATGAGTGCATGAGCGACTGTCCCGACATGTCCTCCTACCTGAGCAGGTGTCACTCCTGCAGGGTGGAGAGCGGCTGCTTCATGGTCTATGACCGCCCCAACTTCATGGGAAACCAGTATTTCATGAGGAGGGGCGAGTAC
Organism: Diplotaxodon limnothrissa; assembly: GCF_057381915.1. NCBI lineage: Eukaryota > Metazoa > Chordata > Actinopteri > Cichliformes > Cichlidae > Diplotaxodon > Diplotaxodon limnothrissa. The sequence continues at coordinate 14,132,400 of NC_140611.1, forward strand.
GCTGACTACATGAGCATGATGGGCATGAGCGGTGGTATCAGGTCTTGCCGTATGATCCCCATGGTAGGTGTAAAGTGGTGGTACTTCCATATAAGACCTTTTTGGAATTAACATAAGTTTCATGCTTAATTTTATTTTGTCTTGTGTCTATAAAACAGTACAGAGGCCAGTTCAGGATGAAGATCTATGAGAGGGAGAACTTCGGTGGTCAGATGTACGAGCTGATGGACGACTGCGACAGCATCATGGACCGTTACCGCATGTCTGACTGCCAGTCGTGCCACGTGATGGATGGCCACTGGCTGATGTACGAGCAAGCCCACTACAGAGGCAGGATGATGTACCTGAGGCCCGGAGAGTACAGGAGCTTCAGGGACATGGGAATGAGCGGAATGAGGTTCATGAGCATGAGGCGCATCATGGACATGTGCTAATTTTACATTTTGACTTCAATAAATGATATAAATTTCTAAATTCTTGTGTCTTGACATTTCATTTCATTTCTAACTCAGAGAAGTAACATTTTAGTATCACAGTCATTAAGAAGTAATCCATTACATTACAGCATCACATCCTCAGAAACAAATTCATAAGAATACTTTTGCTTTACCAACATATAACACCACATACACAATGGTTTATTATGCATTTGGGTATTGCATAAAAATAGAAAATAAAGTACATCAAGTAAATAAGAATATCTTTTGGTTTTAATGAAATACATTTTGTGTGGCAGAAATAAGAGCGATGCAAAAATCAGATGTATACAGGTAACATAAATGGAGCTAGGATTAGGTTAGCACACACTACACACAGCAGATCTCAGTAATGGTTTTTGGCATCAGAGCTGGCTGAAAATCTGGACAACTTAATCAGAGATGTGCTTTCTGAACACTGGAGAAAGCAATACAAGTAAAAAATGGATGCTCTTTTGGTATATCTCTAGATACTCCAGGGGTACATAACTATGTTCAAAAAGTATGAAAAAGTGATTTTGTCCACTAACAGTTCCAATATTGTCATGTCATCGCAGGAGGTAGAATTTATGTTATTGTGAAAAAAATCATCAAGACAAACACTGTGCAAGATGTCCCAAATAAGATTCTCAATTAGTTCTCTACTTTCAAGGTTGTAGAGCATGGAATATTTTATTTTTGTGTTGACAGTTTGGATTTTTGAATTAGGCAAAGTCTTTAGAAGCTGAAGGTTGCTCATTTTTGTTTTACCAACATTGAACACCCCTTAGCATTTACATTGATCCTGCTGGTTATATGGTTCACTTTACATATGACTGCATTACTTAACCTTACTGCATAGGAAGTTGGCATTGGTGGCATCTCCTATATCACATTACCAGCTTGTTTATTTCCCCCTGAGGACACGCTTCAGCCAAAAATCAGAACAGTGTCGTGGAGCTGTGGAGCTTCTTAGTAGCTGGCAGAAACTGATTGTCACCACAAAGTGTTGATTCAAAATGTCCTCTAGCACCAATCACAGGTATGGTCATAGCGTCAGTTGCTACTGATAAATGAAAAACAGCAGTTTCAAGTGGGGGATGCTGTGGGGTAAACAGTTTTTCATGATGGGCGGTGAGGGGGTGCAACATATTCAGTTTTAGAATTCATATTTAATGTTAATTATAGCTACACATACTTCACAGTGTGTCTCTATCCAGCCTTCCTCCCTCACCCCAAACGTCGCGACAGATGGCCGTCCCTCTCTGAGCCTGGTTCTGCTGGAGTTTTCCTCCTGTTTAAATGGTGTTTTTCCTTTCCACTTTGACCAAAGTGCTAGCTCACCGAGGGTTACATGATTGTTGAGGTTTTTTCGGTTTTCTTTGTATTATTGTATGGTCTTATGTTACAGCATAGAGCACCTTGAGGCAACTGTTGCTGTGATTTGGCGCTATATAAATAGAAATGCATTGAATTAAAAATGTACTTTTACAATGTAATGGCCTTTCTTGTTGCCATCTCACTTGCTGACAAGTACTTTAAAACATTCATTTGTAACCACTGCCAGTAGGAATTGGGCAGGTACCCTGTCAAACTAAACTGTTAAACGAATCAAAACTTGAGTTTCTGAAATAACCCCCAATGTGAAAAATACTATTGACATATTTACATGGCAACTTTAACTTTAACTTTGTATTTCTTCTTATACAGTACTATAGACAGCACAATCTTATGGGTTTACTATATCCATGTGTGATTTTAGACTTCAAATAAATGCACTGGCTGCTCTCATTTACTATATAATGTACTGCATTTACTTCATGCTACGTCCACACGTACACAGGTATTTTTGAAAACAGATTTTCCATTTTCGTTTTTTTTTTAATATATATATATTATTCCGTCCACACGTGCAGTTTTGAAAAATATCTCCGTCCACATGTAAACGCGAAAAACGCTGTCAAACGTTGTCAAGAACATGCCAAATCCTAGCTGTGTCGGAAATGTTGGCCAAACAGAAGTCTAGAAGCCTGGGAGGGAAAGAGTAAACAGGGTTTTATGCAAACCTGCAGTACTTCTGGAAAGTTTTTGTGTTTTTCGGGAAAGGTAGCTAATTTTGTGTTACTTTTCAAGTGCCTTCATTTCAACCAAAACAGTATTTTGGCTGGTGTAGACTCACAATTTAGGAATGAACAAAATGCATACAGCATGCATAAATTTTAATTTTAAAAAAATTAAATTTATTCCAAACCGACATCAGAGTCAGGATGTAGGTTGTGAGAGCGTCTGTGTTGAATGGAGAATGCCTCTGATGCCTCTGTCTTTCTAAATGGTGGGACAGTAACTGCATGTGTGTATATGTAAGCGTGTATAAACTGCAGATAGACAGATTAACAGCAACAGTATTTTGTCTACATCTGCCATTGTAGAAATGTATCTCACGTCAAAAACGGCACACACCTTTGACGTTGTGTGAGTAAATCTCTGTTTTCCTCGTCCACACATAAACGCAAAAACTGAGTTTTCGAAAATCTCCACCCTGGCAGGAGTTTTTAAAAAATCTCCATTTTCAGTGATCGAAAATGCAGTTTATGTGTGGACGAAAGACGCAAACGCACAGAAAAATCTGCGTTTTCAAAAGTACCCGTGTACGTGTGGACGTAGCCTCAGTCTCAACTACAGTGCAGTGAAAAAGTTGCACCCTCCTGATTTCTACTTTTTTTTTTTTTTTTTTACATATTTGTCATATTGAAATGTTTCAGATGATGAAACTAATTTTAATATTAAACAAAGATAATCCAAGTAAATGTAAAAGCTGCAAGAAGGTCCTGAGTGGCTTTGTAACTCTTTCCACACTGACAGGTGTGACTGACTTTGTCTGATTCTTTAGATTGTGGCATGTGTTCCTTTGTGAGATCTATTAGCCTACTTCAGTTTGAGACACAGGTTCTATTTAAGTGATTTCTTAACTCAAAAGATGTGGCTGTAATCATTTTTAGTGATATTATATGTATTTATTTGTTTTTGAGCTAAATTAACTTTGTTTCGGATGCTGTAAACAGTTTCCAAACTTACTCAATATCTTATCCAACTTTGAGTTGGGATTTAAAAATAGTATTTTTTATCTTATCTTAATGAATCAAATTGTTTTATGCAGGTATCAGGTATCAATAGCAACTTTTTTAAAGAACTAAACTTGTATAATACTACCCTCACAATGAATTAGTCCCCTCATCTAGTGTTGCTTGAATGACAGAATGATGTCATGTAACACTAACAAATTCACTATTATTAGATACATAATGACAAGTGAGCCGAGTCTGGCCCTTTGGCAAATATACGTGATTGATTTTTAGTTTTCTGTTAACACAGAAACTTAACACAAATCCATTGAAGATTCCGATGAAAATCTAAATATTTAATTCCAATACACAGGACCTTATAATGTATTGATGCTACTTTGAAATAAAATGTAATTGATTTGTTATATTTACACCTGCCTTATTCAAACCATAAACTCCTAAGAGGCAGTTTGCTTTGAAGTTTTGGTTTATAGTTTTGATTTTGATTTCTCTCTGTGTTTTTTAATAGCTATAAGTAGTAGAGACACAATTTGTAACAATCTATTAACCACCATATATTATGAAACACTAAAAGGGTAAAGCGTAGACTGAAATAAATAGCTTTTTCTTTCTCAAATCCATAGAAAAACATGTTCTCAGCTTAAACGTTAAAGAAATCCTTTAGGTTAAGGCAGATAAAGGGCTTTCGTTAATGACATCAATGTTTAGTACTGAAAATGTATCCTTTCGTGAGACTATCATGGTCTCACGAAAGGATACTCATTTCTATAAATTAGCCACTTACAAATGACAGGGCCATACAGTGTGGTTTGAAAGGCTAAAAAAGGGACTATTGTCTGTTTCACTGTATTGTAACTCCAAAAAATGCTCATTGTATTGAGTTCCCTATGGAAAAATCCATTCTAAAGTCTTCTAGGGGATCCAGTCACATGGACATGTAACAAATGTCCTGCACTCTATAGGCCTCTATACCATGTTGATGAGTCAGGGCTTTACACAATGGGAGCCAGAGATTCTTTGGGTTCAGCCAGGTATAAAAGTAACAGTTAAAACAGGACCATCATCAGTGTACCACTCACACAGTTTCACGAAGTAGTAACACACTGTGAAGCAACTAACTGGGACCATGGGCAGGGTATGCGTATTCACCTCATTAACTGCTGTCATCATTGGCTGAATTTTGTATTATTTTGAGCGTGGTTGTTGACGTGTGTCTGCTGAATCTAACTCCAAACCAATGTATCCCTGTTTTTCAGATCATCTTCTACGAGGACAGGAACTTCCAGGGTCGCTCCTATGAGTGCATGAGCGACTGCTCTGACATGTCCAACTACCTGAGCAGGTGTCACTCCTGCAGGGTGGAGAGCGGCTGCTTCATGGTCTATGACCGCCCCAACTTCATGGGAAACCAGTATTTCATGAGGAGGGGCGAGTACGCTGACTACATGAGCATGATGGGCATGAGGGACTGCATCAGGTCTTGCCGTATGATCCCCATGGTAGGAAAGCTGTGCTGTGGATATCATTTTCCTCCAGATATTCTAGAAGGGTTTTCTGATTCTTTGTTGTGAACTGTTTCCCCTACAGCACAGAGGCCAGTTCAGGATGAGGATCTATGAGAGGGAGAACTTCGGTGGTCAGATGTACGAGCTGATGGACGACTGCGACAGCATCATGGACCGCTACCGCATGTCCGACTGCATGTCCTGCAACGTGATGGATGGCCACTGGCTGATGTACGAGCAGCCCCACTACAGAGGCAGGATGATGTACCTGAGGCCCGGAGAGTACAGGAGCTTCAGGGACATGGGAATGAGCGGGATGAGGTTCATGAGCATGAGGCGCATCATGGACATGTAAAAAAAATATATATATAGAATGAACAAATAAATAAAACTTTTGACTAAATGTTTGTGTGTTACATTGATTATTATTAATTTTACCATTCTTGTATCATGTCACTAAAGCCATCCGATGATTTTAGTACAGAATAACTACATCTTTGGCATCAGCACTGACACAACTGGATGGACAACCAGGTATAACAGATGGGCTCAACTTAATTAGGTGTTGCATAAAAGAAATCACAACCACGTTTCTGAAAAACTTGGCGTCCTGTGCAAAATGCAGATAAAAACAGAAAACAGTTATTTATATATAAGAGAAGGCCATAATATATTCACAGTACTGTAGAATACAATAAATTGAGAAAATTAATAATTTTCAGAAAACCTTTGGCTCTTTTTAAATTCAATTCAAATAAGTGATACTAAAATACAAATAACTGGAGGAACATTTTTGCAACCAGTAATGTTAATTGGCAACAGGTCGGTAACACGACCATGGGCATAAATGGAGCAACTTATAGAGACAGAGTTTCTCAAAAGTAAAAATGTCTGCTAAAACTGCATCTACACATTGTAGAATACGTTCGGAATGAATGTTAAAAGCAAAACTTTCAATATTTCATCATCTACGGTACATGGAGAATTCCAAAAATATGGATAAATCGATTTCTGCAAGGGACAAGACAGTAGCTGCAAAGGACCCCATTCATTCTTTATAACACTAATTTTCACTCCACCTGAACCATAAATTCTGCTGTACACATATGAAGCAGCTTCACTCTTGATAGGATTTCTACTATGTTAGAATTCTGCCTTACTGCTGTTATTTCGGAAATGAGGGTTTCTACAGGCAAAAGCATGTCACTCATAGTAGCCAACTTTCACAAGGAGAAAGTAGAATGTAAAACTCTTCAAACTGGCACCTAGTCACTGGTTCTGATATGTGGTTCAAAACCAAAACCAGGAGAGTGGAGTAGCAGGTTCAGGGGGCAGTGTTAGTGGAGGTTGAAGGGCAGCTGTAACTCAGATTTTCATCATGTTTCTCCTATATTAGTAGCTGCCAAGACCTGGAGGACAGAGGAGGGAACAGAGAGCAGATAGAGCGCATGGGCCAGCAGCTGAGCTTGAGAGAGGGAACTGAAAAGCATCCCAGTGTCACTGTTGCTCAAAAAACACTGTGTAAATAAAATGTTCACTGACCAAATTGTGCAAAGTTGGAGCAGGCAGAGGTGCACCTGCAAGAGCTGGACCGGGCCAAGGCCCAGACCAAAGTCTTGGAGAATCTTCTCACTTGGTCTTGCTCTTCGCCAGCATCATCACCGCTCCTCCAAGCTTTCCTTGAGGTCTTCCAGTGAATGGTGGATGCGTGTCGTTGGCCCCCAGAAGAGTGTACCCTGCAGCTGTTCCCACTGCTGCCCAGGGATGCCCAGGCAGTGGTGTTTTTAACCCAGTCCAGTTTATTATCTCTGTGTGGACTGAGGTATTTATAGTCTTCCACAATGACCACATCAACCCCTTGGATAGAAACAGGGGTCACAGATTTCCTGGTCCTCCTGAAACCCACAATCAATGCTTTGGTCTTTGTCACATTGAGCTGCAGATGAGTCTGCTCACACCAGGAGTCCACCACAGACTTTGATCAGTCTCCTCACCCTTAGTGATGCATCCAAACACCACAGCATCATCAGAAAACTTGGCAGAAGAAGATGTCAGGTATCTGTGCAGTGGCTGAAGTCTGTAGTGTAGAGTGTGAACAGGAAAGAGGAGAGGACAGTCCCATGTGAAGCTCCTGTGTTGCTGATCACCTTGTAAGGCACACAATGTTGAAGTCGTTCTGCCAGGTAATCAACAATTAAGGACACAAGAGAAGAATCCACCTACATCGCTGTCACTTATCACCCAGGACAGTCGGACTGATGGAGTTGAATGCACTGGACAAGTTGAGAAACATGACCCTCACAGTGCTGACGGGCTAGTCCAGATAGGTTTGGATATGATTGAGAAGGTAGATTATGGCGTCCTCAGCTCTGAGGCTGCGGTAAGAAAATTGAAGGGGTTCCAGATGTGGTCTGACGTTGGAGTTGGTCAAGGATGAGTCTTTCTAGGGTCCTAAGGACATGGGAAGTCTGTGCCACGGGTCTGCGATACTGGGGGCCACCAGGACATGGTGTTTTGATACAGGAACGAGGCCTGACATCTTCCACAGCACGGGGACCCTCTGAAGACGAAGACTCATCATGAGTCGTGAGAAGTTTATGAAAGACTCCACAAAGGTAGGGGGCACATGCCTTGAGGACACAGGGACTCAACCTGAGTGGAGTCTTCTCATTAGTCTCAAATCTAAGCTGGTTGCTGGAGTGATAGGTGGGGGAGGGGTGTCAAGAATTTCACAGGAGGCTGTGGTGCAATGTGGAGAGAGACGGAGAGTTTGGTGTGGCTGGGTAAATTTACATGGGTAAATTCCCTGGGCAAATAATATGGCCTGATTCCAACGGCACACAGTTCAATGTCCGTCTCAACGTCTCCCTCCTCCTCTTAATAACAATACTACTACTACTACTACTACTAATAATAATAATAATAATAATAATATTAATAATAATAATAATAATACATTTTAATTAAAAGCTCCTTTCAAGACACCCAAGGACACTTAACAATAGAATAAAACACATACAACAATGATAAAATGAAGAACAATAAAAGCAAAAAAGGACAAGATAAAATAAACAAACAACAGGTTTACAGTGAATATGCAGAACAGATGGGTTTGGAGTTGAGATTTAAACTGGGGGAGAGAACCAGTGTTTCTTATATCTGGGGGTAGAGAGTTCAGAGCTGAGGCTGAGACAGAAAGAAGACACAACAAGTTGGATAGAAGAAAAGGTCGAAGTGAGCAGGCAGAAGAGGTCGTGCTTAACAGGTTAGAAAGTTAAGGAGGAGCAAGGTTATGAAGGGCCTTGAAGGTGAGCAGAAGAAGCTTGTATATTATCAGGGTGTCATGATGCGGCTGTGTGGAGGCAGGAAAGGACCCAATCGCAGACTACACAGAGATGAGAAAGTGAACTCAAAAGGCAGCTTTATTGCTGACACAAGGGGAAAACGGTACAAAACTAAACTGGGAAAATATAAACTAAACACATGGAGAGACACAGAAGGAAATACACAGCCATGGATGAGGGAGATGCTGACATAAATACACAGAAGGATAACGAGGAAATGAGAACACAGAGGGAACGCAGCTGATACGAATTAACAAGACACCACAGGGGAACTACACCGAATGCAGAAACATGAGACATCCACAATGAAACAGGAAACGGGAATGGAAGAGCGGCAGACCAGAGGGAGCAAGGGAACACAAGGGAGAGAGAGTGCATACATGACGGGCTGGGGAAACATAGATAAACATGACGGAGTGAAACACAAGGAGGGGAAAACAGGGCACAAGAACATACCTAAGTACAAAACACAAACACACCGAAGGAGACACAGGGGGCAAAGACACGAGGAGAAATCCAGTAAACAAAACTAAACAGCCTGCATACACTTTTGACTAACAAGGTGGACTCAAACCATAATACAAAATGACAAAACACAAGAAAACTCAAAACGCTGGGTCAAATGACCCAGGATTGTGACACAGAGAGCCGGTGACGTTCCTGGAGAACAGGGGTGATGTGAAGGTAGGAGGTGGTTCTGGTAATAATGCGGGCAGCAGAGTTTTGAACCAGTTGAAGCTTATGGAGGGATTTTTGGGGAAGACCATGCAAGAGAGAAGTACAATAGTCAATGTGGGAGGTAACGAGACTATAAACAAGAATGGATGCAAACTGGGTGGAAAGAGAAGAACATAATCTGTTAATGTTGCGCAGATGTAAATAGGCAGAAAGGGTGAGACTACTGATGTGAGATTTATAGGATAGTGAACTGTCTAGGATGACACCAAGGCTCTTAACCTGAGGTGAAGGGAAAACTGTGGAGTTATAAATAGTGAGTGAGAAATGATTCGTCTGACCTTCACCTCTGCATCCAAGGTGTGTTTTCCTCCAGATTTCAGCCGGTATGTCCGTGGGTCTGGCTCACAAGCCACCAGGATCTGAGCAATTAGCTGATCTCTGAAGTAAATACTGCGTGTGGTGTGTTGCTGCTGCACCACTGTCCCATTCCTGAAATAAAGTAACAGTTCAGTTGCAAAAAGAGCAATAAAAACTCTCACAATCCACATGTTTGAGAGAAAACTATATAAGCAAACTAACACTCTAAATAATAATAAAAGATGAGGAAAAACAAAAAAGTAAGAAAAGGTTAAAGTATGGAGAAAAAGCAGGAACAATTGAAACAGGCGGCTGATGCATTAGTTCACCTGATGCAAGATGTTAGCGGGGGTTGAGGCGCCTGGGAAGGGATCTCAAAATGTCATTGTAGGTGGCAGACAGTTGGTGTTTTAAGCCACCTCTCTGTTGAAAGATGGCTGTTCACAGTGAACATACTCTTTCACTCGCTTTCAAACCGTCTGTCTTCTCTGTCCAGAATGTGAACATTAGCAGCCCCTTATCCATTAGATGTGGATGTACAGCTGAGTCTTGTCATGTTGAGGTGGACCGTCCATTTATGGAGCTGTTGTTTTTGTCCAATAAAGAGATCTGAGCACTCGTCGCTGCACAGATGGTTGGATGTCTCCTGCCTCAGACAGGCAGTGGGGGTGAATGGTGGGGTGTGGTTGGTGGCTCACCGCTGCAGGGGAGGGATGGAGAAGTGGGTTCAGAGGGCAGCGGAAGGGGAGTCTCTTCGTCACGCCTCATGGTATTTGTCTAGTCTTGTCTTCCCTGTTTAGTAGCCTGCTTGGACCTGGTGGAGAGGGGAGTTGAGCTGGGTCCAGAGATGCTCCCGATGAAAGGAGCGCTGTGAAAATGAAAGAGAAAAGCAAATCTTGTTCTTCATCAGCTCCTGTGCATGCTGATTCTCGTCTTGCTACACTGGGAATTGGGAATCATTAACCATGTGAAACACTGCTCAAGCCTTTTAATTCAGCTGTTTTTTTCTTTTGTTTTATCAGAGATGGGCAGTAACGCGTTACTGTAATCTGATTACGTTTTTCAAGTAACGAGTAAAGTAAGGGATTACTATTGCAAAAAAAGGTAATTAGATTACTGTTACTTTCACGCTGCATTACTGCGATTTTTTTGCGACAGTGTCTCATGACAATGATGTAAGCGAGTGCAATGTTCGTGGCAACAGCTGTGTGCAGATCAAGAATGGATAATATAACGAGTGCGGGCAGTACTGACCTTACTTTGAGTTTGATTCCGTAAAAAGTGACAAAAACATTAACGTCCGCTGCTCACTGCATTGGAAGAAAACTTCTTTTTACAGCGAAAAAACACCTAAACTTCCAAGCAAGCACCGATACGCTGCCACGGGAATGTGAAACTGCCAGATCCTTCCACTGACCGCTACGACACACCTTCACCAAGGCAAACCTCCACCTGCCCCACTCCTGCTGTACAGGTGAAAACAGAGCAACAGGACCGCTGAGTCTTTGATTTGATTTATTTTCTGCTGTGTTTCACTTGCATCTATTTGAGAGAGTGAGTGTAAACACAAAAAACTATTTTATTTTATACACTGGTATATGCAGAAAATAGGTTTAAATGTTCAACAGATTTCTTCCAGTCAGAGAGTGTTGCATATAATTTAATGTTTGCTTCATGCATAAAGTTAAAAGATTAAAACTAATAAAACTAGTTTCAAAAAGAGACTTTTTCATTTGATTACATTTATATGATTGGATATATATGATTTATATATATTTATTTATATTTATATTTATATTTATATATATGATTTATTATGCAGAAAAAATAGAATTGGGCTGAAAGATCCATCGCTTTATTCAGGTTGTAAATCATGTTTTTAAAAAGTAACTAAGTAACTAATTACTTTTGAAAATAAGTAATCAGTAAAGTAACAGGATTACTTTGGGGGGGAAGTAATCAGTAATTAGTTACTGATTACTTTTTTCAAGTAACTTGACCAAGACTGTGTTTTATTTATTTATTTTAAATGTGTAGGCTTGTATTTCTGAGCTCACAAACAACTGTTGTTTTCAGAGATACGTGGTCTTCACAGGAGGGTCACTACAAACGTACGGCTTATAGAACAAGCAGACAATTTTTGTCTGCTTGCCTTTTAGTCACCACACACCACTGCATTGCATACTATATGCAAAAAGTGAAGTTGACTTTACAGTACACAAATAAATTTATTTTGTGGTCTTCCTTGTGGTTCCTACACCCTGTTGTTGTCTTTTATGTCATGGTCTGGGGTATGTGGCTGGAGTTTTCCATCAGGCTCGTGAGCCTACCTGGGATCCGCCCCTGGGCAGGGCCACCTCCTCCTCCAGTTCCTCACACCTGCAGCTGATTGCAGGCAATCAAGCCAGATTAATTTAAGCCTCAAGCTGACGTCCATTCACCGCCTGTTTGTCATCAATCCATGTTTGTAGCTGGCTCTCATGTTTCAAGCTCTCTTTGTGATTTACCTTGTTAACTATACTTTCTTGTGGCACAGTTCCTGGATTCACCTTGTCTCAAACCTCTGGCTCAAGTTCTGCTCTCAGACTCAGGATACCAAGCCACCATTTTGGAAATCACTCTGTGCTTCACCTGCCTGCCCTCCTGCCACCACACTCTATCAGGAACCTCCGGATCTCAGGTCAGCCTTTTCACAATACTCAGCTCACCCCGGATTCACGTCACCCTCCTCATCACTCTTTTTCTCCTCCTGTAAGTAAGAATAGTTACATAATATACTTACCAATTTCAGAGCTCCACTCAGCTACTTCCCTAACTCTGTCCTCTCTCTCCCTCAGTGTGAATGCTTACTGCCCTATTCCAGTCTACATCTCAGGCCCATTTCCCCTCACTAGATGCACGTCCCCGTAGCCACATTACCCAGGCCACGCCACATCAAATTCTGCGTTTCACTATTTTTGTCCTTGCCAAGCTTTCAAGTCCAAGGTTAACCAATAAATATATTGTAAAACCACCTGCTGTCTCTGTTCTGGGTTTCTGCACCTAAGTCCAGTTTTGGTACTGACCACTTGGCCCTGTGACATTTTACCTGTTACGTTCTAGATCATAAAAATGTAACAGACTAGACAGACTCCTTAAAAGCCATCCTTCCAAAATTTCATCTACACATCAAATTTGCAATCAGAGGAAAAACACTGGATAAGACACTCAAATAGAAAACTGCCTCATTTAGGTTTCTATGAAGCATTTTGAGAAAATGCTAAATAACAACCAGTCTGTTTACCATTGTTTTTAAGGCAGTGAATGGCCCAAAAATACAAAGTTCATCAACCTAAAAACGAAATGTTTCCAGTGTAAAAATACCACAATAATAAATATTAAAGGGGGAAACATAAGCTATATGTACAGACAACAAGAGCAACTCAGAGAGCGGAAACACCTGGGTGATAAGAAACAGTTAAAACTAATCAAAGACAATGAGATGAGGTAAGTAAAACTAAAAGCATAAGAGATAAGGACTCAACAAATTAAAACAGGAAGTAGCTAAGGGAACACTGATACACTTGGAACACAGATGAACACTCGATGACAGCTAATCAGATCAATAAATTAAAGGCTCAAGATAATATGCAAGAACATAAAAATCAAGTGAAACAATAAACAATTTAGGATTTAAATAACACACCAAATGATGAAGGAAGTCCAAAAAGCAGTTTTAAAAACTGTCCCATGTCACTTACCACTGTCATTATGAAGTCCCACCTCATCCATAGGAGTATATCTATAGAGTAGAGAGGTTTACAGAAGATGGACCCATGCATCTCATCTTGAGCAGCAGGTGATCTATGAGAGAATCACTGATTATGTGAAAAACAACCTGCATAAGAAGCTGCTGTAGTCTTTTAAATGCTGCTTCCTCCAGAGTGCGTTATCATCGCTACATGGTTTGGTGGCAGAAGAGAAAGCCCTTCAGAGGATTATGAATTCGAATAAGTTGACATTAGTTGACATTAGTGCAAAACAGTAAATATTCATCTCATTCTGTCTTGAAATCATCACAAATTCGGTTTCAAGATCATCAAGAATCCTGGTAATCCTCTGGTTCTTGGCTATTATATGTTAAAACTGCTCTGATATCAACTGGTCAAAATGAAAAGTCACTGATGGAGTACTTGCTGTCAGTTAATGTCTTTACAACCTACTTTTCCTCCAGGAGATGGTGCCGTTCAGTTCTGTGTGCTCCTTTGTCACCTTTGCAACTTCGGTAGGGTCCAGGTATCTCATCTTGCTACCAGTAGTGACACTGACTCTAGCCTTATACAAGACTGGGGGGGGAAAATCCAATTAACCTGATTAACAATTCACTAAGCTCTGCCCCAGACTCATTTGTGACTGTAGCAGGATTGCAGGCCCATTCAGAAGACTCACCTCAGTGAAAGCTCTTCTCACTTGGGACACAGCTGCTGAACATGCATTCACCACCCCTAAGGGAGATTCACTTCTGTCCCTGTCCTTGTCTAGCCAGAGTCATGGTCCTGGGTTTTATATGTAGAAGTTGTCCTTTGTGGACCTTTGAATTTCTGCTTATAATTCTAATGTTCTATTTGCTTCTTAGATTATTGTTTAGACTTATTATTACGCCCCTAGCCTCATTATCTTGTGCATATATTCTCTTAGTCCCCCCTTTTCCTTTGTCATGTCATCCCTCTTGGTTGTGTGCTCCCATGTTCCATGATTCCTCCTAGATTACTAGTTATTGAATTCCTGGATTCAGCTCTACCATTGTTTTATATTTTTATGTCTTTTAAAGACTTAAACTTCAAAGTTGTTTTTGAGTTTGCAATTTGTCTCCCGAGTCCTGCATTTGGGTCGTCATCCTGCTTGCCATGCATCTGCTTCATGACAGCCCCTGTGCCTGCTTGTCTCCCTGTCTCTCCCCTGCAGAATGCAAGTATGATATTATAAATCACTGGCTGTCAAGTTGCCCTTGTAAGTGAGGAGAACCTGGCTGGAGGAGTGCCAAACACAACAAGAATTTTGCAATGGTCCATATTTTCTGTAAAGTTGAATTTCAAGACATTGCACAGACTCTAGAAATGCCTTGTCCCAACACTTATTCTATAACCCAAGCACATGAAAGCACATGTTTTCTCCCAGCTTCCTGAATAGTTGGTATATTCACCAAGGAAATTGAGGCAGTGATCCATTGTTGGATGGACCTGACCTTTGAGGTGGACCCACTAACTGTCTTTTTGTACCAAGTACAGTGGGCACACACCAGCATATTCATCTCTCAACTAGGTATCCGAATAATCTTTCACTAGAGAATTTTCTTGTGGCCCTCTCTTCTGCATGTGTCTCTGCCAGTGTTATTTGTGTCCCAAATGCAGCCTCTTACTTGCCTCCTGTTGGTCTGTTTATACTGTTATCCACCCCTAATATCCTTGGTCACACTTTGCTCTAGATTTTCCCTCTGGTCTAACACACTTCAATGGGAACACATTCATTCTCACCATTATGGAGTATTTTTCTAAGGCAGACCACTTTGTGCATCTTCCTGAATTTCCCACATACCAGCAAACAATAGAAATTATGGCTCATTGTGTTTTCAGATTACACAACATACCATTGGATGTAATTTCTGATCAAGCCCCTAATTCACCTCCCAGGTATAGAGAGACTTCAACACCACACTGGGAGCTAAAGTGAGTTCATCATCGGGCTTTCACTCTCAATACTCTAAAATATACACATAACACTATGACCTGCTATGCTACTGGTTTGTACCTATTTTGGGTTTTTGCAGCCCTGGAGGATGAGATCATTGTCTCCTCTAGAACACCACCTGTGGTGTTGCAGTTCTACCAAGACAGCTAGCCTCTGGCTGGAAATGTATGCCAGACTCAAGCCCAGACTTCAAACGAGGTCAGAAAGGATGGTACATTGTCCTCTTTTTCTTCATATTAGAGCATTTTTATGACCCAGAAGGAACAGCAACTAGAAAATGAACTTGAACTTGGAGACCTTTCAGATACTATGTTGATATGATCCTGTCAAGTTTATCCAAAAAGCATTTTTTTTTCAGTTCTCTATTGAATTTTAAGTAAAGAAATCTCCAGTGTAGCAGAAAATAATCTAAATTAATATTATAAATTCATGCAGTTTTGCTATTATAATGACCTTGTATGATAACATGATATGAAAATAAAGTTCAAATTCGCCCATAAAAAATTATTCTAACAAAAAAAAAACATAAGACATGACAGTTTTATAGCATTTAATAGAGATCAAATGTGTTTTCTGATTTAAACAAACGTGGCAGTTTCTTGTACATAAGCTGTTATAAGTGAGGGATAAAACAGCTTCAGTTTTTACAGAATGAAGGCAAAATTGTACACGGCTTCTTTAGTTATGGTAAGGGTATAACAAACATTAAGCCATAGGTAAAAAATCTCTCCTTTATTTTGGAGAAAGCCAAAACTGACTTTTTGGGGGTAAAGTTTGTGGTGTTTTCTTTGTGCCCTTGGCTAAGACTGGGAGAATAATTTAATAAAAAGAAACATCACACATTGTACAGTTAGAGTTAGTGTTAAGGTGGGGTCATCACCTACCCAAAGGTCAAACGATCAAAAACATCAAACAAACACTCTGTAATTAACACTAATCTCACAGTTACATGATATCATACTTGCATTTGTCTAACACAGTCAATATTTTGTTGATGTATTCTTCCTCCTCTTTATCCGTTTGAGGATTTATAACCAAAATACAATATAAACAATTTCTGATGGAGTACGATGTAGTTGTATGTAAATGTATCAGCAACTAATTTAAAATGTCTTGTTGCTACAGTCAATTTATTTTTCATATTCTACAGTGGAAACAAGCATATTCACCGTGAAAAACAATTCAAACACCCAGTTTTGACAGTTTATGTGTGACACGGGTCATAAACACAATTCTTAACAATTACATGGGCCAACCTATTCACATTTCACAAGCACGGTTGAAAATGCATTCTGTAAAAAGAGAAAAGGCCTTTCTAAAGACTGCTGGTGCCCAGTGTCTATAAAAAAAATGGACCTAACCTTTGCTTTCTGTGGGCCTCACTAGCAAGTTGCTGAGTAATGGGTTCTCTGGTGTAGGGGAGGGGTTTCTTTACGTTTGGTCAGGTATAAAAGAAAAGGGTTAAACCAGGTAGAGAACAGGACAGAACAGGAGTAACTACTCACTTGCAGGCAACATGAGCAACACTGGCATGAACATGAGGGGCAAGGTACAGATTTCTTTCTTTTTTAATCAACAGTGATTACTGCTTCCAAATAACTGCTGCTTTTTAAAGAAGGATTTTATTTTGCTGTTTTTCAGATCATCTTCTACGAGGACAGGAACTTCCAGGGTCGCTCCTATGAGTGCATGAGCGACTGCTCTGACATGACCTCCTACCTGAGCAGGTGTCACTCCTGCAGGGTGGAGAGCGGCTGCTTCATGGTCTATGACCGCCCCAACTACATGGGAAACCAGTATTTCATGAGGAGGGGCGAGTACGCTGACTACATGAGCATGATGGGCATGTCAGACTGCATCAGGTCTTGCCGTATGATCCACATGGTAGGAAAGCTGTGCTGTGGATATAATTTTCCTCCAGATAGGCTTGAATTATATATTCAAATTCTTTGTTGTGAACTGTTTCCCCTACAGCACAGAGGCCAGTTCAGGATGAGGATCTATGAGAGGGAGAACTTCGGTGGTCAGATGTACGAGCTGATGGACGACTGCGACAACATCATGGACCGCTACCGCATGTCCGACTGCATGTCCTGCAACGTGATGGATGGCCACTGGCTGATGTACGAGCAGCCCCACTACAGAGGCAGGATGATGTACCTGAGGCCCGGAGAGTACAGGAGCTTCAGGGAGATGGGAATGAGCGGGATGAGGTTCATGAGCATGAGGCGCATCATGGACTCCTGTTACTAAATGTTCACTGTCCAATGCCACTAAATAAAATAATTTTACAGTACTTTGACCTTTGTCGAGATTATTAATTAACTCATCATGAAAAAAATGATACATTGTTGTGATACATATATATACTGAAAATATTTGAAGTTTTATCATTTTATCTGCAACAAACACAATAGCAAGCAAATATTGATTCTAAATTGTATTCAGCTGATGATACCTGATAATATAAAGTGTGATCTTGAATAGAATACCAATTAGCATTTTCAAAAACTGAAAGATAAAATCAAAATAAGGGAATTTTCAAACAATTGTCAAAGTAACATGTTTTCTGTTTATGTCATGTGTAAGTGTCATCTGACTGACACTAACTTGGTCATAAAAACATCTGATGATGCTAATCTATGTTAAATTTTTTAGCTTAAAATTTGGTTTTATGCATCATTAATAGTTTAAGTTTCTTTTATTCTTATTTTCTTATTTTTAATCACTAAATGAATTCTGAAACTATCTGTCCAGTATTTAGCTACAAGCTACAAGTGCTTAAAAATTGCTTGAGGATACGGTTGAAGTGACTCAGACCTACACCCTATAATGAAGTTGTAAATACTGTGACATGTTGTATATTTATTAATAAAAAATTTGTTGCCATCATATACATGTATTGGGGTTTGTTTGTTTTTTCGTTTTAAAGGTGATGTGTCTAATATAAACAATCCCAGAAATTATTCAGTTTTTAACAATGACTCTGTTTGCATCAGGAACAATACAGACAGTGAGTCATTATTTACTGTGTTTGGATAATTGGTCATTGTGGTTTTACTCCTGAAGTTAAAAACAAGACACTTAAAAAAAATCAGACATTTATTTAGATTGTTGTACTGTGAAAGTTAATTCTAACATGTTGCATATTAAGAAAATACTGATTGTGCCATCTGTTTCCACTTGTATTATTATTTTTATTTATTATTTGGTGCAAGAAAAGACAATGGTTGCCATAAGCTCAATTCATAAATAAAGAGCCAAAAGGTTCTAAAAGGCTAAATCTAAATACAGAGTATTTAGATTTAGCCTTTTTACAGAGTAAAATACAATTATCAATTTGAGAAATATTTATATTATTTAAGAAGGCAATCAAATCAGATACTACAAGAATCGAACACTGCAAAATTATGCAAACATAATGTTAAAAACAGACACATAAACCATGCTAAAACTGAATATATCTATAATCCTCCAAATAAATGATCATGATGATGACAATTAATAGTGCAAATTCTACAAAATGTTTTTCAGTTTCTGAGTTGCTGATTTTAACTTATGTCCAGAAAAAAATGTGCAATAAACATCTACATTCCATTAGCATGCACTGTGAGTTCTTTCTACTTTACAAAACCTTAATCAATTATTTTTATGTTACTCTGATTGAAGGTCTCTGGTTTAATGCATCTAAATGGGCACGACAACCTTAGAGCTGAGAATAGAGGCTTTGTGTTACTCGTCAAAAGGTTTTGATTGATTGATTGATTGAATCTTTATTTTGAACATGTTGAAAAAGTATAAAAAAATAGAATTAAAAGAGACAAATGAACAAAGCAAACAAAAGGAAAACGAGCAACCACAACTCCAAATAACGTCCATGTTCAAAAAGGAGCAGGAAGAAGCATAAGCTTATTTAATCCCACCCCTTTTCCACTATCTAGTATCAATAGACTACAGAAATACCTCCTTGTAATGACATTATATGTTATGTGTAATTTTTTTTTTTTTTTTTTTTTTTATATATACACATATATGTTTCTATCTATCCATACCTACGTATATACACACATACGCACATATACACATTTTCAATAACCCTATTAACACCTGAAGGATACACAACCTACAATTTTATATATATTTTATATATATATATATATATATATATATATATATATATATATACATATATATATACACACATACATACACACACATACACATATATATATATACATATATATACATATACATATATACATATACACATATATATATATACACATACATACATACATACATATACATACATATACACATACATATATACCCATACCAACAAACCCGTGCATGCGCACACACATGAAAATATTAGACAAGAACACCCTATCAAATCTCTACCTTTTCCCTGTACCCTGTAAAAACCATATCCTTAAACCGCTTTTTAAACTGCGCCATGCTTGGACATTGCTTCATATCTTTACTTAGTCTGTTCCACAGCTTCACTCCACACACAGAGATGCAAAAACTTTTTAATGTTGTACGGATACGAGGATGTTTTAAATTTAATTCCCCCCTCAAATTGTATCCCCGTTCCCTTTTAGAAAACATTTTTAGAATATTGTCAGGAAGCAGGTTATTTATTGCTTTATATATAATTTGTGCTGTGAGAAAATGAACCAGATCTGTGAATTTTAGAATTTTTGATTTTAAGAATAGTGGATTTGTATGATCTCTGTAACCAGTTTTATGGATTATCCTTATGGCCCTTTTTTGTAATATAAAGATTGATGATAGCGAACATTTGTAAGTATTGCCCCAAACCTCTGCACAGTAATTCAAATACGGTGCAATCAGGGAACAATAGAGAATGTGGAGTGATTTGTGGTCCAGAATGTGTTTTACTTTACTCAAGATTGAGACACTTCTTGAAATTTTGTTATGTATATGATTTATATGAGACTTCCAGTTTAATTTATCATCTATAATCACACCAAGAAACTTATGTTCAAGTACTCTTTCAATTTCCACACCATCTACATGAATCTGCACTTGTGCATTTCTAAGGGAATTCCCAAATAAGATAATTTTAGTTTTACTTAGATTTAGCGATAGTTTGTTCCTGTTAAACCATTTTTTAATTTTGCACATTTCTGAAGTAATTGTATCCAGCAGCTCCTTTAGATTCCCCCCAGAACAAAAAATATTTGTGTCATCTGCAAATAATACTAATTTTAATATATCAGATGCCTTACAAATATCATTTATATAAATAATAAATAATTTTGGACCCAGTACAGAGCCTTGTGGAACACCACAAGCAATGTCCAAGCATGATGAGGAATGGACACCCAGCTTCACAAATTGTTTCCGGTCACTTAAATAATTTTTCACCCATTGCAGTACAACCCCCCTAATCCCATACCGTTCCAGTTTATTAATTAATATGTCATGATTGATTGTGTCGAATGCTTTCTTGAGATCCAGAAATACTCCAGCTGCATACTGTTTCTGATCTATAGCATTCGTAATCTCCTCAATTGATTCGATTAATGCCAGAGATGTTGATCTTTTTGATCTGAATCCATATTGACTGTCAGAGAGTAATTTATATTTATCTAAGAATTTGTCTAATCGTTTATTAAACAGGTTTTCTAGGATTTTGGAGAATTGTGGTAGTAAAGAAACAGGCCTGTAATTTGTGAAGTGGCGTCTATCCCCGGTTTTATACAGCGGCACAACTTTAGCTATTTTCATTTTGTTTGGCACTTTTCCCGTCTGAAATGATAAGTTGCAAATATATGTTAGAGGTCCTACAATTCCTTCAATCACCTTCTTGACGATTTTCATGTCAATATCATTACAATCAGTGGATGTTTTATATTTACACATGTGTACAATGTCAATTATTTCTTTTTCCTCCACTGATGTGAGGAACATTGAGTTAGGGTTCCTATCAATCAGGTTTTCACTACATTCTACTGATGGCAGTGACTCAGGAATTTGTTCTGCCAGTTTTGGTCCAATATTTACAAAATAATGATTAAAGCTGTTGACCTTATCAGCAGTGTTTTCCATAATATTGCCATTATCGATAAAGTATTGTGGATAACTTTGTTGTCCAGAATTATTTTTAATGATACCGTTTAAAACATCCCATATTCCTTTCATATTATGTTTATTGTTGTTCAATATTTTACTATAATACTCCTTTCTACATACACGTATAATATTGGTCAACTTATTTTTGTATTTTTTATATTTATTTTCAGCTTCTTTTGTTCTTTGTTTTAGGTATTCCCTATAGAGTGTATTTTTCTTTTTACATGCATTTTGTAAACCCTTAGTGAGCCATGGTCTATCTGAATATTTGTGCTTTCTGTTGTATTTTATTGTTGGACAGTTTTTATCGTACAACTCCATGAATATTCTTAAAAATATGCCATATGCAATATCAATATCAGCTTCTTTGTACACCTTGTCCCAGTCCTGATTTAATAGATCGTTCTTAAATGCAGTCATCGTTTCTTCCGTCCTTACACGTCTGTATCTCAGTTGTTCTTCATGCTGATTTTTCTTATAATTAGTGTCATAAACTGCAAAAACTGGTAGGTGATCACTGATGTCATTAATTAATATTCCGCTCACAATGTTGTTTTCCATATTGTTAGTGAAAATATTGTCAAGTAAGGTGGCACAATGTGGTGTAATTCTGCTAGGCCTGGTTATTTTAGGATGTAAACTCAAACTGTACATAGTGTTTAGGAATTCGTCGGTCATTTTATGCTTTTTTGGATTCAACAGGTCAATATTAAAATCACCACAGATAAACATAACTTTTTGATTTGTTTTAGAGAATATTTCCTCTATGAAGTCATTAAATACTTGAATACTAGAGCCAGGTGTTCTATATATACAGCTAATTATTACATTTTTTTCTTTTTCCTTATAAATTTCAATTGTTATACATTCTAGTAAATTATCAATTACAGTTGTCATACTTTCTACCACCTTGTAGTTTAGGTTTTTATCCACATACACAGCTACTCCCCCTCCACTCTTGTTCCTTCTATTTACAAAATTCACTTCATATCCCTCCAGTCCAAAGTCCATTCCTTTCTCCGCATTGATCCATGTTTCAGAAATGGCAATAATTCCAAATGGATTTGTCAACTCATTTAGATATTCCTTTATATTGTTGAAGTTGGCATACAGACTTCTGCTATTAAAATGGATTATTGATAATTTATTTTCCGTGTTGATGGTGTGCTTAAACTGTTCATCAGTGAAGTAGCAGCAGTTACAGCTGATGTTGTAGAAGAAATTATTTTCCGGGTCTATATCCTTTTCTAAGTCTAGAACATTATGGTCTGTGTATCGAAATGTTCTCAGTTCCAGATCATCATAAAGAGAATTCCAATGAGTCATGTTGATATTGTTGCCGGATGCAGATGAAGTTCTTTTGGACTGTGCCATGTGTTGTGTTGTGTGTCACGTCACATGTGTATTCATACCTCCAGAGTAAGTTGACCTCAGTATTTGTCCAGCTCTTCCATATTTCTGATGACCAACACTTTGGCTTGTTCCGGTGTTCCATTGAGTTTAATGAATACTTTGCAGTTGGTGGTCCATGTATTTTGAATTTTTCCCTGTTTCTTCAAGTAACGTGCTTTCCTGGCAATGTCCGCATTTCTTTTTATCAGATGTTCGTTCATGAAGACATCGGATCCTTTCAGTTTCCTTCCTTGTTTTAACAGTGCTGTTTTCTGTTTTCTGATTGCAAATCTCACAATGATGGCTGGTTTGTTACTGTCATTTTTTCGGGGTAGAGGGTGGCAAGCCTCAATGTTGTTATAATCCACTTCCACACCTTTGGACCGTAGAAAGGTAACCACTTGATGCTCCGTGGAGTTGACATCTTCCTCTCCTGACATCTTCCTTATGTTACTCTGATTGAAGGTCTCTGGTTTAATGCATCTAAATGGGCACGACAACCTTAGAGCTGAGAATAGAGGCTTTGTGTTACTCGTCAAAAGATACTACAAGAATCGAACACTGCAAAATTATGCAAACATAATGTTAAAAACAGACACATAAACCATGCTAAAACTGAATATATCTATAATCCTCCAAATAAATGATCATGATGATGACAATTAATAGTGCAAATTCTACAAAATGTTTTTCAGTTTCTGAGTTGCTGATTTTAACTTATGTCCAGAAAAAAATGTGCAATAAACATCTACATTCCATTAGCATGCACTGTGAGTTCTTTCTACTTTACAAAACCTTAATCAATTATTTTTATGTTACTCTGATTGAAGGTCTCTGGTTTAATGCATCTAAATGGGCACGACAACCTTAGAGCTGAGAATAGAGGCTTTGTGTTACTCGTCAAAAGGTTTTGATTGATTGATTGATTGAATCTTTATTTTGAACATGTTGAAAAAGTATAAAAAAATAGAATTAAAAGAGACAAATGAACAAAGCAAACAAAAGGAAAACGAGCAACCACAACTCCAAATAACGTCCATGTTGTTATAAGTGAGGGATAAAACAGCTTCAGTTTTTACAGAATGAAGGCAAAATTGTACACGGCTTCTTTAGTTATGGTAAGGGTATAACAAACATTAAGCCATAGGTAAAAAATCTCTCCTTTATTTTGGAGAAAGCCAAAACTGACTTTTTGGGGGTAAAGTTTGTGGTGTTTTCTTTGTGCCCTTGGCTAAGACTGGGAGAATAATTTAATAAAAAGAAACATCACACATTGTACAGTTAGAGTTAGTGTTAAGGTGGGGTCATCACCTACCCAAAGGTCAAACGATCAAAAACATCAAACAAACACTCTGTAATTAACACTAATCTCACAGTTACATGATATCATACTTGCATTTGTCTAACACAGTCAATATTTTGTTGATGTATTCTTCCTCCTCTTTATCCGTTTGAGGATTTATAACCAAAATACAATATAAACAATTTCTGATGGAGTACGATGTAGTTGTATGTAAATGTATCAGCAACTAATTTAAAATGTCTTGTTGCTACAGTCAATTTATTTTTCATATTCTACAGTGGAAACAAGCATGTTCACCGTGAAAAACAATTCAAACACCCAGTTTTGACAGTTTATGTGTCAAAACTGGGTCATAAACACAATTCTTAACAATTACATGGGCCAACCTATTCACATTTCACAAGCACGGTTGAAAATGCATTCTGTAAAAAGAGAAAAGGCCTTTCTAAAGACTGCTGGTGCCCAGTGTCTATAAAAAAAATGGACCTAACCTTTGCTTTCTGTGGGCCTCACTAGCAAGTTGCTGAGTAATGGGTTCTCTGGTGTAGGGGAGGGGTTTCTTTACATTTGGTCAGGTATAAAAGAAAAGGGTTAAACCAGGTAGAGAACAGGACAGAACAGGAGTAACTACTCACTTGCAGGCAACATGAGCAACACTGGCATGAACATGAGGGGCAAGGTACAGATTTCTTTCTTTTTTAATCAACAGTGATTACTGCTTCCAAATAACTGCTGCTTTTTAAAGAAGGATTTTATTTTGCTGTTTTTCAGATCATCTTCTACGAGGACAGGAACTTCCAGGGTCGCTCCTATGAGTGCATGAGCGACTGCTCTGACATGACCTCCTACCTGAGCAGGTGTCACTCCTGCAGGGTGGAGAGCGGCTGCTTCATGGTCTATGACCGCCCCAACTACATGGGAAACCAGCATTTCATGAGGAGGGGCGAGTACG
This sequence comes from Diplotaxodon limnothrissa, assembly GCF_057381915.1. Classification (NCBI taxonomy): domain Eukaryota; kingdom Metazoa; phylum Chordata; class Actinopteri; order Cichliformes; family Cichlidae; genus Diplotaxodon; species Diplotaxodon limnothrissa. The sequence goes on from NC_140611.1 coordinate 14,157,298, forward strand.
CTGACTACATGAGCATGATGGGCATGTCAGACTGCATCAGGTCTTGCCGTATGATCCACATGGTAGGAAAGCTGTGCTGTGGATATAATTTTCCTCCAGATAGGCTTGAATTATATATTCAAATTCTTTGTTGTGAACTGTTTCCCCTACAGTACAGAGGCCAGTTCAGGATGAGGATCTATGAGAGGGAGAACTTCGGTGGTCAGATGTACGAGCTGATGGACGACTGCGACAACATCATGGACCGCTACCGCATGTCCGACTGCATGTCCTGCAACGTGATGGATGGCCACTGGCTGATGTACGAGCAGCCCCACTACAGAGGCAGGATGATGTACCTGAGGCCCGGAGAGTACAGGAGCTTCAGGGAGATGGGAATGAGCGGGATGAGGTTCATGAGCATGAGGCGCATCATGGACTCCTGTTACTAAATGTTCACTGTCCAATGCCACTAAATAAAATAATTTTACAGTACTTTGACCTTTGTCGAGATTATTAATTAACTCATCATGAAAAAAATGATACATTGTTGTGATACATATATATACTGAAAATATTTGAAGTTTTATCATTTTATCTGCAACAAACACAATAGCAAGCAAATATTGATTCTAAATTGTATTCAGCTGATGATACCTGATAATATAAAGTGTGATCTTGAATAGAATACCAATTAGCATTTTCAAAAACTGAAAGATAAAATCAAAATAAGGGAATTTTCAAACAATTGTCAAAGTAACATGTTTTCTGTTTATGTCATGTGTAAGTGTCATCTGACTGACACTAACTTGGTCATAAAAACATCTGATGATGCTAATCTATGTTAAATTTTTTAGCTTAAAATTTGGTTTTATGCATCATTAATAGTTTAAGTTTCTTTTATTCTTATTTTCTTATTTTTAATCACTAAATGAATTCTGAAACTATCTGTCCAGTATTTAGCTACAAGCTACAAGTGCTTAAAAATTGCTTGAGGATACGGTTGAAGTGACTCAGACCTACACCCTATAATGAAGTTGTAAATACTGTGACATGTTGTATATTTATTAATAAAAAATTTGTTGCCATCATATACATGTATTGGGGTTTGTTTGTTTTTTCGTTTTAAAGGTGATGTGTCTAATATAGACAATCCCAGAAATTATTCAGTTTTTAACAATGACTCTGTTTGCATCAGGAACAATACAGACAGTGAGTCATTATTTACTGTGTTTGGATAATTGGTCATTGTGGTTTTACTCCTGAAGTTAAAAACAAGACACTTAAAAAAAATCAGACATTTATTTAGATTGTTGTACTGTGAAAGTTAATTCTAACATGTTGCATATTAAGAAAATACTGATTGTGCCATCTGTTTCCACTTGTATTATTATTTTTATTTATTATTTGGTGCAAGAAAAGACAATGGTTGCCATAAGCTCAATTCATAAATAAAGAGCCAAAAGGTTCTAAAAGGCTAAATCTAAATACAGAGTATTTAGATTTAGCCTTTTTACAGAGTAAAATACAATTATCAATTTGAGAAATATTTATATTATTTAAGAAGGCAATCAAATCAGATACTACAAGAATCGAACACTGCAAAATTATGCAAACATAATGTTAAAAACAGACACATAAACCATGCTAAAACTGAATATATCTATAATCCTCCAAATAAATGATCATGATGATGACAATTAATAGTGCAAATTCTACAAAATGTTTTTCAGTTTCTGAGTTGCTGATTTTAACTTATGTCCAGAAAAAAATGTGCAATAAACATCTACATTCCATTAGCATGCACTGTGAGTTCTTTCTACTTTACAAAACCTTAATCAATTATTTTTATGTTACTCTGATTGAAGGTCTCTGGTTTAATGCATCTAAATGGGCACGACAACCTTAGAGCTGAGAATAGAGGCTTTGTGTTACTCGTCAAAAGGTCAAATTTCTAAAGTCTTCGCTTGCCCAATCATGTGATTATATGACACAGTACCGCATGCTGGTACAGCTCTCTATACCATGTTGCTGGGTCAGGGGTTTAAACAATGGGGGCCCACTGACTCTGTAGGGTTTGGTCAGGTATAAAAGCAAGGGTTAAACCAAAGAGGACAGCAGTGCAGCAGTAGCAGTAGCAACAGCAGCAGCTCATCATTAAGTATGTCCACCACTGACATGAGCATGGGCAAGGTGAGCTTATGAACGTCATGAACGTCATATGCACTGATGTTGTAGAGCATACAGAATATAGATCGTATTATTTCGGTGAACTCTAAATGAACTAATGCACTCCTTTTTTCCAGATCATCTTCTACGAGGACAGGAACTTCCAGGGTCGCTCCTATGAGTGCATGAGCGATTGCGCCGACATGTCCTCCTACCTGAGCAGGTGTCACTCCTGCAGGGTGGAGAGCGGCTGCTTCATGGTCTATGACCGCCCCAACTACATGGGAAACCAGTATTTCATGAGGAGGGGCGAGTACGCTGACTACATGAGCATGATGGGCATGAGCGGTGGTATCAGGTCTTGCCGTATGATCCCCATGGTAGGTAGAATGCAGCATGAAATCCTGTTTCTAGTACAAGTGCAAACTCCATAACACATTATTTTTCCATTCTCTCTAACAGTACAGAGGCCAGTTCAGGATGAGGATCTATGAGAGGGAGAACTTTGGTGGTCAGATGTACGAGCTGATGGACGACTGCGACAGCATCATGGACCGCTACCGCATGTCCGACTGCATGTCCTGCAACGTGATGGATGGCCACTGGCTGATGTACGAGCAAGCCCACTACAGAGGCAGGATGATGTACCTGAGGCCCGGAGAGTACAGGAGCTTCAGGGAGATGGGAATGAGCGGGATGAGGTTCATGAGCATGAGGCGCATCATGGACATGTGCTAAACAAATTCACAAAAAATAAAAGATAAAGACAAAATCTTACATCAGTGACTTTTTGTGTTGTTCTTTATTATCTCCTCTAATATAGTGAATAAACGATCATTAAAGGGGTTTGAAAGGGGAAAAACACAATGAAATGGTTACATTATTCTCTAGAGACACACACCATCACCATCAACTTAATAAAATAATAAATACACCACATGAACTTGGGGGAAAAATTTAATTCTCTATAAATAATCAAAAAGTGTGCCACAGTTTTATAAACTAATCCCAGTATTATACACAGCACACATTAAATATTGTTGTTCTATTAAACCACGTCAAAGTCTAGTTTTGATTAAAAACCTCTTTATTGCAGATCAGTAAGTTATTAAGCAGTGTTAACTTAAAACCCCAAACAAAGTAAATATAATATTTAATTTAATCGTTTTTTCCACTTAAACTTTCACTGAAATGTTATATTATAGTATGCCACATAATACCTTCAGATTACGCCTGAAATGAATGTTAAATACAAACCAAAGAAAAGCACCACCTTGTTATAAGTAAGCATGTGTGTATGTGTCTAACATCAACCAATTATTTGCTACAGTATAGATAAAAAAAAAAAAACATGAACCTTTATAAATTAGCTTAAGCACCATTGCATTACCATTTACATACATTCAGGGTGTAGTATCAGTTTAACAACAGCATTTGTGGTACTAGCACAAATAACTACATTTAAATACGGCTCTACTACTTTTTGAGTATATCACCACAAAATAAAAACACTAAATCATTTTCAAGGTAATCACAAAGAAACTCTTTTGATCTAGAATAATAGAGCCTGTCAGAGGATGCATAACAACCCTTTGCCATCAGCATTCACAGAGGGACTAACATTGGATGCTGCTGACTCATGGTTTCCATACAATGGTGACATCAACTGTCTGGATGTCACGTTAGCTATAAAAAAGGCTTAAATCTGGGATAGGATTGCTATAGCGTCATTCAGTCTATCAGCCACGATGCACGGCAAGGTACGTGTATTAGAGAAAATAGATCAAAATTTTTATCTTTCTGACCTAAAACAAAAGCTATGATTTTAAAATGTTTACTGAATTCTGCCTCGTCTGTTGGATCCAGATCATCTTCTACGAGGACAAGAACTTCCAGGGTCGCTCCTATGAGACCAGCAGCGACTGTGCTGATATGTCCTCTCACCTGAGCAGGTGTCACTCCTGCAGGGTGGAGAGCGGCTGCTTCATGGTCTACGACCGTACCAACTACATGGGAAGTCAGTTCTTTGTCAGGAGGGGAGAGTACTCTGACTACCAGCGTATGATAGGTTTCAGCGATTGCATCAGATCCTGTCGTATGATCCCCATGGTACAGTACCGAGATTGCTAAACTTTCATATATAAACTAATACGGCCTAATAATAATAATAACATATGTGTCATATGTGATATGGCTTTTGCAAAATGTCCATCAACATAGTTCACAGAATGAATAGTATATCAAAGCCTTCGTCTCTTACATACGCTGGTCTGGGTTCCTTAAATTGGTAATAAGGCTTAGCTGGTTTGGGGCCTCTGTCATTAACTCTCTCACACTGTGGAACAGTTCGTCCATTGAAATCAGAATAGCAACTTAAATATTTTCTTGAAGCACTATTTTAAAACTTTTAGGAAATTTTTTATGTCTCTCTTTTCAATTTCTTTCTTTGAAGCACTTTGTAACTTGGTTTAAAGAATACTTTATAAATAAGGTTTATTGCTAAGATTATTATATAAAATAATTCATCCTTACATTGTAATATTAACAGCACAAAGGGTCCTACAGAGTAAGGATATATGAGAGGGAGAACTTCGGAGGTCAGATGTATGAGCTCATGGACGACTGCGACAACTTCCAAGACCGCTACCGCATGTCCGACTGCCAGTCCTGCAACGTGATGGATGGCCACTGGCTGATGTACGAGCAGCCCCACTACAGAGGCAGGATGATGTACCTGAGGCCCGGAGAGTACAGGAGCTTCAGGGAGATGGGATATGACGGAATGAGATTCAGCTCCATCAGACGCATCAATGAATCCTGTTAACAACAAATACATTTTAATCTCGTAAAGAAATAAAAGAATTTTCATGCACCAGATGGCATACACAATTTGTAATAGTGGTAATCAATTAATGTGATTTAACTATCCTTTTACATTGTGTTATGTGATTCCAAAATTGAAATAAACAGTAGAAAATAAGATTTGGTAAAGTCTTGCTCCCCATCATTATTTTCTCCTAGGCATTATTCAAATATACATACATCTTCCAGGTTTTCCAGGCGACCTCGTCTCTTCTGAAGATTATTGTAAATATGGTTGGAGTTATTGATGATTTTTAAAAAGTGATTAAGAATATTTTCAAGTATCTTTGAACATTTTCAGTTAGACTCATATAGTTATTTAATTATGCCTGATTTGTTTTGTAGCATATAATGTAGTGACTGATCAGTTCTTAAAGGCACAGTCCATGAAGCGTTCATTCTACCTTAACATAACGGACTCCATCAACATGTGCTAACACAGATTTGTGGCATGTGAAAAAAATGTCCTTCTCTTTCCTTGTACTGCACTTTTAATATAATGGCAATATTCAAGTCTGTACACATATTCATTTGATAGCATCAGTTGACTCAGAAGTTAGTTATTTGTTTTGACGTGACCATCAAAAAGGAAACTTGGTCTTTGTGACTCCAATTAAAAGCCAAAGGTTGTTGCACGAAAGTATTTTTCACATCAAAAAATGAAAGATGTTTTTCTTGCGACTTGCGACATCAGATTTCTTCCAATAAATATTCACAGTAAGAGCACTGTTTCGGTCATTCTTGTCACTTTCAGAAGAAAATACAATCTAGTTCTGATCCAGTTATATGGCCATGTATCAACATTGGCCTTATAACAAACCTTGTTTTTCACATCATATCCGAGAGCGAACACTTATATCTGACCCATCTGTATCAGACTGCCTGAAAAAGGCAAACAATGCTTGTTGTTGTCTAAAAATTATTATTATAAGTCAGAAATAATCTCATAAGAAAACAGCAGCTGGAAATGTGTTAAACTGTAAAGAAAACTAAAATATGTAGAATTTAAAGCTAGGAAACCTTAAAAGAAGAAAGCAATAGTTACTCTACCTCACCGAGGATCTTACTATCTTACTTTGATTTTTAGAGATTTTGATTTATTGTTTTAATGGCTTAAGTCAAAGAGTATAACTCCAGATCGTAACAACCTACATCTATACCCAGTGTATTGTTTTTATGTGAGAAATTACAGTAATATAGAAAAAGTCTTTTTTTTCTCATACAAACATATGAAGGAAAGTCATGGGAGGACTGCATGGACATCCACTGTTAATTTGTCAATGACAATTTCATTAACAAATAAAACATTTCATCAGCTATAAAACATTAACATTTCCACTTTGAGGTCACCCACTGGTTTTGGAACACATTTTAAGACGTTAGTGCTAATGTTTTGGCCAATGTTTGTTTGTTTGTTTGTTTGTTTGTTTGTTTGTTTGCTTGCTTGCTTGCTTGCTTGCTTGCTTGGGGAGCCAAAAGTGACCAGGTTTGGATGACAGAGTGGAATCCTAAGCCAGGTAGAAATGTGGAAAAGCCTGGTTAGCATGCTGTACAAATAATTCAATTTCAGTTCAGTTCAATTTTATTTATATAGCTCCAAGTCACAGCAGCAGTTATCTGCTACTCAGTGCTAACAGCCTAATAAAGCACTATAACTTCCCTCATCAAAATGCCCACATTTAATGGAAGTGAGACCATACTGTACATCACATGAAAACATTTGCCAAGTAATTCCATTAAAAAAGCTCCAGAAGACACCAACAAAACAAATGCAGTTGAGAGGTCCAGTTCAGACAACAGCCATTGTCTACAGCTAATAGTGTCAAGAGACATGTCAATCACACAGCCATGCATATAACTCCAGTATTCAAGTTAATGGGTTAAAAAAGAAGAAATCACCTGCAGTACACTTGTTATGAAAGGGCTTGAATATCATCTACAAATTATGTAAGGATTAGCTTCATGAATAAATCACCATGATATCCATGAAATTCATTGGCAACATCTCATTCATTACATTAAACTAAATGAGGGCCAAAAAATACTTGATGGAGACATATTTAGACTAACATATCAGTAGATTATCTGTCCCTTATAGGTTTTATAGGTTTACTCAGTTTTAATGAATTGATTCAATCCTCTATTGAGTCCAATTAAATTTTAACAGATTTTAAAGATTTGGTTTTTGGCTAATTTTGGCAAAAAGAACAAAAAAACAGAATGTTCTTTCACCTGTGAAACATTAGAGATGAAAACTTTAATGAGGCCTTCAAAGAATGCTATGTTTGTGGAAAACACGCTCTCTCTGTTATTCAGCTGCAAAGACAATACACAGCGGGGCCTCTTCTCACAAATGCAACCCCTGCAAATCACGATCCGTTGAAGGTCCCTTTGAATTGAAACGTACACGGGGGGCCTCTGCTCCATGTTGCTCTGTCAGGAATTTGAACAATGGGGTCATGTATCTTTCGGCGTGAGGTCAGGTATAAAAGCAACTCGTGGGATGTCGTGAAAACTGTGCAGTCCTTCTGAGCCTAAAGAGTCCTAACTGAAACCATGACCATGGGAAAGGTGTGTGCAGCTTTGGCTAGTTCATTGTTCGGATTTTTTGCATTTGATTGGATGCTGAACAAATGTGGATGCGATGCAAAAAGTACGATATCAAATAGTCCTTGTTTTTTCTCTTTTTTTCAATTTCAGATCATCTTCTATGAGGACAGGAACTTCCAGGGTCGTTCCTATGAGACCAGCAGCGACTGTGCTGACATGTCCTCCTACCTGAGCAGGTGCCACTCCTGCAGGGTGGAGAGCGGCTGCTTCATGGTCTACGACCGTACCAACTACATGGGAAATCAGTTCTTTGTCAGGAGGGGAGAGTACTCTGACTACCAGCGTATGGGCATGAGTGATTGCATTAGGTCCTGCCGCATGATCCCCATGGTACTGTAAATTGAAAACTCCTTCTAATATTTGACATATGGTGTAAGATGCTGAACCTGGCGAAAGCATATTAACGAGATCTCTTTGATTCATTGTTATTCATTTCAATTTACAGCACAGAGGCCAGTTCAGGATGAGGATCTATGAGAGGGAGAACTTCGGAGGTCAGATGTACGAACTGATGGACGACTGCGAGAACATGATGGATCGCTACCGCATGTCCGACTGCCAGTCGTGCAACGTGATGGATGGCCACTGGCTGATGTACGAGCAGCCCCACTACAGAGGCAGGATGATGTACCTGAGGCCCGGAGAGTACAGGAGCTTCAGGGACATGGGAATGAGCGGGATGAGGTTCAATAGCATGAGGCGCATCATGGATTCCTGTTATTAGAGCACCAGTGTATAAAAGCATGATTTTAAATAAAAATCTAATAATTCTCTTTTAATTGAATTTGTCACTGAGTGATCGGAAACTTGCACAACAAACCAAAATAAGACACGCAAACATAGGCTACATTTTTGTATAAATTAGCAACAGCTAACTTTTAAGTGCTATGCTGTGTATTCAGTTTAACAGCAAACCTTTAGGGTCACTATGCTGCACACCACCAGATGACAGCATATCACTATTTTTATTTATATCTGTAAATGTAACCACAGTAAATGGTTACATTTAGGCAAATTATAAATACATTAAATACACCGCAATATTAGAAATGCAGAATATGTGAATGCAGTCCTTCTGTTCTGCAACATTTGCCTTTTTATTCATGCAACGACCTGTAAAAAGGCACAACAATTTAAATTACACATAATTTATTAATTGTGCCAATGTAATTTTGAATATGAGGAAATGTATGCATAAAAAGCAGCATACAGAATAAATGGCAACTAATTCTTTAATATTTTTCAATAGCATATGCTGTTTCCCTTCTAGTTAGAATAATTACAATTTAATTAAATTAAAGCTGGCAGGTTATAACACATAGTCACATATATAGGACATGCTATTCATAAAATGCATTTACGGGTTCAGCAGAGTTGAGTATATGAGTTTTTAATATGTCATCGTGATGTGCAGTATATCATCAAAAGGTTGTGTGTAGTTGTGCAACGTGTGACCTTCAGGCAGCTTCATGGAAATGCACTGTATGGGCTCAGGAACTCTTCCAGAAATCATTGTCTCTGAGCACAGTTTGCTGTGCCATCCGCAAATATAGGTTAATGAAACATATCATCAGGAAAAACACTGAAAGCTGATTAAAATGGACTGAAGCAAATTGAAAATTTCCTCTGTTAGAGGTCAGATAAATCAAAATTTGAAATTATTTTTGCATTACAAAAAGATCTTCGTTTGATGTTACTGTCATGTTCCCTTTGTCCTCTCCAGTTGGCTCACTACTTTCTATCTATCTCTCTCTTATAAGCACTCTACCTCTCCTCTGTCTATGTGTGTGTGTGTGTGCGTCTGTGTGTGTGTGTGTGTCTCACTCAGTCTCACAGTTGCTCCTGATGTCGTTGTTGTGACAACTTTTTAAGGCAGTGGTGGCTGACCTTCAGTCCTCGCTGGTTTGTTTTACAGCTTCTGTACATGTTGCTACTTTCCTCCAAGGAAGAATCTCATTCATTGTTTCCCTGTGAACTTGTGATCCTCCCAGAGAAACCTGTGTTGGTGATCTGTAGAGAGAATCTGTGGGAAAGTGTGGCTCTGTGGAAAACCTTGCCTGAGGGGACTGGGACCATCGCTACTGTTGAACTTCTGTGTTACACATTATTCACTGTAAATAAATGCACTGAACTTGATATTGAGTCCTGTGTTTGAGTCGACCTAGATCTGTGATATTCCTTGTTTGTTTGTTTGTTTGTTTTCATTTTACCAAATTAAACAATTAAAGAAAAGCTATTGAATTTACTTTTTTATTAGATCATTTTTATTTTTTTATTTTAATAAAATAAAACGTAAATATTAATATAGTGTATTTTGCTAAATTAGGCTAATTAGGCAAATAATTATTTTGGTGTTTTTCAATAGGAAAAAAACGGGGGAAAAAATCGAAAATCGAAAAAAATTTGTTTATTCTCAATAGACCTCTATATATTTCTATCTATATATTTCTTCTCCTCCTCCTCCTTTGTGTGTGTGTGTTCAATGAAAAATGGGTAAATTAGGTGTATTTTTCTTTGGTGCTACAAACAAGAGTGTAGATATTTTGATTAGTTGTTTAGTTGTTCAGTTTTTAATTAAATATAATATTTATAATCCAAAAAAGTACATTTTTGGAAAAATATTGACAATGCATGATGAAGTGAAATATTAAGTGACGTTCTGGCCTAATACATCAGTTTTAACAACATTACTGTATCTGAGCTTCGTAGGTCAGTTATTGCAGATTTGAATGCTTATGCTGTTGTTGTATTTACAGTCTTATTTGTCCTAGTTGTTATAGTCTTTAGTTCCAGAATAAAAGTTCGTATTCTAACTGAGGATGGCTAAACGCAAAAGCCTAGGGTTGTTCTATAGACTTAGCCTCATCATTTACTGAATGGAAGCTGTCTTGACTTTGCTATGAAACTGCTGATCGTTCTTATTATTTTTTAAGTTGAACCTGATAATTATGTATATATTTAGTTATTGAGTAACACGTAATTTGGGGTATAGTTAGGGAATGCTTTCTTGCAGTTAGGTACATAGATGTAGCTACATAAAAAATGTAGCAAGATAAAGAAAGTGCATGTGACAAATGTGGTTATGAAGTACACATTGCTTTTATTTACTGAAGTCAAATACAGAAGTCTAGCACATATCAGTGATGCGCCTCATGCTCATGAACCTCATCCCGCTCATGCCCATGTCCCTGAAGCTCCTGTACTCTCCGGGCCTCAGGTACATCATCCTGCCTCTGTAGTGGGGCTGCTCGTACATCAGCCAGTGGCCATCCATCACGTTGCAGGACATGCAGTCGGACATGCGGTAGCGGTCCATGATGCTGTCGCAGTCGTCCATCAGCTCGTTCATCTGACCACCGAAGTTCTCCCTCTCATAGATCCTCATCCTGAACTGGCCTCTGTGCTGTAATTAAATGTAGAGAAAATGTAAGTATGATTACTAAGGCGCATTTTAAAAGTTAATAATGAATCAAAATTATAGTAGCAAAAGTGAAGCACGTCTTACAAAGGGGATCATTCTGCAGGATCTGATGGAATCAAACATCATTCCCATGCTCATCATGCGCTGCATGTCATGGTACTCGCCCCTCCTAAGGAAGAACTGCATGCCCATGTAGTTGGGACGCTCATAGACCATGAAGCAGCCGCTCTCCACCCTGCAGGACTGGCACCTGCTCAGGTAGGAGGACATGTCAGAGCAGTCGCTCGTGCACTCATAGGAGCGACCCTGGAAGTTCCTGTCCTCGTAGAAGACGATCTGAAAAAACAAAATGATAAATCAGTAAATCGATTAAAGAAGATTATTTTTGCTTCCTTTTACAGTAAAAATCATCCCATTACCTTGCCCATGATGGTGGTTAAGGTTGTTCCCAGTGGATGGTTCAACTTGCTCTGCCAACTCCATGATTCCAGGGCCTTTTTATACAAAATCCCAGGGGCCATGATGTGTTGTTATTCAAATGTGCAAAGCTGATGAATTAGCAGTATTACTTTTGCTGAACGGGGCCTATAAATGACTAACAATGGTTCTCCATCCATACATTTCTGGCAGCAGTCATCCGTATTGTCTATTATAAGCATATGCTTTGTGTGTGTTCCATTTTGAGTCAGAAGGCTCTTCACATACAGTTAGTAATCAGGGATGGAAAGAACATGACATCAGGCTACATCTGTGGTAAACTTCTGACAAACTGTGGAAAGATTCCGTTAATACAAAGAAATAAATATACTAACTGCCGGCTTTCAGGACTCTCGATAATAAGAAATATGTTCCGTAACTTAAAAGACTGAGCTTCATTTAAAGGACAATCTGCATGTTTTATTAAGTTCTTACGGATGTTATTATACTATAAGATTAAAGTGTGATAAATAATCATGAGATGAAAGGCCATACACAAGCTACAGTAAGATACACAGCCTTTAAACAAACACAGACACAGCTATCAACATTCTAATCTCATAAAATATAGTAACTAATTATTCAGTATTCTTACTTTTGATGAGTTACTAAAAAAGTTTAAAAAGTAGGTTAGCAGTAGATGGATTTATGCAATATTAAAAGTTCAGACAGTTTATGTACATATACCTATGGAGAATACTTTAATTTGCATTCACACAGCTTAATTCTAAAGAAATTAAAATTAAAAATGTGTCACTCCTCTAATTCCATCATGCAACATCTGGTTGTTCCTTTTTTGCAATACTTTAACAGCAGCTGGCTGGAGAAAAAACATTAGTAATATGGTGATATTGCACTAATTCATTTCAGTTGCATTAATTTACTTTTTCATTTGCAGGCATTTGTTTAAACGTTTTTGCAAATTTGGATCAGAAACACTCATTTCTATCACTGATCTGCCTCTTCTTCTTGCACTGTAACTAAAATTATATAAAGACACTCAGTTCCCTTATTTTGAAAAGTTGAGTTTATTAGGAAGTCCTGAAAAAAGACTCTGTTGTTATGATTGGGTTTTAGGCTATATAATAACTATACAGTTGTTCAAGTGAGACGTATATATTAGACGGTTCTTCCAAATTCAATTCAACTAGTTTGTCGTAAGTAGAAATACTGATGAGCCATCGTGAACATCGTGAGCTGGGATTTTGAAGAAGGATTGCTCCATGTGGTCTACAACTTTGATAAGAAAAATCTAAAAGAAAATCACATCTGGAAACATATATCTCCTGACTGACATTAGGGCTTTGTTTAACTTTGACCTAAAGAGTGGAATTTGGGCGATTTCAAAAGAAATTACAATATTAAGTTAATAATATTAATATAAAAATTCAAACATAAGAAAAGAAGTTATTTTATTAAGTTTATAAATACTTATGATTACCAACATAATAAGGGATTCAGCAATGTCGATAAGAAATAATGGTACAAATACCTAGTATTAGTATGTAGAATATGACAGATAGTCATGAAATTAATGTATCATTGTGTTATACACAGATTCTTTCTTTTATTCCAGAAAGTACAACAAGTGAGTCCAAACAATAATGCTGTAGATGATTTTGTTGTTGCCTACTTGAAGTATAGTTTATTTGTTTAAGATCAGCTGGACTGGCCAGGGTGTTTTTTTTAATTACATCTAATTTAATAAACAAAAGTAGGTATTGTTCTTCACAGTACCTACAGAGTAAGTACAGGATCTGCAGACCAAACAGTCAACATGTTACCAGTCTTTTGATGGGTCCCGTTATGTACCCGCAACAAAGCAATCACAGTTTCAAAGCTGAACAACTCAATCAAAACAAATTCACAAGACGAGTTAAAAATTCAACATCTTTAATAAACAAAGTGCTTTATATTTACAGCAAGGTTTCAGTTGATGGCTAAAATTCGGTGACTCTCCTGAAGGAGCCGACAATGGCGCAGGTGGCGCACCAATCGCGGTACCTCCTGTACTCCCCGGGTCTTAGGAAGTACTGTCTGCCTCGGTAGTTGGGGTACTCGTAGAAGATCCAGTAGCCATTCATAACATTACTGGAGTAGACATGGCGGTGATGGAAACGGTCAGACACACAGGGACAGTCATCCATGAACTCCATCATGTGACCACTGAAGTCAGGCTTCTCATAGATACGCAATCTGTAGGAACCTCGATACTGTAGGGCCAGAAGAGAATCAGCAACATGTTCAAACCTTTGCCATATTTCAGTGAAACCATTATGTCTAGGTGTATTTTTCAGCGTTATGTCTGTCTTACCACTGGAATCATCCTACAGGAGCGGATACAGCTGCTGAAGCCCATCCACCTCTGGTAGTCAGGATACTCTCCCCTCCTCATGAAATACTGGTGGCCCATGAAGTTAGGGCGCTCATAGATCATAAAGCAGCCACTCTCTACCCTGATGGAGTTGCAGCGGCTGAAGTACAAGTGAAGGTCTGTGCAGTCATTACTGCACTCATAGGAGCGACCCTGGAAGTTCTTGTCCTCGTAAAAGATAATCTAATGAAAAATAAAAGAGTCGTAGCTTCAACTGCTCAGTTAAGACTTTCCAGCAAAAAAAAAAAAGTGTAAAAGACCACCAACAAATTTAACTAACATTCAATGTGAGCAGAGAGAGACAAAACCAGTACTTACCTTGCCCATGGTCTCCGTTGGAGAGATTCCCCATGTTTTCAGGGCTTTTTATACTACCTTGCGACAAACAAATGCATTGTTATTCAAATTATCTCATAGTTATAATTGAAGGCTACTAGCACATGTTTACCTTTTTGTTAGAGCCCAACATTGGGTGAGAAATATGGATCTGTATTTGAAAAAAAGGATAAATTAACTGGTTTGGTTTTGACATGCATGGACAAAGGAAAAGACTAGTATGGTATCCACACATCCAGTGGACAATAGCTGCAGAACAATATGGAACAGGGCTTTGGCATTAAATATGTTGTGTAACAGAGCAGGAAGCCATTTACTCTCCCTCTACCTGAGCAACCCTACCATATGCAAATAAACAAGCATGTGTATACTGTGCTGCCAGTCTTCATGTGACATAGAAGATAACAGAAGTTTTGTATATACTTTTACAGTTTACTGTATGTTAAGCAATGTAAAATTCACTATTTTTAAATGATTTAGGACTTTCACGATTACTTACTCACAGTAATTTGACTTTCTGAAGACTCCCCCTACAGGAGAAATGGACCTGGACACATAGCTCCTATTATTTTTATTTCTTGGTATTACCACCAGCCACTAGTCAAATATAATTAATTACTTATAACATTTTGTTATGCTGAAAACTGTGCAATAGTAAATTTCACCTTGATTTGAGCCTTTTTTTTCCTCTCCCTCTCTCTTCAAATGTAAGACTTATGTGAAAATGTTACGGTTTCTGTATTTAATATCACTTAGCAGTGTAGTTTATCAATCACTAAAAAAGTTAAAGTTTATATTATACTTATTTTCCAGATAAATTTTGTTTAACTTTTACGTTTTTTGTTGTTTGTTTAAAATCTTTAAGACAATCTTTAGCATAATGAATGTTTTTGGTCCTTGTGAGCTGTTTCAAAGCAACTGTCAATCATAACAGTGTAATGTGTCTGACATTATATTTAAACTGTTTAAAAAACATGTGCTTATGTTACCATCTTTGCCAGATCAATCTCATTCTTACATTGTTTATTCCATATTTTGTCATTTGTTGTCAGAGGTGTCCAGGATCAGTTTCCTCTCCTACACCGTGCAGCGTAGTGTTTAACACTAATCGTATGGATAAATTCTCCCACCGCAGACCAGCTAATCCTATCGAGCCAACCAACTGGGAGAGGTATTGTTTGCCATGGTATGCCTAAGCATAGAGGAGATTAAACTATAGTGCCCAGTTACCCAGAAGCTGGTAGATAAATTGTTTCACCACTGGCCCCAAAGAGTACTTATTTTCC
Organism: Diplotaxodon limnothrissa; assembly: GCF_057381915.1. Classification (NCBI taxonomy): domain Eukaryota; kingdom Metazoa; phylum Chordata; class Actinopteri; order Cichliformes; family Cichlidae; genus Diplotaxodon; species Diplotaxodon limnothrissa. The sequence goes on from NC_140611.1 coordinate 14,172,812, forward strand.
ATTCTGTAACATTTGATTGCAAGAAAAAACTCATCTGCCATCTTAAGGGTCCTTTGCAAAATATTAATGAAGTTTTGTAGTGATACATGGAAATAAAAGATGCTTGTTTTATTAAGCAGTTAAAGTTTATTGGGAATACAAACAATTCAAGTCACTGAAAGATGCATTTAAATGAAGCTTGACTTCAGTTGAAGTCAGTGATTCTTCTGATGGAGCCGATCCTTGGGCTGATGCCTCCCCAGTCACTGTACCTCCGATACTCTCCAGGCCTCAGGTAGTACACTCTGCCCTTGTAGTTAGGTTGGTCGTACAGTAGCCAGTGGCCGTCCATCACATTGCAGGAGTTGAAATCAGACATGCTGAGTTGGTCTTGGACATTTGGACAGTCATCGACCAGCTCATGCATCTGCCCGGTCATGTCAGCACGCTCGTAAAGCCTCATCCTGTAGGAACCCTGGTGCTAGCAAAGAAATTTAAAAAAAACTCTTATAATCTCCCCAATCAGGTCCTTCTTTACATGCATTTAATTACTTAAAACATTTTTGAAAAGCAAGAGTTGACCGGGTAACCTATAAGGATTTAAAAACTAGTCCCTTAATATAATATTTTTGTCTATTAACATCTTGCAAAAGAGCTTTCAGTAAACTCTATGGTGCTAAAATTAATTTATAGTTTCTGAATATCTGCCCATTTAGCAGTAACCCAATATGGGTTTCTGGTAACCTGATGGATATTATGGGGTTATAACAGAGTCTTAAAGCAAGTCATTATGACCTACCTGTGGGATCATACGGCAAGATCTGACACAGTCATTAATGCCAATCATACGCTGGTTATCAGAGTACTCTCCTCTCCTCAGATAGTACTGATTGCCCATGTAGTTGGGCCTCTCATACACCATGAAGCAGCCACTCTCCACCCTGATGGAGTTGCATCTGTTGAAGTAGGTGTGAAGATCGGCACAGTCGCTGCTGCACTCATGAGAGCGCCCTTGGAAGTTTCTGTCTTCATAAAAAATGATCTGCAAAAGCAACAGGCACACACGGACACTTTTTTACAGAGTGCTGTTAGAAGCCACAAAAACAGGAGTTTTGTAAAACCACAACATTTAGTTTCTTTACCTTTCCCATGGTTGTGTTGGCATCAGACTCTATTACCAGTGCTGTCCCTGAGCCAAGCTACTGTGCTTTATAAAAAAGAAAGAAAGAAAGGACTGCTGTGTGATTGCACAGCATAAAGTATTGTCATTTAAATATATCCCCACAGTGATGATGGATCACAAGTGGGGGTGGGCAGATAGGAAAATCTGTTTATGTATAGATGACTCTTGGTGTGTGTCGTTATTGTTCTTTCCTCCATGTTCATCACAATTTCTTCCCGAAAATGCTGTTGTACAATAGGATGATAGTCACATAGTCCTGCACAACATCAGCAGAATAATACTGATATTTAATAGAGCCAGCACATAATTTGCACAAGCTGCCAGCTGTTTGCTTGTTGGGGTTTTTTTTTTTATGTGAGTCAACATTTCTAAAGTATCAAACATGTTGGCTATGACTTCATATGAAGGACTTACAAAAATGTCTTACTCAGATCAGGTTACCACCATGGACTAATCTGTTTGTTTGAAACGTTACAGTACTAACAAATCATGCTTTGATAAATGAGGTCCTCCTCACAACTGAATGGACTATGACGACTCCATTTTGCAATTGCTTTATTACAATGGTGAGTCCAATGGTGAGCCCAAGCTTTACATAAGGGAATGTTCTGATGCAGGACAGTAGTATTTTGATTAAGTGACAAAAACTGTTTTCTGTTTCTTTCTTTAGTGTTGCAAGCATAATTATCTGAGTATGAAGGCTCTCTAAAATGTTCATGTAGCTCTGGCAACTACCAAAAGTGGTCAATAGTCCATGATGCGTTTGATGGATCCGACTCTGGCACTCCTGCCACCCCACTCACTGAACCTCTTATACTCTCCAGGCCTTATCAGGTACATCTTGCCCCGGTAGTTTGGGTGCTCGTAGAAGAGCCAGTTGCCATTTTTCACGTTGCAGGAGAAGATGTCATTAACGTGGAAGCGATCCATGACACTGGGACAGTCATCCACAAGGTCCATCACCTGACCCCCAAACTCGATCCGCTCATACAGGCGCATGTTGAACATCCCAGGCTCCTAGTTTTGAATCAAAGATGGTCATCATTTACTCAGCTGCACCTTCAGGAACTACCTCTACAAAAAAAAAGTTGTTATATTTGTAATGACTCTCGAATGTAATTATGGAATCTTCTATTTTGCTACAAGGAAATAATACTGAATGAGTTTGGGAAACTGATTTTTTGAACGACAATGAAATAATATGTTTTTAGCTTGCTAGCTAACCTAGCTAAACATGCTAATGTACCTACTTTGGTCAAAATGAAAGACACAGTTCCACTTCCTCAGATTGCACAAAAAGTGAAGGCAAAAAATACTTAAAGTGGACTTTAAAACATGTGTTAATGGCTCATTTACAACTAGAGTCTGCAAAACCTGTGAGTGGAAATCCAGTACCTGGGCCAGCCCATCTTCAAGACTCTAAAAACTGTGGTACAGATTGACTGGATGGATATTTTCATTATAAAGTGTTTTGATAGGCATTAGATTTGTGTCAGCATTTATTCACCTTTATAGAGCAGACTAATTCTGTAGTTATTTAAATAAAGTTATAATTAGCAAAACGTCATGTATTCATATCTGATTTGACCATTTTCATGGTAAAAGTTACCCTCTTTTTACATTTTCTTCAAAGAAAATCCAAAGTAAAATTAAATTCAAATACTGATTTAGCCTTTCTTTAAGGTGAAAGAACAGTGAAATCATGCTAACATTTAAAATATATTACACCAAAGGCAAAATTAGTCCTACAACAGTTGTTTTTGGAAGATCAATAGCAACAATTAAGATGCACCCTCTTGTATAAAGATCCATTTGATTTATATAACAGCTTGGAATAAGTAAATTAGACATAATATGCTATTACTTAGAAAATATTAAAAACAGAACGGCAGCTAAGATTATAAATGAGTCTATAATGGAGACTGTTTTTAAACCTGTAGGTTAAAAAGTGTTTGCAAAATCTTGAAATACATTTTAAAAACAAAGGTTTAAAAATTGTTTCAATAAAAGTTAGGTCTGGTTAGTTTACATTCTCACAATCTATCAAGAGGCAGTGTGAACTCTAGCGAATGTATAAGGCTGGGTTTGGCCAACTAACAGTAGCTCACCGTAGGGATGTGACGACAGGAGCTGACAGACTCGTTGACACCCATCCAGTGATGGAAGTCCGGATACTCTCCTCTCTTCAGGTAGTACTGGTTACCAGAGTAATTGGGGTTTTCATAGATCATGAAGCAACCACTCTCCACCTTGATTGAGTTGCAGCGGCTGAGTCGGCTTAACAAGTCCTCACAGTCATTACAGCACTCAAAATGGTGCCCAGAGAAGTTGTTGTCCTCATAGAAGATAATCTAAACATACAAATCATATATTTTTCAGTGTTTGCACTGCAAATATGTTCATTGGAAACAAATATTATCATATTTGCTTGAGTATTACAAGCATTTTCATGGTTTTAATGGACATCTCGGTACAAGTTGTGAACACTCAGGAAGCCTATTAGCATTTCGTACCCCACCTGCTTGTTTGCCCAAAACTGTCATTTTTACCTTCCCCATGTTGGCTGCTTCTCCTGCCCTGTGCCTAGTCTCTGTATGATCCATCCAGCTCTTTGAAGACTCAAACCTGTTACATATATAGTGAATGTGAAATGCAGACTCTGCACGTGTCATTCATATTGTAATGCCAGGAATCTTTGGCATTTGTGCCGTTGTGTTATCCTGAAGAGATGTTTGGGGATTATGTATGTACAGGTGAGCGCTGACTGGTCCAATGTCAACTCTGAATGGGTGCTGTTTGTTGTTGCACTGCTAAAATTTACCTCAGACTGAGGGTTTATGCTCCACCCACGTTCACCAAGATATCTTCTAAATGTTTACATTCATAAAAACCTCCAGTTGTTTTGTTTGGAGCTACTTGATTAGAATATTTTTTCCCATGGTAGAAATGAGTCTGTCTGTGTTTTTGTCAACAGAATGATAGTTTGTGTTTTATGTAATTTTTATTCTACCACTGCCATCTGGTGGTGAGCTTTATTTCTGACCAAAATAGAAACAATGTTTACATTTTTACTGACAACCTTTCAAAATGCTTGTGTTAATTTGTAGGATATTTGCTCATGTCTAAACAAACACAAAGGTCCAATAGATAACACTTGAGCCTGGGTGAGAAAAGTGTTAGTGCTTGAATGATTTTATTCAATCCTCTTATGAGAGTTAGGATGTCACGCCACAAGCCCAGCACATTCTCCTGGGGAAAGATGCCCTCTAGATGCAGAGAGCAAAAACAAAACGGAGTACACTTGAGCACTGATGCCATTTTATTCAGTGTGTAAAACAAGGCAAAGAGTAGACATTTCACAAGAACTGTCCTTCCGTCTTTATAAATCCATGAGACGTCGGATGGACCCAACCCTGGAGCTAATGGCGTTCCAGTTGCTGAAGCTCCTATAATGGCCAGGTGAGAGGTAGTAGTGGCGCCCCCTGTAGTGGTGTTGCTCATACATCAGCCAGTGGCCATCTATCACATTGCAGGAGTTGAAGTTGGAGAGGCGGAAACGGTCCATGAGATTAGGACAGTCATCCGTCAGTTCCATCATTCCACCTTCCATGTCGAAATGCTCATACAGCCTCATCCTGAAGCTGCCACTGTGCTGCAGAGGTCAGGAAAGTCAAACGGTCACATTAGGTTTGTTTTTTGTGAAATCTGTTCATGTGCATAGCTGTGAGTTAGATGATGCACCACATACCTAATAAAATATCTGCAATAAGCTGCTTAGCCTAGCTTAGCATAGATACTGGCACTAAAAGAAGAGAGTAAACACTGATGCCTGTTTCTAGGTCATTTCTACTCTACACCACTGGTAGGCATGGTACGTGTTAATTAATGTTAACATACCAGTACCACCATACTTTTTAAAAATGAAATATTAATATCAAGTATTATGTATTACAAGTATCACAAGTATCTGATAATGTAAACCAGTGCAATTAACAGACTGATTTTCACTCTAATACATCTTAACAATTTACCCAGCTTGCCACTGTCCATAAAACGGGAGAAAAAAGACAGTAACAAGCTAGCATGTGGCTACTATGGTTGACGAAAAGGATATTACATCATGGTCCTCTACCCAGAAAACAAAAGTTCTCTGGTGGGATAGGATAGTTTATATTTTTTAAACCAAAAACACCTCTGAACACAGATTGCTGTAGCAAAATTAGCCCATTTATTGGCTGATGCTACATGCTAAAAGTCAAGTATACAGTCTGCTGCTTGGCAGTTATGTTGGAGGACAAGCAAGCAAAATTTAAAACATTAGAATTAACAGAAGAGCACAAAAGCAGCACTTTATCAGCTTTGGAGCAGTCAGCAGTGACCTCTTTAGTTTAAGTGAAATCACCTTCATTTCTAATTTCAGAGTAGTTACTTTTTTAATCGAAAAAGAAAATCATTGAATAGTTTGTGTATGTTTTTCTGTGCGCTGAATCTATTATTGTAAGAGGTTAAGATGCAGTATGACACAGTGATGGTATTTTACTGAGGTTCTTACCGAGGGGATCATGCGACAAGATCTGACACAGTCATTCATACCGGTCATGCCCATGTAGTCAGAGTACTCTCCCCTCCTCATGAAGTATTGGTTTCCCGCGTAGCCCGGACGGTCATAGATCATAAACATGCCACTTTCCACTCTAATGGAGCGGCAGTGGTCAAACATAGAGTGCAAGTTGGCACAGTCGCTCATGCACTCATAGTAACGGCCTCCAAAGTTCTTGTCCTCATAGAAGATGATCTGACCGAGGGACAGAAAAAGGCATGTAAGCTCATTTTTGATCTACAGATATCCGTCATGTAAAACGACATACAAACCTTTCCCATAATGCCTGCTGTTGTTGGTCAAACTTCTTCCTGCGTTTTTAAATCCTAAAATTAGCTTCCATCTTTATATACAATACCCTTTTAGGAGCAGTTGGTGTTATTTAAATGAGGCGTGGTGTCAGCAGAAATATTACAAGAGTCTTCCCACTCCTGTTTGTCATGTCCTGTGTTCAGGTTAACAGATGCCATACAGCTTCCAGCAAGAGCTACAACATGTGCAGGCGCTGGAACAGTCACAGGTCTTTCAATCTTCATGTGTTTGCTTTAAATGGGCTGGATTCAGAGTATGAAGGGTGAGTAAATGCCTATAAAACGTTTCTTTTTGCTGGTGTGTGTTGATATTGATTTATAATTTTCTGTAGGAGTGAGACTGACTACTAGAAAAACTAAAAACCGTACTTCCAACAAACATTACACCAAAAATTAGCCCTTTTTTTAATCAGGAGAATTCAGAAAGTAAATAATTACCTTATTACAAAGAGTTAGAGACACTCGTGCCAGTGAGTGTGTTCTAAAACTCTCTGCTGCAATTTCACTAAATTTTATGCAGTAAAAATTAAGCAGAACAATGCCATGTTCATTTTAATTATATTAATGCCACATGGCAACCTCCTTATTGAATGTGCAAGTATGTCAAAATGAGATAAAGGCTCATTCTGGCACAGGAAACTATTAAGGTTTCAAATAAATGTGTCAATGTGTGGAATGTCCATATAATAAATGATGATACTTAAATGCTGGAAATGTTTCCACAAAATTTATGTGTCATTTCATGTGATGTTAGTTAAATCAGTCAGTAACAAAGAAAGCACAGAAAGTAGTTTAACAACAGCTCCATTTATTTAGGAAGTTATATCTTAATAATGCCAAGTCAATCGCTGAGACACGTTACCATTTTTATTTCGTTTTGTTTTTCTATAGCGATTCAATCCAGATTAGAACTCTGTGATTCTGCGGAAGGAGCCAGTGGTGGCGCAGGTGGCCCCCCAGTCACTGAACTTGCGGTACTCCCCGGGCTTCATGAAGTACTGCCTGCCACGGTAGTTTGGGTGCTCGTAGAGGGTCCAGTAGCCGTCCATGACATTGCAGGAATAGATGTCACGGCTCCGAAAATGATCCTGCACCGACTCGCAGTCCTCACTGAACTCCATCATCTGACCCTGGAAGTTGGGTCGCTCGTAGATGCGCATGCGGTAGGGCCCCTCGCTGGTCTGGATGAACATAGCAGTAAGGTAAAACACAAAATTAGAGTAGCATCAGTACCTCTGCAGCTCTGTATGGGTGTGTGTGAGGGGAAGATTTATTGGAAATTGACATAGCTTACTCTTAAAAAATAAATGTGTCTAAAAAAAAAAAAATGTCAAAACCATTGGGGTTTTTTTTATTTTAAATTTGTAGGACTGCATTAATATATCATCTAAATGTTGGCCTACATTGGCCTTGTTCAGTGATATCTGCATGTGAGCAAATAAAATTTCATTAAGTAATGTCAGAGGCTGGTATTTATTTGTCGTGCCACATCAAAAGAATAGTTAAACATAGACGTGCTTAAAATAAAAAATAATAATATACAGATAATACATGGAACCTGATTTAATACAGTTTTACAATGTGTCATAATTATGAGAAAACAGCAACAACATCTTATTTGACATTTATAATTGACTTTTATTTACTTGTTTGCCAAACATTACCTTCTCCTACACCTGACCTTGAACTATTTCATGTAGATTCTTTACAGGGAAAGCACTTTTCAGCAACTAAATCTAAACTCTTATTAAAGTGCAACTTTAGTTGGAAGGAAAAAATATCTAATATTTTAATCATGTTATTTGGCTTGTGCACATAGAAAACAGTAAAAATCAGTGGTTTAATCATCTAAATAATGACATAAAACCACTTCTAAGTCAGAAAATGTAATTCTCAAATGACATTTTTCATAGTATTAACTGCACATAGTTTCCTGTTCACTCACATAGGAGAAGGTACGGCAGGAGCGGATGGTGTCGTTGTAGCCCATCCAGCGCTGGTAGTCTGGGTACTCGCCTCTGGTCAGAACATACTGGTAGCCAGTGTAGTTGGGCTTCTCATACAGCACCCAGCAACCACTTTCCACCTTGATAGAGTTGCAGCGGCTGAAGTGGGGGTGCATGTCAGGGCAGTCGGTGTCGCACTCATACGAGCGACCCTGGAAGTTTCTGTCCTCATAGAATATGATCTAAAGCCAGGGGAGGAGGAGGAGGGTGGACAGAGGCAGTCACAGCCAAGTCTGGTGATGCTGTACTACAGATTTCAGTCGAGCCTGTATGTGTGATTCTGGTAGTGTTGATCATGTCATGGGTTGTTAAAGTCAGTTAAAGGCACTGTCAGTTTGTCGGTGTGTCTGGCAGTTTAGTTTTTAGAACCTAATCATTATTTGAGAAGCTGCAACACAACTTGTCAGCTTGAAGAAGCCCACTTCTAAACAAAATGAATCTCTCTTACCTTACTACTCATCCTGCAGTGTGCTGGAGCCAGTCACCTACAGAAAAATGGTGGTCTCACAAAGCGGCACCAGAGCCCCGCTATATAAACCTCAATCAAAGGGTTAGCAGATCCCACTTTAGCTGTTTTTTCAATGAGTGGGGATTTAACGTGCTGGCATCGTTGCCAAGAGTCTTGATCCTGCGCATACAGCGAAAATCCCTGAATCATCAATGCAAAAGTCCTACCAGGCAAATTACTGACCCACTGTGCCCTCTTTATTGATATGGACATTAGAGACACATTTTATCCACTCATCAAGGAGATTAATCTTTGCTCGCAGAATGTCAGAGGTAATCACAAAATGAATCAGCCTCTATAAACATTTGCAGAAATTCCAAAAAAGAAAAATGTGGATTTGTGTGTTTTATTTGTATGAGGAAAATGGGACCAGGCACCTTCAGTGTAAAGTCAATATCAGTACCAAAGTGATATTTAGGTGCTTTTACTTTGTGTCACTTTGGAGTTTGTATTCAGGTACACTTATTTGACAGTTTTAGTAACTCTACAAACAATCTGATATGTAATTGTAAAGAGATACCAAATATCCAGTTTTTCTCTTACAATGGTAACGAATGCTTCTAAATATTACTGGGCATGGATTAGGACTGATTCTAAAAGTCAATCATTTGAGATTTTCTTACATTTCTATAACAATTCAATTGTATTTATATAGCCGCAACAACAGTTGCATCAGGGTAGTTTATACTGCAAGGTAACAAACCTACAATAATCATTTATCCACAAACTGATTCTCTAAATTAATAACATAACCCGAGGTAACAAAAATGATTTCATTGTTTTCATCAAAGACAAAACTGGAATGTTTAACAGGTAATAAGTGAATCTTGTCAAAAGCATAAACTTATATTGCTGTATGCTATGAGGAGTGCCTAGACTTGTACATGGGAGAAACCAAACAGCCACTCCACAAACGCATGCCACCTCGACGGGACAAGGCTCAGCTGTATATCTGCACCTAAAGGATAGAGTTCACTCTTTTAAAGGTTCCCGGCGTTCACATTTTGGACAGAGAAGAAAGATGGTTTGAAAAAGGACTGAAACAGGCCTCTATGTCTACTGTGAATGACCGTCATTGAACAGAGGCCTACGACACACTGTCTGCCACCTACAATCCAGTTTTGAGATCCCTTCCCAGGCGCCTCAACCCCAACTCATCAGGTGACTTCAATAGGTACATGAGAGGTTGAGGTTGTCACACAGGTGTCTCCCGAAACCTCTGTTGGTAATGACCCACGCCTTTTTTTCACACCCTGGACCTTTTGATGACATACATGATCAATAGTGTTTCAACGACCCTTCACAGAATCGATCCTGAGGGTGGCTGTAGCTCAGGTGGTAGAGCAGGTCACCTACTAACTAACTGGGAGGTTTGCAGTTTGATCGCAGTCTACATGCCAAATATCCTTGGGCAAGATACTAACCCCATGTTGCTCTCTGATGCATCCATCGGGGTATGTAGGAATGTTAGATAGTAAGTGCTTAGGGGGGAAAAGTACTGGTGTGACAAGTTGTGTAAAGCACTTTGAGTGCTCAGATAGAGTAGAAAATTGCTATATAAGGATCAGTCCATTTACCAATCCCTACTAGGGTTTAAATATCCGGGACTCTCCACCTTTTGGTTTTAGAACTGAAGAAACCTCTTGGATGAGAAATAAAAACGTCTTCAAACAACTTAAAGAAGTCCAGTCCAGATAGATACCAGTGACAGGTTGAGCCAATTTAATTTTGATGAAAATTAGGTCAAGGTCATATCAAATATGAAAATCAGTAAACCCTGACCTTGTGTATGAGCTGTGTCTTTCTTGGTGAGGACAAGCCATTTTTAACTCCAAGAGTTGTATTTTTCCTGGGTAAATAATATATTTTTAAAAATCTCTGACTCCAGTGAGACCATCAGTAGTTTGAGTCATTGCACATCTCCAGCATCACCAAAGGCTGTTTGACCAAGAAGCATGGAGTTGTGCTTCAGGTCATCAGACCTCCATAATCGCATAAACTCCACCAACACAGTCTGGTACAGGGGCGGAGCGTGGGGGTGGCTTACTGGGCTTAAGCCCGGGTAGTTTTGTCAGAAGCCCGGGGTATTTTGGAGTGTAATTTTTTCATAGTTAGATGCCTGGCTGACAACTGTATAAAACAAAAAGTACACACAATATTCGAAGCACATAGTGCACACTGTGGGAATTTACGACTGTGCGTGAATCCCCCCTGATATTGGTATGATCCGAGCTCAGGCACTAAGCGACTGAGCGAGGGGGCGGGGCAGCTGCTGCCCGTGAGTGCGCTGTTGGACAGACGGAGCCAGCCATACTAAGGAGAGCTTAAGTTTGACCAGGGCCCTGTGCTTCGTACGTCGCTTACTACATCCAAGATCAAATGAAACATCCAAGACCAAATCATCGCGCTAACTCTGAGCTCGCTATTCCGGTTCCCCGAACACACCTGTTGTTGACGATTACAACAAACACTCAAACACTCAAACAAACTCAAACACTCAAACACCATCATAAAGTTCGCGGATGACACCACAGTGGTTGGACTCATCTCAAGGGGGGATGAGTCGGACTACAGAGATGAGGTCAACAGACTGACTGAGTGGTGTTCAGTTAACAACCTCCAACTGAACACCACAAAAACTAAAGAACTTATCTTGGACTTCAGGAAGGGCAGAGCAGACCCGGCCCCACTTTACATTCACGGGAGCTGTGTGGAGAGGGTACACTCCATGAGGTTTCTGGGCGTGCAGATATCTGATGACCTCTCCTGGACTGCAAATACTACAGCGGTGGTTAAAAAGGCCCAGCAGCGTCTCCACTTTCTGAGAGTGCTCAGGAGGAACAACCTGGAGGAGAGGCTGCTGGTGACATTTTACAGAGCCACCATAGAGAGCATCCTAACGTACGGCATAACAACATGGTATGCAGGGTGCTCAGCTGCAGACAGGAAAGTACTGCAGAGGGTCATCAACACAGCCCAGAAGATCACTGGCTGCTCTCTGCCCAGCCTGGAGGTCACTGCAAACTCTCGGTACCTCAGCAGAGCTGGCAATATCATCAAGGACCACTCTCACCCCAGCAACCAACTGTTTGAACTATTACCGTCAGGCCGACGGTACAGGTCACATAAAACCAGGACAAACAGATTCAGGGATAGCTTCTTTCCCAGAGCTATCACCGTAGTAAATAAGCACAAAAACAATTGAACCTATTCCATACCGTCACTGTCATTATATTATGCTGCTATTCATACTGTCATTATATTAATGCTGCTATCCTGTATATATTGTACATACTATTGTTTGAGTACTTACGATTGTTTTTTTTGTACTTTTTATATTTTACATTTATATTTATTATTGAAACTTGCACCAAGGGAGTGGCACTCCAATTTCGTTGTACTCTGTACAATGACAATAAAGGCTATTCTATTCTATTCTATTCTATTCTATTCTATTAGTATAGCTGGATGAAGTAATGTGAGATCACTGGGTGGCCCAACAGGGGCTACGCATCGATAGTAGAAACATTGATCGGCAACCCTCTGATTGGTCGGCGAAAATGTCGAAGGAGCGCGCTCGGTATTTTTCGGCAGCAGAGCAAGAACTCTTGAGTGAGGGATTTCAGGAGTTTCAGAGTTTAATTAAAACGCAAGGGAACACTGCAAAGGCTGCAAAAGCAAGGAGCGAGGGCTGGCAGAAAGTTGCTGACAAATCAAACTCGTAAGTAATTCAATAATAACAATAATAATGGAGTGGATTTATATAGCGCTTTTCAAGGCACCCAAAGCGCTTTACAATGCCACTATTCATTCACTCTCACATTCACACACTGGTGGAGGCAGCTACGGTTGTAGCCACAGCTGCCCTGGGACAGACTGACAGAAGCCAGGCTGCCATATTGCGCCATCGGCCCCTCTGGCCAACACCAGTAGGCGGTAGGGTAGATTTATCATATCACACCATATTATCCAATATTATATTACATTATATTATATTATAATATGTTATATTATATCCCCTTTCACATTAGAGCCACAACAGGACCCACTAGAACATGGGAACAAGTAAAAGTGAAATATAAGAATGTTCTACAGAATGGTAATATTTATCACTTATATTGCTTGTCGTCTCTTGGAAAGAGACCCTGGAATAATCTGTTTGTTTGTTCATAACAGCAACCAAGAAAAGGGCAGAGCAAAAAAAAAGACAGGTGGTGGTCCTGCACCCCCTCGTCAACAAGTTGGTTAAGTGAATAATACCCTCACGGGAAAATCGATATCTCTCTATGAGCACACTGTCACGCTGAGCTAAAGGATCCTGTCTGTCCCGCAATATGCGCTGAATTCTGAGGACTCTCCTTATCAATCTTGCACCTTCCGCAATGGGTGGCTCGCGTAAACGGACAGGATATGACTGCGACAGACTTCCCAAATCCACCTTCGCTTTTATAGCCGTGGTCTCTCATCTTGATTACACGAAGTAATTTACAATTACTACTCTGAAATATGAATTACATCTGTAATAATCACATACATGTAATAGAATGTTAATAGTACATTTCCCTTTTTTAGGGAATGACCTGTATGTATCTGTGTGAAATCAATAAATGGATCAAGTGCTGCATTGTCTTTAGTTACATTGATGTTATTTATTTATGGTGAAACAGTGGTGGAATATCGCTGTTGCTTTCGTATGAATGACGCGGACATACCTGCGTGGCCGCGATCTAATCCTGTTTACATAAAGTAAACCTGCTCCCCAGCAGGTTTACGCTTACGGCTCTGTTGCTATGACAGCAAGTCCCGGATGGGCTTCGGGGAACCGAACGATCCAGGATCACGCGAAATCGTCAACAATCTCATCCAGCTAACTCACTTAGCGCGGTACGAAGAACAGGCCCCAGGTACCAAAGCAAATCATTCGTACCGTACAAATAATGTAAATATGACGGTGCATCACGAAAGATTGATATCAAACTGATCACTTGACCAATATTACGTTACTTGCTCTTCAAGTGAATCAACAAATGGCGAAATGAAAAGCCGAACAAATGCTATTTTTTTTTAGAGAGTCTTAGCTTACGTGTGTTTATTTCATATTTTCAGTTCTTACCCTCCCCGACTAAATCGGTTTCAGTTATGTACTGAAATATAAGAATGGACATTAGAGGCTTCTTTCAAAGAAAAAACTCAGGTAAATGTTATTTTATATATTATGCTTTGTATGTTGTTCAGTATATTTCTATGCAAAACAAGAGGGATTTCAGTAGGCTACACAGCAGGATATTCACATCTGTAACCAGATATTTACATACACTTTAGAGATAAAACATAAAAAAATTTACTGTACAACATCAATTTAGAGTAAACTTTTGTTTTAGATAAATATTGAAATATATTTTGAATTAGTTAAATGTCAGAATAAAGAGACAGAGCTTTCTGTTTTTTATCACTTTCATCAAATTTAGGAGTACATGTACACTAAGTTTATTGTTAATTAATAAGAAAACTCCAGACGATTACATTCTGAGCTGAAGAAGCTTCTGATAGGTTAGTAGAGTCCATGTGAGTAAACTGGTGGCACAGCTGTGGATGCATATAAGGCAAAACACAGAGCCTGTTTCTGTGACATGGGAACATCAAGAGATGTCAACCAAACACCAGGAAAAGAACTGTGGAGCTTCATAAGTGTGGCTCAATTATGAATACAATTTGGTGCCATTTGCAATTAAGAAATACAGATAGTTTCTCTCTTTACTCTTAAAGTTAACAAATATGTTTTTTATATTTATCAATCTAAAAAAATAAACATTTAGTCTGATTTGATGTTACAATTAAAAAAGTGTTTGTGTTTTTATCTGAAGAGTTTGTAAATATCTGTATATTTGATGATTGTCAGCACAAAGAGAGAGAGAGAGGAACAGAGAGGGAGAGAGAGGAGAATGAGGACAGAACAGAGATGAACAAGAGCAGGTGAGACACACATGTTAGTCAAATGGTCGTTTGCCAAAAGTATCACCGTATCATAGGTCCTCATGTATCTCTTGATACAGCCCTGATTTTGTTCTGCCTTGCTGCTTAATTAAAAAACTAGTTTAAGGTGTCCTGCACATGTGATATATATTTTTCCCTATATGAAGTCATTCTTTTTTTGAACAAAACTCAAAACAGAGCCAATTAATCTTTCAGTCATTTCTACCCCCCCCCCCCCCCCCCAGGGAAAAAAAAAATCCCACATGCATACTACCCTTTTGGGCTAAGCCCCGGGTGTTTCAAATGTCTGGCTCCGCCTCTGGTCTGGTATGGCACTTTGCGAGGAGTACAGAGTGAAGGAAACACATTAAAGCATGACATTGAATGTAGTAACAACTTATTCATATAATGCATTATCAAATAACACAGAGCCCAGTTGACAGAAAATACTTCTCTGTTTATGTCTCTTTTATTTCTGAGTACTTCAAGTGCATTTTTGAGTTTAAGTGACATTTTTAGTTGAGTACGTTAACATTCAACTGAGCAGTTTTACCATTTCATGTTAGTATTATTGCTCCAGCTCAATGTCTCTACTTCTGGCAGCTGCTGGAGGTTGACGTCAGTTGTGCAGAGACTCTTGCGAGCTTTCATAGTGCTCAGTCCTTTCCTGGTGAACATCACTGCTTTCCTAAAAGTGAAGCAGAGCGTATGGGAGGTCTTTTTAGATCCACAGGGTGGCAGCAGAGGATTTTCAATGCAGACGTTGGAAAAAGAAATTACTGTTCAAATATTTCCTTCTTGGCTTTGGCCATTTCAAAGCCTAGTCTTTTCTCTGAAATATTTCTGGACTGATGTTGAACATTTCAAAATTACTTCCTATCGCTTTTCCTAATCACTTTTCCTTAACTTAGACTGAAAATGCCATGAGGTCAGGGAAATGTGGGAATACTAAGAAAAAAAGAACCGCATTACCCAAACTGTATTTACAGGAGACTAAGAGGGCCTACAACAGTGGCACTGAGGACCACCTGACATGTAACAACTCAAGAAAGGTCTGATGAAGACTACAACAACAAAGGGAACATCTGCAACATCTGAATGGCAACACGGAGGAACTAAATTGTTTCTTCTTCCAATTTGAGGCCAAAAGATTTCATAGATTCACTCTGCAGGAATAGGATGTGCGTTCAGGTCAGTCAGCTCTAGAAATGCATAAAGTCAGCTACATTTACCTAACTGATTAAGAGGTGATTTGAGACACTGGTCCTGCATCATATCAAAACCAGCCTCTCTTCCACATTTAGCTCACATCAGTTTGCACACAAAGCTAACAGACCCACCGAAGAGGCCATCACCATCCACACAGCACTAAACCACCTGGAACACAGAGCTGGACATCCTGTGGACATGCTAATCAGCATGCTACATGACTTGGCCTCTCGATCCCCATCGGCAACAGGACCAAAGACTTCCTCACCAGCCGTTCACAGACAGTCAAACTAGGTCCTCACCTCTACTACTCCATCACTGCGTACCTGTCCGCTCCTATAACACCATAATTAAATTAGACACAACCATCATTAAGCTTATCACAAGAAATGAGTCAGCATACAGAGAAGAGCTATGAAGACTATCTGAGTGATTCTTGGTGAATAACCAGAGACTCATCACCACAAAGACAACTGCATTATTAGTGGAGGAAATATGACACAGTTCTGCCCCTCTCTGTATAAATGGAGCACGCGTAGGAAGGGTGCAGACATCCTGGGGGTTTCATATACGAGGACCTCTCCTGGTCGGCCAACACCACTGCAACTTCCAAAAGAAAGTGCAGGAATGAGCGATAAGAACTGCACAGAAAAGAACTGACTGCTTGTTTCTGGAGGAGAGTGCCATATCACGCTACCTCAGCAGAAATACCAAAATTGTCCAGGACTTCACTCACCCGGGCCATCATCTATGGCAGGTGTTATAGGCCAAGACTCACACGTCCAGATTTAGCAAAAGGTTGTTTCAGCAGGCGGTGCGGATGTTAAATAAGAAAAAAACCTAAAAGGTGTGATTTTATTTATTCTACGTGCTACCGTCTCGTGTTTTAGTCAACATCTTGTCTTATACCATGGCACCATAGAGTATTATTTTAATTTGGCTCTATGTACAATAAAGGCAGTCTTTAATAATCTGCTTGATGTCAGATTATTAAATATCGAGGTGTGTCTGATGTGCTGAAGCTACTGTCTCTTGAAGATGCAACCTTCACTTTACTTTCATCATTGAAATAAAGCTGCTTGTCTTTATTTGTAATTGGGGGGGGAGGTGGGGGTTGCACACAACGAGACTTAGTAAGCAGCAGGTGTTAATAAAACAGAGTATGCAGCTGAGTTTAGCAAGTGGTTAAAAGTTTAAAACATATCTGCATGTTGTATATGGTATATGATGGGAAACACAGGAGCCATTTACATGATTTGTACTGACTACTGAAGTATTTTTCCTTGGTATTTAGAGATCTTTTAGAGTTCTTATTTTGCCTACCACACATATGGTGATTGCTCAGATACGGTACTCACACTGATGAAGGACTGAGATGAAGTGGAAAACGAAGATGAAACTTGCTTCGGTGGAGCACTTGCCTTTGTCTGCCCGGACAGCCATCGTTTCAGCTTCTGATCTGCAAGTGTTTCGTTTTGGGGTTTTCAAAAAACAAAACAAAAAACAGTCCTTCAGAATATTAATGGCTCAGTCACACTAGATTGAAAAACCTCCCAGGATGATTGGAATGAATTTTCTTTCACATTTGGCATTTGAAGCAACCAACTGGTTTGAAACCATTTTTGCTCACTGGTCACCTGGTAGGAGCAAACCTGCCTCCCAGCAAATAACTGCTGTCAATTGCAGTCAGCCTGAGTCTGCAGAATAGCTTTACTCAGTCACTACTGAAGTGAAGTACATGTTTGAGTGCTTCTGTTTTGTATTCCTTATATTTCTACTTGGCTCCAAAATCAAACATTCTGCAAACTGATAAATACTTTTAAAGAATAACGTTTGGCAAAAGAGCACTTTTTGCAAAAAATCAAAGAAAAAACAAAACAGAAGTCATAAAAGTTCATGTAGACAGAATAGTACATTGTTGATGATGTTGTCTATATTGTTTAAAGAAACAAAACACAGATCAAAGAAGATTAAAACTCAAAAGAAGGAAAAGTTCTTGCTTTTGTTTTTTTTGTTTTGTTTTTTTACTTAAAGTTTCCCAGGAAACTCAAGATAAATACTGCTGAGTACACTACTAAGAGGTCAGAGAGGTTTTGCTATACTCATTTATCTGTTGAGGAGTGTGTCTCCAGAAAGAGTAAAAAAAAGAAAAGAAAATCTTATTTTAAGTTGCTTATATTTTATATGTACTCATAAAATCTAAATATTCTTGCCAAGCACCAGACGCACTCCGTTTTGAGACTTGTTTCAAGTATAGACTGTATTAAAGTTGCCAGCAACTCGCGCCCGCTTTGGTTGTACAAAGCAGTTTAATTGTATAGAAATCTATTTGATTCCCATTTGAGAAACAATTTGTATCTTTATTCTCTTGTCACTACCATAAAGGCTAAACCAGACAACACACACTTACTGTGTTTCTTGGAGTGGTACACGGCCTTGTAGGATCCAAGTATTGCAAACGGATGATAGGACAGAGTGATGGGATAGACAATTGAGCCCTTGGGTTAAGAAAAAGAAAAAGGAATGAAATGTTTTTAGGCAAAATTATGTTTCAAAAAGGATAAAACAGTTGCAGCCACTTTCCTAACTAGGACACTTTTGTACCTTGGACTTCTGGTTGGGGTATGAAGCGGCTGGTTTACACCTGTACAGAGTCAAGATTTCCTCCACTGGCAGGCTACTCTAAACAGAAACACACAACAGCTAAAATAAGCAGTTTAGGCATTAAGTGCATCAAAGTACTTTCAGGAAGGTTTTTCGAGAGTTTACCTTCAGCTTTTAGATTTATTAAAAGTTGCATTTACATGTAAAAATCCTTACCATAATAATCCCAGCAAAGGATGACAAGATCATAGCCTCCCGCTCTAAGCGATTAGGATACTGGGCACTTCCTAAACTGCATGTTGCTCCACTGTGGTGCAGGAGGAAGGTGATGAAAGGCAACCAATCCACCAACTGACTCTATTCATTTGCCTTTGTAAAAGCACTGTACGGCATCATGTGTTATTACAGCTGCTTTTACCAAAGTTTTGTTTATTTTTATACTTGTTATTTAATTTTTACTAAATTTTGTGAGCATAATAAACATAATTCAGGATTATCAATGATAGAACGTTTAACTTTAAAAAACAGAAAACGTACATGATCTCTCTGTCGAGCACATGTCGTCCTTCCTTCTTCTCCAGCCACCAAAGGGCAACACTGATTGCAAGATCATAGTGAGCCTACAACATGTCACACAGAAGTTGCCAGCTCTACTTAGTTATACATTAAAACATTATTTTAGCATTGGTTGCTTCTGCTGAGTTTTTACCAAGTCATCCAGCGCTGTGAAAGTTCCCTTGCCCTTCGGATCAAAGGCGTCTTCCCTAAGTTTCTGTCCAATGTAGTTGTCTCTGTTTGGGAACAGGAGAAAATGAACCAGTTGCCAGTTTACTTACCGACTGCACGGTATGCTTTGTAACATTTTAGCATCCACTCACATAAGGGCCTCAACATCTCTTTTGAGCTTGTTTGCCTCCATTTTCTGAATGAAATCCTTTCATCTAGGACTCCTGCAGAGAAATCAACACATGTAGAGTCCACAGTACATCTTCTACATCTTAACTAGTCACCTCAGAGTTTTGTGCAATTTGTTGTTTTATTCATTTTTGAATGATAAAAGTGTAATTTTCCTAACAACATGTAACCTAACTGAATGTGAAACCATGCTTTTAATGTTTCAGTTAACATATTCAGACCCTTTGATGTGCCTCCTGTTCATTTTTATTGAATTCTCCAGTCACTGGGAGACTTCATAGAGATGGGCATCTGGCCAGTTTGAGCAGAAATAGTGCACACCAGGGAAAGGACCAACTTACCAGGAACCAATCCTCGATAAACAGAAGACTGTGCAAGAAAGTTATAGAATTCGATGTTGCATGCATGATGGCTTCTCTATGTGTGCGGCTGCTGAGTTCTACACCTGCAGGTTATTGAATTTATACACAAAGAATGTAATTGATTGAGTGGCAATGAATATCTGCACCCATGAAATGAAATTATTTGCTCCTGGCTGCGTTTTTTCTCACCTGCAGTTTTTGACATGAATATAATTCCTTAACAGGGTACCGTATCAGCTTTTGTGTTTGTCAGAAAGCTCTGAAAGGCCTCTGTGAGCACATGGAAAAGGATTACAAAAAATATAAACTCTTTGCACTAATAAACTAGAGGCAGTGTGTGTGCTGATACCATCCTTAGAGTGAAGCAAGGTAGTGGTAGTATAACGCCAATGCTTTAAACCAGGGGTGTGTAACTCCAGGCCTCGAGGGCTGGTGTCTTGCAGCTTTTAGATAGCACCCTGGGTCAACACACCTTAATCAAATGATTAGTTCATTACCAGGCTTCTGGAGAACTTCATGACATGTTGAGGAGGTAGTTTAGCCATTTGAATCAGCTGTGTTGGATTGGATCAAGGACACATCGAAAACCTGCAGCACACTGGCCCTTTAACACCTGTGCTTTAAACCTACAGACCACGTTAGAGCAGGGGTCTCAAACTCCACTCCTCGAGGGCCGGTATCCTGAAACTTCATGTGTTCCTGTTGCAACACACCTGAATACAGTTAATAGGTCATTACCAGGACTCTATAGAAGTATAGAGCATGCTGAGGTGGCAGTTCAGTCAAGTTCTAGACTCTTGCTAATGACTTACTAATTGTATTCAGGTGTGTTGCAACAGGGACATGTGGAAAGGTTTCAGAACACCAGCCCTCGAGGACTGGAGTTTGAGACCCCTGCGTTAGAGAGACTTATGATGCCAGTTTACTGACACCACCCATCCTATGTGAAGGAGCTCAAGAAGTTTTGTCATGGGAAATAAGATATACTGTCCGCAACCAGGCGTGCAAATCCTCTAGACAACTTAAGGTCTTGGTCTATAGGCAGTCACCATTCTGCCGGCACTCAAAGCCATCATGGCTCAAGTTTGCACTGTCGTCTTCCTGCAGGACTGCTCACTGATGTGCCCAACCAGCCTCTGCATTGGTTAAGTTCCCAGAATGATCTATGCAAACAGGCAACACAAGACCAAAACGCAAAGTGGCTTCCAAAAATTTCTCAACTAAAGGTCTAAATACCTTTATAAATTAGATATTTTAGTTGTTGATTTTTAATACATTTGCAACATTTTGTTATTAACGATTAGTATGCAAAAACTGACGTGGGACAAATAGCCATTTCAATCCTTTAAAATTAATACCAAAACATACTTTAGTGGAACAAAGCAAGTAGATGTGAATTCTATCAGATGAGATTGGATAGTTTATCTCTTAATCCAGTGGTCCCCAAGGAAAGGCTTAATCTCAGACAGTATTTCCGCGGACCGGCCTTAAAGGTGTCGCAGACAAATACAACAAAATAAAATGTTACGACCAAGCAAAAACTGTGGTATTTTGTAAATATAATGATAAACGCGAGTTCACTGTGTCACTTTATTATCAGCTTCCCCCTGAGATGCGCCAACTCTCAATGTTGTTGGCGCATTTCAGGAGGAGCATTTCCTCTCTGCCCCATAATGGTCTCTAGTCGCTATGGTAACGTGTAAACATTTCTTTCAGAATAATACACACGACTACACGGGTAAAGAACCAGGGAAACCAAGCTAACGATAAAAAAAACCACGAAAACCATAAATATCACAGCCTCAACTCTCGCGGCCCAGTACCAAACGACTCATGGACCGGTACCGGTCCGTGGCCCGGGTGGTGGAGACCGCTGTCTTAATCTATCAGGGTGGCAATGAGCTTGCATCAGACAGTTCACTTAAAATACAGGATTGATTAACTGATGATCTCACAGACAACCTGACACCCTTACTGGGCTCACTTCCTCTCTAATCAATGATTTCCGAATCCAAACTAGAATTCCTTTTCCCCGTGTAGCACATTTTAGATAAAGACAAAGAACAAACAGCAACACATTAAACACATGCACGTGTTTTCAAGAAAGATACTCACTCAACTGGTCAAAAGGAGATTACAGTACTTCACCTGACACGATCATACAAAATCCTAAACATAGACGACTGCAGTCATGCGACACTGAATGCTTTAACCTTTCTAGGTGGGACACAAGCTTTTAACATCAAGGTCCAGCAGACTTCTCAGATGAACAGCATAGCCTGAATAATTTACAGACCTGTCAGTCTGATCATTACCAAACCAGACATCCCAAGGAAACAAGTAAAGCAGGGTAGGTAGAAACACAGAGAGCAGTGACGTGCATAAATGTGCCTATTGCAATCAATATAGGAGCAAGGGGAGAAAAACAACATAATAGCATATTGTAACTTTGGTACAAGGCTAAATTAGTACTTACACAAATGTATGTATGTATAAGGAGGAAAATATCAGAATACTACAAACCAGTACTGAATGTCCTCATATGTGGATCTCATTTTTCTCAGAACCAAAAATCTGGTTTAAAAAAATCTGGTAATTATTTGTTTCTACATTCATCAGGTCCCAATCAGCCCAAATAGCAAAGAGAAATTAAAAATGCATGCTGTGGAAGAGTTCAGGTCTTAGGAGGTTAAGGAAACCTATATATTGTATATATATTTATTAGTTTCAGATTTAGCCATTCTTGTATTTTGCTTGTTTACATTATTGTATTTTGCACAACTCTGTTGCTTGTGAAGCTCGCACACAAGAACTTCACTCACATGTGCTGTACCAATGTACCTGCACATGTGATGTGACAATAAAAGTGATTTGATTTGAAACCGCAGCATTTTAGCAATGTAGTGACTGAGGTAAACCTTATTGTCTCTGCCAAGTAGGTTATGCGTGCATGTCATCATTCTGTCTGTAAACATGATAGATCAAGAAGTTTTGAATGAATTCTAATAAAACTTTATAGGAGTGTAGATCATGTTAACAATCCATTAAAATCTGTCAAGTTAATGACTCAGCTGTTGTCATAAACAAAGCCTTGTAACTTTGTACTTGTGTTAAACATTCTCAACACAAGTACTGTAAAAGGATTCAAACTATTATTTCATATTTGATCCCCGACCTCTCCTTCAAGGTCACTCGACTGTTCTGAATGTCAACGATAGCGCAGAGCTATTTATCAAAACAATGTTTCTTACTGCTGTTGTTTGTATTACCAACATACAGCAATGATACATGGCGATTCTAAATATCAGATTACTTTATTATGACTTTGACTGTCGATTACAGTAACAGGTTCTAATTATTTGAACATTTAACAATATGACAATGTCCCTGAGGTATATATTTTTTCCTTTTTGATGCCAGTTTGACATTACTAAAAATTACACAAATTTTACTAAATGCTATACATGTGATATATGTGCATAAACAAAAAACCCAAATCCCTAAAAGTCCATCAACTGAGCTGTGCTAGCATTAAAGATAAGATATACATTTTAAACCAGATTTGGGAAATTCTCTTTACAGAAGTTAACAATAATGACTATAATAGTTTTTTAGTGACACTTTGTCTTGTTGAGTGTCAGCAGAACACAGCTTGAAGAAAAGACTCAAGAACAAATACTTCAAATTTCTACTTTAATGTGAAATGTAAAGCACTTAAAGACACACAATACTTTCTGGTCGAATCTGTAGAAAAATGATTTTAGCAAACAACTTTAATAAGAAAACAGCTTAAAATCACTTTTAAAAACAGTAAAATGGAAAAAAGACAAATTATCATTTGGCAGTCGTCGTCATCTTCTTCTTCTTCCGCCCATCCTTAAACACAGGAGAACTCAGGAATGTGGTGTCAGTGAATTTATCTCCACGCCTTATTTTGCTGATAGAAAACATAAATGAGGTTAATACTGTGCTGTTCTGGGTTTTCGCAGGGCCACAGATTTTAGACAGAAACATCCTCACCTGTTGAGAGGCGGCTCCTTGTAACTCACGGCACCCTTCCCAGGTCTCCGTCTCCTGCTTCTCTCTCCATTTTCACAGTCTGGTGTTGTCAAAGTGTTGGTTACTGTCGATAAGACTCTGCCTGCGGGGACAAACAGGTACTGCTAAGCACAGCATCATAGCATGCTGCATGCATATTACTCTGTGCTTTGCTTCTCAGCTACCCTCTACATTTACTCATACTGCATTAGGGCTGTTCGATATAACGATATATATCGGATGACGATATAAAAACGTCTATCGTTTCATTTTACACTATCGTTCGTTTTGTGGTGTCGCAAAATAAACTGTTTACGGCAATATTTTTCATGGTTTTGATGGTCACTGTAGTGGCTATATTAATTTGTTAAAGTTCTCTCTTTCTCTTATATTTTATATAACCACACTATGGACGGACAAGAGCCTGTTTTTATGCGTTGTCATTAGCAACAACGACGGTAAAACCATCGCGTGTCCGCTTGTTTATTTTCCACATAAACCTTTCACAATAAAGCTCAAGATCCTGTTGAGACTTTTCAAAATAAACTGGATCACGTGAAAGAGTATGCAGAGTGTTTACGGATGAGAAGCAAAAAAGAGCCGTCAGGTGCTAAAAAATAAACCTTAGACTCAAACGTTAGAACAGGCTTTTCCTCGCAGCACGCCGTGTAATAAATACTCACAAAGAAAATGGCGGCCGTTACAACTTATGTCTAAAAATGTATCGTTTCATACATTGGTTAAAACACTCGACTCCAGGTACGCGACGCCCAGCTGGAAACACTTCACGCAAGCCGAGCTGCCCGAAATTCACAGAATTTACAGAAAATGTTACATTTTTGTGATTTATATCGTTATTGGGACGATAGATGGATATGAGGATATGAGATTTTGATCATATCGCACAGCCCCATACTGCATTATGATAGCCAAATTCACAATCTGTCCTTATGTATATACTTTTCTGTTCAGATAAATGTTTTGGGGACATTTGCCACAAACATTAATGTCTTAAAGTGACAGGGTATTGAACCTTTGACCTTTGTCTGCTATGACCTCAGTGATAAACAAAGTACAATTATTACCCATCTGTCACAAATGAAAGCTAAAAATGTACAAACTCAGTAACATAAGAGCTGATGACAGAGCTGTGCTTGCATTAGACTGCACTGCTGTAAATAAAGACTGTTCCACACCTGGAGAGGCTTCAGCCGTTCCAATTGTCGCGAGCCTGCCTGGTGTTTCCCTGCTTGGAGTGGCGGGTAGAGAGTCCACATCGAAGTGAGCTGTGCTGTTATCCACGTCCAGCCACGGCGGCAGCTCATCCATCAGCAGGTCGCCCACATTCTGATGAACTGCCTGGTCGCTGGTGTCCACCGTGTGACTGCAGGTGTCCGATGCATTCGACATCCTGGTGATGTTTTCAGAACTACATCCACTTCTGTTCTTAGTTTTTCGTCTGTAGACAACAAAAGTCTTCCTGGGATATCTGGTTTCCGTGGCTGTGTTCAGCATGAATACATTTCTAGATGATGTGGGACTCGAATCCCTCCTGGACTGCGAATCATTCAGATGTTCAAAGATTTCATGCTTTTCGCTGATGACAGACTGTGAGTCGAGCATTTGTAAATCATGTAATTGATCTTTAGCAATTTCAGAATCAAGGCAGAGAGCGGAGGCGTCTCTAGGGTCAGGAAGATAACATGTTTCACTCTCAGATCTTAAGTCTTTGTTGTCTTTTTTCTTCGTCTTGTCATCTAACAAGTCATCACCCTCTTCTCGCTGCACCACTTTGTTCCTGCTGGGCTGCCCTGTTTTGTCTCTCCTGGATTTTTTAGGTTTTTGAAACTGTGATCCTAAAGCCGCCTGCCAGTCTAGTGGCAGTGCTTCACCACTGTCACCGCTACTTGAGTCTTCTTGACAGTTCCCAGAGTCCTGAGTGGCCACCCAGGATCGCTTCCCAGAGCGCCGAGTCTTTGAACGATTGCTTGATTCTAAACGTCCAACAACGCTTTTCCTCATGACTGCTTCTTCTGCCTGAAAACTGGATCCTGTAGGAGGCGCCACATCATGCTCTGGTGAGTCACTGTCGCCGGTTATTGAGATAACAAATGTCTCCCTGCATCTTGATTTGTGACCTCCCCTAGAATTAGTCACAGTATTAGTTTTGCTAAAGGACAGACGCTCCGCATGCTCTGACTCTGGTTGTGCACAAAGCAGAGCGTCCTCAGAGACTTGAGACTGTAAGCTTTCGTCTCCCGCTTTAGGTTTTTGGACTTTCTCCTGGTGGGATTGGCTGCCCTCACTTTCACCAGACGGCACAGTGAAAAAACTTTTCCTGGTTACTGAAGAGGCCCACTTTCCTTTAGCTCTGGACTTCCTGCATGTTATTTTGGAACTTGTTTCTTCAGCCACACTTCTGCTGGTGCTTGAAAACCTCATTTTAGGATCAGAGAAGTAATCTTCCACATCCATTTGGTCTACATTTGAGATGTTAGTGCGGTCAGAAGATTTGACTTTATCCTTTGATACTTTCTGATGCTTGCCCAGTTTAGGAATGCGAGTGACAGTGGCAGTACTTTGATCCTTCAGCGGCTTTTTATGTGCTTGTAACAAAGATGCAGACTTCTGCACTTCTATACTTGAGCTGCAGCTTTGCTCCTTGTCCTTTCTGCCAGAGCTGACTTTTTTTTTCGCTTTGGTTTCCACAGTGACTATCTCAGTGGCTTCACTTAAGGTCATCTCCATGGTTGCATTGAGCAAAACAGTTTTCTCTTGATTTTTGCCAAGCTGTGTTTCACTTTCCATGGTGGAGACACTGGGAAGATTCTGATCTCCAGAAAGGGATGGTGTGGATTTTTCACAAGTCTGACTGTTCTGAACAGAGACGACGGAATGAATATCAGCCTGGGACTGAGAGGGATTCTCCACATCTTCCCTCGGAGTATTAGCCATGCCAGACGCTTCTATGTGGGCAGCCTGTGCACACTGGGTGGACAGCCTTTTTTCAGCTTCTGTGTTATCTGCACAAAAAGCAGAGTACATCAGCATTTCACATCATCAACATTTTACAGTTAACACTAAAACTTTCAATGCTTAAATCACGCCTACCGTTGCAAACATCAGTCGACTTTTCACATGTATTCGGAAAAGTGGAGACGTCCTCGTTGATGGTTTTTTCAAGCAGGGCAGATGTTGTGATTTTGCTGGTACACCACAAATTCCTTGAAACATCTGTCTGCAGCGGTAACTGACTAAAATGGGACAAAAAGGCAAGATATTAAAAAATATATATAATTTTTTTTTCTTTCAACTCACTAGTGAATGCAGGTGCCACCCTTTCAGCCTCCTGGTAGACTCAAACTTGTCTGAGATTTTTAGGAGATGCATCTGTGGAATCAACTGTGAAATCCTACATTGCATTCACAAGCTTGGGTCCACCTGACAGGGCGATGACAACACTCCATCAGCTCTTTTGCAGCTGAGAGGTAAAAAAAATTTTCACACTCTGGTTTAGTGACAGCAGTCTGACACTGTTATTTTTATTATTATTATCATCATTTCTCACAGCTTCTCTCCACACTGTTAATGGAAGTAGTAGAGCAACTTTTCACAGTGCATCAGGTAACATATATTGAGATGTCTTGCAGCTATATTTTGGGGGACCCTATGCAACTATAAGAATGTCTCCCAAACTTGACAAATATTACCGTAACCTACAGTATACAGTAGGTTAGCATAAACAGAACGTGTGATAATCCACTTGTCACTTGTTGTTATAGAGCAAGATCTCGCTCTATGTCGAGGCTAAGGTATTTTAAGTAAATGCTAAATTGACCACTGTTAGGCCGTGTGCATGCGCAAACATTTCTGTCACTGAAAACAGAATTTTACAGTCAAGTCCTAAAGTATTTGGACAATGACACACTTTGCACAGGCTCAAAAGTAATTTGACAAGCTACCAATTATAAGATTGCTTTTAATACTCAAATTTGTTGAAAATCCTTTTTAGTTAATGACCGCCTAAAGTCTAGAACTGGCAGACATCACCAAATGCTGTGTTTCCTTTTTGGAGTTGAAAAGTTAAATGCTCCATATTCCTCAAGCAAAATGAAGGTAGCACATAGCTCACACGTTTGATCTAAACGCAAACTCAATGGCATGACGCTGCAGGATGCTGTGGTAGCCATGCTGTTTCAGTGTGGCTTCAGTTTTGAATGAATCCCTAACAGTGTCACCAGCAAAGCACCATCACACCTCCTCCTCTATGCTTCACAGTGGGAACCATGAATGTAAAGAACATCCATTCATCTTTTCTGCACAAAGACACAGGTGGAACCAAAGATCTCACATTTGGACTCATCAGACCAAAGCACAGATATCCACTGGTCTAATGTCCATTCCTTGTGTTTCTTGGCCCAAACAAATCTGTTCTGCTTGTTGCTTTTCCTTAGTTGTGGTTTCTTAGCAGCTGTTTGACCATAAAGACCTGATTCACACAGTCTCCTCTGAACAGCTGATGTAGAGATGTGTCTTCTACTGCAACTCTGTGTGGCATCTATCTGGGCTCTAATCCAAGGTTCAACACAACTTCTGCAAAACACAACTGATGGTCCCAACCTCATTAAGAATCAACTCTGACAGGCACACCTGTGAGGTGAAACCATTTCAGGTGACTACATAATGAAGCGCACTGAGAGAAGGCCGAGGGTTTGCAGCGCTGTCAACAAAACAAAGAGTGTATACTTTGAGGAATCTAAAAAATAAGACATATTTAGATGTTTTTTTAAGATTTTTTGCTAAATAATTCCACATATCTTGCTTGGTATATTTGATGTCTTCAGCTTTTATCTACAATATTATTTTTACTACAAAAAGTAGTAAAAATAAAGACAAAACATTAAATGAGGTAGTGTATAACACTAAAATGGGTCTTAAAGTGTGAAAAATAAAACCCTGGTTTTTCCCCTTAAGGCCATTCTCCCAACACTTAATCTCGATTTAACGGGTGGGTTGAGGCTGATACTTTTTCACATAAATCTGGGTGGGTTTGGATAGTTTCCCTGAATAAATCATCATTTAGAAACTGCATTTTTTATTTACTTTGCCCAACATTAAAATTTGTTTGATGACCTGAAAAATGTTTTTTTGGTTTTTTATTTTTGCAAATATGCAAAAAACAGGGAGGGGCAAATACGTTCTCACAGCACTGTGTAAGAAAAGCAACTGAAGCTGTCAGTAAGATATAAACATTGTATTCTTGTCCGTGTCTATTCAATAATGTGCTGTTTTTAAAAGTGATAAATGTTACTAAGTCTGTCACTGACTTTTATGGAAACATGACCAGGCTACACATTCTGACACACTTAGGTGGCGTCACTGAAGTGACCTTAATAAAAAAGGAGTGCAAGTCTGAAAAGTGTAAAAGAAATGTCAATGCCATTCAGAGATGCCTAAGCTAAATCAGTGGTTCTCATTGCAAAGAGCCGATCACTGTGAACTCAGTTCATTTCTGACCTTCCAGCTGCAAGATTTTCCATTCTGATGTCACCAGACGAGATCCGGGAATCTCCTGAAAGGCTCTGAGAATCCTGTGAGAAGCAAATGTTAGTATGGTTTGATATTGCAATGCATTTTCTTCTACTTTTGTTCAAACTTAAGTGGCTTTCCGTCTAAACTTTTCCTAGGATCCAAGAAATGTTCACACAGGAAGCGATTCACTTGTACCGCATCATTTCATAGCTGACAGTTGGTCACTCGTTGACATTCCAGGCTTAGTTGTCCAGATAATCCTCCAATGCAATTACCAATCAATCTTAAAGTCTCACTGTGAAATTAAGTATAGTTCAAGTTGGGACCCAAACACTGCACACCAGCAGCAGTTATTTCATGCTGTTTCTGAATGTCACTGACTGTCTATGGTCTCCAGTTGCCAAGTCACTGCTAATCTTTTCCTTGGTGCATCATTAACCCCTCAGAGGATGAATGTTTGACTGCCAGCGCTACATTACAGAGTGTGTGTGATGCTAAATTGCAGAAGTGCAGCCAATATTTCATTACAATCACTGCAAGCCAGCACACATCATGCGCAGCTTCTTACACATCTGAAGTAGCTATGGGAAACTTTTAGAGCCCGACCGATATATCAGCCAATATTAGCAATCTGTTGATAATCATTTTCATTTATCTGCTGATAAATTAAAATGTATAATAACCGTTCAACCAGTTATAGTAGTGACACTGAATAGTTTGTCCGTCAGCGGTCAGGCAGAACTCAAACAAGTAATCCACGACTTGTTGTGCATACTATCGTCATAAGGACTCATAATTAGCTACAAAGGATCAGTTTAGGGAAATTTGTTTTCTGTGCCTGAAATTAAAAAACAAATATGGATTTTTAAATAATCAAATATCAGTATCATTACATGTCTTTCAAATCCTGTATTGGTGAGGCTCTAAAAAAAAAAATCATCTGTCAGCTGACAAGTTGTAAAGATTAAAGATAAGTTGTAGAGTTGTAGAAGTTAAGAGTTTGTCAGCCTTGAACAGTTCTGAAGTTATGTGCATCAGTAGGAAACCCTGCATTGTGCCAGTTTTAAGTAAATTTTTCAGCAGCGCTCACCAAAATGTCACAAATATGTCAATATGCCGCAGAAACTGTAAATATGTATTGAATGAAATCCTTACGCTGTCAGAGAACAGGTCTGCCACCATGTCCAGGTGCTGCAAAGCATTACTACGGAAGTTGTTCAAGATAAGGAGCTGCAAGAGGAAAACAAGACGCTCTGCAGTCAATGCAATCAATCCAGCGGAGCATCGCTGCACTCTTCTTTGCATCATGACCAGTAACTGTCTACTCAGAATTTTAGTGCTGTAGAAGAACACAAGCAAACGACAAACGCACCAGTTTTCTGTGCTTGTATTTCTTGGTGGCTAATTCAAAGCAGAGAGCGTCCACTTGTTTCTGCAGGTACATGACCTCCATCTCCAGCTGGCTGCTTCTCCTCCTCTGAGCTTGCAAGGCCAGAGCTAAGGCTTTGTTGTTGGTCTTCAAAGAGACCTTGAAGAAGGACGAGGTATCTGGTGCGGAAACACGACAGTATTTGTGTTTGGCATTTACATGAACTCTTCTTTCAGCAAATTTCTGAGATCCAAAAAAAGCAAACAGACTCACTGAGAAGCTTATTTTTTATCTTGGATGCTGCAGTTGAAGTCTGCTTGGTAGCCTTCGAGGCCATCATAGTCTTCAAAGAAAACATTATCAGATGAACAGGAAGACTCGATCAAAAACCTGAAAAAGATACACACGTTAGTCATTGTACACAGTAATTAAGAACACCCAGCAGCATGCATGTGTTTGTCTTTCCTGTGATGCTGTCAAGTCACCAGAAACTGTATTTAAAAGATAGACATAGGCATGCTGGCATCATCCACTGCTTAGTCAAGTCCTGATGTGAAGCATCAGCCTGATCATCTTGGCATTTTCAAATCGGACATGACAGTGGATCTATGGAGGGAAATTAGGCTACGTTCACACTGCAGGTCTTAAAGCTCAATTCCGATTTTTTGATCAAATCTGATTTTTTTGTCTGCTTGTTCACACTACAAATAAAATGTGACAGCAAACGCGCTCTAGTGTGAACGCTCAAAGCAGCCCGCATGCACAAAAGAAGACGTCACACACAACGCGCTCTGTTTAGACCCAGACCAAACAGGATTGTTTGACTGATGGACCTTAATATAAAGACGTGTTTCAGACTTTACGTTTCCCAATTTAGCTTTAAGTTGTAAAGTTATTTTGTTATTTACATAATAATGTAAATAACCTAATAATGATCCTTATTGCTGTTTTAGAGGAGCGGTGCTTCAAAGGATGCAGATTTCTGTCAGAATCTGCAGATTATACAGTATAAATAAAATGTTCACATTTCTCCAACGTTGTCTTCCCAACAGTTTCACTGGTTGGCCAGGAAGCGTTCACGAGGGCGCTGATAATTGGCGTCTGTCTTGTGTCAGTGACGTAAAAGACGGATTTAATGCGACATGACCGTTCAAACAGCAGTCGCTTTCTAAAACATCAGATATGTATCGGACTCAGTACCACATACGAAAGTGACCCAGGTCGGATTTGAAAATATCGGATTTGTGCTGTTCACACTGTCAAACCATGATCGGATATGGGTCGCACAGGGTCAAAAAAGTCAGAATTGATGCGCTTTCGCCTGCAGTGTGAACATAGCCTTAGTCTCAAAAGTGTTACAGCCATGTAAGATATGATCCACAAGCATAAACACAGATTTGTGTGTAACTTTGAGTACCCACAAATCCCACACACAAATACAGAGCAATTTGAACGCACAAAACTATTGTACAAACGCATGTATCAAACCCTTAATAAACAGTGACCATTTATGCACACATTTTCAAGTTCAACTTATCAAAACTGATTGTTTTTGTTTACTACAAATATTTGCAATGTTCATTTCCTTTGCTTACAGATCGCTAAATACACGTGCAAGAAACACCTGATGTGTACAAGTCACGCTGCATGTGCATGTGGAGTTTTGAGACACATTTCACACTGCCAGCTTGCACGTCCAAAAGTGAAAGCTGGATTCAAGTGCTATTGGAAAACTGGGACATCTGGGCTTCCAGCGGATTCTTGTTGTTTCAAATAAAACACATATTTATTTCTAAATAAGCAAAACAGTTCATTACCCCTCATCCACTTTACCAATTTACCAGTTAAATGTGCCATACGTTAGCATGTATGGCATATGTCTTAACTAACCTATCGCCACTTAGTGGACGATCTTCTGCTGGGAAAAGGGTCAGAGCACAGCTGAAGATGGGAGAGCACCCTGGTTGAACATTCCTGTGGCTCATCCTCTGAAGTGAATATGTGCTAGCTAAGCTGTTGTATATTTTGAATATAGAAATGATCCCAGTGATGTGAGATAACACTTTCATATTCATCCAATCATTCCTCAATAACAGCAGATTAATGTTAACATTATCTGAATGCGTAATAAACAGTCGATCATTGTTATCAAATCAGCTGTATCAGCAATACAGTTTGAAGAGTATGTCTGCTGTTCCTAAACTATCACCATTTTGTCAGAATGATTTCCCATCGGAAGATTATTCACTAAGGTGTGACAGCTTATTATATACTACTGCATGGCATATTTAATTGATAAATGTATCATTTGTAGTAAAGAAGTGATGAACTCCTCTGTTTGTTTAGAAATAAACACCCATTTTATTTATTTATTTATTAAACACAGGGAACCCACAGGTCCCAGTTTTTCAGCAGCACTTAAATGCAGTTTATATTTGTGGATCTGTGGGAAGCTGGCAGTATGAAGATCCTCAGAATTTCACATGCAAAGTGATGTTCTATGTGTATCATGCAATATGTGCATTCATATTTTTGTGAGCAAAAATCCCAAAGCAAATAACTTTAGGCATTTTACATGCAGGGAGTTTTCCGAAAGAGAAAATGATTAGATTTGTGGAGCTAAACTTAAATATGTGTGCGTAAATATCACTCAGGTTTTGCATTTGTAAAATAGTTTTCTGTGTGTTCACACTGCCCTACATTTGTGTGTGGATTGGACCATTTTTTGTGAGTATTCAGAATTACAACCAAATCTTTACAGACATTTGTAACTTAATGCATGCTTGCCAATCATATCACATACATTTGTCAACCTTTTGAGACTAATTTCACACAATATTGCTCTGAGAAACTAACATTGGTTTTGATAGGTTATTGGCTAAAAGTTGCTTCACTCTGTTTTATCTTCTCTTCTGACTCAAATGGGACAAAAATAGTAGAAAATGAAAAACATACTGTATTTAATATGACGTAAAACTAGTGACTGAGACAATAAACTCAACAAAAAATGTTTATAGATGTCATAAATCAGTGAAATTCTAGAATCCGACCAATATATTAAATATTAGTCTAACTTAGCTCTTATAACAGCATTTATAACAGCTATGAAATTAAACTGTTAAGAGTGTTGACGTTGTACAATGTGTAGAACACCACAAAGACAACAACCAGCTGATCCAAGCAGAGTCGGACAGAATGCAGACGCATAATTCACAGCTAGTTGTGACAGTAAACAAAACTATTTTTAAAATGCACTGTTATATTATCTTAGTAAGGATTCATAAGGAATATTAGGGAAACTTGTTTATATTTTGTGTGTCTGAATGAAAGAAAGCTTTTTAAATCATCAAACATTAATATCAGTATTGATCTTTAAAAATCCTATATCAGTCAGGCTCTGCTGTCTTCAAGTCAATTTCTCTGAAACCAGACTTCTTTTTTTTTTACAAAAATAGTGGTCACCTTTTGATGGCTAATAGAAAAAACATGCAGGTTTCTGACTTGCTAACTGGATATCACCAGTTAAGTCATATCATAAGGGACATCCACACAGGAAAAGGTGATTCGAATTTTATTGAAATAATAATAATAATAATAATAATAATAATAATAATAATAATAATAATGGATTGCATTTATATAGTGCTTTTCGGGGCCCTCAAAGCGCTTTACAATACCACTATTCATTCACTCTCACATTCACACACTGGTGGAGGCAAGCTACAGTTGTAGCCACAGCTGCTCTGGGGCAGACTATTTGTGGCCATCTAAATAGGTGTGGGCAATGAATTATCCAAAGGGGACACATGACAGACTGGGACTGTTTTGGAGGCCCACAGCAATAAGATTAACTCGGTTCTGCTCAAAATTGATTTTATCTCTTTATAGGCTTATTGCTGCAGTCTACCACAACAGTGCCAAATTTTTATGTGGTCCTTTGGGAAAACTAATTACCCACCGCTGCCGTATAAAGTATAGAGAAATGATGGTGACTTAATAATGGGGGCAAATCACGAGTTAAACTTTTCTCAGCTTTAAAACGACCCACTGAGGCAGGCAGCAATGAGGGTAAAAGGTACTGTTGACTGGTATGTGAGGGAGTGCATATGCCAGATGGTTACCTAGGCAACCAGAGGATGGTATAGCCACTAACAACCAAACGTTATCTTAAAAATCATGCATGACAATGTGGACGAGGTTTATTGGCACAATGACTATAAAATTTGAAAAGTGCTTGTCATTAACAGTTTGGGGTTTCTTTTCATAAGAATAACTTATTAATACTCTGTATCTACTACATTAACCATCACAAACAAACGGGTCACAATATAAAGGAAAAACGAGGCGAATCTTATAAAGATGTAGCCCACCGCATGCCACCACAGCAGCTTGTAGTGTCCCCTCCCTCTGCTTGAAGGATGAAACAATTCTTCCAAAATGTATTCTGTCATTAGATCTTTCATCCCATCACTGTCAAACTTCCCATAAGCGAAGTTATCATATAAGTTATAGTATATAACTTATTCAATATGTACCTCTCAATGGGTGAAGATTTGCAGTGACTCTTCTCTATTACAAGACACGTCGACCCAAATCATGCAGTAGCATAACTAAACCGACACATTCTTTCATTGTACGTTGTCAAGGATTCATGTTTTCCTTAAACTGTCTGGATATCTTTTTTCTTACATAACTCGTCTTGTACCTGCTTTCAACAATAAAAAAATACCCATGTAACCCACTGTGATTAAGTAATAGTTTTTAAATAAAACAATCATAAGATATGTGATTACCTCAGCTCACAATCCGGAAGTTTTTTATAATTTGTCTGCACTGCGCTTCTGTTAACATTAGCTTAGCTTACTTAGGCTAAATCTGCTAGCACGTTCGTGTAACCGGCGTATTCTTGCAATTTGGTCAAAACTTACGGTAACTTCAGCCACTGGTAAGACTTGCCTCTGGAAAATCTTAGTAACTACCCTTCATAGCCACGTAAACTGACGTTCAAATCGATTCAAACAAGGCTAATCGTGACTTTACTGAATAAAAATGTTACGCTGCTGATTGCATTTTAAACATAAACAAAAAGTCAGCCGGGCTTCCACGCAAGCGTTACAGGGCGTGTCCAACAATCTGAAAACCAATCAGAAACGATGTATGCTGTTCCCCGAACCTGTTTTGTCAGGCAGCTCAAAGCTAAAAGTCACCAGGTTTTAGCGCAGATGTTTAACTTTACTGACAAACTTAAGTTAAGAGCAGAGGCGGAGCCAGACATTTGAAACACCCAGGGCTTAGCCCTAAAGGATAGTATGCATGTGGGATTTTTTTTTTTTTTTTTTTGGGGGGGGGGGGGGGGGGGGGGGGTAGAAATGACTGAAAGATTAATAGGCTCTGTTTTGAGTTTTGTTCAAAAAAGAATGACTTCATATAGGGAAAAAAATATATCACATATGCAGGACAACTTAAACTAGTTTTTTAATTAAGCAGCAAGGCAGAACAAGGCCAGGGCTGTATCAAGGCACGAGGACTAAACCCCAATTCAACCAGACCCAGAACTGATCCGGAATTAAAACAGGACTACAACAGTTCAAAATCAGGACTACTGAGGACTTAACCAAAACAGAACCAGAATCAGAACTAGATGATAGTAGCACTAAAAATCATCATAGACCTGCACTACACTTATTTTTTAATTCTACCAAAGTCCACTATTTAGATTGAGAAAAGTTTATATAATTATTTAGCCTTGTTGTGCAAACAAGCCTGCATAACTTAATAAATGTATAACTTGAAAAATAACAAACCTAAAAAGAAACACTAGGTACGAGATACATGAGTACCTATGATACGGTGATACTTTTGGTAAACAACCATTTGACTAACATGTGTGTCTCATCTGCTCTTGTTCCATCTCTGTTCTGTCCTCATTCTCCTCTCTCTCCCTCTCTGTTCCTCTCTCTCCATCTCTGTTCCTCTCTCTCCCTCTTTGTGCTGACAATCATCAAATATACAGTTGAAACCAGATATTTACACACTCTTCAGATCAAAACACAAACACTTTTTTAATTGTAACATCAAATCAGACTAAATGTTTATTTTTTTAGATTGATAAATATAAAAAACGTATTTGTTAACTTTAAGAGTAAAGAGAGAAACTATCTGTATTCCTTAATGGCACCAAATTGTATTCAAAACTGAGCCACA
This sequence comes from Diplotaxodon limnothrissa, assembly GCF_057381915.1. NCBI lineage: Eukaryota > Metazoa > Chordata > Actinopteri > Cichliformes > Cichlidae > Diplotaxodon > Diplotaxodon limnothrissa. The sequence goes on from NC_140611.1 coordinate 14,209,605, forward strand.
CTTATGGAGCTCCACAATTCTTTTCCTGTTGTTTTGGTTGATAGCTCTTGATTTTCCCATTTCAAAGAAACAGTCTCTGTGTTTTGCCTTATATGCATCCACAGCTGTGCCACCAATTTACTCACATGGACTCTACCAACCTATCAGAAGCTTCTTCAGCTCAGAATGGAACGTCTGGAGTTTCTAATTAATTAACAATAAACTTAGTGTATATGTACTCCTAAATTTGATATAAGTGATAAAAATAGACAGCTCTGTCTCTCTTTATTCTGACATTTAACTAATTCAAAAGATATTTCAATATTTATTTATCCAAAACAAAACAAGTTTACTCTAAATTGATGTTGTACAGTAAAAAAATGTTCTTGTGTTTTCCATAAAGTGTATGTAAATATCTGGTTTAAACTGTGAATATACTGCTGTGTATTGAAATTCCTCTTGTTTTGCATATACATGAAATATACTGAACAACATACAAAGCATAATATATAAAATACTACCAGAGTTTTTTCTTTGAAAGAAGCTCCTTATGTCCATTCTTGTATATCAGTACATTACTGAAACCGATTTATTAAGCCGTGGAGGGTAACAACTGAAAATATGAAATAAACACACATGTAAGCTAAGACTCTCTAAAGAAACAGCATTGTTGTTTTTCAGCTTTTCATTTCACCATTTGTTGATTCACTTGAAGAGCAAGTAAGTAATATGGGTCAAGTGCAGTATAAATGATTTGCTTTGGAACCTGGTCAAACTTCAGTTCTTGTCTGTCTGCCTAGCTCCGTTTCTCCAACAGCGCACTGGCAGGCAGCAGCTGCCCCGCCCCGCTTAGTGTCTGAGCTCGGATCATACCAATATTAGGGGGGATTTACACACAGTCCTAAATTCCCACAGTGTGCACTATGTGCTTCGAATATTGTGTGTAGTTTTTTGTTTTATACAGTTGTCAGCCAGGCATCTAACTATGAAAAAATTACACTCCAAAAGACCCCGGGCTTCTGAAAAAACAACCCGGGCTTAAGCCCAGTAAGCCACCCCCCCCCCCCCCCCCCCGCTCCGCCACTGGTTAAGAGTGAACTAATATTAAAAATAAACCGATAACAACTTATTTCATATAAAAGACTAAATTCAGAGGTTTAGTCTTCGAACAGTTTGGCTACACAAAGTTTGTCTGACAAAGCTGAATGTAGGAAAAGACAAAAATGATAAAATTGAAAGTTTTAGCTCACAGAAGAGACACTTTTGTGACATTAAATAAATAAAAATAGAAATAATCCACAAAATGTTCCCCTTTTCACTCAAAAAATGCAATTTTACATTGTATGAGTTATCCATTTACAAAAGGAAAAACAAAAGAAGAAATTACATGAAGAACAATAAGAATAAGTACAGCGGCATTTTTTAACAACATAAATACCACAACATTTTTAGTAAAAGTTGGTCAGACTTTGTAGTTTTCTACAAAAACCTCTTATTTGGTTGTACTGACTTTAGCGAGAAGCGTTTTACCTTATCAGCTTGACTGCTGTTGTGGTTTAGACTGTTGTAGACTTTTTTTCTTTCCCCTATTTGTATGTGTGTTTATATACATCTCTTAATTGTAATTATTTTGTAATTTGCTTATTTTGCTTACTGTCTTTCATATAGCTATGTGACTCAGTCTGCTACCCTGTGTATCTGTTACTGTTTATTTGTATGGAGAATCAAATAGCCATAAAAATGTAATAGAAGTAAGGTAATGGCTGAATGTGTTTAGCTGCACTTGAGACATCCCTGTTCAAACAACATTGCTTTTAGTCACCGCTAAAGTAGGAGACTGCCGCCTGGCTGCCATCCTCTAATGAACGCCTCCATCGCCGTCTCTATGTTCGGCTTTTGCGCCTGGCTGGTCACAACCAGTGGTGGGAGTCGATTGGATAGGTCTGTCTGGTGTTTCAAAGGAGTCGGGGTTTCCTCCAGGTGTTTTACAGCTGCCTTGAAAGCGGAGGTGCTCCATACAGTGATGTCAGTCTCCTATAGTGAACGGGTAATTCATAGTTTTTGCTGTCACGGCAGTTACCCAGATTTTACGACCAGTAGAGCCTACCGGCTAGTTAGCATACGAAGCTAGTACTAACTAGCTTGGCTAAAAACAGTTGTAGCTGCTTCTGTACTGTTCGTCAAGCTAGTTGATCAGCACGGCTTGAGTTGAGTCATAGTTTCCGCCTACAAAAAACAACTAATTCGTTAAAAGACATTTCAAGATACTTGTAATTATAAAGTCAATATGCTACAATTAAAATCTGGTGATATAAGATACGTAAAAGGTATTAGTTTAGGTAGTTAATAGCGAGCTAGTGGCTAACTTTGACGACTAGTGAAAAAAAATGTGGAAAATGGTGATGGATATCTGTGCAGTCTATGAGCGTATCCAAAGACAGCAATCTTTAGCTCTTTGATGGGGCTGAGGGCTTGGTCGTGTCAGGACACTGTAGTGACGCTTCGGCCTATTTTGATCACATGATAAGGTGGTGGATGTGGTGCCTCTGCTACTTCTGCTTTCACTACTAGTATCTAAAATGGCTTGTATTGCAAACTCAAAGTCCGTGGCCTTCTTGAGTAGGTAAGTAAAAAAGAGATTGGTATCGGCTTTTAAGCTTTGATCACGGAGAATTTTAAGAAGCGGATGCGGACCAGCCGAGAGTCTTTCTTGTCACGAGGTCGAGTTCATGTGTGGGACCGTCAGCGATCAAATGTTAGATATGTCAGCTTTAGGTTGCAACAGCAGTGTGTGAAAGGAGATACAAAGATGTTGTTCCCGTTGATGAAAAAAAAGAAATTTCAGAATTACAGAAAAAAAATCAAAGTAAAAAACCTGATAATTTCTTCTTTATTTTTTTTTTTTTTTTATTTTTTTATTTTTCTTCTTTTTTGGAAGTGATAATTTCTTCTTTATTAGCAGACTCTTTTCCAAATATACTATTTGAAAGAAATTAAACAGGTTGCCCTAAAATGTGGACTTCCTTGTTCACTGTGGTATACATTGAAATGGTTGCTGGAGTTGAGTGGTTACACCACAGAGTGAGGATCTGAGCTCTTGTTTTGAAGTTTGCAGTCACAAGGTTGTGTGTCATCAGTTTCAACATTGGTGGTGATGGTGTTGGGCATACAGACTTCCTGTCACCACTATTACAATTGTTGGTCACGCTGAGCCTATTTCAACAGGTTTACTGGGTACAATCTGAGGGGACCCAGCATGGATAAATTATCCTATAACACAGACTCAGTACAGACTCAGCTACCAGGTCATGCAAATTGTATACACTGCACATACCCTCCCTAAGCAAAGACTTTGGTTGCACAATAACACAAGGATTTAAAGTCACCACTAAGGATGGAAAAGTCAGAAAATGAATAGAAGGAGACACAAAAGCATAAAGCTCAACAGTTTTCATCTTGTTTTCAATGTCAGGCTGTAATTGTAGTTTTTAATGCCCTAAAGTTGGGCATTTTGACATTGGAGTCTTTGGATTTGACTTGCTTATGGTGAGTAGCTACGTGAGGAACTACCATTCTGGCAGGTCTGTCTTGGCTTCATTTTCAGCCTGGAGTTTGCCACTTGGCATATTCCTGCTATTTCTGGTCATTCAATAAATAAACATATATGTTATGCTTGAGGAAATGAAAAGCAAAAACAAATGGCTAAAATACTTTTATTACCATGGTCATCATTTTTTCCTTTTTCCTGGGTAGCTTATCCCTGTTAGCATCCACTAATATGTGGTTAAATATCTCATACCAAGTTTTAACTTTTGATAGCCATCAGCAAGCTTCTGGTATAATTCTGGCTGAATATTTAACCACTCTTCTTGACAGAATTCATTTAAATTTGTTGGCTTCCTGCCACAGAACTGGCTTTTAAGCATAGTTTTAAGTATAGGACTTTGAGAAGGCAATTCCAGCAGCTCAATATTAACCTCCTTTGTCCATGGTAAAATCAGCTTTGATGTATGTTTTGGATCATTTTCCTGTTGGAACACCCAGCTGTGTCTAAGTTTAAACTGTCAGAAGCCCTCGGACAGTTAGACCCTTTCAACCAGTCCGAAGATGTTAATTGTAAACTGAGAGGAGCTTAAACAGCTTGTTTCAGAAAGTGGACAAACTGTAAGATATATAAGGATTATTTTGAACTTTGAATCATGCAAAACTGCTCTCGTAGAAAAACAGTGTAGTCCTTGAAATGTGTAATGTGTATTAGATGACAGAGCGTGCAATTTGATTGTTTTTAGGCAGGGTAGGTGCAAGAATCTTGGAATTAAAATAGTCAGCAGTTACTGATATTTTTGCAGGTAAGTTTCTAGGAACTGACTAAAGACTGAATAAGCTAAATGTGTTCTTGCTTACATGTGCATTCTTCAGTGCATACCTTTTTCCCTCTATGGCAGGAGGAACAGTGACATGGCTACAGATGACAAGTCCTCGTCCTCATCCTCAACGGACTGGAGCGTGGAGCCAGCTGGCATCTCACCCACCAGCCCCTCCCACCTGACTCACTTCAAGCCACTGACTCCAGAGCAGGATGAACCTCCCCTCCGCTCTGCATACAGCTCCTTTGTCAACCTGTTTCGGTTTAACAACAAAGGTGAGGAAATGCACAATATAATCAAATAGAAGCACAAGAATTTCACTTGAGTTAGTCCAAAAGCTACACTCTGTATTGATTTTTATTTCTTTAATGTTTGAAAGTTAGAGAAAAGTGAGACCGCTCACTGATTAACAGAGATTACATATAGATATTTTGCCTACCACTGTAAACACAGTGTGATAAATCTGTAGTGGAAATTACATCTTACAGTATTTTTGACTCGACACAATATTTTATAGAAGATGTTTATCTGAACCGGAGCCAGGACCCAGTTAGCTGCACAAGTCATGAATTAAAATTCTCCAATAAGTCTGGTCCCCTAATTTTAGTCATGTGATGCAGTCATGTGACCAGTTGTTTTGTTTGCTCTGAGTTTTGACAGCCCTATTAAAGATTAATATGAGTGTGTACATGCTCCAGATAGCTTTTCTTCAAATTCTTTAATTCTCACTCACTTTTGCAACTTTGTACTTTTTTTTTTTTTTTGTTACTCACAGCAACAACTCCACCTCATTGTTACGGTAGTCCATTTAAAAAACTCGGTGCTTTTCCTCGACATTTTGCCGCGACGTTTCAAAGAGCCGGAAAGTAAATAAACGGCAGTCGAATCGTCTTGCGTCTCACGCATGCGCAGTACTGGAACGTAAGCGTTTTCGGCTGTTTCAATGTGGACGCGCAACTCTGTGAAAACAACTGAAAACGATAGTGTGGACGTGGAGCGTTTTCAGATGAAAACGCTGTTTTCAAACGTATATTTGATCATTTTGAATTGGCTGCCAGCAACATATATAACAAAACAAGGGGCAACAAACTGGAGAAGTTGTGTAATATTGAACACATCAGTAATATTGCATTTCAGAAAAGCTGATGCGTTCACTACTCTTGTTAACCGGTACATAATTTGATTACAGATTCAGAAATTTCCACACAAAGAAGAGTTTTTATACATAAGGGACAGTGAAAGTCCCGTGACGGCTGTGATCTGTGTGACTGTTGTAGAAATCACAGCACAGACTCAGGGGTACTCCTCTAAACCGCTGTCAGTAAAAGAACTTCAGCACTGCATATGCAAATGTCTCATGTTAAGATTTTACCATGCAAAGAGTTTAGTTAAAAACTTTTTGCATGGTTTAGTTAAAATGGAGCTATTAAACTACCCTGTCATCTGACCAGTTGAAATCCGTTTTTTGTTGTTGTTGTTGTTGTTGTTGTTGTTTTTTTGCATCATTCTGTTTGTTATCAGCACACAGTTAAAGAGTGAATCCGATAGAGTGCCTTATTGCACCCGGCCCATCTGTGAAGGCGCCTCTATTGCTCAACAAAATATGCAGATTTTGGAGTCACATGAGTCTGTAGTAAAAGAGGTTGGATTCACTCACATTAGAGAGAAACCTTTTTGTGGTTGCATTTAATGCATTTAATTTTCTAATATCCTGATCTTTAGACTGAACAACAGTCCTTTACTGTCAGATTTCTTATCTTGAAATTGATGACTTTTTACAATTGGCTTTGATTTAACTGCAAACTACTGGACTTAATTATTCAGCACATTCTCTGTGTGTTCAGATGAGGGACGCCCTCCTTCAACAGCCTCAGAGAAGCCAGACATTCCAGCCCCTTCTCCTCAATCAGAGAGGAGAAGCTGGTCCACCAGTCCCTCTCACTCGAGGACGCATCGAAAGCAACATCCCGACCACTACAGACGCACCTCAACAGCCTCAGGTAAAAGTCACACACTGGACACTTCCTGATATTCGAGACAGGTTTGGTTTTTTTATGCTTACAAATTAGTCAAACTCTTTGAAAGCTTTCAAATTCAGCTCCACACTCTGTTGAAAATGAACAGATAGCTGTGAGACGAGAAGAACAGGATCATTTCCAGTGCTGCAAACCTCTTAAACATTTTGATCTTGTGCAAAACCAATAAAACATGTTTTATTGTCACAAGATCATAAAATGCATTTCACAATATTGAATTGAACTGCATCCTGCATTTGGTTCCAGTTTTTGATGGGGAAGAATAATAAGAGTCGTCTCATCCAATAAAGCAACAGAAGCAACAACCATATTGCATATTATAACATAAGAATACAAACAAGTCATTTGCCTGTCACGGGCTATAGTGTCTGCACGTGTTGTGGTTGTGATGATCAGTACAACTGATAAGGTTTTTGTCTTCTCAACTAAAATGCTGAGTAAATATTATTGTGTGGTCTGTTCTGGTAAGACTGCTTGGCTGTCATCTGTGAAGAAACACTGCACACTCCTTAAACACTGTTAGTTTTGTACATGCCAACAATGACACTTAAATGACAACAAAACACTGATTCAAACAAAGGAAATTTATAAAGAATTCATAGAAGTGGTCAGGAAAGTGGAGCAAAAATAAAGCTCATGGCAGGAAAAAAGTGTCTGTCTTGTTGTTTTTTGTGATTAAGTTAAAATGTCTTCTGCCTGACGACACCACCAAACTCCCCTAATTACAGTTTCAGAGGCAAAAAACATGTTCTGTGTAAACCTTTATTAGTGTTAACTCAGTAGAGAAACAGGTGTCTGACTAGAAATGTCTTTGTTAATGAAGCACCAGCTTCTGTGTTTCTTTTTTTGAACGAAAACCTGCAGATTTGAATGTGAGTTGATCACAGAAACAATTCTGTGAGCGTTTGTGTAACTGTCTTGATGCATGCTCAATCATCCAGGTAAGTAAGTGCCAAAAAGTTGATTCTGTTCATCTGGACGTAGTGTTTTCAGACGAAGTGACTTCTTCATCCAAGGACTGAAGAAGTCACTTGGATGAGTGACCAAACGTTTCTCCCACTGAAAACGTTACATCCAGAAGAACAGAATCAACTTTTTGGTGTTTGTGTAACTGGTTGTGTTTGAAATCATTCCCTGCTGCTTGTGTCAGGGGTTCTGTGTGGCAGACGAGATATGAACTCATTGGCAAAATGACACAAACACTTTTGGAAACTTGTCGAGTCACTTTGAATCATGTCACTGTCATGCAGTGAAGTTGTGACAAATCAGCATCAACAAGTTCCTTCTTCCTCACAGTGCGTGATGGTATACAATCCCTGGATAGTGACCTGCTCAGAAGAGCTTTCAGAGCACCGTATTTACACTTACTGTACGATCAGACGGCAATACAAAATATCTAATGGAAGTGAGTGATTTGGGACACAGCCATTGTTATGTTGGAAAGAGAAAACAAAAAAATGATGCACATGAGCGCTGTAACATCCATTCTCGTGTCTTTTCTGATTGCAGTGGATTGGCCAGGTGAGGGCTCTTCTGCACTGTGTGGTTTTACTAAAGCTATTTTGTCTGGACTGTAGCTGCTCAGTCTGAAAAAATAGCCTGTGTGTGTGTGTGTGTGTGTGTGTGTGTGTGTGTGAGATTTGCCTTTTAAAACAAAGCGCTTCCTTTTAGTGTTTGGTTTGCCTCTCAGGTACTAATAATTGGAATGTAATTTGTTATGATTGATTTTTAAGCTAACATTTCTAGTCATCATGCTTTTTTGCCAAGTTATTTATTTTTTGTTTTTTTATTTTTTTATTAACTTGGATTGTGTCATGTCACATTTGCAACTTTAAAGGTAGTTGTTCATTGTCAAATGTTTCTCATTTAGCTGTGTAATTACATTACCTAAGAGAAGCCAATGTAGCATTTATTCAGATTAAATATATATATATGTATTTTCTTTTTTAAAAGAGGAATATTTGACAATGCGGCAGGACTTATTTATAGACTTATTTATTGTGCTCACTTGTTCTGTTTGTTCATTTGTTTGCATGGATGATTTTTAGAGGGAAGCGGGAAATCTGTTGCATCTCTAAGTAATCATGACCCTCGTACTGCTGTGCAACTTCGCACTGCACTGAAGCGGCTGAAGGAGATCATGGAGGGAAAGAGCCAGGTAAAACAAACTCCTCTATATTTGGAAACATTTGTTTACCTTTGGTATTTCATTATAATATGCCTTTTCTAGGAAAAGTGTGAATGTTCAGTCCAGTTCAAAGGTTTTGAGCGCTAAAAGTGAACTGAGTTTGTCTGTTTTTAATCAACAATGTCATAAATATGGCCCAAGCCATGCAATACCTCTCTAGGGCTGTGCCATATCATCCTCGATAATACAGTAAGCATCTTTACCCGATGCAAAAACAGCATATTGCAAAGTTTTTGTTGTAGCGATGCCATGCATTTATCTTCCCCATTGTGCACAACAATAAGATAACCCTGGTGTACATAAAACAGAGCACACTACTACAAATGATGTCACTGAAGCACTTGGTAGTATGACCAAACACTGGATGGAAATGACTGCAGTTACATGGTGGGAAAGCAGGGCCCAAGATATGACATTATGTCACAATCTTGCACAACTCCTGAAGACAGGGTTAGCTTATTTTAGTTATTATTGAACTACAGTGTTCAGTAGTAATTTTGTACTTTTACTGCTGCATAATGCTGCTGCATTTTTACTTAAATACAAAGGTGGTAAAGCTTCTGGGCTGCTATCCCTCAAGACTTTCTCCTTTGAAGCAATGTACTATCTGGGATTGTAACATCTAGTTCTTTTATTGAATGAGAATGCTGCTGGGACCTTTTTTTTTTTCTTTTTTTTTTTTTTAAGAGAATTAGGAAGTGAATTAGGAACTCAATTTTTCCCTATATTATCAAAAATGTGGTTCTTGCAAATTTCCTTGGACTATCGTGATGTCATCTTAAGGTCATATCACCCATACGTCTCTGTGGATGAAAGCAGCATGCTGTGATGTTGTCCCCCTTCAGGACAGCGATCTGAAGCAGTACTGGATGCCAGATAGCCAGTGTAAGGAGTGCTATGACTGCAACGAGAAGTTTACCACCTTTCGCCGCAGACATCACTGCAGGCTGTGTGGGCAGATCTTCTGCAGCCGCTGCTGCAACCAGGAAATTCCCGGAAAGTTCATGGGCTACACAGGTAGGGTCCAGATATTACTTGGTTACGAATGTATCAGAAAACTGTTTGTAATCCACCAGAATATCTTGCATTGTCATTTTACATCATCCTACATTAATGTTAACCTTGGTGGAAACGTTCCTCTATCTAAGCACTCGTGACACTTTTGTGAGAATAATTCCTCCCATTTCTATTATCTGTCACTCTTTCCTTCTTTACGCCTCTTCCTGTCTTGGTCGGCCTCTCTGTGTTGCCAGGAGACCTGCGGGCGTGTACATACTGCCGTAAATTAGCATTAAACTACGCTCACTCAGCTGACTCGGGCTCCATCGGCGAGGATCTGAGCGCCTTGTCTGACTCTCCCTCCTCTGTGTGTGTGCTGGAGCCCAGTGAACCACGGACGCCATTGGGTGGGCGCAAGTCCAGCAGGAACATCTTCCTTGAGGAGGACCTGACCTGGCAGAGGTGACACAAATGCACACTTGGTGGCAAGTTATATCTGAGAAATTTTAATTTACATACCCAGATGGAATTGAGCTTGTAATATACTGTATGTAAAACCTGATTTCTGGCACTTATGTTTGAATGATTTCCAGTTGAGTTTGAACAAACGCAGGTAGAATACAGGCTTTCTGCATGATTCCTTCACTATCAGCTCTGAACTGATGGTTACAGTCAAAGAGTCAAAAAAGTGTCCTCCTGTCTTTTCCTGACCACTCTTATAAAAATACTTCATGTTGTAAAGTTTGAGTACTCACAGGGACATAAAAGAAGAGACACGCACTGCTCAGAGAATCAGACTGGGCAGTCATGTGACACCTGTTTTTAATGCTGCTCTGATGAGGGCTACTGGAACAAGGCTTTACATAGACATGGGAACATGGAAGTGTTGGAATGCTACTATGCCAGCCAACTCAGAGACTTGGCTGGCACATGTAGTAACTATGAATGAGAACAAGTCTGTAATGACTATGAAGTACCTGGTAGCTCATTAGAAGAAACCTGCTGTCAAAGCAGGAGATTCAGAGGAATAAAAGTGGTCAGTATGGACATAATGACCCAACCCTGGTTAGAAGAGAGCAGTGTGGCTGAGAGAGATGATGCTTAACCACCTGCAGCAACAGATGTATCTATTGAGGGCGCAGCTCCCCCAGCTCACCGACAAGGCCCTGTCAGAGGAGATGCTTCAATCCAATTCAGTTTTATTTATATAGCACCAAATCACAACAACAGTCGCCTCAAGACACTTTATATTGTCAAGTAAAGACCCTACAATGGCAATCGGACACTGTTTGACTGTAGCCCAGTTCCTCCTGCCTCCACGCTGCACCTCCAGCCGTCATACTTCTTCCTGTTCACTAAAGTCTGTCATGAAGGGTCCGTCTCTTAGTGGAATCATGCTGTTTGATGTCTGCTCATCTTTTCCTTGCTGGATTTTCTGCTTCAATGTGAAGTTTGTAGATTCTGTACTATGTGCTTGGTTAAGACCCATCAAGCTGAATCATATTGCACATGCCTTTAACATGTGATTCTAATTATTTAAGAATCTGCTTAAAGCATAACTAATCTCAACTTTCCTTTTGAAAAATGGTTGACGATCTTTTTTTTTTTTTAAAAAGATATCTTTAGCGTGCACAGAACAGACCAGACAAATTGTTAAATGAGTCTTCAAAGACTTATCTGTTTCAAACTTTCTCCAAGCATATGTGCATTTTACAACTTGTGCTTGTTTGGTTGCAGTTTTAAGCCTGTGTGCTCCCCTGCTTTTTCTCTGTCAACTTCCTTCAAAGAAAATCTGTTTCCTCTCTCTCTCTCTTCTGGCATAGAAAAACTCCTATTGGGATGAGAAAGACGTGAGTCTTGCTGTTTGTTTCATTCTTTTTCTTTTCGTTTCTTCTTTTTTTCCACATATGTCTCAGCTTTAGCGGTCAGTTAGCAGAGGCTAATGCTTTCTAGCTCTGTAAAGAAAATAGTCTTCTGCATTCTGAAATCTACTGATCATAAATGTGGGTGGAGAACAGAAAGGAAATGCAAGGACTGCAGGAAGAGTCTAAATCCAAGTTTGTGTGTTTTTAGTATGATTCACCAGGAGCCTCAGAACAGCGGCCTCACTTCAAGGCTGACCACACTGCAGGAAGACGTAGGAAAATCACCTGTGAGGAAGAGGTCAGTCGCTGCTTTTTGTTTGCTTGTACAAATTACATTATGCACAGTGTGTTCCAGCCTCGTTCCGCACAGGTAAAGAAGAATTTTGGTTTTCTCCGTGTTTTCTTCATGCCAGCAGGGTCTGAAGTTTTTTGTTTGTTTTTTTTAGATCACCTCAATCTTTATCCAAAAACAACAAGCTATCCAGATCATTGCCACATCGAATAATTCTGTTTCCTACTTCATTCCTACATTTCTCTGTCTCCATTTGTTACTGTTATTTTTGTTATTATCGTTCAGTCTTCATTTAGTAAGGTCATCTAATGGAAATTGAGTTCTAGGACTGGATTTTCCAAAGCTGCAGTCACACTGGGGGAAACAGTTATTGTAGACTGTGGCACAAACAGAATTGCTGTGACTGAGTGCGAAGAGCTTGTGATCTTGTTGCATTTTAAATGGTTGCTTTGAAGCCAAGGGTCAGGGCTGCGACCACTCTGAGACAGTTGCTGTCTTCAAAGAAACTTTGGTGCATCAAGAGGACAATAAAATATCAATAAGTCTGAGTCAGACTGCTGTCAGTTTGAGATTGAATTGAGTTAATTTGGTAATTCCACGCATCTGTTTGTGGTAACAATTGTAATACACTGGTGAAAAGCATAGTAGTATTTCTGTCTATTGCAAATATGTTGCCACGTACATGCACATAAATTCACACTAAACATAAATCCACACGAGTCCTGCCAGAACCTCCGAGATTTGAAATCAAATTTTCTCCACCAATAGTGACGTTGCTGCAGGACAGCAGCTGCACTGCAAAAACACACACATGCTCAGCAACCTATACGAGTATTACTAGAATGCAAGCAGTTGAACTGAGTCGTTTGTTGCGACTGAAGTTGGGCTCGTCGGTGCAGACTGACTCAGAGTGATTTCAGGGAGTCAGTGTTTCTAAATAAGACAGGAATTATTTTTGATAACTGTCACCAGTTTGTCTGAGAGTGTTTCCACTCACTGCAACATGAAATATTGAGATCATGACCAGAGAAGTAATTTTCCAGAGGCAACACAGTTAATTGTATCTTCTGTTCTTAGCAGTAGAAGTTTATAAAAAAAGATTATTGAGCTCAGTTTTTCAGCTTATTTGTGTCTCAGTCCAGAACAACCTTGGGTAAAAACATCTGTACAGTTTAAATAGCTAGAAGCCATGAATGTGAGTGGTTCCCGTTTCTCTCAGATCTGCCAGTGTGACCACCATGACGCTGGATCGCTCTGTATCCTCTATGGTGCCTTCCTACGACAGCTCAGTCAGCCCGCCAACCAGTCGATCCATGTCGGGGACCAAGAGCGGCACCAAGCTGGACCACAGTGAGGAGGAGCGAAAGATCCTGCTGGTAGCTGATTTTTCCTTTCTCTTCTTCTGATTTCATGGTTCACGGTTCCTCGTTGTTGTAACACCATCTGAGTGATGCCAACCAGTACAACATGTCTTGTAGGATTCCTCTCAGCTGAAGGATCTGTGGAAGAAAATCTGCCACAATAGCACAGGAATGGAGTTTCAGGACCACAGATACTGGCTCAGGACTTACCCAAACTGCATTGTGGGAAAGGAGCTTGTCAACTGGCTGCTGAGAAATGGAACCATCTCCACCAGGTACGATTGCATTGGAGCAGGGCTGAGGAACTCGAGGCCTCGAGGGCCAGTGTCCTGCAGGTTTTAGATCTCACCCTGGGTAGACACACCTTAATCAAATGATTAGTTCATTACCAGGCCTCTGGAGAACTTCAAGACATGTTGAGGAGGTCATTTAGCCATCTAAATCAGCTGTGTTGGATCAAGGACACATCTAAAACCTGCAGGACACCGGCCCTCGAGGCCTGGAGTTGGACACCCCTGCCCTGGAGAAACAACAATGCTTATTTTCTTCTAGTGCGTTAAAGGTGTGTGTTTCATAAACATCGTTGGACAGGTCTTTGGCATCTGCATCTGCATGCACATGATTAGGAATTCTTCTAAAAGTTTCTAATAGTTTGGTAAATTACTTTTTATGTGTACATGCATGAACGGTTGACTGACTTCCCCTGCTCATTTTGATAAAAATATATTAACATGTTAAAAGCTGCTCTCTCTCATGTTTTACTCCGGTTTTTCCATGTTGCAGGGCACAGGCTATTGCAATAGGCCAGGCATTAGTAGACGGTCGCTGGATCGACTGCGTCACACACCACGACCAGCTGTTCAGGGACGAGTATGCACTCTACCGACCTCTTCAGGTGAGAGCTGCTTCCTGCTGATACGCAAAGCCTGCAGATAGTGAGGGAAAGCCGAATTACAGAAATATTTTAGGATACCGTCTAAGTTGTTTTACATTTGCTGTAATCCGCATTGACTCATTGCAGCAGTGATATTGATTCAATGGGGTGGGCTTGATTGCTCCAGGGGGTCATATCACTGATTATTTCAGTGAAGGTTAATGTGCAGACTTTGACGTCACGCTGTTTGATCTTTAGAGCACCGAGTTCTCAGAAACCCCATCTCCAGACAGCGATAGTGTCAACTCACTGGAGGGACATTCAGAGCCATCTTGGTTTAAAGACATCAAATTTGATGACAGCGACACAGAGCAGCTTGCAGATGAGACTGAGTACGCCATGCCCAGTACGTATCTGTGTGACACTTTATTCAGTGTTTTATCTTTGCAACTGAAGCCTCTTTGCATGGGGTTTGGTTTTAATGAATGTAAATATGTTGCAAACTGTGGGAGATTTTTGTATTTCTACTAATTTTTTAATTGACACATGTCATCTACAAGCTCTCACATTTTACACCGTATTTACCTTCATATCGTTTCTCTGCATTCCAATCTGTGTGTGTGTGTGTGTATGCATGCATCTAGACTCTGCCAGCCCCAGCAAGAGGACGTCAGTTAGCAGTTCCCATTCTGTGGTGGATAGTGACTCCGCCGCCTCTATAAACCTTAACATGGAGCAAAACAATGTCAACTTTCATGTTAAGAAGCAGTCCAAATATCCACACGTGCCTCCTGCTGCTGAGCAGAAAGGTAAATATTCCCTGCTGCGATATGACCTGTACGTGAGGATCCTTGGCCACAGTGACATCGTCTGTCATTAGGAGTTTGTAAATTGGCCATAGGTGTGAATATGAGTGTGAATGGTTGTCTGTCTCTTTGTGTTAGCCCTGCGACAGTCTCTGCAATGAAATTGTTTTGTGAAGCAAAGTATTTATGCTGGGTCTGTGGTAGAAGCAGGGCCTATTTTCTTCCACAGAAGTGCAGATAACATGCAGGTAATTCCACGTGCTGTCTCAGTTTTTTGTGCTGATGGATTTCATTTCCTGTTTTTTAGATTTTTTAACAAAAGGAAATGCCTGAGTGAAAATCTAATAGTTGTTTGGGAGTGTTTAAAAATAACACTTTCTTTTTGTTTTTTTAAACAGAATTTCTTTTGTCCGAGGATGGAGTGCAGAACATTGTCATAACTGATGCATTCATCAAAGGTACGAACTCTGCAGATCCTCACTGATTTAATTAGTAACTCACTGGCATATCTGACTAGGCAAACTTATTATTCTTGCCACAGAGTCTCTGTTCAACCGTCGTGTGGAGGAAAAGGCTAAAGAGATGATGTTCACCCCACTGGGTTGGCACCACAGCTCTTTGGATCAGCTCAGAGAGGAAAACGGGGAGAAGAAGGCCATGGAGAGGCTGCTGTGAGTGGATATGGCACCACTGTGATTATAGAGCAATAGTGTCAAAACTAGGGCTGCAAACCACAAACTACCAGTTTGCATTCACTATTTACTTGCTATAGAATAGTCATTTGATATTGGCATGTAATAGATATAGACATATAACATTAACTCACAAGAAGAGGTACAAATAGATAAATAAATATAAACAAAAACACAAGTGTATCAAATTAAATCAGATGTAATTTAGGACACCATGTTCGAACCTAAGGGTGTCCATAAGTGGACATGGCACCAGGACACCCTAGGCTGCAGGTCGATGATCGATTTTGTCGATGACCAGACCTGCGGCCATATGTGCTGATAAAGAGAGGGGCTGAGCTGTCAACTGATCGCCACCTGGTGGTGAGTTGGATCAGGTGGATGCTAAACGTATAGTGAGAGTGCGCTGGGAATGCCTGGCAGAGGCCCCGGTCCGAGAGATCTTCGATACGCACTTTCGGCAGAGCTTCAACAGCTTTCCGAGGGAGACTGGGGACATTGAGCCCCAATAGGCCATGTTCTGCACCTCCATCGTCGAAGCCCCTGCACGGAGCTTGGGTCGTAAGGTGGTTGGTGCCTGTCGTGGTGGTATTCCCCGAACTAAATGGTGGACACCAGAGGTGAAGGGAGCCACCAAGCTGAAGAAGGAGTCCTATCGGGCTTAGTTAGCCTGCGGGACTGTAGACAGCCAAACAGAACGCAGCTCAGGCAGTGACTGAATCCAAAACTCGGGCGTGGGAGGAGTTCGGGGAGGCCATGGAAAAAGACTTTCGGACTGCCTTGATGAGATTCTGGCAAACCGTTAGGTGACTCACGAGGAGAACTGCTGCTGACTTAGACTGAGAACATTGTTGGGCGGTGGAAGGAAAGCTTCGAGGACCTCCACTGGCACGTCTTCCATAGTCTGGGGACAATGAGGAGAACTCGTCTATCTCTGGGGACGAGGTCACTGAGGCAGTTAAACAACTCCTTTTATGGCAGGGCCCCTGGCGTGGATGAGGTTCGCCCTGAGTTCCTGAAGGCTCTGGATATAGTAGGGCTGTCTTGGTTTATATGCCTCTACAATGTTGTGTGGACATCAGGGGCGGTACCTCTGGATTGGCAGAGACTGGGGTGATGGTTCCCATGTTTAAGGAGGGGGAAGTGTTCCAACTGTTCGGGGATCACAGTAGTCGGCAATAAGTCAGACTTTCAGGTGGGTGATGGATTCCAGAGAAGAATTCGGTAAAAATAAGGTAAAAAGCTCCAAAAAATGGTTTGAAGATGACAGTAACTTAGAAGGTAAGCTGCTGGCATTTCTACATGGTAGAAGGTTTCTAACCACCTGCCTGTCTGTTTAGTTCAGCCAACCACAGCCACATGATGGCGCTGCTGCAGCAGCTGCTCTATAGTGAGTCGCTATCTCTGTCCTGGCGGGATATCATCGTACCCGTGGTCCGGCAGGTCGTGCAGACGGTGCGGCCCGACGTTCGCAATTGCGATGACGACATGGACATCCGGCAGCTGGTCCACATCAAGAAGGTTGAAGCCAAACTTTAGCCGCAACCACTGTATTCATATTTTGTCTAATTAACTAAATAAACAGTATAGTCAGCTCTATGAGTAGCTGAGTTACATACAGTTATAACTGAATCTTTATTTGTGGTTCAGATTCCTGGAGGCAAGAAGTTTGACTCAATGGTCGTAAATGGCTTTGTGTGCACAAAAAACATCGCCCACAAGAAGGTAGGGTCAACTATTGTGATCATATGAATCTGCAGTTATATCAAGAAATACAGTAAAGGAATGTACCAGTTGTTGAATGAAATATGTGAAGAATAGCTGATGGTAAACTAATCCGTCTGACCTGCAACCAGATGAACCCCTACATCAAGAACCCCAGGATCCTGATGCTCAAGTGTTCCATAGAGTACCTGTACAGAGAGGAGACCAAGTTTACCTCCATTGACCCCATCGTCCTACAAGTGAGTCACTCCAGCAGTGAAACAGCAGAGGAAACGAGCCTTTTCTGTGCTTTTCTGAAAGAAGCTTTCTTTGTCTCTACCTCAGGAGCGAGAGTTTTTGAAGAACTATGTGCAGCGCATCGTGGATGTCCGTCCAAACCTGGTGTTGGTGGAGAAGACGGTTTCTCGTATTGCTCAAGACATGCTGTTAGAGCATGGCATCACACTGGTCATCAACGTCAAACCGGTCAGTTTAACGTCAGTGTTCCACTCGAAATATATAGTTTACTTTCTCTAGTTTTACCTTTACCAACAACAGTTTCACCATTAATGCCACTGTCACAGTGGCATTAATGGTGAACTGAGAAAAAAGTATTCATATAACATGTTGTATGCACATTTAATACACCGAGAAATAAAATTCTTTCAGTTGGTAAGATTATAAAATTTCTGTCACCTGCTCATTTTTATCACAGTTTTGGGTTTTGAGTGCAGCCAAAATCACAGCAGATTGGTAGAGGCATCACATCCTGCCTTGATAAATGTTGTGGAAAGGTGCTGGACATGCAGGTCTGAAATAAATAAATCACTGTGATGCACTTAGGTGGGCACTAAGTTAAATTTGTCAACTTTGAGATGTAATCTGCATGTAAAAAATGGATGTAGTCATGACGACTGACCAAATCACAACAACAGTCGCCTTGAGCTGCTTTATATTGTAAGGTAAAGACCCTACGATGACGCAAAACCCCATTAATCACATGACCTCTGTGATCCAGCACTTGGCGACACTGGATCTGAGAGGGAGATGCCTGTGACCATGTAAACGTTGGCAGTGTAACACATAACTTGTCGATCACAAGGTGGGACAGCCCCAAAGAATGCCATGTATCCCGTCTTCCTGTACTCTAAGCGGAAAGTGTTTACCGAGGTCATGGATCAAAGGAGCCGAAGGGTCATTTTCTCATAGACGTCGGTATAACCAGATTTCTCTTCGCAACCAGAGAAATTACCCTCTACTGTCTTTTTCTTAACTTTTGAGACTCATTTTTCTCCATCTTTAGTAAAAAGTCTGTGCTGTGAGATGAAACAATTGCTAGTGTATAATGTACGTGGTCACCTCATTGCTTCTTGACTTTTCTTGTGTGTATGCTCTTTTACTCTGATTCATACATTTTAAAGAAACAAAGCTTGGTCTGGAACATCATCATCATCTAATGGACCTGCTAGAAATGTCTTTGAGGAGATGTCTTTGCTCAAGTGTTCATTTTTTTCCCCTCCTTTTTAGCAAGTTTTGGACAGAGTGAGTCATATGACTCAGGGAGACCTGGTAATGTCCATGGACCAGCTCCTCACCAAACCTCGTCTGGGGACCTGCCACAAGTTCTACATGCAGCCCTTTATACTGGCAAACAGTAAGAAGCACACACTCCTCTCAGTGGACCCTGCTGCAATGATAGGTCATTGCTGTCATTCTCTCTCTTTGTCCTTCCAGGTGAGGTGAAGACATTGATGTTCTTTGAGGGCTGCCCTCCTCATCTTGGATGCTCCATAAAACTGCGTGGTGCTTCAGAGTACGAGCTGGCCAGGGTGAAGGAGATCATCATGCTGATGGTATGCGTGGCCTACCACTCCCAGCTGGAGATCTCGTTCCTCATGGATGAGTTCGCCATGCCGCCCAGCTTGGCACAAAGCACTTCGTTCCCCTGTCTGCTGGAAGGCGCCGCTGCTTCAGAGGAAGAGGAAGATGGAGAGAGTCCAGGGAGCGAGAACAATGAAGAGAGCCCAGGGAAAACTGCAGGAAGTGAAGATTCTGCATCTGCAGCACAGACTGAGGATGAAGGGCTTCTCTTAGACTCTTCATCTAAAAATGGAGACCTAGAAGCTCTCCAAGACAAATTGAACCCAAAATCACCTACCCCATCTGTCCGAAAGGATGAGGCTCCTGCAGAGACGAGGACCTCCTCTCCATTTTCCAACCCTCCTGCACCGCCCTTTTCTGTGTCCCCTCCATTCCTCATGGAAGAAGACCAAGAGATGACAGGCTCCAACACGCTGATCGCAGCATCTGATGGGGATATGGGGGGAGAGGCAACGCTGCTGAAGCAGGAGTCGTTAGGTTTAGAGGATGGTGATGGATCAGAGACACCAACTCCTAAGTTGTTCAGAGACCCCCTGCAGGATGACACGGGGATGTTTTTCGCAGAGCAGGTGGCTTCATCTGACGACCGCCTGAAGTCCATCTCTGCAGTGTTCAAGCAGGAGCTCAAGGACGTCATCCTGTGCATTTCCCCCTTCATCACATTTAAAGAACCATTCCTTCTCACACCAGCTGGCATGCACTGCCCCAGCAGGGACTACTTTCCTGAGCAGGTACCTTAGTTTACTTAGTTTCCTGCCTGCACTTTGGCGCTGTTTCCGAATTTTTCCCTGATTCACAGACCACTAATTTGAGTTTTTCCACGCCTTGTAGGTCTACCTTTCTCCTCTCCTCAACAAGGACCTGAAGGAACTGGACGTGCGGAGAAAACGGCAGCTCCTTAAAGACTCAGCCCCCTCCTCACTGGTTGGAGGACAGACCAACGGCGTTGTGCAACCAAGGCCCATTGAGTTCCTGCCTTGCCACAGTCTGACCAGCACCCGCATTGTAGAGCAGCTGAGCAATAGTCAGAATTTGGCCGAGATGTTGGCGGACTACAGAGCAAAGGGGGGTCGCATCCGGCAGAAAGAAACCCATGACCCCTTCAACTCTGCCGCAGCTGCTGCCAGTAGCCAGAGCCGGGGGGCTGATATACCAGGCAAACCATCAGTGAAGAGCGAAGGAGAAGAGGAGAGGCCGAGCAAACAGAGCGAGATGAACTGGGCCCCCAAGGTGAGCAACGTAAGGCCGATCATTCTTCACCAGAACAGAATTTCAAACCATCAAAATGTTTTAATCTGACACTGCCAAGCACAGTGAGACACTATTTGTTTAGCCTCCATATATTTGTAACTTCTGATAAATGATGTATGCTTGTGTGATGTGTATTTACTGCCTGAACATGAGTTCCAGCCTTGAGGTTTCAGTTTCTCAATCGTTATCTGGTGAATTCAGCTGAGGAACAGAATCTAAACAGATACTAAAAGTCTGATGTTGTTCCTTTGTGAAGTTGTCTATTGTTTGTTTATTTCCTTGTCATTATTTCTCAGAGGTTTGTTGAGGTGAACTAGGTTTAAATCTTCAAAAAGAGTATTTACTTGTAGATATTTAAAAACAACAGTTTGAAGGACACAGCCTACTAGGGTCTATTTAGGGCAAAAACATGTCCATATATGGAGCTATATTGATACAAATGCTCTTATCATTTAAAATATTTTCTCACCACACACCAAATTTCAATCAGAGGAAATGCAGAGGAAAAGGTGGGTTTAGTGCACAAGATTCTGTATTTGCCGTATTTGGGAATATCTTTCTTTGTGAAATTTTAGTGAATTGACTGTTGGAGGTTTAAATGAACTGCAGTAATGCAAACACACACTATGTGCTCAAAAGTCGGGCTGTGCGATATGACCAAATTCTCATATCCCGCTATAAGACATTTACCGTCTCGACAACGATATCTATTACAAAATTTTACATTTTGTGTAAATTCTGTGAATCTCAGGCAACTCGACTGTGTGAAGTGTTTTGAGCTGGGCTCGTGTACCTGGAGTCGAGTGTTACATAAGTTGAAACAGCCGCAGTTTTCTTTGTATTTATTACACAGCGTGCTGCGGGGAAAAGCCTGTTCTAAGGTTTATTTTTTAGCACCTGACGGCTCTTTTTAGCTTCTCTGTAAACACTGCATAGTATTTCGCGTGATTCGGTTTATTTTGAAAAATCTCAACAGGATCTACAGCTTTATGTGGAAAATAAGCAAGCGGACGGCGGGGCCACTCAATGGTTTTACCGTCGTTGTTGTTAATGACAAGGCATGAAAACAGTCGCTTGTCTGTCCGTAGTGTGGTTATATTAAATATAAGAGAAAGAGAGAAACTTAAGAAATTCTACAGTGACCCATCAAAACCATGAAAACATATTACCGTAAACAAACGATAGCGTAATATGAAACGATAGATGTTTTCATATCGTCATCCGATATATATCTTTATGTGGAACAGCCCTACTCAAAAGTACTGGGCGAGACCTTTGAATTCAGGTTTTTGCAGTTCAATTTAGGTATTTAAAATCAAGCAGCTGGCAACAGTGTCTGTCATTACAAGCATTAATAAAGAATGGGTGATTCTAAAGAGTTCACTGAATTAGAGTGCGATACTGTAACAGGATGCTTCTGTTGCCACAGGTCAGTTTGTGAAATGCCTTTTTTTTCTAGATATTTTACAATCAATGCTTTGAGTGGTATTGCAGACTGGATGCATGTAGGAACCAAAGCAACGCTGCCATGAAGTGGCAGACTCTATAAAGATACAGATGTTGTCACTGAGCGCTGACATCATAGTAAAAGTAAAAGCTGTGTTTCAAACCGCTTCCGACATTAACATCAGCACAAAACCGCTTCATGTCATGGGTTTTCATGGCTGAGCAGCATCTGTAGACGTCACGTGTAGGTGTCCCAGTACTTTTGACCGTATAGTATATTTGTAGTACAAATTGCTCAGCATTATGCTTGATGCTGTCACTGGTTCGTGTGTTTAGCTGCCTGTCTGTAGGGGTATTAGAAACGGCTGAACTAATGTGCAAAAGCACATTCAAGAGAACCTTTTAGTAGAAAGTGCCTTTGCATCCTAGTTGCACTGCTGAGCCAGGACTCCTCAGCTTTGATTTAAGAAGTGTATCGAGGTGTTTGAACTTATTCTTTACTTTTCTCATCCTCAGCTGGACTGCCTGAATCCCATCAACCATCAGAGGTTGTGTGTGCTTTTCAGTAGTTCATCTATTCAGTCCAACAATGCACCCAACCCCTGTGTCAGCCCATGGTAAACCGGTCATACAGAGATAACCTGTAAATATGATCCGAAATAAAAGAGAGAACCTGGAGTCACTGCCCTGTGTTTGTCAACAGGATTGTCACGATGGAGTTTTATGGCAAGAACGACCTCTCTCTGGGTGTTTTCCTGGAACGATATTGTTTCAGGTACGACAACAAAGACGTGCCTTAGATTAATGAGATGAGATTTAAAAAGTTGGATTCTTGGAACATGTTGTAATGTGTTTGTGTGGATGTTCACCTGCAGGCCATCCTACCAGTGCCCCAGCATGTTCTGTGAGACTCCCATGGTGCATCACGTCCGTCGGTTTGTGCACGGCAACGGCTGTGTGCAGATTGTGTTGAAGGAGTTGGACTCCCCTGTGCCTGGTTATCAGCACACAATTCTCAACTACTCCTGGTGCCGAATCTGCAAGCAGGTCAGTAACAGTTCAGATAGACCATCTGGGGCCTTACTGTATGGTGTGTGTGTTCGTTTTCTATGGTCGCGCAATTAATCAGTCAAAAGCAGCTTAAAGTGTCCTCTGCTGTGTTTGTATCTTAGGTGTACTCTGCCAAATGTGATGCCACTGAAAATTCCACTATTTGTATGAATGAATGAATGAAAGTGGTGACCCGGTCTTCTCACCATGCTTCTCTTCTCTCTGTCTGTAGGTGACACCGGTGGTTCCTCTCTCCAATGACTCGTGGTGTATGTCTTTTGCCAAATACCTGGAACTTCGCTTCTATGGTCACCAGTACTCCAGACGGGCTAATGCAGAGCCCTGCGGGCACTCCATCCACAAAGACTACCACCAGTACTTCTCATATAACCAGATGGTGGCTTCCTTCAGGTAGTCATTCACACTACTGCATTATAGCCATTATAGTGTCAAACAACAAATGGGTCAGAGAACAGAATGCAATGATCTCATGAATCTCATAAAACCTGTATTTTATTCACAGTTTACATGACGTTTACACCGGGAAAATGTTGCATTTTAAATTTGATGTCAGCAACAAGTCTGAAAAAAGTGGGGACAGGGCCATGTTTGACATCCACTCTTGTTTTAACAGTTCTTAAATGTTTGGTAACTGAGGCGAACAGTTGCTCAGCAGCCTTCTTTTGCCTATTTTTCATTTCATGATGAGCCAAATGTTTTCAGTATGTGAAGGTTCTGGACTGCAGGCAAGTTCAGCACCCGGACTCTTTACTACAAAACTATACTGTTGTAATACATGCAGTATGCAGTTCACTATTGTCTCGCTGCAATATGCCAGCAATTCCCTGCAGAAGACCTGCTCTCTAAAACTTGTATATACCCTTCCCAATGTGAAAGCTGCCAATTCCAGGTTACCTTTTGGATTTGTCTGACTCCAGAACAGTTTTCATTTTCTCCCGAGTCATTTTGAAACAAGCTTTGAGCTCTGGCTTCTGTTTAGCTTCTTCATTGCATGATAGAGTTGCGTTTGTGGATGGCATGGTGAGTTCACAGACGTGCAGTGACAGAATCATGCCTGTTTTTAACGCAGGGCCTCTGAGGACCTGAAGATCACAGGCATCCAGTATTGATTCTCTTAATAAAACAATGACGAAACACACACGTTTGACAATAATATACATTACACCACATCTCATGATAGACAGTACAGCTACTAAAGTACACAGACACACAAAAACACACATTTCAGTAATTTGTTGTTCACTCCCTTTTAAATCCAGTTTACAGGTTAATTGTGTTGTCCACCTTCTATACTCCATGGCCCAATAAATGTTTGTTTGCATGATTTGATTACTTCTTTGTAGCAATAGTAATTCTGATAAACACATAATACATAAATAGCACCAGAAACTGTACATATCCTTACCTTATAATTACCAAATTCCATCATAACTATTTATTGATAATATCTATGATAATAACCAGGAGTTTGGCCTTAATGTAGTAATTATTTACACATGGCTATTCATTTAAGTTAAAGTGTATTTGTATAAATGGTTCACAACAATACTTGTCTTAAAGCACTTTTAATGACAACAGTTTCAAATATGGGACTGTTTTTTCCTGTTTCTTCAGCTACACGTCTATAAAGTTGTTGGAGATTTGTCTTCCTCGGCCCAAGATCTTCATCAGGAACCTGGGACCATCCAAAACCAACCTGCAGCAGGACCTGAAGGACTTCACTCAGAAGTAAATACCACTGACCTAGCTTCAGCTCAAGAAATTAGTGTATTTCTACCACTACATCCTATGTAACAGCTGTAATGTTAAGAGAATTGCAGATATGAGATCTGATATACCTCAACTTCAGATAATTGATATGACTATTATGGAGGGTACCCTTTAGATTGTTACGGTTTTTACTTACTTAAACACCGGAACAAGGTCTCAGTGC
Source organism: Diplotaxodon limnothrissa (assembly GCF_057381915.1). Taxonomy (NCBI): domain Eukaryota; kingdom Metazoa; phylum Chordata; class Actinopteri; order Cichliformes; family Cichlidae; genus Diplotaxodon; species Diplotaxodon limnothrissa. The sequence continues at coordinate 14,234,350 of NC_140611.1, forward strand.
ATGAGGTAGGGGTGTAGTAGCATGTTTACAGTAACCTGCAAATATCCCCCCCCCCCTAGAGTCACACAGGTGTACTTGGCCATCGATGACCGCCTCACATCCCTGAAAACTGAAACCTTCAGTAAGACACGTGAAGAAAAGATGGAGGACATTTTCGCTCAGAAAGATGTAGGTTCTCCCCACATCAGCGTCTCTTGTTGCAGGGGGTGTCTTGGGCTCATGTTGGTATTTATGTGCAGATGGAAGAGGCAGAGCTGCGGAGCTGGATCGAAAAGCTTCAGGTTCGACTGCAGGTGTGCGGCTCAGATTCTCCTCAGCAGCTGCAGGCTGTTCTCGAGTCGCTGGTGGTGAAGAAACAGAGTCTGTGCGAGATGCTGCAGTCCTGGAACAGCAGGTGAGAGTCGGAGAATATCTGACACGTGCTTTATTACATCATCCATGCAATATAAATGTCATGTCACCATAGCAACACCAACACTTGGTTTTAATCCTGATTTCATACTTTCAGACTTCAGGATTTGTTCCAGCAGGAGAAAGGCAAGAAGCGCTTGTCTGTACCCCCCAGCCCAGGCAGACACAGGCCAAACACCACTGACGACAGCAAGGTCTGTAGCATCATTCAGTGAATGTTTGCATGCACTTCACTCAGTCACCCGTTTGCTTTACACGCTGTGTAGTCAGAGACCTGGGCTGTTTGTGTTTCTTAACCATGTAGTCTTGTCCTTACGACATAATGTTTTATAACTATGATGTAATATTATTGACTATAGTGACAGGAGTCAGCATCAGTATTGGGACACTGTGGATGGGTGGTGCATCCAAAACTCAACCTAAAAATCTGAGTTTACATCACTTTTCACAGAACAAAGGTTTTCAAGGTGTGAGGGACGCGTGAAAGGGACGTTCATGAAGGTTAATGTTAATGATCCGGTTTCTATTGAAGGCTCCTAAAGGGAATTCTTCTCCACATCTTCTTCCTCACTGTGTAACTTGACAACAAACCAATTAGAAAGAATTTGAGACGTTCTTTCTGTTTTGTTTGTGGGTTTGAACAAAGCTTAGATTGTAGCTTCATGGTCCCCGTACATGCGATATAACAATAATCTTTTTGTGTTTTAATAGAGTGCTGTGGAGTCCTCCCCTCGTAACCCATCACCGGTGGTACAAAATGGTGAGAAAGGTGAGTTACTGCTTTACTGAGTGTGCTTTTGTGACTTCTCATTTAAAGTATTAATGTGAAGTCTTCACTTTACAATGTAAATCACCTCGAGGTGACTGTTGTTGTGTTTTGGCGCTATAAAAATAAAACAGAATTGAATTCAATTGTTTGGATTTCAGATTTTTGTGTGTTTGTTTAGATTTGACAATTTTATTTAAAAAAAAGAACCAGTGGGATACTTGGTGCATATTGTCCCAGGAGTCCCAAGCATTTACGTTATAAGAAGGTAGTATCCCAAAAGGTTGATTCTGTTCCTCTGGACGCAGCGTTTTCATTGGGAGAAACGTTTCGTCACTCATCCGAGTGACTTTTTCTATCTCAGCTGAGCGTTTCTCCCACTGAAAGTGCTACGTCCAGATGAACTAACCCTTTACTTACCTGGATGATTGAGCCTGCATCAAGATGAAAAGGCAGTGTCCTCTTGAGGGGAGGTGTAGGCAATCCATTTCTTCCACTTTTGTAAAAAGTTATTTCCTTTCTCAGCGACAGAGTCATCTTCTCCATTAAAAAGAGGTCCCTCCCTCGCTAGACTTGGAAGGTTAGGTTTATACCAGAGCAGCCAATCAAAATAGATCTACTAGAAAGGGAGTGGAAAGTGACAAAGAAGCCAGGGCACAGTAGGAATGTTTTTAAATTGTCAGTCGTGAAAAGCTGCTCTTGTAAAGCTTTAAGATAAACATGAAGCTGGAAATAATAATAGGTCTCGTTTGAAGTAGAGTTGAGATAAAGAGTTAAAACAACAGTAAAGAAAAAAGCATGTAAATATAAAAGTCAGGGATCATCGTGGTAAAAGCTCTGTTTCATTTTAACTCTTCGCCCCATAAAGACGACATTTGACGATCTCGTTGTAATGACGGAGTTTGACACCACGGTACATATCAATAAAGATGTGCTTTGGCGACCATTAGAATATTTTTTGCGTTTTTTTTTTTTTCCCCCCCCAAGGGTAACTGCGTAGGCAGAGACCACCCTCACTAACTTCTGATGCAAAGCAGCCATCGCGTTATGTAGACGAGCCTAGAATATGAAAAACGCTCAGTTCCGAAAAGAACTTCAAGAGACAGCAACTGTTTTTATTCATGTCAGAAAGCGGGGAGCTTTGAGATTTCAGAAGATAAAAGCATAAATAATTTTTTCTACAATTTCCAGGTTAGGGTGAGATCTGCTCAATCAGTAATATCCCTCCATGTTAAACCTTACTCAATGAAGCTGTTTGCGACACTTTGTTTTTTCTTCCCCTCTCTTGTCTGGCAGAGGACCGTCACCTCAGTACGCTGTCCTCCTCCACTGTTTCCTCCTTGCTGCCATCACCAGGAGATCCTGGAGCCGAGCCGGTCACACCTGTCCCCTCCTTTATCGAGCAGGACTCTGTCAGCATGTCAGAAGGTTCGCACTCCTCCTCTAATCTTTATCGTATTTCGTGCACCGTTACCCCTGCTCTACATGCCGTGTGCGTGCTCACTTTCAGACGTCTTTGACGGACACCTGCTGGGCTCCACTGACAGCCAGGTGAAGGAAAAATCCACCATGAAAGCAATCCTCGCCAACTTCCTCCCAGGAAACAGCTACAATCCCATCCCTTTCCCATTGTAAGTACTGTGCTCTAGGTCTGCGGGACGTTCACTTAGTCACTGATCACATATTGGCTGAAGTGGTAGATATATTTGATACTAAATAGAGAATTAGATACTTGTATAGTAAACAATACCATTAGGAAAAATAGTGTACTGTACTTAAAAGATGGACAAGGCCACTATGACATAAGCCATTTGTGTTTGGACTAGACTCAGCGTTAGCATTTTAGCTTCCACTATGTTGCTTTTTGATCCAGAAGTGATCCAGTTTAGATGAGAGGGTGGAGCGCTAGATTATCATCTAAGGCTAGGAAGCTATTGCTATAAAGGGTGGGGTGTTATTATAAATGAAGAAAATGTGATTGTTGAAGCCAGTTAAAATAATTCCCAACTTTGCTTTAGCCATCCAAAATAAAACCCCAAAGAGGCGTGGACCACCTCACGTTCAGCAGGCGTTGTTTCTGACTGCTGTGTCACATGTTTACAGTGATCCAGATAAGCACTACCTCATGTACGAACATGAGCGGGTTCCCATCGCAGTGTGCGAGAGAGAGCCAAGCTCCATCATCGCCTTCGCCCTCAGGTGACCACCTGCTTCCCTCCTCTCTGTTTTTAAATTGGCACTATTGATGTCACGTTTGGAAAAATATGCTAAAATATACGATTGTCACCATTCAGCTGCAAGGAGTACAAAACAGCACTGGATGATCTGTCTAAGGTGTCGAACGCAGGAGGAGAGGAGACTTCACAGCCCAGCAGGTACGCTGCATTCCCACCGGAGCTTCAACTCTGTGCCTCAAAATCCACTGTGCAGCTGTTAGCTTATTTCTGTTATCTATTAATTATGTTTGCACTTAATTAATGAACACAATACATCAGAATATGGTGAAGAATTAAAGGTAACGTCCTTATTGTTAACAATCATTTAAAATGCTAAGGTACTTTAATTTCATATATCCTCTTTAACCCCAGTTTAATTACGGAGCATCTCTCGCAGCTTTCCAATCCCATTATTTTCGTTTGTGACGAAGTGGCATCATCACACAAATCAAAAGAGAATAATTTGGCTGTTGGCTCTCTTCTTCCAGCCAACAGCCCAAGTGCCAATTTCTCACAATCTACATTTTTAAAAATAGTTATTTTTATATATGTATTGATTGTGGTTAAATAGGAGCATTTAGCACCTTTAGACCCTCGGGAGATGGGGGAGACCAAAATTGATACTGGACTCTAAGTGAATGTTGGATAATAAAGTGATGACGATAAGCCAAGCATATCAACTGAAGTCATTAACATGACTCTTCAGGACTTGTTTCTGCTGCCCCCAAGTGGCCAAACCAGCCACACCAGAGTTGTGTTGTGTTAGAGGATAGTAATGGTTTGAAAAGCCCAGCAGTGTAAGAGCAAAACGTACTCTAAAACTCAAATGGTTCAAATTTTAAACAAATGAATTCAAATGTGAGTCGAGTTTTCTACTGTCTGGTCCTCAGTGGTGGAGAGAGCCGGGTTAAGAGCAGCCCTGCCAGGCCCACCGAGACGACAGCATCACAGCAGAGTCGCAGCAGCACAGACACAGATTCTCTCAGTAAGTGTTCACATACAACACAAAGTCAGTGAAAGAGCAAAGGCTGTAGAGGCGTACCTGGAGGTGCAATGTTTCAATTCTGTCTCTGTTTTGTGCAGAAGAGGCCGACTCAGCAGATAAGCAGAAGAAACAGGCCCTAAATCCACACGTTGAGCTGCGTGAGTGTTTTATTATTACTGTTTTCTTAACTGCTTTTCCAGTCGGGGGCTGAGAGTGGTGCACACTGGACAGGTCACCTCACGGCTTCACGCTTACTGTGGCAGAACGTGCAGACGTCAAACCAAACCTTGTTGGTTAGGACACAATGCTAACCACTGCATTACTGTGTTGCACACTCTTTGGTTCAAGCTGAATGCTATCCCTCTGATAAATGTGTCTAAGCCTGCTGTTCCTGACTGCCTTCTTATTTTCAGAGTTCTCCGATGCCAACGCCAAGTTCTACTGTCGGGTCTACTACGCCAAGGAGTTTCACAAGATGCGAGAGGAGATCATGGAGAGCAGTGAGGAGGATTTCGTCCGCTCGCTGTCCCACTGCGTTAACTGGCAGGCTCGTGGGGGGAAATCTGGAGCTGTGTTCTACGCAACAGAAGGTTGGGGCTGATATCCTCACAGATACAACATAGATATAAAAGGGGCACATGAGCTTGCACAAGTATGTATGTGCACATGTGTAAAAGGAAGCGTGCTTGTGCTTTTCTAAATAAAATAGTAAGTACAAAATGGATGCAAAACATCGTGACACTTGTGAATATGGCAAATAATAAAGTAAACACTATATCTGTGTGTGGCAGGCACTGAGGTGTCCTGCTTTATTAGGACTGTGTAATGATGGTGGCTGTAGCTCAGGTGTAGAGCAGGTCATCTACTAACCAGAAACACAGCCGCTGTGCACAAAGCAGACTTTCCTGTAAACGCCTGGCTGAGAGCTAGAAGCACACTGGACCTTGTAAATCTTTAAGAATGGTGCAGGCTAAATCCTGACAGACAGCAGTGTCATTCCAGCAGAGCCAGCACTCTGCATCCGTGGCATTATGAAAACAGTCTAGAACATTCAGTTTTATCCCAGTATAATCAGGTTCTAATGACTAACCCTCTGGATTCCTCTTATTTTATAATTAGTGCCATGAGTGGAGCCACTGACGGTAGTCGCTGTGGCAGTTTTAGTTTGTTAAAAAGACTCATTCATGTAATTTAAAATTTGTAAATGTAAAGAGATTATGTAACTATTAAAAGGTTCTTATCAATATCTTCTGTTTCCACTGATGTTAATGAAGATAGATGCACGAATATAGAATAGAATAAACCTTTATTATCCCACAGATGAGAAATGTCGGAGTTACAGAGCTCTTACAGCAAGGGAAAAATGAAAAATAAAAGGAAGACACAAGGTGGTCCTATAAACATAAGCAAGTTTGTATATACATGTTGTCACCTCAGCCCTCAACATACATCTATGTTGCAATGGCTCGTCTTAACTGCACTCTTTATCAGACAGAGAACTGAAAGACAATCAAAAATACTTCCGGCTTCTTGCTGGGGATCATTTTCTGTTTTATTATTTCATTCATTTCACAGGATCGAAAACAGGGTTTAACCAATCATGAGAGTTTCAGTTACACTGGATGCTGTTAAAGGATGAGTGATGAATGAATGGGACCGTTAAAGTACTTTACTTGAGAGTCCTCACCCAGTTCTTCTCAGCACTGTGGAACTTTTTCGTGTCTTTCAGCTTGTTTTGGGGTTTTGGGGTTGGTGGTTTCATCCCTGGCTACCGTGTTATGGACAAGTTGTTGGTCAGTGAGTGTGCGGCGTCCCTCGGGTTCCCCCACGCTCGTAATGTTCAATTTGAAAGTCACCAAGATGGCAACAGTGAAAACCCTACGGCTACTTACTAACCACAAAAGCCATGTCACGGTGGCTGTGCCCATTGTTTATGTACAGTCTGTTTATGCCCCACACGTTGAGTCACCTCTCCCACATTTTGATTGGCTCTAATGGGCCTGATTAGAAATATGCTCCCACCTATGAATGCAGCCCTACCAAACCTACGGATCAGCTAAAGGCAAAGTTAAAAAGAATACGAAAATGAATACAAGGACCATAAAATAACCTTTATTTGTTTTAAAAACACGTCTGGTATGCTCCACACCTGCTCTCTGATTTAGGGACCTGGTCACTAACTATTTTGATAATGGAAACGACGCCAAACCTCTGCTAGCTTCAGACACTTCAGGATGCATGTTTTGTTCTTTCCTCTGATGTAAGTCCTGCTGTGTGTCTTGTCAGACGACCGCTTCATCCTGAAGCAGATGCCCAGACTGGAGGTCCAGTCCTTCCTGGACTTTGCACCCCACTACTTTACCTACATCACAGGAGCTGTGCAGCAGAAAGTATGCATCATAAACACTCGCACCGTTTCTAACCATCTGATTGCAAATGAGTAACAAGCGTGTTTGCACCACAGCGGCCGACGGCGTTGGCGAAGATCCTGGGTGTGTACAGGATTGGCTACAAGAACTCTCAGAACAACACGGAGAAGAAGCTGGACCTCCTTGTTATGGAAAACCTGTTTTATGGACGCAAGATGGCTCAGGTCAGAGATGTGGTGTCACTCTGCCTCTCAGTGCAGATAGGACAGGACACACTGTTTATTCTTGATGTAGAACATGGAAAGGACAATACTTGTAACATGTTTGTCCATAATTCATCAAAGTGTGAACAAACGTGTTTACAGGTCTAACACAAATCTTAGATCCATCACAGTTTCCTCAGTAGTGGCTGTTCGGATCATGAGGACCTTTTGACCTCTGTTGATGCTGTGCCGTCCCTGCAGGTATTCGACCTCAAAGGCTCGCTGAGAAACCGCAATGTGAAGACAGAATCGGGCAAGGAAAGCTGCGAGGTGGTTCTACTGGACGAGAACTTGCTGAAGCTGATCCACGACAACCCGCTCTACATCCGCTCCCACTGCAAGTCCATCTTACGAGCTGCCATTCACAGCGACGCCTACTTCCTGTCTAGCCACCTCATCATCGACTACTCCCTGCTGGTTGGGCGGGACGACGCCACCGAGCAGCTGGTCGTTGGGATTATAGGTGAGAGGAGGAGGAGAAGTGTTTTTTGGAGACTTTTGTTGGGGTTTTGTTTTAATTTGTTCCCCTCTCTCGTTTCTGCAGATTACATCAGGACGTTCACCTGGGACAAGAGACTGGAAATGGTTGTTAAATCCACTGGAATCCTCGGAGGCCAAGGTAAATGTCATAAAGCCCACAGAAAGTATGGCTGCATATGGAGGGATGGATTACTTAGGCTACGTTCACACTGCAGGCGAAAGCACATCAAATCTGACTTTTCTGACCCTGTGCGACCCATATCCCATCATGGTATGACAGTGTGAACAGCACAAATCCGATATTTTCAAATCCGATCTGGGTCACTTTCATATGTGGTACTGAATGCGATACATATCTGATGTTTTAGAAAGCGACTGCTGTTTGAACGGTCAAGTCGCATTAAATCCGTCTTTTACGTCACTGACACAAGACAGACGCCAATTATCAGCGCCCGAGAAGACATCGTGAACGCTTCCTGGCCATCCAGTGTAGATGTCAGTGAAACTGTTGGGAAGACAACGTTGGAGAAACGTGAACATTTTATTTGTACTGTATAATCTGCAGATTCTGACAGAAATCTGCAACTATCCTTTGAAGCACCGCTCCTCTAAAACAGCAATAAGGATCATTATTAGGCCATTTGTAAATAACAAAATAACTTTACAACTTGAAGCTAAATTGGGAAACGGTAAATGGTAAATGGCCTGTATTTGTGTAGCGCTTTGCTAGTCCCTAAGGATCCCAAAGCGCTTTACACAACCAGTCATCCACCCATGCACACACACATTCACACACTGGTGATGGCAAGCTACATTGTAGCCACAGCCACCCTGGGGCGCACTGACAGGGGCGAGGCTGCCGGACACTGGCGCCACCGGGCCCTCTGACCACCACCAGTAGGCAACGGATGAAGTGTCTCACCCAAGGACACAACGACCGAGACTGTCCAAGCCGGGGCTCGAACCGGCAACCTTCCAATTTTAAGGCAAATACTGTTTGCTCTGGGTCTAAACAGAGCGCGTTGTGTGTGACGTCTTCTTTTGCACATGCGGGCCGCTTTGAGGGTTCACACTAGAGCGCGTCTGCTGTCACATTTTAATTGTAGTGTGAACACGCAGACAAAAAAAATCGGATTTGATCAAAAAATCGGAATTGAGCATTAAGACCTGCAGTGTGAACGTAGCCTTAGATATTTGTGTCCAGCTCGTGTAGGGGCTGTGAAACGTCAAGTCACCCTTAGTGTTAAAGCTCGGTGTCAAATCTGAGCACATAGACGTGAAACCTAAGATAAATAAACTTTAACACAAAGCCAATGAGAACAACAGAGAGAAAGTGGCAATAGTGGAGTTACTCTCCAACATATGAAGCCTGAGCTTTTAGCTCACAGGAGGTTCATGTGTTGGCTTCAATAATTTAAACTTCAGCCAGTTTTATAAAACACTTTGAGTGCTTAGGTAGAGTTGAATATAAATGTATATGTGTATATATGACAGAATGCTTTTGTTTTTCTTCTTCATCGGTGTACTTCCAGCTGAATTACAATCCTCCTTCTCCTCTGACGTGTTGCTATGCTTTGTTTCCAGGGAAGATGCCCACTGTGGTTTCTCCGGAGCTGTACAGAGCTCGCTTCTGCGAAGCCATGGACAAATACTTCCTGATGGTCCCTGACCACTGGACTGGTCTGGGAACTAACTGCTGAGACTGAGTACTGATCAACAGAAACACAGCCGCTGTGCACAAAGCAGACTTTCCTGTAAACGCCTGGCTGAGAGCTAGAAGCACACTGGACCTTGTAAATCTTTAAGAATGGTGCAGGCTAAATCCTGACAGACAGCAGTGTCATTCCAGCAGAGCCAGCACTCTGCATCCGTGGCATTATGAAAACAGTCTAGAACATTCAGTTTTATCCCAGTATAATCAGGTTCTAATGACTAACCCTCTGGATTCCTCTTATTTTATAATTAGTGCCATGAGTGGAGCCACTGACGGTAGTCGCTGTGGCAGTTTTAGTTTGTTAAAAAGACTCATTCATGTAATTTAAAATTTGTAAATGTAAAGAGATTATGTAACTATTAAAAGGTTCTTATCAATATCTTCTGTTTCCACTGATGTTAATGAAGATAGATGCACGAATATAGAATAGAATAAACCTTTATTATCCCACAGATGAGAAATGTCGGAGTTACAGAGCTCTTACAGCAAGGGAAAAATGAAAAATAAAAGGAAGACACAAGGTGGTCCTATAAACATAAGCAAGTTTGTATATACATGTTGTCACCTCAGCCCTCAACATACATCTATGTTGCAATGGCTCGTCTTAACTGCACTCTTTATCAGACAGAGAACTGAAAGACAATCAAAAATACTTCCGGCTTCTTGCTGGGGATCATTTTCTGTTTTTAATATTATTTCATTCATTTCACAGGATCGAAAACAGGGTTTAACCAATCATGAGAGTTTCAGTTACACTGGATGCTGTTAAAGGATGAGTGATGAATGAATGGGACCGTTAAAGTACTTTACTTGAGAGTCCTCACCCAGTTCTTCTCAGCACTGTGGAACTTTTTCGTGTCTTTCAGCTTGTTTTGGGGTTTTCAGGCTTTCCCAAACCACTTCATCACATTAATTGACCTGTTTCTAATAATTAAATCTGACAATAAGCACACTGTCAGACATTTCTGTTTTCTTCTGTGGGAAATGAGAAACAAGTGTTTTTGTGTTGTTTTTAAATAGTCCATACATTAATCCTCTTAATGCCCCTTTACTTGTGATTGGCTAACATCTGGGAGCCTAGTGAGAGGTAGCAAGCATTGCAACCTGTCTGTACTTCATGGGTGTGCTGTGCCTGTAGCATTGACCATATAAAGCATATGCTCTGAGAAACATGAACACGGACAGTGTAACGCAGGTGTCAAACCTAAAGCCCAGGGACCAGAATCAGCCCAACAATCAGACCAATGAGGAGCACGACGTCCGAGCAGCATTGAGGAGAATTGAGGCAGACGGCATCACCGGCTGTCTGCTGCGCTGACCAGCTAGCAGGTGTGTTCTCTTCCATCGTCAATGAGTCCCTGGCGAAGTCTGTGGTCCCCACATGCTTCAAAAGATCCACCATCATCCCTGTGCCCAAGAACAGCAAACCCTCATCCCTGAACGATTACCGGCCAGTTGCACTGACCTCGGTAGTAATGAAGGTGTTCGAGAGGCTGCTGAAGAACATCATCTCCTCCTCCATCCCAGACACCACAGATCTGCTCCAGTTCGCCTACCGACCCAACAGATCCACAGAGGACGCCATCGCCCACGACCTGCACACCACCCTCAGCCACGTGGACAAGAAACAGGGTAACTATGTGCGAATGCTGTTTGTTGATTACAGTTCAGCGTTTAACACAATAGTGCCCTGCAGACTGTTCACAAAGCTGAGGGATCTGGGACTCAACAGCCGTCTGTGTGCATGGGTGTTGGACTTCCCCACTGGCAGAACTCAGGTGGTGAGGGTGGGTAGATGTGTCTCCGACAGCATCACCATGAACACAGGAGCACCACAGTGGGGTGTGTCCTCTCGCCACTGCTCTACTCCCTCTACACTTCAGACTGTGTGGCCACCCACGGCTACAACACCATTGTGAAGTTTGGTGACGACACAGTGGTGTTGGGCACCATCTCCAACAATGATGAGGCGGCCTACATGGATGAAGTGAAGAATCTGGCATCATGGTGCCAGGACAACCACCTCCAGCTGAACGTCAGCAAGACCACGGAGCTGGTGGTGGACTTCAGAAGGAGTCAGCACAGAGACTACAAGCCCATTATCATCAATGGAGCTCCAGTGGAGAGGGTGCAGTCCTTCAAGTATCTCGGTGTCCACATCTCCTCAGACCTGACATGGTCTGCCCACATTCAGGTCCAGACCAAAAAGGCCAGGCAGCGTCTGTATCACCTACGACAACTGAGGAAGGTCAGGGTGTCTCCAGAGATCCTCAGGACTTTCTATGCAGGTGCTGTGGAGAGCATCCTCACACAGAACATCACATCCTGGTCAAGGAGTGTGTCAGGTTACATTTCACTCTGTGTTATACTTGTATAACTATGCATGTGACGAATAAAGAACCATTAACCTCCAATCAGGCCCGCTAGGGAGCTCTGGAAAATGTGAAGGACAGAAATGTCGGACTTTTAACTGTATTTTCAGCTTTTCCTACTGATAAAGACCCCACGGTCACTTACAGTATACTGAAGTAATTCAGTTACACACATCTGTAATTTTACACATTTAAAATCTGTAAGCACAACTTGTGCTTTCTTTCATTTACTACAGCAGCATTTCTTTATCATGTAGAGACATATTGTTGAAATTACTCTTCTCTGTCTTAAACTAATCATTGATTACATGAGTAGTTAGGTTTCTTTACACTGACAGAAACTGGGTTTTCACTGGTCTGGCCAGATCAAAACAGGTTGTATGGGACCCACAATGTAAGATGAGTCTGACATCTCTGGTGTAATGAGTCTCCTCACAGATTGATGGAAAAAGAAAAGAATTGGCATGTTTTTAACTCCAAACAGATTTTTATTGTTGTACAGTTAATATAAAACAAAGTGGAGGTGACAAACAGCCCTCAGCATGCCGTACTGCATCAGGAACTGCTATGAAAATCACACGACGATTGTCAGGCCTGCTGAAGCTCATTTTCTGGTTGAATACTGGCGGACAGGCTCTGTCTCTCAGGGACAGTGGAGGCAGTAAAGACTGTGCTTGCTAACAATATGTGTGCTTATCTGGCAGCTAACAGGATTCACAACTCATTACATTTTAAATCCAAAGTCAAACAAAACCATCTGGGATGGAGATTTCTTCATACAAAGCTTTCCCTTACAGTACATAATGTAAAAAGCAGGTGGATTTCATATCAGTACCTAAGCTAGTGCGCACACACACACACGCACACACACACGGCTGGAGATATTGTCTTTTTTTCTTATTGTCAACAAATGACTGATAACTAAGTCCTTGCTCTGAGCCGCAGGCCTCGACTGTTGTTGCAAAGTTGAAATCGATCTTGCTGTAGTAAGACTCACTCGTGTAACAATAACAGAAGACTAAAAGGCTTTCCACTCGGAATACGTTGGAAATCAAAGGCTTCCAAATACTCACTCAACTGGGTGAGTATTACGAGTTAATCATCTAGCAGGAAGAGTATGAGGTCTGACGGTAAAACCTCCTTAATTTATTACATGAGGAACAAAAGGATTTATGGAGCAGTGGATTTGTTGACAATAAAATTAGGGGGATTAAATCTCCAGCCTTTAACTCTCTCGGGTCTAAGTTGTCACAGGTGGTGACCCCGACCCTACCCTAGGCAAGCAAACATCATTTTTTCCTTTTTATTACTTTGTTCTCCAAAATCTTGGCAATCAGGGGCCAAAGAAAAAATCAGTTCAACTGACAACACGAAAAACAATTCACATTTTTTGCAAAAACTCAAAAGCAAAATGATGACTTAGACCTCAGAGGTTTAAGGTGACAAAACAACCAAAACTGTGTCAAACACTGTCATTCAATACAACATAACCACTCATATTTAGCTCAACGCATTAAAGAATAATTTCACACAATTTCAAAAAAAACTGGTGGTACCTGGTGGTGCTCAGCCACGCCTAGTTTTCGTTTGTCCAGGTTTTAAGATTTGCACCTCCACAGAGAGGAGAAAGAGCTCGCTGTTTTCACGGTTTCAGTCATTTCCCAACTTAAACGATGAATCAAGTATTCCTTCTTTCTTCTTGCAGTGAGATTTATATTTATAGGTCCATTCAGTAACTGTGCTTTCAGTCACATCATATGACCACAGCAGCACATCAAGTCTGGTTTTACAAGTTTGACCTTCAAATCCATTTAGCAGCTCCTCATAACTGACGGCTGGTTTGGAACTTTCTTCTCACTTTTAAAAGTGTCTGGTGTGTACAAAAGGCGAAAAACCTACACAAACAATAAAACGGTAGAGGTCTGAGGTAAATCTCTCAAAGCATGGCTAAAATCTGCACCACTGTACCACCAACACTTTTCCTATTTTGCAATAATAGTGAACTCATCCTTTCCAACTACTAGCACAGGATATGTCATAAAAGAAAAAAAGACTCATCAAGGCACTGGACACATTCGAAACAATGGCACATAGCTGGCAGAGCGACAAACAGTGGGGAGGAATGTGAGGAAAGTGGTCAAAGCCCTGTGTTAATTTACATTTAAGTGCTGGCATTGTTTGTACCATCGTGTAATGGATCATATATAGCACAACAGAGCTAAACAGAGCTTTTCATTGCCTCAGAAATTTGGTCTTTGTTGAGAATCTGGGCATTTACGATTAAACATTAAAGTACAAAAAAAGAAGCTTTGCCTGGAAGTGTGCAAGCATGCACAACACAACAGGTAGGGATGCAAATGGAGTGAAAACAGTGCAGATGGCCATTCAAGGCCAGAGGACAAAATGCATAAATCTTAGTCATAATCTCATCTTTCAATCTGATCTCCACAGACCTTATATTCATCACTAGGTACATCCCCATTACCTTATCACATCACTCCATTAAAAGTACAGATGGTGCTTCAAAGAATCAAGAGAACAGCCTTTGTTTCATGGCCACAGGAAGTCATTCAAGTGGTGGACACAAGCGTCTTTATCTCTTCAGTCTGGTTTTAAACTGGAAGAACCCCCAGGCTGGTTTTAGCATAGCAGCAATGCTAACCCCCATGGTTGATATCTACAACTCCACCTGTGATACATTAGTTCTTGACTTTACACCACATACTGACAATACTGAATGTTTTCAAAAATGTCCCGAACAACAACATTAGATACCACTAGCTTTGATCTAATATAGTAAAAACACTTTGTGCTAATGTAGCAGCTATTTTCTTTAGGCTAACAGCACTGCTAATGCAATCCTTTTTTTAATTGAACTAGGATTTTGACTTATCTGTGTAGCTACTATACTACCATAAAATGTACCACGCTTTGATTAATATAAAATTAAATCAGATATAAATGCATCCTTCAACATGAAACATGAAATGGCTAACATAGCAAAAGATTTGTCAGGATTATGCTAACGTAGCATGTATCTATGTCCTCTTGAGGCTAACGTTAACTTATTTAACATTAACAGACTATCATTATTACTGTTCAGCTCTTCTGAACACAGCTTTGTGCCTCAGTGTTTGCATTAGCATTTAAATTTATGCTGAAACACACGTGACTGTGGAACTGAAACGAACTTGGGATATTTATTTATTAATTGACGTGAGGGAATGTGGAAAGAAGTGGAAAAACTTCAGGGACAAATATGTTTACCCAGGATGTTTCCATCAGCTGGAAACATCAGTGGACATACCCACTTGGTAATTAACATGTAATGAACCAGCACAAGCATAAATGCTGACGGCCACTTACGTGGGTTACACATGGTAAGCTCTACCATGATTTACCACAGAACTCTAAATCAGGCTTGAGGAATCTTTCGTCAGGGCTGTGTCATCTGGATTTCTCGATGTAAAGGTCATTGAGATGTACCTAGTGTTTCGTATCCTCTATTCTGGTCCACAGTTGAACTAGGAACGTCTTTCGGAGAGGCCACACAATTCCCATTCTATCCAAACGTCATCCAAACCAAACAAAAACCTACAAATTTGTGCTTCAGCTGTTAAACAGTTAAAAACAAGCTCTATGTACCTGTTTATGTGACCTTTTGTCACATGTTCATTATTTACTCGTGGAAGTCAAATATTTGGTACAACAAGCCTAAAATCATAAAAAGTTTAAAATTACACTCTGATTTCTTAATAGTCTCCTTCGTTTTGTACAAACAGTTAAAAATGGCTTTTTTTAAAAAGACAACACGAGTCTCCGCAGCGAGCTGCTGTGCCGTGCAGAGACTAAGTACCGAGGTCGTTTGGATTTAAGCACCCGTGAGTAGAAAGAATGAACCGTGGTGTAAATTAACACAAGCATGCAGACCCAAACTGGTCCAGTTCTTGTTCACGGAGCGACTCGTTGGGCTCCAGTCAGTCAGTCCTGGGCAGTGCAGCTGCTCCCATCTTGGTTTTTCTTTTAAAAAAAGAGCATTACAAAAAAAGAAGCTGCAGGGTCTCCAGCCTGGCGTCAAAGCAGAGCGATTCAGTTCGTGTTCATGTTCCCAACATGGGGAACAGAAGATATAGACACTGCATGTGGAGCACCAAAGGTTCAATATTAAACAAACAGAAGACATGAGAAATATGAATATTATTTAACCATCTATTAGAAAATATTCCAACTCATCTTACGATTAATTATTGTCCACAAGTTATTTATTTAATATTGAACTTTTATGGGCTCTATGAATGACCAAGTCTCTATCCTTCTCCCTCAGTTGTGCACTCAAACACTGCATCATTCCTCGCCGAGGAGAGAGGTAAGACGTTCACGTGCACTCTTGGAGGTAGGAAGCTAGAGAGTCGGTTTAGAGGGGTCAGAAAGTTTCGGAATCCTCTGAGTCGTTCTCTGTGGTTCCCTCGCTGGATGGTCCCGAGGGGTTCCTGGGGCTGCGTGTCGCCCGAGGGCCAGTGGATAGGCCTTTACCCCCCTGGTGGGGTATATGCCTCAACAAGGACCCTGGGGAGGGAGCTCCAGAGCTGCAAGGTGAGCAGAAAGGCATCATGGTAGCCAGAATGAGAGCCAAACAGTCAGCCACCTCTCTACTAGGAGCACAAGCCAGAGCAGGCGTCAGACCTGAGGTAGAGCGACAGAGAGAAAGAACGGAGACAGAGGGAGGGAGGACGACAAAAACGGACAAAAAGGAGGAACAGAGCGAGACGTGGACAAGGAGGAAGCGGAGGAAGGCAAAGCAGCATCGGAGCAGCATCCCGTTAGAGTTCAGCCAGTTGACAGTGTGAGCAGACAGAAGGGGACAGCGACAACAACAGCAGCCCGACACCAAAGTGGACAATAAATAAACAAAGCGCAGTATAGTCACAAAATAAAATAAAAACTGGAGACCTCATCTCATCTAGCTGCAAAACAGACTCCCATATTAAAAATATGACTTTATATCAAAAAATGATGTGTTTACTTGCAGGAAAAGATGTTGGTTTTTCATTTCCATTGTATTTATACAGCACCAAATCACAACAGTCACCTCAAGGCATTTTATATTGTGAGGTAAAGACTCCACCATGACAGAAAGAAAACCCCGATAATTAGACAAAACCTTATGAACAAGCACTTGGCAACAGTGGAGAGGAAAAACTCCCTTTTAACAGGAAGTAACCTCTGGCAGAGAGCGCATCCACCTGCTGTGATTGGTTGGGGATGAGCAGAAGGAACTGTACAGGAGGTTTGTATTCTGTGTTTTTATATTTTAAAGTTTAAGTTTCATTACAACTTTACCAATCTCATCCGAGCCTTGTTTTCCCACAGGTTTCTTCCTGTTAAAAGAGTGTTCTTCCTTCCCACTGTCGCAAAGTGCTTGTTTATAGGGGGTCAGCTGATTGTCGGGGTTTCTCTCTGATATTAAAGAGTTTTTAAACATTTTAAACATATGATTTGGTGTCATATAAATTAGGGCTGTTCGATATAACGATATATATCGGATGACGATATAAAAACATCTGTCATTTCATTTTACACTATCGTTCGTTTTGTGGTGTCGCAAAATAAACTGTCTACGGCAATATTTTTCATGGTTTTGATGGTCACTGTAGTGGCTATATTAATTTGTTAAAGTTCTCTCTTTCTCTTATATTTTATATAACCACACTACGGACGGACAAGCGCCTGTTTTTATGCGTTGTCATTAGCAACAACGATGGTAAAACCATTGTTTATTTTCCACATAAACCTTTCACAATAAAGCTCAAGATCCTGTTGAGACTTTTCAAAATAAACTGAATCACGTGAAAGAGTATGCAGAGTATTTACGGATGAGAAGCAAAAAAGAGCCGCCAGGTGCTAAAAAATAAACCTTAGACTCAAACGTTAGAACAGGCTTTTCCCCGCCGCACGCCGTGTAATAAATACAAAGAAAATGGCGGCCATTTCAACTTATGTCTAAAAATGTATCGTTTCATGCATCGGTTAAAACACTCGACTCCAGGTACGCGACGCCCAGCTGGAAACACTTCACGCAAGTCGAGCTGCCCGAGATTCACAGAATTTACAGAAAATGTTCAATTTTGTGATTTATATCGTTATCGGGACGATAGATGTCTCATATTGGGATATGAGATTTTAGTCATATCGCACAGCCCTAATATAAATACAATTTTATTCATTCAGGGTATGGAGACACTATTTTTTCAGTGACATTAGCAAAAAGCTGTCCACGTGTAGCTCTACGAACAGCGTGTATTATTATATTCAGTGAAAATGAATCTTTTGTTTTTATAGCTTAACTATTTTTGTTCTTACAATTACCCTTAATAAAACAAATCCTTAGGCCATAGTAGTGAAAAGAAATGGGGTTACAACTTAATCTAAAACTCCAGTAACTGAATATATACAAAAGTACTTCATCCAGTATTGCTGATCTAAGTTAATCAATTATGGACTTTCAGGTTTAAATTGATCTATAGCCAACAAAACAAAGAACAAAGAACAAAGAAAGCTCACAAAAAACACATGAACAGCTTTAATCCGGGTTTCCACAGCTTCATATAAAAACTACTGGCCCCCAGTCGCCTGGTATCAAACACCTGTGGTATCACAGTCCTATGTATCGCATTCACATGATTTTCCTGGCCTCTGACCTTCCCGTAGAGCTCAGATTTGAACTTGTGATTTTTAGTAGATACACCTGAAGTATCAATTTCTAAATCTTATGTCAATTCATGCTCTTCTTTCATTTCCTGCCATCAAATAAAAGCCAAAAAATATCACTCCATCAAAGATTTACTTTGATCATTACGTTTTCCTAGATATGGGTGGACTAGTTATTGTGCCGACCTCAAACAGTAACAGGCCTGCTTTCTATACCCATCCTGTCTGTCTGTTGCTATGTAACAAACCCCAAATTCACTTGAAAACCCTTCCTGCACTCTATAAAACTCACCTAACTCTACAACGAGTGGTAACCCTTTTAAAAACTGTTTTGTCTGCAGCAAACGTGGAAAACAGCATTAAAGCTTTTCAGTAGACAAGCTGAGTCCATGCTGAGAGAAGGAAGACATTCATGCAGGTGTGCAGTCAGGCCCTGATAAGTACTGAGTTTACCGTACCGTTCTCATCCACCGTCTGAACGTTGGCTCCTCTGGACAGCAGCTCCTGGACCACCTGCTTAAGACCGCTACGAGCCGCCAGGTGCAGAGGACTGACAGAAAGTTACACATAATGTCACTCATGGTTACACAAGTACTCTTGTTTAACTGAACTACATCACCTCTAGTGAAACAGGTTTTCAAATTCGTTTAATAAAATGTTCACAGTATCTGAAAAACTAATTTTATTTATTTTACTTGGACTGATCCTGGACCAAATCTTTACATACATCATTTCAAAAGCTCTTGTTTACAGTGACACATGTGTTTCCTATATGTACAGACATGAGGGCCAAAGTATTTTCACACTCACGTTTGCAGCGCTGCATTCGTGGCATTAATGAGCGCAGTGTCAGACAGCTTCTCGAGGATCAGCAACACACAGTCTTCCTTCCCCTGGAAGAAGAAGGACTCAAGTTAAAAAGTCCTCCAGAGTTCTGCATAAGTAAACAGCACTGAGGTCTCATCTGTGAGCCTTCCTTTCAGTAAAACAGGTAAACAAAGGTCCCACAAAACTGGGCCAAACACTAATGCTGGAGCGTGGTGCCCCCTTGTAGACGTACATTACTGCAAGCCAGGTGCAGGGCGGTGTTGCCGTCCTTGTCAGTCAGACTGAGGTTGGCACTGGCGCTGGTCAACAGCACCTCTGTACGAGACAGAATACAGAGCACGTATAAAAAACAAAATCACTGCTCATTTTCTGAACATAAGCACATGTAAAACAACCCCGTACCAAGAGCCCCGACCCTGCCCCTCTGAGCCGCCATCATCAGCGCAGTGCGACCCGACTGTTCTGCGACGTCCACAGGTGCATCGTGGGAAAGGAGCAACTGGACACAATCGACATGACCGGCAAATGCTGCAGCATGAAGAGGAGTCCTGAAAGAGAGAGGATGGAATGAGAACATATGGTGCTCGGCAGCGTGGGAGGAGCTGCACTGGCGACATGTCCACACTCGCTTCTTACCTGCTCTTAGCATCGCAGCAGCCAGCAATGTCTGAACCCATCGCCTCCAGCAACAGCGATGCACATGGCTCGTGATCATTGGTTCTGAAAGACAAAACACAAACAGGAGTTCAGCGACTGAAATCGGCCTCTGAAAAGCAGGAAAAACACTATTCCAGTAGCAAAAAAGACGACTCCGGGATATCAGTGTGACTTACACAGCGCAGTGCAGAGGGGTGAAGGGGTTCCCATCAATACAGCGGCAGCCTTTCTGTTCTAGCAGGACCTCCACACACCCTTCATGACCTACACACAAACACACACTTTAGGGAAAAGTTTCCTAACTGGAGGTCTCGTCCTGTTAAATGGGAGTTCTTCCTCCCCACTATCACCAAGTGCTGCTCACAAAGGATTGTCTGTTTTGAACTGAATTTACTTTTTTTTTTTAAATTTAAAAACGTGTCTGCAGGTGCCACTAACCATAATAACAGGCCCAGTGCA
This sequence comes from Diplotaxodon limnothrissa, assembly GCF_057381915.1. NCBI lineage: Eukaryota > Metazoa > Chordata > Actinopteri > Cichliformes > Cichlidae > Diplotaxodon > Diplotaxodon limnothrissa. Next base: position 14,254,578 of record NC_140611.1, read on the forward strand.
GCGGTGTGTACCCGCTGTGGTCTCTCAGCGGGGGCAAGGATGGCGCCTCCGAGCAGGCGATGCTCAACAGCTCACTCAGCCAGGAAGCGTGGCCTCGGGCAGCGGCCAAGTGGATGGCTGTACGACCGCGCGAGTCGCCGAGCAAAACCGAAGCCTCCTGCTCCAGCAGACACTGGATGCACTCCTCCTGACCACACAGCAGCTGAGACAACAGAGCAGAAGCTATATAAGAATCTATAATACAAATCTGAAAGAACATTTCCTGTTTGTCTCTTTTTACAAGTCTTCTAATGAATAAAGCACATTTCCAAGAAGGTCCCTCCTAAAAATGTTAATGGGAGTCTAATAGGCCCTAATATAAAACTTATTGCTTCTTTCTTGTCACAAATGAAAGAAATTATAAATAGAGACTGCACTAAATCCACACAAACACAAGTTCCGCGCTCACCCCAAGGTGCAGCGCTGTGAGGCCGTGGTTATCGGCCACATTGACATTGGCTTCCCTTTCCAGCAGCAGTGACACGGCGTCGACGTGACCTCCGGCCACCGCGAGCATTAGAGGAGTCCTGCAGACGAGGACAACATATTTAAGAGGGAAAACGGAAAGGGACAAATCGCACGAAGCAAACAGGATGTGTGGGGGCGGGAGCGAGGGTCACTCACTGTCCCTGAGAGTCAGCAACATCCACGAGGTCTGAATTATCCGATTCATCCAGCAGGAGGCGCACACACGTAGTATGACCATTCATCACTGCAAAGAGAACAAAACACAAGGTGTCACAAACGTACAAATCAGCTCTGTGACACAAAGGTTGTGATGACTTCTGTCACCACAGTAGAAAAAAAAGTATTTAACCACCTGTTTTTTCAGCCACATGGGGAACAAACTCTAAATTTAGTTCATCTGAACTGTAGTTATAGGCAACCCAGGCTCGTGAGCGGCACATACATGTGCTTCAAATGAACAATAAGGACTCTTCCATTCTAAGACTGCAGATATCTGAAGCTACAGAGAGCTACATTCAGTCCAAAGGTTAGGCATCTCAAGTATGTTCAAATGATGCTCACATTGCTGGAATAAGAGGACACAATAACTAAGATGACCTTTGATACACTAAAGAATCCTGCCCAGAGGTGCACGAAAAACAAGTGTTTCCTATGATTCTGAAGTAATGAGTTAAGGCTGGAGGAAGAGACCAAAGCAATTTCAGACATAAGAGACCCAATAAAGCTTTTCCACATAAATAACACATCTTATACTTGGATTTCCATCTAAATAAACAACCATCCCAGGGTTTGGTAATCAGCTGTTTGTAGTTTCACAGTCCACATGTGTTTAAAAAAGCTTTGGCAGAGGGATTAAAGTGTTATATACACCGACCATATGCTGATTTCACTACAAATTTTCACATATAGAAATTATATTTTTGATTAATTTTTTTATCTTTTGGAACAAAATAACAACATCCTTGCTCTTGTTTTGAAAATTCAGTCTCCCAGACCAGCTATCTTATTTCTATTCCTGTTTTTCTACAAATTGCCAAATTGCATGCTTCCATGTTTCTAAGCTCACCTGCAAGGTGCACCGGGGTGCGTCCATACTGCTTATCAGTAGTGCGTGGCGATGCTCCCTGGCTGAGGAGGGTGTGAACGCAGTCAGAGTGACCACGGAGAGCAGCCAGCGCCAGAGCTGTCCTCCCCATCTCGTCCCCTTGGTCTACCTCTCTCTCCCCCTGCAGCAGCACCTCCAGGGCCTGAGCATGGCCATGGTACGCCTGAAGAGAGAAATTACTGTTTAAAAATGTAAATTAAAAAAATAAAATAGGATAACCTACTACAAATCCTTTTATCCGTTTAATACTGACAGCGAGGTGCAGCGGGCTCCTGGCATGTGGAGATTCAGAGTCATCTTGCTGACCGCCATCTCTGTCCAGCAGCTGGAGGTCAAAACAAAAACAACGTGAACACAGTCACAGTCTGTTCATGTGCTTTATCAAATTTAAGTAGCTCTGTTTTTCAGGGATTTACTCAGAGCTCTTTTTTGTTTGTTTGTTACATAAAAGACTTGATGCTCTAACTTAAAACACCCAGATTTCTGGCATGTGGTGAAAAAGTGATAGGCCATGATAGGCCAGCAGAGAAAGAAACTCCCTCCAGACACTCCCCAACAGTACAAGCATTTCCTCAGTAAGGCTTCAACCATATTCAACAACATGTGACAGGAGTGTGAGCATCTGTGTGAGGACTTTAGTCTGGAGACATCCTGTTTGTGCAGAGTGAAGGCAGTTTGATTCAGTCAGGGTTCAGAAATAGGGTCCAATCGAAATGACTTCATTACTGACCATTACCTTTTTATACTTTTGCTACCCATTTAAACCATTGTTTTTAGTCAGCTGTTTTTAGCTAATTATATTAACTAATCAATAAATTTGTTGTTTTTAGCCTGCTACTTTTTCAAAGACAATTAGTTTGTTGGCAAATTGTAACAAGCTAACTTACATTTAGCTAGCTGTTAGCTTACCTGTTACTGTCAGCTAGCTAATACTATGTCAGATTTGTTTCGGGGCTCTTTGGTTTTTATTAGATTTGACTGACTGAGAGAGCTAGGAAAGGGGGGCAGAGAGCGGGGACAATATAAAGCAAATTTTCAGTGACTCTCAGAGGCTACGGTGACCACCGGTCTATCCCTAGCTGATGCTACTCTTTCCCCATTAATAGCCCTGGTTGGGGCACACTGGGGTAAGGGGCTAAGGTGTGCTATGTGTCACACGTTTGTGTAAACCGACCAGTTCTAGACAGTGCCTGTGTCCATAGGCTGCGGCGTAGTGGACAGGGTTGTAACCCTGTTTGTCTTTCAGTGAGGCCGTAGCACCGCTCTGAAGCAGGAACTCCAAACATCTGCAACACAAACATGTCATTTCAGAAGGCAGCTCGAACCACAGAGAACATGCTTAAAGCACACAAGCTTATGACATCAAGATAACACCGTTTTAAATGTTTTATGTGTTTTAAATCTATAGTGGTGAGTCTTGACTGGAGCTAAATGTCAGTTACACATCACACATGTATGCTATAGACTTTGTGTTTAATGATAGTCTTTTATCGCCATTTGTTCTTTTTATTTATCCAATTTTGTTTTCTTTTTTTTACTTTTTTGTTTCTTTTTTTCATTAATAAACTTTGAGAAAACTGTGAAAATCACCTGTTATATTTCCTGTTCCATTTTTTAACATTACTATTTACTTTGATATATTTTGATAGATTTATTTCTTTAAGCTAATCACATTTGGCTACATAGTAATAGAATTTATTAATTTTCTATACTACTATATGCTAATCATTTATTCATTACCTTCAGTGAATCAGTTTTTTTTTTAATCTAAGTATTCAGTCTATTTCATCTCTTTTTGGAGATGTCTCAAAAATGTCGTTTTTGTTGTTTACAATTTCATTTAAACAGATGCGGTTCTACCTTTCAGTTTTTGGCATGTATTGTAGATTTGTGCATAGCTTTGGTCAAATTTCAGTAGATTTTGTTCCCACTCACAGTGCTGCCTCCTTCTCCCTTTCTGCCTGAACGCCTTCACTCTCTGGCTCCAGAGCAACACGACGTCTATGAGGGAGGAGACAAACAGAGGATCAGGGTAAAAATCAGATGGGCGCAGAGATAGGATGACATTAAGTATCAATATACTACATACATACAACACGCATTAACAAAACAAAAACAAAACAGCCTAACTATGTGCTAACACGCTAACTGAACTAATACTGAACGTAAACCTGCAGACCATGCATGACTCAGTGACAGCATAACCTCTGGTTACCATGGAAACAGTAGGTATGGCTCAGCAGGTTTCTTTATGTGGTAACATAGGACAGCTAGCCAGATTTGTGATGCACCATGGAGGGGGTGTGAAGAGCTCAGCTCAGCTCCCAGCCAGGCGCTGGATAACCTGTTAACGTCTGTCTCCACTCATTTTTGTGACTGAGGTAAACGTGGAGGACTCTGCTCAACACATCTACTGAGATGCACTGATAACTTCCTCCACCTTGTGGAAACCCAACAGTGAAATGCTGCTTATACACTGATCAGCATTAGTATTTATCATTGTAATATAGTAACCAGACGTATACTGTTTCTACACAAATGCATGCAGCGTCTTTGAATGCTTGTATTGGTGCATTTATTTCTTCAGCGTTACCGTGACAGTATTAGCCAATGTGCTCATTTTAAACTAGTTGGCCTTCTCCTTTAAATGTTAAATTAACTTTTAAACCAGATGTAGTGAAGATGGTTTAATGTCAATGCAATACTTTAAAGAAATGTGTGAATACAATGTGAAAAAAGGATCATTGCCTGAAGCTTTATTTTAGCAGTACATCCAGCTGCAAACTCAGGCTCTCAAAGGAGCATTCTGCTGTTTTAAAAGCCACAGTGTGCTCAGTACAAAGATCAGAGCAGCTAATAAACAGAGTGAAGCAACAAGAGAGTCACATAGTCCCCCAAGGAACTGTCTACAACACAGCATTTTAGACTTAAACTCAAAATCAAACCGAAATAAAAAAATAATATGAATATAAATATAATTAGATAACTTTGGATTGAAAATGCCAACAACTTGACCAAGTTCAGCATATAAGAAGAAAAAAGAAAGAAGTGACTGCAGCTTTATGTAAAGTTTTTGAATGCTTGCTCACCTTCTATCCAGATCTGAGGCAGCAGCATAGTGCAGGGCGGAGCGCCCCCACTGGTCTGTGGCATTTATGGCAGTGCCACATGCCAACAGAGTCTCCAGACACTGATAGTGACGGCTGGCAGCCGCATAGTGAAGAGGAGTCCTGGAAGTGAGAGAAATTCAAATGAAGACAACAAAAGTAACTTCATTCAAAATGCAATCAAAGGGAAACAGATAAGATAAGATAAGATAAGATAAGATAAGATAAGATAAGATAAGATAAGATAAGATAAGATAAGATAAGATAAGATAAGATAAGATAAGATAAGATAAGATAAGATAAGATAAGATAACCTTTATTAGTCCCACACGTGGGAAATTTGTTTTGTCACAGCAGGAAGTGGACAGTGCAAAAGTTATGTATCAAAAATTAGAATATAATCAGAATAAATAAAGTACACAACTGTACAGAATAGAATAAAATACTATATACAGTAGAATAAAATAGAACAAAATATACCATACACAAGAATTTGAAGACCTGCTTTTTTTCTTTCCTTTTTATTTTGACGTTTCTTAAAAAGTTTAGAAAGCTGTTCTCCACACAGCAACATGAAGTACCTGCCACACTTATCTCTCCTGTTGTGGTCTCCTCCACTGCTCAGGAGCAACTTGACACAATCCACATTACTGCACAAAAACACAGAGACGGCAGTTATTACTCAAAATGACGCTTACAGGTGAAGGATTTATGATCCTTAGGCAAAAGGAAAATGTTTGGTTACTGAAAAACATGCAGCATAACACTGAACTGCTGAGCCAGGTTCTGGCAGAGGCTCCTGCCCATAGGGGGCCATGTGATTGTTGTAAGGTCTTAACATAATCAATAAATAAAACATAATCAAATTAATGCCATTAACACCATGACTTGTTCTCATATTTAGACCATCATGCCGAGGCTAACACAGGCACTGGTTTTATTCCGTTACCACAGCAGCTAATGTTATCATGTCCTGGCTGATGTCAGAACACAAATGATTTTCCATTTCTGGAAGATTTTATCATATTTGTTCCACCTGGCAATTTCTCCTCAGACCTTTGCTGCACTGACTATATTCTCATATCTGGAAAGTAATGGACTCACCCTCCGGCAGCAGCAGCGTGGAGGCAGGTCCTCCCCAGCGTATCTGGAGTGTCTATCTGAAAGCCTGCAGACAGGACCGAGTCGTTACACATTATGCTAAACCTCCGACCTGATGGGAGCAGCGCAGGGAAACGAAGGAGGGCCAGACAAGACAGCAGCAGCAATCACAGAGAGAGAGGAAGAGAAGGAGGCGGAGAGGGAGACAGGGGTTAGTGTGACAGGTGGGGAAACGAGGGTTACACAGACGATCATGCACATAGAGGAAAATACAAGGACAGGTTACACACAGAGAGAGCCACACATCTTATCTTCAGGTCAGAGACACATTCAGACAGCCTCACAGGATAAAGTGCAACAAGACAAACGGCGCAACGCAACACAGCTTGAATTAAATGGACGTTTGACACTGTAGGGTGATTAGGATTTTTACAGATACGCAGATAAATAAAGTCATCATCAAATTAATCCATTATTATGGTTCTGCAATGTTTACATGGGACGTTTTAATCAGAGGAAACGTACATTTATTTAGAGGTAAAGCTCGTTTACATTTATAGGGTTCACCTTTTGTCTGCTAATAATCCAGCAGATTACTCTGATTGTTCATCTATAGACATATTCTGCCTTTGCATTAAATATAATGGAATGAAGTAAGCACCACAAAAACTGAACAAAACTCAACAGTCATTTCTTTTTTGAAACATTGTGATTACTTAGTAGTTTCATGTAGGAACTGGGATTTCTTTTGGCACACCACCCCGTGCTAAAGTCACCACGGCACCATGAAAACACCAAAGTCACCCAGTAAAGATGGCGTCCACCATGAAACTGCTCACAACTACGTTTTTTGGAGTAACCTAGTTATTATTCCTGGAGGAGAAATTACTAGTAAATTTTTGGATGCATTTCCGAGAAGGCATTTTCTCTAAAACTGGTGGACTCGTGCTAAAGTCGTGCACATTTCTTTCCATCCTGAAACATTTACTCAGTTTAGCTTCTTAAATATGATCATTTTCAGTTTCTCCTCCGAACTGCTCATTTTAATGTTATTCTTTAGACAAAACAAGCCATGCAAAGTCATAATTTGAAAGAAATTGTGGAAATGAACAAAAAGGCCTTTAAAGAATATTTGAAACTTGTAACGGGCTGTTTCTATAGCACTGAATTATAAGTCTTACCGAGTCCAGGCTCAGATTGGCACAGGCTGCACGTACACGTGTACGCTTTCTTTCACATCCACATGATTATCAGAGTTAGACCTACAATTGCATAGCTGACAGGAAATCACTCTTGAGATCCACGGTATGAAGGATTTTGAAATCCAAGATTTAGCTGTGGGTGCAGCAAACACAGCATTCCTGACCAAACCCAGTACTGCAGCTGCACAACACACAAACACATGTAAATGACTTCTTTGTTGTTCGCTGCAGCAGCTCAGCAGAGCCATGTGAGGAGCCCAGTTTCATCCACACACAAGCGCTGGCGCCTTGTTAAATCATCAAGTTAACTGGAAGCACGAAGAAGTCGGGTCTTTTCTCAACTTTTGTTTAATGCAAAGTTTCTTCGTCTGTTTTCAGAAATAAAAGTTTAGCAGATGATATGAGAAGAAAATTATTTTACAGCACAACCAGCAGATTACTCTGATTGTTCATCTATAGACATATAGATATAAAGCAACACGGAAACTTTCTGATGTAAACAAGATAACTGCTGATAGAGGAGAATTCACAGGGATGCACTGTGTCCGGAGGGGAAATGAGTAATGAGACTGAGGCCTTGTCTTTTCAGGAGCATTGTGACCTGAATTTGGCTGGAGCTGAACGTGCCTGTGCAGAACAACAGCTGGACTCAACGCTCACTGAAGTTACACTCCAAGATGAAATTAAGACAACAGAAGTCCTCAGTCAGCACACTGAGGGCAACGTGCACATACGTAGAAATGCTGACTCGGCGTTCTTGGAACAACAAACAATAGCAAATAATTTCACTTTTTTAGACAAAAGCACATAAAACACTGTTTGTGTTTGATTGACTCAAAATGCTGTTAATGAAAATAGCATCCGTTCATGCATTTTTCATCAGCTGTTGCTAGCTAGTTATTATTTTTTTTCAGAAACAACCAGTTCACCCTCCTCTGCTCTGTAGGCGCTTGTTGAGCAGCTACACTCTGTGCTCGTGAACTCGACTTCCTGTTCTCTGTGGACACGCTGTGATGTAGCTGACGAGTACATATAAAGAATGCTTCCTGTGACACCAGGAAAAAAAGGACCATGTAGTGCAGGCTAAAGACCAACCAATGTATCAGCTGATGTTATCTATACCATCCTTCCAGACCATCTCCGAGGCAAGCTTTCCCAGATGAATGTGCCTGATCCCATCTGCCGGTGGATCACTGACTTCCTGACGGACAGGAAGCAGCATGTGAGGCTGGGGAAGAATGTCTCGGACTCCCGGACCATCAGCACCGGCTCCCCTCAGGGCTGTGTTCTTTCTCCTCTGCTCTTCTCCCTGTACACCAACTGCTGCACCTCCACCCACCAGTCTGTCAAGCTAATCAAGTTCGCAGATGACACTACCGTCATTGGGCTCATCTCTGACGGGGATGAGTCTGCCTACAGGAGGGAGGTTGAACGTCTGGTGTCCTGGTGCAGCCACAACAACCTGGTGCTGAATGCCCAGAAGACAGTGGAGATTATTGTGGACTTCAGGAAGCACACAGCCCCACTCCCCCCCATCATCCTGACTGACACCCCCATCACCTCTGTGGACTCATTCCGCTTCCTGGGTACCACCATCACCCAGGACCTGAAGTGGGAGCCCACCATCACCTCCGTCATCAAGAAAGCCCAGCAGAGGATGTACTTCCTGAGGCAGCTGAAGAAATTCAACCTGCCAACACGGACGATGATGCAATTCTACACTGCAATCATCGAGTCCATCCTCACCTCCTCCATCACCGTGTGGTACGCTGGAGCCACTATCAGGGACAAACAGAGACTGCAGCGTGTTGTGCGCTCTGCTGAGAAGGTGATTGGCTGCAGACTCCCATCTCTGCAGGACCTGTACACCTCCAGGACACTGCGGCGTGCAGCCCGGATCTCAGCTGACCCTTCTCACCCTGGACACAGTCTGTTTGACCTGCTCCCCTCAGGCAGGAGGCTCCGGTCCATTCGCACCAGAACCTCTCGCCACAAGAACAGTTTCTTCCCCTCTGCTGTTGGACACATGAACAATAACCACATGACTGTCCCCGCCACTAACACATGACCCTACGCTGTGTCACTGCATCATTTCATGTCTGGCACTGATCACCACCTGCACTCATGTATATATCTTTCTACGTAGCACTCTTAATTCTTATTCTCATGTATATATCTCATGTATATCTCATGCACATATCTTTCTTTCTACATAGCACTTTAATTCTATTGTTTGCACTGAAGCACCGCAGCAAATTCCTAATGTTGTAAACCTCAACATCTGGCAATAAACCCATTCTGATTCTGATTCTGATTCTGATTCTGATGCCAGTCTATCAATGTCTGCATTTATTTTTTTTTAATAAATAAGAGATGGGAGAAACCTTCTTCAGGGAACTTATGAGTGTTGAAGTTGGATAGTTTGTCCACCAGAGGATGTGCCACATGTTGCCCACACCTGTTTGAAGTCCCACAAACACAACAGCCAGCTGATCGTATCAGGTCAGGCAGACAAATATTAGAGAGATCTTTTTATGTTTTGTACGTCTCAATAAGACGGGAAACATCATAGGACAATATATCTGAATTTTGAATTTTAAATCAGCTGATTTTGTTACTAATGTTAGAAAATACTGGCAATCACCAAGGTCACCACTCAGGTATCAATTTCAGAATACTAGCTGACTTCCTTCTTGTGTTATTGCATTCAGAAAATGTTCAGAAAACATGACCTCTGACATTGAGGTCAAACTCGTCCGAGATTATTATTAGACACACTTATGGTATCAATTTGAGCTTCTACATTGCCTCATTCTCAACTTTTCGCATTTACAAACATTTACTCTATTTCAAGCTTTGACTAACTTTGAAACTGTAGCACCACAGGGCAGAAAATAAGGCAAAGCTAAGTTTAACTAAATCCATCATGCACCATTTCCCAGTTAGCTACCTGACGACAGCAGCTTCCGGCAGCAGTCAGAGTGCGCATTCAAGGCAGCCAGGTGAAGAGGAAACATCCCGTGGACTCCTCGCCTTTGGAGAAAGACATGGGTATCTCTTTATCTGCATAACACGTCATTGTAACCAATAAAATTCTCAACAAGTCAACAAATAAACAAACAAACCTGGTGCAGTCGGCTCCGCTGGTGATAAGCGTGTTGATGAGGAGCTCGTGGCCATAGCGAGCAGCAATGTGAAGGGGAGTGTTGCCATCCTTGTCCACACTGTCGATCTCTCCGCCTGAAACAAAACGCGAAAAAAATAATGACCCAGTGGAGTTAAGGCAGCTTTAAGACACCGCGAGACAAACACAAGCATAAAGAAGTCTCACCGTTCTGGATGAGGGTCTGGGAGCGAGTGAACCGTCCGTGAACCGCAGTCATGTGGAGAGGACTCTTTCCATCCCGACTCTAACGTGGACAGAGAAGAAAAAAAGCTTTCGAATGAAACACGGACTTCAGACTTCAGTGTTTTTAATGAGCACCCTTAGCAGAAGAACACCCCCAAAGCGTAATGTTGCCACTTCTGTGCTCGACTCTGGGGACGGTGTTCTTTGGGTCACATTCAGTATTTTCTAGAATATTTTTACATTTCGTAATCCTCTCATTCAACATTCTAGAATCCTGGTAATATTTATCATTTAACATTCTGCAACTTCCCTGTTGCCTTTGGTGGACAAATTATGCAACATCAGCACTCATAAGATAACTGAAGGGTATTTCTCCTGTCTCTGCTTTACTTTGCAAAATTTCATTAATCAGCAAATAGCCACAGTTCATTTATTTAAACACTTTAAAATCATTTTCAAGAAAGCCCAAAATATTGACTAAAAAAGTTTTTAGCTTTAGCATTTAGCATGTTGTACCAACTAGCATGTCCACAGCATGTCTTTATCCTGTCTTCCTGCTCTCACCCCAACCGGTTGCAGCAGATGGCCCCGCCCCTCCCTGAGCCTGGTTCTGCCGGAGGTTTCTTCCTGTTAAAAGGGAGTTTTTCCTTCCCACTTTCGCCAAAGTGCTTGCTCACAGGGGGTCATATGATTGTTGGGTTTTTCTCTGTACGTATTATTGTAGGGTCTACCTTACAATATAAAGCGCCTTGAGGCGACTGTCGCTGTGATTTGGCGCTGTATAGATAAAATGAAATTGAACTGAGCTGAACTACTCGAACTGTCGACACAGACACTTCAGGTTCAATTGCAGCAGCACTCGTTTACCACAGAATACTAAAACACCTCTTAATGTGTCTAAACTTAAGTCTGTATTTTTTTGTTCCATAAAAATAAAAATAAACATCACCATTACCCTCGATATACAATAATAGCTGGGCTCCAGTCTTGCCAGTAACTATATTTCTCTGTACCTGTACATTGACTTCGGCCCCATTGTTGACCAGGAACTCCAGGCAGAGCGCTCCGTGTGTGGAGGCAGCAGCAAAGTGCAGCGGGGTGAAGCCTTTGTTGTTGGCCTGGCTGACATTGGCCCCATAATCAATCAGCTCACTGACAACAGCGTCCTGACCATTGAAACAGGCCACGTGGAGAGGCGTGTTTCCAAATGCATTGGGCTCATCTATCTGTGGTCAGAGAAAACAGAAACATATAAAGACTAGGTAAACTCTTTCAAGGTGCAAAGGGAAAACGGCACAATCAGCTCAACGTGACTAGTACTTGTCAAATCAGTTATAACTCCATTAAAAAGCAATAAAGCTAGTAAAAATATTTAGGGCATATTTGGGTTAGATAATAGTTTATGTTTAGATAAAAGTAATAGACTGTATGCTTATGCTATATGCTAGCTAAAAGAAGTGAACGAAATGGTTCACTTACTGAGGTCAGCAGCATATTTCTGAGGTATATAAGAATGAGCTGGCTCTAACTTGTGAACGATGCAATGAATGCTGGTCATGTTAGGATTGGTCTGTTCACTCAAGAAGGGACTGTCTGTCTATCTCTGTAGGGCATTCTGAAGTAAACAAGCAGGCGTATGAGTGACACGCAGAAGGAATGTTTTGAGGATTTCTTTTTAGATTCAAGGAAAATCTGACTCTATGTATCCTTTTTTTCCCTCTTTTATTTAGTTAGTGGTAGTTTTCACATTGAAACAGCAGAGGTACAGTGATGGCATTTTGAAAAGCTGGAGTGGGATCTAACTACTCTCCACAACATCCTCTCTACTGTGAGGGATCACTCGAAGCACTCGGAGTGAAAGTAAACTTCTGAATGTATTTTTGTTTGCAATGTGGACTGTTTGAAAATTAGGGACAAAAGCGTGTGTTTACGTGGGTGTATGTGTCCTGACCTCAACAGACAGGTTGAGCAGGTGTTTGACGACGGCAATCTGTCCACTGGAGGCTGCCGTGTGAAGCGGAGTGTATCCTCGTTTGTCTTTGCAGCTGATCTCTGCGCCTTTGTTTACCAGCAGGCACACCACATCCAAGTGACCTGAAGGGGGATTATAAGAAACACTGACACTCAGCTGATTGGTCGTCCTTTTCACCGAAGCACTGCTCCGATGAACCGCTGATGTCTTTGTAGACCTTAGAGGTTGTTGTTATGTTTTTGTTGGTAGGTTTTTGTTATGTTTGGACTGGTTTTCCATTTCCTTTATCTCTGTGACATGTGCTTAACAACCTTCACTTCTGTCTCTTACCCATGAAAGCTGCCCAGTGCAGAGCTCGGCCATCCTTTTTATCAAAGGCATTGATGTTGGCTCCTTTAGTGAGGAGAAGGTTTACCATCTAACAAATAAACAGAAAGGACATGAGAAGGAAATATTAGAGGGAGGTGTGCGCAACAGGATGTGTGAGCGGGCGGGTCTTTTTATAACAGCATTGTAAATCCATCTCATCTCTCAGCCCAGTCGCCGCATAAACACACCGGAGGGCCTATCGAGCAGAAATGAAGGCACCGTCCATTCAGCTCCGCTCCACAAATCTGCCGCCTCTCATTGTTAATTTTAGATCTGGCACGCTGGTGAATGATTCTGTCTAAGATGAGGAGTGCTTCAAAATGCACAGCCCACTTAATAATCCCAGTGACACAGCTGCACTCGCCCACCTGTTTCCTTCAACCAAGCTATTCAACCAGAACAGCACAAAGGACGGTTACGTCACAGCCTGTTTATTTGTGAACTGCAGTGTGAAGTGCAACCGAATGCGGCCCCACTCTGCAGCTTACGTGCTGATCATTTACTTCCAGTGCTTAAAAAGACGGCTCCAGGCTGCTTTACCTCAGTGTGGCCGTTGAGGGCAGCGTGGTGGAGAGCAGTGCGTCCACCACGATCTGACACGTTGACGCTGCTCAGCAGTGGGATGATGATCTCAGCGCATCGCAGCGCGTTATTCGCTGCTGCGACATGCAGCGGCGTCTGCCAGTTCTTGTCCCGCGCGTTCACGTCAGCAGAGTGGCGGATCAAGACTCGAACAGCCTCCTGAGGAAGAATTTGGAATTTTGCACATACCTGAATCATGTGACACCTGAATAAATGCAGTCCAAGCCTGCAGATAAACTGATCAGTCAACTGATATCTCAGAACATTATTTAACTAATGAAAGTAATGCCATTAAAACAGGGTAAGCTTCCTCTTTGTAAATCCCCTCCTGACTAACGTACTGAGACAGTTTTTACTTCAGCTCTTTTCTTTAGCTAGCGCTATCTAAGTGGTGCTAATCTTTGAAATGGGAGGAATTTTTTTAAAGTGGCTTTGAAACAAATAAATAAAGAGTTTTCTTGTAATGATGTGAGTTTATAGGTTTTTTAACGGAAGACACTCCCACTGAGATGTCACATGAAGCTCCGCATAGGCATCAATGATTTTACAATTAGCCTTAATGTTCTAATTAATATTAAAATTATCAGATATTATTTATTCTAATCTTTTTAGTATATTCACCTCATTTAGGGATTTCCTCATACTTCATGCTGTTGTTCCTATAACAGTATTTATTCTCAGTAATCAGCACATCAGTGAGAACACAGTTAAACCTGTAACACGTCCTAGGACTGTTTAACATTAACTGAGCAACATATTTTCTGTATATACAGCTGTGCAAAAGTCTTGAACCACAACTTATTTCCTTATATTTTGCTTTCAGGGAACCAGACTTGGACTACTTAATCGAATTAGAAGAAAGTACATGATAAATGGACCGATTCTTACATAGCGCTTTTCTACTCTACTGGTCTGCAGTACGGGGGCCCCACAGGGAACTGTGCTGGCACCGTTCCTCTTCACCCTCTACACTGCAGACTTCTCCATCAACTCCCCACGCTGCCACCTACAGAAGTTCTCTGATGACTCTGCCATAGTCGGCCTCATCACAGGTGAGGACGACTCAGAGTACAGACAGTGGACTGTGGACTTTGTGGACTGGTGTCAGCAGAACCACCTGCTGATCAACGCTGGGAAAACCAAGGAGTTGGTGGTGGACTACCGGAGACGCAGACCCACCACACTGACACCGGTGAACATCCAGGGAGTGGACATTGAGATAGTGGACTCTTATAGGTACCTGGGTGTTCACCTGAATAATAAACTGGACTGGAGCCACAACACTGATGCTCTTTACAGGAAGGGTCAGAGCAGACGCTACCTGCTGAGGCGGCTGAGGTCATTTGGAGTCCAGGGAGCGCTTTTAAAGACCTTCTATGACTCTGTGGTGGCATCTGTCATTTTTTTACAGTGTGGTATGTTGGAGCAGCAGTTTATCGGCAGCTGAGAGGAAGAGGTTGGATAAACTCATTAGGAAGGTCAGCTCTGTTCTGGGATGCACCTGGATCCAGTGCAGGTGGTGGGAGACAGAAGGACTCTGGCCAAAATAACATCTCTGATGGACAGAGTCTCCCACCCCATGCATGTTGCTGAACTGCAGAGCTCCTTCAGTGACAGACTGCTGCATCCTCGATGCATGAAGGAGCGTTTCCGCAGGTCCTCCCTCCCTGCAGCTGTCAGACTGTACAATCAGAACTGCTCCCAACAAACAGATGTTTACATCTGCGCTGTAACTGCAATAATTTAATCAACCAATTCGCACTACAACCTGCTTTGCCTCTTATCTGTAGTTATTTTTATTTCACTTAATAATAGTACAGTACTCTGTTTATAGTAACCATTATCCTTAATCTAAATATGTAAGAAAAATTGTGTATGTTTCTGTTCTGTGTCCTGTGTACTGTTTGTTTGTATATGTGTCTTTCTGGCTGCTGTTACAGCCAAATTTCCCCTTGTGGAACAATTAAAGGATTATTCTATTCTACTCTGAGTACTCAAAGCACTTTACACAACTTGTACATTCACTTGAGTACTTTTGGTGTCGAACTCCTCGAGGGCCGGCGTCCTGTAACTTTTCCATGTGTCCCTGCTGCAACACAGCTAAATAATATTAGTTGGTCATTAGAAAGACTGTATAGAACTGGACTGCAGGTGGCAATTCAGCCATTTGATTCATGTCACAGCAGCTCCTGAGTGAATGAATAAGGTGCAATAAAAGTACTTTTAGAAATACATTTTTTCTTTAAAACTTGCACTTTTATTTAAATATACTTGAGTAGGGTTAGGTGTCAGGTGTGTTGCAGCAGGGACACATGGAAACACTTCAGGATACCGGCCCTCGTCATTGTCATTCCTGTGCTTACTATCTAACATTCATATGCATTCATACTCCGATGGATGCATCGGCGTTAGCATCTTGCTCAGGGATATTTGGCATGCAGACTGGAGCAGACTGAGATCGAACCCCTGACCTGCTCTACCACCTGAGCTACAGCCAACCCCAGAAGCTTGCCAAAGAGAGCTCAGGCTATGTTGGTGAATTAGGATGTTCATTCCAGACATTGACTTTCAGCCTTGTAAGAACTGTACAAACTCTGCTTTATCCTTACAAACTATATTTCCCTGGTTGTTTGGTCATGTTTCAACTTCCCATTTCCCTGGCAAAGAAATGAGGGGTGGATCAAGACTTCTGAACAGTTGGAATATCTTGCACTTAAATGTAAAGACAGTGATCAGAATTTGAAAATAAAGTTAATCTGTCACATAAATACATACAGTCTAATAAGCAAGAGCTTGCTAAAACTCTAACCACTCTTAACGTGTACATATAAACCCATGATACTTGGTATCTATAAATGGGCACACAGCCAGTGGATCCTTCAGCTAGTCCTGCTATGATGAATTACCAGTATGGATACTGGGAGTTATGCAGCCAATGAACTGCTGTAACCCAGATTCCTTAAGATGGAGAACAGCGTGAGTTCTGGTTGAGACCTGAAAAGAAAAGTCATCTGTCTGCTTTCATGTAAAACACACCGAGGTTCCCTGACTGCACTGCCTGTGTGTGTGTGTGTGTTTTCACCTCACTCCGAGATGCAACAGCGCGATGGAGAGGGGTCAGCCACATGTTATCTTTGGCGTTGACACGTGCCCCTGCAGAGCAGAAACACAGCATGGCAAACACGGAAAAGATGTAACTTCACGTTTACAAAGCACTCTGGAAATTTCCTCACAGCTCCAGGAAACACCAGCCTTCCACTTCCATCAACTAACATGAGCCTTAGATGCATCCATACGGTGATTACTTTCACCAGAAAATGATGAAGCATATTGAGGGCGACAGTCAGGACGCTAGTGGCCGGGCTACGTAAAGTTTTAGCCAATTTAATATTATCAAAACAATGTAGGGGTTTGTTTGTGTGTTTGTTTTTAAATTGGACACGAGCTAACTGTATTTTATCTGGGATGCTTTAAATGTCATAAAGCTCCACATCTACATTCATTCAATAAAAAACAACAACAAAAACAGCTGAAATCTGCAAGAAAGACGTGGCGTGTTTTACCCGAGAGGATGAGGAGTTCGGTGATCTCGCCATCGCCCAGGAAGGCTGCTGCATGCAGCGGAGTGCGCTTCTCTGCATCCTGATGGAGGAACAGTGGTGTGTTATGAGACAAGTGACCCTCCCACATATGAGCACATGTCACACAGTTACAGTCCTAATTGTCTTCTGGCAATTTTCCCTCTGTGATGGTTTCTGTTATCTGCTTGTATGACTTTGCGGCTGTTTGGTCGAGTCTCTGTGGTTGTTGTCGTGGGGGGGGTTGCCCCTTTGTGGTCGTTTCTGTGTCTCTGTGTGGCAGTTATATGTGTCTTTATGTTTCTTTGGGGGTGTTTTTTGTCTATGTGTGGCTCTTTTGTACATGCTTGCAGTTGTTCTGCATTTTTCTCGAAGGCAAAGCCAGTCTGCACAGCAACATTTAGAGCGCTCTGTGGAGTTTTCCTGTAAACACAAAAGCCTCGGTTTACATTTACCAAACATACAGCGTACCATCAACAGATGGATCTGATAACGAAATCTATAAGTATTTAAATCCAGTGCTATTTCCATTCATGCAGCTGGTATGAGGTCACAGATGAGTAGAGGATCAGTGACCTCGTGCTCAGAGCGTCTCATTGAATAAATGCCCATCACACTGGCTGAGTGGGCTGACATAAGCAGAGAGGACAGCCCCGACATGTGTTGTGTATTTATACCCATATGAGCAGATGTGTAAATAAACACTCACCCTGAACTCTGATTTTACTGATTCTTAACTCGGAGCCCTAATTCCCTCATTCTAAAACAGGAAGTGGGGGTTGGAACGAAGAAAAAGGTGGTTGCCACCGAGTCCAGTTTTATTTCCCTAAAAGCTGACTTTGGGCAAAGGAAACTTTTTCTGCACTAAAACATGCACGCTTACAGACGATGGCGAGAACACAAGTGCTTTGTGTGAATATTTGTGTCCTGGATGAACAGAGTTATGGTGAAACCACTTAAATTAGATTGATATTCTTTATAAATTCAGCACATGCAGGGTGAACTTCTTATCATGTGTCACTTATACACATCTGTCATGTTTATAAATGTAGAAACCAAGAGCTAAAAAAAAAAGAGCTCACTCTTCCTCCACTTCACAGCAGCAGCCAGTGAGGTAAATACCTGCATACAGTTTATTTGTGAATACAAACCATCTGCTCTGTGGAAAATATGAATAGGTGAGTGTTTCACATGCACAGAGACAGAATGCCTGTTTGGTGTACATGTGACCATACCAGAGCGTTGATGTCTTCAGACTTGTATATGAGCATACGGATCTCTTCAGAATCTCCACTGAAGATTGCCTGGATGAGAGGAGGCTGTGGGGACGAGAAAGAACAGTCACGTGACCACTACGGCCGTTACAAAAGGCTATGATCCTTCCCACGGTATGAAGTGCTGCCTATGTGTGCAGTACTTAAAGCTGCAGCGTGTACAAAAACTGCAGACTGTACACAAAAGAAATGCAAGCCTTCCCTTACTTCTTATATCTCCCGTTTCTCTGTGAGACAGAGAAACTACTGTGGAAAAGTTTTGGTAGATACACATCACAAAAATAAAAAAGGGCTCAGTGTCTCCGATGCCCCTATTATTCTTTTCAGGATGAGAGAGGTGAGGTAAATACAGGCCCAAACAGCAGATATCAGAGGCTTTTGAGGAATGCAAAAACACAGAAAACTGGGACAACATGTGGCGGACTTAAAGGCCAGTTTTTAGGTTCAGGTTCATGCAGGTTTTGCTAAACAGTATTAAAGCCAAATATGTTCTTTAAATGTTTGTATTAAATAAATAAATAAATTTAACAATCAAAATTGTCACGAGTGAAACAGCAGCCAATGTCCAAAGGCAAACCCTGAAAAGGAAGATTCTGACAAATTAGAACAAGTTCTGGTTCTTTGGAAGCAAAGTATGGGAATATCATTTTTCCTGATTACATTTCTGTTAACGATTAACCTGTTTTGAAACAAGCATGGATTAAATTCTGAAACACAATCATGATCTATGCACTGACATTATATAAACTCATGACTTTTTAAAACTGTACCTCTATTTTCTACTTTAGCCTATGAGGATTGCAGGTAATGTACCCAGTTTAGGTTCAGTTTATCTCATTCTGCTTAATCTATTAAATTATCAGCTAGCTTTATTTTGTTTAGGTTATTGTATCTAATGTACAATAACCTAAACAAAATAAAGTCATTATCACTGGTGTTATACTATTTGGGCTAAAATAGCAGGTGATGTTAGCTTGTTCAGGCTAGCAAAGGAGCTAACTATTCTTTTTTTTAGGCTAGTATGTTATGTTGCTATGATATCATTGTCATAGCAACATCAGTAGCAGGTTAATATCATTACAAAAAATTTTAAGCATTAATATCTAAATATGTTTCTTTATTGTTATTTTTATAAATTATTAATATTCTGAAGGCGGCAAATTTGTATTGGAGAACAAGAGTAACAGGATGCTAAGGACTACCAGTTTTTAGAAAATGATTTTTTTAAAGACAACAGCAAATGCTCCCATTTGAAAACGTGAAAAACAAACAGATATAGCTCCTTTACTTAAAAAAATACTAAAAACACAATTACAAATATAGTCAAAATGTCTCAATTTAAAATTTTGCAAAATTGAAACCGAAATGTAGATGATGTGTAGATTGTGCTCATTGTGTTATTTATGAACCAGGCTGAGCAGAGGGAGGCCTCACTTCACTTCCTGTGCGTTTCTGCTACTCCTGCCTCACTTCCTGTTACACAGTCTCTCCTTCTCAGAAACCTGAGAGAGGAACCAACCACAGAGAAGTTTTTCACTTCTGCTTTAAAAAATACAGCACGCCACAACACTTCTTCCTCATCTGACTGTTTCATTCCCCTGAATGTAATTTTGCTGCAGCATCCATCATCTCACTCACTGCTGAGAGTGAAGGCAGACACGTGTGCACAGCATGTCGCAGGACTGTAGCTGTTACTTTTACTTGCAGTACACAGGAGTTGCTTTTCTACCACACTAATGTTTAAAGCTGCTAGTTCAGATCAGATCTAATGTGTAACACTGACAGAGTCACACAATAATGCAAATGAGCTCATCTATGCTCGTTCCCACACTCACAAAGTTGCAGTGATGGAGTCAGGATTATAGGCATATTTAGCTCGATGCTTAGTGGCTGTAACAAAAACACTCAGCTGGCATCTCTCAGGAGTTGGCTGGTACTGCCACAAGAAGGCAACGATTCATAGGATGTGTCAGGGGAATACCTTAGTAGAAAAGCTAGTGTCCTCTGTTGGGAACTCTAGTAAATAAATCCAATAACTCAGAGAAATGCTAAGTGAGAAATGCAGTGAAGCTTGAGGAAGACAGGTTTAGACAGGAAATGACATCAGGACTTGGCTTTCTGCACTAGTCTTCCTGGTATATCATCCCCACAGGCTATTTCAAACACAGGAGCTCATTATTGCAGCTTGCACACATACACGCACGCAAACACAAACACACACACACACACACTTCCCATTAGCCTTAAGGCAGAACCAATGTGACCAACATCCCGTTAGTAACCAATAACAATGAGAAAATGCTCTTCAACGTGCAGTGTCAGCCTGCCGGTAACAGCCAAACATATTTGGCCATAACATATGCCTTTTTGTGTTAAGGATCTAATAATTATATATTTTAAATAAAAAGTCACACTTCTTCTATTCTCAAGTTCAAGTATGTCAACTGTTTAAAAGGCCCAAACTCTATAAATCAGAGAAATCGAACACGTGCTCACACAAGAGCTACTAGAAGAAAATTTTTGCAGTAACTCTGAAAGCTGATGAATATTTTTACTACTTTTTTGGTGGTGACTACAGACCAAAGAAAGTCAGTGACGTTCAGCAGTTTCAAGTGACTACTGGCAAAAAAACAAAACCACTAGTGCCTTGAAATAGGCATGTCCCAATATAAACCTATCTCAACTTTGAGGTGTGCAACCAATGAGACTGCAGAACACATATGACTCTGTAATAAATACTTTAAAGGTTCTCCATTCACTAAAATTAAAAACAAAAGACAATGTTGATCTCTTTAAATGTTACTGTTTTATGACATCTACACCTGGTGTAATCCTCTACAAAGCCTGGATTTAACAACAGGTTATAGGGATGCGGGAGATGTTTTTAACACTAGTTACTAGTCAGGAGCCATTGTTGTTTGTGGAGTAGCAATGCTTCCAAAGGCTAATGTTAGCTTAACATTTATGAAAGCACCTAACCTTATTTTTCTTTGGTCTAAATCAGTAATTAATAGAACCCTGTTTGGGCCACAAACAGCAGAAGACGTGGAAATTCACTGAGCTTTATTTGTTGGTGCAAAAATGAAGCCAAGATGAAAGTTCCTTAAACCTAAATTCCACGTGAAGGCCAAAGACGTGGTTGCAAGACGACTAATGTTGTCCAGTTTAGATTCATCAATCAGCTACCATTAACATGTTTTGGCTTGTGCTATCCTGTTTAAGCTAATGGAGTGCTGCTTCTAAAAGCAAGCTGGGTCATTAGCATTCAGTACATGTGTTTTTTGGGGGAATTTCTGAACACTGATTTTACTAATCGTGAACAAGAACCGAGTGGAACCAGCTATTAGAACCTGAGGTTCTGGGCCGGTGCAGGACAATCCTCTCTCCACCTTATACTGCACAAACATCCTGCATCTGATTACCAATGTTTTCATTCCACTGGCATCCTCCAAACACACTAGCAGGCTAATCTGAAATATATGTGCTCTGCAACAATGCCTTAATTTCCGCTGATGCCTGAGGTAACAGGCCTCATACTGGCTCAGTCTCTTCTCCTCAGGCTCAGTGGCACACTTCAGACTTCCTCAAACAGTGAAAGCGTAACAAGTTTCGTTTTGTCCTTGTAATTACCTGGAAACGTTCCTTGTAATTTCCTGAACACGATCCACTATTCAGCTTTGTAAAGACAATCCTATGGTTTGGGGCTAATTATAAAGAAAGTTGAGAACGTTTTGAAAGTTGAGTTTAACACGAACAATTACGTATTTGAAAAGGACAAAATCGTTCCCATTTACTTCTGTTTGCAGTCATTTTTAAAGAGGTCTCAATGTTTCACCTGCTTCAAATCGTGTGCACATCTACAACAGACACATAACTGTGCTTTGGCACAAAGTCAGAAGTCAACGACTTCCTGTACTTCCTTTGTGTTCTGCGATGAGTTTTTTTTTTACCCCACAGAGTCTTTCATTTCCACGCACGCACAAAAAACGAGAGAGAAAAAAAAAGTTGATGTTTATTCACAAACACATCCGAGGAATTTTAGACATGACGTCAACCTCGGAATCAATTCAGCAGATGACAAGTTAAAAGAGACGTTACAGCAGTGGGATTGTTATGGTACCCGCTGTTGATAAGCCCGGGATGAAAAGAAAAAAGTTTGAGGCATCCAGTTATCAGGCATCATCAGCATGTCTGAAAATAACAGGAAGTGCTACACTTCTAGGTCATACACACAGACACACACACACACACACACACTCTGACAGCAGCCCTTGCTTCCCTCAAGACATATCTCACATGGCCACATGAGAGCTCTGCAGAGAGATGCTGAGTCAGTTAACGTTGAAAAAAAATCTTAATGTGAGATTATGAAGGACCTCTGAGGGTCGTGATTCTCAAAGTCCTGTTTTAATAGGTGGTGTTGCTTTTGAATTTTTATTTACAAAATCACGTACTTTTACACTTCCATGCTCACATCTGCTCAGAGAGGTGTGTATCTGTGCTGCTGCCCACAGAGAGATCTTTGTAGTCACTGTGTATCTCTTCATTTTCTGCCCATATGTAGCTGGTTGTCTATGTGCAGCCATCATTTATCTATTTGTAGCTGTTGTGTGTCTTTGTTATCAACAACTATCTCTTTGTAGCCAGTAAGTGTCTCTTTGTAGCAATATTGTGTCCTGTAGCTGTTACAAGTTTCTTTGTAGCCTTTAAATGTTTCTTTGTCACGTTTGTGATTCTTTTTGTAGCAGTTTGTCTAATTGTACTTTTTAACCAGTGTGTGACTGTAAAGTAACATAACAGTCGCAGACTGTGCCTGAGTTTTAAATGTAAATGTTCAAATTTATATTTCTCTGAACACCTTTAGGGCTGCTTGTTTATGACTTGTTTAAATAAAAATTCTTATTTTTCAACCTCTGCTGAAGAGTACTGTACACATCATGTCAAGTATGTCTCCTTGGGACAATTTAAATTTTTGGAGTTGGAGGTCATTTTGGAGGTCCTTCACAAGGAATCTGAAACATTACAGCACTGCTGACATACAGCCAGTAAGCATTTCTAACATTTTCATTGTGGGGCACAGGTACAGGGACCATACAAATGCACTCTTTGTCAAAATGCAAGCTATTAAATTCCAAGGCTTGGTGCAGCTTAAAACAGTGCAAATAATGTATAAAGTAAGAAATAAATTGCTTCCAAAAGAAATCTGTAAATTGTTCATAGAAAGAGAAAGTGGGTATAACTTAAGAGGGAAATGGAATTTAAAAATACAAAGTGCTAGAACAACTTTAAAAACTACGTCTATCTCAATTGCAGGAGTTAAATTATGGAACAGTCTAACAGAAAAGAAAGTAAAAACATAAACCAGTTTAAATTAAAATATAAAAACCTAATTTTAAATAAGTATAAGAATGAAGAAAACAGGGTTAACCCAGGACGGTAATGTTGCTGGAAATGCTGTTTCAGTTCTTTTTGGGGTTTTTTTTGTTTGTTTGTTTGTTTTTCCATAACTTGTGAATCTGCAAAGTTACACATTCTGTATTTTTCATATGAAAGAAACTATACTGTGGTGGGGTTTGCTTATTTCTTGTTTTTGATTTATGTATGTTTGTTTTGTTTTGCTTTATTTTTGTTTCATATGTTGTTTGTTTAATTTAAGACTAAAAGAATTTGCTCGATTTGTTGATATCTTGAAATTAACAAGAGCCAAACTGATAGCTGTGAATGACTTCAACTAATAATTCAAACCTCAAATTTAGTCTGTGTACTTTAAATTCAAAGAAAAAAGAAAAAAAAAGAAACACTGTGGTTGAAAAATTGAGTTTCAAAAAAATGGACAGGTTAAAATCATTTTAATATTATACTGAATAATTCATCAAGTAAATATTTCAGCCAGAATTCTACATAAAAATTGTCTGATTAAATCGCCTTCAAAGTAAAATATTCTCTAAGCTCCTCTTCGACATGTTCAAGGTGAAACAATCAGTCAATAAACAGAAAAAGAATTTCTTTAAGAAAAATTTTAAAACAATATCCACTGAACGAAGATTTTAGCTTTTTCAAAGACAACTTTAAATTTTGCGGTTTAATTACAGAGCACAATAGCTTCTGATTATCAGCTAGTTCATTAATTCACAGTTTACCACTGAACAGATTAGAAAAGCACTATATAAGAAGAAAAGCAGGATCTATAAGAACAAAGGACATACTTGGCTTTTGTTCATTTTTACCAAGAAGCAAGTTTAATAAGTCAGTTACAGATTAATTACACTATACTGTGTGCACCAAAATGCACATTTTATATGAGTGTTTTTAAAAGATTTTAAATGAAATGATGATAAATCATCTCATGGGCAAAAGATGGCCCAGAAGTAGAAGCAATCCGGTTGTTCAGTCTGATGTCACTAGCCGTGTCTGGGTCTAAACTCCGCTGCAGGTCCATATATCAAACGATCACTATGGCATTACTGAGAGTTGAAAAACTGTCTAAAGTCTTTCATCTTTAATAAAATGATCAGCGTTCTGCTCTACCAGGTGTAAGAATTGAGTTTAACATCCAGGCATCCATGAAAACAGAATTTATGACATTTAACGGAGTTAGAAGTTAGCAGGGAGTTAGCTCGCTAGCTTCTATCTAAATACAATATAGCATGTCCTGACTGCGGGGTTTTGGAAACAAATTAAAACGTACAGCTCTGCTATCACTTCCAGCATAAATGAAGACAGAAAACTAAACAGCAGTGACGTTTGTAGGGTTACTGAAGTTGGGCTAGCTGGTATATAATGATGTGCTAGGTGACCGCTAGCGACACAGCTATGTTAGCATAATATAAACAAGCTAACTTTTTTTCCACTCGATAAAAGTTACCGTGAGTGTTCTCGGTGGTCAGGAACAAATGTAATCGCATGGCAGGATGCTGTAAAAGGACCAAACTTCAGCCAGGAGAACAACTGAGATAATCCATCCACAATACGAGGTTAGTCATTCAT
Organism: Diplotaxodon limnothrissa; assembly: GCF_057381915.1. Lineage (NCBI taxonomy): Eukaryota > Metazoa > Chordata > Actinopteri > Cichliformes > Cichlidae > Diplotaxodon > Diplotaxodon limnothrissa. The sequence continues at coordinate 14,279,711 of NC_140611.1, forward strand.
ATACTGCTGCATAGGCTGGGCTGTAGTTACATCCTAAGGTTTTAAAGACTGAGCTTAAATAAATGATTAGTGGTAATAAAAGCCGAGGGAGGTCAACAGGGATCACTGACTGTTTTAGGAGCTTTTTGAGATCAAATAGAAGAAAATACATAACATTAAACATGTTAACAACACAAAAGCCATATTAAACGCAGACTACTTTAGACCCGGAAGTAGGATTCGTCGCGTCATCACTGAACAACCGGATACAATTTACATGGGCTGAGTGTTACTACTCTGCAGGCTTTCAGAAACTGGCCAATGGGTTTGAAGGCGGACTTTTAGGGAGGGGACCTTAAAGAGGAAGGAGCTGAAGCAGCCTGATTCAGACAGGTTGCACTGAGAGGATGCATAAAGAGTCAGTGATCCACACTTACAACTGTGAACTGTGCGAGTCTATTTTAGCAAAGTCCAAGAATACAAAGCTTGAAAGTATTGTTTTCAAACTTAGGGGCCTTCCCTGGGACATACTCGGGTACTTTGACTTCAACACAGTAGTTACTGAAGACATTAACAGCTTACAGGAGGAAACAGAACAGGAAATGTGAGACAGATGAGCTGTCACCATTTTAACGACATTTACAACAAATAATAAGGCCATTTTCTTTTTTTAGTGTTATGCTAATTTATTGATAGAGTCCTGTGCCCAATCTGTAGGGAAGGAATCTATTTTATTATTTTCTAGGCTGTATAAAACTAAATAGCACAACATGTGCTACTGAAACACTTTCCTACCACACAGGAGGAGAAATACTGTGCTTCTGCAGGTCTGGAAGCTAAGCTAACTGGCTAGCTGGTCCTACCTGGTCGGCCAGTTTGAGAACAGCCATCTCTGGGTCAGCTCTGGCTGCACATCCACTCCCTCCGACACCGCAGCACCATGCACGGTGCGATGCTGAGCCCCGCTCCGCCTCTCCTTTCTCCGCTCTTCCCACGGGACTTGAGGCGACTAGGTGTAGCGGTGTGGCTTTGTAGCTCTCTAGGAGTCTCACGGGCAGACGCTGAGGGTGATGGAGGCCGGGCCGAGCACCAGGGCCATCAGCCCCGTTCCACTGACGCTATCTGCGGCTACGCTGCTGAGCACAGTCGGCCGCTCGGAGTCGCTGGGAGGCGGGGAAGCAGGAACGGCTCGACCGACCGGTGTAAACAATCCACATTTATGGCTGCTGCTGCTGATCTTCTGTTGATGCTTCTGCAAGAATATTCCAAGCGTCTCTGCGAGCTGTACACCGCCCACAGAAGGCTCTCTATCCCCCAGACTGCACAGCCTGTAAGCCTCCCAGAGAGGCAGCCAGGGTGAAGTCAGCTGAACGGAGATCACACAGGAAGTTCGTGCTTGTCTCTTTAGATGCAGAAGTGGAGGAGAAGCTTCCTCAGCATCAACAACAAGCAGAATACCCCTCGCTGCTGCCATCCACTGGATACAGAGAGAGGCCGAAGCGCAGTTACACGATCCAAAAATAAGTAACACAAAGCATGAAAAATGAATGCGTGTAAAGAGAGATGGCTGTGATGACTGCAGTGATGTAGGTTATATAAAGACGTAGTGTAATTTTCATTCCAGATATTTGTTCATGAATTAGTCCCACTTCAAGTGACAAATGTAATTTCTGATAAGATGGGCAGACATCAAGCACCATGTAGACAGAGCAGATTGTTCTTTGTGGACTAAAACCAGTTTAATCCATCCATCCTGCCTGGGAGCTCCATATTCCACATCTGCTATCCATCCTCTGCACATGTTCATACCATCTCAGGCTTGCCTCTAACGCTGTCTCCAAAATGCTCAATCTAAACTGTCCCTCCGATGTACTAATTTCTAATCCTGGTCATACTGAGATGAAAACTTTAACGTCTTCAGCTCTGCCACGTCCAGCTTGACTTCCCATCTTTTTGTTAGTGCTACAGTCTCCAAAACACACTACATGGCAGCAGGTCTCACTACCATCTTGTAAACCTTCCCTTTCACATTCATCTTCACCCACTCCACTTTGTTTGCACTCTCTTCTATACACTTCATTTCACTTTTATTTGTAGAGCACCAAAATCGCAACAGAAGCCACCTCAAAAAGCTGTGGTCTTTAAGGCAAAGACCCTACAATAATACTGAGAAAACCCCAGCAATCAAATTCCTCCTTTGAGAAGCACTTGGCGACAGTGGGAAGGAAAAATTTTTAACAGGAAGAAAGCTCCGGCAGAACCAGGCACAGGGAGCGGCAGCTATCTGCCCTGACCCAGATCTTTGTGCTTTGTGCTTCTGATGGTTGACCCCGGGTATTTAAACTCATTTACCTTCACTCTCTGTAGTCCTTGCATGTTCATCTTTTCACTGGTCTATCTCTCATTCACACATATGTGTTCTGTCTTGCTTTTACTAACTTTCATTCCTTTTCTCTCCAGTGCATACCTCCACCTCTCCATACTCTCCTCCACCTGCTTCCTACTCTGCAAACATCCTGGCTGCCATCATCATCAACCTGTCCATTGCCGCTGTGAACAAGAAGGGGCTCAGAGCCAATCCCTGATGTAATCCCACCCCCACTTTGAACACCTCCGGCACTCCTTCCAGACATCTCACCACTGTCTTGCTGTCCTGACTTCCTCGTGCATTTCTACAGTTCCTCTTTCTCAAGATCCACAAAGAATTGACAGTCACAGTGCAACTCCCGACCTCTACACTTCTCTATTAACACCCTCAAAGCAAACATCACATCTGTAGTGCACTTTCTTAGCACAAAGCCATTCTGCTGCTCACTGTTCATCACCTCTCTTCTGCTCTACAGTTGTGGTGAACATTTTACACACTCCTGGTGTACAGGGACCTTGGTGGTCCGATCCTGGCTGCTCCAGTCTCAAGTCTGCATCCCTAAGTAACTAACTCATCTCACTTCCTGCCTACATTCTCCCCCGACACCACCTTGCAGTCTCATATGTTTTTCGGATTGCACTTTCTGTAGTAGAAGTACTCCACCTGTGTGCACCTTCCTACTTTCTTATAGATCATCCAACTTACTCCAGATTTCCTTTCTTTTCTACCTGAAACCCAACCTTTAGTGCACTGACCCCCACTGCTCCTGGCTTTGCTTCTCTTACACCTGGTCTGTGCAAGTCATATATCTATCTTTCCTTCTTTCCATCGTGTTATCCAGCTCTCTTCCTTTGCCGATCACAGTCCCTACATTTAAAGACCCAACTCTCAACCCCAAACTCCTGCCTTTCCTTCTCTCTCGTCTCTGAAGATGCCTTTCCCCTTTCTTCTTCTTCCATTGTCTGCAACAAACATAGTTTATGAACAGTGAGTACACTGGCTTGTGGCCCAGCCATGGCTGGGTTAGACTAAACTTTAAACCACATCTTTACCCTAAAACATTGTGATTTAACTCATGTAGACTTTTTTTTGTCCCTACAAGGAAGTTTTAGAGGGCAATACTTAACTTATGACTTACATTGTTATCCTGAATATTTCCAAACCTAAACTTAAGGTAAATATTCCCCCTAAAATATAACCATCTACCTTTTGGGGACTGACTTTTTTGTCCCAGTAAGGAAGTTAAGAAGCCACAGTACAAGTACACAGTCTGTGTGGTTTTCATGCATTTCTGTTAGTTGTGCGTTCTAAAGGTTATAACGGAAGGAAACTGAAGGAAGTACGGTGCTGTGCTGTCTCTTGAACTTTTACTCACAGAGAAATGTCTCAATAGACTCTGGATGGTTCTCGTAGGGTAAATAATAACGACACAAGTCTTTTTGTAGTCCAATGAAAAATTTAGCCAAACTGAGACCTTTAATTTATGAACAAATGTGTTAGCAAATCCTGACATTCAGAAGCTGATACAGCAAAATATGTGATCATACCAGTCACTTCCATAACTGTTGCATGAGACAACACAAAAATCAAGCCTATATTATTCTAATTTTAGCCAAATGTAATATTTTTTTAGGTAGAATATAACATGTAAGTTTACATACATGCAGCAATGATTTGCAAATCTCATAAAACCATATTTTTTCACAAAAGAACAGAGAAGATATGTTGGATGTTTAATTGGAGGGGGGGCGGGGGGGGATCACTGTGTAGCAACCCCTCTTTGTTTAACAGCAGTCCGATTCTTGTCTCATATTAGATTGTGGCTGCTCAACAGTCCTGACTCTTCTGCTATAAAGTCATTGGAAAAGCTGAAGTATGCAGTTTAGCATTGTCTTTCTGAAATATGTGAGGCCTTCAATGAAAAGTATGTGATATGGATGGGATTATATCTTTCTCTAAAACCAGTATATACCTTTTAGCATTACAGACATCCCCTAAGTTTCCAGATGGAACTGAGCAATGATAACAAGCCAGGTGGTCAGTCTATTCTTTAGTCTGGAGGATGCCCGGTTCATGATTTCCAGAAACGAATTTCAAAGTTCAGTTTATCGTGGGGCGATCGTGGCTCGAGTTGGCAGTTCGTCTTGTAATTGTAAAGTTGCCGGTTCGAGCCCCGGCTCCGACAGTCTCGGTCGTTGTGTCCTTGGGCAAGACACTTCACCCGTTGCCTACTGATGGTGGTCAGAGGGCCCGGTGGCGCCAGTGTCCGGCAGCCTCGCCTCTGTCAGTGCGCCCCAGGGTGGCTGTGGCTACAATGTAGCTTGCCATCACCAGTGTGTGAATGGGTGGATGACTGAATGTAGTGTAAAGTGCTTTGGGATCCTTAGGGACTAAGTAAAGTGCTATACAAATACAGGCCATTTACCATTTTTTACCATTTATCTGAACACAGAAGAGTGTTCTGCTTTACCTTAGTGGATTTTCAATAAGCTTTCACCCAGGTGTTTCGGGATTCCTGATTCCTGAGTCCATGCAGTGATTACCTTAACATAATCATGCCGTCTGAGTGCTTGGAGGTCATGGGCATCCAATATTGATTTTATGGCTTGACCGTTGTGAGATTTCTCCAGATTCTCTGACTCTTTTGTACTGTACATGAGGAGGAGGAGCATCACTGTGAAACTGTTCCATAATTAATAGGCAGTGTTTTGCAGATTGGGGAAGATCTGTCCACTGTTACTTCTGAGAAACGATGCCTCTCTAAGATGCTCCTTTTCACTCAAGCAATGCTACCAGCATGTTGGCACTTACTATACCTCGTCAATGTTTTCCTTAAAAACAAACAGAAGTTTTGCTTGATTTACTCTGCTCTGCAGTAGCGTTGCTTTTCATCCACAGATAAAAATAATTTTTATCTTACCCTTGGTCTTGACACAGCTGTTCCGATTGGGTGCTGTAGCCCCTGGTTTTGATGACATGTGGGATGGTGTGTGGCTATTTACCACAAGAGGGACATCCACACTTAGTGGCATCATCTAGAGCAGGGTTAGGGAACTCCAGGCCTCAAGTGCCGGTGTCCTGCAGGTTTTAGATATCACCCTGTGTCAACACATCTGAATCAAATCATTAGTTCATTCCCAGACCTCTGGAGAACTTCAAGACATGTTGAGGAGGTAATTTAGCCATTTGAATCGGCTGTGTTGGATCAAGGACACATCTAAAACCTGCAGGACACCAGCAATCGAGGCCTGGAGTTACCTACCCCTGATCTAGAGGCAAGAGCAGAAAACCACTGGCTGAAACAGTGTTTAAAGCAGTCTGAAGCCTTTAATTTGTCTCACAAGGATTACTTGTATTTACACTGGCCTCATTATTTCAAACACCTTTAATGTGAGCATTGCATGTTTTTTTGTTTTTATATATATACACACACCAGTACATTTCCTCAAGTACTCGACTTTTAAAGCACCACATTTATGATACGGGAGCAGATGTCTTATACGATGCTGCTTATAAAAAATATGTTTTGCTTTTGATACATTATAAAATTCAAACTAAAGCAGAATAGATGAATTCCAGTGAACAGATAAGAACTCAGTACATCCTCCTCAGCTCAGCAGAGCTTCACTCTTTGTGGAGGAATCTGGGTCAAACAGTCTGGATGAGTAGCAGCAGTGAGTGAATAGAGTACCTACAAGGAGGGGGAGGTGTTTTAAATTGAGAGGCTGAGTGTTCATGCATGTGTGCAGGGAGGTTACGTTTTCAACTCTTTTATTTTTAATGGATTTTATTAATGATATATAATAGAGAGGCAAGGAAGATGGGACAGGTCGTCAGGTGCTGGGAGACTTCTAATTGATATGGAGAGCCGATGAGCTGGAGACTCATGCTGCAGTACTGCTTACAGGTCAGGACCCGGAAACCTCAGTTATGCTGTCAAACATGGTCAGACTACCACCGCTGCTTATCGCTGACCATGTCTGTATTAATCTCCATATTCTGCATTTAAATTATATAAATGAAAAAAATCTCACTGAAAGGCAGAAACTGATTTTTATACACAAACATTTTATTCAGTTAAATAAAGCATGGATCTAATAAGAACAGAGGTGGTGTGAAACATGGAAAAAGTGTGGCTGGTACTGAGTCCTATCAATTATCAAGACACAAAGAGAAACAAACCCAGATTTAAAACATTGTAAAGACTGCTCTGCATTTAAAAAAAAAAAAAATCATAGCTTGTCTGACTTCAGCTGTTTCTTACAGCACACTAAAAAAAAAGAAGAAAGAAACGAAAGGGGGGGGGGGGGGGGGGGGGGACACAACAACAAAAACCCCACACATACAGACTCTACAAGATTACTTTTCATGTCCAGTTCAGAGTGAACAGGAGAAGCTGAATGTGACAAACACAGCTGCTAAATAAATGATGGAGAAAAGTATGTATGTGTATGAGTGTGTGATTTTTTTTTTGTATTCTTTTTTTTGGGGGGGGGAGAGAATTTTTTTAAATTTTTATTTACAAGGTGTATTCGAGCTCGTAGCGGACGTAGACATTTTTGTCGTCGTTGTAGACCTGTGGGTAGTGAGCAATCAGGGCGTCCTGAGAGCCGATGTAGATGGAGTTGTAGATCTTCCAGTAGACGTCCCTCACTTTCCTGGCTGGATGGAACAGACCCTGCAGAACGCCAGACAGTTTTTGAGTTTACGCTTTATACAAACACAATGATTCAAACTTTTAAAGTTAGGCCCATTTTAACCCCCAGGTGACCAGAACTTAGTCAAAACTGCTTCTGACTCTTTGTCTCTGTTTATCTCTCTCTAAAGAAAGAATTAAATATTCACTCGTGAAAAGCAGCACAGAGAGCAAAGCTGGATTTCCACTGGAACAGCTGTAAATCCCAGCACTGCTGAGGGCTTAAAGAAGCTCTAATCTTCTGTCATGCATACAAGATGCAGCTCTCATTGCTTTACACTTCACACACTCTATACTGCAGGTGATGAGTAGAGTATAACCAGTAAATGATTTAGCCACATGTAATAACACACAAAGTGTGAATTCAGATTAAGAGGTCGAGGTAAACAGCATCTACAATGTTGACAGAAGGTTCGAACCTTCTGTCAACATTGGAAAATACTTGCATTTTGTTAGTTTGTAGAAATATGTGGAAGTGTTACTGCTGTATGAAAGCTGAATAGGTTCATGAAAAGGTCTTTATGGAGCTAAGCTTTGTGATGTTTGACTCCTGATAGTGCTGAGTAAAAGAAGAACACTTCTCCATGTTTCCACAGCAGAGCTCTATCAAATATCCTCCCTCTATAACTTTACTGTGTAGCTCTTAAGAGACGTGTTTATATTAAAATGCAGCTGTACGAGTAACTCCATTTCTTGTCCCGGTCTGCTCTCTTGTGGTTGTAGCATGTGCATGTTTGAATTTGTGTGACTTTTCTGTATGAATAATCTTTTAGCTGACAGCACTAGTGTGCAGACAAAAATCCTGACACACATCTTTTTTTTTTTTTTTCATAATTCCAATTTCTGGTCCTGACCTGTAAGCAGTACTGCAGCATGCGGCAGGGCCCGAGAGCGACCCTCAGCCCCTCCAAAGCGCCCATCACAGCCTGGATGACGTGAGGTGACGTCTCAAATACGTTGGGCCACACGTAGTTCAACAAGTGGTTGAGGGAGTCCTCGCAGCCAAAACCGTAGACACCGAGGGACATGTGCTGAACCACAGCGCTGGCTGTCTGTCTATGGACCAGGTCTCTGCAGGGGGGGGGGGGGGGGGGGGGGGGGGGGGGGGGGCAGAACACAGAAACACATAAGGTGCAGGATTCACTGATGTCTTTAACCCTCACGTGTGGGTAAAGAGTTTGAAAAGATATGAATACTTCCCCTGCCACAGTTTTTATCAAAACTAATCAGTCAAATTAAACCATGCTGATACCTGTCCATGAGAGCATCCTCCAGCAGCGGCGTGACGGCATAGATGTAGTCTTTGCCCATCTCTCCAATGTACTCGAACAGGAAGGAGAGGGACTTCAGTACACCGTTTTGCACGTTGAGCTCAGGCACGCGGTATTCGTTCATTAGGGCCGGCAGCACCGTGAAGGGTGAACAGGTCTCAGCAACGATGGCGATGGCTACGGTCGTGCAGACCCTGTTCTGTCGCTCCTGGACTTTAAGGTTATTGAGCAGAGTGGCCAAGACATCGTGAGGACTGCAGGGAGGAAGGTCAGAGAGAAAAACATTTTAGATCCACTTTAATGCGTACAGCCGAGACAAAACGAAGATGAAACCTTACATGTAAAAGGTGTGTACGTGACAGAAGGTACTCACCCGATGGCTTTGGCGATATAACCAAACGTGTTGACGGTGGCTCTGCGGATTGCCTTTTTGTGTGCCTTGAGCAACTCTAGCAACTCGAAACAGATCCTCATCCACTCCCTGGCAGACACGTACTCAGCACCCCTAAAAATACACATAAAAGTTAGAAAAGGACACAATCATATCCACAAACCTTGAGGTTGAGGCTTGTCACCACTGACCTGTCAGCGATCCTGCCCACCAGGTCGATGCAGTTCTCCTGGACTTTCTCATGTCTGTTCTTCAGGATGGGAGTCAAACGAGGAAGCAGGTCTTTGATTGGTGGGGTCATCTTGTGCATGCCTAAAAATGAGGTCAGATATCAGCACGGGTCCTTTTCCACACCCTGAGATGGGACTGAGGTGCAGGTAAACTTTGTTACTTAGAACAGAACAAGAGGTGGGAAGATGTTACTGTAGCTGTTGCTACATTTTTATTATCAAACTCTCAAAGGTGCACTGATTGCTATCGAGCTTCAATGACAGTCAAACTCTGTACCAAAGCCTAGTACAGAGCCTAGGGGCTCTACAAATTATTTTTTTATAACTCATCCACCGAGATACAAGAATTAGGAGGGTCGCGGCTGTAACTGCTTGCTAGGCCTTCAGCTCTGTTTCAGTTGTGGTGAGTGTTCTAATACAAATTAGCAGGTATGTGCATCTGTGTGAGACAGCTGTCCACTTTATGAATGCTGCTTGCTAGTGTTAGCTGATAGCTTAGCACTCCACCCTCTTGTGTAACCATGATCACTTTTGGCTCCAAAAGGAAGACGGAAGCAGTCAAAACTAACAACTGCGAAGTTCAGGAACCAAGATGAAACCAAATGTGAAGACGTTTATTTACATCCTATCAATAAAATACACCTGTGATCGGTGAAGGTTACATACCAATGACGTTCACAATGGCCTTCAGCGCTCCAAGGATGCTGCCCAGCACCTCAGGGTACTCCTCTCCCAGATACTCGTACAGCACGACTCCCAAATGACCCATCAGCTTCTCCTGCAGGGACAGGGACAAGCAGAAGAGGTCAGTGTGTGGACTCTGTTACATATTTGTCTCAGATGCTGTATAGGTTGAATGTACCTCCTGGCACGTCTTCATGACCACGGCCGTGCGGGAGATCAGGTCAGCAGCTTGCTGACGGACCTTGGCCGACTTGTTGTTGAGACGCCACAGTACCGTACCACAGATCTGTGGCAGGTAGGGTTTCACGCGCTTCCCAAGAGCATTCACCACTGTACCGAAACCATTCAGCATGACAGAATCCTGCAGACCAAAGAGCATGGAGTATGAAACAAAACAAGAAACAAAATATTGTGAAAAAACCCCCACTTCTCTATAACTCCCTCTCACCTCTGTCGTCTGCTCCTGAAAGGCATACAGAATACCGTCGATCAGCTGCTCCTCCAGCTTGTGGTCGATGTCAGCTGCGCCCAAGTTGCCCATGATTTTTTCAATGGTCTCCATCACCATCTTCCTGTACTGTTCTGCCTCGTCTTTCAGGTCATCAACGATACGTGAGATGATCTCTGCTGCTCCCACTTTGTTAGCCAACTCCACTGTGGTGTCCACCAGCTGGACAAAGAGATAATAACTTGAGACGAGTGTGCAAAGCTTCAGACAACTCTAAGGACACGGTGTGTTTAACTGCCGACTAGATTATAACCTAAATGTCTATTTGAGTTGTGTGATCAGATCTGTTGGTCTATTTTGTGCACACCATTATTTTCCACTAGTAGAGTCACATGACAGGCAGACGACAGAGTCGATTGAAGCAAATACAGGAAACCCCGAAGAAGAAGCTGTGCCCGGTATCGTAGCTGTGTCCAAATTCAGGAACCGCATCCTCCAGTACCCGCATTTGTAGGCCGATTACGTTACAGCGACACGACGAAGACCGCCCAAATTCGAAGACTCCGACAAATGCGCCCTTCATTTCCCCAGATTTGAAGGACGGGTCGGGTGTATACCTGCTCAGTTTCCAACAATGGCGACAGCTAGTTAGTTTTAATATAACTCTTATTATTCTTTCTGGGCACAAAATAAACGTTTAACATATTTTCAGGCGGGAATGTAGCTGTGTAAACCTCAAATATCTGCTCGGTTTATCAAGACACCACATATTTTCAAAAGTGCTCTGACGTTTTCGGAGACATCTGTTACCCACCAGCTGGGGGCAAGGCTCACTAGAGCCTGTGAGAACACCGGACTCCCAGCAAATCGTTTTCAAACCCAACGCCGTCTTTCCCTACTCAGGTTAACATGATACATAAGTCACTTAGATCAGCGGTCCCAACCCCCGGGCCTCGGACCGGTACAGATCCGTGAGTCGTTTGGTACCAGGCCGCGAGAGTTGAAGCTCAGGTGTGAAATGTATGGTTTTCAGGGTTTTTAAATCGGTTTTCAGAGTTATTTTGTTATCGTTTGTACCGTTAACTCTGTTTTCCTGGGTCTTTTCACGTGTGTTATGAATAAATCTTTTTTTCGGTACCGGTACTAGTTTTATTTTGTTGTATTTATCCGCGACACCTTAAAGGCCGGTCCGTGAAAATATTGTCGGGCACAAACCGGTCCGTGGCGCAAAAAAGGTCTGAGACCGCTGACTTAGATAACTTAAAAATGTTATTGTTTGGCTTTTTTCAGTATTTTATTTGTTTCTGAGTAAATCGGTTTGGCTGAGATTAAAGTTATAGTTTTTACACAGCTGAATAAACATCAAGCAGACAACTGATTATCAGAAGTGTGAGATGCTCAATATACTCCGGTCCTGTTATATTTTAGATAGCAAGGAGCAGACGGCTGAGTTTATTAAACTCCACCGAAACAATCTGCAAATTTCATTAAAATTTTAATAAACTATCATCTTGTCTTTATTTTTAGTTAGCACATACCTTAAACACTTCTAGCTGTAAGCTAATGATAGTTATATAAGAGCAGATGCATGCTGGTGCAATAAGCTGTACGTTTTACGTCCAATGGACATGATCTGATTAGTCGACTAAACGCAAAAATAATCAGTGACTAGGCGACTATCAAAATGATAGTTTGTGGCAGCCCTAATCTCATACATCAAAAACACAAAAAACCCACAAACGGGCTAAGATCAGCAGTTTTAGGAAAAAGAGCCAACCACACATTTCCTTTTCTAAGCTATTTTGACAATATTAGATTTTCAAATATATTTTAAGCTAAAGAATATGTTTCGCGAACCTGTCTGTAGTTGCGTCTGTCCAGAGCCATCCTGTGCTGCCAGAAATGCTTGAAGAAGGGGGGCAGGATTTCAGTCTTGATGTAGTTGGCCTCGACACCATCTGTGCCACAGCACTGCTTCACTACCTATGAGGCAAGACAGAAGGGAAACTGATGAGTTTCTTGTGACATCCAGAAAGATACCTTAATGTAACCAATGGGTGCAGAAAGACAGCAGAGGGGACATGCTAGCAGCTGCTCTGGCAATCCTGGTGCTCATGTAGCAAACAATGTTCATCACCTATGTGGCTGAAGAGGTGAGAACGAGTTACAGGAAGTTAGTTGACAGTTTGGAGGTGCTTCCTCACAGACAGTCTCCTTACCTTGAGCACAATCTTTTTCATCTCCTCGTCAGGGGACTGAAACTCTCTGATGAGGATCAGCATCACCTCTCTGGTGTAGTAGTTTGCATACTCAGCATCCATCAGTGGGATGAGGTAACCAATAGCTTTGAGGAAAGCAGCCAGACCCTGGTGACCAAAGGGGATAACATAAGACACAATCGCAGACATGTTTCACATATTTTCCCTTTACAATAACTGGTAATGTCCGACGCTTCCAGCAGCATATTAATGGTCTCTCATTAGACCTCTGCTGACAGCAGCAGCTCCTTTGAGGAGACTCTATAGCAAGCAAGTATTCACACTGCAGCCACAGGCAGGCTTAGTGCTGGGTGCTGATCTTGCGCTCAATGCTGTGAATGCTTTTTCCAAATTTCCTGCTCACCTTTCCTCTGTGTTGCCTGATGCCTTTCCACAGTGGCTTCAGCACAGAGTCAAAGGACTCGATACCGTATGGTGTGGCAGCTTCAGCCAGGGCAGCTATAGCCAGGGCACTGATGGTCCTCACCTTCTGCTGCTCATCCACAAGCCCTGCAGAGTCGAATAGTCGATGGTCAGAGCTCCAATGCATTTTAACAACAACAGCAAACCACGTATACTCAAAACAAAACACGTCATGTGAATGAAAAATTGGGCAAATTAGCAGTTACGCATTTACTAGTTAGAATAGTTAAAGGTGTACACCTGCATTCTGCTCAAATTCACAAACTGAGAACGTACTCATCCACATAATAAGCCTGTGGATGCCAGTGCTTTGAACTCTGTACTATTTAACGCTACGAACAGTTTAAGTTCACTTACCATGTTCAATAATCTCGACCAAACTGCGAAGGTGAGGCAGAATGGCGCAGCCCATGAGGATGGCGATTTGCTGCACAATCTTGATGCCTGTGTGCCGAGCTTGCCAGGACTTCTTGCTTTTACACACAGCTTTCAGGAAAGGGAGGAGAGAGGGGATCCCGAGGGCGGAGGCTACAACAGCAAAGGCTCGGGCGGTGGTGTTTCTGACATACTCGTCCATGTTGTCAATATCAGGTCGCATCGTGGAGATCATAGTAGCTAAACCAGCAGCCTGAGACACACAGAGGAAAGACACCAAGCTTTCAATCATTTAACCTCACAAACATGTCTCGAGCCAAGTTTAAATGCTGCTACAGATCAGAGATATGCTGAGCAGACATGGTGACAGAACATAAACAGCTAATGATGGCGGATTGTAACCAGCGGGTGCAGGTTGAGAACAGACGAGGCATAAACGTCCCGTCTGCTAGCTCTCATGCTGGTATTAATCTAGCGAACGACTAGCCCTGATCTGACCACGGACTGGCTGAACAGGCGAGAATGGTTCGCACAAACCACGGTCCATATAGTTTATGGGATAAAAAGACAAAAAGAATAAGGTGCTCCATGTTACCTTTGCCAAGTTAGAGATGATCTCTCTGCCTTCCACTCTGGCATAATAGTCTTCATCGATGAGCAGCGGCTCAATAACCACCAGGATCTGCATGCAGAAAAAGGACATTTAGATTGTCAAAGACACTGAGAAACCACTGAACATTTAAACTGAGCTGTCACAGATGATCGTTCACATTGAGCCCACCTTGTGAACATATGGTCGGACCAGGTCATCCAGTTTGTAGAGAATGCGGTCAATGACTTTAACCAAAAGATGGCGCTCCTGATCCTCCAGGGTGGGGGACATGAGCAGGGGCAGGATCTGGTTGAACAGGGGACCTGCTCCGAATTCGCGAGCTTTATCTGTGATCTGACGCAGAGCAGCCTAAGAGGAAAGAGAAGGTCAGCCAGTCAGATAATGGTCAAATTCTGAAGTATATTTGGCAAATCTGTTACTAAACAACACAGGAGAGACTTCATACTCAAAGAAACCTGAAACAAAACCTGTATGAGAACTCTACAAAGATGGTGACAGACTTATAACTTGCAGACAGGAAAAGCTTTTTAAAATCTTATTTTGGGGCAAAATCAGCAAAACCTTTTTAAAAGTCAGATTTGAAGCTGGGGTTTTATTCCGCTGTGAACAGTGATTAAAACTCTAGAGGAACCTGGTACTTGTCATGATAAGATGAGACCGGGTGGTTTCTGTGTGCAGCTCACAGCAGAGCATGAAGGTCTACACTGTGACCTCTGCTGTAAGCAGCAGCTCCTCAGAGAGAACGTTGTGTAGCGAGCAAATATTCACCCTGTAGCCACAAAACCTCGGTGCTGGGTGTTGATCTTGTAACTGGAAACTTTAATGCTGTTCCAAAGCTCAAGTTTGGCCACAAGCAAGAATGATTAATCAAAGTATTAAAACCCAACCTTTCTCATGGGAGGAGTTCCATTTTTAATCTTCAGCAGCAGCTTCATAATCTTCCTTTCTTTCTGCTCCTCGGGGCTCAGAGTGGACTCATCCACCTCCACCTAGCACCAAGACAAAAACCATGAACCTCAGACACAACAAACACCTGGCTCACACTGACTGTGCCATTATTTTATCCCTGCTGATGCTCACCAGCAGTTTGTCAAAGTACTGGATGTCATCAGGTTTGAGGAAAGGGAGATTTCCTGAGGGCTGGTCGTTCATCTGTTTTGTGGTGCGATCCTCTGCCTGCATATGGAAGCCCGTCATGCCTCCAATAGGTGTGGGCGTGGCTGCCAGCTTACGGGCCGGGGTACGGATAGGCACGTAGCCTGCAGGAGGCGGCAACACCTGTGAAGAAAAACACCTGTCAGCACTGCAGTCTAATAAATGACCTTCACTAATGCTTGTTGCTGGAAAATGAAATGCATCAAATAGACGTGGACCTTGTAGCCCTCTGGGAACATGGCATCCAGCTCCTCGTCTGTTAGAGGTCGGTTCCTCTCATCAATTTCTCTCTCCCACCTCCATGCCTGCAGCTGCTCTGGAGTCATGTGTGCTGAAGAAAACAGAAGATTAATTGTTTATAATCAAGTAGAAGAAAGACTAATAATAATAAAAACAAAGAGTAAGGCTGTTTACCTGTAGTTGGGGTTTGCAATTCCATAGCTGGTGTGCCTATGGGAGTTTTTCCTGGGGTAAAAAGTGGTGTTGAGGAGCCCATCTGACTGGCAGGGGTTTCATCCCACCGAGACTTCCTCTTACTGGCTCCTGGAGTCGGAGTTTCGCCCACTGACTCTTCTCCTCTATCTGTTCTTGGGGTCTCAGCCCAGCCGCTCCCATGTCCTGGGGTCTCCCTCTCAGTCTTTGGAGTCTCGTCCCAGCGATTTTTGCGAACGCTTCCTGTGGCTCCCCCGTGACCAGGTGTGGCATGGCCAGGCGTGTCTCTCCCTGGTGTGGCAGCACCGGCAGGCGTGTGGCTAGGAGTCGGGTCCCACATTCGGGAACTGGGAGTGGCCCCTGGGGTTTCACTGCCTTTAGGGCGGCCGGGGGTTTCATCCCATCGGCTGTTTGAAGGTGTGTGTGCAGGGGTATGTCCAGGAGTCTGCAAGGGACCAGAAACATCAGTGAGAAAACTGATATGCAAGACAGATTTATGTTTTATTACTGGGTGATATTCTTTAAGCTTACTTCAGCACTGGCATCAGCTTGGTCCCAGCTGGACATCTTTTTGGGTGTAGCATTGGAGGGGGTTTGGTCAGCTGTCTGGTCCCAGCGACGCTTACGTTTAGGGACAGCTTGGGCAGCAGCAGACCCATTAACAGCTTTCAGGTCCCCTGATTTGGCCTTCTCTGCCAGCTGCTGACGAATCTCTCTCTACATGAACAGATGCACAAATGTCAGGATAAATACAGAGTTCATGGATATGAAAGACTATAAAGATATCTGGTGACTGTGTCTGTTCATTTTATCTAAACAGAGACGGGTCGACAGTTCAGCCAAGGGCATAAAGGCTTAAAGAACTCATTTGAAAATGATGAAATTTCTATGAATCCTGTTACAGCCTCACACCCAAGAGCTCAACTCTACTGAACACCTATGGATCATTTCATACAGATGACAGCAAGTCTCAAAAAGCTTAATTTGATTTGTGCTGCGGTGTTGTTTGCATGTGCACATGTGTGTGGATATGAATGGCACACACTTTGTTAAAATTAATGATGAAATAATTTAATTTAAATTTTTCTCAGCTGAAAATATTTTTTTGTCAATTACTTTATGACTAATAACTTGGCGACATAAGCACCTTCTCCAACAGGGAGTCTCACATTCTGTGGATTAACTTTGGATTCACTGAACTTCAGCTGGTAACAGTAGTCCTTGTTCTGCAGCCGTACTGAGTTTGAGGGTAGCAGTAAATGAAGTCCTCCATCTGTTGCAGGTTGCAGTTATAGCCCCTTTTCCATTAGTTCCTACTCGGATCGACTCGTCACAGTTTGCCACAGTTTTCAATTAAACCTTAGTGCCTGTACCATTTTTTAGTACCTGCTTGGCAGGGTGTCCAAGTGATCGGAGCGGGTACTAAAATGTGGCGCCGTCACACTGCAGTGGCATCACTCGATGAGTCATGAGTGTCTCCTGCCATTTTTGAAATCCAGGAACGAGGGAATCGGCTGCACAGAAACAACACCGCGGTCCCTGATGATGAGTCTGATGGAAAGCCACAGACCGAGCAGCAGGTATGCCGTCGTCTTGACGTTCACTTTTGTTGTGGTGTTCATTTCGCATACAAATAACATCATGGGACGTACAGTCACGTTGCTATAACAACCCCACACACATTATGCGGTACTCGATTATACTGAAAAACGAGTCGAGCCGATCAGATCAGAGTAGGTATTAATGGAAGAAGCGCTTCAAGAGAAGAAAAGGGACCACTGCAAGTGCAGTTTACAACAGTGGAGATGAGTCTTCACTATACCAGATCATCTTTGTGGCAGTGATCTGATATTTCTACAGACACTGTGTTGGTTTGCCAACCATATAAACACATCAAGCAGGAAAGAAGGATTTACAAGGAGTGTTTATTTTTCCAGGTTCAGTTTTGGTTTGCAGTTTCTCATTTAGGTTTAAATTAGACTTAAAGGACTGTCATCTGACCGTTTCTGATATCTGATGATAATAATGTGTAGATAAACAGCATCTTACCTCCTCTTTGGACAGGTTCTGCTCCAACATGACGTCCACATACGACCTAACCTGCAGCTTGGGATCCGGTGTTTTGCCCCCTGCGCGAAAGAGCATGAACAAGAACATAGGATACTCATCAGCGTACGCTCCACAACCCCGAGTTATTCCAAACACAGCAAGCACAAACACAGCCAGCTAGCCCTGACTCTTGTTACCAACAGTTTAACTTATGTTCCTGCTCTGATAAACAGCTGACTGACAGTCCTAATAAATTACATACAAATGTACATTTGGCTTTCTTACATACAGTCATAGCATTCTAATGAAAAACAAGAAGATACATAGAAAGAAGAGCTGAGGTTGTGGTGTTTTCTTTAAGTGGATTAAGAAGTATAGCCATCACTGATGCAGGGGTCCTGGGCTGTGCTCTTCAGAATACGTACACTTTCAGTGCCAAGGGTCCATCTGCAGTCAGACTTCAACCGGCAGAAAAGAAGCCTAGAAAATTTCTCTTTACCATTAGTAACACTTTGGAAAAGGGTTTGAACTCACACACAACAGTATACCATTGTGATGCATTGATTTAAGGCAAAAAAAAAATAAAGCATCTTCTTGGGGTATTAGCACAATCTAGAAAAAAATCCCATGATATTTTGGTCCAGTTTCCCAGGTATTTACAGTAGCAGATAAATATGAAGTCAAGACTTTGAGGCTATGCCTAAGAAGGACATTAGCACAATAAAATCAAATGTGAGTGTTTGCATTCAAAACTAGAAAAAAAATATTGATAATACCAGAGTCACATGGACTCATTATTTAAACATCATACATCAAGATCTTGACTTCCTTTTTGGGACAGAGATAAATTTATGTAATCAAATATTTGGGCAGTCTGCTTCCATTACGGGAATATTTTATGTCAACTTGTTGGAATCCGATAAGCCAAATTCAAAAGAGGCTGCTGGGAGAACTGAGGTTTGTTGTAGCTGGGTTGCATCTGATTCCCCTCACAGCCTCCCACCAAAACAAGCAGCCAATGGACCCTGACCAAACTGACAAGTGCACCGTTCTCAGTGTTCCCCATAACCTACACAGGATGAGTTGCTGCACCCTTAACAGAGTGCAGTACAGGACTGGCAAAGCAGTACTGCTGTAGGAGAGAAATTAAGGACAGTTAGTATGGGCCTGTGGTATTTTGGTACACAATTTTCTTGATAACATATTTCTATTTTACAGAGAGAGTTGTAAAATAAAACTCTACTGAAACAACAACTTTGTACAAAGAGCCCTCTCTACATGCAGGTTGAATATACCTAGACCAAACCTGAGACATTCAGGCCATTTAAGCTCACAGTGTCAGGGGAAGTGAAGATGCAATAAATATGGAAAGAGGTAAGATAGCTGGCTCACAGCTACAGTTTCTGGTTTTCAGTCCGAGCACTAGTCGTCATGATAAGCTACACAGGCTCAGCCTAAAAGATGAGAAAAATGTGTAGGAAAGCTGGCCACATTGGAAAGAATAACTTGTCATTAGGGCTGTACCCGAATATTCCACTATTTGGAAATGTATGAACTGTGTGTGTATTCAGTTTACCAACATGGATTTATAAGAATGTGACAATAATCTACACTGCAACAATGATCATCTCACCTCACTGTTATAAATAAGCAACTGCCACAACATGCAGAAAGTCAATGGACAGTACTGCTCTATGGCAAAGCACCTTGCTGTCCTGTGGTAGCTGCACCCACGGAGCCTAAACTTCTGACTTAATTACAATGACCCTTTTACATACTACCACAATCCCAGCACAGCCATTATCCTTACATGCGTGTGGTGATTTTGTCTGACTTTGCCACAGTAATAAAAATACTGGCAGCTTCCAGTGCTACCTCTCATCCACCTAGTAGATGCACCTTTGGTATAAATGTACAAATCCCATGTTTGCATTCTCAGGTTATTGCAATCAGAAACTTCGTGGTTCCCACGCTGCCCGCCCACCCACCCTGTAGGGTGACAACAATACCCCATGAGTCTTTTGCAGCAGAAGGGTACAATAAGCCGATTCTCCATGCTTCCTTCCTCAAGACAATCACTGGATGTTTATTATGTGGGGAGAACTGTACCATCTCAGCTCATCTACCCGACATCCCTCTCACTCACAGCAGTGATGATCTTGCTTAGCTTACTTAACCATTTCAAATTCATACCATTTAACATTTTTAGCCTCCTGGCGTCCACATATGTGGACATCACATTTTGGGTTGTCTAGACCAAAATACTAAATTTTGCTCTACAAGGGCCTGATATCCACTTACGAGGACATTATACTGCCACTGTTCTATCAAAATTTAAAGCCAATGTGCTCATATATGGATCTAATTTTTTTCAGAAACAAAAATCAGGTAAAAATAAATAAATAAATAAAAAATCCATGTAATTCTTTGTTTTTACATTCGTCAGGTCCCAATCAGCCCAAACAGCAAAGAGAAATTAAAAATGCATGCCATGGAAGAGTTTGTGTCTTAGGAGGATGAATATGAACGTTCTTGCTGTACTACGCTTCACTCAAATTTCTGACCGATTATGTTTAACACTCATAAAATCTGAAAAACACAAAGTTTGATCAACTCTGAATTGCTGTAGCTCAAAAATATGATATTCGGGACAGCCCTACTTGTTAGGCAGCGCTTTACGCTGAGGCCCAAGACAATTTGCAGTTTGACAAGTCTCTCAAGTTTCTCTGTTAACTCTTAAAGAAAATAAAATTATGCTTCTGGTTCAACTACCACCAGAGCATATTAATGATATTCCCCTTATATATTTTATATTCACCTATAAAGCTGTGCCCAGTGTGGTAAAGCACAGGACGTGGGCAGCTAAATGAGCTAACCTTCATCCTCAACTTCTGTGACAAGCGGACACTGCACTTTCCCATCATAAATCACATTGGGTTGTTAACCCTTCGACCCACACACAACCCATCTGCAACCCATGTTTGTTAGGCAATAAACACCTAACCACCTCTCCCCCTGAAAAGCATGGTAACCCTATAATACCTTTAATGCATGCACCAAATTAAAATCCCAACAACACTGTCCCAAACTGCAATTATGGAAATGAATTGTGAGCCCACACTGACATTTGTTGGAAACAGTTGGAAATTTATAGTGGGAGAAAAACAGCGACACAAAATGTACATGAGGAAAGGATTGACCACAGGGAAGGCATTGAGTCTGGGAGGCAAGCTATTGCATTGTGGTCGAAGGGTTGAACAGTAAAAACTATTGGTGCAAAAAACAGAAAAAAAAGAAAAAGAAAAAAGGGGGAGGAGGCAAGGAACTTGGGAAGATGTAAAAAGGTCACAAAAGAACAAAATTTACCATCTGCAAAGGGGTCGAGACGCTCAGGAGAGATGATCATCTGTCTGCGCCGAGCCTTGTATTCATCCTCCCGCTCTGCAATCTTCTGTGGACGATGCTCTGCAAATGGGTCGTACTGCAAAGATTAAGCACAAAACATGCGATGATTAGTAAAATAGGATTTTGTACAAGCCTGTTTTTTCATTTAAAAAAATTAGATCCCGTTTTAACTGGAATTTAGCCCAAACAGTGAATGAACATACCTGTTCATCTGACTGTGGAATGGCATTAAGTATTGCCACTGGCGCGTGGTACCCTGGCTTCTTTTGTCCCAACAAGCTTGTTGACGTATCATCTTCATCGTCCTGAGGTAAGAAAGAGAATAAATGAGTCTATTCAAATTTTGCCAAACTGGCAAGGTTCTCCTCAAATCCCCAAAGCAAGCAGAGGGGAGCAGTCAAGCTCCTTACAAAACTGACAAAGGACAACCTGTGGCTCACAAAACAGCATTCTTGGAAGAAGCTACTTTGTTTGATTTGGAAAAGGAAAAAAAAAAACAAAAAACCAAATACTTGCCTCCTCTTGCTCATTGGCAGCAATGGAAGTAACGTATCCTGCAAAGCGACTGTCGCTGCCTTCATAGATCTCTGGGTCAAAAACGCCAGTGGAGATCAGGCCCACTCCCTGCTCTCCATCCTCCAGCAGGGAGGCCTTCATCCCCTGGATCTCCAGGATCTGGGCCTCGATATCTGTAGGGGCACAAGGAAACATGGTGAAAAACTACCTGTATAGGTAAGCATGGATGACTGACATACACCCCGATATCAGCAGTGGTGAATGGAATCTATAAATATTATATTTACTGAAATTTATCTGAGGCATGACTTCAGTTTGTGCTGGATAAGGATGTAAAACCAGTGTGATAGAGCGTACTGTAAAATTTGATAACATGCCCATATATATATTTTTTAATTTAGTTCATCCCTTGGCACAGGGAAACAAAGGAATGCTTCATAAAAGGAAAAAAGAAAAAAAAAGCCTTTAGCTCTTCATCGTGGAATTTTTGTACATTTAATTAGAAGGATCTCCAGTGTTTCTTAGCAAAGAGAAAAAACAGATGGGGTATTGTACTTGCAAACGATGCTCTCAAAGAGATTTAGTCGTTAAAAAATGCTTTAACCCCACACAGAGAATTGGACTGATTGGCAAAGACTAGCAAACGGGCCTTTATTTGCACTTTCACACCTTAAATCAAGCTCAAATACTTCCTTACACTCTGCCTGTTAATATCACCGTATATGACTGTAGTTTTTGATGTAACCATGATCTGTTCCAAGACATTGGAACAGTCCCGCACTACAATTAAGTTTGGCTCACTCTGTTTATTTACTTTACTGTGAGGTTGCTTTAATCTTATGCATTTATTTTATTCTATTTTGCAGTACAGGGCTTTATGAATGCACGCCTGTGAACAGCGCTTTAAAAATAAACGTTACTGACATAATTTCTGCTTTCACAAACAAAAACTGGGTCATGTAACTCTCAGTCAAGTCATGTCCAAAATGTGCATTAGAATATTTTACAGAAATACTTACAGAAATTACCAATACTTGCTACAGAACACCGACTTTGAAGCTAATATCAGGGTCTGCTGCCGAACACCAATTGCTGTAGGCATGGTAAACGCTTGTTAGAGGTTGCTAATGCTAACTCGGTTAGCCACGAGAATCACTGAGACGTTAAAGAATTACCATCCCTTGGATTACACAGTAACAACAACAAGTAATACTAGCTTAAAGGCGTATCTGACCAAGACAAAAAGCCCAAATGGCGCCTACTATTGCATGCAACTGTGCAATAAGCTGAGAAAAATAGTCCACTCCAGCTAACAAGAAAGCTAAGCACTAACCACCAGCGCCATTATCTAAAGCTCCGCGTTGCGTCGTATAAGGCCTGGTGCTTATCGCCTTTTTCGCAAATAAACAGGAGCATTACCGTCAACAGAAATACCAGAAAATTCACCGCAATATTTACTGACACCATAAAGTAAAATACATGGTAAAACAGAACATATTTATGGAGGTTTTAGCAGTAATTTACCTTCGTGCGTTTTGGCGATCTTCGCCATTTTGGTGGCGGTTGTTCGAGACTGAAAGCGGATGTGACTTAATTCAGAGTTCCGTGTCATTCCAGCTGTTCTCAGACCAGTTTCCAATCGCTCAGTAGTTATATTGCTAGTAGTAGCATAAGTATTAGACGTAGTATATTGACATACTTATAAAAGTTGTAGATACATTGAAGCAATTAGTATGTAACTTTCCGTCCATGTTTGATGTGTAATGTCCACTAGCCTAATTTTTTTTTAAACCCCATTAAAAAGTCTTAATTGACGCAGCCCTCCAATTGTCCTTCCTCATTTTATTCAGATTTCCCAGGTGTTTTTTAAGACTGCTAGAAGCAGCACTCTGATCCTTTAAGGACAGACGTTTATCAACTGAAATGGAGAATGTCTGCTGACAGAAATCACCTGAGTAATATCTCCTTGCACAGCTCCTTCTTTGTCTCCTGGAGTAGCCTACATTAAATAATTGGTCTACTTTGTAAAAACGTATACCAAAAAGCCTGTAATTTCACTGTGTATGCCACAGAAGTGAAAGGGATAATAAGACAGGTTTGGTTGATTAGAAGACTTGTTTTTCACAGGGGCTATTCTGGCATGCAGCAGTAGGTAAACATAAGACTTTTCTAACACCTGGTTCAGAATTGTAACTTCAACTTAAGGCATTTAACCTCTCGCATTACTAACATCTGTGTTTACCTAGTATTTCACGTGAAACTAGCTTCTTTGAAAGAGATGTATGGTTGGTAAAGTTTCTTCCCCAAATGTCTGCACAAAACACCTGTGATTATAGTTTATGTCCTTTTCTCATAAATGCCCAGGTGTTATGTCTTAGATTTTCTTGTGCTCCTATTGACTAGAGGACCTATATCTGAAACACTGCATGGGAGGCTGTAGCTCACAAGGTATAGCAGGTCATCCACAAAGGCTGGTGGCTAGATCCCTGGCTACATGAAATATCCTTGGGCAAAATACTGAACACAGAGTTTCTCTCAGATGCATAGGAGTATGAATCTGTGTGAATGTTGGAAAACAGAAAAAAGTGCTTGTATGAATGGCACATGCTGTATAAAGTGCTTTGAGTTTGAGTGCTCCAGCAGAGTAGAAAAGCTATATCCATCTACTACAGACAATACTTGTGGAGCTAATTGTGAAGCTTTTTCCTTTTCACAGAAAATTAAATTTAAGGAACCAGCCGTGCATTTTGGTTATTAGAAAAGGAAGCTACATGACAGAAGGATGAGGAATATAGCTGTGGGGAAAGTGACTGATTAGATTGAAAACAGTTGAGTTTTACCTGGTGGCTCAGCAGAAAGATGCCAGAAGATGCATGTCCTTGCAGGAAAAACTTGTACCACCAGCTGTGAGGTACTTGACACAGAAGGCAAAGTTTGGATAATAATGATGCCGCCAAAGTGTCCACAAACAACCCTGACTGGGGAGAAATGTTTATACAATTGACAGTTTCTGTGTTTAACCTGAAACCACACTGAACTTTTTTTTTTTTAACTTTCATGAACTTTACTAAAGTGTATGTTATAACATATATTTTGGATAAGAACACCAGTGCTGATAAGGATATATCATTTCCTTCAATATTTATTCATATATATAATAAATGCACCTTACATGTTAGTAAAACAAATATAATGTATCATGATAAGCAAAGAAACTTTCATAATTTATCCCTGAATTGATGTATAAGTAAACAGCTCCCCTTTCATTTTTAAAAAGATTTAAAAAAAAGCACACAGACAGAAACCTGTTCACTTTCACTTTCAATGTCTTCCTTACTGCAAATAAATTTAAATATTTCTTTCACTTTGTTATTCAAAAATAGTAGAAACTGTATTCTAACAAATTTGCCCAACAGAGCAGGAATAAATGACAACAAAGAAGGTGTAGTGTAGCCGACAGGTCAATACGTTGACCTATTGATAGTTTTGATATACAAAGACAAACAGGTTTCATCCGGTTTTCTCAGTAGTGCAACCCGAGCCAACAACTCGTGACTCTATGCGCGTGCGAGCTCGTGCACACGGACCTGAATACGTTGGCGTGACAAACGGCGGGACCGCCCAATAAAAACATTCGGTGGCCTCAGGTCGTCCAATGGCAAGCGGGTTAGGCCAGTTGAGGATCGGGCCAAACTGCGCGTTGAGCTCCTTGTCAACTGGTTGATAGCGAGGGAGTGAACAAAGCCGTTAAAGAAGAAGAGAAGATGGCGAGATGCGGTCGGAACTTGAGGAAAGTAGCTGAGTGCATAAAACAGTTACCGTCCACAGCCAACCGGGATATCCAGAACAGAAGCAACGTTAGGTAAAGTGTTTGACTTTTTCAAGTTGTTGTCTGAAACGAGACGGTGTAAAATATGAAGACATAGCTCTAAAACGAGCATTTATACCAAAGTTAAACTTCTGGTACGGGGTAGCTAAACACTGCCGCGGTGTACGATTCACGGCCCTATTTGACTCAAGAATCTCGTTGAATTAGTTAACTACATCTCTGTAGATGATAGAAAGTAGTGAAATGAGGGTCGAGTAAAAGCAGTATTGGTCTATCTTATAGCAAATGTAGTACAGCCACGATGTTGCAGTGATAAGCCGCATAGCACATTACATAATAATTTATATTCACTGAAACATTAAATTGTCGCTCTTTCACTTTCACGCATAGAAAAGTAAAGCTGATTTCAGTTTCTTTTACTGGACTATATGCATTCTCCTGTGGGGAGCAGCAGTCTTAGCGTAAACTACAAAAATGCGCGATAATTTATGTATTGATTATAAACCAGGCTCATTAATTATTACTATGTCTGCGTAGTGGGGTTTTTTTTCTTTTACGTCCCACCACTGCTGATAGCACAGCCAAGTTGAAGACTTTACATATTTAAATCCCCACGATAAAAAATTTAGAAGCATCGTAACGATTAGCATCGATTATCTGTGATTTGCAAAACAGTGTAGTAAAAACGACATGCAGGTACAGTCTGAAAATATTCCTAAAACCGTTAAGTCCCATTTGGTAAATGAAACCATCACCAGAACCTGTAGCAGCTTTTCACCAATTATTGTCTCACATGTGATGCATATATTATATTAAGTTTACTGTTTGTCAGTCATTATCTGTTTATACAACAGCCTCTCTTTAACATCAAAAGCTGACTGCGAAAGAGTATATTATAAACCATGCAGATATGTTTAATACTCCGTATTGTCACTAAGCAGACAGTGTTTCAGATGATTAGTCTAGGTTCCTTTTTCTATTTCAGCTAGTTATCTCTTATATTGGTCTTAATCCAGTCCCCAGTCCATTCTCTCAGCCATTTTATCTCCCACCCCCCTCCCTTAAGTCATCTTTCCTCTGATTGAACAGCGGGTGGGTGGGGTGTCTCTGCTCACAGCCAGAGCTGTGTGCCTGAGATGACCATAGTAAGGCTATATGAAATTCTAAGTTTAGAGCAGTCTGAAGTCTTAGGTTTTCGGTCACACGGTGTACTTATACATACACCGACCTCATTATTTGAAAATTCGGTCATTTTTAGTATGAGCATCTGCTACTGTATGTGGTCTATATATTTACTCATCACAAGGTAACATTACTTGTTACCTTAGCCTAAACAAGAGCACATTATCTGCTCCCTTAAAATTAAACAAGATAATGCTTTTATCTACATTTTCCTAAAGAAGTGTTAAACAAATCCAAAGTGTGCTACTTTAATTAGTTTCTCAGTGTATTTGTATACTTCGATGAACTCATTGTCCAGCTCGTCTGTTGTTTGGGTTTAATTCTGCTTTGCACCTTTGTGGAGTTTGAGGTGTCTCATTCACCTTTTGCTCTGGGCCATTCTCAGCCTGTACCCAGGATACGTTTAGAGGTCAGGTGTATCATATTTCAGGTAGTAAAACAGGAGTGAATAGGCTCCTGTTTAAGGGCAGTGGGTACATTGGAATTTGATGCAGTGGGGGATGAGTTACTATGGGAATGGAAAACCTGATTCATTTGGGAACAGGTTACAAAACTCCATACCTGTGGGAATTGTATTCCTCTAAGCTCATTGAATGCTTATAATTGCTGGCATATTTTTTCTGACAGTTGTGAGTCAGTCTTGTTGCACACCTGTGCCACAAACAGGCCTTTATGCTTCTTATTTCACAGCCTGTTGCTGTCACATATTTAACTTGTTATATTGTCACACCAAAATGTTTGAAAAAGCATTAAATTTATTGTAATTATCGATGTGTTATTGAATTGCTTCCCGTCATGCTGTGGCAGGGGTACTCTGGAACACAGAGCTACAGCCAGCCACAATGGACAAAAAAAACCCCTCTTAGACACACTCCTAAGGAGTGGCCAATGAAAATGCCCCTACAGGCTGCTTATGCCTGAGTAACAGGATCTCTAGTTAAGTTGCTGTGGTGAAGGTTATGAGCCAGTTTAAGTTGTCCCATTCATGGTGTCATGGGAGAGCTGGGGCAGGGCTTTTCACCTGATCCAACCTTCTCTGGAGCTACTGCTACATGTTGCCTTGAGGAAGGATTACATACTTGATTAATTGTAGAGTTGATTAAAGTAGAAAATATATGTGGATTGTGGTTGTCCACAGTCCACATATATTTTACTTATATCAATATAACATTATAAATATAACCTAATCATCACATTGTAGAAGCTGGAAACAAATGCTGATGTGATGTTAAGAGCTTTATAGCGTTCAAGTAATGAATCACCGAACAATGTAGGGCGATTATTTTAAAGGGTACATAGCATTTTTTTTCTTCTTTATTTTCCATCTTATGTATCTATCTTAAATATGGTCATTAATTTACAGGTGCTCACTCTTAACAAAAAGAGACCACTCTAAAACATTTACTGTTAAAATATTTATGAGGGTGCAACCAATCATAAGAAAAGAGCTAAACTAAACCAACTCAACTAAAAGGCTTGTGTGAGACAGAGGATGAACTACATGTGTAACTGTACCTGTGAAAGATGTACAGGGATAATTGTGATCTATTCAGTTGTTTAAGAACAAAAAATTGAAGCTGAAAATGTAGGTCCACTTTAAGTATGAACTAATTATCACATTTTTTTCTTATCACCATATAGCAACCCTTTTTTATTTTTCCTCAGTTAACATCATGAATTGTTTCACAGATATTTATGACAAGTTGGAACAAGTCGAGCCTTTCTGTCAGTGAGGTGTAAGACAGTCTTAACAGTCTAAGAAAATAGCCTGGAAAAAAATGTTGAGAAATGAGAAAAGGAGGGAAGTGTATGTAAAGACTTAACTGATTTTACTAGTTAATGATTTTTTTTTTGTGTGATCAGCTGCCTAGAACTGCTAATCATGTTTAATTTACTGCTAAAACAAACCAAAAAAAAAACACCACAAAAAATCAAACAAAGAAATTTTTTAGGTCTCAAAAGAGACTTTAAAGATCAGTCATTCAAATAGTTGTAGATTAACTTTCACAGTGAGGAAATCTTGAACGAGTGAGAAAATATTCTAATCTAAGATCTTGATTATTGTAAGATGCAGACACAGAGACCTGGAGATCGAATGGCTGAGTAGTCATTCCTGTTCTATCTCTTTGAAGTCTGCTTGCCGTCTCCCACCTGGGTTACATGGATAGTTGGTCACAAAGGTGTCTGCACAGACCCTCCCCTCCAAAGCTTAAAGTAAAATCAGTGTCCTTGACCTTGTTACGTTACTGCCATCTGTATTTGTGTGACTTGTTTTATTTGAGTGACAAATGCTTGGCAGGCGTGGCGAGTTTCCTCTCCCCAGGCTGGGGCTGGGCTATGTTTACAGGTACTGCAGGATAATCAGCTGGTTATATGCTGGTATAGATCAGGACTTCCTGTCCCGCTTAGCTTGATTATGAAAAATATTACAGCTGTGCACCCTGAGGACAAAACACATTCAAGAGTGGAGGCACAAACATTAAAACGGCTTTTCAACTGACTCCTTCCTGTGACCCAGACAGTTCCTGTCAGAGATCTATTTATGCTGAAGCCTCCAGGAACAGAAACTCCAGGATGCGAGTTCCACCTGGAAGCTTTTGTATTGCAGACAGTGTGATAGTTATATACTACCCTCCCTGTTTAAATGAGCTCTCTTTCAACTAGAACCTCGGACACTGCACGGGTCAGTCAACTGGCCATCATGAGAATGGAAGCACCGAGTTCCTGCAGACTTTATCCCCTGACAGTTGAGTTATTTAAACAGAATGGCTGTTTCCTGGGTGTTGACAGAAAAAGAGAATTTGGGGTGTTTTATAAAACTCAGAGGCTACTCGCTGTCATTAAGCAGCTTTCTGTGGCCTCAGATTGTTTGGGTAAAAACTAGACCTTTTTGGATGAGAAACTGCAGTTTTTTGAGTAGCTGGCAGAATGTTGATCCAGAAAGGAGTTAAAAACATTCTTGATGTCATAACAGCAGCTACTGGAACATTTTCACAGTACAAAATGGAGAGGAGGAAACAGTTGTCTCTCAGTCTGGCTTTTGAGGCCAGGAGGGGAATTAAAGAAAGGTTTTTCTTAATGTTTCTGGGTGCCTAACATTCTTTATATCGTTTTACGAGGGAGGCCACAGTCTGGTGCAGGAGCATGACATGTGCTTCACTGTGTGCTTTAGCCTGAGCAAGAGTAAAGATGAAGAAGAACCCACAGTGAGAGGCATGAGCTGTGGGTACTTAACAGTCCAGTATTTCCCACTGCAGGAAGCACAGACCAAACACAGTCACACCCTGTTTGTTGTGTTAAAAGGAATTTAAAGAATAATGAAATGTCAATGTTGTGTCAAAACTTGCTTGTGCTGGCCATTCTCTGATCTCTGCTGTTAGACTGGGGTCAAATCACACAAACTTTCCAAACTGAGAACAACAGATCGATGCGGCCTGGTCTCCTCTGCTTTCTGAGAGCTTATTGCGTTGTTGGTGACTTGTTGTTTTTTGTTTGGTCATCAGATACCTTTCATCATGCGGGATCCTGATGATGCGTGCGCACCCACTGCTGAGTGCAGCCGTGCCAGGGCGCCCCATTACACTGCCTTCACGCAGCTTCTTCAACCTCGCAGATTCCTTCTCCAAGAAGAAGGAGTACTCAGAGAGACGGATCATTGGGTTAGTCTGGATCCACTTACAGTGTTTTTGTCATTTTTATTTTTAAATTAATTTATTTTTTGCCTCAAGACGCGTTTGGACAGGATTTTTATCTCAGGAGGAGACAGTGTCTGCGGGCAAAAACTTGTATTTTGTATAGAAACAGTTTTTTCAGCTCTCTCCTGCGAGTGTTTTTTTCCCCAGCTTGTATTTAACCACTTAAAGTCCTTAAAATATATCTTTAGCTCCTGTTTGTGTTTGTTTGACTGAAATACTCTGACCCTCCTGAAAACTTAAAAATAGTTTCACAGGCAGCTTTTGAAAAAGGATGGAAAAACATTCATCCATCAGAATGGCTCCAAGCTTTCTAATTCCTCTCATAACTGGCATCGGTTTTTGGCGGTAGCACATTGTTAAACAATGACGTCATGATTTGTAGAATGCCTGAGTCACACGCAAGCCCTTTGACTTCTATTTCTATCCTGTCCTCTGACTCACAGATAAAAAAACAGCTGAAAAACATGTTTACACACACACAGCAAAATGATCAGAAATCAGTAATGGCACTGATAAAGAACTGGACCTATGAGCACAATCAATAATGCCACCAACAAAGAGAAAATCTTAATCAATATCCATAATTACTTCTCGGTGTCTTTCTGTGATATCTAATCAGACTTTACGTCTGGGTTGTCCTGCTGCTGAGCTTTTATGTCCATTGCTGAAGAGATGAAATGTAACCAAACCACACGGCTACAAGGGCTGAAATTGAAGGTCCAAAATATGATATAATGCACCAATGTCAGTGATCTCCAGTATTAGCAACATGCGGTGCGCTCAGCTGCTCTGAAATGCCCTGTGTACCAGTGAGTGTTGGGAGTCTGGTCTCTGTATCTGTACCCTACGTGTGTGTGTGACGCACTAAATGTCCTCCTGTGCTCCTCAGAGAGGTCATAATCACTAAATCTGCTTGTATAAATAGACATGGGCACTGGCAGCTATTTTCCCTCAGCTGGACGTCTGGAGTTATGTAACACAGTGTCTGTACGTGTCTGTCATTCAACACCTCCGACTTTTGTTTTGTGTGCTTTACTGCTCTTCTTTTTCCCTTATTCCAACATCCCCCTACTGACCTATTTGAGCCTTTTCTGGGTCAACGCTGTTGTATTATGGTTGGTGTCTTGTCACACAGTTGCTGACCTTCATCTCCTTGGTGATGTGCAGCCTTACGTTAACATATTCGCTCTCTCTGTTTCCGTGTCCCTGCAGGTATTCCATGCAGGAGATCTATGAAGTGGTGGCTGAGGTGGAAAACTACCGCCTCTTTGTTCCCTGGTGCAAGAAGTCTGAGGTGGTCTTCAAGAGATCCGGCTTCTGCAAGGCCAAATTAACCGTGGGCTTCCCCCCTGTAGTGGAGAACTACACCTCCCTCGTCACTACAGTACGCCCTCACCTGGTCAAGGTAAGATACTGCTTCAAGCTCATGGTTAAAAAACATCCACTGTTGATGTTAGTACTGTGACATTATTAGGAAAACACAGAGTAGGTAAAGGAAAACACTCAATCTAAAAGAAACAGACTAAAACGGTAAGAATGAAAAATTCATTTAGATGGACGTCACAGATTAAGCTGGTTTCAAGTCAAAGTCAGGATACGGTTTTTGAATGAAGATTGGCACGACAAAGCATGAGCTCCCATTTAGTAACCTTCATAGTAGCTGTATGAAGTCGTCAGCCTATTCAATAAACACTCCATTTTACAATATTTTGAGTTTTCTGGCAGTTATTTCATGGTTCAGGCTTTAAAGTGTTAAGAAAAAGAAAAAGGTCTGCAGCTAGTCAACACAGGCCCGCGGTCTGTGCTGGGGAGACACTCTTGGTGCCTATTCAGCTGGACTCTACTAGGTTACCGTCGTTTTCCATTGCAGTGGAGTACCACCTAATGTGTATGGGAGCATTATAGAAACATGGCAGAAAGTCTGACATCACAGGATGATGGTTGATCACTCTCTCTCTCACTCACACACACACACACACACACACACACACACACACACACACACACACACACACACAGAGAAAAGTATTTAGTATACACATCCAGAAATGCATATACTATTATATATTGTACATATATTTATTAGTTTCAGATGTAGCCATTCTTGTATTTTGCACAACTCTGTTGCTTGTGAAGCTCGCACACAAGAATTTCACTCACATGTGCTGCACCAATGTACCTGCACATGTGATGTGACAATAAAAGTGATTTGATTTAATTTGATTTGATCTATTGCTTTTTGTCAGACTCGGGGACCACTGTGTTGCTTTGTTTTTTTGCAGCTGTTTTTCCTCATTAATGGTGGTATTGATTTTTGTGAAAGAAGTGCTCTAATGATTCAGTGAATGACGCCATTGACTGGCCAATGCGTGGCACACAGTCTGTCATTGTCACCTTTTTGGATCGCCTCAGATTGCTTGAAAGCCCAACCAAGTTGATACTTAAACTGCCCTGTACCAGGTACTATCACCTAATGGAGAATCCTAAAAACCCTGTCGTTTCGAGACAAGTGGGTACTAGTGGAAAAGGGCTGTCTGTGTTAAGTCCTGATTAACGTCTTCCTGCAACGTTGTATATTTTTCTCTCGTTCGTTATTTATCCCTGTTGTCATTACACAACATGTGATGGAAAGTTGGCCACACAAGAAGGGGGTGTAAAAAGCTGGCTGTCACAGAGACGTGAAGGCTGGCACAAATAGCTGAATAACAATTGAAAAAAGAGGAGACAATACCTGCCCCTGTCTCACCTCAGCAAAGCTGAACAAACAAAGGCTGAGGTGAGTGTGAATATCATTAGAAGATAACACTCAGACGGCACCTCTCTGAGGTGTGAAAGGTGCGAGAGACGTTTGCAACACTATCTGCTCTTTTCAGGCAGATCAAGGCAGGGTTATCAGCCTTAAATTCAATGTCTGTAAAATGTAAATAGAACAGACTGCCCTGATTGGTGAACTATCACACTGACTGAAAATCATTCAGGCTGGAGTGAGAAGCACTCCACACATTTTGGGTATGAGAGTGTAAACTGTAAATATCACCCTAGTCAAAACAGGCCGTCTTTGAAGCTGGGATTAGGTGCAAAGTTCAGCTGGAAATTCTTTTTCCTTTGTTTGGCTGCTCAGAGGGTGTTTGCAGTGTTTTCTGAGGCTGTAAAGTTACAGTTGTTGCTCTAAGCAATTCACAAATGCAATGTCTCTCCTGTTGCTGACTGACCGCAGAAAACCTGTACATGTTGCTTTTCAGGCATCGTGCTCAGAGGGTAAACTGTTCAACCACTTGGAGACGATGTGGCGTTTCAGCCCTGGCCTCCCTGGGTACCCCCGGACCTGCACTGTGGATTTTGCTGTAAGTACAAACAGCTTGTTGCAGGGCAACATACTGGAAAATGTCCACTATGTGAGAATGTGCTCTGTGATCATGTGTTTCATACAGTCACAAAGTTAGAGACTCAGCTGCTAACTTTACCGTCTCCTCCTCCTCAGATCTCCTTTGAATTTCGCTCCCTCATCCACTCCCAGCTCGCTCACGTGTTCTTCGATGAGGTGGTGAAGCAGATGGTTTCTGCGTTCGAGCGGCGTGCCTCCAGTGTTTACGGAGCCGAGACGCCCATCCCGCGCGAGCTCATGTTCCACGAGGTCCACCACACGTAGCGACAACCTCCCTCTGCTGCACAAACACGAACCCACAAACAACAACGTCAGAGAGCCCGAAAAGAGACTGTGTTCCAACTGAAAGTGCCTTTCTCACAACAATGAAACCATTTCCTGTGTCAGATTTTAAAGCTGGTGTGGATCCTCCAGCTGATTTTCACCTTGGTGCTAATGCAGGTTCCTGTATCAGACCTTGATCTGGTGGTGAAACTGAGCCCGCAGGTCAAATGGAGGCCCCACGGTGCGTCAGGCCAGTGCGTCATCACTTCTGTACACATTAGCTATAGGGCTGCAGGCACACAACTGAAAACGGAGACAAAGCAATGATGAGCTGCAACATGCAGAGTTTATTCAGATATTTTAGATATTTACTTTTGCACACAGATTCTCTAACGTTACATTTACCTGCACCTAACAGCCTAAGACATGAAGATATTCAGTTTCACACATGACACAGGAAAGCAAAGAGTTCAGCTGGAGCCAGACAATGACTGAAATTATTCTGGAAGCTGCTGAATAATTTAAACCTTTTTTTTTAAGTAAGCTGTGTTTCCATCAGATGGACCAGAGTGTAGGTTAAGTTCCAGAGGAAAACGTTTCTGCTTACACTTCTCAAAAGTACAGGAACGTCAGAGGGGAGTGTGGTGTGTGATTGGTGGCGTACTCTGGAGTACTGAATTACCACCAACTACTGGACTTTTTTTTGTGTACAGTCTAATGCTAAACCAGCTGTCACCTATTTATAAATGGACTAATTTGCTGCTAATCTGTATGAAGGAACAGTTTAGTTCCTGGAACTCTGGACACTGAATGGAAAAGCAGCTTTAGAAAGAAAAAAAACCACAGGCTCCAGCTGCTTGAGTGTGTGTTGTGTTGTGTTTTGTCAAAATGATTGTGAAACTGAAGATTTTTTTGGTCTTGGACTGTTGGTCGCACATTTGAAGACATTGCAGTGCACTGTGTCAAAACACGCAGGGCTTTTCTCAGTATTTACTGACAGAAATTGAGGATTGTGAAAGCAAACATTTATTGTGGCTAGCCTAGTCTGCTGATGAGCACCACTTGAACATTTCTCACCCCGTATGGTTCTTTTAGTGCAATGGAAATGGAAAGGCAGCTTAATTTATATTCCAAACACAGAGGCAAAGAGCATTAGACCAACATCACAATAAAAGCAGAAGAAATTCACTGAATGTACAGCAACGTGACATGTAAAGTATAAACTTTAAAAAATGAAAGACATAAAGAAAGAAGAAAAAAGGTCCCAGTGAGAGACAATACAGGATGTAGTGACGCCAAAACAAAGTGACGCAGTTTCAGGGAAGCACAAAGTTACTAATAATGCCCAAATGCCGGAAAGCTTTCCTGCCTTCCAAAATGCACTTTACTGAAGTACATAGTGTTGCACGTAGTGTGCACACAGCTGGGACATACTGTGCCATAACATTGCACCTTGAACTCTGACCCTCTCGCTGTATCTGGCATGGGATTGTAGGTCAGAATGGCCAGAAAAGCGCACACACATACTCCGTACCCCCTCTGGATACTGTAGAACATCCTGGTATTTTGGCATTTATATTAAATCTTTTTTCTTTTTTTTTTTTGTGGCAAACTCCATAATGAGTAATGGAAGTCAGAACCAACACCACTGAAATCCCATATCTTTGTACCAAAGGTAGAGCAGAGTCCTGCCATGTGCCCATGTTGGGGCACAGAGACTGTTATGAATCCCCTGTTTTAACAGAAATTCTGAAAACAAACCAACATGTTGTATCATGGCCAGCAGATTAGACACTCGCTGGATGTCTAACTGCTGACAGACTAAGCTCCTGTTATTTAGCTGCTTTATTTTCAGTGTGGATGGACACTGGACTTCTATCATTACTTAAATGGTTTTTCAATTTCAACAGCAGTGGGTGGAGATATTTGGGCTTAAGTGTGCAATAGCAGCGGTGTGTTGTAGTCATGCTGAATGCAGCCGAGCAAGCATGTAAAACCCACTGCTGATGTCAGGGCCCAAAGCAGCTGCTAGGCAGGAGCTCATTTTATCAAACTAATGAGAATTATTTTTGGTTGTAGTGTTGTTTTTGATTTAACTCCTGCTGTATGCAGATTAGCTAGTTTGAAACTGGGGATTTTTTTTAGATTTAAAGAAAAGCTTTACATTACGTGCTGAAGTGGCTCCATCTTCAGTCACAGTTCTGTTTATTTGTTTTTGGAGCAAGATGTTACCATGTTTGAGGAAGAGCTGGTTTAGTGAGCAAGCTACATTAGTGCTCAGTAACACTCTGTGACTAATCAAAACTACTCTGATGTTTTGGTAAGAGGAAGTCCCTTTCAATGAGATGTAGTGGACCCTGACTGACCACAACTTCTTTCAAAGTAGCCACTCTCTAAGTGAACAAGTCATACACTCATTTAAAGTGTGTCTCTTTTTTTGTACCAGGCTGTAAACATATTTTTGTCCTGCTGTAAAGTTTGTTTTTAGCATTTTTAACATGGAAGTCCACGAGGATTGGCTCACTTCTGGGGCCAGCTTTAAGTGGCCACTACAGAAAATGCACTGTTAGGCAATTCAGCTTTGGCTTCATTCATCATCTCCCACCATGTTATTAGCAGCCTCCATATATGGTCATAAATGTGCTTCATGTTTGACCTCTGACTGATGTCAGAGTGGTTCTCCTTCAGTGTTGACCCCTCACAGCCCAGTAAAAATAAACTAAGAGCTAAGCGAGCTCTATGGAGAATGTAAAGGGGCGTAGCCCTGCACATGCTGGCTCAGTCACCCCTACTGTTGCTTTGCTTCACACTGGCACCTTTCAGTTAATTATGAATGTCAACCGCGTCCCACCAGCCAATTGGAAAAGCGAAGCCTTGACTTCTTAATAGTTTATTCAGTGGTGTCTGGTTCTGCAGGATCACGTGTTTGTGTGCATGTAAGGATTATTTAAAGGTAACTTAGTTTGTGCTGAATTAGCGGTGATATGTTTTGTAGGCAAATACAAATCAATAAAAAGGGAATTGGCTGCAAGGGAATACAACTGTGCGGCAAGACTTTCTGTTGATCATGAAACAAAACCGTGAGAAAATGATACTAACCCTGATAAATGCTAACCTAAGGAAGAGAAATTGAATGTTTAAATGCAACACATTGATTCAGAGAGTGCACTGTGATCATTATTATTAGCAAACAGCTCATTGTTCAGTCAGAAATGGCTTTTACCATCACACAACCAGCATGTTACCTGTAGCGGTTTGATAAAATGGGGCTCAGATCAGGATGTTTCCGTGATGAGTCCGCTGACCTGAAACCTTCCACCTGTCCGACACACAGCACCCACAGAGTGCCTCCAGACCTGCTGGCAACATATTTATCTTCATTTGTAAAGGAACAATAGACTCATTTTATCATATTTATTACTTAGTTTAGGTGTAAATGCAAGCACTTCACTCTGGGAGCCAATGTTAGCATTTAGAAGCAGTATTCCTAATACAATGTCGTTTTACAGCACTGGGGGAACTCCTCCATCAGTGTTGCTGTATCAGTATCGTCATGTTTATACACTGCTCTGCATTTGCCTTTTCTCTGCTTACTATAACCGCTTTACTGCTTATGAATGCTAACTAAGGTGGCTTCATGTGAAGTGTAAGTGTGTGAATACTAGTTTTAAGATCACATTAGAGCTACACACTGCTGTTAAAGAGTATGATTATGGATTTGTGTCAGCTTGTTTCATGCAATGTGGAAAGGACGTTTTGTTTGTGTTGAAAAACATGGACCGACTGCATGATTTATAAAGTATTTTTTCTAAAAAACAAACCTGGGTTCTCTGGTGTGTTTCCTCCCTCTGGGCTGGGACCAGACAGAAATAGGGTCGTCATGTGAGCATTGAGAATAGACCTGCTGCAAGTGAAGCGTCTGAGCAGTCTGTCATGAGCTTTGGAAATGTCACTGCAGGCAAAGGCCAAAGTAGAATCTGAAATTTCCCTCTGCCCTTTCAAAGCTAACACGGATCACTGGGAACATCTGAAAGCAGACTCACAATTATTACTGTGACATCACTTGATTGGTAGTTGACCTACTCGTACAGTTACAGGACATTTTAAAAGGTGGCTCCTCGTGAACAAAAGCCAGAGATTTGAAAACTGGGGACAGCGTGTGTAGTTCATTCACAATGATGACTGTGACATGTGAAACTGAAACCAAAAACTCCCCAGATTAACTCGTAAAAACACCCCACACAGCTCACATCTCCTAAGTTCAGCATGTAGCTCACTGAATTGTGTAAAATTATTATTTTTTTGCAAAACAGCTCAAACATGCACTGTGAAAAATATCTGAACCTTTTCATGTGTAGTGTGTCACGTCTTATTTATAGCCTAAAGCACATTTAACCAACAGAAGCTGACCCGAAGAGATTCACGGGCAAAACAGCACATGTAGAGAATAAACTGCTTTGGTGTAAAAAGTTAATATTTGAGACAAGTGGTGAGTATTAAAGATTTCTAACTGCTCACCCACTTTGTCACAGGCAGCAGCTAATCAGTGATGCGCTGAGGCCTCTGCCACGTATAGGTGCTGAGGACACCATATATGCCCACACAGCCATGCTCAGTAGCGTTGTAGCTTTAGTGGAAGGCTGTGCAACGTTACAAGATTACTTGCAATACCGGCTGCAACTGAGTACATAATCAAATGTTACATCAGGGTTATGGACAGCCTCATCTTCGTCTCCCTAATTGTGTTACATAATGATTTTGTAACCAGTAAGAGGAGAGATCCACCCAAAGGTGTTTGTTTCCTGCTTTGCATAATTGGTAAACAAAACAAAACCCTATTTGGCTAATAAACAATAAGCTCCTGCTAGAGCTGGGCAATATGAGATTTTTTCATATCACGATATGTTTTTTTCATTTCAGGCGATAACGATATATATCACGATATAAGCCAAATAACTATATTTGTAAGATTTAAATGTGCCGTTGCTCACAAGTAAAATGTGAAATAATCAGCAGCTTGTTTTTATTTAAATATTTATTTCCCATAATAAGTTCAACAGGGTAGATGTACTTAAGGAACATGAGACTTTTTCAGATAAATAAAGGCAAATATTGCAAACTACACAAAAGGCAGCCGCTAAAGCGTTTAAGTTTCAAAATAGAACAAACGAAACAGACTAAATTGTCAATTCCACTTAGAAACAAAATATTAATTCTAAAAATAAATCTTAGTTTGTTTTACAGAAGAACAGACGAAATTGACTAACTTTTGTCAATATCAAATAAACTGAGAACTAAAAGGAAATTCTCAATCTCTCCTTGTTGTATAGCTTAGCTTTTCAAACAGTTTTAACAGTTACTTTAGTCTGACAAAAGCCGAATGACGAATTAGCGCTTCCAGTCAGAGACTGAGGCTACGTCCACACGTACACGGGTATTTTTGAAAACGGAGATTTTCCGTTTTCGTTTTAAAAAATAATCCCGTCCACACATAAAGGCAGAAATGAAGGAAAACGCTGCTATGAACATGCCAAAGCAGCAGGTGGCGCTAGATTCCTAACCGTGCAGAAATGTTGGCCAATCAGAAGTCTAGAAGCCTCGGTGGGAAAAAGTAAACAAAGCTGGGGCATAGAAGCAGAACCGAGTCGTATGTGTGGACGGACAGTAACTGTGTGTATATGTAAGCATTTAAACACTGCAGAGAGTAGAATTAACAGTATTGTAGAAATTCATTTCACCGAAACAATAACGTGGCGCACAGTGTGACGCATGCACCAGTTTATTGTATTTCCAGACTTGCTTTCGGCACAATTTACAGTGCACGCTACTCTGTTTTTTGTCAGACTTGAAATAGCCGAAA
The DNA here is from genome assembly GCF_057381915.1 of Diplotaxodon limnothrissa. NCBI lineage: Eukaryota > Metazoa > Chordata > Actinopteri > Cichliformes > Cichlidae > Diplotaxodon > Diplotaxodon limnothrissa. The sequence continues at coordinate 14,319,219 of NC_140611.1, forward strand.
TACCTTCAAACTACGGAACTTCTATGGCTCTTCCGTTCGACAATCTCTCCGGCAGTGGAACCATCATCTGTTTTCTCTTCGGTCACGCTCGGTTGATTTTTCTAGTCGGCACACTCATTTCCTCCATTACGCCTGGCTGCTTCCCAAACAAACACACGTGCGGCTTGGCACTTGTGCTGTACGTAACAAGTCACGCGACGTGACGCTGCGGCTGTGATTGGTTCGGCTCTGCGCTACTTAATTTGGATTGGCTGACCTGTTTTTTTTTTTTTTTTTTAAGAGGACAAGAGCGGCGAAGTCTATCGCGATAGTTTAATTTCTCTATCGAGTAAAAGTTATATCGCGATACATATCGTTATCGTTCTATCGCCCAGCTCTAGCTCCTGCAGATGTTTCATAATAGAAGCATTATTAAGAAATGAAATGTTTTCTGTCTAGGGAAGTGATAGAGGGCTTTTAATGAGTCTACAGTTTATAGTGCAGGAACTTTAACAAAAAGTAATACAATAGTACAAGTAGTGCTTTTAGAAATGAAGTCTCTCACTCTGAATGTCCCTGTTGGACATTCAGAGTGAGAGACCCCCGTCTGTATCACCGTGTCATTTATTTGGACTAAGACTCCTATTAAAGCACATGTCAGTGAAAGGAGCTCCTTTCATGCACTACAGTCTGACCCAGGTGAGTATCTGTGACATAGCTACAGAATAAATATTTACATACAATTTCCTAGAAATAATTCATTAATCATTTGGACTAGAAGTACTTTGATGAAACTCCCCTAACCTGTCACATTGGTTTGCCCCAAACCGTTGGCTGTCAGGCAGGTGATTGAGTACCAGCACTCACTGGTACTCAATCACCAATTCTGCCAAAAACTGATTGCGGCTTCTACCTTGTTACACGAATGTTGTTTGTGGCTCAAGATGACTTTATGTCATCCATAAGGGATGCATTTGACATATGTTTCACATATTATAGGACAAAACTTACTTATAGCAGTTTAAATACGAACAATCAGTTTTTGGCAGACAATCACTTTTTGGCACAACACCTGTTGTGCGATCTAACATTACAACCGACCGCACAGCAAGTACAAACCATGGCTGATGTGGGTGCTTTCACTTGAGCTTAGTTTGGCCCAGGAAGATGGCGCCTCAACCAGAAATCCTGGCCACGCCCCCTCTCGTGACATCATGCTCATCTACCAGTTGGAAGGTTGGTGAACTGATCTGTGGCTCCTCCAGTCTGCACGTCAAAGTATCCTTAGATACTGAATAAATGAATAATAAATTAACTGAATAATAAATAAGTCTCAGTGTGTGTTTGGGTGAACTTGTAGGAGGAAGTGTTTTGAGTGCTCAACTTTAGCAGACAGGTGCTATATAATTACCAGTCCATTCCATCCATCCACCCATCCAGGGCCGCGGGGGCAGCAGCCTAAATCTAAGCAGATAAGCCCAGACCTCCCTGTCCCCAGCCACCTCGGCCAACTTGTCTGGGGGAACACAAAGGTGTTCCCAGGCCCATGTCCTGGGTCTGCCCCGGGGCCTCCTCCAGTGGTGGGACATGCCCAGACTCACCCAGGATGCATCCTTGTCAGATGCCCAAACCACTTCAACTGGTTCCTTTCGATGTGGAGGGGCAGCGGCTCTACTCTGAGCCCCTCTCAGATGGCTGATCTTATCCTATCTCTAAGCGAGAGGCCAGCCACTCGGAGGAGGAAGCCCATTTCTGCTGCTTGTATCCGCGATCTCATTCTTTCAGTCACTACCCACAGCTCATGACCACAGGTGAGGGTAGGGACGTAGACTGACCGGTAAATTGAGAGCTTCGCTTAGACCATTTCTGAAATAGTGTGTAGCCAGCATCTACAGAACTTTGGAAGGCCCTGAAAGAAACCCAGAGGATTATTCCTAAATAAAGGTGGCCATACCAAGATGGTCTTTTTAGGATTGTTGTTGCCTTAGAAACTGCATTTCCATGTAGGTTTGCACACTCGAGTAAATCACTGAAATGAGGGGTAACTCAAAACTTTTGCAAAGTGTTGTACTATGATGAGATTCTAAAAAAAATAAAACATCTCATTCGCTTAATAAAGTGATGGTAATATAGCTTTAGGTTTGTAGTTTTGTTTTAAAGGCAAAAAATGCTAAATTGAAACATAGCAATTGTTTAAAGCCTAACTTGTGTCTTCTCAGCCATCACGGCAGACGGACGTCCCTCCCTGAGCCTGGTTCTGACAAACGTTTCTTCCTGTTAAATGTGAGTTTTTCTTTCCCTCTGTCGCCATGTGCTTACTCATAGGAAGTCATCCAATTGTTGGGAAATATCTCTGTATTATTGTAGGGTCTTTACCTTACAATATAAAGCACATTGAGGCAACTGTTGTTGTGATTTGGTGCTATACAAATGTTATATAAAGAAAAGCTTGAATTGAACTGAGTTTTGTTTTTGTTTTTTTTTTACTTTTATTGCCAAAAATAACAAGGCAATTCACATCAACAACATGACCTGAGACCAAATCTGCTGCATATAATGGTGGGGGTTATTCAAAAACTTAAAAGAAAAAACATATATACACATATACATATACATATACATACATACCAATACCTAAGCACAGATTTAACAATGTTAAGGCTTGAGTGTCCTTTCAAGATATTTTATAATTAGTCTCCATTTTTTCTCAAAGGTTGGCACTTTTAGTTGTAGTTGAGCTGTTATCTGTTCCATCGTATAGACATGTCTAGTTTTCAGAAGCCACTGGGCAACCGTGGGTGTTTCTGGTTTGAGCCAGTGAATTGTTATCATTTTTCTTGCAGTCATAAGGAGGAGATGCAGGAGAAAGTGCTGCTCATAGGAGAAACCATCACGAAAGATATCCAACAAAAAGATCAGGGGATCCATTGGGAGGTTGACTGACAATATGTTTTGTATAATGTTCTTGACATCCATCCAGTACTGTTGTATGTAAACAGAGTCCCAAAAAATATGCGTCTGGTCCCCCACAAACCCACACCCTCTCCAACACTTATCACTGACACTACTTTTGGATAGAAAGGTTTTCAGTGGAGTTCTAAAAAATCTTAATTTAACCTTCCAGTCAAATTCCTTCCACATCTGACTACCCACCCCTCTATGGCAGCCACAACAGACACTCTCCCATGTGACATCATCCAACATTATATTGAGTTCCATTTCCCATTGTTGTTTTATATGATAGGCATTATCAGACATGTCAATCAGCAGCTTCTGGTAAATCAAAGACACTTGGTTTTTCAATGTACCTGACTTTTCAAGCAGTTTTATAAAATGGTTTTCCAACCCGATTGGTTCTCTTCTAATATTGTCCCAGTCTTTATGCTTTGTAATGTAGTCCCTTAACTGTAAGTATCTATAGTGGTCCCTGGGGATAAAGCATATTTAGCCCTTAGCTGGGCAAAACTTTTAAGAGTATTCTTTTCAAACAGCTGATTGACTGTAATCAATCCTTTCTCCACTCACCTTTCAAAACTCCGATCTGACAACGATGGAAGGAACTCAACATTTCCATTTATGGGAACAGCTCGAGACATGGTCAAATTCCCTTTTAGCATTTTTAACACTTGGTTCCAAATATTTACAGTGTGCTTGACCCATGGGTTAGTTATTTTAATCTTTTTCCGTGATTGGGGGTTGAGAAATGGGAGACTCCGAAGGGAGATACCTGGTAATGAATACTCTTCCATAGATACCCACTGCGTTTCTGAATCACAAATAATCCAGGCAGCCATTGATTTTAATTGAGCTGCCCAGTAGTACATTCTGAAGTTTTTTTCCTTTCCAGACATTAACATTTTGAGTCTGACCCTTGGTCGTTTATTCTGCCAGATAAATTTGGATGTAATGCGTTCTAATAATTTGAATGCAGACTGTGGGATCAAAATGGGTAGGTGCTGAAATAGGAATAATAGGCGTGGAAGAATATTCATCCTTATACATTCAATGAACTGAGTTTTTAACACAATAAATGGTTCAGCCATAAACTAGGACAGCAGTCTCCAACTTTTTTTGCGCCACGGACCGGTTTATGCCCGACAATATTTTCACGGACCGGCCTTTAAGGTGTCGCGGGTAAATACAACAAAATAAAACTAGTACCGGTACTGAAAAAAATAAGATTTATTCATAACACACGTGAAAAGACCCAGGAAAACAGAGTTAACGATAAAAACGATAACAAAATAACTCTGAAAACCGATAAAAACCCTGAAAACCATACATTTCACACCTGAGCCTCAACTCTCGCGCCCCGGTACCGGTCCGAGGCCCGGGGGCCGCTGAACTAGTACACCTTTTAATCACATGTGGGTGACACAGCTCCAGTCTAGCTGTGCCTCAGGGGTGGGCAATTCCAGGCCTCGAGGGCCGGTGTCCTGCAGGTTTTAGATCTCACCCTGGGTCAACAAACCTGAATCAAATGATTAGTTCATTACCAGGCCTCTGGAGAACTTCAAGACATGTTGAGGAGGTCATTTAGCAATTTGAATCAGCTGTGTTGGATCAAGGACACATCTAAGACCTGCAGGACACCGGCCCTCGAGGCCTGGAGTTCCCCACCCCTGCTGTACATAATGCCATCGGTGGGTCGGAGTCATTTTGCCAAAGCATAAGTAGCTGACAAAAAAAAAAAAAAAAAAAAGCCCTGTAGTGTATTCTGAGGTCCTCTGGCCTGGTGATGGGGACATACTGGGTTTCTAAATGGTCCTAACAGCTTCATAGAGGCAAAGTGTGCTCACTTTGGTCCCAAAGTTATAGAGCCATTCCTGACTTAGTGTGACGATTATTAACCGTTTACTGAGGTTAAACATTAAAGCCAACTTTGACAGGAACTACTGTAGCAAAACACTCTGGGTACAGTGACCTCTCCGCATTCAATAAGGCCTGAATGGTTTGGAAACAGGTGGGAGCGACTGGACAAACTGTGTATATGCAGAAATCTGTACTTAATCCTCCATCTGCTAATGTTTATGCACAAGTTTCATCTGTATCGTTTTCATGGTTGTACTAGCAAGACATCTTCAGCTTCTGCCTGGATGGTTGAACAAAAGGTGAGCTTTGGTTGAGAAGACAAACTTAACCCCAACCTGCTTTACTAAAGGAAGCAGACTGATTTGTGGAGACTACATAGCAGAAACAAACATGAATCTGCACATCAGAATAAGAGTTTATTAATGAAAATTAAAAAAGAAACCACAATTAACATCTACACGAAAGAGTAGTGGAACCATCACTGCTGTTTGGAATAAAGTAGCAAGACAAAGATCACTCTCCGGTTGCTTTCTGTGAGTGCTGTGCCACGATGGAGGAAACGAGGATTTCACATCTACTCCATAGCAAAGGATCCCGAGCCCCTCACATACAATCAGCTGTACACTCCGATGCAGAAACGCGACTCGGTAAACATTCAGACTACACGGGCTCCTGACGACGCTCCACTTCTGGTCACTTAGGCACTCTTTGTCCAGTTGTAACAAGACAAGATGGAGAAAGGCTCCGTGTATGTACGAAAACTGCTTTAATTCAATCACAGATGAATTCAAGTCAATCACAGACAACACATACAAATAATTAAAAAAAAAAGAAAAAAAGACAAGAGTGAAGGACAGATGCTGAGGCTCTGTGGTCCATTTAAGGATAGTTACAGTTTATTCCACCCTGCTCATTTCCCTTTTGTAGCTCATTGTCAAACTCATTTTGGATTGTGTTGTAGAGGTTCAGGGTAACAAGGAGTTGCAACACTAAACTAAATCTGGGCAAAAATTCAGGCCGTCTACCTTTCAAAGAACATTGGACTTGTGCAAAACCCATACCCTCCATTTATGGAAAGCAATCCCATGTGAACCCAACATGAAACCTGAAACACAGCCTCCCGATGAGCAGGTGAGAGCTGTGCTTCTGAGTACAGCTGGGTCACTGGAAAGCAAAGGCGTGAAGAAGGCCGCTCTCACTCAGAGACAGCCGATGAAGAGACACAAGAGGACGGAGACCCAGATGTTCTGGAGTTTAGAAGTTTTACTCCTTGTTTCCCTACAACAGATGTAGTGAGTACAAAGTTTATGATCTAAAGACCCACACGGGAAATACATCAGGTAGAAATAAACTGGAACCATCCTCAAATATGAACACTGCTGAATTTCCTTCTTCACTGGTATTAGTTTAAGTCTGTTGAGCATTTGACGAGGAGTTAAGTGCTAATGGAAAAGGTTTGAGGAGGACTCTAGTGTAGCAGGTGGACTCGTGGGCTCAAGTCTTTTGAGCATTTACCAAACATTTGCATCTCTGACATATTCGTCGTCAGTCCGTCCATCACTGTGGGCAGAGCTCAGTGGGGGCAGTTCTCCAGCTCCACTAAGCTCCTGATTGAGTCTGTACACAAAGATCAGGAGGAGTGGCTCAGAAACCCATTCCACCCCCCATACCGCCCATGCCTCCCATGCCCCCTGGCATTTCCTTCTCCTCCTTGGGGAGCTCTGTGACGACAGCCTCAGCAGTGGAGAGCAGAGATGCTACTCCTGCAGCATCCATCAGTGCTGTCCTCACCACCTGTAAGAGGAGGAAATAAAAAGTTAAAGCTCCTCCATAATCTGCCATGAAAAAAACCCAAAACAAAAAGCTATATAGCATCCATCTTGCGAGTGAATGTGATTGGCTGAGCTGTACCTTTGTGGGGTCAATGATGCCCTTCTCCACCATATTGACGTACTCTCCCTGCATGGCATCGTAGCCCGTCCCAGGGGATCCCAGCAGGATCTTTTCCACAACGAGTGAACCCTCCACGCCTGCGTTTTTGGCAATGGTCATGGCAGGAATACGAAGCGCCCGTCTGATGATGTCCACACCTGTTTAGATCGAGGCGCTGGTTAAAACCGAAGCTCGTATGTAACCCTAGGAGTATGGGTGTTACCGAGAAGAGGCTAAAGCACAATCTTACCGATCTTCTGGTCAGAGTTGGCAGTTTTGAGGGCGTCGAGGGCGGGGATGCAGCGCAGCAGGGCACAACCTCCTCCAGGAACAATGCCCTCCTCAACAGCTGCCCTGGTGGCATTCAGAGCATCTGTCACGCGGTCCTTCTTCTCATTCACCTCCACATCACTTGTTCCTCCCACCTGAAATAGAGCAAAGGTGTCACAGCTTTGCCTCTCCACAGGAAAAACCACTCATCCACAAATGGTGCCGAATCCAACCTTGAGCACGGCGACTCCATCCGAAAGCTTTGCCAGCCTCTCGTTGAGCTTCTCCTTCTCGTAGTCACTGGTGGTGCTTTCCAGCTGCTCGGCGATCTCTGCCGCCCGTTTCTCAATCTCAGCCGAGCTGCCTCCTCCCCTCAGCAGCAGGGTGTCGTCTTTAGTGATCTGCACCTCGCCGACCTTGCCGAAGTCATGAGCCTGGATGTCCTCAAGAGCCAGGCCCAGAGCCTCATCCCCAAACACCTACAGATACACAAAGAACGATATACCATCAGATGGCAGTTCAGATTTATAAAGAGTTGCCACACTTAAGACTGATGAGAACCTACAGTCCCCCCAGTGGCGATGGCCATATCCTTCAACTGGTTCTTCCTGTTGTCGCCAAAGCCTGGGGCTTTAACTGCTACCACCTGAAGCCCAACCTTCAGCCTGAAAATAAATAAATAAATAGCTACTACACATTCAAAGTTCCCTCAGTGTAGTTTTCTCTTTTTTCCTTAAGCAGTTAACATGCATCTCAGTCCCCGACTTCACAACAACAATGTACCTGTTGAGAACCAAGGTGCTCAGAGCTTCTCCATCCACGTCCTCTGCCACGATAACCAGAGGTTTACGGTGCTGGTTGGCAATTTCCAGAGCTGGCACAATGCTCTGGACACTGGAGATCTTCTTCTCACTCAGCAGCAGGTAGGCATCCTGGAACTCACACTTCTGGCCTGGTAGAAACAGGAAGAAACAAGACTTGGCACATGAAAACCATTCACAGTTTAATGGTTACAAAACCTGCATGTTTTACTGTTAAATCCAGTCAGCACACAGTATCGATGTTAGACGGATAAGTTTGAAAGCATGCTTCTGTCTTTTTTTTTTTTTTTTTTTTTTTTTTTTTACACACTTCAAATTTGTCTGTAAAGATTATATTTTGATGCAAGTGAAAACACTAACAATTCAATAAAGCAAACCGTTTCAACACTGTCACAGATAGGGATGGGTACCATTCTGACATAAACGGTAGTAACCAGACCGAAAAGCAGCGCACATTTCGGTGCTTTATTTTCCTGAGCTGTGATACACTTTAGATTCTAGCCAATCATTTTACGTTTCCGAGGATAGTAGGCGGGGCCAGGTACGTACGTTCTTTTAGAGCAGAGCTACAGATTAAAAATGCCCAAGCTGAAGCGGTCAAAAGTCTGGCTGTACTTCACAGCAAAATATGCAAACTCAGCAGCCTGCAACAAGTGCTTTAAGCTGATACTGTGATACTGTCAAAGGAGGTAACACCAAGAATCCGATGAAACACCTGGCGACGCATAGCGGGTTTTTTTAAAAGCCGAAAAAATGCGCCGTATTTGATAGCTTGCTGTGAGACCTCACACCGAGCGCATCTACTGCGGGTGGGTTGCCTGTTATCAGACCCGGAGTTAGCAACATCCCCCAAAAACACGAAGAGGAGAGTCCTGGCCCCTAGCCCTGCCAGTGTAGCAGAAATGATGACGGATGATGATGCAGCAGCAGCCGTTCTTCTCTGCGTGAGTAGCTTAATGTTGTTCGTGTGCAATTTACGTTGAGTACGCTAACCACGTTATTACATGAATGCATGTAAGGTGAACTAGCAAACATCATCATAGCTACATGATGCTGTCTTCTTGTGGAAAACAGTTAAACATGAGAGGTTTTTGGACAAAGTTTGTGTTTTTTTTCCATTGTTTAAGCACTGCTTCCAGCCAAGAGTGATACCATATATGCCCCATAGCTGCAGAAAAGGCTAACATTGTTATCTTTTTACAAAAAAACAAACAAACAGCTGAACATGAGAGGTTTTTGGACCAATTTTGTGTTCTCCATTCTTTAAGCACCGGTTAAGCACTGGCACCGTTTCAAAAGTACCGGTTTGGCACCGGTATCAGATAAAACCTAAACGATACCCATACCTAGTCACAGATAATGACTTGTGTTTAAAACACTGTCAGATGATCTTCTGGGGTGCTTGCCCTTTCCCTGATTATCAATGCGTTATTTCCAAATACCTTCTGCAAAGCATACACTTTCTCCAGCAGGGGGCAGCACTTAACAAGTCAGTGTGTTGAGATGTTTTTGGAAGCACACTGCTGTTGAACTTTAGACCCCATTACCTCAATGGACTTTGCCTATTTTCCAAGTCACCACTGAATACAAATGCCTTGTCTGGGCTCACTGCCCCACCTGGTGGTGCAAACCAATATTACATGAAATAACACATTTACAAAGTGTCTAACACAGATTCAGACAAAACCTATAAAATAAAAATTTAAGAAACTAACATGTTATGCTGGACATTCTAGTCAGGCAGCTACAAAGAGATAAATGGCAACAACTAAAGAGGATAAATAGTTTAGATACGGTTTGTTTGTTGTGATCCTGTAGGAGGACAGTGGGACTCTTACAAGCCTTTCACACTAACTGGTCATTTTATAATGAGTGCACAGCACCGGTTTATCAGTTAAAACTTTTAGCACAGCTGAAACCTGTTCAGCAGCCTTACCTTTGGCAGTGTTGATGAAGTAAGGGGAGATGTACCCACGGTCAAACTTCATACCCTCAATGATCTCCAGCTCATCATGCAGAGTCTTCCCATCCTGGCAAATTGAACCAAACATTTACAAGCTGTCCTCAAAAATCAGACAGTAAATGTTCATTGGACGAGTAAATGAGGTTTTCTCCAGCAGGAGGAAATCTCTGAAACCAACCTTCACGGTGATGACTCCCTTGCGGCCAACTTTCTTCATGGCATTAGAAATGATGTTGCCAATCTCCACATCTCCATTGGCTGAGATTGTAGCAACCTGAAAGAGCAGACTCATAATTAAAGCTCAAATCCCAAATGCCCGAGGCCCCATGGAGACAGCAGAAACATTACCATACCTGTGCGATCTCCTCGGGGGTTGTGACGGGCTTTGAAAGGTTCTTCAGCTCGTTGATGATGGTTTCTACAGCCATCATGACACCTCGGCGAATCTCCACGGGGTTCGCACCTTTGCTGATGTTGTCGAAACCTTCCTTGGCGATGGCGCGAGCCAGTACAGTGGCGGTGGTCGTGCCGTCGCCGGCCTCCTCGTTGGTGTTGTTGGCCACATCCTGCACCAGCTTGGCACCAATGTTCTTGTACTTGTCCTTCAGATCAATGCTCTTTGCCACCGTCACGCCATCCTTGGTGACCTTTGGACTGCCCCAGCTCTGCTCGATGATGACAGTGCGACCCTGAAATGAGCCAGAAAGTTGTGAGATGAAAAGTTCTGCACATATGTTTCACAAAGACAAATAATCACTTTCATCTCCAGTATTTTCTTAAGTCTATGCCATTTGTTGCATTGCAAGAGGCATTTAGCATAATGATTAATGCATTTTGTTTAACACTTGGCTGATGAAGGACTTAGGCTAGCATATCTGCTTTATTAGTCCAAATACATCTCAATTCTTTGCTGAAATTAAACCTGCTTTTGGCAAGAAATTCAGTGATTTCCCTTCTCTGCCTGTAGAGGGCAGGGTACCCCTTTGTGGCATCAAGTCAAAGTGTACAAATATCTAGCTGTAAGAGCCCCAGTTCTGCCCACCTTTTGTTCAAATATCTGTATTTATTAGTGCCAACCACTCAGTAAAGTTGGCCCAATGCAAGACCAGGAGCTGAAAGCCTACACCAGGGGTCGGCAACCTGCGGCTCTTTAGTCCTTGTACTGCGGCTCCGCGTGGTTTGGGAAAATAAATTAGAAGTATTTAGCTGAAGTGTATTATTTATTATTTATTTATGTTAGTTCTTTTTTTAACTTTTAGTTCTAAATTGGAAGATTATTGTAATATTGAAATGTAAAAATAAAATTATATTCTATTATTTTTTCATCGCTCAAAATAAGCGTCACACTCGCGGAAGCCAGTATACCCGCCGAAACGCTGTGCATTTATCGAGACTTTCAACCCCAGGTAGGCCAATTACGGATCTTCGGAGCCACATTATGTCAGCAGCTGTTCTCCACCGTGAACTATGTTAAAAACAAACACCGCTCATGCCTCACAGATGACAGCTTACAGTCCTGCGTAAAGATGAAAGTGACTTCGTACAGCCCCGATTTGCAGACTCTGTGCGCAGAGGTTCAGGAGCAGAAGTCCCATTGTAAACATACCACAGCAGACCCGACGATGTTTCCGTGAACATGCTTTTCAGCATCTCTTTATTGACCACTTTTCACACACGGTTGCTGTACGCATACAGCCGGCTGTAGCTTTTCAGCTCACAGCCCGACACACACCAACACAACAGCAGAGCGAGCACAGACGTTGAGGTGGCAAGGTGTGATTGCGGGTGCAGCTCAGGTGCGTCTGCCTCCGCTGCAGCGGCGTTTCAGACCACGCCCCGCCACACACATTAACCAGGTAAAATACATATTTAGGCAGAATTTTGCAAATATCTATTTTTCATTTTTCAGCAGCATAATGCTTTTTTTCCCCAATTAGATTTTAAAAGTCAGGTCAAGGCTCCAACAGCCCAAAGGCAATATAAGGGTGGTGGCTCACAACAGTTTTTGTTTGCTACATGGATCATTTTAGTTCAGCTGGGTGTCTTTCCTTTTGTTATATTTCTTTAAGAGTTAAAAATGTGTTAATTACATTAATAAAATGTGATTTTCTCTGTAGCACTTCGTGGATTTCATAAGCAACACACCTTAGTTGTTCACACAAAGCACAAGGTAAAAAACAATATATACAGTGTTATCTTCATTTTAGATGTCAAAACGTATTAGCGGCTCCCAGTGTTTTCTTTTGTGTGGAAACGGGCTCCAAATGGCTCTTTGGGTCTTAAAGGTTGCTGACCCCTGGCCTACACCAACACTCAGTGTAAGATATTAAGGATCTTTCTGTACAGTCTCCTAGAAAACTGGTCTAATATTCAAGAAAAAAAAAAAAAAAAAAAAAAAAAAAAAAGCAAAGGGGGCGTTACCTTTGGGCCCATGGTGACAGCCACGGCATCAGCCAGCAGGTCCACTCCCTGCAGCATGAGGGCACGAGCGTCAGCCCCAAACTTCACATCCTTGGCGTAGGCTCGTGTGAGGTGGGGAGCCAGCGCGCGGCTCACAGGCCTCACCTGCCTCATGACTGTGGCTAAACGAAACATGTCTGTGGGAGGAAAACACAGGTTAGGCCATAATGATGACTCCAAGTATCCCAAAGTTTAATTACATTTCTTCGCATATGTAATAAGTACACCCCTAGTGGCCGCAGACGGCATGACATGAGACTTGTGAATGAATGAATAAAGGAACATCTCCAGTTGTACTAAACAACAAGGGGGCAGAGTCCCCTGGACTTATCATTAATCTGCAAGTTTAATGGTTTTAAGTGTTACCAATACTGGTTTTGGCCTGCCTACCTACATATTAAAAGTAAAGAGAGGTGCAGCTGAATACATTTTATTAATAGTTGAACAACACAATCTGACAGCCAGAATATCTGAAAATGTGTCAATTAAGTGGTTGAAACTGGAAGATATTTCATTAACCTCCTAAGACCTGAACTCTTCCACAGCATGCATTTTTAATTTCTCTTTGATATTTGGACATATTGGGGCCCGATGAATGTAAAAACAAAGAATAACTAGTTTTGTTTTTTTTAAACACCTGATTTTTGTTTCTAAGAAAAATGACAGCCACATGAGGATATTCGATTAAAATTTTGATAGAACAGTAGCAGTGTAATGTCCTTGTAACAAACGAACAAACCAAAGAAAGAGCCTGGAACATTCTTTAACATTCATTAAGGGGTTAGTAAAAATGACAAGGTAGCCCCAGAGCCAACCTGTTAAAACCAGTTAGGAAAACCTGTCAGTGACTTCAGTCAGCCAGATCACACCGGCTTAGCGAATAATGACCATATTTTAATCATTGAGTAACATATCAATTATCAAAAAGTAGAAATTGTAAATTATTGGGTACTGCAAGAACAACAAGCTATTACGAGTTTAAACTGTGCAGCAGTAGTATGCAAGAGCCCCTTGTCGGTTATCGGCGATTTTTAAATGGGGTTTACAACCATGGATTGTTATTAAGGTCTAAGGACCACAGGATTGTAACCCCAGATAATCCATGTTTTTAAAAGTCGTGTACAACACCACCCCCGCGACTTTATCCCCATTCTTGTTGTAATTACTTGAGGTTAAGCTGTATTTAAGCTACTGAGCGACCAATAACCATAGTAAATTCAGTGCAGATGAATATAAAAAAATCAATTAAGTGTAACTACTTCAAAATATGTGATAGTTGACTAAAAGATGTTCTAAATGCTTGAGTCTCTTGACTGTTAATTCTATGCGCATTGACCGTGACTGGATTAAGAAACGTCCACCCCACGCGTGCGCTCTTCAGGTCGTGCGTCACAAGGTCAAATTTGTGAAAGCACGTGTGGAAGTGCTTTCTCCATCCCTGCTCAGCTCATACACGGTCTCACTGCGAGGTTTTAACTGCTTTTAATCACTCGCTATCTTCCTCTTACTCCACACGAGCAAAGCACATTTAACAGTCGAGACAATACACTTACGAGGAGAGCACAGAGAAAGCTAGCCTGTCGGTTAAAGTCTGTAGTCACACTCGTGTGTCCTTGCAGTTAGAAGGGGAAGAAATATGTTAGCGCGGAGCTATCAAACTCGAGCCTCCTGAGCAGCATGCGCAGAATGTACTCTACATAAAAGCTAGCGCTATTCGCGAGTATTCGGGCTGTAACGTAAACTGAGTAGCTTCAGACACTTGCAGCAGTGTCCACACTTACCTGTGAGTTGAGGTAAAGGCTTGCTGCTAGCCGGTCTGCAAGACGGAATGATATAACGACTGGAGGAGAGAACAATCGTGTGGAGTAACGGAGACAGAACTGCACATGGCCTAGCACATCCGGGTTATGTACCGGCCCGCCCAGACTGTGTATAAACCATAACTACCTAATAAAAGTGCTCTTCTTTTAAAATTCATAATGACGTGCGGGCACACGATTACTTGAATTATAGTTCTCGATAAAATAAAGTCAAAACAGTGTGTAAAATAGGCTAATTAGGATAGAAATATGTAGAATTATAAATTAATGCTCGTTCCTGGGCAAACGGTTCCAGAATTTTCTGGCGTGCCATTGGCGGAAAAAAAAAGGGTCAAAGTTGACATTGTGCAACATTGCCTCAGCTCGGAGTGTTTCAAAGACCGAAAAGTCACTAAAGCAGTTTTAGAAAATGTCCCGTACATGTTTTGCTTTTATTAAATAATGTGTGAGCTTTTAAAAAATATTTTGATGTTGGCCTTGGGTGTACTAGAACTTTCCCTTGCGCCTGACGAGTTCAGGGCAGGTTAGTGCGCATGCGCATTCTGGATATTTCTTCACGTGGAGCTATCCTTCAGCGTACCATATTCACGCTCACCAAGGATTCGGGGTGCAGATTCACGCCGGCTCTCAGACCTCACACACGTCCAGAAATGGTAAGGTGCCTGGTTAATTTAAAAAAGGCGAACAAAAAACGAGCGTCAATCACCGCCGAGTTCTTTGATATAGGTGACGCAGTCAGTAGACGGTTTAAATAAACTGACCAGCTTTTAGTTATTCTTAGCCGCATGTTAGCTAAAGTGAACATCAGTGACAAGGTCACGCTGCAAGGGAGCTAAGAATGAGCTTAAACAAATGCACGTTTGTCTTAATGGCAAGCCACAAAGCCTAAAACTAGATGAGGGATCATAAGACCTGTATACAAGTACAGCTATGAGCGCACTGTTAGCTGAAGTAAAAAGGTAAGTAATTGCACTTAGTGTAGCCATTTATTCATTCATACACACACACACACACACACATAAGGTGCAGCAAGTTTGCGTTTACCGTCAAGCTCAAGGTCACAAACCTCCAGGCATGAGATTTAGTGAGGAGCGACATGCAGTCCCATTGTTCCTGCTGAACTACTACTGACATCATGGCCTCTGAGTCAGGAGCAGCGGAAGTTTCGTTTGCTTGAAAGTAGTTTTTACAGCAGCATCCACTCAGATTGCATTCAGGACAAATGAGGTACTCAAGTACTTTATCCACCGCATTTGAGGAAAATTGAGTGCTTTTTACTGCAGTAAATCTCTTTAAAGGCTTATCAGTGTAGAGGGAGTTATACTTGTCTGTACACATTTGCTTTGGAAAAGTTGCATCACCCCTGTGTAGAAACATTGTCACAAGTAAAGGTAATGCTAATATTTAAAAATGTACGAAATCAAAAGTACTCATTGTATAGAACAGGTTACTACTAGAATTGAGTCTTGCCACTGGTCAGCCATCTTGAAATGTTATGAGACACTTAGGTGGGTAGTTCTTTTGAACCCTTGTTTAAGTAGAAACCATGTCTGCCAAAACTAGATCCTCAACTAGCTTGATACTCAATTTAAATGTAGATGTCTAGTATACATTGGTTTTCTCGTCAGGTCATAAGCCAATCAAAACACTATCAGTGGCTAAAGTATAAGGAGAAAAGTTGGTGCATCTGACAGAAATGTGGGGCTAATCATAATGAGCTTATGCAACTTGTTAAGAACTTTGTGAAAACTGCTTCGTCTGGCCTTGGATTTTATCTGGTACCAGTGAGCAGGAGGATGTTTGATCCAGGCTCAGGGCTGATTGATGTTGGTTAGTTTGTTTTATCAGTGGAGAGGTGAAGAGTCCTTGGCCTGGACCCCTCAGACATAGTGTGGAAGCTCCGCCTCCTTTCCCTACTTATCAAACTGGGACCAGTCCCACTCCATCACCCTCCTCCATCACAGTCACAAATGACCTTTACTGAAGGTCACTCATGCAGTTGCTTTTAAACAAATGTTGTCCTTAAAGTCGTGACAGAAAAAAGTTGATCAGTGTCTCTTTGAAAGGCTGCACAGCTGCTGTCCTCCCTCGTGATTTCAGACTCAAGTAGATAAGTGAGGAAAAGTTAATTTTCAGTTTAGCGGAAACTGATTGACAAAGGCTGCCTCTGTCGCTGACCTCCACCCGCTTTCTTTAACTCAAACCCAGCAGTTTATTATTCACTCATGCATTATAACCAGCATGTTTCTGTATTAACTTACAGCTTGACTTAACTGTAAGCATGTGAAGCATGTGAAGCACTGAATCTAGTTAATGTTCACATTTTAAAACCTTTGCAGCAAATCTGTGTGTGTACAGATAACACATAAGTCAGGGGAGTGGGGCGTGTTACACAAGAGAGCCAACTTAAAAGTTTGGAGTCAAATTTGTAGGATTTTTCTTTTCCTCCAACTTTTATTTCTAATGATGAATCATTAGCTGCCCAGTTCACCTAAACATAGTGTGATAGTCGTGCTAATATGTCCTGTCTTTGTGTGGTCTCCAGGCTTTCAGAAAATTCCTTCCTCTGTTTGACCGGGTGCTTGTGGAGCGCTTCACAGCAGAGACGGTAACAAAGGGGGGCATCATGCTGCCAGAGAAGTCTCAAGGCAAAGTGCTGCAGGCTACAGTGGTGGCAGTCGGACCTGGCTCTGTCACCCAGGTAAGCATACATGGCATAGCTGCTACAAGAAGAGTGTATGGTTTTTGTTTTATTTTATAAACTAAAGCTTGTTTTAGCAGTTGGTATTAAATTACATGAAAATCTCACAATTCACAATACCATTAATAAAAACAATAATTAAATTAAGAACTCTTAAACAGAAACTTTATTCCCCTCCAAAACAAGACAGTTATGAATCAGTATATCATGCTTGAGATGGGTTTTACTTTGAAAAGATTCCAATATTATAGTTATTGCTTATCCTTCAGTGTCCCTGATTGGGTTTAAAGCAGGGGTGGACAACTCCAGGCCTCGAGGGCTGGTGTCCTGCAGGTTTTAGATCTCACCCTGGGTCAACATACCTGAGTCAAATGATTAGTTCATTACCAGGCCTCTGGAGAAGTACGAGAATTGTTGAGGTCATTTAGCCATTTGAATCAGCTGCGTTGGATCAAGGACGCATCTAAAACCTGCAGGACCCCAATCCTTGAGCCCTGGAGTAACCCACCCCTGCTTTAAAGGGTTAGGCTGATGCAGCATAATTCTTTTTATGCGCACGACTCTTATTTCTGTATACACAGTTGCTCCTGCAAAAGCAAAACTGTTCAAAATAAAGTCTGTTATAGTTTTTACAATTTCTGGTTTTAGTTTTCTGAAGGTGCTGCACCTTTAAATATGATGCATTAAGAGAATAAAATCTGGACTTTACTATTTCCTGAACCCTGGTTACAGAATTGGGTTAGCACTGCTAACATAGTCAGTGTCTGGTTGACCTTCAGACTTGATCTAACCTAACCTAGGATTTTTCTCTCAATGATGCATTTGAAAACTGCAGTAAAAATGTATCTCTAAATACACAGTAGTGAACAGGACTCCTGCTGAAGCACAGATCCTCAGCCATCTGCCCTTTAAAAAGCTGTTAGGATCAGGGAAGCTACGTGTCATGTGACCATCCACTGCATGACTGTATTTTCTTGTAAATTATAGGGTGAAACAAAAATACAGATTTTTATTGATTTTTAAATATAAAAGACTCAGTAACAACTGTGGTGTTACTTCATGCCTAACATGTTTTTCTCCTTCTTTCAGAAGGGAGAAATCCATCCAGTGAGCGTTAAGGTTGGGGAGAAGGTTCTTCTACCAGAGTACGGTGGGACTAAAGTCATTTTGGATGACAAGGTGCGGTGCAGTTTCCTCAGACTCCGTCCACACTTTTGTGCTGAAATTAGTTACATTTTTTCTTGTCTTTTCTCCCATAGGACTATTTCCTGTTCCGTGATGCAGATATCCTCGGTAAATATGTTGAATGAGTCGCCAGTCCTCATGTAAAGTCCCTGACATCCCCGGAGAGAAGAAATTAAGTTCATTCATGTCTGTCTTTTTTTTTTTTTTCTTCTTTGTTCCTGTAAATAATTCTAATCATGTTTTGTTACAATAATAAAAGTGAAGACTCATTGTTGGGCTTTTCCTTTGACACACCTCCACCTGAAACTGTGTGATACTTGTGTAATCTTGGCAGAAGGAAAGTTTAATAGGCTTTTGTTCACATAAAGAAAAAAATGCAAGCACAGAAAAAGCTAAACACAAAAGGTGCTGCTATAACTTTTAGCTGTTTTGGTTTTGCTGTAGTTTTAGGTTGGCAGAGGGTGTTGTAGTTTCAGATGGTGTTGCTGCACTTCAAGTGATTGCTTTAAACCTTTGAAATCACAGTAAAACCCCAGCATTTAGTAGTATAACATTTGTAACCATAGGGTTAACGTGGGCTGGAACCAGGAATGATGTAAAGTTTCTGTATTTTCAAAGCAGAGAAGAAACAAAAACGAAACAATGTGCGACGCTGAGAGATGGAGAAAGATTTGCGTAGCTGAAAGGGAAATGAGAAATTATGTTCAAAAGTAAGGACTGCACAATAAGTTACATCTGCTAAAGTGGAACCATACTGTTCTAATTAATGTTTTTAAATCAAATATCGAACTTATATATAATGTACTGATGAATGTGGTTTTGTGGAAAATAATGCAAACCAGACGTATATTCATTTTTGACTCATTTGAACTTCAGGCAAAACTGGTTAGTTTGTAGTAAAGTATATATTAGACCGGTACAGAGCAGACCAGTTGTTCATGGTTAATACTAGGTTATAGCAAGGGTAGCAGATATCAATCTATATTTAAGGTTATCTATTAGATTCACCCACTAAATTCTCACTTTTATTCTAACTTTCAAGTGTGTTTGGGTTGGGAAATCAGCCACATGCACCCTGAAATACCTGCTTATATCTTAAATGTATATGACTAAACCCACAACGAGCAGTGCATGTGGAAGGAGCAGCACAGATCAGCTGATCAAAACAAATTATTTATTTCTAAGGAATTCTTTTCTCAGCGTTACTAAATTCGATTTTAAGGTTTCCCAACCAGCCAAATCCCACTTGAGCCTGTAACTAAGGGACCCATGACACAGAAAAACATACAGTAAAACGAAAAACTACAGATTCCTAACTAAATCACAGCGCCTCTCTTTGTAGACAAAGTGAGTAAGCTGGGTTTCCTTATAATTCAGACTTTGAGGCAGTGCACCCAGATTTCATGCGTAGCTGTAAAAACATTAAACACTGTTTTTGGTGTTTGTCAGGTTGGTCTGTGTCTTTCTCATTGGCACTTTGCAGGTATGCGAACCCCCTGCATATTGGCTAAAGAAGAGTGCCCTATCACTGATACGGGTCTCCTTACATAAGAATGAAGTTTGAGCCTCTTTGTGTTACCGTATCCGCTCAGCAGCTACAACACCGCGGCTGACGAACATCCGGGTATTCTGTCGAGATGGTCATGGCGGAGGGTACTGCAGTTCTCAGGAGGAATCGGCCTGGAACCAAGGCGAAGGTGAGTTGTGGTCTGTAGAACCACTCCAGCATGAGTACAAGAACCCTCTCCGCGGCTGGGAGAAGCTGCGTCTGTGATGCTGTACAGCATTATCGTCCTCATTTTCGCGACAACTTTGTCGCAGACAGCGTATAGGAAGGGCCTGACCTGGAAATAGCCAGCTAGCTAAGATTAGCGGTTGCTCCGTCTAGTTCCTGGAGTAATGTTAGCGACTCTTGGTCCTGCTTTCCCTGTTCTGAATAAGTGTTCGGCTTGAATAATTCCTTCGCCAGTTTGATGATACATTTTTACACATACCTCGATCCACGCGTCCGAGAAAAATTGTTAATTTCGCCGGAGCTTTGCAGGAAATAGTCATATCCCAATAGACGATACATAACTATGTAGCTAGCTATCTGCCTTCGGAGCTCAGAGTAATGTAGGAAAACTATGGCTGTTAACTTAGGTACTAACGTTTTACCCTCCGAAAAACTTCACCTGTCACCGACAGTTTGTCATCCCGTTACCCCCCTCTCCGTGTGTGTCATATATGATTTATAAACTGCCAGGATTGGCAATTTCTTTTCATTTTACGTCAGATGACAGTCACATTATATAGACTAGCTTTTGGATAACTGGCGATACATTCCAAACACTGAGTGCACACTAATACTGTCCTTCTTCATTGTGCAGGATTTCTACAACTGGCCAGATGAATCATTTGAGGAGATGGACAGCACCCTGGCTGTCCAACAGGTGGGTTGACATTTCGTGTGTGTGTGTTCCCCACTCAATTTTAGACTGTCTGGTGCTGCTGTCTTATCGCTTGAGCTTAAAGTTGCTCAAATTAGACAAGAATTTGACTACATAGAGCTCGGAAATCGCAAAGCATGTTGATAGGTACCATGTTGTTCACATAAACAAAACAAAGTTAGATCCTAGCAGGCATTAGGGAGGAAAACGGGCTAATGAATTTAATGTTGCACTGTAATAATAACCTTATGTTTACTACGTACTTTAACTAAACTGTACTGTGAGTCTGAAGAATGAGTCATTCAGATGCATAGCAGTTTTGGCTTTTATTATGGCAGGTCGTGTCATTGCAACATTTTGTGCTGTGGTGTAGCACCAGCTGCAGGAGCTTTTTTTTGTTCTCCACTGATACCAGTCATTGATACCACCTTGACTTCTGTGTGTTCACTTTCGTAGCCCGGCCACGATCACACTATCGCAGAATCTGTTTTTCAAAATCAAAGCATGAAGACTTTCTTTGATTCCAGCTATGCTGCCAGGTAGCTACAACCCAGATAACTGACACACCTAGGGTGTGTAGCATAGCAACAGCCCTACAGCATGTAACCACAACAGTTAAATATAGTGTAATTATAACTTTGTGGTATGAAATTCCTGTGATCACACTAACATATTTTTCAAAATGTTGTTGAAGGTGATACGTTTCCTTCTTCCAACTGCTACCCAAGCCAAGCTCCTTGTTGCTGCTTCCTGTCTGGAAAAGGGTTTCCATTCTAGTCACATGTGCTGTTTTGTCATTTTAAAACGTTTTAAATGTTTTAAAACGTTTATATATTCCATTATCAACTCGAACTTGCTTGAAAAACAATCCCATTATGCATTACATTAGTGATGTCACAATCCTGAGCTCTATATTCGGTCAGTGTAAATGTTGTTAAAGGTTTAAAAAACTGTGGGGGGATTTCACACTCAACCTAGTGAAGTGAGTTTATATGTATAGTAGAATTTAAAACCAAACTTTTAACCAAAGAGCTCTCTAGGTGAAACTGGATGAAGTCCTGACACAGAAAAACATTGAACTGAGGGTCAGTGACTTTAATCAGCCGGTTAAATTTGACATTTTTGACTGTGCTTGCAGGCATCATGTGTTGTCTTTACATGCCTTTGTCGGAACATGATTTTGAGACAGTTTGCAGTGTTTGCTGCTTTTTCTGACTTTAAGTAACCAAAATCTCTCCAAATTCCTCTGTGCCTTCTTTTAAGCAGTAGGGTTAGCACTGTGAGCTTTGGATTATGAGCTGTGCTTGTTGTGACATCTTGTTTTTAATAATGTTGTCACTCAAGTTTTTCTCAACATTTCTGTTGTTATTTTCTTTTTTTCCATCTGACTCACTCCTAACGTACCGGTGTGGCTGACAGTAGCCCAAACATTTACACATGTGCTGCTCTCTGCTGTGTGTGTCAGCCTACCTGGTGCGGCTCTGACTTTATTCCAAACACATTATTGGTTTGGTGCGGCACTGTTCGCATTGTCATTGGCCTTTCGTGATGTATGAACACATTCACTGTGTGTTCATCATGTGTCAGGTGATGAAAGTCAGACTGGACTGTAAGTGAGAGTCTGTACTAATGTGTGTGTTTTCTCTGTGTCAGTATATTCAGCAGAACATCCGATCAGACTGCTCCAATATCGACAAAATCCTGGAACCTCCTGAGGGTCAGGATGAGGGCGTGTGGAAGTATGAGCACCTCAGGTAAGAAGTCTTGGGGCACATATTTCTAAACAGGATCAGAGCTGCAGACAAGCATTTATAAAATGTCCTTTTATATTCTGGCAGCTCCTACACAGTATAGCAAATATATACTGTACTTTTTGTTTCTAAAACATGAAATGTTTTGCAGGCTTCATTAGTTCTGTGTTCAGTCCTGTGCTTATTTCTACTGCGTGCAATCAGTTTTTAGTAACATCTCTGAAGAAATTATTAAATTAAGTTGAATATGTAGACCAGTGCCGTTTCTAGAGATTCTTTGAACCAGTTCTTTGTTCAGATATGAGGAGCTTTCAGATAAAAAGAAAGTGAAGTATAGGCGATCGCTACTTGCTTAAATCTTGTGCTCACAGTTGGGCTAAAACCTGGCTGCAGAAGAAAAAATCATGTGATCAGAGGATATTTTGTTTTAACTCTGCTTTCATTGGATCCTTTTGTAGGCAGTTCTGCCTGGAGCTCAACGGGCTAGCTGTGAAACTGCAGGTGAGTACACTAAATCACCACAAACTTCCTTTGGTTATTTTGGGGTTTGAGCATTCTTTCGCCCCTAGAAATTCGCCTTAATCCTCTATAGATCCCGAATCAGGTCTCATTTAAGGTTTAAAAAAAATAGTGCAGTCTGCAAAAATGGTCATTGACACATAAGTCAGCAGCATGTAGGCTTGCTACTCTTTGTAAACCAGGAATATTTCTCTCTAGTGCAGAACGGTTCAGGAATATCAAGTAGTTGGTTTAGTAAGAGACTGTTAGCTGCAGTGATTTTGGTGTTTCTGCCTGCAGAGTGAGTGCCATCCAGACACCTGCACCCAGATGACAGCCACGGAGCAGTGGATCTTTTTATGTGCTGCCCACAAGACACCCAAAGAAGTGAGTCAAAGCTTCCAGCTGTCACTCAAGCTTTTCAAGCAGCTGCTCTCACATTGATGGGTTTGTGTTTGTTTTGTGATGCTGCTGCTTCCACAGTGCCCTGCCATCGATTACACCAGGCACACGCTGGACGGAGCTGCCTGCCTTCTTAATAGCAACAAATACTTCCCCAGCAGGTCAGTCGTTTTCCATTAAGCAGCTATAATTTATAGAATAGTATCAAATCAATTTCAGGTCATTGTTTAGCTGCTAAGCTGAATAACCAGACTGTTTCTGTTCACTCTTAATACTCTTGAGGCATCATTTTCAGCAGGCATCCGATTTCAGTATCCAAGCTCCAAAAGTACTCTTCAAGCTTCAAATTGACTCCAATAGGTGCTTCTACTAAAAAATCTCAGATGATTTAAAAAATGTGACCTCGATCTAAAGGTCAGAGGTCAAGTTCTCTAAAAACCCTTGTGAATGTGACAACTTGAGAACGAGGGGGGGATGTAGGATTTTTCAAATTCATACCACAGGTGTGTATTTTATTAAAAGTTATGCACAACTGTATTACTTTAAATTGCTGTTTGACAGGCATCAGCCACCACAGACATGACTTGATTACATGAGAGACGGAATAAAGTGTTGGAGGTGGGGTGGTAGTGGGTTGTAAAGTGGCTTTCATGTGCGCACACTGTAGACAGGCTAAAGCACATTTATTACAATGCCTTAGATGAGGTTGGATTTGTATGGAGAAAGTAATGGGGCACCTATACATTTCACCAGCAGCTGCTCAGCTATGGAAACCCATGCTGTGATGCTCCCAGTGCACAAGCTAAATCACCACTGGTTTGTGTCTACAGGGTGAGCATCAAGGAGTCATCAGTGGCCAAGCTGGGCTCTGTTTGTCGTCGCATCTATAGGATATTCTCTCATGCTTACTTCCATCATCGCCAGATATTTGACAAGTATGAGGTAGGCGTTTACAACCTTTGCTTCCCATCGCTCTCTGGTTGTTGCTGTCAAGCTAGAAATTCTAAAATGTGATTTTATTTGTTCCTTCCTGGTATATGGATTTGTTTTTTCTTTTTGCTGTTACAGAAATCAAACTTGAAGAGGTCATAAAGACTGTTATAGTCTCTCTTGTATTTTTAGTGTGTTCATCATTGGTTTTAAGTAAATGTGCTCTGTTCAAGTTAATTTTTCCCCATTTCATTTCCATTTCAATTGCTAAATTGATTGTAACAAAACATAGAAAAAGTGAGGCATTCCCCATCTTTGAGTGACTTCACACAATAAACTGTGGATCAGTTCTCTGCAGAAATCTAAATGATGCTTACGAACAATCAGTGCTTTACCTCCACTGTGCTCGGTGGCAGCAAACTACACACAGACTCCACGTCAGTGCATCAAATCAAACTTTTAGCCTTTTAATGGTGACACTGGTGAGCAAGCACGTTAACGTTAGCCAGCTAGCTGCTGCGTGGGATATAAGCAGTTTGTTCACAATAGCTTAACAAAAGACTATTTATACAAGTCCATAATGTCTAAGGAAAGAGGAATTTGAATGATGTGTCAACTAGTTACCATCAGCAGGGCATCCCATCCAAGGAGGGTTATTTTGAGTTTTTCTTTTCAATTATTTGTCGACATGTCCAAATCACAACTCTGAAACTGTAAGTGAAGATTTAAGATTTGCACATTTGTCTTTTTTTAATCACAGTTCTCCTCCTACTTCATCTGCCTCACCCACCACTGCTGTGTCCTCCCTTATTTCCACCTTATCTCCTGAACTCAAGTCACGGCTCCAACATAAGAAAATGTACATAAACATGTCTATTTATTACAATATTGTTACAGTTTTTGTCAGAAGATGAAACATGAGACCCTGCTGTAGCCAGCTGAACAGCTGGTTATAAGCTAACATTATGCTAGCTAATGTTAGGTTCAAGTGTCGTTAAAAAAAGAAAAAGAGAAAGAAATCACTTGTGATAAGCTGTTTGATTATTCTTTATTTATTTATGAAGTGTTTGAAGTGAATTCAGCAGCAATGGCAGTAGGGCTGGGCGATATGGCCTAAAATCCATATCATGGTATACTTTGAAGCATGTGTGGTAACAACATATCGCGATATAGTCTTCTGTATAAAGTATTTTACACACTATAAGGCGCAGTTACAAATCCTTTAATTTCCTCAAAAATCGACAGTGCACCTTATGTATGAATTCTGGTTGTGCTTACTGACCGCAAACCGATTTTATGTGGTACATGGCGTGCAGAAATCTGTCAAAAATGTTTTAGTCTGACTTTGGTAAGCTATGAAGCCACACAGCTTGATGGATTGGTGGAGCATTACGGCTACCGTAGTCAGGAGCCTCTCGGAGTAATCTGGGTCCAAAACTACGTCTACTTCAGGTCCCAAAGTCAAACGAACACTGCGGCATCACTGAGAGTTAAAAACTGTTTCTTTCATCTTTAATAAAATGATCAGCATTGCTGCTTTACCAGGTGCAACAATTAAGTTTAACATCCAGACGTCCATGAAAACAGGATTTATTAAATTTAGTTAGAGTAGAGTTAAAAGTTATCAGGAAGTTAGCTCTCTAGCTTCCACCTAAACATGATATGGCATGTTCTGACAGAGATTTCTGAAAAAATTCAAATGTACAGCTCTGCTATCACTTCCAACATAAATGAAGACAGAAAACTAAACAGCAGTGACATTTGTAGGGTTACTGAAGTTGGGCTAGCTGGTATATAATGATGTGCTACGTGATCGTAGCGTCAGAGCTATGTTAGCATAGCATTAGCACAGTGAAGCTGGAGGATGAACGCTAACTTTTTTCCACTCAATAAAAGTTAACGTGAGGGTTCCTGATGGTTAGGGACAAATGCAATTGCATGGCAGGATGCTGTAAACGGACCAAACTTCTACCGTGTACAGTTTATACCGCCCAGCCCTAAATGGCAGCATGCTTTGTTCTCTGCCATCATGAGGATTAAGGTTCATATATGCTTATTTCTCAGAAAGTAAGAGGAACGTGATCATAGGACAGGAGTGTGTTCTGAATCCATAAAGTAGAAACACACAAATGCCTCTCACCGTTCAGCTTTAGAATAAAACATTTCCAGCAGTGGAGTCTCGTGGTCTGTTTCCAGCCTCTTATAGAACACTGAACTGGTAACACACTGGCTACTGTGATCATTGCTACATATGTCTGTGTGCAGAATGAAACGTTCCTGTGTCACCGGTTCACACGCTTCGTGATGAAGTACAACCTGATGTCCAAGGACAACCTGATCGTTCCCATCCTGGAGGAGGAAGTGCAGAACACCTCTTCAGCTGGGGAGAGCGAAGCCTAAGAGACAGCTCCTGCTGCTGCCACCATAAGGGAGACACATGTAAACATATTTCTACATTACAGAGGAGACTCATTCATTACACACACACACACACACACACACACACACACACACACACACACACACACACACACCAGTGTATTGAGGCTCCCGTCTAGTAACACTGTCCATGTCCCTCCTCCCCAGTCACCTGTATCTCTAAAAGGATGTAAGGGTAAAGATGACCAGGAGCAGAGTTCAGTCATGCCTGCAGGACACAATTATTTTTTCTATTTCCACTCAGAGGTTGGGGGTACAGCCCTGCTCTCACTTCTCCTGTAGGGAAACCCTGTTCATAATCCCGCATGTCCACAGGATCCAGCTTGTGTGCTCACGGCTCCGTGGCTGCTTCCCAGCACGCTGGAGGCATTTAGTTTTCCAGCAGATGAAAACACTCATTTAGATCAATTGTGGCTGTACTTGAATTTAATGACCCTCTGTGCCTCTTTACTTCACTCGCCCACCAGTATAGCCCATCTCAGATTTATCTTCACTATATTTAGAATAAAGGGATAAATTTTTTGTTTTTTAGCACACATGAGCACCTATAATCTTATTTTAGATAAGAAATAAAGGAATCATAAATACCGTGTAAATAAGGACAACTTTAACAGCATTAACCATGAAAGCTTAAATACTGATGGGGGAACTGCAGTGTGAAAGGTTTTACCCTCCAGCAGTTCCTGATTAGAGGAGCATTCTTCAGATTTGAAGGAAATATGCAGCAGCTTTAAAGCTTGCAGTCAGTGTTTTGTATGGTTGGCTAACGTTTTAACGTTTGGAGCCCTTTTTAGTTCCCACACACTTTGACTGTCTACGTTATAACACCTTGTACTGAGCATAGAACACGAAGCAGTTCTTGCAGGTATTCATCCATCCTCAGCAGCGATGGAGCCGTGACACCACGCTGCCTCTCGCTCTGGACATCGCAGGCTAATCTTCCTCAGGCAGCTGGATTTGCAGAAAGCCTCTGTAACTATGGTGACCTGTATTGTTGAGAAAGGCCCACACTGACAGCTCTCCCTCCTTCTGTGTATATAAACCCTCTGCCACTCCTCCCTGTTTAAATTCACTCATGTTT
Organism: Diplotaxodon limnothrissa; assembly: GCF_057381915.1. Lineage (NCBI taxonomy): Eukaryota > Metazoa > Chordata > Actinopteri > Cichliformes > Cichlidae > Diplotaxodon > Diplotaxodon limnothrissa. The sequence continues at coordinate 14,346,692 of NC_140611.1, forward strand.
TCTGTGCACTTTTCTCCTGACTGCTTCTGTTCTTTTTGCTTGTATTGCCTACCAGTCTGATTTGGGGGTGTCCCATGAGATGGATCACTAAATTAGCCTGCTGACTTAATAATGCTATTAAAACACAATGTAGGTGTGCGGTTCGTGTGGTAGTGAACAAAGAAAACCGTAATCTCTTAGCTCTGTATGTGTACTAGCAGTCAGATAGTCTCTTCGGCCTTTGACGTGTATAGGAAGGCTGTTTGGCTAACTCTGATCCTGCATCGTGACATGTCCCCACTTCATAATACTGTGTCCAGTGTGCCTGATGTTCTCATCTCCTGCAGCAGTGGGCAACGTTTGGCTGCTTTAAGCATTCAATAAGTCATCCAGGAAGGAGAGAACATCGGCCACATTTACATGTCGGAGCACAACCTTCTTTTACCCTCTCCCTCATTAAGTTATTTTGTGGGAGGAGCCTGATCCAACCCACTTTATTTTTTTTTATTGGACTAAAAAAATTTTTTGTTACTGTTGACATTTTCATGTCTGTTAATAAAAACAAAAAGACTATTATTCAGACGTGTGTGGTCGTGTGGTTAATCAGTGAGTCAGACATGGGAAATACTGTTTAATAAAAAATAACAGCCACGATAAAGGAAGGGAAATGTACAACTCTCGGAAAAGGGAAAAGCTAGAATATTAATACTGACAGTGAACACCCATTTAATACATTTCCATTCAAACTAAAACAGCACCTTATTTATAAAAGTCCTCAGATTAACCTGAAAGTTGATCTTTAAGGAGACCTGCTCTGCTTTCCTCATTTCCTGACGCACTGTTCTGATCATCGAGCTCATTAAACAAAGCAAACATTAACATAATGAGTTCAGGGTATGTACACGTTGGCCATTTCTACTGTTTGCTCTAATAAAGCCCCCTCAGGCTGCAAACACAGAAGCCCCACCCACCTGTAAACGCTTAACGAAGGGCAGCCAATCGTAATAAAGTTGGCTTAAAGGAAGCTAAAAGTGGCTTCAGACGGGATGAACTGAAGATCAGCGCTAATAAGAACGGTTCACTGGGAATAGTGCAATGTGACTGTTGAAACCAGTCCAAGATCAAATCTGAAAATGAGAAGAACAGGTCCGCTTAAAAGTCATTCCTGATTCATAAGGTCACTCCATATTTTTGTCCCAATTGTGTCCTATTATAAAGTAACTTCCCTTTATAAAATCCCAGAACAAACAATAGTTTAATCAGGAATTGGCATGGAAGCTCTCCCTCATCCTGAAATCTCAAATCTCCCTTCGAAAAATTAGTTTCCAGGGTCTTTTTTTAAAAAACATTTTGATACTATTCACACAACATGGCACCTGTTAGAAATTCATGTTTGTGGCATTTAACTCACATTTCTTGTATTTGTGCATCACAGACTGCAAACGACATCGATCGCTTCTATTTCAAAGCTCAGCTTTAGAAATGTTTTATATAAATGAGACAAATACACTTATCATCTAATATACTTATACACACACATGCACAACAGCAGAAAAAGAGCCCTCCATCCATTTAGGATGTGTGTAACACTGAATGTCTGGAAAGCAGCAGGAATATTAGCAGTACCTTTAAAATGAAGGAGGAAAAATAATACTTTTAAACACGATGAGCTGTATGAATGACTTCCAGAGTAATAGCTGAAAAAGCTGTAACATCTCAGAGAAATAGGCTTTTCTATACAAATATACTGTTTCAGGCACCTCGCTTTCATCATGTACTGGGGAGGTATATAGGTTAACTACATATCCATACGGTGGCTCAAGTAGTTCAGTGACTTTTCTCTTTTTGTGTGGTTACCTGGTGAAACTACAAAACAATTGTGAAACATCATATGTGACAATAGAAACAAAACTTCAGTGGAGAGCTAAATATCAGATAAATGTATTCCAAAACATGTAAACTGTGTGATGATCTCATCATCAGAACTTGGATGTAATGAGCTGTGGGTGTAGCTCTGACTCAGACCATGTGCTCACCGACTGTATGAGTCGTCCTCTCTGACACTTGGAGTGACCAAACTTTACAAAGCGGAGCGTTTTCATCAGTATGATCCAAAATACGTCACTGAACTGGTGTTTATAGAGGTCCAAGCAGGGGGCTGTTTCCTCATAGACTTGTATAGGACCTGCAACCTTTGGTATCACCCCCTGGTGGCCATTAGAAAGAGTGCAGGTTTAAGGCACTTGTGTGTCTGCTTCACTTTTCAGACAAAGAAGCCACGCCCACCATTTATACCTGGTATGTTTTCAGCACAGAGCCTTCATCACAGCGTAAGAGCTACACACTGAAGTGGTGCTCCAGTTGCCCTGTGTCACGCACACCAACATCCCTCACTCTCCTCACGTCACACACCTGACAGACACTTCCAGTTCACCTTTAAACTCCAAATGCTCCCATCTCCTCCTTTCACACGTCAGAGCTGCTGCCCTGCATCGCCACGTTTTAGCGCAACACCTCCACCACCCCGGCATCTTCCTCGAGGCTCCAGGAGTCTTCCTCGTCGATTTTTATGAGCAGCACATTAGCAAAGAGAGAAAAGAACTCCGAGTCCAGACGCTGAACTTCTGCTGCTTTTCTGACTGAAAGTCAGTTATACACACACGCCAGCAGAAAGCGCACACAGCTGGGGCTTTAAACCAGTTATGAAAGAACAAGTCAAATTTTTACTGATCGAGCTCCATCGTGTACGATATTAAACCTAATAGAGCCACTGACACCACACAGTGATCACACAGGACGATGGCAGCCGCACCGAGCAGCTACATCCACACACTTCAAGCTGAGGTCACCGGTCATATGTCAAAGTCTGGAATGTGCTACTTTCTTTTTCCTTCCACAGTTTCTGGAATACATTTATTACTGACAACTGATTACTTGACTGAAGGATGTTGTCTCACTGATATATAAATCTAAAGCTGACATTCATGAACTTTCTCAGGAAACATGGATTTTAGAGGGCTGAAGTAAGAACAAGTAGGCCCTTTTAACCCAAACTGCCTGTGACTTTTTCCTATTATGTTTAGTTATAGTTCCACATCACTTTTTGTACTCTTTCTAAATAACTATAAACTAAACTAGATTTCTTCCTGCTTCAGTATGTTTCTGAGCTGTGAAGGAGCATAACTCCAGACTGTAAGCAGAAAGCAGAGCCCCGCTCCTTCAAGTTCTCACAATAACATTAACATATTTCCTGTGCTTTATAATACTGGGAGCACCTGTTATTAGGCGTGCATCACTCTGCACATCTAAGTCCAACCGTTTTCTCGTTATGGCTTCGTTAACAACATTTTCAAAGTGCAGAGCTCCTCTACATTAAAGTCTCTGTCAGATGGTGAATAGTCTGAACCTTCCACAGTTCATATCTCTTTGCTTGGGTACTTCCACCTGCTTACATACAGGTGACCTCAGCTTTCCCCTCGTCCTGCTCAAAGCCACCTTCCTCCATGTGGGATAGGGAGCTGGGGTACCCTCCTCCGAACACTGGGAATCCCCCGATGCCTCCCGCAGGCAGAGCAAGGGTGTCTGGAGGGTCGGGGCTGCTGGCTGCCCGACTCACAGAGTGACTGGACACAGACTGGAGACAGAGAGGGACACCAGTCAGAACCCATAACAGACCATGAAATGACACAGATGGACTACGATTTAAAATAAAAATCTAAAGACAGATTTTCTTGAGGGCGGCTCTGCAGACTGGCGACTGGAATAAATAAAGCAGCTTCATGAAAACTACACCTGGAATAGTTTGCAGGTAACTGCTGTTTTGTTTTTCTGCCCTCCTACGAGTTTGCAGTACTACTGCAGTGAACTCCGAGTAGTACCGACTTTCTCCACCAGGGGGGACTTTAGCCACACAGAGGATATTCCTGCTTATCCAACAGAGCCATTTTTCATTCATCTTCATCGGGGTGATGCTGGTAATACAGGTCAGCTCTTTACTTCCACTAAACACTGCTGCTGTTCTCCAGTCACAACATTAAATAAAAGCAATGTATACTTTCTAAAGAAAACTAGCATGTTTAGAAGTGCTTTCTTGAAAATCCCAAAGAAAAAACTCTTCAGCTTAATGTGAGGAAGCTACGCTGAGAGGTGGAATTATGAAATGTTGGCATGGGTAAGGAAATTAAAGGGAAATTTGCATCCCTGCTGGCGTCTGAATTTACAACCTCCTCACACACACTGTAAACCAAACTGACTTTGGGAAAGCAGGAGCACAACACTGACATCGCTGAGTGCAGTGATGTCTATTCTAGCTCTGTTTCGGGTCTCCACCTGCACCTGAGAGACTTATTAGCAACTGAAGTTGCTTAACATCCCAACGTGTTCACCAGCTCGCCTCTTTCACTGCTGCACAAGGCTTTTGTAGGTCTATCCAACAGAGAACGCTGATGCCAGATGCAGATTAAAGACCATTTAAACATTTGCTTAACGTTCAGCTGCCTCATCATGTTTCTTGGCCACAGCGAATGTGGAAAAGGTCTCACCTGGTTCCTCGGCTGTCCGGCTGTCTCACCTCTGACCGGCCTCTGGAGGAATACAACATGCTTTGTGGCCAGATTCCCGTCACTGCACACATCAACGGGAGCATGGTCAGAAATGAAACTGAAAAACATGTTTCAGGAGAGAAAACATCTTCAAAGCATCTTCTTCTACCTGTCGTGCCGGATGATGGGTGTGGGCAGCACGCACGTGAGCAGCCAGCCAAACTCAGCCAGAGTGTGGAGGAGTGGCCCGTAATCTGTTTTCACATTGGAGTCCTGCAGGAGAGCAACGTGTCCAGATATAACAGAAGGGCTCAGAAAAAGCAACCTCTCTGGCTAAGAGCCAGCCGTGAGTCTCAGTAAACACCACTTCTGGCTTGATTCCATGTTAACATTTGATTATTTTAGAGCCGGTCATTAAGGGGAGCCTTTGAGAGCCGGTTGCTCCAAAGCACACCTGCTTTAGGGGGCCAGGATCTGGTCTCTCAGGAGTTCCTTGGAAATGCGATGTAGTTATGATGATTGGTCTATACTGAGGAATGAAAAGCTGGCAATGATATTGTTTAGAAATGCTGTGGGGGTTTTCTCTCTCCATGGAGACACTGATAAAGTGGACAGCTGAGCTCAGAGAGCTGTGAAAGAACGACTGGATTGTGCTTAGTAAACAAAGAGTGTTTGGGAGTATTTTAGAGCCAACAAACATGGAAGAAGCTGCACAATTCTTTGCCTCTAGTCACATCCTAAGTGTATAACACTTCACACTGGACCTCAGCTCTGCTCTAAGGTGTCATGTCAGGGTCCTCAACCAATAAGCACAGCAAAGGTCTCAAACCTGTGGCTCCTGAAACTATTTTATTTAACCAGTTACTAACCTATGGAATAAAAATGAAATCAGTGGAAGAAACTACAGAATTTAACAAAAGTTGATTTCAGTTTCCAGACCGGATTTGCTGTGATGCTTTTTCTTCACTTTCATGCCTAAATATGTTTTGTGGCTCTGTGCTTTGCTCTTAACCGATCCCTGGTGTAACTACACGGTGAGTTGTGCATTAATGGCATTATAAGTTTACCAAACGAATATTTGTAAAGACAGACAGCAAAAGTAACAACGTGGAATTATCGAGTCAGCCAATCCATCACTACAATGATTTCTATTGATTAGATAAATACTGTCATATGGTGTATAATGTGAGGAGGTATGAAGGTATAAAAAAACCCAGATGCCTCACCAGCCGACCAGCTTCAAACTCTTCAAACCGTCTATTTGACTTTCTAATTCTGTCCCAGGTGCTCACAATGTTAACCACACGTACACATACGGGTCATTTTTTTATCTCAAACTGTGTTAAAAGCTACTAATGTTCAAAAAGAACTTTTTTTTGTCTTGTTTAAGCCTCACAGTTTAACCTAAGCTTGCTCTTAAAGAGTGGATAAAACATCTCTGTTCCACAAACATCTCTCCAAAAATCTCACTGACCTCGATGACGGTCCACTGCTCGACAACAATTGTGTCATTGGCAGGAGGAGACGTGCTTCTCTCCTCGTACACGAACAATCCCTCCAGCGATCGAGGCACCGGCTCGCCTGAAACACACAAACAGTGGCAGTGACACAAACGTCTGTTTGGAAGACACACGGTCACGTTTTTGTGGTGAAAACAGAAAAATTCATCTTCATATTTTTGTGTGGCATGGTTCTTATTGATAAAGTCACAGTTGTGGAACTCAAACTGCTCAGAGGGCGCTGGATGACATTACGCAAGTCAGCTTTGTGAATCAAGTGGTCTAACTGTGCAGTTTCACAGCTAAAAAGAGCAAACAACTAAATGCTGCTATGAAAACGTACAGAACAACAATCAAACATTTACCAGATTCTTGACCTTGTCTGGCAGCACATACATGATTCACACCGCTGCAGCTAGCCAAGTTTCAGCTGCTGGGGAAATGAGAGCGTCGCTGGGTTGATAATGACCCAGTTATTAGAAATAGGTTGAGAGTTCCCACGTGTTCATGTGTGAGAGGACAGCAGCGCGGAGGGTTCGTGTTGTAGTCCGTCTGTACAAACCTCTCCATCACCCTGCACCATCAGCGAGCTGCCTAATGCTCCCCGATTCATTAGGAAGAAGGATAACAAACCCAAGTTATCTGATTCTATGCACGCAGTAAAACGACTTAAAATAAATTCATAAAAGACTAGAAAGTATGACTCGAGTTTGCACAAAATAAACTGTGGCCAAAATGAAACACATGAAAAACATATGCGATCCATTTCTATCTCATAAAAAACCCAAAAACCAAAGACTGACATAAACACAAAAAAGTCACTTCCTGTTTTGGCTCCTTTCTCCCACTGCATCTATATTTGGAGCAGTCTTCCCGACTTTGGCGACCTCGCTTCCTGTTCATCTGCAGAGCACAGCTCTGCAGCTTCACTTGGACTTATTCAAGGTTATTGGGAGGCTCGTTGTTCCAGCGTTTTGGACAACGGGGGGTAGAGCAGGTCATCTACTGATCGGAAGGTTGGTGGTTCGATCCTGTGCTCTTCCTAGTCTGCATAACCCCAAGTTGCTCTCCGATGCATCCATCGGAGTATGAATGTGTGTGAATGTGGTTAGTAAGCACTTAAAAGCATAGAAGAATGGATGCCTGTGGCATGTTGTACAGAAAGCTTTGAGTACTCTGGGAGAGCAGAAAAGCTCTATACAAGAATCAGTCCACTTACAACGTGACACAGGTGGCTTTAGATCAGTGTGACACATTTCAAACTTGTTTTAGTCTTTTTAACATTTTTTTGACAACTCTGGTTTCATTTGTGGATTTCAAGCTGACGTCAGACTAGTTAAACATTTGGAACAGGTTCTGACTTTGGGCCCATTTTACAGTGTTGTTGGGCTGGACGTTAGAATCACAATCGTGTTTATTGGCCATGCAAACGCGCAGACACATACAAGTTACGTTAGATGGTGACTCTCAAGCACAGCAATGTCAATCACAACAATAAGTACACAACACACACACACACACACGTGTGTGTGTATTGTGTATACATACACAAAGCTGTGTAAAGTTTAAGATTGGGTCTGAACTTGGTTTTGGACCATCTTATAACTTGTATTGGGCTGTGATGTTAAACAAATTGCTACACTTGTTTTGGACAAGGATGTGGAATGTTTTTATACCTAATCTTTGACTTGGTTTAGACTTGGATTGGCTTCTAGCTGTGGCTCTGGTTTGGGGTAGGGCTGGGCGATTTGACCCAAAATTCATATCTCGATATTTTTTAGCTGGGTGGCGATATAAGATATATATCTCGATATTTTTTTAAAGCCATAAGTTAAGAACAAAAAGAGTTCTTAGTCACACTGTGTCCCAGATGTCACACAGGCATTTTTATTTACATACAGCATAGATTTACATGAAGAAATTACTCAAAAATAAATTATCAGCATTTATTAAACAATCATGCTCCATAAATAAAAGAAAACGATGTTGTTTTTGTGCATAACAAAAAGCTCATAATTGTGCAGTCAAAATGTAAACTAACAGACGCTGAGCATAATAACAAAGACAGATTTCACAGCTGCTCTGTTCCCAACTTCTACTGCATGACTGACAGCCTTGAGTTTGAAATCCTCTTTGTAACCATGTCTCCGAACATGTGCCATTTATGGCCCTTATACACACACAATACGGTAATATTACGTCGAAGCACAGTACGTATCACTCCGCGAGGCTCCAGACTACAGTAGCCGCAATGCTCCGACAATCCATCAAGCGCTGCAGCTCCGTAGCTTACCAAAGTCGTAAAACATTTTTGACAGATTGCCGTCACCTAAAATCGGTTCGCGGTCAGTAAGCACAACCAGAATTCATACATAAGGTGCGCTGTCGATTTTTGAGAAAATGAAAGGATTTTAGGCCGTGCAGCCCCTGTGGGCTGCATGTCGTTAGCGTGGTTAGCTCGCTAACACGTTGACGCCGTCCAGCCCCACAACTCGCTAACGGAGATTTGCCGTGTCCATCTGGTCGCTGCCTGCAGGTGAAGCTATGGGCGAGGGGGAGTTGTATTCAGTGAAGGAGAGGCGAGGCCGAGTAACGTTGCGTAGAGACAAAAGTGGACGAAAGAGAGGCAAACTTGTGGCTCCACAAGTATAATTATAACGTAACATAGACTATATCAAGGATATTGTCACATCTTATATCTTGTATGAAAATATATCGATATTTTTTAAAAACTCGGTATATCGCCCAGCCCTAGTTTGGGGCATAGTAGAATGGTTTGAAACTTGGTTTTGAACCTGACTTTTGGCTTGTTTCAAACTTGGCTTTGGTCTGGATGAGATTTTGCAATGACTTTGAAAGTTGGTGTTGGTTCTGAATCTGAATGGGTTTTAGACCATTTTCAAACTGTTTGAACAATACCTGTTGTCACCGGACAGCTGAGGTTTCTTCAGTCTTTTAGTTTTGGAATCATGACTAATGTTTTTAAGTGCTCAAGCCTGCAGAGGACAAACATACATGCACCGCTCCGTGCTTGTTTAACATCCACCATCAGACCAACCTTTAGGTGTGTCCCAGTAAACAAAGGAGTCTACCAGAGACCAGCCTTTGCGATAGTAGGCGGCAGTCAGCTCCAACCAATCAGCCTCCAGAGCACTGACCACGTGGCCTTTCCTGGAAACACGCATGGAGAGTGCCCCCTGGTGGTACTGACAGCCCAGAGAGTCCAGAGGAGCACAGCCAGGAGCCCATGAGTGGAAGAAGACCAGCAACCTCAAATCTGGAAGGAGAAGGAGCAAAAGTATGACTCATTTTACCATTTTTCTTAAAAAAATAACATAAAATACAAGGTTCAAGGGTGAAATCTTCTCGACCATTTGACAGTCTAACACATAACACCATTATTGTCACCATGGATGTGAACCTGAGGTCACACAACCAGTCAGAAAGTCCCCACATGAATATTGTTCTGGCTCCTTAAGAGTCACCACTCATGTTATGTAGTGTTATACAAGTTCATGCGATCTTTATTCGTTTCTGGCACACTGTTCATTTTATTTTGACATTCTACCGGAAGTGCTACTTCTCATTACTTCCTGTCTAACGGGAGAAGGACAGTTTGCTACTCCTGTGCCTGCCTATGCTACCTCTTAAGCCAGCACAGTCTGTAAGTTGGCAGTATTGTTGTGTTTTATGTTAGCACTAACTGCCGTGTGTTGTTTGTGATATTTTGAGAAAGCAAATTGACTCAATGATGTGCTTTATTAGTCATTAGCCTAAACGCTAATTAGCGCTAGCTAACCGCTAACGTTAGCTTGTTAGCTTGTTTCGTTCTGCTTTGCTTTGCATAGTAACAGGTCATAGCATCTTCTAATTGTAAGAATGTTTGCTTATATTAGCTCACATGGGATATTTTGTGTTTGTTTACAGTTTTACCATTCATCCATTCATGTATTTCGACAAAGCCATGCTATGCATCCAATCAAATAAATCCACCAGAAAGGAACAACGGTGTGGTTTTTCTACATGGGATGATGGTTGTCTGTCTGCCTAGTTAAGTGCGAGGGCAGAACAGTAAAAAGACTGGCGAAACGGCTACTTCAGGAGGCAGTCTTCCAGACATCTGACCCAGACGCCACTATGCTGTCAGCAGAGGAGGAGCAGCTGGAGGTACGGTCCACCTGCTCTGGATCTACATCCAGATCCCGCAGCTCACTCGCCAAAGCAGCAGTCGAAGCACGGGCAAAGGCCGAAGCAGCACGCGCCAGAGCAGAGTTTACACGACGGGAGATTGAGGTGAAAATGAGGCAAGCAGAGTTAAGTGCTACATTAGAAGCACTAAAAGAAGAAAAGGAAGCAGAAGCTGCGCTCGCTGAAGCCAATGTATTTGAAGCAGCAATAGCAGAGGAGCTTCCAGCTTCAACCCAGTCATACAGACTACAGAGTTATCTTGGATATTCTTCACCAGAGCATCGCAGAGAAGACTTGCCGGACCCCAAACACTTTACGCCGATAAAACAATGTGACATCAGTCCAATCCCCGATCCAGCCACTTCACCTCAATATGTCCCACAGGTAAATCAACAGGACATCAAATATGAGATTGGCAGCCATCTGACACCAGCTGCTGATACCCAAGAAAAATGTGGCCAAAGGTATGTAAGTACCACACCGCAACCTATGAGCTTTTCCCCTTACACTCCACCTTTCCAGCCAACGCAAATCAACAACGGGAACAGTGACTTTGCTAATCTCGCTAAGTTTCTGGCAAAAAGAGAATTGGTGGCAGACGGTCTGACAAAGTTTACGGACAGAGCAGAGGACTACTGGGCATGGAGAGCTTCTTTCTGTAACGCTATTGAAGGGTTAAGCTTAAAGCCTAGCGAACAGTTAGATTTGCTCACCCGGTGGCTTGGAGAAGAGTCGTCTAAGCATGCCAAACGTATACGCTCTGTCCATCTCAACAATCCAGCAGAGGGCCTACGTCGAGTTTGGACACGGCTACAAGAATGTTATGGCACCCCAGAGGCTATTGAGAAGTCGCTCCTTGACAGACTTGAACGCTTTCCTAGAGTGTCAAACAAAGACCCCCAGAATCTCAGAGAACTTGGCGACCTACTTTCTGAAATTGATGCAGCCAAATCAGACGGCTCTTTACCTGGGCTAGTGTATTTGGACACATCACGTGGCATTGCCCCGATAGTTGATAAGTTGCCAACAAATCTTCAAGACAGGTGGATGTCAGAGGGGACTAAATACAAGCAGAGACATGATGTATATTTCCCTCCATTCTCATTCTTCTGTTGCTTCATACAAGATGAAGCGAAAATGAGAAACGACCCCAGTTTTAAGTCTACTGTATCAGGTCCCACATCCTATCCAACAACTCACGACAACCACTATACAAGATTTGCCAAGTCAAGACCGCCTGTTGCCATCCACAAAACAGAGGTAAACAAAACTCACAAACCAAACTTAGGCAGCACGAGTGAGTTCACAAACAAACTGTGTCCCATCCACAAGAAACCGCACCCGTTAAAGAAGTGTAGAGGTTTCAGGGAAAAGACACTAGATGAGCGTAAGGCATACCTCAGGGAACACAACATCTGTTTTAGGTGCTGCAATTCCTCAGCTCACCAAGCTAAAGACTGTAAGGAAGAGATTACTTGCCTAGAGTGCAACAGCAACAAACACGTTGCAGCGCTGCATGCAGGTCCAGCTCCATGGACACAAAACACAAAAGCTCAAAACATTGCCCCAGACCAGGACAGGGAGGAGCATGGCGGGGAGAGTAGCCTAGACTTGGAGACTAGCTCAGCATGCACTCAAGTTTGTGGGGACTTAGGTGGGGGGCGTTCCTGCTCCAAAATATGTCAAGCCTACATTTATCCAAAGGGGCATCCAGACAAAAAGGTCAAGGTTTACGCTATCATAGATGACCAGAGCAATAGGTCATTAGCGAAGTCAAATCTTTTCGACACCTTTGGCATCCCAATGAGCAACCTAGCGCCATACACACTTAAGACATGTACAGGGGTTTCCACTACAAATGGCCGCTTAGCTGAGAACCTCTTTATACAGTCTGTTGATGGCCAGTTCAGCTCTCCTCTGCCTTCTTTGCTCGAGTGTGACTCACTCCCAGACAACAAGAATGAAATACCAACGCAAGAGATTGCCCTAGCCCATCAACACCTCAAACACCTAGCAGATCATATGCAGCCCCTAGACCCTGAGGCTGACATTATGTTGCTGTTAGGCCGAGACATAATACAAGTACACAAAGTGTATGAACGAGTGAATGGACCAGTCAATGCTCCATTTGCCCAGAGACTTGCACTTGGGTGGGTTATTGTAGGTGATGTATGCCTAGGAGGAGCCCATAAGCCAGCCATCATAGGCACATACAGAACGAGTGTTCTAGAGAACGGGCGTCCAAGTCTCCTAACACCCTGTCAAAACAGCTTTCATGTCAAAGAGCAGTCACACAACAAATCCTGGAACACTCACAGTTCATGTCAAATAGGGAAACACATATTCCAGCAAAGTGAAAAGGACGAAGAGCTAGCCCCTTCCTTTGAGGACCAAGCCTTTCTGGAAATTATGGAAAGAGACTTTTACCAAGACGATGCAAATAGCTGGACAGCTCCACTTCCTTTCCGTACACCGAGAACCCACCTCCCAAACAACAGAAACCAAGCACTCAGCCGCTTAGAGTCGTTGCGCCGCACATTAAATAAACGCCCTGAGATGGAGAGACATTTTATGGATTTTATGCAGGGGTTGTTTGACAGGGATCACGCCGAACCAGCACCAGCTCTCGAAGAAGGAGAAGAATGCTGGTATCTGCCCTTCTTTGGCGTTTATCACCCGCAGAAGCCCGGGAACATCAGGGTGGTATTTGACTCAAGTGCTAAGTTTCAGGGAGTGTCCTTAAATGATGTGCTGCTCAAAGGTCCAAATATGAATAACAGTCTGATTGGGGTGCTCATCCGTTTCAGAGAAGAAACGGTGGCTGTCACAGCGGACATACAACAAATGTTCCACTGCTTTCAGGTGCGAGAAGACCACAGGAACTTCCTCCGGTTCCTTTGGTACCGCAACAATGACCCAAGAGAGCCAGTTGTCGAGTACAGAATGAAAGTGCACGTGTTCGGCAACAGCCCCTCTCCAGCGGTGGCAATTTTCGGTCTGAGAAAGGCAGCACACCTGTTCGACACACAGCACTATTCTGAGGCCAAACAGTTTGTTCAAAGACATTTCTATGTCGGCGATGGACTCAAATCCCTCCCTACTGAGTCAGAGGCAATTAAGCTCCTCAAAGACACACAGGAGCTGCTCGCTGCATCCAACCTGAGGCTCCACAAAATAGCTTCAAACAGCCCAAATGTCATGAAAGCATTCTCTACTGTAGACTTGGCAAGCGGGCTCAAGGACATAGATTTCAACACAGAGTTTCCTCCAATGCAGAGAAGCTTAGGAGTATGTTGGGACATTGAAGGCGACACCTTCACATTCAGAGTCTCTCAAGCCGAAAAGCCTTACACGAAAAGAGGTGTTCTGTCCACTATCAACAGCCTTTTTGACCCGCTGGGGTTTGCAGTGCCAGTGAGCATCAAGGGGAGGGCACTGTTGCGGGAGCTGACAAAAGAGACTTGTGGGTGGGATGAGACTCTTCCAGAGGGCATGTTTAAGGAGTGGTCAGAATGGAAGAATGCTCTCAAACAACTCGAGCAAATCCGTATCCCAAGGCCATACTGCTCCTTCTCCTTTCTTGGTGCGAAGCACAGAGAAATCTGTGTCTTCTGTGATGCATCAACCCAGGCTATTGCAGCCGTGGCTTACCTGAAGTTAACGAACAAAAATGGTGAGACAGAGTTTGCGTTCATATTCGGGAAAGCCAAACTTGCCCCCAAGCCCGATCTTACCATTCCCAGGCTCGAGCTGTGTGCATCGGTGTTAGCGGTGGAAGTTGGGGAACTAATCAGAGATGAAATGGACATTCAGATTAGTAACATGCGCTTCTTCTCCGACAGCAAAGTCGTTCTTGGCTATATCTACAATGAGGCAAGAAGATTTCACGTTTTCGTGAACAACCGGGTGCAACGCATCAGACGAGCAACAGTACCAACTCAGTGGGGCTATGTACCCTCGGTGCACAACCCGGCCGATCACGGATCCAGATCTCTACCTGCCGAAAAACTGTTGTCCAGCACATGGTTGAAAGGGCCGGAGTTTCCCTTAAAGCCCTTACAGAGCAACTCATCAGGTACATTCCAACTTCAAAACCCCGACTCAGACATTGAAGTTCGTCCCTTGATCACTGCCACCATTCAAACATCATACCCCTGTTTAAAGACTGCAAACTTAGAATCTTTCTCCAGCTGGCAGTCCCTTACCAGGGCAGTTGCACGTTTGGCACACATTGCACGCACCTTTAAGGTAAAGCAATCAGGCGGACAATGTAAGGGATGGCATATATGTCATGAACTCACTACCTCAGATTTTGAGCAAGCAAGAGAGACGGTTATAAAAGCAGTCCAACAAGAAAGCTTCCCAGAGGAGCTCAAACAAATAGAGTCAAGGAAGGACATCCCAAAGAAAAGCCCTCTCTTAAAGCTTTCTCCCTACCTTGACAAATCAGGCCTCCTGAGGCTTGGCGGACGCCTTCTTCATTCTGACCTTGAGTCCGCAGAAAAACACCCCTTGATTATGCCGCACAAACACCATGTAACTAACCTGTTAGTCCGCTATTACCATGAAAGGGTCAGGCACCAGGGGCGTCATCTTACAGAGGGTGCTTTAAGATCCGCAGGTTACTGGGTCTTAGGAGGTAAACGCCAGATCAGCAGCCTCATTTACTCATGCGTAGTTTGTCGCAAGCTAAGGGGAGTAACACAGTTCCAAAAAATGTCAGATCTTCCTGCAGAACGCCTTAGTGCTGAGCCTCCATTCTCTTACGTAGGCATAGATGTGTTCGGGCCATGGTCTGTTGCCTCTCGTCGTACTCGGGGCGGACTTGCCAGCAGCAAACGATGGGCAGTGATGTTCACCTGCATGAGCACAAGGGCAGTTCACCTTGAGATCATAGAGGGGATGGACACGTCTAGCTTCATTAACGCTCTCCGCAGGTTCTTTTCAGTCAGAGGACCTGCAAAGCAATTGAGATCGGATTGTGGAACTAACTTCACAGGAGCCTCCAGGGAGCTAGGGTTTGACAAAAGGATTCCTTGTGACCCACGTGTTAAATCCTTCCTAAATAATCATGGATGTAGTTGGGTCTTCAACCCTCCCTACTCTTCTCACATGGGGGGCAGTTGGGAGCGGATGATAGGAGTGGCACGTAAGATATTAGACTCCCAGCTCGCTCAACTTGGTTCCAGGCCCCTCACGCACGACGTCCTGATCACCTTCATGGCAGAGGTGGCCGCCATCATCAACGCACGGCCGCTGGTTCCAGTGTCAAGTGATCCCGATGTTCCGTGCATCCTTACTCCCGCCACACTCCTCACGCAAAAAGTTGGTGCACCTCCAACACCCTTAGGTGACTTCGGGGAGAAGGACCTCTACAGGCAACAGTGGAAAAGAGTTCAGAGTCTGGCCAACTCTTTCTGGCATCGCTGGCGTAAGGAGTACTTATCAACACTGCAATGCCGCCGCAAGTGGCATTCCACCAGACCAAACCTGCAGCAGGGGGATGTGGTCCTCCTGAAAGAGCCTCTCGTGAAGAGAAATCAGTGGCCCATGGGGGTGATTGCAAAGGTTCATCCTAGTAGTGACGGACTTGTCAGGAAGGTAGAAGTCAAGGTGGTGAAAGATGGTAAAGACAAAGTTTACTTTAGGCCAGTCACAGACGTTGTTCTTCTTGTATCAGCTGCTGTGCAACAAGTTTAGTTTGGGTACAAGTGTGACATCTTACCGATGTCAGGCGGGGAGTGTTCTGGCTCCTTAAGAGTCACCACTCATGTTATGTAGTGTTATACAAGTTCATGCGATCTTTATTCGTTTCTGGCACACTGTTCATTTTATTTTGACATTCTACCGGAAGTGCTACTTCTCATTACTTCCTGTCTAACGGGAGAAGGACAGTTTGCTACTCCTGTGCCTGCCTATGCTACCTCTTAAGCCAGCACAGTCTGTAAGTTGGCAGTATTGTTGTGTTTTATGTTAGCACTAACTGCCGTGTGTTGTTTGTGATATTTTGAGAAAGCAAATTGACTCAATGATGTGCTTTATTAGTCATTAGCCTAAACGCTAATTAGCGCTAGCTAACCGCTAACGTTAGCTTGTTAGCTTGTTTCGTTCTGCTTTGCTTTGCATAGTAACAGGTCATAGCATCTTCTAATTGTAAGAATGTTTGCTTATATTAGCTCACATGGGATATTTTGTGTTTGTTTACAGTTTTACCATTCATCCATTCATGTATTTCGACAAAGCCATGCTATGCATCCAATCAAATAAATCCACCAGAAAGGAACAACGGTGTGGTTTTTCTACATGGGATGATGGTTGTCTGTCTGCCTAGTTAAGTGCGAGGGCAGAACAAATATCTTGTCTTACCGGGACTGTAGGTGTTGTCATCCAGCTCTCTGTCTCCAGGCAGTGTTTCAGGAGGTGTACGTGGAGGCGAGCGACAGGCCCTCTTTGGACTGTGCACCCGGCCATTGGTGATCCCACTCACCTGCTGGAGGACGGAGCCAATGAATCGAACCCCTCCCCGTGCACTGCTGTTCACCTACAGCAAAGATAAATACAGATTAAGAAGTTTAGATGAGGTGAATGCATTTTCCAACATTGCTTTCAAACATTTTTCAGCCATTAAAAGTATTTATTTATTGCTTTTATCATACATTGACCACTCATTTATCTTGAATCCATTGAGGATGTCTTGATCGTAACATATATACTAAAAATCCCTTCTTTGATACTTTGATCTGACTAATGCACCGGTAAAGATGGCTGACCCTATCGATGAGTGCTCTGACAGTGTCAGCCGTCAGCGAGTCTCCAGGTAAAGGCCACTCCTCCACCCTCAGCACCGGCACGCTGTGATACATGGATGCTGTCTGCTTACTGAAATCACATAACAAAGATAAGTGTTAGACCCCAGGGAGACTTGTTCAGCAGAGTCCAGCTGTCACAGAGCTGCAGACACAAACAAATAAATCATTTACATGCTCAGCAGGCTGCTGCTACTGTAGTGATAAGAGTACGCACAGACCGTTGTAGCACCGTTTCAACATGAAGGTAAACGTTTCACTTTGTTCTCATCAGTATGAGGAGACAGCGACTCGATACGAGCATAACACCACAGTCTGCAGGAAAAAATCCCCCCACACAACTAACAGAAAAAAACAACACAACGCTCCACAAACCTATGTATTTTTCGGACCATAAGGCACATTAAGTGAAACAAAGCAGTCAGATAAGTCAAACTTTACTCAACTCATTCTTCTTGCTTCCTCCACTTCCGTACCATTGATTCATTAATGTTGAATTCTCTCCAGCTGCTCTATTCCCATGTTGTTGCAGTATATTAATGACTAACCTCGTATTGTGGATGGATTATCTCAGTTGTTCTCGAGTGGAAAAAAGTTAGCGTTCATCCTCCAGCTTCACTGTGCTAATGTTATGCTAACATAGCTTTGTCGCTACGATCACGTAGCACATCCTTATATACCAGCTAGCCCAACTTCAGTAACGGACTAAAACATTTTTGACAGATTTTTGAGCATCGTGTACCACATAAAATCGGTTCGAGGTCAGTAAGCACAACCAGAATTCATACATAGGTGCACCGGATTATAAAGCGCACTGTCAATTTTTGACAAAATTAAAGGATTTTAAGTGTGTCTTATAGTGCGGAAAACACGGCAATACAGTGGTCCCTCGCTATAATGTGGTTCACCTTTTGCGGCCTCACTGATTCGCAGATTTTTTTGGTGCAATTTTGCATTTTGTTTTTTGTTTTGTTTTGTTTTACAGCACATTGTGTTCTGTGTCCCGATCAGCTGTAGACCATTGTCAATTAACCTCGTGCTGTGTCTCCTGTACAGTACAGAATGCGTTCAGCTTGTCAAATTTACATAAATCTTAGATCGCTACAGTGTGACTCTGAAGTGCTGCACTTTTTAAGTTTTCTCTCCAACAAACAACAATGTCGATGAAGCGTTTTGCACTGTCAAAGGCTCCTGCGGTAGCACCTAAAAGGCAGAAGAAGATGCTAACCATTGCACATAAACTGGGACTTCTGGACATGCCAAAGGAAGGTAGAAGTTACCATTCTACTTGCTTCCTCAACTTCCGTACCATTGATTCATTAATGTTGAATTCTCTGGCAGCTGCTGTATTCCCATGTTGTGGACCTGAAAACAGGGTTTGATCTTTGGTTTCATTCTATAATACTGGACTTATTTTTCTACGAAGGTTTGAACTTTGAGAGTGTTTAAACAAGAGAGAAAAGTGTGAAAATGTTCGTGCCTCGTATTGGTTGATTTGTGCAACTTTACCGTCATGTTGCTAATAATCATGTTTATTTCCTCTGTGGTTGATTTTAGTCTCCTGGTATTTAGTCTGTTCGTGGTTGTTTTGTGTTGCTGGTAATCATTTTTAGACTCTTCTGGTTAGTTTGGCTTCCTTGGTGGCTGTTTTATGTTTCTCGGTTTCATGTTTAGTTTCTTTGTAGTTTTTTTCCGAATGGTAGTCGTGTTTAGTCTTGGAGGTTTTATTTCTCTTTGTAGTCAAGTCATGTTTATTCTGTTTGCGGTTGTTTCAGCTGTGTATGGTGATTCTGGGTCCCTTTGCGACTGTTGTGTGGGTATTGTGGTTTTGACCTTCCTGGCAGTGGGTTTTATATCTCTTTGTGGTGGTTTTGTCGCCCCCTTGGGTCCCTCAGCAGAGCCCAGTAGGCTTGAGAGATCAGACATACTCCATCCTCATTGGCTGCTGAGAGATCCCTGTTGTCAGGTGAATTTTAGCCAACAGAAACTGAACAGTAGTCAAACCAAAACACCGTCTCCTCTCTCTGCTAGCACGCAAGTCAGACCTCCTATCAGCAATCTGCATTAAATATGCAGCTGACTTCATTTATCTTTCATATACCTACTAGACAACATCATGGCAAAAGCTTTCTTTGACCATGACATACAAGAAAAAAAAAAAATCAATAATAGGCCAGTTTTAAGATAAATTTGATGACGTTGGACTAGGACTGGCGTACCTGGGTCTAGGACGGGCCAGGATGGCGCGGTAGAGCAGGCTGAAGGGAAGCGAGCGAGTCCGACCCACAGACAGGATGATGGGGTGAAGTGCAGCCAAGAGGTAGCCTTGGGTGTAGTATGGCTGTAGGGCCTGAGGCAACTCAGACAGCGAGGACACATACTGGACTGTCGGACGGCTACCTGCACACACAGACATCATCTGCTCAGTTTTCAAACCTGCGCTCAGAGTTGAATGACACATCCGAAGACTTTGACACACAAACCATTTATTGATTATTCATAAATCAATCCAACTTTTATGACGTCTGAAAATGACATGTGACCACCGGCTCCATCAATCACCTTCCATGATCTACCATCAAATAAACACCTTTCCCCTTACGACTCTAAAGCCTTAAGGGGAAGAGATCCTTTCTGTTTTCATTTTATCCATTTGTGAGCCATCAGAGGTGTGAAGTGAGCAGAGAGAGCTGGAGAGTTTGTGAATGGCGGAGTCTTGTGCCATTTTTCCTAAAGTCCTGGCTGGAAATCCATGCGGCTATCACCATACTTCCTGTGTCCACAAAGAGCAACTGTTCAGAGGGGTTTGGCTACACGCCGTTTGTGCGCACACACACACACACACACACACACACACACACACACACACACACACACTGCATTCCAAGACTTTAAAGAACAATTTGCACATTTTGGACAAAGGATGATTAAAAACAAGGAAAGAAAAAGGACACAAATGATAAAGAGCAAGAGCCTTCAGAGCCTTACTCCTGTTTATACAGTCACATTGTGGAGATTCATTGTTTGTTCTGACAAAACTTCCACTAATTGAGCTTGACTGAGGGTTAGGGCATGTCAGCATCAACACAGCTTTGTGTGTTCTTCTCATTATTCTGTGTACAACTCGTGTTGTGGGTGGGTACTGATGTTTAGGTAGAAAATTAATGTGGTTACAGTCTCCTGATGTCAACTCATCTTGTGTGTAACAGTATTACTAATCTTGCGAGATACAAGTTTACACAAACAATGTGGGGAATTCCCGTCTCCCTTACTGGGACAAACTCTGGATAAGACTTAAATTTAGGGAACAGAGTGAAAGACTGTACAGCAGCCTGTGAAGCGATGAAAACAAGACTGTGTGTGTGTGTGTGTGTGTGTGTGTGTGTGTGTGTGTGTGTGTGTGTGTGTGTGTGTGTGTAAAAGATGGCAAAAAAAGCATTCACCCCACATTCTCGTGAACAAACACCCAAGAGACCTGGGAGACCAGCATGCAGCTGACATCACTGCAGCCTCTGAATGAGCTGTCTGGCTGGCTCCCTTCATGAGAATGAAGACCACCAGAACCTCAATAAAACCAGTAAACACCAGGGTCGGGCAACTGCTGCAACAGTTTACAGGCATTCCTGTGGGCTTAAACCCCGCTTTCAATGCTTGAGGTGAATTTAAATTTAACACATGTTGCAGCTGCTGGAAAACAGTGATGCAGCTCTAAAGAGAACTTGTGCACAGGACAGCAGTCATGAAATGAAGTGAATCCAAGTACCTCAACACAGAGAAAGTCCCATAAAAAGTGGTAGTTTTCCTGGAATTTATGAACTTTTTTTTTTTTTGAAAACTTTTTGAACTTTAAAATATAAAAAAAAAGAAAGAAAAAAATCAGACGTACATGATAAAAGTTAAATATCGCTGTTGTAGCAAGTAAATCCTATATTTTGATGCTACTGGTTGCTACTTGTTTGTTAGTAGGCGTTGCTTTTACGTGCACTCAGTCACAGTTCACCGTGCCAAATCTTTGTTTTCATTTATATTCACGATATTTATATTCAGTCATTTATTTCTAGGGGTGGGTTTTGATAATTGATTTATCAATTAAAATCGATTCTGGCTTGGATAACGTGATATTGATTCATTAAAATCCTGAATCGATTTTTTAATATAAATTTATTTTGCCCGAAACGCCAGAATCTCAGGTTAAACCTCACAACAGTTCAACAACCAGCAAACAGCTAAAACAGTAAATGAGAGCAGAAACACGGATTCTGCACAAAGACGTAAACACAAAGCGTGGACCCGCCGATGGATCAGAATCAGTGAGATGTCGCCTTTCTCTCACCCGATGGCATGACACGGTCGGGGCTGAATGCCGACAGCTCGCTGATTCTGATCTGTCGGCAGGTCCGCGCTTTGTGTTTACGCCCTTTTTGCGCTGATTCTAAAGCTGTTAGTTTGATCTCTCTCCAAACAATATTGACCGAACCAGCAGCAAAAGAAGATCCAAACTACGCTTCACATAAACATCGTCATGAATTCCCTCCGACTTTTGCTGTTTTGCTTCCACCACACTTCATGCACAGCTCTCTCTCTCTCTCTCTCTGTACTTCAAGAACAGTTTCCCGTCTAAAAATCTGTTTTCTACATTATTCGCTTGCTTGTTACACACAAGTCTACCGTTGTTTACAGCGCTGTCGGCCGCTGTTTTTTTTTTTTCCTTTTTCTTACTTCTGAAAAGAAAACCTAATTTCTGCCGTTCAACAGGCTTCTGAACAAATGTCAACTTTTTAAAATTATGCAAAATGCAAAACGCTCAGCTGTGTCTCTAATAAAACAGCTGTAACGTCAGAGGTAATGTTCATATGTTGATTAATGGTTTTCTTTCGTTTTTGATGTACTGCAGAATATTTTTATAAAATCCCAGGCCAGGAAAATCACCTTCATGTTTTTCTGTGTTTTATCTTCAGTTACTTTGACACAAAGGCATCTGCTGTGACGCTCACACCTTTGATAAAGTCTTGCGAGTGTCAGCTTCCTTTTTATAGATAGAAAAATATGTTAATGTACTGATCTGAATTATAATATTTCTGACTGTCTGAGGCAAAATTCTCCAGATTTAAATCAAATTGAATCGAATCTAATCGAATTGAATCGTGGATCGAATCGATTCGGGACCTTGTGATCGGAATCGAATTGATTCTAGAAATCAGTGACGATACCCAGCCCTATTTATTTCCTTTGCAATGCCCGTTTATCTTTCCATTTAAACAAAGACAATATTTAACCAGACTGAGCACAGCAGAAAACCGTTTGCCCCGTCTCATCAGCAAGACCTGAACAGAATTAACCTTGACCCTACATAACCTCATACCTGCCTGTCATAACAAGTGCATAAAATGAAATACAACCCCCTAGTGGTGATAAAGATAGGGGCACAAGAAAAATGACTCCTACACCAGTTATCTTCCTATACTACTGTTTTTATTAGCTCGTGGTTTGTTTGTTTTTTTAGACAAATATGAAATTGTAGCAGCTTTTGTTAATGCTTTTATTTAAAGGTAGCAATTTATCTTCGGTTCTTTAGGCTAATGTAGCAGCTAATGTTCAAAGGATTAGGCTAGTATATCAGCTAAAATTAACTTGTTTTACATGCTGTTAAATTGTTTAGGCTAACATAGCAGCTAATGTTATCTTGTTTAACATAATGTAGTACTTTATATTAGTGCCTTTGTTTTAAGCTAGGAATGTGTCTTGTTTAAGCTAATTTTAGCTTGTTTAGGATCATGTCACATCTTATGTTAGCTTGTGTAGCGGAACATAGTGGTTTACATAGTTTGTTTAGGCTAATGACGCAGCTACTGTATCATGAAATGAGGCCTGTGATATAGAGTGGCCACATCAGAAAAACAGACCACCACAACTGGAGTTCAGTGCTCCCAGGACGTCTGTGTTAGCATCCAAATACACCTCTAAACAAGGCTTTTGTGACAGCCTTTTGCTCGTCTCCTCCCCCGTTTCAATCCTCACACCCCCTCCCATTCTGCTGCCACTTGGCCCATGGACCCGCACACTGAGGCCTCTGTTCAGTGGGGTATGGGAGAAAAAGGAGGAGGTGGTGGAGGGGATGAAGAAGGGAAGCTTAGAAAGGACGTGGTAAAAATGTAGAAGCCGTTCAAGAGGAGTTGAATAACAGGAGGGCACACAGAGGGGTGACAGAGCTGAGAGAAAGGGAGGTAAAGCCAAAGGGAGATGGAGGGGGGAGCGGGTTACAAGACGGATTTCACAAACCCATGTGTGAAGGTGTGAAAAGGGGAAAGCTGCCTAGCAACGAGGAGCAAATAAATGAAGAGCGACATCCACACTACGAACCTCAACACGTCTGTTTTTTCAAGTCCTTGTATCGTTTGTAGTCGAGGAATAAAAACGATCAGCAGGGAGAAAATCTAAGGTTCTGGAATTACAGAGCCAAAGCAAGTTACACTTTCTGCATTAATTTTAGAGAAATCTATAATACTGTAAAAGCAACAAATTAAGGTCACTTGAAGACTGTGTGCGTGTGATGGGGATTAACAAAGAGTTTGTTCCTTTATTAAAATGCCCATTTAATGGTATGCAACAATTCAACAAAATCAGCTGCCTCTGCGGTGAGTCGTCCACCCCGTGGATGAAGTTTCTTTCTCAGACCATTGTCTGATGTCCATGTCAGTGGGGAGTCTGTCTGACTGAGACACTCCCAGAGGAGACAGTGAATGACACCGAGGACCACCACATTAATGCTTTTGGCACATAAATACCACACAGGGAGAACAGGGACTAGTATGTTTTGAACTTTATTCTTATGTGAAGTTATTGTCCTCTATTAAACAGGGTTGGAGGGAATAAAAAAGACCCAGCATAGCATCACAATATGGCAAATAGGGATACCAAAATACTTAAAATACTCTGGGGCACTACAAACGAGAGGGTCACCTCATGCTCAGGGCTCATCATGAGCTGAGCCCAGCCAACACTGGGCACACTTAGCTGACAAAACTACCTCATGACTTCACACAAGTGAAGAAAGGAGAGCAACCTTTAGGTTAACTGCAGTCGCTCAGAGAGATTGTTGAAGGTTTGGACTTGAATAATAGTTTAACATGAATTTCTTTGTAGACAGACGACTGCTGTGTGATTTTTAATGATTTATCACAGTTAATTGATGTATTTCCAAAAACAGATTGCATGTTAACTTGACCCCATCCAGTTGCAGACTGATAGCAGACTGACTCCAAGTTATGGCAGGTTTTAGTAACAATGTTGGTGTGATTGATTGATCTCACTTTGAACCCCCCAAAAAAAAGAAATAGAAAAAAAAAAGAAAAAGAAATGTCATAACTTATTATTGAATAAAACTGATACTGACAGTTTAACTTTCAGGACATTATTAACCTTTTTTTTTTTTTTTAAAGATGATAAATTGCACGTGTTATTGAAAGATACTAAAAATCACAACAATATCATATTGTGAGCAAAGTATTGTCAAATGGTATCTTGGCTTGTCTGGTGATTCCCTCTTTTAAATGGATCGTAGATAGAGTCATTATCTTTAACGTATCTTTTTTTTTTTTTTTTTTTAATACCAGCGTAGTCTCACAATTAATCTGTGTAGAAATGTCGGCCCCAAAAAAGGATGCTATTACAAAACAGTAATAGTAAAACACACATGCACAGAAGTCTCTATCGCTACATGTTTATTAATTAATTATTAACGCAAACAATATTAATTGACACATTTTAGTTTTCAAAGCCACTATCAGCTCATCTGCTTCAAATACGAATGCTGCTGGTGAGGAACAGTAACTGATCAGCAGGATCAAGAGGTGAATGCAAACCTCTAAGCTGTGATTATGGTACAAACAGTGTGTGTGTGTGTGTGTGTGTGTGTGTGTGTGTGCGTGCGTGCGTGCGTGCGTGTCTGCAGTCTCCTGCAGCAGACCTCATACCAGAAAAAAAGCGATCCAGGGCGTGTCTGAAATCAGTGGGTGCTGCACAAGTCCTGACATGATCACTGTTTGCCTAAAATCAGATCTGGATAAAAATGAGGAAAAGCCAAAACAGCTTGAATGAGCTCTTTAGTTGTTAACTCGCTTCATCAATTATAGGAAACAAATACCTCCAAACTGCTGAGCATTTGATGTCAGCTTCCTACACCATGTAATGTCTCCCGCTGGAGAGACCAGTCCACTGCTTCAAACACATCATGTAATAAAATGAGGCCCACAGATGGTTTCCTGTCATCATCTCCAGCTTTTTGAGTCAGGGGCAGATCTGAATACTAGAAAAGCAGCTTTCTGTTTCTCAGTTGACCAGTAAGCATGACTGCTGACTGTTGGCTGTTAACGTGCTCAATGCTAATGTTAGCTTTCCTAACATCAACCCCCCCCAAACAAACAAAAACAAAAAACACCAACAACACATGTACTTTCAATATGTATCATTTCAGATTATTCATGTCATTCATGGTTACATTTTTAGGTCTGCATTACCTTTCAGTGTCCTTGAAATCTCCTTCAAATTTAATACCTAAAACACAAACTTTAATCTGAAAGGATCTGTCGTGGACCTTTAAATACTAGGATTAGACTGAGATTACAGACAACTGCGCTACCCTCTGGAGATAATAAATAGACCTGGCAGGCAGAAACAGTAAACGCCTCATCACAACTGGGACAGTCATCTAAGGCTGAGGTCAGTCAAACCACTTCACAACCCAATCCTCTCTCAGAGGAAGGCGATTGAAATCACCGTCAGTCATGAATACACATCACTCCAACCATCCTCCAGTTTATTGATGTGGTCCTCACGTCACCTTACATCACCATCTACTCCCTGATTTCCCTCAGTCCTGTTCAGTTGTTGCACAAAGCTAGTCCATGAGCAGGGAAATACAGGACAAGGCTATTCTTCTGTCAACACTGCTTCTAGCCTGTACAGGAGTAACTCACTTGTTACAAGAACAAACAGGAGTTTGAAGGAGCATGCTACACAGGAACCTATAAAGCTACCTGGCATTTTTATATGAGACAAACAAACATAAGAAAACAAACTGCACGGAAAACTGCTTCAAAAAGCGAAGGTAACACCAGCAATCTGTTGGGACGTTTACCGTGTAGCTGATATGAGCCCATTTAAGTCCACTATTACAACAGGCTACATCATCCATCACTTTATGTGACAGGCTGAGTTAAGCTTAATGACGCTCTGTTTCTGGAAGACTAATAATTTTCTCTTCATTCAGGAAGTCGTAAACAAGCTCTCAGGTCTTAAGAATATGTTGATTTTTTTTAAAATAAAGAGCTATATATAATTTTTGTAATTATTATTATTTTTAATTATTATTATTTTTCTGTGCACCTTCTTGATTCGCAGAATCTCTACAGCTGAGGTAAACAGTGCAAAGGAAAGATGACCCATGGACAAAGTGTAAACACATGCCTAAACAAAGAGGAATCATTTAGAGATGATTTAGCCATCATTTAAAACGTTTTTAGAAAGTTTCATTTACAGATGGAAATTCTGCATTTTAGTGTGAAAGCTACCAAAAACAGACGGGAGATGCTGCAAGTTTGTTGGCATAACATGATCGGGATGCTCAGCGCTGTCCGGATGTAAGATGCACTGTGAGCAGTTTGCTATGAAAAGATCAATAACTACAAAGACTCAGCTCGACATGCTTTCTTTCCCCTACAGAAACAGAATATGCATACCATATATGAGATATATATATATATATATATCCCTCCGCTAGTGATAACCTCAGGAAGCATTAGCCATTAGGCACTTTGATGTACTGCCTCGGGCTCCAGGCCCCAAGTCCAGTCTCCTCTCAAAGTGGAATCAGGCCAAGCTGACTGGGAGCACTGGGAGATACATGATGGGTGTGTGAGTGTGTGATCGCCACTACGTGTCCCAGAAATGCTTCACTGCTTCAAGGAGAGGTGATGATGTCCTTGAACAAGGGGTAGAATTTCATTTATTTATTTAACACACACCAATTAGTTAAACTGCAGGAATGTCTTAAAGACATAAAGACCTGGATGGCCGCTAACTTTCTGCTTCTTAATTCAGATAAAACTGAGGTTATTGTACTCGGCCCTGAAAATCTTAGAAATATGGTATCTAAGCAGATTCTTAATCTGGATGGCATTACCTTGGCCTCCAGTAACGCTGTGAGGAAACTTGGAGTCATTTTTGACCAGGACATGTCCTTCAACGCACATATTAAACAAATATGTAAGACTGCTTTCTTCCATTTGCGCAACATCTCTAAAATTAGAAATATCCTGTCTCAGAGTGACGCTGAAAAACTAGTTCATGCATTTATTACTTCCAGGCTGGACTACTGTAATTCATTATTATCAGGATGTCCAAAAAACTCACTGAAAAGCCTTCAACTAATCCAAAATGCTGCAGCAAGAGTCCTGACAGGGACTAGAAAGAGAGAGCATATTTCTCCTGTTTTGGCTTCCCTTCATTGGCTTCCTGTTAAGTCCAGAATTGAATTCAAAATCCTGCTCCTCACATACAAGGTGTTAAATAATCAGGCCCCATCTTATCTTAATGACCTTGTAGTACCATATCACCCTATTAGAGCACTTCGCTCTCGCTCTGCAGGCCTACTTGTTGTTCCTAGAGTATTTAAAAGTAGAATGGGAGGGAGAGCCTTCAGTTTTCAGGCCCCTCTTCTGTGGAACCAGCTTCCAGTTTGGATTCGGGAGACAGACACTATCTCTACTTTTAAGATCAGGCTTAAAACTTTCCTTTTTGCTAAAGCATATAGTTAGGGCTGGACCAGGTGACCCTGAATCCTCCCTTAGTTATGCTGCAATAGACGTAGGCTGCCGGGGGATTCCCATGATGCATTGAGTTTTTCCTTTCCAGTCACCTTTCTCACTCACTATGTATTAATAGACCTCTCTGCATTGAATCATATCTGTTATTAACCTCTGTCTCTCGTCCACAGCATGTCTTTTATCCTGTCTTCCTTCTCTCACCCCAACCGGTCGCAGCAGATGGCCCCGCCCCTCCCTGAGCCTGGTTCTGCTGGAGGTTTCTTCCTGTTAAAAGGGAGTTTTTCCTTCCCACTGTCGCCAAAGTGCTTGCTCATAGGGGGTCATATGATTGTTGGGTTTTTCTCTGTATCTATGAAGCGCCTTGAGGCGACTTTTGTTGTGATTTGGCGCTATATAAATTAAATTGAATTGAATTTATGAAATCCAGTTGTGATCCTACTTAAAAAAATAATAATCTAAAGATTTTCATACATATTTAGTGGATTTTGTTTCCCTCAAAAAGGCCCTCTGAGCCAAGGACAGGACCCTTTAACAATGAGGTCTTGTTTTCCCAGCACAGGCACCACACTCACCCTCTCTGCTCTGTTCAGTGAGAAAGCAGTGAGGCTGAGCTAACAACAACGAGCAAAGCTCTTAAACCCAAAATGTGACATTTGGGTTGTTCAGAGTACTGTTGAGTCAGTTCAGTTTTACTTATATAGCACCAGTTCAGGACAACAGCTGTGTCAAGGTGATTTTACATAGTAAGGACCCAACTACCCGCCTCCACCATACAGCTTTGTAATGTGTCACTTCCTGTTTGCCAGTGAGACACCAATGTCCAGTGTAACTCATCCTTATTCAGGATGAGCCAAATTACTGACAAACTAATTAAATGAATAAACAGTATTCTGGGCAAAATGAGAAATGTTACATTTAAATATTTTTATAACTGGATGAGAGCCGACTTGCTCACTGCCCCACAATCTCACTAGTGCACTTCACTGTGGGATGTTTCCTATGTTTGCATATTACATTTCCCAACATTTGGCATAATACTGGACAAACAACACAATTTTTAGAGGTACTAACAAAAATCTACCTAAATATTAAACAAACATAAAGATACCCAGCGATTCAACTGCTTACCTCTGTATATTGTGTATTTTATTTTATATATATGCACACACACACACACACACACACACACACACACACACACACGTATATATATACACATATTTGGTATACATATTCAGTAAAGCGCATACATTCTTATATTTGTACATATATTTATCCTCATAATTCTCAGATTCTTATTGTATTTTGCACACCTCTGTTGCTTGTGAAGCTTGCACACAAGAATTTCACTCACATGTGCTGTCCCAGTGTACCAGCACATGTGATGTGACAATAGAAGTGATTTGATTTGATGTGTTTCATAAATAAATATGCACAGGCATACAGTTCAACCTGACCTCTGGTGGCTGTAAGACATCTGCAGGCCAGGTGCTCATCAGGAATGTTAGTCATGCTCTCAAACATTAAACCTACATAAAATCTGTCCTTAAAAACAATCCAACTGAAATCTGATCACCAGCCAGTAAATGTGGTGCACATTTGGTGGCACAGATTGGCTTTTTGAGGATCATTTTCGTGGCTCATTTGGCAAGAAAAAATCCAACTGACTAAACCACTACAGACCCCCCACACCCCCCCCCCCCCCCCTTTTTTTTAATACACAAAATCATAAAATGGGGAGATTAACAGTCTGTACTAGACCTTCACAGACTGGAATCATTCCAGTTTATCTTTAGCTGTGCCAATTATGGAGCTTCACACTCAGCAAGAGATATTTGCACATTTCAAGTGAGATTCCATGACACGGATCCAAGAATACAGGAAGCCTGAACATTAATGTGCTATTCTCACACTTAACTCACAAAAGAAAAGAAGCCCCCTTCAGACAAACAGTCATAAACATGCAGCGCTTCTGAGCCTCGTGTCGAGGTTTGATAGAGATATAAGTGACCGAGATTTACAGGATAACTTCAGATTGTTTATTAATACTCTTATTGTCATTTAAGCCCACTAGCCCTGGTGTGATCCATCACTTTGCTGCTGAGCACAAATTAATTTTGTGTTACAGAAATGAATCCACTGTGAAGCAAGGACTCCTCACAAAGCTCATTATTGTTGTAACTCGTGTGAACCAGAGTTTGTCTAAAGTAGATCTATGACTCACACACACTCTGTCTAAAATACTGTATTTATAAGTGTGTCTGAGGGCAAAACCCATGACTGCCCGCTCATGACTGGCTCAGAGAACCAGAAGATTTAAAATAATTTTCCACAGTGGGTCATGAACCCACTGCTGGTGGGTCATACACAGAGCTGTCAACAAGAAAAATTCCCATGGCAACATTAAAGATTCCACAGAACATATAGAACAATCCAACGAACCTGTTACTTTTATTCACCCATATGTTATGTAGTATCTAAAGTATACTAATAAAGTTAATCACCATCTGAACTACTTTTTAGAACCGTTCCTTAAATACAAGTACCAATAACATGCTACGAAAACACCTCACTACAAGTCAGACTGTGTATTATTAGTAAAGTGCAGTTAACCCTTTAAAGCCGGTCAGAGCGGACACGCTCCATTTTGCGTAACTATTTTTAAATCCCGGTAGTACTGCAGCCATGTAAGCTAGCGCAATAATTTTTTTTGCATATGAAACCGGAGGAGTTGTACTTACATCTTATGCCATCAGCTTGTCCTAGGTCACAGTTTCCTTCCACATATAGCTTTGCAAAAACTGCATAAAAAGCACTTGCAGCAACAAAAACATAATATTCCAGAAACACGCTTTGCCGATCCGATCAGCTGTTCATAACACTTCCTACGTCCATCAGCGTGAACTATCGCATGTCCGCCATTACCTGCCCGAAACCGGAAGTGATGTCATTTTGCGGAAATGTACGGTAGTTTTTTTTTACCATCGGGGCCTCATGAGCCTATACTTGTGTTTTTAAGAGTTATGTTTGACTTTATGACTTTCTGTGTCGTTTCTGGGATGCTTAGGACTCATATTGCACAGCTGGAAATAGTTTATTTTGATGCATATGCTGTTATTTTGCAAATTTGCAGTATAATATTTATTTTCGTTTTTCCTGCAGTATATGAAAATTGGTATATTTCAAAAATAAAACTATGAAGACACTTAAAATAAATTTCCTGTGGTGGGAAACTAGTTTGTGCAACTTTTTTGTATTTACAGTTTTGAGGGATAAGCCTCTTAAATTTCTCTAACTAGAAATATATGTTAAAAAAACAAAAACGATTTTAAATTTTTTTGTAGTTTATTGCACTTTTTTGCAATTTATGTGATTACTATACACTTAATGCATGCATATTATTAAAATTCGGGCTATAATGGTTGTATTGATGTATAGCAACTTGAAATGATCCCAAAAATGGCTCCACAGCATGTAAAAATATAATATAAGCTCTGGCAGACTTGGTTCTATGGTAGGTCTTAAAGGGTTAAAGTAAAAGTAATGATTCTGATGAACAAATGTTCAATCAGTGTTATACGGATCAATATTACTGCTGCAGATGTTTAAGGCTGTGTTCAGATATTATGGTTAACTGTCACTATCTAAGGCAGGAGTTAAAATCTTAATGAAACATTAAGGTGGCATATTAGCAAAAAACAAAACAAAAAAAATCCTATACTTAGCCACTAATTTTATAATACATTTCACCAAAACTACTACTGTTACTACTACTACAAAAATAACAAAGATTATAATAGTAACTATAATAGTGCAGAGAAATCTGCAGCTTTATCAGTCAATAATGACAGCTCAGACAATGGTAGCTTCTACTGCTACCTTCTTGCAGACAGCACAACAGGAGCACTTTGCTCCCCTGACCTCCTCTAACTTTGGCCGCAGTACTTCTCCCCCAATTCATCATTGTGCTGGCCTGACGTTAACGTGCTCAGCTCCCATTCAGAACTTAATCACCATTTCCTTCCAAATAGGTCACAGTGAAAACAGCCAGTCGGGAGACCAGATGAAGGGATTAGCCTTGAAAAACAGCAACCTTAAATTGAATTGAATTTATGAAATCCAGTTGTGATCCTACTTAAAAAAATAATAATCTAAAGATTTTCATACATATTTAGTGGATTTTGTTTCCCTCAAAAAGGCCCTCTGAGCCAAGGACAGGACCCTTTAACAGAGGTGGGACCAAGTCATTGTTTTGCAAGTCTCAAGTAAGTCTCAAGTCTTTATCCTCAAGTCTCAAGTCAAGTCTCAAGTAATGTCAGGCAAGTCAGAGTCGAGTCTCAAGTCACTGGTGTAAAAGTCCGAGTCAAGTCACAAGTCTGAAATTTTGAATTTCAAGTCCTTTCGAGTCATTAAAAAAAACGAAAAAAAGCATGTTGCAGTTATGCTAAATGTAAATATTAGACCATGTAATTTTTAAATCTGTGTTTTTCTCAACACATGACAAAATAGTGAACTTAGAAAATATACACAAATTGTGAAATTGCACCTCTTTAGAATGCAGCGCAATTAAACCTAGCTCCAAGAATAATTTTCACCGACAGTTCTGAGATAAGCTGCATGTTATTCTTGGATGCGGTTGTAGGACCGGCTTTAAAATCGCATGACAAAAATATCATACACATTAAAAAAAACTGCATCACCAACGTAGCCTGGACAACATTTGCTAGTTAGATGAAGTCAGCTATCTCATCGTAGCATATTTATATGCATATTTATAATTATACGGTTCTTGGAGTGAGCGCATACACTCATGAAGTTTAGTAACTTCAGGTCACTGCAACAAGCCCAGGTACAGTTTACCGCCGGATGGGTGCAGGACCTTGAAATGCACCGTGTAGAACGAAAGACCATCGTACATATCATAAGTTTACCAGTCTCACAAAGTCTTCATAAATACACATTCGTTAACCGTTTATTAATAGGACCTTTGAGCTCAACGGTAATTAATTAGTAGTAGAAATAATTTCTGGTACGCGTTACAGAAATGTAGCAGTGACAATAATATTGTATGCTGTAATCGCACTGGACAATTAGTGATACAAAACAACTGTTTTATTCTGTGAATAAAAGTATATGTTTTTGTCAATGTACCATAATAACAGAAGCGAAACGCAATATTGTGTCAGGATAATTTACTATTTATGCACAATAAATAAAGGAGCATAGCGCGACAATTTCTGTTCAGCGCCAGACTTGCTTGTAACCTATATCACCAATTATGTTAAGAAAAATGACGCATTAACTACAACAGCAGACTAACCTGTGAGCTGGAGTGTTCTGGGACGTTATATTTGATCTTTGAATGGCTGCAATCCAGGCCATCCGTCGCCTGTTTGTTACTTCGGAAACATGGCTCGAACAATTTCTCTTAAACGTCGTAATCCGATAACAACCGATTTCTTTACCCGTCGGCTTCCCGTGGCTTTATGTGATTACTATGCACTTAATGCATGCATATTATTAAAATTCGGGCTATAATGGTTGTATTGATGTATAGCAACTTGAAATGATCCCAAAAATGGCTCCACAGCATGTAAAAATATAATATAAGCTCTGGCAGACTTGGTTCTATGGTAGGTCTTAAAGGGTTAAAGTAAAAGTAATGATTCTGATGAACAAATGTTCAATCAGTGTTATACGGATCAATATTACTGCTGCAGATGTTTAAGGCTGTGTTCAGATATTATGGTTAACTGTCACTATCTAAGGCAGGAGTTAAAATCTTAATGAAACATTAAGGTGGCATATTAGCAAAAAACAAAACAAAAAAAATCCTATACTTAGCCACTAATTTTATAATACATTTCACCAAAACTACTACTGTTACTACTACTACAAAAATAACAAAGATTATAATAGTAACTATAATAGTGCAGAGAAATCTGCAGCTTTATCAGTCAATAATGACAGCTCAGACAATGGTAGCTTCTACTGCTACCTTCTTGCAGACAGCACAACAGGAGCACTTTGCTCCCCTGACCTCCTCTAACTTTGGCCGCAGTACTTCTCCCCCAATTCATCATTGTGCTGGCCTGACGTTAACGTGCTCAGCTCCCATTCAGAACTTAATCACCATTTCCTTCCAAATAGGTCACAGTGAAAACAGCCAGTCGGGAGACCAGATGAAGGGATTAGCCTTGAAAAACAGCAACCTTCGCATATGTTCAAATGAAACTCCACATCAGAGCAGGTGGTGTTGTTTACTCTGGAAGGATGCTGCATTTAACTGCATAAGAAGGTACGTCAATCTGTGTGTCCGTGTGTTTGCTGAGGTAACAAGTGACTAGCAAAGGCAGGGAGGAGGGCACAAAAACAAAAAACCTTTGGTGACCTATTTCATGATAGGCTAGGCAAACAGCCCTGTTACCAGGAGAAACCAAGAGTTAGATGCTAACTCATTACATGTATGCTAAACACTTGAAAGTAAACTAACAGGTCATTTCCTTTTTTTCTAAAACAGTGATCTGGACATCAGATGCTTCCTGTCTGGCTGTAAGGTGCTTTTATTACACTTTTCCCCGGGGAATAACAAACTACAGTATCATAACGTTTGCTATTTATGGTTATTTTAGGGCCAAATAAACAAGAGGAATGCTTGAATTAGAAAAAGGAACACTTTCAGGCTTTTGTTAAGAGGAAACGGGAAAGAACCTGAACTATTTGTTCAGCTGAAGGGTCCATTAAAATTAGCAACAATGGTTTACTTTGAGGCCAGTGTAAGAGGTACCAGAAGCAAACTAGAGATGCAACTGCAACTGAATTAGGTGGGCTTGTCTTATCTAAGCAACAGCCCCAAAAATATGCACTTTATACATTTATAAAACAGAGGAGAATACAAAAAACAGCCAAATGTTTAGTCCTTTTAATTTGAAAAACTGACAACAAGCCTACAGCTACAACAGCTGACCAAAAATGTTCAATCAACATTTTGAATAATCAAATCACTGCCTCAGAACATCTCACAGCATACTTGATTGTAAGGCTGGGAGATTAGCTAAAAATTAACCTCTTCAGATCCTCTAACCGATATAATCTGCCCGTGTTGATTGCTGTTATTGGTTTTAAATTCTGTTAATACTTCCCCATTGTATCTTGTCACGTGACTCTGCCCTGTCCAGCCTGTGACATGGTGACAGGAGGAAAAGTCAATCACCGAGCAGACACTAATACTACTACTAATAATAATAATAATAATAATAATGATAATAATAATAATAATAATAAAAAACAATAATAATACAATGATATTTTTGTTTGTTTTTAAGTTGCTTCATTTGTTCTGAGCATCAGGTTAAGAATCCACCAAAACTGTTGCCATCCATTTGCTGTCAATCAATTGATTAATCAACTAATCGTTTTA
Organism: Diplotaxodon limnothrissa; assembly: GCF_057381915.1. Taxonomy (NCBI): domain Eukaryota; kingdom Metazoa; phylum Chordata; class Actinopteri; order Cichliformes; family Cichlidae; genus Diplotaxodon; species Diplotaxodon limnothrissa. The sequence continues at coordinate 14,381,948 of NC_140611.1, forward strand.
ACTTTGAAGCACTTGGAAAATGTTAAAAGTTAAATGTAAAATTTTTCTCATGAATCATTTGCTGTATAAAACAGTAAACATGTTCCAATATCAGTATAAACAATAAGATTACGCAAATAGATTTCTGATAAGACAAAGAAAACCTGCTGTGTGCTCATGAATATGATGTTGCAACACAAAAAGCGACGGACTATCAGAAACTGTTAGTGGGTCATTTTCTGTCAGTCCGTTTATCTTTGCTGTAGTTTGTATTCAGAGTGTGAAGCAACAGAGGATGAATATCATCGTTATAAGAAATATGTGCAGCTCTAAAACACTGATGGGACATCTTCAAACAAGACATTTTCTGTCAGCTAATCGATTGATGGATTAAATATGCCACACGCCTACCTTCCAAGCTGAAGTCTAGCAGTACATACTCGTACACGGTGTCTGTTTTGGTCTCCACCTGCGGTCTCTTCAAGGTGGAGTAGATTTTCCCGGGGCTGCTATCCTCCGGGTCTTCTAGTTTTCGCAAGCCGCAGCCCATGGCCTCCAAGGCGGGGACTGGCGTTACTGTGGTGGGAGCACCGGAGGAGACTCAGCCTGTCTTTAGCTCGCAACTTCAACTGGACCGCCCCATCCCGCCTCGGTCCACGCTGTTGATTCCTTGGAATTTATTTTGAATTTCCACTGAAAAATAGCAGGAAAGGCTTTTGCTCGGTGGTTTTAAGAAAAGAAGTGAAAAAAGCCCGAGAGATGACTTCGTAAACCGGCTAATGCTTAAAGAGTACGCCGCTGAAGTGGCTGCACGTCAGGAGCGTGAAGAGGAGGAGCGCGAACCTTGGAGAAAAGTTTCCCTCTACAAACAAGTTAGCAAAAAGGCACCAAGAACACAACTTCCGCTAAGATTTCAAAATAAAATAAGAAAAACAGGAAACGGCTCATTTCAATTACATTTGAATGCACGCTGGGGTTTGAGGATTCTACAAACACTACTGCTTTGCTTTATTAAGTGGTTCACTTTCATACCGTCGCCATTTTTGGTGAATAAAAAAAACAATAAAATATTTAAATTATAAAAAGTATCAATATAAAAGCTGCCATAAAAACGTATACTTGTTGCTCATGTGTCGTCTGAGATCATAACATTAGTAAATATCAAAACTTAAAAGCACAAGGAAATGCAAAATATTACTATTATATGCTATACTATTATAAGAAAACTAAATGAACCAATTACTTCTCAGAACCAAACAGAACAAAAACCTAGACCCAAGCACCCAAGAACCGACGACCATGACTAAAAGGGTATGTTTCCTGCTTTCTTGTGTTTTCTGTTTTGCTGTTGTGTTGCTTTCAAAGACTGTGCAGGTGTTAAAGCCTCTTTTTAGTTTACTTTGGTCTGTTTGCTTCATGGAGGCCATTATGTGTCTCTCTGTGTTGTTCTGCACGTTTTTATTGAAGGTTTTCTTTCTGTTTGTTGTCGTTTTCACTGTTGGGGTCCGTAGTCGAAAATATAAAGCATTACACTTTACTTTTCTTAAAAGTCACGCAATGCATTACTTTCTTACTCTCCGAAGAAAGTAATTTATTACACTACTCATTACGTCACGATTGTTTTACTCACTAACATAACCTGAAGTGTGCAGTCACATACCATTACAGTCTTCCACGCCAACGCATACACTCTTTCTTTTATTGTTTAAGTTTGAACACAATGCTGCTAACATAAAGCAAAAAGTGGTTTAAAGCCAGTCCAAAGAGACTTCAGTGTCCCCACGGTGATTCCACCGTAGAGACATGTAAAGGTAGAAATGAAGTCTACAATGCTACAAGCCTGACTCCTCGTCCCTCAGCAGATGTTTGCAAACAGTCGATGTTGTGTTAGCAGTATAATACTTTGATGCATTTTGCACTTTACCGTTGCACTTTGTCCTTTGCTGATATAAAAATATGCAAATCTCTGCTTCTCAAAAGTTAGATACCGCTCCACCACTGTCCTCCTCACTGCACACAAACCACAATCAGCTGACTGTAGCACAACTGAGCAGGAAGAAAAGGACACATTCGATGCTGGTGTGTAGACAACTCAACAACCTTTGTGATGCAAGCAACAAGATAATTGTAACCATAAAGTGATTACTGACTTCAGTACAATAACTTGTTGCACTGCAGTGACAAATGTTACACTGAAACATGTTTTTCCTCCCTCCTTTGGCCATAACGATGAAAGCATGTTTACAGCATTTTGAGCCCCTTATGATAGTTATTCTGACTCGGAGATATTGACTAAAGATACTTAAAAAAAAGAATTGTTGGGTAACTTTTAGTACTCAAAGACACTCATCCTTTCTAAATAATGAAACGACAGCAAAATAACTAAAGAGAGTCTGAGTTAGAAGTTTTTGTCGTCATAAAAATAATAACAAGTAGAGCGGAAACCAGAGAGAAATTCAGGTGTTGGAGACGTGTGACCCAGCTTAAACTGTCGAACACATTATTAAGGAGCAGTTCTTTGGAAAAATGTCATGTGTGTCGTTCCGTCACTAATGAGGCCGCCTCCTGTGCATCAGCCTGCTGTTCTGACTCCTAATAGTCTTCAGTGGAAATCACAGAGTGACAGAGGTCTAAGGTCAGCATTGTGAAGGTGTGTGCAGGGGTCACTGGCTCAGTCTTGCAGTTTGATGCCACATGTTCTGCTGCCCTCCAGCTCTGCTCCAGATGTTTTTAATTAGCACCCAAAGATGAAGCGACAGCAGTCAGCCTCTCAGTTCCAGATAGCTTAAAGAGTGTGAATCCATACAGTGTGACACGAGCATGCTGGTAAAAAGGGCTCTGATTAAATTACGCACTGGCAGCTATGTCAGTAAAAGCAGATGGGCAGATGGCTGACAGCGGGACAGGGAGGCGGAGGTGCGACAAACTGTTCAGTGATTGTGCGTGTGGCTCTGGGAACTACACAGTGTCTTGGATACATTAGTGAAGAGCAGGTGATGTGGAGTATTTCCCTCACTCGATGTTTCCTCTGTTAATGTTGACTGATTATTGAGAGTTTGGTGCACTGAAACCCTAAACTGTTGCCAGACAGACTGTGAGACAGCTGGCCTTTTAGTCTGTGTTAAAAGCTTGGTAATAGTTTTCATATTAGTGCCACTTCCTCAGAGCTCTGGCGCAGCTGTAAGAAAAACCCCAACTTATATCTCCTGAGTCTGGGACCCCAACTCTGTTCCTAAGTTAACTCTCCAACCCCCACCACCCCATGCAATATGATCTTCTAACACATGAATAAAGTGTTATTTTTTTATCTGTGTCTCAAGTAGGTGTTTTACATTTCGGGTACCTCCTTAAGTGTATCATTGGCAACAATCAATGCAGAGGACTCTAGAAGAGAGTTTTCACCATATGTATATGAAAGAGTAGACACTGTGGAAAGGCTGTGCAGTGTAGGAGATGCTTTTTTTTGAGACAGCCATAATACAAACTGACATAATTTGGAAATCTTAGTTTTCTATAAAACGTTTATTAAAGTGACTACAGACCACAGTAAGATTATATTAGCAGGCACCTATTAATATATAAAATAATTATGGTGTAATTTAACCTACTAAGCCCCGAACTCTTCCACAGCATGCATTTTTAATTTCTCTTTGATATTTGGGCATATTGGGGCCCGATGAATGTAAAAACAAAGAATTACCAGATTTTTTTTTTTACCATATTTTTGTTTTTAAGAAAAATAAGAGCCACATATGAGGATATTAAAATTTTCATAGAACAGTAGCAGTATAATGTCCTCGTAAGTGGATATCAGGCCCATGTAGAGCAAAATTGAGTATTTTAGTCTAAATAACCCAAAATGTGATGTCCACATATGTGGACACAGGGTCCTAGGAGGTTGAATTGATATCGTGCCTGTTTTTGCTTCGTTAATGATGTTTTCACTCATGTTAACTATTGTTTGGTCTGAAGGAACGAAAGGAAGGAGACAAAGGAAGGAAGCAGCTTGATGGATGAAGGGCATTATGAGAGGAAAGGAAGACAGCTGCAGAAATCACAAATATACACAGATATTTGACATTTATAAACTGTGTGTAAAAATATGTTTGTTATAATTGTCCTCCAACTGTCTGTGTGATCTTATTTTTGGGTCACGCTTGCTCCATGTGGGTTTTTTTTTTCTTTTCATTTTTACCCAATGCACTGCATACATAGAGCTGCATAATACTGATTAATTAGAATGCTTGACTCAATTAGGGGTCAAGTTCAGTGTTACCTGGCTTTATGTTCAAAATTAAAACAAACAGCTTGCAAATGACTACCACCTCAGCCTCTCCGTTAAAGGGAAATGTACCAGAATGACATGAAAATAATGTGAGCACAGAAAAAACCCTGCCAGACACATGATGACCAAACCCACAGGGATTTGGGATGAAACTTCTAAAATAACTCTGAATAGTTTAGGTCTGTCTGAGCCTCAAGCAGGAAAACCACTGTCATCCAGGAGCTCCACCCAGTCAGGATGTGCTGAGAAGGAAACCCGGGGCCTCCTCCACTAAACACAGACTGGAATACAGGAAGGAAGGAGACAGTTTATACGGCAGTACATTAAACGTTTATGGCATTAATGTCTTCCTCCTAATAATCCCATAATTACTACAGACATTATTTTTATGTAGTGAAAAAACAGCACACAAATGAATGCTATGTGGCTTATTAGTAATATGGTTTTGTATAGAATAACAATTTTATGAAACGGGCTTCTTTACTTCAGTGATACAGTACAGGTATAGCATCAAAATGCACTTAAAGTACTAATGTAAAAGTACTCAGTTCCAGATTCAGAGGCATCCCCTGCCCCATATCTATGTATCTTTAATTCTTTTCTCTGCCTTTTTTAAACATTTAATTTGAAATTTTTTAATTCTATCAGACTTAAAATGAAAATATATTTAGCGTATAACTCATTGCAGAGTCGCTCAGAGCTGATGGTTGGGTTGATGGCGCCATCTAGTGTTAAAAACACACACATATGCATTTTAAACTGCTGATCATGTGTTGCTTTAGCTTATTTTAGAGACCAGTGGACTTCTGTATTTCTGTGGGCTTTTTCAGCTATATTTATTTGTTTATTTACATATTTATCTGATTATTTTACTTCCTAACTTTTCAGAAGAAGAAGAAGAGGCAGGTGTACAGCCTCTCTGTATTCTTGATAAACTTTACTTCTCACCATCATTTAAGAAAATGTTTTCTTTATTTTATTTCTTTAGTTTCACACTACTTTTTTATTCCTTTGTAATCCCTGCCCTAACTCCTGCCATCAAACACAAAGTGACAGATCATAAGACATCATGCATCATATATTGTCATGGTCTGTGTGCAGCAGGCAGGAACGGAGGACCCAAGTGCAGGACTCAAGATGGCAAAACTAAACTCAGAACAGCTTTATTTGGTGGACGCCAAAAAGAACAGAAAACTAACTAGACTGGGAATCATGACAAGGCTTAACAGGCAGACAGAACACACAGCCAAGTATGAGGGTACAACACAACGCAGAGCAAGGAAAATTGTGTGTGTAAGGTGTGCAGCAACATCTCCTCAGATGGACAGGGATGCTCAGAATGGAAGTGCTGTTTGTGTAAATAAAAGCAGTTGGTGGTGGTGTAAAGTATTACCTTACTAACTTCTGACAGGCTGCACAATGAGCAGACGTCCAGGACAGCTTCCTGTTGTCTGTGCATTATTGTTTAAAGAAAAACATTCGGTCTCAGCGTGATGCTGAAAAATGAGTTCATACATTTGTTATGTCTAGACTGGATATTACCAAGTTGTTCTAAAAGGCCCATGAAAGCCTTCAGCTTCTCTTCATATTAGCTGCCCTCTTAAATCCAACATTGAATTTAATCCCAAATGATCTAAAAGACCTTGTCGTTAGTCCCAGTAGAGAGCTTCGCCATCACACTGCCAGCTTACTTGTGTTTCCTGTAGTATTTAGCATTATAATGGGAGGCAGTGCCTTCAAGTTTTAGACCCCTCTCATCTAGATCCACCCTGGTTTCGGGAGACAGACACTGTCTTTACTTTTAAGAATAGGCAGTAAACTTTATAGTTAGGGCTGGATCAGGTGACCCTGAACCTTGTGGTTATCCTGCTATAAGGTCAAGCTGCTGGAGTCTTCTTTAACTTGTGAATTTACATGTCACTATTGCATGTCATTAACTTTTGTCTGCTATTTTGTGTACCTTGTATTTTGGCCTGTTTTTCCTACTAAATAAAACTGAAGTACCGTATTTCCCGGACTACAAAGCGCACCTGAATATTAGCCGCACAAGCTAAAATCAGGGGAAAATCCTGTTTTGTACATACATTAGCCGCACCTGACTAAAGGCCGCAGGTGTTTCAATGTTGACTCATCATATGTAAGAGAATATGCACAAAGGGAATTGTCAGGAAAGAGATGGCTGTTTGGAGACACACCCCTTTTATTAATATTTTGAAAAACAAGTTATGGGTACATATTTGCACATGTAGTACATAACAGTAACCTACAGCACACCAGAACAATAGATTCAGCCTACCTTTTAGGCTCAGGTGCAGTGACACAGCTTTAACAAGAAGAAAAGTCAGTCATTCACCATCTTCCTGCCCACTAAAACCACCAAAGTCCTCTTCTCCAGTGTCGGATACGAACAGGCTCAGGATGGCTTCGTCATCCACTCTCCGCTTCTCTCCTTCGTTGTCACTTTCAAAACCAAAGAAATCCTCGTTGTCAGAGTCGAACACCCTCAGAAGGGCCGTGGCGGTGTCCTCCTCTCCATCATGCAGCAGTCCAGCCCTTAGAAATCCGTTGGTGATCGTGGATGTTTTCACACTTTTCCACGCTGTCAGAATCCACCGGTGGAGTTGGGCATAACTTGCTTTTCGCAAGTTTATCGCCGCTCATCATCCACGCCTCCCGCTGAACGCGTAGCGCTACTTTGAAGTTTGTTTTTCGCGCTACTTCGTACGGCACTACGTTGCCTGGCGGACGGACACGTGACCAACATACCACTCTTGAACCCCGATCCTTCCGCCAGGCAACGTAGTGCCGTACAACAGCAGAACAAACAAAACAAATCCTCTTACGATATGACAACAATCATGGACAATCCATAGAAAAGCCGCACCTGACTAAAAGCCGCAGGGTTCAAAGCTGGTGCAAAAAGTAGCGGCTTATAGCCCGACAATTACGGTAGTTATTTTTGAGAATCAGAGAGAATGCTTAAAGTTCAGTTCCCAGGTTTACTCTAAAATGAATGACCACTAACCGAGCCAGAAATCTTGTAGACGTGGGTGAAAACCTGAATTTTACCAGTCACAGAAAGACTGACATTTAGCCTACTATCACCTTAACATTCTGAGAAATAATTGCCATGATCAGAAGAAGTTTGGTTGACTCAGAAGTGAACTTGGAGTTGGGACACGTTTAACAGGTTTATCTACAGAAAGTGTGAAGGGTTTGGTGATGGGGCTCACAGAGCAAGGGCAGCTGGGCTGATGATGGAACAGGCAGACAGTGATGGCTTCTATCGGTGTTTCAGAGCTGTGACAAAAGAGAAAACATGAACTAAAATAAAGAAAGGAACTATCAGTGCTACCACTAACAAAGCTGTTTAATCAGCAGAGGTGGGAAGTAACAAAGTACAAACACTCATTTACTTGAGTAGTTTTTTTCTGACTACTTTTTACTTTTAGTTCCTACATTTCAAACAAGTATCTGAACTTTCTACTCCTTAAATTTTCTTTTACTTACTTACTTTAATTACTTTTGGTTTAAGTGGGAGCTATTATTCCTCGTCTCTGCAACACTGGAACGACTGCAGGTATGTATGGTTAGGCTACTTCAGCATCTAGCTAGCTGTACAGAAGACGAGTGAGCATTTATGCTTTGAAGTGACCTGAAACAACATGTTAAAGGGAATAACATGTTGTTTCAGGTCATTTCAAATGCAGCATTTCTATGAGTTCAACAAACATCAGCAACACACAAACTGTTTGTGTTCAGTTTGTTGCAGAGTGTGTTGCTAGCTCAAGGTTCAGAGAGCTAACTTCACTCAGAGATGGAGTGTCATGGTCCTGGGTCGGTGACCCAGCGCTTTTAGTTTGTTATCATTTTCTAGATGATTGTTTAAGTTCTGTGTTATTTTCGATCTGCCTCTGAGTCTGCGTCTGTATCTGTCTGTCTATGGTGTCTCCCCATCTGTTTGTGAATCTGTCTGTTTAGTTCAATGTCTTGTCTGGTTCCATGTATCTGAGTTTCCTGTTTTATTGTGAAGGTCCGTGTCATATGTGAGTGTGATCAGTTTACGTTTCCCCTGTCCCGTCAGCCCAGATTCCTCCCAGCTGTGTTGCCCTCCTGTCTCTCATCCCCTGATTACTGGTGTGTGTATTTAAGCCCTGTGTGTTCTCCTGCCTGTTGCCGGTTCGTCTGTGTAACGCCGTGTCAGTCTGTGTTCCTCCGTGTCAGTCTGTTACCCTGTGTTCCTCGTCTGCGTCTCTCTGCTATTCATCATCCGTTGTCATATGCTCCCAGGTCTGTTATTTTTAGTTCTCCCAGTTTAGGTTTCTTTAGTTGTTTGTTATGCCCCACTGTTTGTTTGCCACTACACCTCTGTAAATAAAACCACCGGTATCTCATCCACTGCCTGCATCTTGGGTCCTCCTTCTAAATCCACACGGCTCGCCTCGGCAGCCGTGACAGTACGAACCGGCCACTATGGACCCAGCAGCATTCAACCCGCCCAAGGAGCTCCGGGAGGACATTGTTTACTCCGTGGACAAATTAATCAACGCGTGGCTGGAGCACGAGGGGAGAGAATTTCGCCAAGCCGTGGCTAATCGGCTACAGCGCTTGGTTTCTGGTCTCCCCTGGCTGCTCAGCTCACTTCACCCGCTCGCACAGAATTTCATTCTGAATGGACTCCGTCTTCACCCCCCGGCTGCTACCACCCACCCTGCAGCTCATGCTTCACTGCCCAGTCCGACAGAGGATGTTCTGCCCGGCCCATCAACCCAGCCTTCGAGGGGGAAACGGCGCTCACGCTGCCGACGCTCCTCGCCACAGTCGGACCTGGGGATTTCCGAGCAGCCAGCTGTGGTGAGTGGACAGGACAGTATTATTGGTCTGAACTGTGGGACCGTTTACTCAGGGGTGATGTTCTGTACGGCACAGGACAAAAACTGTTTATCGCCAGAAGCTCAGTTAGCCGCCCGGCCAGAAGCTCAGTTAGCCGCCCGGCCAGAAGCTCAGTTAGCCGCCCGGCCAGAAGCTCAGTTAGCCGCCCGGCCAGAAGCCCAGTCGCCACCTCCGCCACATTCAGCCTCACAATCCATAGCTCGATTAGTCACAGCCAGACTTATTACAAACCCTGTTACAATCCATGGCCCAGTCAGTAGCCCGGTTAGCAGAAGAATCATTAGCTTTATCCTCAGTTCAGCCTCCTGTTCAGCAGTCACCAGCCCTGCATCCTGTGTCAGTTGCTCCACCACCTGTTCAGCCATCACCTTCACCTACTCCTCCTGTACAGCAAGCCATGTCAGTCCAACCCATAACGGACAGTTCAACAACTCCGTACTCTAAGCAGAGAGACAAACCCAAGAACAATGTCGACATTCCTCAAAGGCTGGCCAGTTCTGAGACTGAGATGCACTCCAGGGCCTCCCCAGAGGCTGGGTTTCAGCCCCCATCAGACTCTGGACCCCTGGAGTTTAAGAAGCCAGCTGAGGACTGCACCCAGCTGTCGCTGCCTGAGCAGGGTCAATGCTCTGCGCAGCTGCAGGCCGCTATGTGTTTGCCAGAGGCCCGTGTGCCTGCTGGTTCTGTTGCGTTCCTGCCAGAGGCCCGTGTGCCTGCTGGTTCTGTTGCGTTCCTGCCAGAGGCCCGTGTGCCTGCTGGTTCTGTTGCGTTCCTGCCAGAGGTCTCCGCACCTGCTGGTTCTGTTCTGTGTGTGCCAGGGGCTCCAGTGCCCACTGGTTCTGAGACTGTCTTTGCTGGGGGGCCCGAGGAGCCCGTCCAGCCATCTGCCTCGTCAGCTGGGGGGCCCGAGGAGCCCGTCCAGCCATCAGCTGCAGTCTCATCGCCAGCTGCAGTCTCATCGCCAGCTGCAGTCTCATCGCCAGCTGCAGTCTCATCGCCAGCTGCAGTCTCATCGCCAGCTGCAGTCTCATCGCCAGCTGCAGTCTCATCGCCTGCTGCAGTCTCTTCGCCCTCGCCTGCTGCAGTCTCTTCGCCCTCGCCTGCTGCAGCTTCATCATCCTCGCCTGCTGCAGCTTCATCATCCTCGCTTGCTGCGGCCTCAGAGTCTTCGGCCTCGCCTGGTCCGGTTCCTGCTTCAGCATCACCTGGTCCGGCTCCAGCATCCTCAGCCGCTTCGCCTGGTCCGGCCTCCGCTTCAGCTTCCTCATCAGCCGCTTCGCCTGGTCCGGCCTCCCCTTCTGCTTCAGCCTCGTCTGGTCAAGCCTCCTTGTCTTCATCCTCATCAGCGTCGCCTGGTCCAGCTTCAGCCTCCGCTTCCGCCCCGTCTGGTCCAGCCTCCGCTTCCGCCCCGTCTGGTCCAGCCTCCGCTTCGCCTGGGGCTGCAGGGGCCACGCAGCCTTCAGGTCCCCTACTACCACCTCCACATCGTCGGTCATCTGCCAGGCCGCTTGTTGGGCATCTCCGCCACCGTGGACGCCCTCCTGAACGCCGCCACTGCCTTCCGCGTGGCCGGCCTCCGGACTTGTTTCCACGCCACCGTTGCCGTCCGCACGGTCGGCCCCCAGAACTGTTTCCACGCCGCCGTTGCCGTCCGCACGGTCGGCCCCCAGAACTGTTTCCACGCCGCCGTTGCCGTCCGCACGGTCGGCCCCCAGAACTGTTTCCACGCCGCCGTTGCCGTCCGCACGGTCGGCCCCCAGAACTGTTTCCACGCCACTGCCTACTGCGTGGCCGGCATCCGGACCTACCCCGTTGCCATTCGCATGGTCGGCCTCCTGAACTTGACCATCTGGGCCTTTTTGGACTCTGTCCCTCCGTCCTGGGCCCCCTCCGCCCGCCCTGGTCGGGTTGTTTTCTGTTTTATTTTGGTCCGTTTTTTCGTTTCTGCTGGGCTGTCTGGTGCCAGCCCTTGAGGGGGGGGGTACTGTCATGGTCCTGGGTCGGTGACCCAGCGCTTTTAGTTTGTTATCATTTTCTAGATGATTGTTTAAGTTCTGTGTTATTTTCGATCTGCCTCTGAGTCTGCGTCTGTATCTGTCTGTCTATGGTGTCTCCCCATCTGTTTGTGAATCTGTCTGTTTAGTTCAATGTCTTGTCTGGTTCCATGTATCTGAGTTTCCTGTTTTATTGTGAAGGTCCGTGTCATATGTGAGTGTGATCAGTTTACGTTTCCCCTGTCCCGTCAGCCCAGATTCCTCCCAGCTGTGTTGCCCTCCTGTCTCTCATCCCCTGATTACTGGTGTGTGTATTTAAGCCCTGTGTGTTCTCCTGCCTGTTGCCGGTTCGTCTGTGTAACTCCGTGTCAGTCTGTGTTCCTCCGTGTCAGTCTGTTACCCTGTGTTCCTCGTCTGCGTCTCTCTGCTATTCATCATCCGTTGTCATATGCTCCCAGGTCTGTTATTTTTAGTTCTCCCAGTTTAGGTTTCTTTAGTTGTTTGTTATGCCCCACTGTTTGTTTGCCACTACACCTCTGTAAATAAAACCACCGGTATCTCATCCACTGCCTGCATCTTGGGTCCTCCTTCTAAATCCACACGGCTCGCCTCGGCAGCCGTGACATGGAGAAAGATAAGAAAGACAGGACAGGAGAGGAAGAAGAGAGGTTAGATTTAAAGGACCGCTCAGTGGGGTTGGATAAACTGTATATTTAAAGCTTACATGTAAGTCCTCATGTTTGAAACCAGATATCAGGTCTGTACACGTGACATTGTTTTTTTTTTTCATATCATGAAACCTGCTGCAAAACAAACTTATTTAAAGTCTGAAAATCATGTAGTGCGAGCAGAATCATCTGAAGCTCAACGTGGCACAGAACAAAGTTTGGATTGTGGACTTTAGGAACACCAGGAAAACTTTGACCCCTGTTTCAACCCAGGGGGTCAATGTGGATTTTGTGGAGGACCATAAATACCTCGGATTATATGTAGATAATAAACTGGACTGGGTTAAAAACACCACTGCACTTGTTGCACCCTCAGAGAGACATGACTCAATTCTCCTTTTTCTTGCAACTTTATTCCCCTCAGTTCAGGTTTGGAGTTTACAGGCAGGAGAGCGTATCATCAGCAAAACATCGCTCCCTCACGTCTCAGACACTGTTTACTTTTTTTCTGCGCTCACTGATGACATCACACATCTGACCTCTGACCTCCTGGAGCCAGTAAACTACAAAAAATAACTAGAAATGTGTCCAAAAACAAAACACAATTAAATAAGAATAGTCTTTAAAGATTTTCCCAACAGTTCAGAAAAATTTAAGTTTTATAACTACTTTTAGAGCGTAACACCCTCCCCCACAAAAAAAAATGTTGCCACACATTTTCTAATCTCTGACAATTTACCAAAAATAGAACATTTAACCAAAGATGAGTGAGCAAACAAGTATTTCCCCACATATTACACATTACTGGGTGAGAGGCTATACCATCTCTTAGTATCTCAGGACAAGTCTCTCATGGTCACGATACAAAACTAAATGTTCATAGTCCTTTTGTACTGAAGGGTGGGTTGTCCCTCGAAGCATTGGTGGGCCCGCCAAATCTTCGCAGTGGGACAAGGAAAATACCATTTACACCCCAACATCATGTGATTACACACTTCAAAACCATGAGTTCATTAAACCCATATTGCACTTACCACTGTCTTAACTCTCTGACGCTAGAATGATAAACCTTCCCTCTATTTATTATAGTAATAATGCTCAGAGTACCTGTTTCTCTTTTAACTGTAACATGTGTCAATACCACATCAACATGAACTACAACTGTAATGTTACGCTTAGATTAAACTCTCTTGTGAAGTTGACTCTGTGTTTTTCTGTTATATCTATTCATACTGTGAAGGATACATGAATGATGGTGGGACAGAGGAATGATGGATGCCACTTGAAGGGCTGTTCACACTGACAGGGCATGTGCTCCATTGCTGGACGGTTGGCTGGCCTAGTTTTTCATATGTGTAGACACGCCGGGGCTGTCTCATTCTCTTTGGCTTGTGCCTCCATGTCTCAGCATCGCTCTGCTCACTCTCGGGTCCGACAGCTGGAACTTCAACCTCCTCCTCCAAACTGTGTCTCTCCTCCACCTGTTCCTCTTCAGGATGCCCCTCTGCTCTGAAAGCAGGCTCAGACTTCTCTCCGAGTGCGTCACTCCGGGGGCAGAAATCCTCTGTTTCTGGATTGAGGGGTGGATCAGCATATCTGAGTGCTGTCCACATGTGACAGTCGTCTTCACTAGAACTGCCTGTGTCTGTTTGGTCAGTATCGGGCTTGGTCTGATGTCTTCTTGCTGACTGTCTCTGTTTGTTTCCACGGCTTTTCTCTTTCAGGCTGCTTTCACACACCCCAGACTCTTCAACCAGGTAAGGACACGGCAACAGTAGGTTACGGTGTAACACTCGTCTTCTTCCTGTTCCCTGCAATGGCTCAACCACATACACTGGACTATCAGGACCTTTCCTCTCGGTGATGACATGAATCATATCCTCCCAATAGCTGCGCAGTTTCCCAGGACCTCCTCTGGGTGTGAGATTTCTCACCAAGACATGGTCACCTGGCTGAAGCACAGAGCTCCATGCACGTCGATTGTAGTTTTTCTGTCCCCTTCTTGCACTCTTTCTCATGTTCTGCCTCGCAATTGTATATGCCTCTTGCATAACTCCTCTCCATTTCTCTGCATAGCCACTGTGTGACTGACTCTTCTCTTCTTCTCTTTTTGGGAAGAGCAGGTCGATAGGCAATGTTGGTTCACGGCCAAAGAGAAGGAAGAATGGAGAAAATCCTGTTGCTTCGTGCACAGTCGAGTTGTAGGCGTGAACTACTTTGTTCAGATAGTCTTTCCATCTTGACTTCTGAGATTCCTCAAGTGTCCGGAGCATACCTAGGAGTGTCCTATTGAAGCGCTCTGCAGGATTGGCCTGTGGGTGGTACGGGGAGGTACGAGAATGGCTGATACCGCAGTAGCCTTGAAGCTTGCGGAAAAGGCTGTTCTCAAATTCTTTCCCCTGGTCATGGTGTATTTTGGATGGGAAACCGAAGCGCATGATAAAGTCATCAAAGAGCTTTCTTGCCGCAGTCTTCCCAGACTTGTCCCTTGTCGCATATGCCTGGGCACATTTGGTGAAATGATCCACAACTACGAGTATGTATTCTTCACCTCCTGTGCACTTGTCCAAATGCAGATAGTCAATGGATATCATCTCAAACGGCGCAGAGGTTTCAATGCTCTGAATTGGTGTTCTGGTTATTCTGTTAGGCTTCTTCTTCTTTATACAGCGACACACCTGAGTGACATAGTGCTCCATTTCCTGCCTCATTTTAGGCCAGAAGAAGCGCTCCCTGGCGAGAGCAACCATCCTGTCTGCTCCTAAATGTCCCATCTCCTCATGTAGATGTTTATAGACCATGGGCTTTAATGAGTCAGGAACAACAAACTGTTTTCTCCTGGTGGTCTCACGCCTCAGAATGCCATCTCCATCGATCTGCAAATGGGGCCACTGCCGAAGAAGGTACCTAACTGCCTCACTCTCCGCCATCTTTTCTTTATGCTTCAGGTAGGTGTGTGTTCTTTTCAGGGACAAAACTCTGTTTATGGTTATGTCTGCATCCTGGGCGTCCCTGATGTCGTCAACTGCAAACGGCTGAATTGGTTCTGAGACGATGCATCCCTCTGGCAGCGCGTTGACATTACAGGTGACAGCTGAGATCCAGTTCACTTCCCCTGTTTTCTCTCTCTCTAGGGCTTTCCCAACACATTCAATGTCATCTTGCTGACACTCCTCTGTGCATTCCTGCATGATATCTTCAATGGGCTTTCCTCTTCTTGATAAGAAATCTGCATCTCGATTCGCTGCCCCTGGCCTGTACTTAAGAGTGAACCGATAATCTGCCAACTCCGCCACCCAGCGGTGTCCAGCTGCATTCAGTTTCGCTGACCTCATGACGTATGTCAGCGGGTTATTGTCACTGTACACAGTAAAATGAGGCGCATGAAACAGATAATCACGAAAGCGTTCTGTTATGGCCCATTTCAGTGCCAGGAATTCCAGCTTGCCTGAATGTAGCTTGTAGTTTTTTTCTGCAGCTGTCAGTGTCCGTGATCCATAGCCTATGACTCTCAGGGCAGTCCCTTGACGCTGGTACAAGACTGCACCCAAACCATCCTCAGAGGCATCTACATGAAGAACAAATGGCTTCTCTAGATCTGGATATGCCATGATTGGTGGGTTTGTCAGCTGGTTTACCATTTTGTCCAATGTCTCTTGGTGAACTGTCATCCACTGGATTGGATGGGATGGTGGCAGCTGGGCAGATTTGCGGTGGCACTCCTTACTCTTCCCACGCTGCTTGTGTTCAGACTTAGGCTTTGCTAAGAGTTCATAGAGGGGTTTGGCTGTCCTTGAGAAGTCCTGTATGTAGGGTCTGTAGTAGCTGAGGAAACCCATCAACTTTCTCACCTCTCTCACGGTCGATGGTTTCTCCTGTTTCAGTGCTTGCACTGCTTCAGCTTCTTTGGGGTTCATCTTGTATCCCTCTGCTGAAACCACTCGCCCCACATAGCAGACTTCACGTTTGAAAAAGTCACACTTCTGTGGCCTTAATTTGATACCACATTCTCTTTGGCGCTGCAGCACTCTCCTCACATTTTGGATGTGTTGTTCGAAGCTTGAGCTAAAGACGAGTACATCATCCAAATATGGGACACACATTTCATCCCTGAGGTCTCCCAGGCATCCCTCCATGTAGCGCTGGAATGCTGCTGGGGCATTAGTAAGGCCGAATGGGACCCTAACCCACTCATAGAGTCCCCATGGTGTTATAAATGCGGTACAGGGTCTGCTGTTCTCACTCATGAAACCCTGGTGATAAGCCTTTCCCTGGTCCAATACTGTGAACCAGGAGTTGCCCCCAAGGTTTTCCAGGATCTCCTGTATTCTCGGGATGGGATGTCTGTCAGGCAGTGTCTTTGCATTCAGGAGCCTATAGTCTACACACAAGCGAAGGCCACCATCTTTCTTCCTGACACATACCACAGGCGAAGAATATGAAGAACAAGATTTTTGGATCCAGCCCCGATTGAGTAAGTCTTGTATGTGTGCTTTTACCTCATGATAAAGGTGTCTGGGGATTGCATTATATGTCTTTTGCACAGGCACTTTGTCTTTTAGCTGTATCTCCAGCTCTAGATCTTTAATGCATCCCGTGTCCCAGTCATCTTTTGCAAAAACATTGCATTCCTCCCTCAGCATCTGTTTTACCTGCTGCTGTTGGTCACTTGTCAGATGGCTCAAATCCGCTGGTGGGTCCCAGGGCTCAGTTTTTGTTGTCTGACTGGACTGCACTGTGGGTAAGGAAGTACTTGCGTCTGATGTCTTAGAAAGCTCACCCTCCATACATTTTACATGTGGCATGTAGATAGCATCAACATTGTGCAGCCACCCCAGTGTAGTGCGACCACAGAGGGTGATATCATGGTCAGTCATGTTTTCCACAGTCACTGCAACTTTAGCATCACCTTCTGAGGGGAGCTGAATTAGCTGTTCTCTAACAACTAGGCCTGCTGGCCATGGTGTCTCACAGTTCGGCTCCAACACTGCATGTGACCCACTCAACACACTCTTATTTAGCCAACCACATTGCACTGTCATCATGTTACGCTTCGGGATGGTCACAGGTCGCCTTCCTACTCGGGCTATGTGGGGATGGCTGTCAGGCATTTGTTTCTTTAGGACAGACAGGACAGCTCTTGCAGTTTTGCGCCCCACCTCGAATGCTGAGCACAATCTGTCCAGCATATGCCCTGGGGGGATACAGTCTTTGCTGGTGTCATTTCTCAAAGCTAATTCTTCTATCACATTAAAGCCGATGATGGGGCATTCAATGTCACCACTGGCGACTAGGATTGGAACTTGGACGGGCCTGTTGGTCATCCCAGCAACAGCATTTTTGGATAGGCTGAACTCAGTCTCTATCCATCCCTCATATGGAATACTGGTCCCATTAGCAGCTGAGAGCTCTAAAGCTCCCTCTTCGAGCAGCTCTTCCACTGACCTCATTTCAGCATCAGGCAGGTGTTTCTTTCTCCAGTTCGTCCCCACTATCGATACTTGTGAGCCGGTGTCCCACAATATTGTGGTGTCCACACCTCCTAAGAAGCCACGGACCTGGCATCTTTTGCCTACCAGCTTCGCCATTTGTTGCTGTTTACCAGTGAGGGGTGCCTTGAGGCTGAATGGGTCGGTTTGGTGCTTCTCCCCTTCAGGGTTAAGTATGATTTCGATCTTACTTGAATTAGCTGAGCACTTTTTCCTACGACAACCTGCCGCCCAGTGTTCCGTACTGCCACATTTGTAACAGTGGTCACATTTGTTTCCTGTATTGGATGATTGACACTGCTGGCACTGTCTAATGTTTGTGCTCCTAGGCTGTGATTGGTATTTCCGGTCAGGTGGTTCGGCCATTCTCATGTGCTGAGGCTTAACGGTCTGCTGGAGGCTGGCAATGTGAGTGGTGAGGTTCTGCAGAGCCTCACATATAGCCTTGTTGCCTTGATCAACTTTATCCATTAATGTGTCTCGTTTGACTGCTCCACCTTGCCTGTTCTTACTGTCTGATGTGTGCATACTGCTTTCTTTCTCCACCTCTTGATCTTCCCCACTTACTGCTGCAACTTTGATCATCTTTGCTCTTGATGCAGCTGACAGCTTATTCTTTCTTTCCATTTCCAGACTGTATGCCGCAGTCATTTTTTCCAGAAGAACCTCATCTGTGATTTTAGGATTTTGCAGGTATAGCTTCACATCAGCTCGGATGGTGTCATCATGGAGGCCAGTGAGTACTGTCTGGAGAAACTGATTTTGGATGAGCTCCGAACTGTACTTTAAACCAGACTTAACTCTCTCTGAAGCAAGAACAAGTTGTCTCAAATCCATTGCTCGCATCAAAAACTGGATTGGAGTTTCTTTTGGCTCCTGTACAGCACGTGTGAGCGAATGATACAACTCTGTGGCATCTTTCTCAATGTAATGAGTCCGTAATATTTGCCTGAGAGCTTGCAAAGTCAAATCTACTCTACTCTCAAGGTAGCTTTTCAGTTTTGTTCCTGGGGTTATAGCTTGAATGATGGCTTCAACAATGTCTCCTTCATCATATCCCCTCTTCAATGCCCTCTGGATTTGTCTTTCCAAGCTAGTGTATGTTAATTTGTCCTTTTGGTTTGGTTCTCCAATTTGTCCCATTATTTTCAGATCCCGTCAGTACAGTGGGTGTACAAAAGGGACACTTTGAGTGGCGACCGGGGTGACTCGTGTAGCATTCAGATGAGAAACACTTTCTCTCTGCTCGTCTGAATTACTGGGTGTTATCACATTTTCAGCCACAGGGTGGTGCTCTTGTACCACTTGTTGAGACAACGGGGCATTACTTTCGCATCTCTTTTGCTTCACTTCATTAATTTTGTCATCTAATTCCAACAACAGAGACATCCCTTCATCTTCTCGTGCAGTAACATCCTCTCCCTCTAAGTACTGGAGAATACGCCGCCTCAGTTTACGAGGTAAGTCTTTTTCACTTTCATCCACGGCTAAACTGAGGGCAGCACAAATCTCATTCAAATCCGGTGCTAGCAGTGTAAGTAACTTTTCCTCTATCTCCTCAAGAAGTTGCTCCCAATCAGGAGACATCTGCTGTACTTTAGACAAACTTTTACCTTCACTGCCTTTTCTTGGAGGGATGGCACTGCCTTACGAGTTCAGGTGGGGGGTAGTGAGCGAGGCTAGTCACATGTAGCTCGTCCTTCTTTGCAGTATAAACTCCAAACCGGGCGGAAACACCAAGATTATGTTGCACCCTCAGAGAGACATGACTCAATTCTCCTTTTTCTTGCAACTTTATTCCCCTCAGTTCAGGTTTGGAGTTTACAGGCAGGAGAGCGTATCATCAGCAAAACATCGCTCCCTCACGTCTCAGACACTGTTTACTTTTTTTCTGCGCTCACTGATGACATCACACATCTGACCTCTGACCTCCTGGAGCCAGTAAACTACAAAAAATAACTAGAAATGTGTCCAAAAACAAAACACAATTAAATAAGAATAGTCTTTAAAGATTTTCCCAACAGTTCAGAAAAATGTAAGTTTTATAACTACTTTTAGAGCGCAACACACTTTACAGGAAGGGCCAGAGTTGTCTCTACTTTCTGAGGCAACTGAGGTCCTTCAACATCTGACAATGCTCAGGATTTTCTGTGAGTCTGTTGTGGTCAGTGCTATCCTCTTTGCTGCTGCATGCTGGGGTAACAGGTTGAGGGTCGTTGATGCCAACAGACTCAATAAACTGATCTGCAAGGCCAGTAATGTGGAAGATGGAGCTGGACTCCCTTAGGGTGGTGTCTGGGAGGTGGATGTCGTCCAAGGTACGGACAATGTTGGATAATACCTCCCACCCACTCCATGGCATGCTGGCGTGAAGAAGTCACAGGTGAAGAAGTCACAGGAGCACGTTCAGTGATAGACTGAGATTATTAAAAAGCACCATTGAACGACACAGGAAGTCATTCCTGTCTGTGGCCATCTCCCTGCACAACTCCTCCATCTAACACACTGTAAACTCTGCAATAGTTACATCCTTTCTGCACATGCCCTGTAGTAAAATAGCAAATGACAAAGTTCACAGGTTAGAGTCAAATGTCAGTCATTTATATTTATTAGGGATTAATAAAGTATTGTGATTCTGCAGACAGGACAAACCGTGTACTTAGAGCTGGGCGATATAACGATAACGATATGTATTGCGAAATAACTTTTTCTCGATAGAAAAATTAAACTATTGCGATAGACCTCACCGCTCTTGTCCTCTTAAAAAAAAAAAGAACAGCCAATCCAAATAAAGTAGCGCAGAGCCGAACCAATCACAGCGCACACGTCACGTCACGTGACTTGTTACGTACAGCACAAGAGCCAAGCCTCACATGTGTATTTGTTTGGGAAGCAGCCAGCCACCGTGCCGCCCGGGTAATGGAGGAAACGAGTGTGCTGACTAGAGAAAAATCAACCGAGAGCTTGGGTGACCAGGTTACCAAAGAGAAAACAGATGATGGTTCCAATGCCGGAGAGACTGTCGAACGGAAGAGCCATAGAAGTTCCGTAGTGTGAAGGTATTTCGCTTATCAAGTCTGACAAAAAACAGAGTAGTGCGCACTGTAAATTGTGCCGAAAGCAAGTCTGGAAATACAATAAACCGGTGCATGCTCAATCTCTGACTGGAAGCGCTAATTCGTCATTCGGCTTTTGTCAGACTAAAGTAACTGTTAAAACTGTTTGAAAAGCTCAGCTATACAACAAGGAGAGATTGAGAATTTCCTTTTAGTTCTCAGTTTATTTGATATTGACAAAAGTTAGTCAATTTTGTCTGTTCTTCTGTAAAACAAACTAAGATTTATTTTTAGAATTAATATTTTGTTTCTAAGTGGAATTGACAATTTAGTCTGTTTCGTTTGTTCTATTTTGAAACTTAAACGCTTTAGCGGCTGCCTTTTGTGTAGTTTGCAATATTTGCCTTTATTTATCTGAAAAAGTCTCATGTTCCTTAAGTACATCTACCCTGTTGAACTTATTATGGGAAATAAATATTTAAATAAAAACAAGCTGCTGATTATTTCACATTTTACTTGTGAGCAACGGCACATTTAAATCTTACAAATATAGTTATTTGGCTTATATCGTGATATATATCGTTATCGCCTGAAATGAAAAAAACATATCGTGATATGAAAAAAATCACGCCCAGCTCTATGTGTACTGTCAGTATAGAGGATGGAAATCAGCCAGGACACGTTATGAAACATCTGCTGACATCTTATTGAATTCAGCCGTGTACATCCACAGAGAGCAGCAGTAGCCCAGATCAGCTGATCACAGCCTGTACATATGGAAAATCTACTGAAGCTCTGATTAGAAATTACTGAGTTGTGATTCTTTTCCTCACATTGAGCCAATAAAACCGAATTTAGGGTCCCACCACCTGCTGAATCCCTCTGTTTAGACGAAAAGTCAACCTCTGCAATGTTGGCAGTACAAGTAGGATTAAAAATTAGACGAAAATAAAGTTTGTATTCCCATCTACTGATTTTATTTTATTATTACATTAATATAGCAAGAGGTCCAGTTAGCTTTGCCCTAAATATCTGGTAGAAACCAGATTCCAAAGAGCTGCTTTTTACTTTCTTACTTTGAGTACAGAGCCTGTATTTTTTTTTTTAACTTTTCCTTGAGTAAAGAAGTTGAATCAGTACTGTAACTTTTACTAGACTAGTAAACTGCAGACTAGTAGAATACAGACATCACTAGTATCTATACTTCTACTTAAGTACAGAATGTGTGTACTTATTGACACCTCTGATAATCGGGTGCAGAGCGGAAGGCTTCCTTATATACACAGATGGGTAATGAGCTTAAGGAGAGCAGGTGCAGCAGACAGAGATCTATTGAGAACTGGAAAGACGACATGATTCCAGGAGGACCTCACAGAGACAGTAAGACCTGCTCACTCACACACATTCACAGCAAAGGAATGAGCGGGAGAAGGAGAAACAAAGGAGAGAGGAAGAAAGGAGGAAGGAAAGGAAAATATGGGGACCAGGGACATTAGACACTTGGAGGATGTTCATTCAGCCTTTTTTACTTTGTGGTAAATAAACAAACCACAGATATGACCCCAAACCATTTTATGTTACATAGCTGGACATTCTTGCTTGATAAGAAAGAAAAATTATTCAGATTAAAGACATTTTTTCCCAGATCGAGTAAATGAAAAAATATGGAATTATCTTTTTAAAACAAATACCTACATAAATCTGAATATGCAAATTAGTCTGCAGTTAAAAAGTGAAATTTTGCAGAGCTATTGCACCTGGCTGATTGAAAGGAAGCATGGCAAGAGAGCTGTCGGTTAATACAGTGGAAAAGATTAAAGAACGAATTTAAGCCGTAAACCCAACATGGAGTGTGCAAATACAAATAAAGCAGGAAGATTAAGAAAATAATAATATACCAGTAGATAGGACACTGCAATATGCCTTTGATATCTGAAAAATGCTCAACAAAATAAATGAAAAATAACTGTCAGCAGTCAGTGTGACAGAAGTGAAGAAGGTGGATTTATGTCCATAAAAGCCAAGAAAACCCAGCATTGATAGCTAAACAGAAGAAAACAAGGTTAAAGGGTGCAGAGAGAAGCAGTGGTGGATTGTGGATGACTGGTGCAAAGTGATGTTCACTGATAAATCTGTATTAGCTAAGGAGATGATGCTGGAACCTTTGTGTGGTGCCATTCCAGTGACACGTGGAACAGGCATGACTACTGGAAGAAAAGAATGAATTCACCCACTCATTTGTGATATGGGTTTGCATGTCAGGGAAAAGCCCAGGGGAGCCATTACCTCAACTGTAAGTGCACAGCTTACAGATTTTGGACACTTTTGTCATCCCACTGACAGAATTTAGGCTCACTGGAGATGCATTCATTTTTTAGGATGAAAATGCATTTTGCCAGACATCAGTTCTAAAGCTTTTCTCGGGAAAGGCCTCAATGAAATGGCCCACAAACAGTCTAGATCTCAGTCCAAATGAACATTTATGTTGGAATTGGAGGAAATGATCCATGATAAAACTGCATCCTTCCTGTGACCTCTATTTCAGAAAGTTGGAACCAGCATGATGGAGAATATCGTTTTTAATTAGCATAGCCCAAAGAGTTCAGGCTGTTATAAAAGCCAGACGAGATGGAAGAAAGTGCTAACAGTATTTACTTAAGTTTCATTTATGATTCTATTCTTTTTTTTATGTTCCACAACCAGGTCACCGTGTCCATTTCACACTTTGCGTGTGAAAGAGACGCATGCAGAAGTTGCAGTAAGCTGCAGTACCAGCAGAGGGAGATATTTTATTTCAAGCCAGCAGGAAAAGCATTGAAAGAGAGATTACTACATGTTTACATCAAAGGTCGCGTCCAAATTCATGGGCTGCATCCTCCTCAGGACCCGGCCTTCGCGGTCTACGTGGGCCGGGTCCTCAGAAGGTCGGGTAGGCCGGAAGTAAACGGCCGTGAAATTGGACGGTCTAGCCTTCTGATTAGCGTCACCGCTGTCTCGGTGGAGTTTAATAAACTCAGCCGTCTGCTCCTTGCTATCTAAAATATAACGGGACACTGGCGTAAATTCTCGACTGTCTCATACTTCTGTTTAATCAGTTTTCTGTTTGACGTTTAGTCAGCTGTGTAAAAACCAAGGAGGAACCCACCCGGGGGGTTAGTAAAGTTTTATTTTATCTAATCTAATCTACTAACTTTAATCTCAGCCAAACCGATTTACTCACGAACAAACAAAACACTGAAAAAAGCCCAACAATAACATTTTTAGGTTGTCTAAGTGACTTATATATTACGTTTAACCCGAGCAGCGAAAGTCCGCGGTGATCTGAAAATGATGTGCCGGGAGTTGTGCCGTTCTCGGCCGCATCAGTAACCCTCGAGCTCCCGGCTAGCTATCGAGCTGGTGGGTAGCAGACGCCTCCGAAAACGTCGAAGCACTTTTGCAAATATGGGATATCTTGATAAACCGAGCAGATATTTGATGTTTACACAACTACTTTCTCGCCTGAAAATATGTTAAAAGTTTATTTTGTGACCCAGAAAGATTAGTATGAGTAATTTTAAAACTTAGTAGCGACCGCCATTGTTGGAAACTGGAGTTTGGCTGGGCCGCGCTATGAATTCTGGGATATGGTAGGCCACGAAGGACACACCCGACCCATCCTTCAAATTCGGGGAAAAGGAGGACGCATTTGTCGGCTGCATTCGGAGGAGTCTACGAATTTGGACAGCCTTCGGCGCATCGCTGTGACGTAATCGGTCTACAAATGCGGCCTCAGGAGGATGCAGCCCATGAATTTGGACACGACAAAAGACTGTAGAAAACTCGACAGCTCCCCAAAAATGAAGCCAAAACGTCTCTATCGCCCCCTGGTGTCTGGCTGTGGTATAGGTCATAAACCCCGCCTCCTCCATGTTAGCGGATGGGACTAAAATAAATTAATTCTCCTCAGATAAATTTTTTCCAAAGACTCTTTCTTTTGTTATAAGTAGTTCTCATCACACTGATTTTGTCACGGTTTAGCATGGCAAACCGTGGGAGGTGTGGGGAAGGAGGACCCAGGCGCGGTGCTCTATGTACAAACAGTGCGTTTATTTACAGTGTATGGTACAAAACAACAATAAATCCCCCGTGCTCTTTCCCTGACTCCCGTGTCGTGTCTCTCTGTGAATAGTCCGTGTCTCAGTGCTCTCTGCTCCCGTGTCTCAGCACCCCTCGTGCTGGCTGCTGTCTGGCGCTCCACACTTCTCCTGGGGACACAATAGGGCTTTGGAGCGTGATATCACGGGAGCTGGGCCACGCCCCCTCCCGCCATGACAGTAGGCCAAAGAAAGTACACGGAAGCGTCAGCTATGGTTCGTACGTGCTGTGTTGTCAGTTGCAACGTTAGATCACACGATAGGGAAGGCAAGAAGCTGGAAAATGGGCTCACTTTTAATCGTTTCCTCTCCTGGAGGCAACGGGAGGGATTTCATGTATCCGATATTACTAAACGAAGATGTCAGGCTTGGATTGCAGCGGTCAGATGAGCGGATATCGAGTTCTCTGCCATCCCCAATTTTTTGTTGGTTTGCTCGCAGCATTTTCTTTCCGGTGAGTTCTAAATAAATTCATATCTCTCTTAATAGGCTTTTAGTGTATTTCGAATGCGCTGAGGTCATAGATAATTAGATAAAACATCGTAATGTGTGATGCTATAGAATCACGTCATGTTGACGGAGTAGCTTAATATTTGGCATTATTGCAGGCAAACCAGCATATGAAATATGAAACAGAAAAGAAAATTATGTTTATTTTTTTTATTCAAGATCTGTTCACCTGTACTTAGCAAGTACATACACATGAAATGCAAACTATTTACATGGCAACGCACAGCTGGCAACCTGGCTGTATCTTGGTCATATGGTCAACGTACTCACAACGTGGAGGCTTAAAAACGGCCAAATCTTGTACCCAACTAGAACTAGATGTGTCTCCAGGAATTTATAATTCCGAAAATGATTCGCCGTGTATGCGCTGACTCCACAGACAGGGTAAGCCAAGATATCGGGATAGGACAACGGCGGTAGGCTGTCTGGGTTTCCACTCCACTGCCTTATTTCATACGGGTCCACATTACCGATGCACGCTATTTTTTTCCAAGTATCATCTCTTGGCGTCTGGGCACAATCGGTCGCGATACAGCCCTTTGTCTTTTGCGTTGATTTTAAGCAAGGTTCTGGCAGTCCCGCTTCCAACACAGTGTGTTTGATTTGAGGCCTTCTGACATGGTGCCACGATCCCACAATGCACTGCGGCGTGACGTCAACTCCAAAGCCCTATAGACGCAGCCGTCAGGACACATATAACCGCGGGCATACACACTAACTCAGTTCAACTGGATGACTAACGTAGAGTCTCATGGAATGATCCCATGTCGGTGGGAGCTCCAAGACTCTCCTAAGTAGCTCCCCTGACGAGGCCTGATCAGCAGCAGGTGTGTGGCTTCGGGTGTGGCCAGACCGTCAGCAGGGCCACACCCACCAGGCCTGAAGGCGCCCACCGAAACACAAACACATACACACGCAAACAGGGAGAAGGGCAGCAACACCAAATATAATAATAATTAATAATAATAATTAATAATAATAATAATAATAATTCATAACTGCTCAGGGATCCTGGGTCGCTCAGACCCAGGATCCCTGACAGATAAGTTTGATTCTAATTCCTACCGTGGCGATGTTAAATTGGGGTGTAATGTCATCATAACAGCTTTGACTGGCAGCTGCAGTCATGGAGAAACTTGTGTTGTTAGGATGCCTGGGTCGTCGACCCAGGGTTTTTGAGTTTTTGATATTATTTATACTTCCTAGTTTTTGGTTTCTTTGAGTTCTGTCTTATGGCTTATGTCTCTGTCTTCTTTAGTTGCTCTGTCTCCCCTATCACCTGCATCCCCTTGTCTAGTTCGCGTCTATGTGTATCCTAAGTTCCTATATCCCCGTGTTCAGTCAGTGTTTGTGTCTGCCCTGTTCCTGCGTCTCTGTTCCCTTTGTAGTGCCTGCATATGAGTCTGTGTCTTTGTTCAGTCTGTGTTATGTGTTTCCTGTTTTACTTTGAAAGTCCATGTCTGATGTTAATGTGTCTGGTTTTGCTTCCTCTTGTCTCCCCTCTGTGTATTTAAGCCCATTGTTTCTCTGTGTCTGTGTCGTGATCTACCGTTTACGTTGCTGTGTGTTTTGCTCATCCACCGGTGTAAGTTTATTTTGAGTTTTTTTCTAGTTATATGATGTTTGCGTTCAGCATTAAAGCTGTTTTGTAGTGATGGCCAAATGAAGCTTTCCGAAGCACTGAAGCTTGTATTGAAAAACGGTTCATTACTCGAAGCTTTTCAACACAGTCCTCTCCGGTGACATCTGGTGGTGAAAACTTTGAAGAGCAGCTTGAATCTGCAAAATAAAACGGACTGCTCAATTATCACTGCTCACTCAAGAGTGGAGTCCTCTCCGATATTGGGCCACCGTTCCGTTGCTTTGAACATGTAATTGGTTTTGTTTTCTCGATTGGGGGGCTGAAAAAATGTAATGCGTATTTGCGTAATACATTTTGATCAATAAACTTTCCCTATTTAAACATGCACTATGGTGTGACCTTTCTTTGCTCATAACTCCTTGATGTTGGTAAATACAATAAGTGAGCAATATATATAATATACATATGAGACTGCACAGCACATTATGGAGTATGCTCCTGCTGTGAAGTCCTGCCTCCATCTACTTGTCGTTTAATCACTGGACAGCTGGACAGGTTCATACAAAATATTAGATTAGGCCAATTCCTATACATATTTTTGACCTAGGGGTGGGATTGATTGTGAACTGGAAAGGGAAAATGCTTAGGAAGCTGAGTACGGCTGCATCGTTACTGATTTGTAGAATCATTTTGATTCGATACAGGATCCGATTCAATTTGATTGGAATCTGGAAAGTTTTGCCTCAGTCAGAAATATTACAATTCTGATCATTTAACAGTATATATCCATAATTTCGTATCTATTAAAAGAAAGCTGACACATGTGAGACTTAATTAGAGATGTAAACAGAGAGTTATGAAACCTGCAGCCAGCGAAGAAAAAAGAGGCAAACACAGCGCGGACCCGACGACGCACCAAAATCTGATTCTGACGCGTCGGGTCCGCGCTCTGTGTTCACGTTTGTATGCAGAATCCGTAAACCTGCTCCCAGTTACTGTTTTAGCTGCATGGTGTTTGACGACATGTTGTGAGGTTTAACCTGAGATGCTGGCGTTTCAGGCATAATAACGTTAATTTACAAATCGACACGGGATTGTAATGAATCAATATCACTTTATTCAATTTAGCATGGATTGTAATCAGAAAGGCGATAATCAAAACCCACCCCTAATCAAGAACTTGCAAAGTAAAAACATGATCAATGTAAGGTAGCCCTTTTGTTATTTACATTTAAAAAGAGGATTAGTGTTACTGTGCGCTGGCTGAGTCTGTTTCTTTTCTTAGAAATAGTTTCTCCTGCCCTGGAGAAAATCCACTTGCATGGAACAGAAGAGGCTGTGGAGTGCAGGAACTACACTGCAAGCTGGTAGATATGCAGGTATTCCTGGGTCCTGCAGACTATCACCTAAAAACAATAAACAAAATGATTTTCTAAACTGTGTAGCAATGTAATGTACGTATAGTGTCAAATACATTTTTGTAGTCTTCATTAGCTTTAGGAACACTTCCATGTGAATTAAAGTCAAATGCTGTAATGATATTTACATTATGAAAACATGATTTTGGACATTTCAAGTTTTTCACTTCGGCAGATAAAATGAATTGAGCAAAATCAACTCAAAATATTCCCACACGCCAGAACGTCCTCTCTTCCTCGCTGGCTCCATATCTGTCAGTGGAATGATCACCTCGTCGCTATCTGTCACCATCAACACACTCCACGAATCCCGTGGATGATTCACTTCCTTATATCCGTTTGAATCAGGTACCGAAGCAGTTACGTGCGTAATGAAGCTTCGGACGTCACTGGTCACGTGACTTTTGCCAAACGAAGCAAGCCTCGACACAGTGCTTCTGAACCAGTGTGTTGTTTTTTTCGACACACGCTCCGGAGCGTCAGCTTCAAGCGGGCCATCACTACTGTTTTGGTTTAAGTTCTGTCTCCGGAGTCTGCACCTTGGGTCCTATTCCTGTCTGCACACAGCCACACCTAACAGAAGATCGCGACCATACTATGGACCCAGCAGACTTTGAACTCCAGGAGCGACGCCGAGCAGCCTTTGCCCAGCTGGAGGAGGAACTCCGCTGGAAGCCATGGCTCACCCCTGACGTCGGGCGCATTTTCCATGGCACTCGGTTGGCTCTCGGCGGTCCCCGGAGCTGCCAGAAGTCTCCACTTGTTGCTCCGCTAGCACGCAAGATGCGGCCGTTTCAGTTGGGAGTCCTCCGGGTGGCTTCAGGCACTCACGCTCCGGCCTCAGCGTCACCATTCTGTGCACCGGAGGCTCAGTTGCTCACGCCGCCAGCTACCTCTGCCCGAAGGAAACGGCGCTCACGTCGCCGTCATATGGACACGTTTGAGCAACCTCCGGTGGTGAGTCAAAAGGACTACACTTTCCAAACTCCACATGAGCCAGTTTTCAGTGAGCCTGCTCCTTTGCCTTCCGGTGCTCCTTCGCCCAGGGCAACTGCGGTCCAGCCATCTCCTGCACCTGTATCAGTTCCTCAGGTGAGGGGGGCTAGGGCCCAGTTTGTCCCTGCTCCAGTTTCCAGGCCAGCTGAGGCTCCGCTAGTCTCTGCGCCCATGTCTATTCCGCGGGTGGGAGCGGCTACTGCCCAGCAGGCCACTGCACCGGTTTTTGTCCTCGCTGGAGGCTCGGGTGAGCCCGTCCAGCAGTTTTCCGTAGGCTCTGAAGCCATAGCTCAGCTTAGTGCTCATCCACCACCTCACCTGCCATTACTACCATCTTTACAACAGTCGATACATATTAGACTTCTCTCCATAGCTCAGACATTAGCTCACCTATCAGCTCAGTCACCTGCTCAGTTTCTGCCTCAGTTGTTTGCTCAGCCTCCTGTCTCCGCTGGAGGGTCCGAGGGGCCCGTTCAGCCTCCTGTCTCCGCTGGAGGGTCCGAGGGGCTGCTTCAGCCCCCTGTCTCCGCTGGAGGGTCCGAGGAATCGCTTCAGCCACCTGTCTCCGCTGGAGGGTCCGAAGAATCGCTTCAGCCACCTGTCTCCGCTGGAGGGTCCGAGGAATCGCTTCAGCCGTCTCTTCCTGCTGGAGGATCCGAGGGGCCAGTTCAGCCTCCTGTTTCCGCTGGAGGGTCCGAGGAATTGCTACAGCCGTCTCTTCCTGCTGGAGGATCTGATGGGCCAGTTCAGCCTCCTGTTTCCGCTGGAGGGTCCGAGGAATCGCTTCATGGCCTCCTTGACTCCGCGCTCAAACCAGCGTTCCTCCCTGTCCAGGATGTGTACATCCTTATCCTTGAAAGAGTGTCCACTGGCCTGCAGGTGTAAATAGACTGCAGAGTCCTGGCCTGACCTGTTGGCTGTTGATCCGAGGGGCCAGTTCAGCCTCCTGTTTCCGCTGGAGGGTCCGAGGAATTGCTACAGCCGTCTCTTCCTGCTGGAGGATCTGATGGGCCAGTTCAGCCTCCTGTTTCTGCTGGAGGGTCCGAGGAATCGCTACAGCCGTCTCTTCCTGCTGGAGGATCCGAGGGGCCCGTTCAGCCACCTGTCTCCGCTGGAGGGTCCGAGGGGCCCGTTCAGCCTCTTGCCTCGTCAGCTGGGGGTCCGGGAGGACCCAGCCAGCACGTCCCAGTGTCTGCTGATGGTTCTGGCGAGGCCGTTCAGCCACCACCGGCTCCACCGCCTGGTCCGGCCTCCGGGTCTGCAGCTCCGCCTGGTCCGGCCTCCGAGCCTGCACGTCCTGTCCGGCCCGCTCGTCCTGTCCGGCCCGCTCGTCCTGCACGTTCTGTCCGGCCGATGACTGGACGTCGTTGCCGTCATGGACGGCCCTCTGACCTACACCGCCGTCATGGACGGCCCCCTGAACTACTCCGCCACCAGTGCCTCCCGCCCGGCCGGCCTCCTGATCTGCTCGGTCGCCGTCGGTGCCTCCCGCCCGGCCGGCCTCCTGATCTGCTCGGTCGCCGTCGGTGCCTCCCGCCCGGCCGGCCTCCTGACCTGTTTTCTGGGCTCTTGGACCATCAGCCTCCGGGCCGGCCCCCCTGAACTTTTTTGGGACTATTGCCTGGGCCTCTGCGCCTTTCGTGAGCTCTTTTGTTTGTTTGCTTTTGGACTTTGCCTGGGCCTTGGGGCTGTTGTTTTGGACTTTGCACTTTTTTTTGTTGTTGTTTCTGGCTCCTTGTTTTGTTTCAAGCCCTCCATCCTGTTTCCCCCGCCACCCACCCTGGTTGGGTTGTTTTTGTTTTTTTTGATTTTGATGTTTTGGTTTGGGCTGTCTGGGAGCCAGCCCTTAAGGGGGGGGTACTGTTAGGATGCCTGGGTCGTCGACCCAGGGTTTTTGAGTTTTTGATATTATTTATACTTCCTAGTTTTTGGTTTCTTTGAGTTCTGTCTTATGGCTTATGTCTCTGTCTTCTTTAGTTGCTCTGTCTCCCCTATCACCTGCATCCCCTTGTCTAGTTCGCGTCTATGTGTATCCTAAGTTCCTATATCCCCGTGTTCAGTCAGTGTTTGTGTCTGCCCTGTTCCCGCGTCTCTGTTCCCTTTGTAGTGCCTGCATATGAGTCTG
Source organism: Diplotaxodon limnothrissa (assembly GCF_057381915.1). Classification (NCBI taxonomy): domain Eukaryota; kingdom Metazoa; phylum Chordata; class Actinopteri; order Cichliformes; family Cichlidae; genus Diplotaxodon; species Diplotaxodon limnothrissa. The sequence goes on from NC_140611.1 coordinate 14,413,079, forward strand.
TCTTTGTTCAGTCTGTGTTATGTGTTTCCTGTTTTACTTTGAAAGTCCATGTCTGATGTTAATGTGTCTGGTTTTGCTTCCCCTTGTCTCGTTAGGCCTGATTTGCCCCAGCTGTGTTTCCCTCCTGTTACCCATTCCCTGATTGCTCCCTCTGTGTATTTAAGCCCAGTGTTTCTCTGTGTCTGTGTCGCGATCTACCGTTTACTTTGCTGTGTGTTTTGCTCATCCACCGGTGTAAGTTTATTTTGAGTTTTTTCTAGTTATATGATGTTTGCGTTCAGCATTAAAGCTGTTTTGGTTTAAGTTCTGTCTCCGGAGTCTGCACCTTGGGTCCTATTCCTGTCTGCACACAGCCACACCTAACATGTGTATCTCTGTTCGGGAATAGCAGATAGAGCGTAGGCTCTGAGAGGAGGGCCAGCGTTTACGTTACAAAGACACGAACGACTGTTTTAACCTGACATCCTGAGCGTCTTGATGCATGCTCAATAATCCAGGTAAGTAAATCTCCAAAAGTTGATTCTGTTCATCTGGACGTAGCGTTTTCAGTGGGAGAAATATTTCGTCACTCATCCAAGTGACTTCTTCAGTCTCAGCTGACTGCAGGTTTCCCTGATCTTATAAACAGTACATTTGCCTAATGACTGAAACCAGCCCAGTGAAGGAACAATGGGCTGGGAGGTCAGTTCCTTCATCATAATTATGCAAATTCTCATAACCATTGATCAAGGCCCGCTGATCAATGGCCACTGATCAATGTCCATTAGTCCCATTCACAGAGAGTTGGGGAATGGCTGCAATCACAGCATTGTAAGATGGTGACAGATGTACCCATAGGCCCCCTCCTCGATTCAGAGATGGTCTTTTCCTTTTCACGTAAATGGCCTCCTTGACTCCGCGCTCAAACCAGCGTTCCTCCCTGTCCAGGATGTGTACATCCTCATCCTTGAAAGAGTGTCCACTGGCCTGCAGGTGTAAATAGACTGCAGAGTCCTGGCCTGACCTGGTGGCTCTTCTGTGTTGTGCCATCCGCTTTGCCAGAGGTTGTTAGGTTTCCCCAATGTATAAATCCTGGCAATCCTCCTGGCACTTAACAGCGTACACTATGTTACTCTGTTACTCTGCGGGAGCGTGACACAGTCGCTCCACCTCAAGACACTACTGCGCAGACTCCAAAAATGCAAGATGGCAGCCTCCACAAGCGGGATATTTTGGCTTCATTTTTGCACAATGTCGCGTCGTCCATGTTTTCTACAGTCATTGGTTTACATATACATACATATTAGCCACCTAGCTTAATCCTTTTTGGTGATTAAGGACCCTGGAATGTACGTCATGCCTTCCTCTGCTCTGCTGGTAATGCAAATTCTCTCCACTCTGGTTTTTTCCTGCTGTGGAGAGGTGAAGAGTGAAACAGACACACTGAATTGGCCTATCTATTACACACTTTGCTGTGATATTGGATTGTGCTTGGTTTTTTCCTTTAACGAGGGAGTTCTTTCTCCCCGCTGTTGCCAAGTGTTGTTCACAGGGTTTTCTCCTTGATGACTGGATGAATTCCATGAATTCTAAGCTAACTTGTTCCTTAATTCTGTAACAGTTACACAGGTGTAATTAATTTTGAGAGATGTTTGACTTAAGAGGTAAGAAAAGGATTTCAAAGTACTTGTTATTAATCTCTGTCTGTCTTCCACAGCATGTCTTTATCCCGTCTTCCTTCTCTCACAACCAACCAGTCACAGCAGATGGCCCCTCCCCTCCCTGAGCCTGGTTCTGTCTGAGGTTTCTTCCTGTTAAAAGGGAGTTTTTCCTTCCCAATGTCGCCAAAGTGCTTGCTCATAGGGGGTCATATGATTGTTGGGATTTTCTCAGTATGTATTACTGTAGGGCCTACCTTACCATATAAAGCACCTTGAGGCGCCAAATCACAACAACAGCTGTGATTTGGCGCCGTATACATAAAATTGAATTGAACTGAAAAGCTGCCACAGAAATGTACTTCTTCTGAGCAAAGGAACCAGAACACAACATGAAGACATTTGAAAAGGGAGATTCGTGTTATGAAGAAAGAAAACTCCTTCATTCTGTGTACAGCAATTTGGTGAACAACAGTTGCTCTGTAGTGCAGGTGTAGGAAGCTTTTGTCACTCTGACCCAGGAGACAGAGAGAGACAGATTTGCAAAACACCCTGGGATATGTAGAAGTTCAGTTCTCAACACCTGTTCTTCTTTCTCTTCTTCACAGGTGAGTACTCCCTGTGGAGCATTCGGAACACTTTGACATACAGATCCTCCCCCACACACCTGGCAGCATACACAGCACAAGGGAATATTCGAGAAAACTTGGAAAATTGTTTTTTTTTTTTTTCAGAAGTAAAGCACCAAAGCCCAGTTTAGCAACAAAAAAAAGTATATTATTTACCAGGCTTGATTTGATGGTCTTAACACGTACAGAAATAGCTGTTCTGTGTCAATGCTTCCACCTTAAGCTGTATAAAAGTGGGTTATCTGCTGACTGATAGGTGGAGTAGTGTTTCAGGCAGATTTCTTTTCATCTACTGAGATTATAACTGGAGCCAGAAGGCAACATGAAGAGCAAGGAACTAGCAGGAGAAGAATTTGCCTGAAAGAAGACGAGAACAGAGCAGAAAATAGATGTGCCAAGTACAGCAGCAGGGAAAAAAAAGAAGGAACCACGGGACAGGTCACGCATGGAAACCTGCTGGATGTGATAGCAGAAAAATATTTTGATCAAGGCCAATGCAGACAGAAGAGAAGGGTAAACATCAGACATGTAGAGGGTGTACTGTAGGATTTAAATCTCTCATCAACAGCAGTGCAGAGAGGTAGTGGAGATGAGACCAGTTTGAAAAATGACAAAAAGGGAAAGGAAGTGTGTTCCAAACTGTAGTAGCTCATCAGACCAAGCATGCAGGGTGTTATATGTGATGGCCTGGGTGCTACCTCTGGACCTGGCTTAGTCATCTTCATGGATGATGGTGCAGGTGATGACAGCAGCAGGATTTTGCACACAAACAGTCCTTGTTATGTACTCACTGTCACTGCTATGCACCAACTCACACCATAGACTGTATAAAGATAGTCAGCCATACAGCTCTCCAAAAGCCAAACCAAGATATGAATAGCTATTGTACACATAAGTGTATCTCCAAAATGAGTCAGTCACCATATGTTTTGGTAAAATGCCCAACTTTCAGCATCTTAGTTGGGTTTAGATTTTAAAGGACTAATTTGAAATCATGATTGTTTTTTCTATTTCAAAGATCCTCCATCTGTGATGTAGCTCACTGCTTTCTGCTTATTGAATCCTCAATGTTAGCATTTCAGCTGCTGCCGTGCTGGTTTTCTGAAGCCAGAATTGACCATATTTAGACCCCAGAGTAGCTTTCTTTATCAGCTAATGCTAACAAGCACGGTTAGCTATCTGTTCCTGTAAACTGTATGGATGCACTGACACACAGACGTGGATGCAAATAAGAGACCAGTAACGCATTAATAAACCAGAATTTTCACCACACAAAACTTAATGGGCAGGCTGCACCTCACAGCAAGCTGTGTTCCTTAATCAGGCACTAATAGCAAAGGCATGGTTGAGAGTTCGAGTCCAGTTTTAATGGGAGGCCTAGTAGACAGGTGCCATTAGAGGAACTCCAGCTGTTTGGCAGTTTAGCATCAGCTTGATTTTCTAGCTCCAGAGGCTGTGGCCTGTGCATCACCTAATGCCTCCTACTCTTCAGGTGTATTGCTGCCCTCAAATTCTCTTGTCAAAAAGCTTCATGTTTTCCACCATCAATGATTGCATCCAGGCTCTGAGGAGGCAAAGCAACTGCAAACCCTGATGCCACCTCCATCGTGCTTTAGTGCAATTTTAAAGATATTTCAGAGTCCTTTAATTCACACCATTTTTTTACCCAGTGTCACGGTGTGTGATGGCAGACCGTGGGGATGTGGGGAAGGAGGACCCAAGTGCTGGACTCTTTATGATGAACAGTGCGTTTATTTACAGTGAAGTAAATATAACACAACAAATCCCAAACTGCGGGCATACACACACTGAACTTGTTACACTAAGACACTGACATGGAGTCTCACACAACGATCCCACGTCAGTGGGAGCTCAATCACACTCTTAGATAGCTCCCCCGACGAGGCTGATCAGCTGCGTGGCAAACAAAGGGAGAGTAGCGACTCATAGCATGTTAAATAAGATCTGATAAAGCACAAAAGGAACGTGAGACACTGCAGAGAGCGAATGTATCTAAAGACAGAGTTTCCATGACACAGAGAAGGAGCTTGTAGGATCACATGAGCTGTTTCTCAGCATCGGGAGTTTGTTTTTCAAGGTCCTGACGAGAACAGCACGCACCCTTATGCTAGGGTTGCCAACTCCCTGAAAAATAAATAAGGGACACCTCGTGGCCAGGGCCGGGCAACCCAGTTGTCTTCACCCTTCCCAGTGTGGTGAATTTTGTAGCTCTTTTTTTTGTGTGTGAAATTATTTTTTTAACCATTTGACTTGAATTTGATTTAAGCAGATGCATATTCTTTGTGATATGACCATATGGGAAACAAATGATCATTTAGCCATTTATTTTTAGCTCAAAATGACAACATTAACACAGTAAAACAGGTCTCTTTCTTAAACAGAAGCCTGTCATGCTTAACTTTTGAGAATATAAGTAAATCTTTCTTTAAAAGAACTCTGTCCTGCTTAACTTAAAATTATATAAATTAATAGAAAGCAATACAACAAAAATATTCTTGTAACAGTGCACATATAGTGCATTTAGTACAATTGGCTTCAGTTGAGGTATTATTTCAGCTTTTCTAAAGCTAATCAGCTGCTCCTGTTTGTAAACCCGCTTGTTCCCATGATTACGCATCTTAACTCATCATCATTATTAATCTATGTATTACTTTTATGTATTAGTGATCTATTTGTTGTAATCATCTATCCTTGCAGTTGTTTATTACACAAAATAAATTATATTATCACACTTCTGGCCACCTAGCGCTGATATTCACTGCACATGCCCATATTAACCTTAACCAGAGGGTTTAAAAAAACAAACCAGTGTTTACATGCCATATCTGCTTCTGCCGTGGCCTGGTGGACAAGAAATTGGTTAAGGGTTCCCCGAGCTTTCACTCCCCTCATGTTCTTCATGTGCCCACCACTAGAAGCATGCCTATGGAAAAAGTGCTCCGGCACAGTGCAGTGCGCTTTATAGGCGTTATCGTGCATTTTCCCAGCCCAGTGTTTTCCTTTTCCCATTCCTCCCTGTACTTTCGCAGCCTTTTTTTCTTTCTCTGGGCGAACAAACATTGCTGCTCTAATGCTGGGCTTACACTGTGCGATTTTTGGCCCATTTTGAGACGATTTTTGAGTCATGCGACCGATTTGGTGATCGGCCCGATTTTGGTCTTCATCGTGCGTCGTGTAGTATACGTGGGGTAACGAGAAGCGATTAACACCTCGAGCAGCTCCCGATCATCAATCGCTCGTGAGCCGCTCACACTGCTCACGCGCAAACAGGTAAACGTCGGTGAAAAAGACGGAGCAGCACAGCTGTGCAGCGTGTGATCTGGACACAAGCGATGGAGGCACAACTTGTAGAACTTTGGAAAGCTCATCCGAGCCTTTTCGATGTGGCCTCACAAAATTATCACGACCACAACAACCGTGAAAATAGTTGGATTTACATTGCTGCTCATTCACAGCTGCCTGATCAATGTTTTTCATTAGCAATTTAGCAAAGTTGATGATGGTGGTGGTGTGTGTGTCTGTGTGAGTGAAAGAGAGAGAGAGCGACAGATTTTCTGTTATAACCTTCATGTTATGGAGGCACAGTGTGAGCACTCAGGTCGCATCAGAGCATCGGGCGGTATAGTGTGAGACCTGCATCGTGACCTACCAACTTCTAACCCCTGCGAGTCAATCGTGCAGTTTGAGCAGGAGCTGAATAACGTGACTGAAAAAATCGCACAGTGTCTGCCCAGCTTTAGGTGTACTGTCGTCCGAGACTTGCACCGCAGTGTCGGCGTTTGTTTCCCTGTTGGCCATGCTTCTTGTTGTGGTCATCTGTTGTCTTCCGGTATTTTCTCCATAAGCGACCTTTCCTCGACCAATGAGATGAGCGGTAATCTGAATTGTCATACTCGAATTGTCATAAGTGTGCTGTCAGCTCATTGGTCACAAAGCAGGAGAGGGGCTGGGAATTATGTTTTCAAACAAAGCGTTAATTCCATAAACATTTATAGACTACTTTTGATTCTCACTGTATTACGGGACAAAGTGCGTCCCTTATTAGCTCAATACGGGACGTGTACTTTTGTTTCTAAATACGGGACGATTCCGTTTTTTAAGGGACGGTTGGCAACCCTACCTTATGCTGACCAACATTTTACACACCTGCAAGAAGCCTTTACTCTGACTTTCTCACACTGCGGTGGCAGCATAGCATGAAGGCACGAGTTTCAGCAGAGGGACACTCTGGAGCAAAGTCATGTTCCCGTTTTTATCCTTTGCAAAGTGTCACCCAGGAGTCAAAGCACAAACTTAGCTGGCACCTCTTCTCAAAACTGGTTTGTCAAGTCGCAGCAGCAGTGAGCGTGCTCACATTTGAATGTCAGTCATAAGCCTGGAATTCCAAGTTTCAGCAAACGGGAAGCTGAATGAATCTCCACTTTGGAGAGAAGTGGCCTCGTATCATCTTCTAGCTCTTTTTGCATGAATTAAAAGCCTCACATTAAAAGATCACATTATTAAAAACAACAGTAAACCTATTATTCTAAATGATAAATGATGCCACGTCACACCTTGAAATATTTTAGATGCCTTCCCTTCACTTTAACCCTGATGCGACCGTATTAAGGACGTCACTGTGACATCAGACAGAGCCAAGAGTGGAAGATTGAGATTACTTGTTCACACGCAGACCTGTATCATGTGAAACTTAGCCATATTTAATTTAAGCATGCATAAATAGAACACTAGAGAGAAAATAAAGAAAAGCACAATTCCAGTTTACCTGCACGTGACCTGACACCTGTCTGTCTCTGTTGTGGTTTCATGGGTCATGCTACCTTTGCCTTATTATTCACCTTTTCTCTGTCTGTTTTTGTTTAAAGAGGGTGACTAATAAATCTTTAGAAAAAAGATTATAATCTTGGAACCTTGGGAACATTTCTCTTGTTTTACCCATATGCTAAATCCAGTTTCCCCCTATTAGCTACCATTTTGCTCTGCACTCCTACTTGTTACAAGGAAGCTATTGCCCCTGTGGTAAAATAACTTACACAGCTTGAATAGTCAGGCTTTGTGCTTTCAAACAATACATAATTTGATTTACCAATAGGCCAGCGTCAATCAATTCAAATTACTTTTATTGCCTAAAAGAGGGGTGGGAGACATTGTTAGCAAAAAAAGGGCTTAGCTGTGGAGTCACATCTATGTGGGAGAAGGTGAATTCAGCATAAATCAGACGATCTGACGGATGAGAACAGTGGATTGATAAGACAAAGGGAAAAAAAAGTGCATTTCAAGTTTAGAATACAGAGTAACTTAGAGACTTTCACTCGTAACTTTTAGAAAGCAGAAAGAATAAGTCACACATGCAACATCCATATTAAAAACTTCCTGGATTCCTGCCACTGCTCCCAAACAGCTGATGAATGAATCACTGCATCCTGCCTGAGGCTCTGACGAGGTGGCTGAGCCTCACCACCATCTAAAGACGTCAGATTAACATTTTCAGAGCTGATTCTGTTTTCTTCCTGTTCCCTTTAAAAAGACAGAGACTATTAAAATATTCTGCAAGGAAGCAGAAAAATCCAACTTAGCGGTAAGAAAAACGCGGATTTGTGTATTTTCCTTTTTGTGTTTCTACGTCCTTTGCGTGCCAGTGCTTGCTCTGAATACTGAGGAATAAATAGTGAGATAATTACAGTAATGTAAATAACTAATAAGAAAAGATTCCTCTCTGCTTTCTCTTATTCTTTTCCCACTATCATAAAGTTCTTCATGCTCTTTCATGTTCCCGTCTCTTTGACCCAGGAGTTCATAGATAAACTTTATAGTTTGTGTCTATTTGAATATCTTCTGTTTGCTTTCTGTTACTATATTTTCTTCATGTATTTCCTAAGTGCATTTAGTCTGAAGCTCTTAGTTCCTGAGTACAGTTTTGTTTATATTGCTTTCCTTTTATTTGATTGATTGATTGATCATACTTTATTCATACTTTATTTCTCGTTAAGTCTCCGTTTCTGTTCTTGTTCCTGTTGGATATTGATAATCTTTTGTCGCTCGTGTCTTGCTTTGACTTTTACTTCCTTTATCTTGTTTCCCATGACTGGTTACACCTGTTTTTTAACTCACCTGTTCCACATTTACTGAATCAGCCTTTGTGTATTTAAACCCTCAGTTTGTGTCTGTCCTTTGTTGTGTTGTCTCTCATTGCTCTGTGTTTTGTGAGTACTTTAGCCTCTGAGTATCCTGTGCCAACTTTTCCAGGACCCACAGAGCTCCTGTAAAACTTGTATATGTACACGTCACATGAGCCTTAGGGGGTCTCCACCTCTGCTGCTGGCTTGGTCAAAGTCAGTCCTCAACCGAACCACTTGACGGTCTTCCTCGCTGGTTGCCAGCCTCCAGAGGAGAATCGTGACGTGCCCCATCTCCTTCATCGCTGCCTGCTGCCTCCTTGACCTCCAGTCTCCAGCGTCCTGCATTTTGGCTCCACAATATACTGTTTATACAGCAGAATATGATACAAAAATGTCAAGCTGTTCCTTTTATTTATTTTTGTTAATATAAACACAGCCTTGAACAGATGAAATAGGATGGAAAAGTTTAAATCTACAGTAGAGATTTTCCTTTGAATGATTTTGTACTAAAATAGATTTAAACTCCAGTAACAGTAAAACAAGCTTCTCCATGTTCCTGGTTATCATGGAGACAAGCTTCATAACCAGAACAATAAGTACCACGCTATCTATTACATGTCTAAAAACAAGCAACGGTGATTACACCTCCGCCCACCTGAAAAACCCTGACATTGTACGTGCTACTGTGCATATTAAAAACACACACCGTGTAAACAGAAATGTACAACCAAAGGAATGTGGTAACTTAAAAAAAACATACACAATCTTTAAAACTGTATCTGGAGGAACAGATACCATAATCTCTATAACATTGCTTTATGGGAAGAGCTTTCGAACTGGTGTAGCAACCTTTATTCAGCAGAAACAGAATGATGTGGTTTGCATAACTGCCACCTGCTACACAACAAATTCAAGGGAAGACAGCTGACCTCAACTTGAATCACAATGCATAATAACAACCATATGTATGTGTTGTGCTCGCAGACAAACGTAGCCACGATTATAAAATGTAGGATTCATCTCTTTGATAGAAACGTGCACAAAGCAGGAAAGAGATTTTCTCACGGTGCACAGGTGGATTCATGAAATCAGCAGCACTGGCACACCTGGAGGCACTGAGAGTGAGTGCAACACATTTTCAACACATTCAACTGAAAAAGAAAGAAAAGAGAAAAAGTATTTGCATATATTTCATTAAAATTTGTATCTGTGTATGAAAATGCTGTGTGGTCTATGTGCATTGTGCAGATACCTGAAGGTCTTTTCAGTTTAAAGAGATATTATTGACAAAAGATATAATAAATAACTAAATAAACGGCCAGCAGCAGCAACAAATATTGAGAACCGTTTAAAATAAAAGGGAAACAATAAATATTGAGAGAACAAAGTTTTTAATCTTCAGGATTATTGTACATCTATTTAAATGATAAATTAACAGTTATGTTACAGTAATGTACAAAGTCACAATAAAATCCCCATGCAGCATTTCCTGTTTGCCTATAAGTTTTAAATATAAGCAATGATGTATATTCTATTTTTTAAATATAATATTTAATATATTTGCAAGAGTTTCAAGTAAACTTTTGTCATTTATGGGTTATTGTGTGCAGAATTTTGAGGTGAAAAATGAATTGAATACATTTTGGAATAAGGCCTTCTGATCAATCTATTACCCTTTAAGGAGGGGTCAAAGGTCAAACATGACAGCACTACCCATATTGGTTTTGATAGAGACAGTAAAGCAGGGAGAGAGAGGGGAAGACATGCAGCAAAAGGTCGGGGGTTGGACTTGAACCCGGGCATACTGCTCGCGGTCCTTAAGGCATGTGGTTGCCCACTCACCCTGCTGAGCTAAACCGACGCCCCCTTGTACAGTATTTTACAGACATTATATAGACAATACACGGCGCACTTAGTGTCATAGAATTATAGTTTCTAAGTTTCAAGGTTTTTTGTCAGTTTTGGACCAATAAGTCATTAAGATGACCTTGAAGGCCTTGGTGGTTGTAAGCCAGATTTTAATGTTAACATGGGCTCGCTCTGCAACTCTAACACATTTTATCAGCATGCATTCAAAGTTTCTCAAGGTATCGTGCTCATAGACAGAATGAAGAAACACAAGCAAACGCTACCAAAACACGATGTAATCGTAATTATTAAACAGAAACTAGAGTTTGAAATGATAATAAAGGGAGGTGCTGTGGTGTCAAGGCCTCAGATGCAACCCATGGTGGTTCAGAGGGGGTCAATATTGGCCAGATCAGGAGTTTTTCTGTCGTTCGGTGGTCAGTAAATTGTTCTTTTAAATAAATTAATGGGTATATGGTGTAACATTCCTCTTATCTAGACAAGAGTAGCTGCTCTGGTTGCCCCCAAAGGCTGAGGAGGATGCTGATCTAGTGCATACCACAGTATGTCCCAGTGCTATGTGTGGCTGTCACCCCAGCCATCTGAACCAAACCAAAAAGAGGTAGGAATGCGTTCCAGGTGTAGTGTTTCCATGGTCAGTTACTGCCATCCAAAAGGAGTGGACGGGGGTGACGAACCCACATGGCATGAAAATAATCATCTGTGCTCCTTGAAGTGCACTGTGAACAGGTGTCTGTGTTACTTAAACTCATTTAAACTGCAGGTAGCTCAAAGTCAAGTCTCATCACATGTACTTCCCAATGTGTGACTTGGCCTCCAAATCACAAATGTCACTCTTCATCATCTGCTTAACCACCGCGGTCTTAGTGTCTTCAGACAGACCAGTTACCTGCATTAACCCGAGCTGGGTTATTCCAACAATAACTTCTTGCAAATGTGGATCGTTAACACTTTCATTACCAACCTGCATGACATAATTATATTTATGTTTGTAAAAATATGATTGTATGAATTCAGCTAACTTTTTCGATGGCCCTGACCCTCAGAGCTCACCCATAGCACCACTGCTGTCCTTGTAAAATTCCTTCAGCTGCAACACATATGATAGGCTCCTGTCAAAATCACGGCTATTTAAAGTCACCCGTGACATTTCAACAGTATTAAAATCGAGGCCATTCATTAAGCCTCCACTTATTCTTTCTGAGCCATTCCTTGGTGGATTTGCTGGTCAGCTTAAGATCATTATCCAGATCAAACGTGTACTTTGGAATCTGCAATTTTCAGACAGCTGGTGTCACAATATGTTCAGGCAGCATCTGATATGTTGGAGAATTCATAGTTTAAATAGGCCTAATAGGCCTAATCTCATACACCTTATACTACTATAAATAGATTTGAAGGTGTGGTAAATGTGAGTTCAATTCCACCATCTCCACACCATCTTTCTGTGTGGAGTTTGCATGTTCTCCCCATGTTTGCGTGGGTTCTCCCCGGGTACTCCGGCTTCCTCCCACAGTCCAAAGACATGCACTTTGTGGGGATAGGTTAATTGAAAATCTAAATTGCCCATAGATGTGAATGCGGGAGTGAATGTGAGTGTGATTGTCTGTCCACCAACCTATGACTCTCTCCCCCACCGATGTAGGAGCGGTGCTGAGCAGGATCAATGTCCACAAGGCTGCAGGCCCTGATGGCATCCCCGGGCGTGTTCTCAGAGCGTGTTCTGGGGAGCTTGCAGGAGTGCTCACAGACATATTCAATCTGTCCTTGGCCCACGCTGTGGTACCGGCCTGCTTCAAATCCACCTCCATCGTCCCGATACCCAAAAACTCCAACCCATCTTGCCTCAATGATTACCGCCCAGTAGCACTCACCCCCATCATCACTAAGTGCTTAGAGCGACTGGTCCTAGCACACTTCAAATCCTGTCTCCCCCCCACCCTGGACCCCCACCAATTCGCATACCGCCGGAACAGGAGCACAGAGGATGCAGTCTCCATCGCAATGCACTCTGTCCTCTCACACCTGGACAACAACAACACCTACGCCAGAATGCTGTTTATAGACTTCAGTTCAGCATTCAATACAATCCACCCCTCACAACTCATCAGGAAACTGACAGACCTGGGTATCAGTTCCCTCATCTGCAAATGGTTACTAGACTTCCTGACCAACCGCCCCCAACATGTCCGGCTGGATAACCGCTGCTCATCTACCATCACAATGAACACCGGTGTACCACAAGGCTGTGTGATGAGCCCTTTCCTCTACTCCCTCTTCACCCACGACTGCAGACCTGCTGATGGTTCCAACACCATCATTAAGTTTGCAGATGACACCACGGTGATTGGCCTCATCAGTGACAACGATGAGGCCGCCTACAGGGAGGAGGTGGATCGTCTGGCTGAGTGGTGCGACACAAACAACCTGCTGCTTAACACCGAGAAGACCAAGGAGCTCATCGTGGACTACAGGAGGAATGCTGACCCACATCCACCCATCCACATTAAGGGGACGGCTGTGGAGCGTGTGAGCAGCTTCAAGTTCCTGGGAGTCCACATCTCCGAGGATCTCACCTGGACGACAAACTGCTCCAAGCTGGTCAAGAAGGCTCACCAGCGCCTCTTCTTCTTGAGGACTCTGAGGAAGAACCACCTGTCCTCAGACATCCTGGTGAACTTCTATCGCTGCACCATCGAGAGCATCCTGACCAACTGTATAACAGTCTGGTACGGGAACTGCTCTGCCTCGGACCGGAAGGCGTTGCAGAGGGTCGTGAAAACTGCCCAGCGCATCGCCGGAGCACCACTTCCTGCCATAAAAGACATCTACAGGAAGCGGTGTCTGAAAAGGGCTGGGAAAATCATCAAAGACCCCAGTCACCCATCACATGGACTCTTCACCCTCCTGCCCTCTGGGAGGCGCCACAGGAGCCTCCGGACTAAGACCACCAGGTACCGGAACAGCTTCTTCCCCACAGCTGTCAGACTCCTGAATTCTGCCTCCTGACATCTGACCCACGTTAAACTCATGGACTGAACATACACACACCCACAATGGACAACTGTACCCTCAAACACAATAATAACATGGACTGAACCACCACTCACAACCACTAGCACTTTATATAGCCTCTGTAGAAACTATCTACACCCTCACTTATCTTAACTGCACTACTGTATAGCTCTGTGTAAATAATCATTCTGTACATTCGATAATTTTTAATCCTACAACTGTTTACAACTTGCATAGTTCCCATTTCTGTATAGCTGTATATCCCAGATTCTGTAAAGTTATTTATTTCATATTCTGTATAGTTTTTCATATTTATATTCATAGCCTGTACATAGCTTGTACTCACTACAGCCTGTACATACTTATAGTTATAGAATATTCACAACATACTTCATACCGTGTACATTATAACATACCATAATAGACCCATTTCTGTAATATACTCACATATCTATATTATTGCTAATATATATTGTAATATATCTATATCACTAAAGCACTTCTGGATGGATGCAAACTGCATTTCGTTGCCCTGTACCTGTGCATGTGCAATGACAATAAAGTTGAATTCTATTCTATTCTATTCTATTCTATTCTATTCTCTGTGTGTTAGCCCTGCGACAGACTGGCGACCTGTCCAGGGTGTACCCCGCCTCTCGCCCTATGACAGCTGGGATAAGCTTCAGCGCCCCCCGCGACCCTGAAAAAAGGATAAGCGGAAGCAAATGGATGGATGGAGGTGTGGTAAATGTCTGGTTGTACTCTTTTCATGTGATATACCTTTACGTTGCTGTTCATGATGAAAATGAATACAAAGTGGCAGTTTTATGTGGCATTTGAGTATATAACAAATAAAATTTGTTGATATATAATAATGTTTTCTTTAAAAGTCATCAGCTTCCTTGGGATGGGCTTAGTTTTCATGAAACCTGGAAACTACAAGGCAACAATCTGTGCCTCCTCTCCTTTTATGGGAAAATATAAACAAATGAATTCCTTCTTTCTCCGAACAAACCAGCTTGCATACTTACTAGCAGCGAGGTGCCACTGGCCAGCTTTATGCACTAATAGGCCTCACCCACTGACCAAATTCCACAGCTGTGTGGCTAAAGGTCCAGCCATACACACACACACACATTCATATCTACTCAGTTGGGAACACCTTCAAATAATAATTCAGGGGATTCAGTGAGTTTAAGCCAAATCTCGACCAGCTTCAAAGTGTTTCCACTACATGAGAAAGGTGCTGAAGTTCAGCTGGGATTTAGGACTCTTTCATGTTGGCTTTGTGGCATAAAGGTATATTATTTCACATGAGCATTGTAAGTATACTCTCTCTGCAGGATCTGCTTAAACAGGAATATTGTTGATATATAATGGCAGAGGCTCACAGTCACACCTGTTTAAACGCAGTCAAATTTCACATTATTTATTATTTAAACTGGGATTTTTAGGCTCCTCGAATAAGACTGTTTGGATTTCATGATGAGTTCGAATTAAAAATAATTTTTGAAAGTATTTGGAGTTGACTGCCATGACACTTAACACATATATTCATGACTCCCAGAGGATGAATCCGATAAAGTGACTTTCAGCTGCTCCCTTACTCACAGCAGGTAGCTTCACATGTTTGAACCAACAGATTTTCTTTCTTTCTTTTTTTTTTTTTTTTTTTTTTACACCAGATAGCCTTCCTGCCACAACTCCAGAGAGATTTGTGTCTCCTACCAGGATTGAACCAGGGATTTTCCACGTGGTAGGTAAAAAAGGAAACGACGAGCAAACACTTTCGATGTATGATGATAATCCCTTTGCTTAGCAGTGCTGCTTTTAATGACATGATAGCCACGTTCCCCAGAGGATGAATCCTATGGATTATGAGGATCTCCTGACTTTTCTTCAGCACCTCATGGTGGTTTATGTTAGGTTATTAATAAAATGTCGAGGCAGTGAGAGCCCTGAGATGTCTCAGATATTCTTGTTCCCCAGAGGATGAATTATGTAGACACTGATCATACCTTTTGTTTTTAATGAAATGAAGACTTGTTAATTTTTCTCCCAGATAAATTCTACCCTTTCTTTAAGCTTCCAACTTGATGATTTCTGTCTGTAGTATCTAAATCAGATGGTCAGCACCTGTCACCTGCTTTGAATAATGTGGTTGGCTGGGGTTCCGGCTTCCTTCCACAGTCCAAGGACGTGTGTGTTAGGCTGTCAGCTGTCCGGGGTTTACCTCGCCCGAGACAATAAATGGATGGGTGTTTTGCATCCGTCTTTCCCAATACTTTGTGGCATCTGTCTGCATCAGTTCACCCTGTTTATACGTCACTGCGAGAGCAGTAAATCCCTGTTGCTGCCTCTTGACCCTGATCTCTGACCTCCCTGGAAGAGGCTGCTGCTGTAATGAATGAATAATGTAACACACTTTTATTGCACCTCTGCACTAGTCATTACTGGTTGCCTGTCACTCTAAATCAGCATCCACTGAAAAGGTCAGAGGTCATAGGTCAGGCTTGAAGCACATCTGTCTCAGTTCTCAGTTGCCTGACCATGAAACCCAGAAGACGGGTTGGTCCTCCTGGGTAGTTTGATGAAATGGCTTGTTTTGATGGGAAATTCCCATTTACCCGCATTCCTCTCAGTGGGTCAAAAATATGTTTTACACTAAAAAAAGAAGTTCAGATTCGATGTGAGAGGCTCAGTGGATTTTTTTTAGTTTCATTATCTGGTTTTCAGGCTATGTTCTACAATATTTGGGACTTATATGTGTAACCTGGGATGTCTAACAGCATTAGGTATAAAGGCTTTTTTTCCCGTCATATCAGACCTGAACCTAAATGTTACTTTTATTATTCATTGTTATTGTTTGGCCAGTTTATTTATGAATTCTTTGCCAATAAAACATCAGACTATAGTCAGAGTCAACACATCACTTTTCTTTTGCTCTGCTTGCATCTAGTTTTGAGGTAAGCGAAGAAAAACACCAGAAACAACATTTTGATAAAAGCATTCATTTACACTGAAAACCTGCCTAAACTGAATGCGTAAAATCTGTTCCTCCTCTAATCCAGGAGCTGAGCTTAATTAGAATCAAATATATGATCCATTTTAGCACATCGGACATGATTTGCTAACTCTGTGCGGATAAAATGGTTTAAATTTAGGCTCAGCTGGGAAATACAACCAATACATTAGCCCACATAATGTCCTGTCAGCTCCTCCCCACGAAGTGTTAGGAGTCTCTCTCGGTCCCGTGAACTCGGTCGTCCACCTATCGGAGGCTCTGAGTGGCTCGGATCTCCCCAGCCGCCGCGCGCACTGGCTGCTCCGCGCGTCATTCGTGCTTTTTGGCCGGCGTGTGGGAGGAGCTGGGTGGAAGCGGTGAAGGGAGGGGTTCGCGGGCGAGAGGCGGCGCGACTGTCAGTTGTGTTCCGCGTCCTCGTCAAAAGTGGGCTCTTGTTGGTCTGAGTGCAGCCAGCACAGCCGGAGCGGCTGTTTCAGTGAGAGCGACGCGCTGCCAGGAGGCTTAGGTTTGCTCCTCTCCGCACTTTGACGTCCTCGCGCTGTGGGAAGAAGGCAGGGGAGCTGCGCAGCCACGCAGGCTCTACTCTGAAGTGTCCTCCAACATTTTCTCTTCAGCAGCAGAAAAAAAAGAAAGGAAGAAAGAAAAGGCGCTCCCCGAAGCTTTACGCGCGCTCCCATGTAGTCCCGCTGTTCGAGCAGCAGAGGAGGCGGACGGGAGACGGAGAGGACTTGTTGCGCGTCTCCGGGGGACGCATCAGTTCAGCTTTCATCCAAGTGTGTCTGCGCGCGCATGTGATGCTCTGATTGGAGCGGACATGGACTGTGGAGATCAGCTCCGACTAACAGCCTGAAGTCAGCGCGGATTTGTGCTCAGCGACTGAGAGAGTCTGCTCACAATCAAGGAAACCGGGGTGCTTAGTTTCCTCCAGGCGGACAGAGCTGCTGCTGCTGTCGGTGCTGAAGACAGGACTCGTTTCATCTTTAAATGGCATCCAGGCACAGCAGAGGCAAACTTTATTCGGGTCAGATCCGACGAGTTGATTAATTTTCCCTCTCAAATTACTTTTAAATCAACTCCTCCGTATCCTCGTCGACATGTCTGAGCGTGATGGATGTGGAGATGGGCTGTGCAGCGACGAAGCGCCCGACTATATTCCACAGAGAGCGCCCCGCGGTCGGCGCAGCGGTGTCATCCTCCCCGGCGGCGGCGGCGGCGGCGGCCAGGACACTGATACCATCCTGCTGGAGTCGGTGAAGGCGGCACCTCGCCGGAGCAGCATCATTAAGGTAGTGTAACGCCAACCCAGCCTGCCACACTGTTTATTTATTCATTTATTACTTGTTGTTCTGGCTCAGTTTTCCCGTTAAGTCATGAGAACATGAGCCCGAACGCCAAACACTGGATCCGTTGGATCCACTTTGATTCATTCACGGTTGGGAAATGGCTCAACAAGTGACACGCCTCCTCAGGAGGAAGCCAGTGAAGCTGCAGGGACGAAAATTTTGGGAATAAAATGTCACAGCTTGCTTTTAAATGTTTTGACTTTCCAGTCCCTGTGACGCCAGTGCCATCCAAGAATTTTCATGGCGCGGATGCATGCCAGCACCCACGCATGTCATAGCACACTTCCAGCTTATAATGCCTGTAGTGTATTTTATCTTTTAGGTAACATGTACATAAAAGATAAGTCCACAGTTTGTGTCTTTATCATTTGAACAAACAAATGAGCTGAGCAAAATGTGCACAGTTCTGAGCCAGCTGCAGGGAGAGGATCGTGCACAGCAAGGGTGAAAGAATGCGAGTTGTTTATGGATGAAATGCTCTGATAAGATCTTCTTCACTGTGCTTCCCTGCACTATGCGTACTTCCATCCTGGCTCACACTGTAAATAAATGTTACCTGGTTCACCCTCGTCTCTAAACTCAAACTCACCTCGGCTTACGCTGGAACGACCCCTCACCTGCTGGCCCCCTGACCTCTGACATGCTGCTCCAGCCTCACCTGTGCTCGGGTTGCAGGTCACTAAACTTTCACAAGGAGCTGAGTGAGGAGGATTGTGTTTGAGGGATGTCTAACATATCTGCTCAGCAGGATCCTCTCCACCTCGGCTCACATGTCACTTGACTTGTAGCAGCAGTGTATGTTAATAAAACTCCAGGTACCGAGCTACTTAAGTACAATTTTAACCCTCCTGTTGTCCTGGGGTCATTTTTTACCCCAGAGGACAAAAGGAGTGTGGCAATCAGGAGGACATTACAAAGTTTAAGCTTCTTCTCCTGCCTGTATGAAAAATTCACAATGCAAGAAATGAATAAATGAGATCAAACGTCACTAAAATTTCGTAGTTTGTGTATCACTGGTGTAGCCCACCTGGGTGGGCAGGTGACTCATATACTTTTAGGCTATTGCTGTTGTGAGGTCTGGGTTCAAATCTGCCTTGGGGTCATTTACCTCTGTCTGTTCCTGTCTTACTCTCCAGTGTTGTGTCTCAAGAAAGCCCCCCCCCCCCCCCCCCCCCAAAATAAATCCTATAATTTCACTGTTTCTTGCAGCATGTGCTTGCAGCAGGTCAGTTACCCTTTTTCAGTGCTAGGGCTTCTCTAACTGTGGACTAAATGTGGAGATATATATGCACATTACATCGACGCCCCTAAATCAACATCTTTATGCGCGTCTCAGACAGTGTAATATATTAGTTATTATTAGTTTTTTCTGTAACTGTGAGTGCTTTCAGTTTGTGAAGACAAAATTTTGCTCCCAGTTTCTATATTGTGATGTTTGTGCTGTAGTCCTTCCTTCACATTAGAGGCAAACACTGAGGTTTATGACCTTCTGAGTCCGCTTCCCATCTGATGCTATCAGGTCATTCCCATATTTCATGTCAGCAGTCAAGTCACATGGGATGGTGACGTTTCTGGCCCTCATCAGGGGTGTACACAGGCAGAGAGAGTCAGCCCCATCTGGGTGACCCAGCTGAACACAGAGTCCTTTGACAGCTGCCGGCAGAGGAAGTAGATAAAAAGATGGACGGATGAGAAGCGTGATGTCGGTGACAGCCACTGTAATTAATGGAAATGTGTCAGGATGTCAATTACTGCTAACAATCAAAAACAAATTGGATTATGATCCACCGAAAACCCCAACTTTCCCTGATTCATAAAGTGACTGTGATGCACTGCTCATTGTTGACCTGTGTTTAGGAGGAAAAGACCTTTCACATCCTCTGATAATAAGAAAGTTTGTTAATATCAAAGCTATAGTCTTACCTTTTGGTGTAGTGAAACCATATAGAAATATGTGGCTATAACTATATGGACAATGACAGTTATTGTGAATTAATTGAATGTGGGGGTTGTTGTGTTACTTCTTAGGAAATCATCCCCACCAGCAACCAGATTCATTAAGAACTAAAGCGTCTTAAGAAATTTGAAATGACTGCTCTGATGTTTTTTAAGTTACAAGTTCGTCAAAGTTTAAAAGAAGATGAACAAAACAACCACAGAGACACTAAAGCTGACCTCAAAGCTCAAAACCACCACAGAGAGACTCAAACATACAAAGAGATGTAAAAACTGATAAAGTCTGATTTATGCATCATTTTCTAGTAGGATTGCACTTTTAATTTATAAATACAAAGCAGGAGTGACATAGTGTTCAAAGTGAAGGAGTCACACATTTTTCCTCCGTCTACACACACACAAACTGGGATCTCTTGAGATGAAACCAACAGAGCTTTTTACTTGAAATATGTTACCCTTTACCTTCAGTGAAAGTGAAGTGAAAGGACGTGGCTGCTTCCTTCACATCTCACATTACTATGACAACAAATGCTCACGTGCCTGCAACACCCACACAAGTTACATGTCTGTGGGTACACACACCCCTGTTATTGCAGAACACCACATCAAAACACACACACACACACACACACACACACACACACACACACACACACACACACACACACACACCTAAGTCACTCCTTGTCCAAACTTTTGCACTGATGCAGCAGTTGCACCTTTTAGCTTTTAGCTCAGGACCTTAAATGTAGCTAACAGCAGAGATCATTATATCAGTTTGTTCTCCTCTAAGAAGCTTTAAAGGGCGTTGAATTCATCAAATGGCTCTTATATGAAATTATATGTATATATGTACACGGAAACATTAGTATCGTAACACTTTCATTAAATCTGTCACCTTTCTCCGTACCTTACATATTTAATATGTTTGAAAAATTTGCTGTGTCCACTAGAATATAAAGTAATGCCCATGGGTTCCAAACAATATTCGGCTGCACAGGAGAAGTTTGTGGCGTCACTCTAGATATGTGTGAGAACACTGAGTACAGACAGGGAGTGAGGGGAGATGGTGACAGGTATGACCTGCAAAACAAGTCACTGGACAAATGTTTGTTTTGGACCTGGGTATTCTTGAGTTTTTTGGTCCAATTTTTATCCAGTCAAAAAAATCGTGTTGTTCTAGTCTGTGTCGCAGTTCCTGGTAATCTGTCAGTACTGAACCTGTTCTCAAAGAACAGCAACCTTATTAGCAGACCTCG
The DNA here is from genome assembly GCF_057381915.1 of Diplotaxodon limnothrissa. Lineage (NCBI taxonomy): Eukaryota > Metazoa > Chordata > Actinopteri > Cichliformes > Cichlidae > Diplotaxodon > Diplotaxodon limnothrissa. The sequence continues at coordinate 14,433,952 of NC_140611.1, forward strand.
AGAACTCATGCACATTTGCAACAACATTTTTATTAAGCAACTACAACAAGTGTTGGGATCTCTGGTGATCAAATGTTTTGGAGTCATGGCTGACAGGATTACACAAGTGTATGTCTGTTACCTCTGAACCGCTGTTGTTCATCTTTTCCCCTCACAATCTATCTGGGAGAGTTTCACGCCCATCCAAACCCTGAAAACCTTCCAGCAGCCAGTCACCTCTTGACCCCTGTTGCCAGAAATAGCTTGTCCTCCTTTTCCAGTTTAATAAGCAAATAATTGTATGTGTAGGGCCTCAGAGAAAAGCCCTCTGTTGCTTTTTAAGGGTGGAGGGGCACAGAGAAGAGTGTAGTAAGAGCAATGTGAGCTGGTTTAAAATGCACAAACTTGCTTGTTAGTTCATTCGCTTTAATTTTTTTCTCGCTAATACAAATTAAGTAACAAAATTGGTTGAAGACCAGAGTATCTTTCAAAAAAAGAATCAGCAGAAAGACGCCTGAATACACAGCAAAACTTGAAAGTCTTAAACTGTTCCCACCTCATCATTCAGGCTCATTCATGAGTTATAATTCAGGTTGTAGTTGCTGAGGCAGCTGCCAGACGCTGCTTCATCACGTATAAAGAGTGAGCAAAGGGGACGTTCATCTCAATCAAGTTAAACACATTAGGCTCAGGCTGTAATATCAATTTTCCCTAGCAAACCATCAGAAATTAGCTTACGACATTACTGTGTAACAGACCAGAAGGCAAAACATGCACTCTGTGGTAGACATGCCAGTCAGGCTGGGGAGTGGGGTGTAGGATTAGCAGTGAATGAAAACAAACACACGCAGACTCACACACACGCAGACACACAGGTTTTCAGGATCGAGCTCAGGGGAAGGCTTGGTTGGATGTCTCCCTGACAGGCCTGCGTGTTGGCTGACTGCTCACTGCTGGAGTGCTGAAGGACACCATCTCTCTCCATCTCTGTTGCTGTAGTGTTTTGAGCGTAGAGCCTTGATGCCTCACAAGTTGACTAAAATTAAAATTGCAGCAGCGTTTCCAGGAGCCATCGAGTTTCCTAAACATCACAGATGTTTAAGAAGTGAGACAGGAATTAATGCATTATCTAATTCTTTTTCACAAGCAACTTGATGGAGATATATTAATCTGGCTCTGTCTGAAACAAATAATGTAACCACTATGCTATTCGAGCTCTGGAGGCCAGGATTACTGCATTGGAGACTCGGCTTCGTACCCTTGAAGAACCTGTAGCTACCCAGGCCTCTGTAGCCGGTGCATCCAAAGGTAGCGTAGGCTCCGGAAGGACCCTGAGCAGCCGGGGGAAACAGGATGGCTGGGTGATGGTGAGGAGGAAGCATAGTCTTAAACAGAAGCCCCAGGTACACCCCCAACCTGTTCATGTGTCTAACCGCTTTTCCCCACTCTGCGACACACCCGTCGGGAATCAAACTCTGGTAATTGGCGATTCTGTTCTGAGACATGCGAAGCTGGAGACTCCAGCAACCATAGTCAATTGTCTTCCAGGGGCCAGAGCAGGCGACACTGAGGGAAATTTAAAACTGCTGGCTAAGGGTAAACGTACATTCAGTAAAATTATAATTCACGTCGGCAGTAATGACACCCAGTTATGTCAATGTTTGTAAAGACCCTTTGGCTGGCTTTCTGATTTTCTACATCTGAAGATATTCATCAAGAAGTGTTTATCATAGATTCCGACCGTGTAAGTAATACTTTATACTTTGTGACAAATATTTGGGGAACATCATGAAATGTAACATCCCCAGTGAGTGTGCTGTCCTGTGGATGGCCTGAGTTCAGCCATGGTGAATTGACTGAGATGTGAAGTAGCCAACGTTGTTACTGGCCAGCATTGCAGGGATTAGACAGTCCTGCAGAGAGGAAAACTAACGTTTCTATCTGGCCCAAACTTGGATAAGAGAACACCCGGGATATTAGTTGAACCATATACAACAACAATTGCTACATAATAGCTGTCTGGAAAGGTCTGATGCTAAATGTTTAGCAGTGAAACGAGCCTAAAATGGCTTGTGTCAGGTTAAAACGAGGGACTGTATAAAGCGTCAGTAGGATTCTTTTAAGCTGAATTATGCAAAGCTACTTGAGTAGCTGGAGTATCATAATAAAAACATAGAGCTGGAAATAATAATAGGTCTCCTTTTAAAAGCCTTTTAAAATCATAATGAGGTGAAAACATAAAGGTTTAGAAGTGCACAGGAATGTGGCTCTCATCCATTATCCCAGTCTGCCTCTTGCCCTCCTGCAATCCGCTCTCCTTGTTCTGCATCTTAACCTTGCCAGTCCCGGCAACTTTCTTCCATTTGCCACCACTTTGATTTTTGTTGTTTTCCAAGGCATCATTGTTCTGACTTCACTCTAATTTTCGGCCACCCCCTGCTGTGCCGAGATGTGAACAATGATTTGCTTGCACTGTACTCCTGGAAACCCGTCAAGAGTAATAACAAAGCATCCCTTGTGGTTATGTGGATTTTGTGTGTGATCAGTTGCTAACCACTAAGGGCCCTCTGTCTTCCAGTATCATTCAGCCACTGGTGCCACATCTCTCCGAGTACAGACCTCATCACAGCTGCTGGTCAGGAGTTTGTGTGAGTGAGAGCGAAAGAGACAAAGCACATGTGGCTCTGTACACACACTTGTTATTGTTATCATTTCTCCACACTTGTGCGTCTTTTGGCCTTGGAGGGTTCAAAAATAGAGAGACGGCAAAAGTTATGTCTCTTCACCTCAGAGTATAACGTGAAATTTTGTAGTAATAAAAAAACAGCTAATACAGGAAGAATGTATTATGGTGCCTGCCTTTACAGCGCAGTGTTGTGTGAAAATAACAGATCCATTTCTATAATATTTAAAAAAATCTGATCCATGTAATTGTAGGAAGTAGTAAAAAGCTGAATGCAAAGAGAATTAGCATAGGTACAAAAAGTAACTGTTAGAGCCTGACTGATTGATCAGTAGGCCAATACTATACATTTGCCGATATATTGGTATTTGAATGATCAATAGTGGTGGCTGTAGCTCAGGAGGCAGAGGAGGTCATCCACTCATCAAAAGGTTAATGGTTCAGTGTTTGGCTGCTCCAGTTTCCAGACAAGATACTAAAGCCCAAGTTGCTCTCCAATATGTTGATCAGGGTATGAATGCATGTGAAAGAAAGCTTGTATGTGCTTGTATAAATGGTTGAATTAGGCAAGTTCTATAACACACATTGAGTGCTCAAGTAGAGAAGAGAAGTACTATTAAGGAACTAGTCCATTTACCAATAAACGAAAATTAAAATGGTAAAGAAGAGATGGGAGAACGAGCAAGGGGAAGACATTCAAGGGTCCAAAGCCTGCATTAGCCTTATATGGCTACCTGCTCAACACAGCTGGGGTTTCACTTGATGCAAAAACAGTTAGAAAAGAGCTCGGGAGCCACCTGCAATAGCCAGAAGAAGAAGGCTAATTTAGTCTTATGAAGGTGTACCTATAAAAATGAACCATATAAGAGGGAACGGGATCTCAGAGAGTGTCGGGAAAAGGAAAGTGAGAGCACTTTGGTCTCAGCACATTATTGGAGAAAGCTATAAAGCAATCTCTGAAATCTATCTGAAAGCCCATCTATCTACTATGAGGCAAGAAATAGAGTATCTTCTGAACACAGTGAAACAAATAGATCAGGTAAAAGCTAGGTACCATAACATCACAACATCTGCTCATCTGCCTTCCTGATCTGATACACGTGGATACTTCACACATGAAAGGCAAATTTAATAGAGTTAACATTATTGGGAATGTCCACTTACTGTGTCAACTTTACCTCTGGACAGTTTCAGCGTTCTGGAAATCTATTCTCCAAACAGATGAGCCAACAGTGGAGCTGTTTTGTTACCACTAAAATAACCATATTTGGTGAAAAGGCAACACTGCATCCAACTAAAAGAAACTTTTTTCTAACACTAACATTATTGACCGATATTAACTATTAGAACATTGAGGACTTTGCATAATGAAAGGAACCAACGAATCAGGCTTATCGAGACATTCTTCAGTAGAATGTCATGTTGTTGGATATGGGTTTGAAGCCTGACTGAAAATGGGTCATTCATCAAGAAAATGGCCCAAAGCATTCCAGCAAAATAATCAAGGCGGAAAAAGACTAATTGACAGTCTGCATTAGCCATGTCAGAGTATGTGATCAGAAGGCTGTGGCAAGGAGCAGTGTGCAAAAACCCCTGAACCGGGGAAAAGACATGCTTTTCTTTTCTTTATATAGAAGTTCTTTGGTTGAATAATTGTTGGTAATGTGGATGCAAGAAGCTTTTGACAACTGTTAGTTTACATATATAATCTAAAGGCATCTCAATCAAATAAAATGTTACTAGTGTCACAGGTAATAGAGAATGCATTTAGCTATTTTGCTAAACTAGGCTAGTAGGCATTGAGCAGCACAAGGATTTTTTATTATTAAATGGAGCGCCTACATTGATTTCTGTCAATTGCAAACATGCATCAGAATGAGCTTTTTGTACAAGAAAGGAAAAAAGGTATTTTTGGCTATGCTATTGCGACGCTGCTTGTAACAATGTGGTGTGTAGTTCTCTTTGTATTTCACAAGGTTATACAAAGTAAAGGTCCCACGTGTGTCACGGTAAAGTATTAAGGTCACATGGCTTTGTAGGTTAGTGTATGTACATTTAATGGATCGTGTTTAACTTGAATAATCTGGCTATAATCAGAAGTTTAACTTTTTAAAGGAAGCAATCACTTGACTGATACTTGAGGATGTATTTTATAAGGAGCTATAATCAAGTTTGTTGTAAGTACGGGAAATACAGCTCACAAGCGAGGAGTGCACATCACTGATGTGCACATGATGCACATCAGAAGGCTTCCAGGCCAATCTGAGGAAAGTAGAATTTTACAAAAGGTCTTAAAGAGACAGGAGCTAAAACATCAGAGAAAGAGGCGTAGAAGTGAGCAGCTGAATAAAGGGTCTGTATCAGTTAAAGGTAGTAAATGATGACCTTGGAAAAAAGACGCATTTGCTTAAAGCACGTGAGAGTGTGCTCGTATTTGTTGTCAGAGTTAATGCGACCAATATGGGATTTTAACGGTGAACTTCACTGCAAAGTCGACAAGGTCTTTGGTGCTGGAACTGCAGACGCTAGAGCGTGGAGAGGATTTTGGATTTGAATAAGTGAAAACACAGAGTAGTTTAAAGTTGAGTGGGTGCCATGCAGGGTGACTGTGGGCAAGGATAGAGGAGAGTTGTTTATATCTACAAATCACTTCCTGTTTAAAGCTCTCTGATGCATCCATCCGCATAAACACATGCACAGCTGTCTTTCTGTCACTGTCAGTCTTTGGGTTTTTCCCTGTGAAAAAGAGAGGGACAAAGAGGAAAAAGAAATGTCAGGAAGCAAAGAGAGCAGAGGGATGTTGAGATACACACACGGAAAACTGCTCAGTGTGTTTTGACGCGTTGTAGAAAGCGAAGCGCCAAGAAATAAATGTGAGGGAGGGTACTGAAAAAGGAGCGAAGGAAAATTAGTGTCATCCAGGCAGATGTAGTTTGCAGTGTGTGTGTGTTTGTCTGAGTGTCAGCGCAGTAGTGTGTGGCGTTAACCTCAGGGTGGATGTATCTGAAAACTCTAGAGACTGCATGTCAGCTTGTTTTGCTGTGTTGGGCTTCAGCCTGGAGAGCAGTGCACAGACACACCAACAGACATTCAGATCCTAAATGTTACAACAAAGGCCATTTTCTCACTGTGCTTGCTAGTTTGAATCCCTTGCTCAAAAACACTGCTTCTTTGGGATGACATGGAATTTGATCCCAATACCACTGAATTTCCACCACATTAATAATGCACTACAAACATACTGCACTAAAGCATATGCACATGGTATGACTCTATTTATATTTCGAGCTGCTGCTGTTAGCATTGGGAGATAACATACTAAATTAATCCAAAGCATAAAGTGTATGTAAGAGACAGGTGTAGGTTCCAGGTGAATGTGATGTTATGATGGCTATATCCATTAGAGCCTAAACAATTTATCAGCGAGCCAATATTAATGACCGGTTATTAGCTATTTGCTGATCTATCGGTACTGGCTGCATTTATCAGCCTATCAATGTTCCCTTTTTATATAAGACCTTAACAAGATGCACAAAAGATTTGCTTAAGGCCCACAAACACAAATTCCTCTTTTTATGTTGTAAAAATTAAAACTTTCCAAAACCTCAAAAATACTTTTATAAATTTCAAGTTTTGTCTGACCAATGCTCTGAAATTAAGCCAATGTACAGCCGATTACCAAACATAAAGACAGCAAATGTAGCTGTTGATTTCAGTTTCCTGTCATTATGCTAAGTTAAGCTTATCTTAATTGAGTTGCACAAACATCAAAGTTGTATAAGAAAATATTTATCATCTTTGTAGTGACACCAGGTACTGTCTATGAATCACAACCCAATCACAGTAGACTGAGAACGACGACGAATGTTTCTTTAATAATGTCAGAACAAGACAACGTAAAACATTTTTGTCTGTTGTTTTCTTTTTGCTGGCAGTGCAGGAATGTCGTTTGTGATGTTATCGTGATGCAGTCATGAACTTTATTTGTATGAACTGTGATTCCACTGACCTAGACCAGCTAATCGTCATGGACTTGGTTTGGGGGTAAAAATGTGCACATTTCAGTGTAACTGTCTCTGGATTGTAGCTCTGGTCTTTTGTCTGGCCTGTTGCTCTGTAGCATGTTTTCTGCAGCAGTGCTGCATCATTACAGTGTGTTCGGTCCAGCTGACATGTTGCTTGACAAAGACAGTGGGTGTGTCCTGACTTACCAGAAACTTGTATCTGGTCGTGTGTGTGTGTCATTTACAAATGTTTGTTGCTGTCTGAAGAATAAACAGCTGTCACGTGATTGTGAGCTTTTCTCTGTAAGCATGTATGAGTGAGTGTCTGTCAGTGAGTTTGTGTTTGCAGGACATGTTTCATTTTTTTCAGAGAGGAGGAATGTGCGCGGCTGCCAGGGTTGGCCTCTGTGACTTCACTTGGACTAGCACAGATCCCTGGCAGCACATACACCTGCTGCCATGGTAACCACATATGACAAACTCCCTCCACATTCTAACCTACCCCTTCCGCTCTCTGTGGTGTTGACCTGTAGTACTCAGTTTGTGGTTTCTGTTTACACAGGTTCATTGTGGGTTATCAATTAGTTTTTCTGACACAAGGCAAATCCCCATAAGCTAAATAATTGATTTTAAAGTGAAGATCTGGTTGAAGTGTTTGGGTTACTGTTCTCACTAGAGTCCTTTTAAAGGATGGAAACACAACTGTGCTGAAGAAATGTGTTGGCAGTCTTGTGTTGCTCATCGAGACCAAGCAGGTCTTAGAATGAACACGTTTCTTTGTCACTGCAGCACATCAAATCAAACAGTCTAGGAATGTTCTTGATAAGTCTACCCATGCCCAGTGCTGTGGTGGGTCCATTTGTAGATGTTAGATAGATCCTTTCCCATTTCCAGTCTTTATGTTAAGCTAACAAAAACATATTTGGTGCTTTTTTGCTGATGCTTGTAGATTAGCTTGGCATTACGACAGTAATCAGACAGCTAACTTTGCTGTTTTGCGATAAGCTCTGTGGTTGGCTGTAGATTAGCTTAGCATGACAAAAGAATCCCGAATAAACAGCTACCATTGCTGCTATATGACAAGCTGATCTGCTACTGCCTGTAACGTCATGTACATGCTAGTCTGTTAGCCCTGAAAATGTGTCATATTCTCTGCTGCTTATCTGGGTCCAGGTCACAGGGGCAGCAATCTAAGCAGACCTCCCTCTCGGTGGCCAATTCCTCCAGCTCATTTGGGGGAATACTGATGTGCTTCCTGCCAGCTGACAGATATAATCTCTCCAGCGTGTCCTGGGTCTGCTCTAGAAGAGCGGTCTCCAACCTTTTTTGCGCCACGGACCGGTTTATGCCCGACAATATTTTCACGGACCGGCCTTTAAGGTGTCGCGGATAAATACAACAAAATAAAACTAGTACCGGTACCGAAAAAAAGAAGATTTATTCATAACACACGTGAAAAGACCCGGGAAAACCGAGTTAACGATAAAAACAACAACAAAATAACGCTGAAAACCGATAAAAACCCTGAAAACCATACATTTCACACCTGAGCCTCAACTCTCGCGGCCCGGTACCAAACGACTCACGGACCGGTACCAGTCCGAGGCCCGGGGGTTGGGGCCGCTGCTCTAGAATATATGCCTGGAACATCTCACCTAGGAGGCGCCCATGTAAAGCTTTCCCGTAAAGCTAAAAATATTACATTTTAAGTACCTACAAATGTTTATGAACAAGAAATTCTTTCATGTAAAATATTTTAGTGCCTTGATTTGACTTTTGCTGCCAGAATCACATACATTTTGTCATGCAACAAACATCTATGTGCCTGCGCCTGTGCATCTGTGGAAATTTACATTACAACACACTAACTACACATGCACCTCCGGCAGTAGTGATATAATACCAATGAGTACTCGGCCATGGTGTCCCCAGCTGTCCATGTCCATGTCAGGACCAGAGTATAATCAAGGCAGAAGTCAGCAATCAAACTGAGGCAGGTTAATGTCATCGACTGTTTTAACTATTTTGTATTTAAACTGTCAAGTGGCAGCTATTATTCTCCTGTGTCAACCTCAAGTTTCTGAATCTTATGGTACCATGGTTATGTCCATTTGAAGAGTGTACTGCGAGTGTACTAAGATGGGTTTTCAAACATTGCTCCTGTGGAGTCCGAATGGCATGCTGCTTGATGTGGATGATGGTCAAATGCTTACTGGTTGATAAGTGAACTTGAAAAGGGAAGGAAGCTACAGCAGAGTTTACCTGCAGACTAGTTGAACCACATATTATTGATACTGTACCCATCTGACACAGACCCACAGACTGGTCTGCCAATGTGCCACCACCACTGAACCATAATTTCTCAATAACAGAGCACTGGTAGCATTTTGATAGTGGGAAACATACAATATATGGACAAAGTACTGGGCCACCTACAGGAGCAGCTGGGCCATGCCGTAAATCTCCCGGTGCACAGTGTTGGTGCTGATGTTAATCCCAAAAGAGGTTTTGAAGTCTGAGTGATTGAATCAGAAGAGCTTTGGCAACTTTTGTTCACTATGTGCCTCAGCACTTGGCAACCTCACTCTGTACACTCTGTAACTTTATGCATTCTGCCACTTTGTGGCTCAGTTACTTGCAGTTGGCTGTAGGATATTCAAGAGGGAAGAAAATACACAAATCTGCTTGTTGTAACAGCGCCATTCTGTTAAAATATGAAATTCAGTAAGCTCTTTAGAACAAACCATTCTTTCAGAAATGTTTGTCAAGGCAGGCTTGATGGCTAGGTGCTTTGTTTTTATATATATATATATATATATATATATATAATTTTTTTATTTTTTTTTGATGTATGTGTATGTTGTTAAGATTGGATTGAAAACACCTGAATTCAAAGATTAAGATGTCTATTAGTGATGGGATTTCTGGCTCTTTCGGCTCCGAACCGGCTCTTTAGGTTGTTTTGTTGCTTTAATTAATTTATTATTAACAACAATATAAAATTATGTACAAAAGGAATTACTAATGTAAAAAAAAGTGGTTTTATTTATATATGTTTATACAGAAATATATGCAGTGGCCCCTAGAGACAAAGCATGTACAAACTCCAAAACACATCTCTAGCGTTAACTGAACTTCCAAAACAGAGCTGCCTAGATCACTTAAATTACACGACTGAAAGCATATATGAGTGCTTGTGTATTTATACTACAGTACAACACAACAGAGAGCAAGGGCAAACACAGGGCTTATATACACAGGGGAGTAATCAGGGAATGGGAAACAGGAGGGAGGCACGGCTGGGAATAATTGGACATAACGAGACAAGGGGAGAGAAACTAGAAACACTGACGAGAGACACGGACCTACAAAATAAAACAGGAACTCACACATGCAAAGACACAGACTAAGAAATGCAGACTTGACACAGGAATACACAGGCAGAAAAGACTAAACACTGAACTGCGGAAGAACAGAACTAAAACCCAAAGAAATAGAAAAACAGAACCAAAATACATCACAATAATAGAAAACACAAAACGCTGGGTCAAAAGACCCAGGATCATGACAAAGCTGTTCTAGTGTTTTTCAACCTTTACTGATATTAGAATTTGTATTATTTTTGATTTTGCCTTCAAATTCTCACATTTGTCAAGGTTTCCTTCCTTCAGATGATTCTGTTGTTACACTGGTGCACTCTCTCCTGTATCAGCTTTATTCAGCCTTGGATAGCAACAGAGGAAAAATGGTAAACGACACAAAGGGTGGCAGCTTCACAGTGAGCCAGGCACAGGTACAGAAGGACAGTCAGGTGTTTTGAAGGCACAATTTGTTGGGACACGTCATATGGAGTTATTAAGCAGAAAAGGCTAGAGCAGAAGAAATAGATCCAAGGGTGGAACGTGCAGAAATGTGCAAACAAACAAACAAGCAAACAGTGCAGGTGTTTGTCAGCCCGCAGCAATATATTGTCACAATATTGCTTCTGTCCCTCACAAAATAACATTCTGCTGCCTCTGTTAGGTTGTTTTTGCCCCAGACGGTAACATTTCATCTCTTCTCTTTTTCTCCAGGTGTTGATATTGCCTAAGGTTGATTGTCTTGTTGTTCTGTGTGCAGTTATACAAATTTTGCACTCTCAAGTACTCTCCTCACGTTTCAGTGGGTTTTATACTATTATGTTTTTGCTGCTGTGTAAATTATAATTACATTGGTGAAATTTACTGGATGTTCCTAGTGATCCACTTCCTGGTTGATGAGGGGAAGAATGTACTGATTGAATGGTAGGACTACGAAGGGCTGTTTAAAAAACCAACACCCCCCCCGTCCCTGTCCAAAACCCCCCCAAACAAAAAACCCCCAAAAACCCAGGAATCAGCACAATTTCATAGATAAGGTTGAATAATGTGTATTTAAGTAGTTTTTATTTTTACTTTGTAGGTTAGCATTAACGTTTGCTACTAAATTAGCCAAAAATAGATATTGTTAGTTTTTGCATTAGCTAGTAGAAGCTCGTAGGCTGGTTCACTCGGGAGTCCAGACTTCCGAGCAGTGGTGGTCCTAGCTTGTTTGGCGCCCTGGGCGAACACTCCCTCTGTAAAACCCCCCCCCCCCCCCCCCCCCCCCCCCCCACACACACACACACAAACAAAACATATTAAGGATTGTACATTAACATAAAGCTGTTGTACACACACACATATGAAGAGAGAGAGAGTATGCGTAGTATGCAAACGGCTACCAATGTCAGGCTGTGATGTCAGGCTGACCTGACATCACAGCTCAGGTCGGCTATATCAATGTGAAACAATTTGGAAAAATTGTGGAAGACGCTGGATTGATTTGTTCATTATTTGCATACTGGAATGATCTTTGAATGTTGGAAAGAAGAGTGTACCATTATACTGAAGTAAATACTGAATAACTGACAGATTTGTAACATTTCAATAACATACTGAATAGACTAGAATATATAAACCTACAGGTAACAACCAGTATTATATTAATCTTATGTATAGTCCTTAATCTTATTCATGACCATTATTGTAATGTTACATTACGACAGTTCAGCCTCATACAGAACTCAACAAGCAATGACTGAAGCACACACTTTATCTCTTTTCAACATTTGACATATAAACAGAACTCACATTGCTTATTGAACAAATAACAAAGGTCAGACGTTACAATTATTTTATTTTATTCTAGTCTCTCTCACAACTAACAACAGCCAGATGGTGTTCAGAATCGAGTTCAAAACACATAATTTGATGATTTCTGGAACTGACTTCACATCAGTCTTCTTCTTCTGAAAATGCTCTTGCCTTCCTTTCTGGATTAAATCAAAACAGGTTTTAATTCAAAATAAGATGTTAAATCAAAGATGAGTGAAAGATTCAGTTCAAAATAGATAAAGTTGAATAAAAGGATCCAGTTATGGAGGTTTAACTTTAATTTCAGCATGATGGATTTGCTCCAGAACATGAAACAGATATAACCTAAGTGAGTTATCGCTCCACTGACAGGCAAATGCCACCGAGGGTTTTGAAGGCAGTGTGCTGGGAGCAGGCTGTTCTAAGCGGGTATCACAAATCCTGACTGCCCAGTTAGCGGATGGCTGGCGAGGGATACTGGCTGTCATACTAGAGGGAATGGACATCTCTGAAAATGTTGGCAAATAGGAAATAGCTTGATAAATCTAACACATATTTGAAAATTAGGCAATTCTCACCGAAAAACAAGTTTTATTGTGATAGCTGCAAATAAAATGTCTACAAAGCTGTAACATTTGTTGCAGGTTTATACAAGGTTTAAGTGGAAACTATATAATAAAAGACGTAAAGACATCTGAAGACTAAGGCTTCCTCATTTCACACTCACACATACATGTACAGTGACTTAGCTGCTGAGGTGACTGCTCTGTGTGCTGGCTGGTGGACAATCTCACATACGTGGAAAAACCAGGCACTCCTCTTTGTCTCTGGCACACTAACCTGAGTTTAAATGTAAGTCAGATCTCTCTGTTTCATAGACGCCATCCATGACTTGTAACCTTGAATGAGGTCATCTTTGGTTTGTTTCCTTGGCTACCAAAAGGAGAATAAAAACACTGACTTCCTGGACTCTTTGGCTCTTTTCTAATGCACACACCCATTTCTTTATGCCAACAGATTTTTGGAGGGTCTCAGCTGTGAATACATTCCTCTGAGATGAAACTGTAGGGTGGATCAGGCTCTTGTTTTCAGTGGAGCTTTAAGTCAGTGTGGAGAGAAAAAGAGAAATACTACAAAACATTTCCATGGCTTAGCTTAGCAATAACCAAGATGTTCATGAAAATGTGACCGTATTGTACACCAGGAGAATTCTGCTGGATTTCAGCCTGAAACCTATTGTGGCTCCAGTCGTTATGATCAGCTTGGATTCTCTCCCACTTGGGCCTTTGTCTTGTGACCTTTTGGAAATTGATCCGTTTGAATGATAGTGCAGCACATGACAGCTAGCATGAGACCGTGAAACAGCAAAGCTAATTTTGCAACTATATAAGAAAGCACGATTGCCATTACTGATGACAGTTGGCTCACCTTTAATTCAAAAGCAATGATGTAAGAATTTAGTAAAAGCCGGGTGATGCAGTACCACCCGAAAGGTTGGACACACCTCATCATTCCAGGATTGATCTCCACCTGGAGCGTTTTCTGAAATAACAACAAGTGATTTGGAGTTGATATACTAGTTGGCTGCTTTTCCATCACTATCATCCATCACATTACCTAACAGTCCTTAAAGATCCTAGAGGAGCATTTTGTCCCTTCATAAATAATGATGAAGATTTTAGCTCAGTGTGTCATGTGACTTTATAGTACCCATGTGGCTAAATGTTTCCTTGAACTCTTGAGAGCCAGTTAAAAACTGTTTAATGTTAAATATTTTCTTAAACAACTACAAACCCAATGACATGGTCCTGAGTCTTTAATGGACATCTCTGCTGTGGACTAATGATTCGTTCTTTTGGATTTAAGAAATATTGCTGTTCAGTCCTGTGAGTTTCGTTATGTATATTTCTAGCTCTTGGTTCTGTTGGATTGTGTTAGTACCCTTTTATGTCCAGTGTTCCTAGTCTTGCTTTTGTGTCTTGTCATCAGCATCTCCTGTGCTAGTGAGTCATGTCTCCATTATTGTTTACCTTTTAGTCTGTGTTGTATAAGCTGCTTCCTGTTTTATTTTGATAGTCTCTCATCTCTTTTGCATTATGTTGACTTTTCCTTCCCCTGTCCTGTTATGTCTAATTTGTTCCTGCTGTGTTCCCCAGCTGTCTGCACACCGTTAATCACCCTCCTGTGTATATCTTGTCTCAGACTCCCTTTGTCCCTTGGAGAGAATGTCTGCTCACAGTGCTGTGTGTCCCAGTCCTCATTTATTTCTACTTTAGGTTCAGTAAGTTTCTGTCTTCCTTTTACGTTTTGGTTCTTTGTGTTTTTGTACTCTGGACAGCCACCTCAGTAGACGGCACGTTTATGTTTCATCCCATCTGTCTGAGAGTCTGCTTTTGGGTTCTCGTCTGTTCTACACACCCAAATACAAAAATAAATATCCATAAACCCAAATTTTACTAACAAAAGAAGACAAAATATATAAAAGTTTTGGACCAGGAAAATTAACAGTTTTAAGAAAAGAAAGATCATTTTTAATTTGATGGCATCAACACCTCTCGAGAAAGTTGGGACAGGATAACAAAAGGCTGGAAAAGCAAATGGTACAAAACAGCTGGAGCAACAAAGTGGGTCAAAAATCAGTAACATACCTGGGTTTAAAAGGAGCATCTTAGAGACGCAGAGTTTGTCAGAAGTAAAGATGGGCAGAGGTTCCAGTCTGCAAAAAACAAACAAATTGTGGAACTGGTTTAAAATAATGCTCCTCAAAATATCATTAAAATATTCTGGGAATCTGGAAAAATGTCAGCGCCCATTGTACAAAGCCAAAATGAATATTGGATTTGCGTGAGCTTCTGGTCTCCAGGCATCACTACATTAAAAATGGGCATAATTCTGTCATTCAGATTCAATCAAAATTCAAATTCTTTTTGAAAAACCTGGACACCATGTCCTCCAGAGTAAATAAGGGAGGCACCATCCAGCTTGTTATCAGCACTCAGTTCTGAGGCCTGCAGCAACATATGCTGTCATCCAGGTTCTGTCTTTTTCAGGGACACCCATGCACATTTCAACAAGATAATGTTAAACTACATACGTTGCCTTTTAGAAAAGCATGGCGTTGTAGTAGTAGAGTCTGAACTGTCCTGTCTGTGCTCCAGACCTCTGATTTGACACATCATCAGTCAAAAAAATACACCAGAGAAGATGCCCGACCTCTATCAGACAAGAACCAGATAACATTCTTCTCCCAATTACCCAACAACTGGTCTCAGTTCAGTTCCCAGATGTTTGCAAAGGAAGAGGGGAAGAAGAGGGCCCCATCCCAACGTTTTTGACATGTGTTACTCTAACGAAATGAAAAATGAGCCAATAATTTTAAAAAAAAAATGGTACAGTTCCTTAGTTTTTATGTTCTATTATAAATAAAATATGGGTGCATGAGATTTGGAAATCGTTGGATTCTGCCTTCATTTATAAGTGTTTATTTATTATTTATTGAATTGATTTATTTAAGGGCAGCACGGTGGCACGGTGGTTAGCACTGTTGCCGCACAGCAAGAAGGTCTTGAGTTCAATTCTACCATCAGGCCAGGTGTGGAGTTCGCATGTTCTCCCTGTCTTTGCGTGGGTTCCCTCGGTGTACTCCGGCTTCCTCCCAATTACAGTCTTTGGACTTTAATTGATTAATCCCATAGGTGTGAATGTGAGCACGAATGGTTGTCTGTCTCTATGTGTGTTAGCCCTGCGACAGACCGGCGACCTGTCCAGGGTGTACCCCGCCTCTCGTCCTATGACAGCTGGGATAGGCTCCAGCGACCCTGAAAAGGATAAGCAAATGGATGGATGAATTATTTGAAATATTTATAGTAAATATTAAAGTCTCAGCTTTTTCAGAATTGGGTTTTTACTTGACTTAGAAAACTTTAGCAGCTGGGTGGCTGTTTCTTTTTACAGACTAAGTTTTATGCTTGGTATACATAAGTTAAAATTCCAGTTCCATTGTACTGCCCTCGAATGGGCATTTTAAAGCATTCCTGACACATTGCATTCACAGGACTGGGACAGACATAAGTTGACAGGTACACCGAGCATGCTGAAAGGACAGTAACGTTTCATTTTTAATGCCAAAGAAAGTGAAGAAGCGATGCATGTAGCAGGTAAAGGTCAAGTCTCCTTGAGCTACTCGGGAGGCAAACCTTGAATCTTCTCATCCATAGTTGGATGTGTTATCTATTGCACCACTATCCCTTTGTGGCCTGGCCTTTTGTAACTCCTTTGTTTCTGTAGCAGTTCTCCTTAACAGGTTTATTAACAAAACAAATGCCCTGTATGAGGGTCAAGCTCATGACCTTGCTCACGCTGCGTACCACACTAATGGAGCTCAGTAAGCTGTAAAAGCATGTACAATGGATTCTGTGGTGATTAACCATCTTTCACTAATCTCATGATTAGTCAACGTAGAAAAGTCAGCACCCCAATAATAAATACTCAATAAACTGGTGAGACAGTAGTGAGACATCAGCCACCAGACATTTTCCTGACACAAAACCTACATCTATTAGTTCATGTGTCCCTTTTCAGGTTCAAAATCACAACTGAATCAGATTTTTAAGATCTATCAGGATTGATTTATAAAAACATATCTTCAAAACTCACTTGTGAATGTGATGCTATGAGAGAGCGCATACTGGAAAATATACCTAACTTCAGTCCATGTAAAACGCAGCAGATCCTGGAACAAGTCATGCATCAGTAGTTAGGAACACTAACTGCAGCTGCTGTGACCCAGATTTGAACAGGTTTGCTGTAACCACAATGCAGAGTGGAGTCCTAACCACTATATGATCACAGCTACTCATTGACCTTGAAACCCTGCTGTTGTGATGGCATCTCAGCCCTGCTAATGCTGTGGCACATGAGCTCTGAATGTTAACATTAGTACTTTTTTCTATGCCCTGTTCACTACACTGCTAGCCCTCCACACTATGCCGTTACATTAAGGGGTTGTTTGACGCCTATGGTCCTTTAATTAGCAAAGAAGTATCGAGAACATAATCAAATTGCTTGTTGAGTTGTTCACATGTGTGCCTAATGAAGCAGATCCTAATCTGGCTGTGTCATATTATATTGTCCATAGAACATGGCATAAAACTGTCACATCACAATATCAGTGATGCACAGGAACATTTTTTTTGCAAAATATGCGAGAGAGCTATTCTTGGTAAAGGTGGAAACAGAAAACTGGTTTTACCACTCGAGAAAAAAACACATTGTCAAGTACAACTAAGGCACATGAGGAGGAGATACAGAGGTACTCTGTGGTTAACCACCTTTCCATTACCTGACGTTACCTAGTCAACAGGGAAATGTCAGCATAGCCATTGTTGACCTTAAGACTCTGTTGTTGTAATGGCATCTCAGTTCTGCTGATGCTTTGGCATATGAGCCCTGAACACCATGCCTTTGAGTTTGAGTTTTTGCAACATTGCACAACAACAGATATGATTGTGTAATTGGCAAACAACTGTCGAGAGCATGTTGAGCTGTTCACGTTCTAAAGCAGGAGATTTTAATAAAAGAAGAAGCCTGAGGCTTGGCAATAGACAGAGCTACAAATACAGATGCAGCGTTCACATGTTCACCACACCAGTGTTTGGCCTTTTGTCACATATGATCACAGTGTCACTTAAATCCTCCTGAGTGGCACTAAGAAATAATGGCCAGAAAAGAGTTTTTGTAGAGTCGTCTGGTGCAACACATCTAAGGAAAGTTGGGACAGGACCATGTGTGGGAACTGTGGAGACCAGTTTCTGGACTTTGTGAGAAGAATGTTCTCATTCTTGACTTCCTGTCTGACTTCTTTGTTGTATTTTTCACTTTCATGTTTTCAGTTGCTGAGAGGTCTGGAGCACAGGTAGACCAGTGTAGCTTCTACTACAGAGCCATGTTTTTGTAATAGCTCCTGTGCACAGTTTAGCATTGTCTTGCTGAAGTTTGGAAGGCCTTCCCTGAAGCATGACACCATATGTGCTCTAAATGTTGTATTACATTTCAGAATTGATGTTGCCTTTTCAGATATGGAACCTGCTGATTCCACCGATGCACCCCCCATACCATTGGAGATGCAGACTGAGTGCCGATAACAAGCAGGATGCGCCCTCTCCTCTTTAGTCAGGAGCATGTGGCGTTTTCTATTATTAATTTCAGATTTCAATTTGTCTGTTCACAGAACAGTTTCCACTTTGCCTCGGCCCGTTTTAAATGAGCTTTGGCCCAGAGAAGAGAAACAGCGTTTCTGCATCATGTTCACATATGGCTTCTTCTTTGCATGATGGAGCTTTAATCCCTATCTGTTGATGGCACAGTGAACTGTGTTCACAGAGTGATTTTCTGGAAGTGTTCCTTAACCCATACAATGGTTTACATGACAGAATCGTGGCCTTTTTGTAATGCAGTGCTGCCTGAGGGCTTGGAGATCGTGGTCATTCAATACTGATCTCTCGTTTTATACCCAATCACGTTACTGACCTGTTGCCAGTGAACCCAGTTAGCTGCAAAATGTTCCTCCAGCTGTTTCTTTTTAGCAACACTTGCTTTTCCTTTTGTCACCTTTTGTTGCCCCGTCTCAACTTTCTGGACAGTTGTTGCTTCCATCAAACTCAAAATGAGCTCATATTTTCATGAAATAGTGAAACCTATAAAGTAGAAATGATTCTAGTGAAGCAGTCTGCAGCGCTGTCATCCTGACAAACAACTTTAATAATTTTGGTTTGTTTACCACTTTTTTTGTTCTCTGCATAGTTTTATATGGTGTTTCATAGCTTTCATGTCTTCAGTCTAGTTGTGCAATAACAGTAAAGAAAAGCCTTTAATGAGCAGGTGTGCCTGATGTTTTGACTTGAAGTAATAAACTGCATTTGGATTTAGACTCCACTCATGCATCAGCATTCTCAAACTGATGATCCATAACTTAACTTCTAGACATGATTCTGTGATGTCTCTGATTTAGTTTTGACATTTGTGCAGATGCTGATCAGACCTCGTTAATGAGCATCCGTGAGAAGACGAGCTGGTGCACAGACAGCCAGACATAAACAGATTTTTGCAAAGCAGGCATTCCACTTGAGGACAGAAAGACATGTGGGACACTTATACTGCACACACATCTATGCTGCAAAGCCCAGTTTGGGCCTCTATTCACATTTAAACAGGGGCTAATTAAAATAATTACCGCTCTTGAAGCATGAAGAGATGTTCTCCCCAACACCGCCCCCCCCTGCAGTTTTTGTTGCTGCTGCAGGGATGGAGGCGTCATTAGGAGTCTATTCACTCCTGAAATAGTCTTCGCCTCGCCGTACGAACATCCCTCATTTTTTGTCTTTCTCGTTCATCTGTCAGCGTTTTCTTTTCCTCTTATTAAGTCATAATTGCCAACATTAGCTTTGAGGGGATTTCTGTACGAGTTGTATTTTCAAGTTGCACTTTTTCTTCCCTGTCATTGTCAGTGAAGCAAGAAAACGTCATTCATTCAATAGTTGGTTATATACGTTCACTTCTCACATGTGGCAGGTCGAGCGATTTTTCTCATTTCCTGTCCAGCTGAGCTCATCCCAGGTAAAGTTTATCTGAATATCATTTGTGTTTTGAAGGAAGAAAGTACACTGAATTCACTAAATCCTTGCAGAGATGCATCAGAGTTCTTGCAAAGTTTGCGCAGTCACATTCAGTACCTCCCTCCAACGAAACACAACCAGTTCATCCTACTGGTTTGCTGACAAAACAATATTAGTTACTGGATGTAACTAATGTTTATTTAATAACATTTATCTACTAAATGAATGCTCACAAATCTCAGTGAACTCAGCAGTCATAAGAAAGTGATTACTTGCATTTTTCCTGTTTAGTTTTTCTTAACAAACAATGAAATGGTTACAAATGTAACGTTTTGTTGTCGCCTGATGTTACCTCATTTTAAAAACTAGTAAGGACTAAATATTATTTTTACCATGAGTGTATTATAAATCAATAAATAATTTTTACTTTTTTTTTTCTCTTTAATTTTTTTCTGGCTCCACAAAGTGCCTCATTTTTCTCAGGAGGTAGGACCATCCCCCAATCCACTCTCTGGTTGTAAATCATCAGTGTGATATAATAGCATCCATTTCCACAGTGTTTTCGGTTTTCTACAGGAGGTGGACTCTGTGATGTGTCGTCCATCTTTATATACAGTCTGTCACACATTTGTACACAGCTCCCAGGCTTCATAGCAGGCACCACATCCAGTATGTCGGACAGAATTTATTTTTGTTTCAGTCTCTGTATCAGTCTGTTGTGGCGTTCAGGTGGGGCCAACAGAGCTGGGGCTTCCTGTGCTGTAGATGTATATCTAAATGTGTGTGTTTGTTTGTTTTCCTGTGTGACAGATTGACAGACATGAGGATTAATCCATCAGTGAAATTCATCTGACACCAAGTCAGGCAGACATATTGCTCAGAGTATCTGGAGGCTTGGAATGATTTCAGATGCAAACAGGACTCGCTGCACATCACTTCACTGTAATAGGCTCTGTTATTAGAGACTCTATATTAGTGGGCTAAGTACGACAACAGACTGTGACTTTCCAATCCTATTAGTCTCCTTTCTCCTGTGACACTTTGACCTCAGGAGTATTTACTGATGATTTGTCATGGTTTTGTAGAGATAATCTGCTGCTGCAAAGTCTGACAGGATTACTACGAAGCCGAGCTATCCCATACCTCCGTTCAGTTTCGTTCTTATTCCTATTCAGGGAATGCAAATGTGGGGTGGGAGGTCGGCATTTTACAAGCAGCTAACATATAACTGCTTATTAACACTGTTTCTAGACTGCTTCCAAATTATGCCCAATGCTTTCACAGTGGATACTGTAGGAATGTATGCGCCCAATGAGGGTGCACCAGTAGCGGAATAAATGTTAATCCAAGTTTTGTGATTTTTTTTAGCTCTTTGTTGTCAAAAAAACAAGAAAATCTGCAGGAAGTAGCTAAGTGAGCCACTTTGTTCATCATTTAGGGTGTGACACAACCACTGTGATGAAGGAAAAATGTGTATCCTTAACTGGTAGGTGAGTGGGTCCTCCTAGGTAAAGGGATGCTGCACTAAAAGCCTCCTTGTGTTTTCTTCAGTCCCTAGCAAATTGCAGCTGTCACAGTTTGCATGTAAAACACTGACTTGTCTGCTAACACTCATTAACTAGTAGTTAGTGGTAGTGTGGTGGTTTGTAAACTACAGCCAAATTCCTGCAACCACTTGCTAACCAAACAGTATATACAGTATAACCAGATTTGCCTGTTGGTGCCAGATGGTCATGTAGTACTTGTGACAATGTAGGGGTCCTACATTGTCACAAGTCCAAAATGACAGACAAGTAAATGTCAGCTGGTTGCTCGGCATTTGATTACAAAATCTGAATGGTAACAAAAAGCTTTTATTTGTAGCATGCCATTAACTGTTAAGTTTTAAGAATGCAGTCAGTGGGGAGTGACTTTAGAGGCAGCCTGAATTGCCACTAAAGGAATTACAGGTACTTTCATAGTAGCCCTGAAATTCAAACCATATTTAATAATAATGTATACTTTAATATTCCCATAGGAAATTCCTTAGTCCTCTGCATTTAACCCATTCAGTCAGTGAAGCAGTGGGCAGCTACCAATCCAGCACCCAGGGAGCAGTGTGTAGAGACAGTACCTCTGAGCAGCCGTTTAGCAGATTTGAACCCCCAACCTTCCGTTTGGTGGATGAACACTCCACCTACTGAGCTATCTCTGCCCCTGTGCCCTCCAAAATTATATATTTTGATAAAGAAACCACTAAAGAGATGTTCAAGGAGAAGTTAGCAAATCAAGAGCTAGTTAAACTAATATCCACTGTTTGACTATCAGAATCAGAATCCGCATACTTTATTAATCCCTGAGGAAATTATGTGGGTTACAGTTGCTCCAGGGAGCAACTGTAACAACTAGAAATCCTTTGATATGCCCTGTTCTTAGTTCCCACGTGATTAAAATTATAAATATGTGTGTATATGTATATGTATATATGTGAGTGTGAGAACCGTCAGCTAGTGTTTAATAAGATCATTAAATCCTGATGAACTGCCAGCTGTGGATGTGAGCAGATCGTGCACGTACATGCTTGTGTTTTGAGCCTGTTGTGGTTTGACTCCACAGAGATATGAGACACTAATTGGGATAAATTTAAACATTGATGACATGCGGTGTTAAGGTCACTATTCAGAGATTAAACACAAGTCTTGGTGATTGAATGTCAACAATTAGCAGTAATTAGCCGGCTCGTGTGTGACTTCACCTTCACTGTTAACAACAGTACTCTCACGCTGCATCTTACTTTCTCACTTTGACAACTTCTCCCCACATATCAGTTTTTATAAGGCGCCAAAATTTGTGATGGCTGAAATGCAGATACCATTTCTAGTGCTTGCTGAAATATACGTGGTTTTTAGAGCTACCCGTGTTGAAGCTGCAGTGACTAGAACCCGAGCAATATTGGATTTTTAAGACTAATACCAGTACAATAAAAAACAAAATCTTCACTGTACAGCTGATACCGCATTAAAGAACAAGAGTCTGTATAGTGGTGTATCTATGCATCCCACATCTTCTCTGTTAGGGTTAATTAGTTAAGTTATTAACAATCATTAGTCATTAAAATGTGAATTCCTACAGTCTTAATAATGAGCTGAATAAGTGTTTGTACAGCGCTGACACACATCTTCACCTGGTGACATAGCTATTTATAGAAGCAGCATTTAAAGTTTCGATTGCGGGATGATGGGCATTTAGGATTCCCCTCGCTCTCCCTCCTCCCGTGGCCTGTCTGTCTCTGCTGCTGGCATATCGTAAACATTTCAGTCACACTTAGTTGCAGCGCTGGCTGATTTATTTAGCACTTCTCTGTATCAGCCTGTGCACAAAGCTGTCCTCTCTATCCCCACCTGTCAGCACAGCTCGCTTCAACTGCCTTCTAGCATGAATGTAGAAACGTACACTCACTCTTCTTCTGTCTTCAATTCATTGCTCTTCTGTCCTGCTCCCATTGTGTCCCACATTGCTCTTTCAGTCTCAGCGCCCTATCAGGAGCCCCTGTCCATCATACTTTCCTCTCAGCTGTTTGGACTCACACTGATGAATGGCACCCTCTTCACAGTGGGTTTTTTCGCCACACATGTTGCATTCTTTCTCTTGCCTGTGGCAAATGGAGAACAGATACTTCATATACTCAGGGTTCTTAAGCTTGTGATGAAGCAGGAACAGAACTTTGACTCTTTAAAGCATTTTAAAAGCACTTCTACTTAGTAGCACAATTTTGAAAAAAGATTATAGGTCATGTAAGCCCTCAAGTATGGCATCTGTTTTCCCCAAAGATCATTTGCAGCCAAGCCAAGAAGGAATCAACTTGGCAAATGGGTAGAAAATTTATCATGTAGGAAACAATTTGGGGGACCGAAACTGCCAAAATTGAAAATAAATCACTGTGTAAAGTAAAATGCCACCTAATGCACCAATATTTTCAAAACGAATGTAGACATTAGTTTTTATTAGTTTCATTAGTTTTATTTCTGAATGTGACACGGGCGGTATTTGCAAAGCCTGGGGTGCTTGGCGCCTAAGTGCAGATGACAGTCAGGACCGGTTCTCCGACCTAAAGGCACAGGGAACAAACCCTCTCGTCCACTGGGAGAGACCTCAATGTACAGGCAGCAAGCCGAGGGGATACTAGGATACCCACCCCAGCCCGCTGCCTCTCACCAGGGGCAACTCTAGACGAAGACAGAGTCCAGCTCCTCTCTAGGAGGCTGGTTCCAGAGCCCAAGCCCTGTGTTCAGGTGAGCCTGACTATATCTAGCCGATAACCTCAAGCACTACCTCAAGCTCCTTCCCCATCTGAGAGAGGTGACATTCCATATCCCAATTGCTAGTCTTGGTAGCCGGTGATCGGTCTGCCAGGACCTCTGCTCCTGGCTGCCACCCAACACACATAGCACCCAACCCCTACAGTGGCTCCTGTAGGTGATGGGCATATGCAGTAATGTGAAATAGTACGGTATGTAAATTCACAGATGTCTTATCTTATTCTTTAATTATGCTTGATAACAACCTACCTATTCAATCGCTCCATCACACTAGAGAAAAAATAGGACTGCAGCCTTGGTTGCTCACTAGTGTTGTGCGATATTGCAAATTTTGGGACAGTATTGCCAGTTCAATACTGTTACCTATGAAGGCAGTAGTATTTTATGACTGACGAGATGAATCATCATCAATTTGCAAATTCTGAACAGATTTTAATGATCACGGTGGTTAGCACTGTTGCCGCACAGCAAGAAGGTCCTGAGTTCAATTCCACCATCAGGCCGGGGTCTTTCTGTGTGGAGTTTGCATGTTCTCCCCGTGTTTGCGTGGGTTCTCTCCGGGTACTCCTCCCACCGTCCAAAGACATGCAGCTTGTGGGGATAGGTTAATTGGATAATCCAAATTGCCACTAGGTGTGAATGTGAGTGCGAATGGTTGTCTGTCTCTGTGTGTTAGCCCTGCGACAGACTGGCGACCTGTCCAGGGTGTACCCCGCCTCTCGCCCCATGACGGCTGGGATAGGCTCCAGCGACCCCCGCGACCCTGAAAAAGGATAAGCGGAAGTGAATGGATGGATGGATGGATAAATCAGAAGATGGGCCCATGTCCCTTTTTCAGGCTGTGCCTGGCCAGGCCCCCAGGAGTAAGGCCAGGCCACCAGGCGCTCGCCCTCGGGCACCCTCCCCGGGCCTGGCTCCAGGGCGGGGCCCCGGTAACCCTGTCCCAGGAAGGAATAGGCTTGACCGTGCGCTCATAGGGGTCTTTTGAATCGTTCTTTGTCTGGTACATCACCTAAAATCAGTTTGCCATGGGAGACTACAAGGGGGCAAAAGTCCCCCAGTCAACATTCCTGGGACACACAAACCCCTCCACCACAACGATAAGGTAGCGATTCACAGAGGGGAAAACTGGAGGCGTCATTCAAATTCTTTTATAACTTTTTTGTCTTTTTGGCTTGTGATTTCAACTTGCTAACTCTGTGCAAGTGCACAGGGTTAGCAGGAGAGTATGTAACTACAACTGTACAAATATACAAAAAGAACAATGAGAAAGTTTCTTGTGAGATTATCAAACGTGCATCATTGACACAATATTAATACTTCATTTTTAAATCAAAGTTATTTTGACACCCACTACTGACCCAATGCGCAATAGATAATATTCAAATACTGATAACAATATCGGCTCTAGCTACAACTAAATAATATTTTATCTACAATTTATACAATTTGAGTCTCTAATAAAACATTATTTGGTCTGTCACTGTCTGTATTTCCTCTACTTTTCTTTAGAGTATGTTTATCTATTTATATCAGTATATGGCGTATTTTTGGGGTCTTGCAAATGTCTTTTCTAGACGTCTTATTAAAGTCAATAACGTGGACCTGGTGGGAGAGAGTGTATAACAGAGATGCCTTCGGGCAACTTTTCTCCTTTAAGCCTTTGTGCCAAGAAATGTGCAGGTAGCCCTACATGCACGTATAACTTTTGTTTTTAGTTATCTGTTTTGTAAAATTACCTGCTGAGAGAAGGCAGGTCTTATCTGAGCTACCAGTGAAGCATGAAACTGGACCAAATGCAGATACTCTTATTGCACACCTGAGAGCAGCATGAGGCTGATAGTGTGTGTATTTGTGTGCTCTTGTGTGCTTTCACCTGATGTAATTGAAATTCGGAAAGGCATGACCCACTATATCCACAAACTAAACCATTAGTTGTGCAGCAGCGCGTGTCAGCCTCATATCCACTGACTGCAGTGTACCTGCAATAGAAAAAGAAACTCAATCTTCAATAAACTGGAAGGGCAGATCCCATTTTTCCTTTTCTTCTGGGACAGCTCCCAATAATCATCAAAACTGCATCGTTTTTTTTGAAAATGTAGTTTATCGATAATTCTGGCACAACAAGCCTTTAGTTGCAAGGCTTGTTGCTTAAATGGGCTCATCCATGACCAGTTTTCTGATTTGATCACCTGTATACGACTGTCATTGTGTGGAGAGCTCTCCCCTCAAAATACTGCCTTAAGGAGGTTTTTGGAGATCCACATGAAAAATCAGCTACTGATGGAGCTTTTCCAGAACAAAGTTCTGATTGTGGAACCACAGAATTAGAAACATGTCAGAAACCAACCCTCGCTTTCACTAATTTATGCCACGACTGCAGCAGCATCATAAAGATAGATGTTATACTTTTCTCTTTTCCTGCAGCAACAGTGGCGGCAGCAGCAAATGTAGGTCAGAGAAACTAAGGTAGTTGGCCGACCTCGTATTTGCAAGCTTTTAGCATCTTATTATGCAATCCTGCTGCTGTCAAACTGTGCAACCAGCTCTGCTATAGCCCACCAGGCACTTCATAGACAGTGGACAGAAATATGACCAGTAGTTGTTTTTTATAATGTGGATTCTATGTAACCCTCTGATGCATAGTGGTCACTGGAGTGGACAGCTACTAAAACGTACATATCTCTTTAATGCATTGGTTTCTATGGTGGAACTGCATATTAGCCTCTAGAGTGCTCTCTGCTGCCATGCTCCATTGAGGTCAATTCAGTGTTCAGTTAGTGCAACTGCAAGTAAATTTCCTCTGAATCAAAGATGGCAGACAAACTGTCACCCCTGCCGACCACTGCTGGCATATCCTGTCAATCCTTCTATGCTAAAAGAGCCCAACAGGTAAAAAAAATATGATGATATGCAGTAACATCTAGGGAAGGATATTATCTGTTTGGAATAAGAAATTGTTATGTCTAATATGTAGAAAACTACAATTAACCATGTGTCCACTGTAGTGGACATCATGCATTACCCACTATATTTTTTTAACATAAGTCATAAATTGTCTCACTGTTTTTCGGGACTGTTTTGGTTATTATTAAGCATATAATTGTTACATTTATAAGCTACTCATTTAAAATATATATTTCTGTGCAGATCAGCTGTAGTTTGAGTTACTATAATAATTATTTTATCATATTTTGTAGACTTCAAATGCAGCAAAGAATAAGGCAGCGTACAGAATAGTCCAGGAAATTCCATCCAGCTCCAGTGATGATGATTTCATTGATGAGTGCAGTGATGATGAGTTCAGTGATAAGTCCAGTGATGATGAGAGTGGCTGCCAGAGCAGAACAGAGACATAGGAACTACGGATGATGAAGACACAGACAGTCAGGATGCAGAAAGTGAGAACGATGAGGGGCAGGATGAAGAGGAAGGTCAGTATGATCAGGGAGCTGTGGGAGATGGGTACATGGCACCTGACCATACTCAAGCCCGCAAAAATATTTGGAAAGTCCAAGACAATGACTTGGTTGGAGACTTGCCTCCTTTTCTAGGAGAGTGGAAATTGAATGTGGAGGGGAAGGATCCCATAGATTTCTTCAGACATCTGTTTCCAGCAGATCTAATTGATAATATAACATACAACACCAACTTGTATGGGAAAGAACTGTCAGTAACAAGAGAAGAGATTCACCCTCCAGCAATGCAAAAGAGGAAGACCCAGTGGGACCCCACAACTCGTGAAGTGGAGAGCAGTCACCAAAGTAGCCTGTGAGGTCAGGTTTGCCACAGGATATCACTGGCCCCAACTGACCGAGGTGAAAAATGCAAACAGGTGCCATGATGTTGTGTGCACACGGAAGACCAAATACATCTGCATGCAATGCTGTGTGCCATTGTGCCCTGGATGCGTTGCAAACTTTCGCACAGCCTAGGTGTGATGAACATAGAACTGTTTGGAGATGCAGAGACTAAGATGTCAGTTTGTGTTTTCTTCCAGCATGCTACTAAGGGCTTGGTAATACTGTCCTGCATCGTTATAGAACTGTGTAGACTCAAAAATGTTTCTCTTGTTGGAGATAGTTTGCCATATTCAGGTGTAGGATTCACAGCTAGGACTGTTGATTGGTTTTGTTATTTACGTCTAAACATTGGGGCCTTATGAGTTGAAAGTTCCAAAAAAATTGCTGAGATGTTTTTCAAAGGATACAAGCAAACAAGTGTTTGTATATTTACAATAGAACACGAGGTAATTAATTTTTACAGTAAATTCACAGTATTTCATGCTAAGTGCTCAGGCGCATGTAGTCCACTGGAGTGGACAAGTTTATAACTTTATAAAAAAACATATTTTTGGAAAAAAAAGAGTTAAACATTTTTTTTCATGTCCTGAGAAGAATAAAAGCACTTAAGAAAAAAATCTTGACCAAGGCTTTCATAATTCATGCATCAGAGGGGTAAAGTAAGTTTGATGATATAATGTGAAATAGTATACTATGTAAATTCACAGATGTCTTATCTTACTCTTTAATTATTCTTGATAACAACCTGCCTGTTCAATCGCTCCATCACACTAGAGAAAAAATAGGACTGCACACAACACTAGTGGGCAACACTAGTTCAATACTGTTACCTATGAAGGCAATAGTATTTTATGACTTATGAGATGAATCATCATCAATTTGTAAATTCTGAACAGATTTTAATGATCACTAAATCACTGATTTTTACTGTCCACAATAATTAGTCAACGCAAAAACACACGTCAGCTTTTCATGTACTATACATGAAACACATTGGGTCAAGTTTTGCTGTTTAAATGTGCTATAGGCTATAAATAAAACAGTGACATAGCGCTGCTCAATTAATCAAATTTTAATCTAAATTACGATCTGGGCTTTCAACGATCATTAAAAATGACTGAGCCGATTATTAGCACCTCCCTCGAGCTTTACTCTCGCGCTGCTCCGTGTGGCAAATCGAGCGCACCTCTCTGCGTTTCGAACATGCCTCACAACAATTAAGAGGACCCGAGCTTCGGGAAAGCTAAGCAGAAGTTATTTGGGGAGGAGAGGATAATGGCTGCTGAAGAAAGAATGCCGTTGGTTGATGAGAGAGGTAAAAGAGCTTCAGTGGTGTGGAAACATTATGGGTTCGCGGAGTCAGACGTGGATCAAGTAGACATAATGTGTAAACTTTGCTACGGTGTCGTAGCTGCACCACAGAGCAACACTACAAATTTATTCAATCATTTGAAGACACAAGGCACAGACACAAAGTGACATACGATCAAACAATGAAGGAGCATAGAGAAAAACACTCAACAACACCTGCTTCATCCTCACAGACCTCCATTCACGCACGCTACCCTGTACAACGCCACTAAATATCCCATCAGCTCCCAGAGACACAAGGAGATAACAATTTTCAGTGAAAATAATCGTGATTATCATTTTTTCCATAATCGAGCAGACTTACAGTGACATTTATTTTATTTTTTTATCTCATAATTATCATTTAAAATAAAAACCATAGGCAACAGTTCCACACACCAACATCAATCCCTGTCCTGATGAGGACACGTTTTTCTTTTAGCGTTTCGGTATGAAGACAAAGCCAACAACACAAAGCAAAGTTGGTCCAAAATGGCTTCAGACAGTGATGAGCAGCCTGACTGCTCATAACTGCTTTTACTACCAGCTGAAGTTCAGCCTCTGGCTGCTGGGCTGGGCTTTCACTTGGCTCTATCATCACTCTGGGTCCCGGCTAATGTTGTGTTAGCATGCTGTCTGCCCAGGAAGCTTGCAAAAAGACAAAACTGTGTCATCAGTATAATACAGTTGTTTCTGTCCTGGGAGTGGTTTGCACTACTCACCACCACGCTCTTTTCCTTTTGTGTAATCAAGATAAAAATCCATGTCCACAACTGAAAGGCTGTAAACCACTGTTTGATGTTTTTTTTCTATTTCTATCCACTTGTGCAGATAACTGAAGAGCCTTTTCTAACTCTTTAACACGTTACAGCCAACACTGATCAGCAAACAGCAAACGCATTAACACCGTCTATAACATTATATAGTTAGCAATATGCTATAACCAGTTGATCTTCAGGCTGGCAATAGTGAGACACTCTCACTATTGCCAGCCTGAGCTACAAAGTGATATTACAACCATGTAAGGCATGCTTATCTCTGTGAAATCTGTTCATTGCAAGGTAAATGATGAGGTTAAGCACATTTGCATAGCTCTTTCAGGTAAATTGCAGCGTGGGTGAACTTTTAAAAACTGCCTTGGTAGTTCTAAACTTTTACAAAGTACTCCGAACAGCAGCTACTGTTGCCATTTGTCTATTCATTGCCATTTAAAACAGATGGTTCTGGACATCACTGCAAACTTTATTATTCATTGTTCACTTGAGAACTCTGGAAACTTGTTATCTTCACAGCTGCACCATTCAAACAAACTTTGTTTGTGTGGGATCTTTTGTGGAAGTTATTGTAATGGTGTAAAACTCAGCCTCACTACTGCAAATAAGATATAAGTAAGAATCAGATCCAGGGTCAGTTTGCATGTTCCACATAACTTTCTGACACACACTTTGGCCCACATGTTCTCCCGAGGCAGCCTGCCAGAAGTTAACAAAAAGGGTGTTTCGACATCCAAAGCCAAAGAAAACCTGATTCACGAGCTACTGGTACCGGGAGGTATTTGACTAACCAAATTACATCCTGATGTGAAAACAAAATAATGACTCTTTAATTTTGCTCTTGCATATATTTGTACAAGCCTCTCATAGCCTTTTGAGAGACTTGTACAAAACTTCATCACTTTGAAATTTGAACCAAAGAAGTGTAGTCGCACGCCTCTTTAGTCCAGCAAAGCCTCTGTTCTCTGTAAATGCCTGCTAGTGTGTGGCTACAGGCATCAAAATGACAACACACTTTCAGTCGTTGTAAACATTAATCATGTCGTGGCAATGAAAAATCAGGCCTCTCCTTACACTCAGTAAAAGAGTACATAGAGTACATAGGATTGAGTGTTTGTCTTGTAGCTCATTAGTTCTTTAAATTACATACCCCATGTTCTATTTGGATATATGTGACATGTTAGTGTGTACATGACGTTCTCACTGTATTTCTGTGTTATTTATTGTTGGCATTTGTGTCCCTGATGGCATTACGGTGTTGTTGGGGGTCCTAGCTGCCCCTGTGGTGCCACATTGCTTACAGTAAAGATTTTTCAGAATGAATCCATTTGTTGAGGAGTCTAGAGCTTCACATCTGTACGAGCGTGCCTGTCACCGTAGTGGCACTTATTTCCATGGTTACAGTGATCCAGGATGGCCTATGAAAGCTTGCCTCCTGCAGACATTGGTGTGTGCTCTCATTACAGCCCAGTGTGTGTCCTTTCCAGCTGAGAGATGGGTAAGGAAAAGAGTGACGGAGGGCAAAAGCAAAGCTTGTGGGAGAAAAAGGTCCTAGTAGTATGGGAGTAATAAAACAATAAAAACTTCTCAAGAGAGACTCTCGACACAACAATGGAGAACACAGATTGATGCTGAGAGATGAAGAAAATGAAACAGCAACTAAAGCTGTGATAGTCGTGATGGGGACTGTCACTGGGGATCCTTCCAGTTATTAGTGCTAATCACAATGAATTAAGGGTTTAAACCTAACAGCATTAAAAGCTGCATACTATGTGAATCATGTCATGTTCCCATGAGATTATTAATAATGCACCCAAAAGCATTTCCTCTGTTGTATATCTGGTGTGGTGTGATGCACAGCTGCACAGTAAATGTCGCAATATTTTCCAATATTTTTTCAGTAGAACTTTTCCTTCTAAAAGTAAATTTTTTTTGCACACCACCGCAGGTCGGTACCAGGACCCTTGGAGTGCCACAAGTCTCCATATGATTAAAGTCCTTCCACAAGTATGCCTGCCAACTTGACAAGTATTTGTTATTATTCTTGTAATGTTTCTGACCATATTAATATAAGAGCAGAGAAATCTGTGAACACTATAGGTCAATGAACATGCTGCATCCAAAAAACACCCCCAAAAAAGCTGTTACAGGTTGTTTCAACAGACTGAGATATACTGGTGGTGGCTACTATTACCACACATAGGTTATTTTATGACTTACTGGTCCATTACGCTAAACAGGATAAGACTGTCCACTATGGCCCTTATATAATATTAATAATAGGTTATAAGGCCTATGTTAGTCTAAACAAATGATCTTTAGCTGATAATTTAGCCTACACAGGCCAGTGTTAGCTCATATGTTATCTTTAACAAACAAGCTTAATCTGCTGCATAGTCTTATCCAGACATTTGACTCAGTAAGACAAGCCCCAGTTTAGCCCAACTAAAATAATGCTAGTACTAAACAGCTAACTATTAGGATAAACTTAAAGGTGCTGACTAACTTTATAATTTTAACTTTTTCCTGACAAATGCGTGGAAGGCACTACTTTGTTTGTCTTTTGTAATTTGCAGATGACTTTAGGTGATAAATCTGTAATCTCAGAAAATGTTAGTCTGGAATGATTTTACAGCACATATCTTAATAAGTTAAAAAAAAAACACAAGCTACTTGGGATTTTCTGTAATATACAATAATAAAAGTATACATAAAGTCTCAAATACACTTTCCCCCAATAATATTTGGTTAATTGTCCCTTAGTAGGTATTAGCGAAAGGCGACACTGTTGATAGCCATGAACAAGCTTCTGCTGGATGGATATGTGTTCATTTAAATTGGTTTGGGAAGGCCATTCCAGAAACTTAAGCCTAGATGACTTCATTCATGTCAAAACAAGTTTTGATGTGTGTTTACATCAGTGACTGTAGAAATCAGTCTACAGTCACTGGTCGAAACAGTGTCCAAATTTGGACCATCTAGTGCTTGATTTGAAGTTCAAAAACTGGGGGATAGCCCTCCTTCATTATTCCATCCACTTTGTGTAATGTACCAGTAGCCCCAGAGCATGATGCATGATGCTATTACCATATTTGCGAGATGGTGCAGTGTTCTTAGATTTAAAAACCTCTTCTTCTTTCAGATCCTGACAAAGTGGTGACACATCTGAATAACTTTTACTTACATAAAATGCTGAAACTAATGATCTTGGAATCTGCAGTTGTTTGGAAATAGCTCCAGAAGATTTCTACTGTACTCTTACTTAGATCTTCACTGAGTTTTTTGGACTTTTCTATTGTTCTGAGTATCGACCAACCCAGTTAAAAGAGATTGTAGCCACTACCACTTGCAAGTAAGCTTTTTAACCATTCTAAATACAAACGCTAACAAGACAGGCAAGGAGAACGAAGGAAGTAAACACACAGAAAGCCACACGAGGAGCTAACCATCAAAATAAAACAGGAAGTAAACTGTCACATGAATAAAATCAGAGAATGGAAAACAAGGCAGAGAAAATGATTCATAACTGAAACCACAGTGAGGAATCCAACGATACAAAAGATTTTACACCTCTTGAATCCATTTGAGGAAAAAAAATAGTCTCAGCACCTTTAGCAATACAAGGCAGGACTGAACTCATCAGAGATGGATTTTGTTTTGTTTGAATACTTTTTCTGGAGTGTCAGCAGTTATTAGGTTAGTTCTGTTTTTGATTAGCACTGTTTCTTCAAGTAATTGGCAGGTAGGCCAAGAAATCACAGCCCTGCATTCAGACTGTCTCAGGTTCTTAGACTGCTTTTGGATGTGCTTTGAACTTGGGTATCAGCTAGTCTTTTGACTTGGTTTTGAACTGGAATCATGATTTCAAACTTAAACTTGAAAATATGAATGCCGGACAGTTTATACTGTTAAGAGGCTAAAACTCTATTTTACGCTGGTTTTAGTTTTACTGGTTGGACTGGTTTTGGACTTAAATAATTTAGTACTTTAAGACTGGTTTTTGATCTGACTCTTGGAAAACTTGTCATAGTTCATCTTTAGGTGTCATTTTATTCTTTCTGAAGTTGACCCCAATAATGATGCTGGACTGATCAGATGTCTTTCCAATATGCTGCATGATCAATGAATGATCTGAGGTGTGTAAATTATGTGTACTACAGTATTATATGAGCAAAAAGTGAAGTTTTTAGAGGAAGTATATACTCTATAATTCAACCTTGACATAATAACATATCCTTTGTATTTTAAAAAATACAGAATAAATATCTTTGGGTAGTGACTAAAAGTATTTTTCAGAGTTACAGGGGATTTTGGTTTATACCAACACCCTGTGTGCTTTTCTGTATAGTACTTGAACCACAAAAGCTGTTTTGTGCTATAAGGGATTTCATTAATAAGAAGCACGAATCACACAAATACTCTGCACCTTAAACCACAGCATGTAACAAGGATGGGGTCATACTGAGGAACAGAGATGTGGATGGATGGACGAGAAAAAGCTGAGAACGAAGGAGTTGATGATTGACTAAGAAAAGATGGGTGGCAACACTGAGACAAGAGAGCTGGCGGGAAAGATACAGCTAGCCAGAAACAGATTATGATAAATGTCATTCTATTATTGCCTGAATAGAATTTAGGACAGCAGAGGGAGGGACGGCGAGACAGAGGAAGACTGAGAGAAATCGAGCAGCTGAAGCGAGAAGAAGTGTGTTGGCGGTTAGTAGAACGGTAAGTCCAGAAGTGTGTCAGGACATTTTGCAACACCTGTACACACACCGTGACACACTGCTTAGAGTGTTTCTCCTACTGTAAGAAGCAAAAAATGTTTGCTGTGAAAAAGTATTTGAGACAAGTTTAATATATACAACTCAATCCAAAGCCTGTGATCATTTTATAACCTTTCAGTGTAACTATAGCCAATGGGCAAACAGTTGGACACCAGTATATTTAAAGGCTTCAGATAAGAATTACTCTGAGGCTAATTAAGATTCCAAGGGGTACATAGGACTAGAAATTTCTTCATAGCAAGTCATCCAAACCACGCAGCAGCAGATTAATTACTAATCTCATGTTGTGGATCTTTGCTGTGCTAATGTGTTTACGTTATCTTAACAATAGCTCTGTTGATATATGTTTATTAAATCTCTCAATCAGGCATTCTAACTTCTCTAACTTTTCTCTGTTAAACTGAGTAAATCCTCTTCTTTTGATGCCTAGAATTTTATTGTAACACCTGAGTGAGCAGCTACACTGAACATATTGGAGATGAAAGAATTTTATCTCTCAGCAATGCTAGTGTTTGAGTTTGGGAACCAAATATGTTTGGACCGGGAAATGGCTAATGACATAAGACTTGTTGTAGTATTAATGAGGTAGTCTCCTTCTTGTCCTTGTTTTATGTGTTATATAAAGTGTTACAGTAGTTCCTATAAATGGAAGACGCTCATATTGAAATGAAAGTCCTGTGAACCACAAAGCTGTGGTAATCTTTCATTGTGCCGTCTGTTATTCTCTTATTTTATCAGCTACAATACATTTCACATTAAATGTTATATTTTGTTTGTACTTCACTGCATAGTAACAAGAGTTGTATATTGATATGTTATATGAGCTATGAGAGAGATTAGGGCTGGGCGAAATGGCCTAAAATTCATATCTCGATATTCTTTAGCTGGATGGCGATATACGATATATATCTCGATATTTTTTAAAGCCATAAAGTAAGAACAAAAAGAGAGTTCTTAGTCAGAGCTGTGTCCCAGATCTCACACAGACCCTTTTATTAACAATAACAAGAAAAAATTACTCAGAATTATCAGCATTTATTCAATGATAATTCTCCATAAATACAATAAAACAATGTTGTTTTTGTGCATAACAAAAAGCTCACAATTGTGCAGTCAAAATGTAAACTAAAAGACGTTGAGCATAATAACAAAGACAGATTTCGCAGCTGCTCTGTTCCCAAGTTCTACTGCGTGACCTTGAGTGTGAAATCCACTTCGTAACCATGTCTCTTACAGGTGCCATTTGTCGTCCTTATACGCACACAATACGGTAATATTACATTGAAGCACAGTATGTATCACTCTGCGAGGCTCCAGACTACGGTAGCCGTAATGCTCCAACAATCCATCCATGCGGTTAGGCTACGTTCACACTGAAGGTCTTAATGCTCAATTCCAATTTTTTGATCAAATCCAATTTTTTTGTCTGTCTACAAATAAAATGTGACAGCAAACGCGCTCTAGTGTGAACCCTCAAAGCAGCCCACATGTGCAAAAGAAGACGTCACACACAACGTGCTCTGTTTAGATCCAGACCAAACAGTATTGTTTGACTGATGGCCCTTAATTAGAGCTGGGCGATATGAGATTTTTTCATATCACGATATGTTTTTTTCATTTCAGGCGATAACGATATCTATCACGATATAAGCCAAATAACTATATTTGTAAGATTTAAATGTGCCGTTGCTCATAAGTAAAATGTGAAATAATCAGCAGCTTGTTTTTATTTAAATATTTATTTCCCATAATAAGTTCAACAGGGTAGATGTACTTAAGGAACATGAGACTTTTTCAGATAAATAAAGGCAAATATTGCAAACTACACAAAAGGCAGCCGCTAAAGCGTTTAAGTTTCAAAATAGAACAAACGAAACAGACTAAATTGTCAATTCCACTTAGAAACAAAATATTAATTCTAAAAATAAATCTTAGTTTGTTTTACAGAAGATCAGACAAAACTGACTAACTTTTGTCAATATCAAATAAACTGAGAACTAAAAGGAAATTCTCAATCTCTCCTTGTTGTATAGCTTAGCTTTTCAAACAGTTTTAACAGTTACTTTAGTCTGACAAAAGCCGAATGACGAATTAGCGCTTCCAGTCAGAGACTGAGGCTACGTCCACACGTACACGGGTATTTTTGAAAACGGAGATTTTCCGTTTTCGCTTTAAAAAATAATCCCGTCCACACATAAAGGCAGAAATGAAGGAAAACGCTGCTATGAACATGCCAAAGCAGCAGGTGGCGCTAGATTCCTAACCGTGCCGAAATGTTGGCCAATCAGAAGTCTAGAAGCCTCGGTGGGAAAAAGTAAACAAAGCTGGGGCATAGAAGCAGAACCGAGTCGTATGTGTGGAGGGACAGTAACTGTGTGTATATGTAAGCATTTAAACACTGCAGAGAGTAGAATTAACAGTAACAGTATTGTAGAAATTCATTTCACCGAAACAATAACGTGGCGCACAGTGTGACGCATGCTCCAGTTTATTGTATTTCCAGACTTGCTTTCGGCACAATTTACAGTGCACGCTACTCTGTTTTTTGTCAGACTTGAAATAGCCGAAATACCTTCACACTACGGAACTTCTATGGCTCTTCCGTTTGACAATCTCTCCGGCATTGGAACCATCATCTTTTTTCTCTTCGGTCACGCTCGGTTGATTTTTCTAGTCGGCACACTCATTTCCTCCATTACCCGCTGGCTGCTTCCCAAACAAACACACGTGCGGCTTGGCACTTGTGCTGTACGTAACAAGCCACGCGACGTGACGCTGCGGCTGTGATTGGTTCGGCTCTGCGCTACTTAATTTGGATTGGCTGACCTTTTTTTTTTTTTTTCTTTGAGGACAAGAGCGGCGAGGTCTATCGCGATAGCTTAATTTCTCTATCGAGTAAAAGTTATATCGCGATACATATCGTTATCGTTCTATCGCCCAGCTCTACCCTTAATATAAAGACTTGTTTGCAAAACATGCCGTAAAAGGTAGCAATGCCATGGATTTATTCCACCAGTCAGCCAACCACTGCAAAATTAGGAATACTTTAAACTGCACAGGTCAGCGTCTCCCTGCACGCCAACGAAAACTTAAATTAACCAGCTATGATACCTGTGACTGTTCTTGGTCAGTGGTTTTTATAGTCACTATCTAGACTCTTGTTTCTGTAATTTGAGGTCATGACAATTTTTATTTTACAACTTGTATATGTTATAAGCACAAAAGAGCACCTTTTTAATTTCAGTTGTTTTATTTTGTCCCGTGAACTCTTGCTCGATGTACTTTTTTATTGCTGTGATCTTTTGTTTGGTAAAGATCTGGTGTTGACCACAGAGACAGATGTCATTTCTGAAAAGCCTCTGTGTGCAACCGATGGTTTAAAAAAGTGGGTTAAATAAAAGTTTCAATTCATTCAGATATTTTGTATTCAAAGAAATTTAGGCACTATGTGATTGAAAATAACATTTATTTTTGGATGTTATTTAAACATATCGTGATATATATTGTGTATCATGATATAGCCCAAAAAATATCGCGATATTGGATTTCTTCATATCGCCTAGCCCTAATTGGAATGTCATGAGAGTAGAATCTAATAATGAATAATAGAATTTCATAGTAAAGGATGGAAACTCGAGAGCAATACAATAAACAACAAATACAAAATATTAAACATTATTGTGCAGCACGTAATATCGACAGCGCACAGTGTGCTTTGAGGTAGGAGCCAAAAAGGGTGTCGTGTACACCTGTGAGCATGAACGCGCTTGTTTTTAAAAGGTTCCTTCATGTAATGATCTGCTAGAGGGTGTGGGGAGCCACAGCCCCGTCCTCCAGGGCATGAAGCAGGTATGGAGGAGATCAAGACTCCAGACATCTAGAGGCCCTCAGAGCACAAGAGACCAAGGAAGACCAACAGAGGGGCAGCTGCACCACTATCCCAGAAAGAGCTGAGGAGAGTCCCAGATGAGGGGTCACTCAGCAGGAGTGAGCCGGTGTGTACCTGGGCGCCCACCCCCAGACACAAAGAACCACCAACCAGGGCGTCTGCCACCGGCAGGGGAAGTGGTGGGGGGAGATAGGCCTCCATACCTCAGAGGTCCTGAGATGTCCCCAGAGAGGTGGCGTCTGATACCCAACCTGACATATAGACACAGACATACAGGCACACACAGATACAAACATCCATTCCCACCGTCATGCTCTCATATGCACTTACTCCACACTCAACCAACGTGGAGACAGACATAGAGAGACACTGTACACACAATCACACTCCCCAAGCGTACTCTAAGAACCGGGTCTAGGTACCCTTGCCCCTGGAGGGGGAAACTGCACCCAGACCCAGGTGGTGTTACCCTTTTCCCTGCGGTGGGGAGAAGCAGACTGCCTCGACTCTGCAGCAGCAGGGAGGCTCCAGACCCCAGTCGGACGACCAACTCCTCCTCCTGGCCCCCCGCTCCAGCAGGTTGCAGAGAACGGGAGTGTGAGAAGACTCCAAACCTCCCTCCGCCCGCTCATATGTAGTGTTGATGCATGTGTGTTCTAAGGTGCATTTAAAACCCAGGAGGGCATGGAGCTACCTGCCAGAGAGCAGTAGGTAAGCGCATAGCCCCTCCTGATAGCCCTCAGTGTCTATGTGTATTTAAAACTGAGAGGTGGGCAATGATGCCAGGGGTGAGGTGTATACCCTGATGGTCTTTTGGAGCCCGTGTAGCGTGCCCACCCCCAAGATCCTATATGTATGTGTTATGAGAGTGTGAGTA
The DNA here is from genome assembly GCF_057381915.1 of Diplotaxodon limnothrissa. Classification (NCBI taxonomy): domain Eukaryota; kingdom Metazoa; phylum Chordata; class Actinopteri; order Cichliformes; family Cichlidae; genus Diplotaxodon; species Diplotaxodon limnothrissa. The sequence goes on from NC_140611.1 coordinate 14,473,161, forward strand.
ATGTGAATGTCTAAGTTGTGGGATAAAATTGAGGCACAGGCAGCCAGAAGGGGACAGCACATGCAGGGCCTGCACCCCAAGGCCCTGCATGTGTGGGTGATTGTGGTGGAGCGGGAAGAGGGAGGCAGCTGGAGATGGGGAGGGAAGGAAGGGAGGGGCAAGTGACCCCTCCCTGGGGCCAGCTCCCCCACTGACCCCAGTAGGCACCCCCATACTCCGCAACCCGCCAGGGAAAGGGGGCCCAGGATGGAAACTCTTAGTACAGAATGGATTGTCATGACACAGCAGAATCGACTGTAATGTCGTAGCATAGAATGGAGAGCTAAAATACAAATTCAAATTTGATAACACTAAATGGAATATCAGTATAGAATGGACTCTCATAATACCACCTGGAATGTCATAGTATAGAATGGAATGTCATGACGTAGAATCAAATTTTGTAATACAAATTGGAACGCCAACGAGGCAGCACGGTGGCACGGTGGTTAGCACTGTTGCCGCACATCAAGAAGGTCCTGAGTTCAATTCCAACATCAGGCCGGGGTCTTTCTGTGTGGAGTTTGCATGTTCTCCCCGTGTTTGCGTGGGTTCCCTCCGGGTACTCCAGCTTCCTCCCACCGTCCAAAGACATGCAGCTTGTGGGGATAGGTTAATTGGAAAATCCAAATTGCCATTAGGTGTGAATGTGCGAGTGAATGTGAGTGCGAATGGTTGTCTGTCCCTGTGTGTTGGCCCTGCGACAGACTGGCGACCTGTCCAGGGTGTACCCTGCCTCTCGCCCTATGACAGCTGGGATAGGCTCCAGCGCCCCCCGCGACCCTGAAAAGGATAAGCGGAAGCGAATGGATGGATGGATGGAAATTGGAACGCCATAACATAAATATTAATACTCCAAAAGTTGATTCTGTTCATCTGGACGTACCGTTTTGTGGGAGAAACGTTTCGTCACTCATCCAAGTGACTTCTTCAGTCTCAGCTGACTGCAGCTTATAAACAGTACATTTGCATAATGACTGAAACCAGCCCACTGAGGGAACAATGGGCTGGGAGGTCAGTTCCTTCATTATAATTATGCAAATTCTCATGACCATTGATCAACAACCACTGACCAAAACCCACTGATCAAAGACCACTGATCAATGGCCATGAGTACCATTCACAGAGAGTTGGGGAATGGCTGCAGTCACATCATTGTAAGATGGTGAAAGATGTACCCTTAGGCCCCCTCCTCGATTCAGAGATGGTCTTTCCCTTTTCACGTAAATGGCCTCCTTGACTCCGCGCTCAAACCAGCGTTCTTCCCTGTCCAGGATGTGTACATCCTCATCCTTGAAAGAGTGTCCACTGGCCTGTAGGTGTAACCTGGCCTGACGAGGTAGCTTTTCTGTGTTGTGCCATCCACTTCGCCAGAGGTTGATTGGTTTCCCCGATGTATAAATCCTGTATAAATATAATCCAGAATCAACTTTTGGAGCTTTACTTTCCTGGATGATTGAGCATGCATCAAGACATAAATATTAAATTATTTATATTTTTATGCTTTTTAAACTATATGAATGTATTCAACTCGTCTCTCATCTTATTTTTTATGGAATAGAATGTGAGTATAGAATTTAATGTAACAGTACAGAAGGTAATGTCATAATACAAAATGAATGCTTTAGTATAGAATGAAATGTCAAAGCAATGCAGTATGGCATCATACTCCAAGGATTTTATTTATGTACCCTGTCTCCCACCAGTGGGAGGGTTTGCTAGTATAAATAAGAAGAATGATGAAAAACATAAAGAGAATAGGCGTTTGCAAGACTTGCTTGTTGCTGAACTTGCATGCTCGCTATGCAGGCTTTTTTGGTCTATCTGAAGAAAGTGAAACTCGGCCAACAAGCTAAATATGTCTAAAGGAAACAAAGTTATGTTGGTAGTTGACATTAGGTGAGCTGAGATGTGTGTTAACTGGTACTGACTTGAGGTTCTGTGTGCTTGATTAAAAATAGAAAACAGTGAAAGTAAGACACAGAAGACTTGCCCAGCTGTGAGGCCCTCACCATGCTGCCAGCATGGGCTAACTGCAAGACGATTGTGTATGTGTGTTGGAGGAGGCACAGGACAGGAGGCACAGGACAGGTTTTCCAGCTAAAGAGTCAAGCTAAGCTAACACTTACATATATATATATACTAACTAGCATGCTCTATGGAACACTACAGTTGTTTTTATTCTTAAGAAAAAATAAACATTATGTAACGTAATTGGCTTATGTAACAAAGTGAAGTCGCTACACATAGAAATAAGTATGCCTACACACACACACACACACACACACACACACACACACACACACACACACACACACACACACAGACACACACATTTACTTAGACAAATGCACATGAGAAACAAATGCAGGTCGCATGGTCATATGAAGAAGAGGTAAACATACGCGTTCACACTGAGACATAAACACATTTAAAATAAACAGGAGCTCTATTACGTGCAGCACTTATGCATTTATGTCATTTTCATAGTAAGCAACAGGCCTGCGCACACACACATTGTGACCCCAGCAGCCCACCGGATATCTTTGTGTGTTTGTGTTGCTGTTGAAAGCAACATGGGAATACTGTCTGGTTAGTCTGATTCCCACACACACAGACTATGGGAGCAAATTCATGTCAATGAGCATGACTCTTGATTTTGCCTGTGCGCTCTTTGCAAGGTTTCTGTTCAAGAGGACGTTATACATCATTCACAATTATATCTGCTTGCCTGGACATGCGTCTTCCTCTGTGTGGACATAAGCCTGGTTGCCTACCTCTAAATAGCTCAGTGAAGGGGTTAAAGTGAATCACCAGTAATCCTTGAAGCTTTTCTGTTGCAAAGGCCAAACATATTTAAAAATGTTAAATCTTGGTTTGTCTGACTGTGCCTGAATAATCCTATGTAAGGTGCTGCAGAGCACTAGACTAAATGCATGCAACGTTGTGCTGCTAAAGTGAAACACAGCTGTGATGACGATGTGACGTAAGGTACTTTCTATTTACGAAACCGATGTGCGACTCTGCTAATGTCAGGTGAAATAAAAACGAAACGTGTTACTCACTCTACTGCATTTACTATGTAGGGTGTGGTGGATGAGTCACTGCTATAAATACATTAATGAGAACTGGATACCAGAGCTTAACAATAGGTCAGTTGAATGAAAACTGTTCTCTTGGCACAAATGGGAACAGCTGCGCATGCTCATTAGTGTTATCCCAAATGTTACTGCCACCGGTTTCTGCTTGGCCAGTAGACTTTATGTTTTCATAACAACGTGAATATAAAATGCACTTAATTAAACCTTGATTCAATTAAATTCAATTTTTTATATAGTAGTCAGATCACAACAGTAGCCATTACAAGGAGCTTTATATTTTAAGATAAAGACCCTACAATACTACGCCCAAAGACAACCCACCATGAGCAAGCACTTTGGCGATAGTGGGAAGGAAAAACTCCCTTTTAATAGGAAGAAACTTCTGGCAGAACCAGGCTCAGGGAGTGGCAGCCATATCTGTGACGGGCTGGAGATGACGGGAGGAAGACAAGACAAAAGACAGAGATTAATAATAACTCATAATTAAATTCAGAGTGGTGTATAAACACATGGTGAGTGAAAAGCGGTGAGAAAAGGAGAAGTGCTCAGTGCATCATGGGAAACCCCCGTCTTTGCAGCAATCTAAGGGAGGAGGTCTCTTGATCCAGTCCTAACTATAAGCCTAACCCTTAAAAAAGAAAATCTTAATCCTAATCTTAAAAATAAAGAGGGTAGAGTCTTATCCAAAGATACTTTGGACAGTGACAGCTAGACCCAAATGGGTAAATGAATGGGTAACATAGTTACTACAAATGGGCAAAACAATAACTACAGAGAATAAAAGATGTTTTTTGTTTGAGACTGTAAATAGTTTGATTTCCACTGTAAGGCGGGACATTTTAACATCAGGATGTCGTGGTATTAACTGCAGTTTTTGGCACTTCTGATTCTATAATCCACAAAGATTCATATCTACATTGTACTGTATTAACTGTTTGTCCCTTTGAAAACTGGTCCAGTTTGCTGGTGGGTCATGTTTACACTCTCCAAGCATAAGGAAATACTTTTAATTCATCCTGACCAAACTGGTTTCATAAAAGGTAGGCACTCATCAACAAACACACGTAGATTACTTAATTTAATAGACTACTCACACAGGAAAAACATTGAAACCACAATATTATCTCCAGATGCAGAAAAAGCGTTTGACAGAGTTAACTGGAAAATTTTATTTGCAACTTTACACAAATTTGGTTTTGGAAACTCTTTCATAAACTGGCTAAGAATATTATATAATTCTCCAACAGCTTGTGTCAGAACAAATGACCAAACATCCTCCAGCTTCTGTCTCCTGAGGGGCACCAAGCAGGGATGCCCACTCTCCCCTTCACTGTTTACAATTTATTTATCGAACCACTAGCAGCAGCACTTAGACAAGCTACAACAATTAAGGGCATAAAATGTAAGAACGTAGAACATAAAACCAGTCTCTATGCGGATGATGTGTTGCTTTTTCTCCAAAACTTACAAATCAACCTTTCTGAGGTAATTACTCTAATAAACTGGTTTTCAAGAGTTTCAGATTATTCAATTAACTGGTCAAAATCTACAGTTCTTCCAATTAACTGCTCCTTCCATAATTCTTCTTCTGCCCCACTACAATCTGGAAATATTAAATATTTAGGTATTAATGTCTCTCCTAAGCTTTCAGACTTAACTAAATTAAACCACACCCCACTTCTAAAGAAAGTAGAAGGCGATCTGACTAGATGGAAATCTCTACCCATATCACTCATGGGAAGGGTCGCCACTATAAAAATGATGATCTTGCCAAAAGTAAATTACTTATTTTTAATGATCCCAAACAAACCATCACAAGATTGGTTCAGATCTCTGGATTCGTATATTTCTAAATTCCTTTGGAAAGATAAACCCCCGCGTATCAGCTTAAAACGCTACAAACCAAGGATAAAGGAGGATTAGATCTGCCTAATTTTTATTTATTTATTTTTCCTTTTGCCTGTCCCGTTTGGCTCTTTTGCCATCAGAATTGTTGTCTAAAGGCAAAGAAAGATGCCCAACGGATTTACTTTACCAAATTGACCATCCCGGCCTTGCCGTAATGGTCCATTTGATTCACCTTTTATTGTTTATTTTATTTTCACTTACTGAATACGGGACAGACTTGACTGGGGGAAAGAAGGGGAGAAAGAAAGAGGGAAAGAGAAACAGCTGAGAAGAGGGACGGGGGAGAAGGGCAAAAGACAAAAACCAACAGAACGGGCAGAAAAAAAGACTGTCCCAGAAAGAGCTGAGGAGAGTCCCAGATGAGGGGTCACTCAGCAGCCGCGGAGCAGAAGCCAGGGGGAGTTGCAGTGACACGCCCGTGAGCTCCGCCGGCAGCCAGCCGTGCCTGAGTGACCGAGCCCCAGGCCGAGAGGCCGGGGGCACCCCACCTCCGAAGTGGCCCGAGCGAGCCCCAGGCTCCAGGCCCCGATAAGCGGCTGGCAAGGAGTGAGCCGGTGTGTACCTGGACGCCCATCCCCAGACACAAAGAACCACCAATGCACCGATGTCTGAGGGAGTCCGCCACTGGCAGGGGAAGTGGTGGTAGGGGGAGATAGGCTGATAACAATTAGTTCAATCAACGCGGAGTTGCTTTAACCCCAAGTTAAGCGCGCGCACGAGGATACATAAAGCCCTGATTAGTGGAGCACAGATTAAGCGAGTCACCATGGAGACGGAGGGAAAGAAGGCGCGGTCAATGTATTTTACAGCGCTTGAGGCTGAAATTCTGATGGCAGTATAGGGCTTTGGAGCGTGATGTCACGGGGGTGGGCGATAACATGCAAATTTTGCGGAAAAAAAGGTAACACAGCCTCAGCTGCAAAAGAAAGGGAGCATGCATGGCAAAACATTGCCGACAGAGTCAATGCATGAGTGTTAATTTAAACATTGATCTAGGGATTTCCACCCATTTAACACGTTATTTTATTATATTTTATTTTATTTTTTATTTCATACATTTTATTTTGTGATGTGATGTGAGCGCAGGTGCAACCCAACAGGCCCCAAACGTTCCTGGCAGCAAGTAAAAATGAAATATAAAAATATAGTCCAAACAGGTAAGGTGTAATTGTATTATGAGCCATAGTGCTTGGTCTGTTTGTCCGATGTAAATCAATTGCAGTTAGAGGCTACATTAATTTCCCCTCTGTAAGCACTTATTGAAATTATCTGAGCACATTACAAGTACATATTTGCTTACTCTGTATGCTCAAATGTGACCCGTTATAGCCAACAGAAAAAAAGCGGAGGCCTGAAAAACAGGTGGGGGTCCTCCACCACCACCACTCACAGAGGCTGAGCAGTTGGCTTCCACATTTGTGATAATGTTGGCAGCATCACATATGATCTTCACAGTGCAGAGAACACAAATTAGCATCCATTACTATAATGAAATAATTTGTTAGTTTGAAATGCTACAGGGAACTATGTACCTGTACATTAATGCTGTGGAAAGACTTCCTGTTCACATAGTCTCCTTCATTTACTGAAGGAGCAATGATTGGAATGTGAGTGCCATCTATACAGCCAATCACGCCTGGGAACCGTGGGAATAAATGTAAAATTTAAGTAGTAGTTCAAGTATCACCACATCATGAATTAAGTTTTGTTCATCCTGATACCTGCAATTTTGTGGCATCCCTCTTTGATAAATCTTGTGGGTCTATGACCGGGGAACACCACAAACGAGTACAGGAGACGTTTCAGTGCAACTGTAACATTCCTGACTGCCCGACAGACGGTAGCCTTGGAAACGTGCTCAGCGTCACCAATATTATACAGAAAGCTCCCGTTTGCAAAAAACCGAAGTGCAATACAAATAATATGTACAGAACTGAGAGAATGTCCGCGATGTGTCACATGAGCAATATTAGGCCTGAGGATGTTATTCAAATAAATTATAGATTGTGCTGAAAAACGGTAACGTTCACACAGGAAATCATCAGGAAATGATAAAATGTCCAAACGCGCTCTAATCACTCTCTCCCGGCGGAGAGCTCTGCGGAGAATTTGGGCTTCAACATCTACTGGCTCTTCAAGGAAGGGACACGCCATGTCTGACACTTCCTACAGTCAGGTTTCCGACAAAGAGGCGGAGAAAGTCAGGGTTAGTTGAAGTAAACCTGCTAGGGGGCAGGTTAGCTTCACGGAGTGTGTTGTCATAGTAACTCGCTCAGAATTAATCTAAACTCGCTTTGTGAAACCGAAAACCCAGAGTTTTCGTTAACTCAGGGTATACTTACTCAGATTTTGCTCTAAACCGGCTTCCTGAAACAGGGCCCAGGCAATTACATCCATGCTCTTTGGTTCTGTCCACCAGTGCAGATGTTTTGGCGCGGGATATGTGAAGACTTATCAAAGTGTCTGAAATGTAAAATTCCAACCTCCCCTTTAGTGTGCTTGTTGGGCAAAATTGGATGATGTCACTACAGAAACTAATGCAGTCCACATGATTTTTACTGCCCTATGCATCGCCAAGAAAACGGTCCTCATGAACTGGAAAAATAAAAATAATCTTAATTCTAGCCAATATAGAAACCATCTAATAGATCACATTAGTCTCGAGACAGCCTCTGCCACCACATTAGATCACTCCCTCTGGGCTCCTTTGATCGGCTCCATCACCTAGCGGGGGTGGGGGGTTGTGGTTTGGTCCCGCCTTCGCCATTGTGGTTGATGTGAAGGTTGGGACGGGCTTAGGGCGTCTGGAGAATCCCTAGGGACGTTATCCCTGGAGGGCTTAACCCAGGGGTTTTGGACATAACCTGGTTAGTGGCTCTGGTTGCTCTTAGAGGTTGTTCTCCTCGTGGCTGTGTGCAGTAGGGCTGGGGGAGGGTCTGCGCTGGCGGACGTAGGTTACTGGCCTGGTAGCCTGGCTGCCCCTGAGTGGATCCGGGGCAGGCGTGGGGGCTTGGGGTTCGGGGGTGCTTCGCCTCCGTGCTAGGGCTCTGGCTGGGCCTTGGGGGCTTCGGTCCTCGTTGGTGTGTCGCCGAGGTTGTGGGCGGGTGGGTGCACGGGGGCTCAGCCCTGGTGCATCGGCCTAACTGGGGGCTCTTCAACTGGCAGGGAGGTTGTTCCATCCTTGCAGGAGTCCACTCTGCAGGTGGGGGAGCATCATAGGAGAGGTGGAGAATAAACTTAACCTGTGTGTCTATTGTCTTGTGCAGTCTGGGAGATGATTGAATGTTAGGGTGGGTACAGTTTCCTCTGCGGTGGGGTCGGGTGGGCTGCCCTGGGTCCTGTGGGGCTGGGCGGTCCTGCTGCCATAGGCCCCGGTTAGGGCTGGGCCATATTATACCGTTCACGGTAATACCGGTATAATGTTAGGCAACGATAGGAAAATGAAATATCGCGATAGAATGGGAGTAAAACGCGCATGCGCAGTGCCTTTGTTTTCATACGCACATGGCCGATTGTTGAGTGAAACAGATGAACCAGAATTGGTTTGTAAAAATGGTGCAACTTCAGTGATGTGGAACTGGTTTGGTGTTTGTCCATCAGATACACGACAAAGCACATTTTTTTGCAGAACATGCAAGCGGCCGTTGTTATTGTCATATTTGTCGGACTAAGATGCTCTTAAATCTGGGAGTAATCTGGGTCCTAAACTCCGTATGCTTCAGGTCAAACAACACTGCAGCATCACTTAGAGTTAAAAACTGTCTAAATTCTTTCATCTTTAATAAAACGATCAGCATTGCTGCTTTACCAGGTGTAACTATGAAGTTTAACTTCCAGGCATCCATGAAAACTAAAGTTATTACATTTAACGGAGTTAGACGTTAGCAGGAAGCTAGCGGAAGTTAGCTCGCTAGTTTCGCTAGTTACCTAAGCATGATATAGCATGTTCTGACTGAGAGATTTCTGAAAAAAATCAAACGTACAGTTCTGCTATCACTTCCAACATAAATGAAGACAGGAAACTAAACAGCAGTGACGTTTGTAGGGTTACTGAAGTTGGGCTAGCTGGTATACAATGATGTGCTACGTGATCGCTAGCGACACAGCTATGTTAGCATAACATAAACAGTGAAGCTGGAGGACGAACACTAACACTTTTCCACTTATAAAAGTTAACGTGAAGGTTCTTCATGGTTAGAGACAAATGCAATCGCATGGCAGGATGTTGTAAACGGACCAAACTTCAGTCAGGAGAACAACTGAGATAATCCATCCACAATATGAGGTTAGTCATTAATAGACTGCAACAACATGGGAATAGAGCAGCTGCCAGAGAATTCAACATTAATGAATCAATGGTACAGAAGTGGAGGAAGCAAGAAGAATGAGTTTAATAAAGTTTGATTTATCTGACTGCTTTGTTTCGCTTAATGTGTCTTATAATCCCGTGCACCTTATGGTCCGAAAAATACATACTGCACACTGCAGTTTAATGTTGCAAAGCACCTCTTTTTAACTTCAGTGGATATTATACATGGTTATGCTCAGGATATGTCAGCCCATTTCTACTGGAAATGCCTTTTGGTTAAACTTTCAGCAAGGAATTTGCATTTGCACTGTTACATTTTTATAAAGCTTTAATGTACATAAAAACCAGCTTCTTGTTTAAGTGAAAATAAATGGAAGGTTGTCTTTTTGCGCTAGTAATGTTGTGGAGTTGTATTTTGTCTCGCATCAATTATATCGTCGGTTATATCGTTATCGCAAATTTTCAAATATATATCGTGATAAATATTTTTGGCCATATCGCCCTGCTCTAGCCCCGGTCTGGATGGGCCTGGGCTCCCTTGCCTTGGTGGGTGCCGGAGGATGGGGGTGCCTACTGGGGTCAGCGGGGGAGCTGGCCCCAGGGAGGCATCTTGCCCCTGTCTTCTTTTCCTCCCCATCGCCGGCTGCCTCCCTCTTCCCGCTCCAACACACCCACCCACACAAGTAGGGCCTAGGGTGTGGGTGTGTCCCCAGGATGCAAGGGAGGCATTCCCCCCCCTCTGTCCCCTTCTGGCTGCCTGTGCCTCAATTTTATTCCACAACTTAGACATCAACATTACTCACACTCTCATAACATATACATATAGGGCCTTGAGGGTGGGCATGTTAACGGCGTCCAGTGGACGGTCTGTGTATTCAACCCCACCTCTGGCGCTGGTGCCCACCTCTCAATTTTAAATCCATGTAGACATTGAGGGTTCTCATGCTAACACCTGCTGCTCTCTGGCAGCAGCACCATGCTCGCCCGTGTTTTAAATGAACCTTAGAACAACACACAGCAACACTACACATGAGCGAGAGGAGGGAGGTTTGGGGTCTTCACACACCCCCGTTCTCTGCTGGCCATCGGGGCGGGGGGGCTGGGAGGAGGTGTTGGCCGTAGTAAATCCATTGGGTATCCTTGTTGGTCTTCAGACAACAATTCTGACGGCTAAAGAACCAAATGGGGCAGGCAAAAAAATAAAGGGAAAAAAATAAAGAAATACTGCCTAGACCAGATTATAGTTCAGATTTGGAACTCTCTTCTAATTAATCATGGCAACGTCAGAAGAAAAAAATACTTTCTGTGCTTAATACATTTGAAAAACAACAGATGTCAAAGCCAATTTAGGGTTTAATGTCCCTGAAATACAATGAAGAAATTTGTGACACAAAACTTGAAATATAAATTAAGAAGCTCCTTTTAGATCAGAGATGTTGAACTCCAGGCCTCGAGGGCCGGTGTCCTGGGTCAACACACCTGAATCAAATGAATCATTACCAGGCCTCTGGAGAACTTCAAGACATGTTGAGCAGTCATTTGGCATTTAAATCAGCTGTGTTGGATCAAGGACACATCTAAAACCTGCAGGACAGCGGCCCTCGAGGCCTGGAGTTCGACACCCCTGTTTAGGTACAAGATTTAAAAATACAAAACATGGAAATATTTAATACAAGTACTTTCTTTATTATGTATTGTAGCAGAGGTGTTAGATAAATTGATGCTTTTATGAGGTCATTTAGGACACCATATTATAAGTGTAGGAGTGTGAATGATGGTAGGAGTGCGAGATTTCATATTCAAGCTTTTCTTGACAGCTTACAGCTCAATATGAACATACAGTACATTATGTTCACCTAACAATTCATCAGCTGTCATTGCCTGATAGCTGACACGGTGCACACGGCTTTAAGCTTCTTTCATCTTTTGTCTTTTGTTTCTGGTGGATACTCGTTAAATGATAATTCTGAACAAATGCTAAAAAGCCGCAGGTATGATCCTTGGCCTAGGTCATACCTGCGGCTTTCAGACCTGAGCCTGTGTGTCACTGCTGAGTAAAACAAAACTGAACCTTGAGACTGTTTGAGACAACTGGATGCAAAGTTCAGTTCTTTGCAGGATGGTAAAGACAAGCTCTGAGCTGAAAGAGGGATATCCTGACTGTAATCATTTAAATGGAGTCAGATTTTAATTGTTGGATTTTTGACATTTTTGCTGACAAGAAAACCCCCCCACCAACAATAGAAGATTAACCGGTTTATGTCCCACAATATCTTCACGGACCGGCCTTTAAGGTGTCGTGGATAAATACAACAAAATAAAACCAGTACCAGTACAAAAAAATGAAGATTTATTCATAACACACGGGAAAAGACCCAGCGAAACCGAGTTAACGATAAAAATGATAAAAAAATAATGATAAAAAAACGATAAAACCCCTGAAAACCATCAATTTCACACCTGAGCCTCAACTTTCGCTGCACAACTCACGGACCAGCCCAGGGGTTGGGGGCCGCTGATCTAGAATATTATCAGTGACAAAAAATGTTTAACCCGTCTGATTGCTAAGACATCATTGGTGATAACCCAACCCGAACCTCAGGCAATCAAAATATATAATTGTTTTTATTGCCAAAATTAACATCATATCTCTATAGTCTGCATCTACATTGCACCTCCACTGATTAGGCCAAGTAATGCAGCTGTCTTTCCCCAATGTCTCAAAAGAAGAGGTTTGTCAGAAAACACTGATACAGGAAGTCTCCTCCATCATCAGTCCAGGATGAGATCTGAAAAAATGACACCTCGTCCTTTATTATGTTTCTTCTGAAACTAACAAATTTATGCTTTTAAAAATAAAATATTAGTCTTGCCATTTTGTTTCCTCCTGAGACCTTCATCCCAGTCTTTCTCTTGTTTTGCTTGTTTCTGAGTCCAGCTGCTTCCTGTTTCTCTTCAACTCTCTTAAGGCCATTTTCTTTTTTTCCCTTTTACTTTTACTAAATAACAGAAAGGCTGTCCTCTCATTACTCTCCTGCTCATCCTCCAAGGCCTCGCCTTACTCATGTTTTTTGTCTTCACGGTGTAGTTGGTGTATTGAGTGTAATTTTCTTGTCAAGCAGATTTGTCCCCTATAAATAGGGATTTAGATGTGATTCAGTTCTAATTCTGAAAATCTCTTTCTGTGTTCTGTACAATTTGGTTAATATGTTGCTGTGTATCCAGCAGCAGCTCAGCTGTGAGGAAATCCTGTTGTTTCATGGAGGGTTTATTGCATTCTACATAATTTCTATCCATCTGCCTCACTTGGATTTCATGTATTTCACTCTTTCTTTTTAAATGATCGCAGGCTTCACTTGTTTAACTTTGATATAAAAAGAATTTCTAACCATCTCCCCTTCAGAAACACAAGCAAACAACTACGGTGGCCCTGAGAGTTCAAAACACAACAGAAGTAGAAAAACCCCCCAAAACAACAGAAGTGTTTTTTGGTGCCTGTTTGCTTTGTTCCTGTTTAGCAAGAACACACACACATGTAAACATACACATAATGTCAACAATGTATATGTAACGTAGCTATTCTTAGGAGATAATCTGCTTGCAGGGCTAACACAGAGAGACCATTCTCGTCCACGTTCACAGTTATGAGCAATACTCCAGCCCGTCAGTTCAAACCCAGGACCTTCTCACTGTGAGGCAGCATATCTAACCACAGCACCACTGTGCAGCGTGACCTTTTAGTTATAATTTTGACCTAAATTCATTGCACCAAATGCAAGGCATACAGTTTTGTACTAAAAAAGGCAAAAACTTTATTCATTGCTGTTGCTATTTTTAGTTTGCTACGACTTGTTCGTGTGCTTCAGTAAAGCAGGATCTCCTCCAGTCTGTCAAAATAGCAAGTCTTCAACTTGCTTTTGTGGAAAAAGGACGACAGTGCAGGGAGACAAATCTGAAGAGTGGGGCAGGTGGTGAGTGGTGGCGGTGTGTGGCGTTGCCAAAACACTTCTGTGATTGTGAATATAATGGCATGTACTACATTTCAGGTCATTACCGCTCAACACAAAACAGTGTGTTCATGCTCACATTCACACACAACCCTGTTTCTGTTAAAAGAAATCTTGATCTGATGCAGCTCTTTCTGGCTTCTACAACTATAAGCTGAGTGGCGAGGCTTGATTTGAATGTCGGGTCAGTTTGACATAAAGGTTGGATGTCTGTGATGAAACCACAGACACACAGCTGTGAGTAATAACAACAACAAGATTTGCAGAACAGTCTAAAAATAGAATCCACAGTGGAAGCAATCGCGAGGTGCACAAGAAGACAACCTTGAAGAGAAGGTCATCCAAAGCACATCTGGCTTATGATCTTTTGGGGGTTGGTGTCCCAAACCTTTATCAGTGTAGCTCATATATACAGTACAATTTGTGCCTATGCAGTTCCACAAAACATAATTCTTTGGCAGACAGGAATGCACTCTTATGCTCAGACGTGAATTGAGTGGGTTCACACGTAGAGAGGGCTGGTTTTAAAGCTCGAGGGAATTATTTATCTGCTGTGTAAAGAAACAAAGCCATCACGACTCTGACTCTGGGAACCCACGCAAGTATGACGTGAGAACAGGGCTGGTCATAAAACAGATCAATTCAAATCAATTCTATTTGATTTTCATAGCATCAAACAGTATTGTGCTGTTAGTCTTTTCAAAGTCTAAAGACCACATAAAAAACACAAAATAGAAACATAGCTGTGGCCTCTGGAGAAAACGCTCGGTGGCAGTGGGGAAGAAAGACTTTTGACTTGAAAGTGCTGTTTTCTGTAGTACACATCAGTGCAGCCTAAATACACAAGTTTAGTTGCGGAAATCCTCTCGGGCTCAGCCACTCACACAGGAAATGGGTGTGACACTGGGGTGTTGTACACTTAACAGTAGTGCACACACAAATTACTTTCCTCCTCCTGATTGTTCACACACACACACAGACACACAAAAGAAAGACTGGGAGCATTTCAATTTCACTATCCCATCCAGTGTCCTTCACCTGAGGTTGCTAGGCAGCAGCTGACATCATATTTAAATTAAAAGGAGCAACAGCAATTGTTTTCTATAAGCGTGCGTGTGTGTGTGTGCGTGCAATCCAGTCACTGCTCTGACATGTCACTGTGTGTACACTGGGTTTGGAGGGCGTTGCATAACTGCTGTCTGGGGCAGTGCTGGACTTGTCTGTCAGACGCACTGTTTGACTGTCTGCTGTGGAGCCTTCTGCAGACATCAGTGCTGCTTTAGGAGTTTCCTCCAGCTCACACAGACATTTGCTACACACACACACATACTATTCTCTATAGTTGTGACGGCACAAATTTAGATCCTCTCACATTAAAACAGAGCAGACCCCTTTTAGACGTTGAGCCTGATTAGTTAATCAAAAGTCAATTTCAAATACAATTTTGGCTTTCGATGATTATGAAGACAGAATAATAGGGATAAAATGATTGTTCTGATTCAGTTTTGCTACAAGGCATCATTTTGTCCACTTTGTGTTATAAAGCAAGCTTCTCCTTAACAGCTCAAACTCACTTGATTCAATTTAGTTTTATTTATAGAGCACCAAATCACAACAACAGTTGCCTCAAGGGACTTGATATTGCAAGGTAAAGACCCTACAATAATACAAAGAACACCCCAACAATCATATGACCCACTATGAGCAAGCACCTTGGCGACAGTGGGAAGGAAAAACTCCCTTTTAACAGGAAGAAATGACACTATGGCAGAACCAGGCTCAGGGAGGGGCGGCTATCTGCTGCAACCAGTGGGGGGTGAGTGGATGAGGACAGGACAAAAGACATGCTGTGGAAGAGAGACAGAGTCAATAATAACAAATAATAAAATCCAAAGAGTTGTATAAACACATAGTGAGAGAAAAAGGTGACTGAAGAAGAAACAATCAATGCATCATGGGAATCCCCTAGCAGCCTTGAGCTAATGCAGCACAACTAAGGGAGGATCACCTGTTTCCAGCCCTAACTATATGCTTAAACTATATGCTTTATGCTTGCTGTCTAGTTCAGTAGGAGCTAAAAAAGAAAGGCTACAGAAAAGCACTCAATCCAAAGCTCTGTCTGGTATGAATGGGTAAATGTGGCAAGTTGCATAAAATGCTCTGAGTGCTCAGGTAGAGTAGAAAATGGTAAATGTCCTGTATTTGTATAGCGCTTTACTTAGAAAAGTGCTGCATAAAAAGCAGTCTATTTACTATTCTATGAAATCCCCTTTGTTCAGTAACTAGGTGATAACTTGTTAATTAATATTTGAATAGCTGAATAATACAGTGAGCTCACTGGTTGCACCATCCGCTCCGAGCTCCCTGACCTGCACTCAATCTACAGCAGGCGGTGCTGGACCAAGGCCAGGAAGATCGTGAAGGACCTCAGCCATCCCAACAACAGACTGTTCTCTCTGTTGAGGTCAGGAAAGCGATTCCGCTCCCTGAAGACCAACACAGAGAGACTGAGGAGGAGCTTCTTCCCGCAGGCGATACGGTCTCTCAATCACACCACCACACAGTACTGACCCACACATATAGTTCTTACACACACACTGGACATTCTGGACTTTGTTTTCACTTCATCACTTAATCACTTTAAGCATATCTGCACTGCACAAGACATAATGTGGATTGCACAACACTGGCCACTATATTCTTCATTTCCAGTTAATACTTGTACAGCTGCTGTTATTGTGTGTATATATATATTTATTTATTTATATTTCTTCATACATTCTTATATAGTTCTATATTGTGTATTGTGTATTTTGTTGTACAGTTATTTTATTTTCAACTTTAATTTATATATTTTATCTTATTCTTTCCCAGTTAAATTTACCCTTCATTCTAATTTGTGTTGTACAGTTATTTCATTTTTAACCTTAATTTATATTTTATTCCTTCCTAGTTAAATTTACCCTTTTTAATTTTTCATATTTATTTCCTATCTTATTCATAGCCTTTTATTTTTTAGGTCACGAGCAGTTGTCTAAGCATTTCACTGCATATCGTACTGCGTATGACTGTGTACATGACAAATAAAATTTGAATTTGAATTTGAAAATTTAAATTTAAATTTAAATTTATAGAAAAGGAAGATGAAGCGTTGTTTCCCTACAAATTTCTACAAAACCAGGCTTCTTTTTGCAACCATAGATCCCCCTACTGGAAGTGAGACAGAATGCAAGTTTAACCTCCTAAGACCCGAGCTCTTCCATGGCATATATTTTTAATTTATCTTTGATATTTGGCCATATTGGGACCCAATGAATGTAAAAAAAGGCAGCACGGTGGCACGGTGGTTAGCACTGTTGCCGCACAGCAAGAAGGTCCTGAGTTCAATTCCACCATCAGGCCGGGGTCTTTCTGTGTGGAGTTTGCATGTTCTCCCCGTGTTTGCGTGGGTTCCCTCCAGGTACTCCGGCTTCCTCCCACCGTCCAAAGACATGCAGCTTGTGGGGATAGGTTAATTGATTAATCCAAATTGTCACTAGGTGTGAATGTTCGAATGAATGTGAGTGCAAATGGTTGTCTGTCCTTGTGTGTTGGCCCTGCGACAGACTGGCGACCTGTCCAGGGTGTACCCCGCCTCTCGCCCTATGACAGCTGGGATAGGCTCCAGCGCCCCCCGCGACCCTGAAAAGGACAAGCGGAAGCGAATGGATGGATGGATGAATGTAAAAACAAAGAATTACCAGATTTTTTTATTTTTTTTAACCTGATTTTTGTTTTTAAGAAAAATGAGAGCCACATATGAGGACATTTGTTTAAAATTTTGATAGAAGAGTGGCAGTATAATGTCCTCGTGATTGGATATCAGGCCCTTGTAGAGCAAAAATTAGTATTTTGGTCTAGACAACCCAAAATATGTGGGCGCCAGGTCCTTGGCTTTTTCACTTTTCCAGACGTAGCTGACATAGAGTTTATGGGTAGACAGGTAATGATATGTAATTCTGAATCGTGAAGTAGTTAAATCTATAGTTGTATATTTAAAAATGACTTTCTTAGCCTAATTTTGTGAAAAACATAATCTGTTAAACTGCATAAAGGGAAAGGTGGTCGATGACGATACCACATACTGATATGTAGTGTCATATTTTGTGGTTCACAGATCTAAAGAAGTATTATATCCTATTATTTTAACTATATATATATATGGGAAAACTGCCTTTTTGACACTTATCTCCCATCTAAATTAAGCCTTTTCTTCTTCTGGCAAGCATATTTGCATTTGTCAAGTCCAGGATAAGCGTTATTTCCAAAGGGCCCCTTAAGGTAGGGACACACATATTTGATGGATTTAATATGATTTGGTAAATACAAATTGGCGAAATCTAATCTAGTCTGCTGACAAAAGTCATATTTTGTGTGATATTTAAAAGACTTATTTTCCTCCTGAAAAAGTCATTGACATCAATGACCCAACATGTCCCTTTTGTTGCTAGGCAACTCTACTTGGAATCAGTTTTTTTTAACAAAAGACTAAAGTGCTGTTCCCGAGGTACCTCTACTGTCCTACATGCGTCTTTGCCTTCTCTGACCTCACCTTCATTATAATTATAACTCCAGACCTGTAAAATTCCAAGACTTTATGCTTCCCAGGAGCTTTAATGTTGACAAAATCAGTCCACAGACATACTGAGAGACAACAGACATATAAATTGCCATTTTTTAAAACTCTGTATGTAGTTTCCTTTACTGATGGTGTTTCTAAAACGCGTTCACTAAACGCTGATCTCTAACGATGATGGTGACTCAGTTTGAAGGACACAGTGTTCATGTTTCCCAAAAAGAATTTCAAACTTTTAAATGATCGCAGAACCAGTTTTGATGAACATTGACACAAAGAAGACAGTGGCATTATTGGATCCTGTTCACATAGGGGCGATCGTGGCTCAAGAGTTGGGAGTTCGCCTTGTAATTGGAAGGTTGCCGGTTGGACAGTCTCGGTCGTTGTGTCCTTGGGCAAGACACTTCACCCGTTGCCTACTGGTGGTGGTCAGAGGGCCCGGTGGCGCCAGTGTCCGGCAGCCTCGCCTCTGTCAGTGCACCCCAGGGTGGCTGTGGCTACAATGTAGCTTGCCATCACCAGTGTGTGAATGTGTGTGTGAATGGGTGGATGACTGGATGTGTAAAGTGATTTGGGGTCCTTAGGGACTAGTAAGGCCCTATACAAATACAGGCCATTTACCATTCTTCTTTGCATGGCATGTTAGAGCTTGAACCTGCATTTGTGGATGACATGGTGAACTGTGTTCTCTGACACTGATTTCTTGGCGTGTTCCTGAGCTCATCCAGTGATTTTCATGACAGAATTATGTCAAATGGTCAAATGTCCTCTCTGTGATGGTTTTCCAAGAATGGTCCATGCAAAATCAGAAAGGCCTCATGATAAGTGCATATATATTGTTCAGATTTATTATGCATCAGGATAAACCACCTGAGATGTTCTGACTTGGTGCGGTAGCTTTTATAGTCAATTATTTAAAATAAGTTTTCCCTCATCTTCTTTTTCTTCTTCCATCCTCCTACTCCCCTCGTTGTTTCTCTGAAAGATTCATCAAGCCATTTACCAAACATCATCTTTTCAGAGGATGCCATCCGACTGTGTCC
Source organism: Diplotaxodon limnothrissa (assembly GCF_057381915.1). Classification (NCBI taxonomy): domain Eukaryota; kingdom Metazoa; phylum Chordata; class Actinopteri; order Cichliformes; family Cichlidae; genus Diplotaxodon; species Diplotaxodon limnothrissa. Next base: position 14,492,183 of record NC_140611.1, read on the forward strand.
CTTGCTTTGACCCCATCTTCATGTTTATGTCTCTGGGGAGCATTGAGATGGGTGAATGCTTCTGTTTTTAAATATGAATGTGCTTTGTGTTTATTAGCATGACCACTTCTTCTTTCTTTGAGGTAAAATCTTCTAATTTTCCCTTTTACTTCTGTAATTCTTTCATTTGTTTTATTTCGCTAAATGGTTGAGCTCGAATTTTTCAGCTTCCCATCTGCTCTTCTTTTTGTTCTTCTCTCCCTCCTCCTTTTCCTTCTGTTGCGTCTCCATCCTCTTGATCTCAGCTCCAGCTTAATCTTTTGTCCCTCATCTCTCTCTGTGTCTCTCTGTCTCTTGCATTCTGAGTGTGTGTGTGTGTGTATGTGTGTGTGTTTATCTGTGCATGCGTGTGCACATTCGTAGATATCAGCTGGTTGTGAGGCCCACCAGAGAAGCCAGGAAGCTTTAAGCTGTTACATAACAAATTCTTCTTGACTTGGAAGTGTGTCATTGCTTTGGATAAGGGCCTTGTGCGGCCACTGCCTTAAGACCCTTCCAGACCTCCCTTGATAGTACTAATGTCTGGATGAAGGGACGATGGAAGACAAAAGAAGGGTAGGGATTAAGGGCAAGCAACAGAAAAGGATGGGAGTGATGGAACAAGTCAAGAAACGAGGGAAGAGAGAGAGAGAATAAAACAACCTGAGGTGATCGACAACAAGCAAGAGAGAGCGAGGAGGTGCATCACTTAGAAGGTCAAACGCTGGTGGGAGTTAAGAGAAATTGAAGGAATGGAGATGAAGCAGCAAAAAGGCAGAGAGGCAGGTTTAGAGGTGAAACTGGGAAATCGCCTAGACTCAAAGGAGAGGTTGCCTTTCTGCCTGTCTGAGTGGGTTTGGTATGTCCTCTCGTGCCACAGTGCTTTAATTTATGTGCTGTGTTGCAGAATGCAGAGACAGGAGGTGTGTCGGCACAGGAGAAACAACAGACACTCCAATCGGTTGTCTGCTTTTTACTGTACTGGGCAAGATTATGCTCCTTTGGTGCACTGAGAATATTTTACATGATGCCAAAACTATCACACTGTAACACTGCAAGGGAATAAAAAATAGTTGTTCCTGTTGACTAGTAATCAGTTAATTGTAACAGTGGGTGAGCAGCAGATGAGCAGTTCTTTCAGAGCAGCAGGCTTTGTTTATTCTGGCTTGGTTTCTGGATTTCTTGTTTTCCTGACACTTTCCAGCTCAGGTTGAGAGTCCAAGGTTTGTGACACAGTAGATACATCAATGAACAATGTGCCCAGAAGAAATCAACTGGAATTGTCCTGTAATAATGTGTTTTGCCAACTTAGAGCAGAGTTTGTTTTAACGAGACAGGCACATCCCGAATAATGCTAAAGAGATGCTAAAGAGACAGAAGGTGGAACGTTTTTATATATATGAAGAAGAAAATGTCTGAAATTATTCACTTATTTGAACTTAAAATGACAAATAGAAACATTACTGTAAAAGTCAACATAAAGCTGAATCCACGACTGAAATGGTCATGTTTCCATGCTCAAGCAGTTGACATATTCAAGTATCACAGTTTAACCAGTGGCTTTTATTTATTGTGTGTTTGTGTGTGTGTGTGTGAGCCTTTTTGTATCTATAGAAGTAATCAGTCAAGGTGAGGACGAAAGTGTTGTTGAAATCCATCAGAGATTCCCTTCGTTAAACAAGCGCAGACAGCCAGAGAGTAGCCAGACCCTCTTAATGGTCTCTGTGTGTGCAGACCTGTGGTGCAAAGGGCTTTGATTGAAATGTCTCCATCAACTCTCCTGCCCTTCACAATCATCCAAACAGTAAGATGCTTCAACAACAGCCGAGCTGGACAGGGGTCGAGGTTGCTGTGAGTAACCAGGTTAATGCAGGAAGTCAGAGAATGCGTTGCATTGCAATAAAATGCTGTGATTAACTACAGCCTGCAATTACATGCAGGTCCTCGGTAATTAGATCTCACCCTAATCCTAGTCATTTATTTACGCAACAGTGAGAAGCCTTGCAGTTCATGACTGAGTAGCAGAAACACATTTTAACAGTTTAATGAAGTTCAGTCACAGAGAGTTGCATACAACGAGCCAGACTTGAACACACACAGCTACACTCACGGCTGACACATCAAAGACAAAGGAAGAGGACAGAACTATTGATATACTGAGCAAGCCAGTTATACAGGAAATAAAACAAGTCCAAAGAAGACATATCAAAGTAAAACAAGAAACAACTAAACGTGGAGTGAGTAAGACCTGCACTGAACATAAAGGCAGAGAACACTGCAGGACAAAGACATAAACACAGCAAGAGGAACAGACAGGAAACACTGAGAGAACTAAATACACGAGACTACGACTCCACTCCAAACTCTGAAGTTTAATGAACAACAAGAATTGAAAATTAACACTAGAACATTTTGCTCCATCCCTACCCGACAAGATGGGCTCTTCGGTTCTCAGAAAAGGTTTCCTTGTGATTCCATGTACCTGTCTGAAAACTGAGAAGGAAACTGTTCCAAACCGCTCTCTCGTCATGTCCTTGTCTCTGTGGCCTCAACTTAAAACTCATCTATTTACACAGGCATTCAGGCGGTGCTTGAATTATGTGTTGTTTTGCTCGATTTGAGTGTGTCCAAGTTTCAGGTTTCAAGTTTTATTGTCACGTACAGATAAACAGTGTAGCCACATTTACCCATAATGAAATTCTTTGGCTCGTGCTCCTCAGCTTTACACGAGCATATAAAAGTGTGCAGTTATATTAAGAAGAAAATAACAGAAAATAGCAGTAATAATAATAATAATGATAATAATAATAATGATGATGATAAAAGAGAAAAAAGTATTAAATATTTAGAGAATTTAAAACAAGTTGGTATTTACAGGTTGTGCAAATTGCGCTATTTGACATTGATACTTCTATGAAGAATTTTTTTTAGATGTTTATTCTTTTGATTGCTTTTTTAAAGACAAAGAATGCTTACTTACCAAAACACCTCAAAAGACACCCAACAGTCCATAAAAACAGACACCTGTACTTAAATAATACAATGAAACAGACGCTGAAGTTTACCATTCTGAAAAGACATCGAAATAGAATCCGAAATTCTTCAAAAAAACATGTCATACATCAGTTTTTTGCTGCCATTCATGTAAATATAATTCCAGAGCTTAATGGGAATATTTGGTCTGCGTCCTGGATTTAAGTTTTGATATTTTAAGATGTCCCCTTGGTTTTTTTTGGTAGGAAAAAATTACAGACAAATTAAAAAGTTTAAAAATATATTTTTCAAATTATTCAATTAAATTATTATTTCAAATTGCAGCTTTATTAAAGAATAATTCCTGCTTATTTGGCCACATTTGCATGCACATGCTTTCTGTGCATGCAAAATTTGCAAAATTCTAAATTTGAATCCCCCCAAAATACACACACACACACACACACACACACACACACACACACACACACACACACACACACACACACACACACACACACACACACACACACACTAGCTAAACCATAATTATTATCCACATGGTCACAATACCCAGGTCACTTACCCAGGTGTTGTTGGAGCCTCTTTGTACTTGCATTGTCAAAAGCCTGAAACGTATGCTCTGTCAGACTCACTGTCATTTTTACCAGTCAGAGATGTTTGTAAGGCATTTATAATGATTAAAATGGAGCTGACTGTGTTGTTTGCCAAAGTGTGCAGCACAGAATCCTTACTGTGCAGGAAACAACAAATATTAGCTTAACACTGGTAGGAATCAGAATTCTAACACCTTTGATTTTGTGACTCACCCAAACACAGTTGTGGGTATGTACTGAAATATCTGCACACACTCCCACCCACATACTCAAACACAGGCACTTCTGGTCACGGACATCAATTAATCATTCTGGTTTTTTACAACTCCCTCAGAGTGCTAATCAGATTTTTATCATCTTCGACTCTTTCACCACCTTCACACTCCATCTCTTTCTCTGCACTCTCTGTCCGTATCATCTTTCAATAAGTTTCGCCAGCGCTCCAAATACAATTTAGCAAAAAAAAAATCACAGTGAACAAGACTCATGAGCTCAGGGAAAAAAGACCTGCAGAGATGTGGGAGAAGGTGCCAAAGCCTTTGTAAACTATAAAGCCTGATACTGTTTACAAACTGTAATATTTCTGCATGAATATTGTCAAGAAAAAGTGACAGTTGAGGCTCTTTCATCTTGTCAACACATCTGCCTGACATTGAGCTGCTTAGATAAGTTTAAGGTGTCTTCTCCTTTTGTTTCAAATGCTCTGTAGAGCAGTTTGTGGCCTACAGAGCTCTCTTCATACACCACTCGATATTCCTTCTCCACCAGTCTTATTGGACCCATGGTTACAGTTGCACATATTGTTGAAAATATGATATTATGACAGAAGTGTTAAGACTTTAAGCTTAATGTCGGACACACACAGACAGATGACAAGTAATACCTGAATCCTTAAGCTGTCGTTTTCTGTAGGAGCGTTCTGCTGCTGGTAAATGTGGCCTTAGGCAGATTCTTTACAAAAGATTTCCCTCATCAAGCTCATGTCTTACTATGATGTAGCAGCTCAGAGATCAAGGAAGCATTTCATCTCTTCTGTTCTAGTTATCATAGCAGACCTAATTTTCCTATCACTGAAAAATACATGAATGGTTAACTAAATACACATTAGGAATGGCAGTTATTAGTGGAGGTGTGTGATGTGGCCTCAGAATTATATCACAATATTTAAAGGAATAATGTGATAATGTTGTTAGAATAGTGAACAAAGAACACTGAACATCTTATCTGCTTTTCCGTCCTTCTTTTCTAGTGATCTGCCACTGAAGACAAACTACCTAATTCAAAATGTGAATCTGATGCCATGCATAATAATGCAGTAGTAACGACACAGCATAGGTCAAACACAAGCAGAAAAATAGTTAAGAAGGCAGTTGCAAAGGAAACGTAATGTAAGTAAAGTATAACATGGCTGCTTAGCACTTTAGTATACCAATAGCTAAATAATGTCACCTTGTAACTCTTCAGTAACCTGTCACATGATAAAATGTAAGTGGACAAATATTTTCTACCTGGCTTTAAGCAGCTTCTTAATCAGCTGCTTAAAGCCATGTAACCACATCAGTAATTTCCATCCCCCGTCTGCTTTTCCTGTCACACGGAGCGCAACTGGCGAGTTCTCCAGCAGTGCTTAGTTGAGTCGCTCATCACCAACCAGTAGTATCGCCTCCTCGCGTTCCATCAACACCTGGTTGTACTTGACGCTGTTATTTGTGGTTTTTAAAGCAGCAGTTATTGTGCGCTACAAAATGTAAAAGTTTAGCATTGTGACATCGTGTTTGGACATTTTTACAGCATGTAAAAATTGATGCTGATATTATTGTGATTGATGTGAAATGGCACATCACTAATTGCTATCATACACCATTATGTCCAAAATGGCACATTACAAACATAACTCTGAAATTTGAAACCACTGCTTCAAAGATAAAGGTCATTGCATATAGACATGAGAATATTCCGACTGTTGACCTTTATGCTGTTTCTGTCCTCACTTATTGAGGATAATGACTGGAGCTTTGGACGGATGTGTTAGACAGTGCTGAGGTTGTTTTTGGACAATCCCTACTTCCTGTACAAGGAGTGATATGTACAGAAGTAAGGAGTACATTTATCAGCAAAATAAAAAACAATGAAGAAACAAAGTCTTCTGGAAACTATTCTGATCTTTTTCTCAATGTTGCTATTTATGACACACAATTATAATATGACAGATCAGCACTGGCCTAACCATGGCCAACACGCACTTTTGTAATAAACACATGTACAGGCTGCATTTTCTCACATCATTAAACAAAAAAGACTTACATTATATTCAAACCAGTGGCCTGCAGGGACTCACTGAAAGGCACGCAAAGACAGTTGTGTCTGTAGTTGCTGTCCTGAGAAAAACAGAAACAGTTGCTCATGAGCTCAGGAACAGAAGCCTCTTGATTTGAAACATGACATTAAAATATTCTAATAACAAAGTAAATGGCTGAATTAAAAAGCTTGGCCAGCGTGTGACATGGTTAACTGTGTTAACTTAAATAAAGGGAGAGAGATTGCTTTCTTTTGGTATTCTTCACTGACGTATATTTTTTACATTTTACTCGATGAGCTCTGCTGGGCTTGCGGTGCTGGAATGTGACTGCATTTTCTATCGTGAATAAAATTTGGGCTTATGTGATTTACAAATAATTGCGTTCTGTTTTTATTCACATTTTACGCAGCTGTTGAAATCAGGTTGTTAATGCTTTGGTAGTGGCTGTTTTAGCTTTGCCTTTTAAAACTACATTTTTAAAAGGGAATAACTTACTAAAAACAAGCCTCGGTTGTCTGCAACTATTTAAACTCAGTCAACTAGAACATTGGCAAATGTATTTATACAAATCTAAGAGGTCAGCAGTTTTACTTTGCATTCATGGAGCTCATTGATCTTAATTTGGATACATATTGGAAAGTGTTACAGCTTGACTTTAAGTGCAACACAGTGGAACAGTTGCGGGTCATTGTGACACACAGCAAATTGCGGGTTGCAGTGGATGTAAGACTGTGGACGCACTGGCAGCACAGTAATCTATTTTGATAATCTCCTGCCAGTGTGCTGAGGGATAATTAGCCAGATCGTGCCATCAGATTGGGGCTGGATTTATGCAAGTGCCAGGTGTTGTCTGGTCAGTGTTTGTGTCTCTGTGTGTGCAAGACACAGAGCTTTATAAATGAGGCTAACAATTTAGTCAATATATGGAAACACTGAAGCAGTCTGCAGGCACAGCATAGGCATTGATGAATGGCACTTTGTATGCGTTTGAGTGTTTTAAAAGGAAATTCATGTTAATGTCCAAGGTCATTCAACACAGAAGGTCGCTGTGCAGGAGAGAGAACTTGAATGAAGGCTGTTGTTTCTTTTAGTGGTTTGTAAAGTTGCAGGGATTGATTACTGCCTCCACCTTTGTTTGGTTCACAAATCATTAAATGTTACATATAAGACGGTAACATGAGTGACATGAGTTATTGTGGGGGGTTCAAATATTTTCTATCACAAAAACCCCCTTGAGTTTATTGATTAAACATGCACTAAGCCTAACATCATATTGGTTCTCCAGCTCTTCTGGGACGACACCAAGACATCGCCAGACCAGCTGGAGACATAATCTCTCCACTGGTCACACCTGGCCTCCTCCCAGTTGGACATGCCCAAACACCTCGCCTAGGGTTTGTTCTGGAGACATCTTGCTCAGATGCCAAAACCACCTCAGCTGGAGGCTTTAGATGTGGAGGAGCAGTGAGCCCCACTTGAATGACTTGCCTGTGCCCCATACAATGTACAGTTGCGGGAACATTAGTTTTTATCCAGATTGGAAAAGCCAAACATGGAGTCATTAATTCTTACACAGGTTTCATACTGACCTTTTGCCAGCCAAATCTTTACACTGGAAACCACATTACAGACCCACAAGAATAAAAGTCTAAATATACCATCAGTGCCACTAGTCTGTGTACTTGTCAGACCAAAATATGTTTAATATATTCCATACCTATTGCGTTTAACTTAACTTATGGAATGCACTTTAGGTTTATTTACATCGTATAGAGCTTCCTGTACGTTTGCCTGTCGAGTAGGAGAAGACAGTTCATGTTTTTTTTTTTAAACATTTCGTTTAGTAGTTCTGTGATTTTGCTCAAGAAGATTACAATTAAAATCATAAGTTAGTTTTGTTATTAATACCAGCTTGTGCTTTGTAGTTCTCCTTTCACATGCTACAGCGCTCTTGTTGTTTTCCTTTTACTGACTCAACATAACAGTGCCCTCTGGTCATCAAACCAGCTTAATGCAAAATTGTTTTCCCAATTTGGTGTGGGAATAAACGTGACATGCCTGCATTCCCTCTGGGATAAACTGTAACACTGCTAGAAAGACCTTGTTGTCTGCCATAGAGTAAATGCTTTTAGCTGGTTTCAGACCGGTGGCAAGATTAATGAAAAAGATGAGGTCGTTGAATCATACCATATCTAGTTTGGCTACAGCGATCCAAATTTGTGTGTTATAAAAATAGAAGTAACAGTTAAGTAACAGTTTTGAGCAGCTTTGTAGAACAGACGAAAAGTGACATTTAACCCGCCATTATACAAACAATCCACACAGCACTTTTACATATACAGTGAACACAAAAGAATTATGGTTACAGAGCAATAACTCCAGAATGACACAATTAAAGTTTAGTATTTTTATTAAAAAAATAAACCCATTAATTATACTCATCAGGCATTAGCAGAATGTACTCTTCCCCAGAGGCTGCATTAATATTTTAAGGAAATATAACAAAGTAAGACATAATACAACACGACCAGCGGCTACGCAGATTAGCCCTCAGCTGTTAGCCTCCTCCTGGGAAGGATTCCTGTGTTATGCCTTTATGCTGATGCAGCTCTAATGTCAGGCAATTTTGCTGTTCATACCGTGCTAACATTTATGTTTGAAAATATTTGTTGAGTATTGCAGCATCGACAGCGATCAACTCGAAGGAAAATGACGACGGAGGCAAAAATGTCCTTAATATTTTGGGAACTTTATTCCTCATTAACACGCGGCAAAACTTTTCTCATAGGTGCCGTATCTATTTCTCTTCTTCTTCTGTTTTAGGAACGTACAATGAAACAGTGCCTCCTTGTGGTGAGCACTAAAATACTGTCTCTGTTAAACCACAGTAACCATAATGCAGTTAAACACTGTACAACATGAGTACACACAATGAATATCTTAACACCCCCTCTTGTACTCAGGTTGCTGGAATCAAAGAAAAGTTGTACAATAAACGATAAACAGTTGTACAATCTCTACCACACTTCCTTTTTTCTTTTTCTCTCCTTTTTTCTTTTAAGCACCAAACATAACGTTAGCAAACTTAGCAAGTTTTAGCTTAGAAACAGGTTTGGTCATAACATCTGCAACCATTTCTTCAGTGGTGCAATATAACAGACACATTTTCTCTTCATTTACAATGGACCTTACAAAATGATATTTAATGTCCACATGTTTGCACCTCTGTCGGCTCACAGGGTTTTTAGCCAGGGCAATTGTTCCCTGGTTGTCCTCGTACACTATTGTTTGAGTGTAGCTGTAGTCATCTATACCTTTCAAAAGCTGTTCTAAATATATACACTCTTGCATTGTGGAAGCCAGAGCCATATACTCTGCTTCACAGGTGGAGAGCGCCACAGTGGGCTGTTTCTTGGTCTTCCATGAAACCAAAGAACTGTTGTTACCTAGGCGTACACAGTACCCAGTAGTGCTGCGTCGATCGGCAGTGTCACCTGCCCAGTCAGCATCACTGTAGGCCACTAGATCCAAATTCTCATCTGTGTTTCTTCTAAAACACAACTTCTTATCCTTGGACCCTTTGAGATATCTCAACACGTGTTTCACAGTTCCCCACTGTTCTTCTGTGGGTTCATGGAAATGTTGTGACAACTTGCTTACCACAAAACTCAGGTCAGGGCGGGTACCTGATGCGAGGTATATAAGACTGCCTACAGCCTCTCTATACATCCTCACATCTCTTATCTTAGTAGCACCTTCTGTGTAACACAACTTCTGATCACAGGGAGTTCCTCTGGGTTTACAGTTCTGCATGTTAAGATAAGATAAGATAAGATAACTCTTTATTGTCATTGCACAGTCATACATAGTACAGTAGTACAATGAAATTGGAAAAACTGTCCTACGTCGGCACTACATATAACACAACACGACACGATATGACACATCACAACGTAACAAACAACACAACACAGTATATTAACTTAGTATAAAAAAGAAGAATAAGTGTATGTGTATTGCACACTGTTATTATTGCACATTAATTATTATTGCACCTTGTTATAAATATAAATATTATTGTTATCGTTTTAAACATTGTTACCTCCCCCTAAAAAGTCCAGGGAGGTATCCAGTCAGGTCAGCTATTTACATTGATCAGGGCTATTGCCCTGTTGTAAAAGCTGTCCTTGAGTCTATTTGTTCGGGACCTCAGCAGCCTGAACCTCCTGCCAGACGGCAGCAGCTTAAACACCCGGTGTCCTGGGTGTGTGCAGTCCCGTAGGATGCTGCGTGCCCTCTTGAGACAGCGAGTGCTGTACAGGTCCTTCAGGGAGGGAAGAGGATGTCCAATGATTTTTTGGGCCATGTTGATGACCCTCTGGAGTGCCTTTCTGTGTGCTGTGGTGCAGCTGGAGAACCACACACCGATGCAATATGTCAGCACACTTTCAATGGAGCAGCGGTAGAAGACGGTCAGCAGCTCCTTCTTCAGGTCCATTTTTCTGAGGATTCTCAGAAAGTGGAGACGCTGTTGGGCCTTCTTTAAGACCGCAGAGGTGTTAGAGCTCCATTGGAGGTCTGTGTCTATGTGCACACCCAGAAACTTGAAACTGGAGACCCTTTCCACGCACTTTCCACTGATGTTAAACCTCATCAGTATCTTGTTGACATAGGTTTCTTGTGACATTGTTACACATCCATCAGACTGAGTGAAATCAATACCCAGAAAATGCTTAAGTCTGCCCAAGTCTTTCATCTTAAATTTGACTGAAAGCATTTCTTTCGCATCCTTCATTACCTTTTCATTGCCAGCAGCAATTATCAGGTCGTCCACCCAGATGATCATAATCACCTTACCATCTTTTGTCTCTTTGGTATAAACACAGTGGTCTGCTGGGTTTTGCCTGAAACTGTTCGCTGTTAGGTATTCATGCAAGATCCTATTCCAGTTACCACCAGATTGTTTTAACCCATACAAGGATTTTTGTAATCTACAGACTAGCCCTTCTCCCTCTTCATAACCTTCTGGCTGATCAATGTAGATTTCATAATCAATGGGAGCGTGTAAATACGCTGTCTTCACATCCATTTGGTGAAGTAACAGGTTCTCCTGCGCTGCTTTCTGTAGCAAAACTCTTATGCTGGTTAAGTTGGCTGTTGGTGAGAATGTCTCTCCATAATCTATCCCCAACTGTTGGCTGTAACCTTTGGCTACGAACCTTGCCTTGTATCTGTCGTTTCCCTCAATGTCACTCTTAATGGAATAAACCCACTTTCCCCCCACTGTTTTCTTCCCTTTTGGCAAAGTGGTTAAGGTGAAAGTGTCATTTTCCCGTAACGAGTGGATTTCTTCATCCATGGCTTTGATCCAGTTCTTTGAGTTAGCTGATTCTATGGCTTCCTTAAATGTGTTTGGGACACCACACACTGCCCTGTAGCAGTAGTCTATGGTAGTGTGGATCTCATCGCCGCCACTGTTGGCAGCTACAAAGTCATTTAAATGTCCCGGTTTTCTTCTCTCCCTAAGAGGATACCTTTTGTTGACAAATCCATCACTTGTCACATTTGTCTCTTTTCGTTCACGCTCATCAGGTATACCACTTTGTGGACTTGTGTCTGTCACAATAGGTTCTGGAACCTCATTGTCCTTGTCACCTTTCTCTGAAGGTCTGTTAGCCATAGGCTGTCTTACTCTGCTACAGTCATCATTTAGTTCTCCCTCATCTGTCTGTGTTTGTCTTTCTACATTTACTTTGCTCACAAACTTAACAAGTCTATGTTTCTGAACTTTCTCAGTTTCAGGGTGGTAAACTAAGTAGGCGGGACTGTTCTTATCATAACCTACAAAGAAACCTTGGTCACATTTTGAATCAAGTTTCCCCTTGTCCTGTTTGTATGCATAGCACACAGACCCAAATTTCTGCATTTTTGACAAGTCTGGCTTTTTACCTGTCAGCATTTGGTAGGGTGTTTTCCCTGTTCGCTTATTAAAGCATCTGTTCCGTGTTACAGCAGCAGTTTGAATGGCATAGTTCCATAGGCATTTCGGTAGCTGACTCTCAATCAGCATGCACTTGCCCATCTCGAAAAGAGTACGCCACCCCCTCTCGGCTGTACCGTTTTGATGGGGTGAGTACGGGGCTGATGTTTCATGTTTAATGCCATTTTTCCTTAACAGGGTTTGAAAATCTCTGCATATGAACTCTGTCCCATTGTCTGATCTAATGCATTTTACGTTGCCATATGGTGCAACATCCGCTAGAAATTTCTCTGTTGCCTGCACTGTATCAGTTTTCGTCTTCAGGAAATATACAAACACTGAGTTTGAATAATCATCAGTGAATGACTGCACATATTTGTACCCATCAATAGATTCAGTGGCTATCGGACCTGCTAAATCTGTGTGTACCATTTGTAAAGGAGCCTTTGCTCTTGTATCAGGATCTCTGTTTCGGGTTTGTGCAAACTTTCCCTGGATACACACTTCACATTCCTTTTCAGGTCTATCGGTTCTCCCCTTAATCTGCATACCGTTAACCACACCTTGCAATCTTACTACATCTTCATAGTTGCAATGACCTAATATCTCATGCCATGCCTGTATGTCATGACAGGTGTTACACTTATCATTACCCTCAACTTCAGTCTGCAAATAGTACAACTTGCCATACACATGAATGTTAAAGTTAGTACCGTCTTTGTGGGTCAACGTGTCCTGCCCTTGTTTAAAGGTGACTGTTGCTCCTAATGCAGTGGCTGACTTTACAGAGAATATGTTCTGGGGGTATGATGGAATAAACAGCGCATCTTTCAGCGTTGCTTTGCGTCGCTGGCCTGTATTGTCAATCAGGAACACCTCTGCGTCCCCCCTCTGTTGGGCGACGCCTCTGCACTGGGTACCGTCTGCCAGTTCTACGCTGTGTGACTCCGGTCTGAACGCGTCGTCGAAGCTCTTGAACTTGGCGATGCTGTTAATGATGTGTGAGGTAGCCCCAGTGTCCACCAACAGGCCTTTCTCCTCAATGCTGTACGCTGACTGCTGGACTTTGATGTCTACGCCCTTAATCCTGAAGGCATAATCTGGCGTTTCTGCTTTGGATCCGTTGCCGCTCTCATCTGCGACCTTCCGCGCGCCATCTTGTTTGTCTTTATGTCTACATGTGGTATCACTGTGTGTGCTGCTTTTGCAATGACTGCACCATGTCCTCCGTCTGCACACTTTTGCTCGGTGGCCTTTTAGTCCACACTTGAAACACACAATGTCCACATCGCTCTTGTATCTGCATTGTGCGCTGGATCTCGTGTGCTCACGCCCGGTTCTTCCTCCTGTTTTCATTACGTTGTCGCTACACTCGGATGCGCTTGACTTTTCAGTGTCTTCGAAACTCCGTAGCTTTGTTTTGAACTCAGCAAATGTCATATCGTCTTTTTCGTGAGTAACGTGTATTGCAAATGGCTTAAAACTTTCAGGTAGACCTTTTAAAACCATAGCAATCAATAATCCATCACCTAAAGTCTCACCCGCATTGCGCAGTGCTGTAATGGCGGCCTCTGCTCTGATGACATAGTCTGTGACAGTCTCTTCCCTCTTTTTCTGAAGCGATGATAGCGTGGTGTACAGGTTGATGATTCGGGGCTTCCCCTTTCCAGCGTAGTAGTCCCTCAATATTTCTAATGCTCTTCTCCCATTATCAGGGGCATCTCTCATAATCAGTGAGAGGCTTTTATCGTCCAAAAATTGGATTAACTCGGCGTAAGCGTCAGCGTTCTTCTTACCGTCTGCTGCTACTTCAGCCTCACTGTTCGGTTCCTTCAGAACAGTGGCTTTTAATCCCAACAAGTGCAAATATCCTAGCACCTTAGTTTCCCAAAGTTCATATCTGGTCTCATCTCCGTCAAACATGAGTCGAGGCAGCCTGCTTGCTCCTCGTTGATCCATGTTGCTATTTAGCCGTTAGCCCGCTATCCGTTGTGGCTCCGGATCTTCATGAGAAAAAACTCTTCTTCGAGTCGGCCCTGGGCCCATAACCTGTTGAGTATTGCAGCATCGACAGCGATCAACTCGAAGGAAAATGACGACGGAGGCAAAAATGTCCTTAATATTTTGGGAACTTTATTCCTCATTAACACGCGGCAAAACTTTTCTCATAGGTGCCGTATCTATTTCTCTTCTTCTTCTGTTTTAGGAACGTACAATGAAACAGTGCCTCCTTGTGGTGAGCACTAAAATACTGTCTCTGTTAAACCACAGTAACCATAATGCAGTTAAACACTGTACAACATGAGTACACACAATGAATATCTTAACAATATTGCATGCATGGCACTTCTTTAACTGTTGATTATCAAATGTTTTTTTGGCTCATGGAGTTGACATAGTTTTAAGATGAAGAGGCTTCATATTTGCCTCTGGTTTGCTTCCTGTGGCAGATGGCTGCCCCTCCTTCAGCACAGAGGTTCTTCCTGTGAAAATTGAGTTTTTCTTCCCCGGTGTCACAAAGTGTTGCTCAAAGGGGTTCATCTGATTGTTGTCTTCTCTATTGTTGCTGGCACTGCACCTTACAATATAAAGTGCCTTGAGGTGACTGTTGTTGTAATTTGGCGCTAAATAAAATAAAAATGAATTGGATATCATTCTGTCATCATTCTGTGCTAAAGGTCCATTTCAGATGTTACTCAGAGCAGTTTTTTTCCTCCTGTGAATGCAGTTTTACATTTGTTACAAAAAAAAAGAAGAGTCAATAAAGTAGGTTTTCTATTTAGACCTGTGGTCCCCAACCTTTTTTGCTCCACGGACCATTTTTCCATGTCACGGACCGGCCTTTAAGGTGTGCCGGATAAATACAACAAAATAAAATGATACGAGCAAGACAACTGTGGTATTTTGTAAATATAATAATAAACACATTCATTATTAGCAGCGACCGCCTGAAGTGCGCCGACAACATTGAGAGTAACGTCCTCCTCTCTGCCCTTAATGCTCTCTGGTCACTATGGTAACGCGTAAATATTTCTTTCAAAATAAGACAAAACTACAAAACAAATATAAATAAACCCCTGAAAAACATAAATTTCACACCCGAGGCTCAACTCTCGCGGCCCGGTACCGGTCCGTGACCCGGGGGTTGGGGACCTCTGATTTAGAGAATGCATAGATGTTTCTTGTTTTACGTCAAAAAAGAATCATGACATTTTTGGATTTTAGAAGATTAAAACAAAACTGTTGATGGAGTCACACTAGATTGAAGTATACGGAGATATTTTCTTTATTTGTTCATTGTTTGGATATAGAAAACAGTCTGGAAAGAGATTTCTTGTTCATTGGTAGCTCTCAGTTACTGTGACAAGACTGATATTAGCTACAATTTTGCACCAGTCTCCTCGCTGTGTGCAGGTGCTCATACGAGCCTGAGGCTTGTCTTCTGTGCCCATTTGATATAACCAGGTATAGAAATAGTGTGGCAGTCCTTAGTGAAGAGCCAGCTGCTGTAACCACTTTATCTGCTGTCCAAGGCTTTCCAACACAATGAGCTATTGTTCTCTAACCATGTATTCTACTTTTGTCCCGTCTCCTACTAGTCTGCATTTTGTGTCTGCACTTGTTGCATCACAGTCCTTCTTTCATCTCCCGTCTTTGCTTCTTTGTGCTGAATATTTTATTTGTGCTTGTTTGCAAACCAATCCTTCCATTTTACTTGTTTCTTGCATATCCACTTAAGTCCAATCCATTCTCTTAATTTGTCCAGCCTGACCTTTATTACATCTCCTCTTGCCTCCAGCTTTTGGTTCCATTTCTCTGGACTGTTTCTCCATCCGTGCTGATTTTTTCTTTCCCCTGGCAGTTACTCAACAATGAGTGTGAGCGTGATCATATCAGAGTTAAAAAGTGTGGTGAAGTCAAACAAAGGGGAGAGCTTAATGCAGACGGTGGATTATAGCTGGAAACAGGACTTTGCACTAAAGGCTTTTTTAAGGACGTGGCCTTACTTTCCTGGACGGCCTGTGTCATGCAGTGACAGTGGAAACTAGGGCTGCTCAATTAATCGAATTTTAATCACGATTACGATCTGGGCTTTCAACGATCATTAAAAATGACTGAGCCGATTATTAGCCCCTCCCTCATTTATCCGCGACACCTTAAAGGCCGGTCCGTGAAAATATTGTCGGGCATAAACTGGTCCGTGGCGCAAAAAAGGTTGGAGACCGCTGATTAAGAGGACCCGAGGGAAGCTCGGAAAGCTAAGCAGAAGTTATTTGGAGAGTGACTGCCGTTGGTTGAAAAGAGAGTTTAAAAAAAAAAAAAAAAACTTCAGTGGTGTTGCACACTATTTTATATTATTTTTTTAAAGTCATTGTTAACCCTTTAAAGCCGGTCAGAGCAGCACGCTCCGTTTTGCGTAACTATTTTTAAATCCCTGTAGAACCTGAACCGTGTAAGCTAGCGCAATAATTTGTTTTGCATATGAAACCGGAGGAGTTGTACTTACATCTGATGCCATCAGCTTGTCCTCGGTCACGGTTTCCTTCCACATAAAGCTTTGCAAAAATTGCATAAAAAGCGCTTGCAGGAACAAAAACATAATATTCCAGAAACACGCTTTGCCGTTCCTATCAGCTGTTCGTAACACTTCCCACAGTGAAATGATGCACATGCTGTTTTCTTTGCAAATTTGCATCATAGGATTGTTTTTTGTTTTTCCTGCAGTATATAAAAATTGGTGTATCTCCAAAATAAAACTATGAAGACACTCAAAATAAATTTCCTGTTGTTGTAAACTATTTTTTGCAACTTTATTGTATTTAAAGTTTTGAGGGATAAACCTCTTAAATTTCTCCAAGTAGAAATATATGTAAACAAAACAAAAGCGATTTTCAATTTTTTTTGTAGTTTATTGCACTTTTTTGCAATTTATGTAATTACTATGGACTTAATGCATACATATTATTAAAATATGGGCTATAACAGTTGTATTGATGTATAGCAACTTGAAATGCTCCCACAAATGGCACTACAGCATGTAAAAAAATAATAATAATAATATAAGCTCTGGTGGACTTGGTTCTATAGTAGGTCTTAAAGGGTTAAATAAATATCGTCAAATAATCGTGATCTCAATTTCAGTGAAAATAATCGTGATTATCATTTTTGCCATAATCGAGCAGCCCTAGTGGAAACATGTAGTCTCGCAACGTGCACATGCCGGATTAGTAACGACAGCTACCAACATCAATGTTCTCAACTGTCCATACTGCCCCAGAGCATCACTAGCACAGTCAAAGAGACGCAGTTTATGGCCACTCCCCACTCTGATCTGTCCACCTAAATACCCACTGACCTGTTTTCTGTAAGCTCTTCTGTCCGGCCTCTGCTGACCAATGTAATGAAAAAGACATTCTGTGGCACAGTAAAGTGAATAAAGACAAACAAGCTCTCATTTAAAACTCTGACCTTGCTGCTTATCCGTGTCTCTGTGTACTGGGAGGTGTACGGATATGGGAATTGGAAATCAATGTACCGAATAGGACGAGGCAACGATTTCAACTCTTCCTCTTTTTTTGCCTTGTTCCCTTTCTTTTGTTCAGAGGCAATCACTGCTCTGTTTGTCCTGTCCTTGTCTCTGTTGTGTAGGCTTCCTGTTTTTTTTCCCTGCAAAGAAAAAAATCATTTGTAAAAATCAGAGCAATATTTCAAAAGAAACACTCAAGTAAAAGTACAGTTTCTTTTTGAGACAAGAGCATGCAAAGGATTTCTTGACTGCTACAATTATTTGAAAAGGTGCTTCATATGATAGTTGATGACTTTTATATTTCAGTATTAACAATAATAATAATAATAATAATAAACATTTTTAAAGGGTGCTTACAGGTAAAGATGACATAGTGAAATATTACATAAAGCTGACTGTAGCTACACTGTGATATTTTCCATTCTTCAGCTACACACTGTTAGGATCAGGGTTTCTAAATCAGTTGCTACTGAGTAAAGTCTAGGATCTGCTATTTCTTTGTGATGTTGATGTCATGATCCGGCTGCGTGCAGGGAGGAAACGGACCCAAACGCAAAATCACTAGAAACAGGATTGAACTTTTGATGTGAACTGACACATCGACAGGATCAGGAGTGAGTCTATTGTTTTTAATGTCCATAGAAGCGGGAGAAAAATAATCATTGTAACTCACCACCGGGAGTTGCTTAACATCGTCCATTTTATGGCGGCATCTGCGCCGCTTCCTACGGGAAGGGGAAGTGGGCGAAAACAGCTGGGCCTCCGGCGTGCAGACTTGACTAGGGGAGACAGAGCAACTAAGAAACACAGAACAACAACAAAGAGACACAGACAGCTACTAAATACTCAGAAAACTAAACAGAATACAAGAAAGCCAAAGCGCTAGACTATAGAATAAACTGGGGCAACAAAGAGAACTAAGATCATAATACAAAAACTCAGAGACACAAGAAACTCAAAGCACTGGGTCACCGACCCAGGACCGTGACAGTTGAGTTCAATTCAGTTTTACTTTCATATGAAAGTCGCTTAAATAAGCGTCTGTGAGTCGTTTGGTACCGGGCCGCGAGAGATGAGGCTCAGATGTGAAATTTATGGTTTTCAGGGTTTTTATCGTTAACTCGGTTTCCCTGGGTCTTTTCCCGTGTTGTAGTTTTGTGTCTTACTTTGAAAGAAACATTTACGTGTTACCATAGCGACCAGAGAGCATTAAGGGGCAGAGAGGAGGATGTTACTCTCAATGTTGTTGGTGCATCTCAGGAGGGCGCTGCTAATAAAGTTACACAACCACACAGTGAATTTGCGTTTATTGTTATATTTACAATATACCACAGTTTTTGTCTTGGTCGTATCATTTATTTTGTTGTATTTATCAGTGACACCTTAAAGGCCTGTCCGTGAAAATATTCTCTGACATTAAACCGGTCTGTGGAACAGAAAAGGTTGGGGACCGCTGGCTTAAATCACCTTTCTTTCCCATTCTGATGCTGGGTTTGAAATTTAGCGGTCGTGTTGACTAAAGTCAACACTGAAGTCAACACAACCTGTTTGAACACATCTGTTCACACTGCCTTATTCGCTTTAGTGCTGATTTTACCTGTTGTCAAGTTCTGCTTTGCAATTTTAACTTATTTTATGTATTTTATGACTATTGCTTCTTTTATGAAATTTCCCCTTGTGGGACTAATAAAGGTATCTTATCTTATTAATGTTGTTCTTTTGTAAGGTGACCTTGGATTTTTGAAAGGCGCTCTCAAATAAATTGTATTATTATTATTATTATTAAAGTCAGAGAATTGCTGCCATGCGATGTTGATGAGCAGGCAACGAGCAGTAGAATAGGCTTACCCAATGAAGCGAGTGTATTTCCAATATTTAAGGAGGAGAACAGTTACTATTAGCAGACTTCTGTTACAGTATATTATATGTGTACAAATGAAGCACTACTTGCCGGTTGAGCACCAAAGTAAAGGAGTGTACAGCAGAGAGGTGGCCAACTCTGCACTCCATGCCAGTTGCAATTACTGCTATCATTTTAGCTCCAGTGGTTAGAGCTCATTAGAAATCAGAGACAAGCCATTGTCGGGACCTTCGTTAAAAATTCCTTGCAGTAGCTCTAATGAAAGTAAACAATGACATTTGCACATGAACTTGCCAATCAGTCTGACACAAAGACAGAGGCAGGAATTCAAAATCCCAGCAGGGCTCAAAACAGGTGTGTGTGTTTTTCAAATTCAAATTCAAATTTTATTTGTCACGTACACAGTCATACACAGTACGATATGTAGTGAAATGCTTGGACAACTGCTCGTGACCTAAAGAAAACAAAAAAAGGAAAGGCTATGAATAAGATAGGAAATAAATATGAAAAATTAAAAAGGGTAAATTTAACTAGGAAGGAATAAAATATAAATTAAGGTTAAAAATGAAATAACTGTACAACACAAATTAGAATGAAGGGTAAATTTAACTGGGAAGAATAAGATAAAATATATAAATTAAAGTTGAAAATAAAATAACTGTACAACAAAATACACAATACACAATATAGAACTATATAAGAATGTATGAAGAAATCTAAATATAAATAAATATATACACAATAACAGCAGCTGTACAAGTATTAACTGGAAATGAAGAATATAGTGACCAGTGTTGTGCAAAAACATTGTCCAGAAAGTGTGTGTGTGTGTGTGTGTGTGTGTGTGTGTGTGTGTGTGTGTGTGTGTGTGTGTGTGTGTGTGTGTGTGTGTGTGTGTTGTAACAAAAGGGAAATAACAGTATTTCTATGTTAGTTCTGCTGCCCTCGGCCTCTCCACTGCTCAAAATGCTCAAAACGTTGAATATTTTCCTACCAGTGAATATTTTTCATGTCCCAGGTCTTTCTTAAGCCATGCCTCAGATTTGTTGAAAGGAAAACAGATTTTCCACCTTTCCCTGGAATATCAGGAGTACCAGGAGGGACTTCTCTCCCAATCCTAATTTTCCAGGTTGACTTATGACTGTTATGACTGTGTACATCCTGCATGTTGATGCTTCTCATTTTGACCTTCAGCCCATCTGTCTTTGTCTTTCTTCAGGACCCCTCAGTGCAAAAGGTGGGCGGAGGCAGGAAGAAGACGGTGTCCTTCAGTAGTATGCCCTCTGAAAAGAAGGTAAACTGGAAATAAATGATCAAAACCAGTTTCACATAGATTAAGCAGAATCTTAAAGGGAATTCTGATTATCTCAAGGGAAGTTACATTACAGTTACATTAGGGAAAACAATGCCTGTAGACTGCAGTCAACTTGTGATCTCCTTGCCTGACCACTCAGTCCAGTCACTGTCTTCACATTTACTTTGGTGTGCCAAGACCACGATAAAACAGGGATTATACAGCAATCAGACAGTCAGATGGCTATTAGTTTTCCCTTGAACTGGCTCAAGTAGGCACTTATATGCCACCTGTTTGCAATAATGGTGATAAATATCAAATCTATTGCCGTCTACATGAGACACATGGTGCTGTACCAGAACCAAGGGCGTGTTGCCACTAGTGACTCTCAGCCACACACTGGGCCATAAATTTGCTGGTGTTGCAACTGATGTTGTAGCTGTTATGATGAGCCGATAGAAGGAAGCAGCGACACTCCTCTGTGAAAACATCAAAACTAACCTGGCTGTCGTCAACTGCATCACCCACAGTTAGAAGATGTTACTGTAGATGAATGAAAATGAAAAAAGATGTGTCCCTCCCTGTAAAGAGACTTACAGATGTGGGTACCATTTGAAAAAAAAAAGGGGGGGGGGGGGGTATGCTGCTGCTCTGTAGGGAAGCAGAAAAATGTGTTAGGCTACTGTACTGTATTAGTATTACATTTAGAAATGATTTCATGTTAAATCATGAAGGTTATGCCAAGAAAGAGCATTACATATCCAACTTTTGATCAAGAAGGAAAGAAGTTCAGAAGGTGTTGCACTGTCTTTTTGCAGAAAGCATATGATACGGTACCAACTGTAGTACTGCTGAATAAATCCAGGAGGCAGGGATGTATGTGAGGGTCGAGGCTCCCTCGATGGAGCTGGGAGGCAGGATGAAAAAGGAAGACAACAGACAAAGTTCATAGATGAGACACACGGCCCAGTAGAGGACATCATGAAGTCTTTTTTTGATTGTCTGGTCACAGACTTTCACACCAGTGTCCTGCTGGAGGTCATTTCAATAAGGAGAGATCATTACAAAGAATGAACATGATTTATTAAGAGACAGAGTATAGATAGGTGTTTGGCCCATCTCAGGGGAACAGAATCCCAGCTGTGAAAGGGATTAGAGCAGGGAGAGCAAGGCCGGGAGAAGGTGATTGGACACAAACAACTTTACAGCGTGGGAAAGTGGGAGTGATAAGGCTTAGATTTAGCTGGCAGCACCTGGGAGCGGACAGATGTGAGACCTTATTGAACTTAGCTCAGGCGGTGCTCTTCCTGTTCCTCCTTGCACAAAGCAGCTGATACTGGTGCTGCTGATACGTCCATAACCCTTGAGCAGGACCAGTCTCCTATCTGTCCAGCTCTCCTAGAGTAACTGGCTGCCTCCTACTATAGCCTCCATGCTCTTTTGACTGTGCTAGGAGACACAGCAAACCTGCCAAAGGAGAAAGGAGCTGCAACCTCTGTAGGGTCGAGGTATGGCCTCATTCTACCAATAGCGAAACTAACCCAGCTAAATGCAAAACCAGTGAAGAAACATAAAAGTCGAGGGGGAATAAATGTCAGCTGTCTCCACCTGTAAAACCATTCCTGTTTAACAATTTCTTCCTTTTCCTTACCAGATTAATATCCGACACAGAGACATTAATAGGACATATTCCAATAAATTGAAAGTATATTTTGTCTGGAATAAAGAAAATTCACGTGTGGACAGTAACGTGTTTTTGGTGATTTTAATTTCCAGGTCAGCAGTGCAGCCGACTGTTTGGCGTTCATGCAGGGAGGGTGTGAACTGAAGAAGATCCGGCCCAATTCTAGGGTTTACTGTCGTTTTTACACACTGGATCCAGACTTGAGCTGCTTACGCTGGGAGCCATCCAAGAAAGATGGAGACCGGGCTCGGCTTGACGTTTCCAGCATTCGTGAGGTCCGCACTGGGAAGAGCACCGAGACCTTCCTCCACAATGGCCCTCTCTCCGAACATCTGGCTGAAGAAGCAGCCTTCTCTATCATACATGGAGATGACTACCAGGTAAGAATGGAAAAAGAAATGTGTGTCAGCAGAAGAATAGTGTCAAAACATCTGTGTATAAACATATAAACGAAGAAAATCACTAGTGTACACCCAGCCATTAAACCAGTTATCCATGTTTCCCTACAGTCTCTAGACTTGGTGGCATTGTCAGCTGATGTGGCCAACATCTGGGTAACAGGCCTTCGTTACCTGCTGGCTCATCCTTCCATCGTAGGAGGGGCTGGGGGAGGTGTAGCAGGAGGAGGGGGGGTGGCCGTTGAAGGAAGCCTGGGAAGCAAGATGAGGAGCGAGTGGCTGACAGCAGAGTTTGCCCAGGTCGATGAAGATGGCTACGGGATCGTGTCAGAGGACGTAGCAGTCGCCACCATCTGCAAACTGTGCCCTGGTATCAAGGAGGCCAAGGTGACAAATATGTAATACCACAGAAACTTGACTTGCAGTATTAGATATGAAGCACCACCAGTGCATAAATGTATTCTTATCTGAAGCTGTATT
The DNA here is from genome assembly GCF_057381915.1 of Diplotaxodon limnothrissa. Taxonomy (NCBI): domain Eukaryota; kingdom Metazoa; phylum Chordata; class Actinopteri; order Cichliformes; family Cichlidae; genus Diplotaxodon; species Diplotaxodon limnothrissa. The sequence goes on from NC_140611.1 coordinate 14,515,314, forward strand.
TTCTTTGACTTAAGAGTAACAGTAAGCTCCAGCTACACAGACAGAGTTAGAGACTGCCTTCAGACATTATCAGAGCAGCACAAGCCAGATTTCCTTTGGAAGTTGGTGGAGACCAAAAACCTAGCAAAAAGAGAATTATTTTGGTTCTATAATCAAGGATATGATATCAGATGACTGCTAATATTGCTCCATAACTGTTGGCTATACTATTAGGAAAGTGAGGGTCAAAACTGTAGAAAAACCACAGCTGCTGTTCACTAAAACTGAAACTCTAGTGTGTTTGTGTTGCACATTAAATCTGCAGAATTAAACAGAAAATATGGAGCCTGATGATCTTTAAATCTTTGAACAGAGAAAGTTGAGAAGGAGGCTGTCACACAAAGCTTACTGACTCAGAAATAACTGGAACATTTGAGTTCTGTCATAACGATTTGCTCTAGGTTTTATACCCATAATGCTAACCCCCAGAGCTGCTGAGATATTGTGCATTAACAGAACTTACACATTGTAAAAAACAGCATCATCATTTAAGCTCTTTGCAATCAGGACTGCATTTCAGAACGACATGTTCAGCTACAATCACAGCTAAGTGATGTGTTTCCAAATAACATTGATTGGAGCAATAGGACATTTAATCCCTCTTGATGACGGATTTGTGGCTGTTCTGCTTTTCTCTTTTGGATTGCTGTTGCCTCACGCAGGACCGCTCCTTCTCCCTTTCCCTGCCTCGTGCCTTATTTGCTTACACACAGACTAAGCTAGGAAACTTAGAGAATATAAATGTCTGCACTGGCACACATGGGCGAGAACACAGAAGATACAGAAAGGAGAATTCAGAGTAGACAGAAACGATGGCTACATTGTGTTATATAATTGAATGTGGCTCGCTTTAATATCCTTAATGAAAAAAGACAAGTAAAATGTAATCCTCTTTGCCAACTTCACTGAATGAATGAGACATAATAACTGAAGTTCTTGCTTAATTAACTGTCCACACTTTCCTATTTTCATCCACTTCCGCTTTGTTTTTCCTCAGGTGCGTCTCCGTTTCAAGGAGATCCAGCGCAGCAAGGAAAAGCTGACCTCCCACGTGACACGTGAGGAATTTGAGGAAGCCTTCTGCGAGCTTTGCACACGGCCAGATGTCTACTTCCTAATGGTGCAACTGTCCAAAGACCGCGAGTGTCTGGACCCTCAGGACCTCCGGCTCTTCTTGGAGACAGAGCAGGGTTTGTCTCTGGCTACCACTGAGGGCTGCTGGGAACTATTGAGGCGTTATGAGCCCTCTGCTCAAGGCAAGGAGAGAGGGCTGCTGGGTCTGGATGGATTTGCCCGCTACCTGCAGTCTCCAGAATGCCAGCTGCTTGACCCAGAGCAACTAGGGGTTTGCCAGGATATGAACATGCCTCTGTCCCACTACTACATCAGGTGAGTCAAACAGATCAACATGACATCTTTTAAAAAAACAAACAAAATTAAAAGGGTTCTTTTTCTGAACCAGTTAAAGAAAAAACTAGGAGTGCACAAACAAACAAACAAACAAACAAACAAACAAACAAACAAACAAACAAACAAACAAACAAACAAACAAACCAGAAATGATTTCTACACCAGAAAATGAGGTGAGCTGTTAAATGTACTGTATATATAAGTATAGTTATGCAAACCCCCTGCAAATCTGATGGGCTTAAGAGTACATCTCAACACCAAACAAATACCACAAGGAACACGTTTTAGTTACAGGTGCGCAAAACATTTCAACATTACTCTGTCCAGTGTAAAACTCGCAGCTGTCATGGTTCTGGGTCTTTTACATCGAAGTATTCTGTTTGATTTACTTTTACTTCATGTGCTTCTTTAGTATTGTGAGTCTTTAGTGCTTAGTTCCAGCTTCTGTTTTTATTAGAGGTGATGTAATTCTGTCTGTTTCCTGTTTTACAAAGTCTTACTTGCAGTGTGCTCAGTTTGAATTGTGTTCAGCTTTAAGGTCAGTTGTGTCATGCTCCTAGTGTGTTCCAGTGCTTTCTTGATTGTAATTAGTTTTTGTGTTCTGGATGTCACAGGCGATGAAGACTCGTATTTTGCTAAAAGGTTAGCAAAGGCGATTTGACGCAAATTAGCATGTTGTCACAATTTCAGTGGGATTGCAGGTGATTTTCTACTGGAAATGTACATTGCCATTACAGGTCAAAACACCTGGTGAGAAAGCAAGTAAACATTACTTTAAGGCCAAGGGGCTTACATGCTATATGTTTTTGTGGAATTACATATTTGTTATGTTTTTAGACGAATGAAACAAGTGTCCCCACCTCTGAGGTGAAGCTAGTCAGAACTAGTCAGAGTGTATAAAATGAGCAGCCAGTTTGAAGATCTAGAAATGGCCTTTAATAACACCATAGAGCAAAATGTGCGTTGTAAAAATGTTGTAGACTGCATATTTTAACACATTATCATGTATACTACTTTAAATTTTCATTTAAAACCAGTTAAAGCCACATTGTTACACTATTACATCATGTCTGTATGCCACTCTGAATTAATTCAGGGACTGGTTGCTTTTTCAAGGCTGGCTGCTGTAATGTGGGTTGTATTCAGTGGCTGAGAGGAGGAGGCAGAAAACTCAGCAGGACAGTCAAAAACTCACAATGACACTGGTACTGGGAATTCCACAGTGCTTGTCCTTCAATAAACACACTCTTCAGCAAGGCCCGGTTGCTGCTGTTGAGTGGAGACACTATCCCAGCTTGCATCCTACATCCTGCTACCATGTGCTGGATATTCTCTGGGCACCTTTGCACAACCTGCAACTTGGGTCCTGTTGGCTGTGGTAGACTCCTGCTTCTGTGGATCAGGTGCTCTGCCTTTTCTAGCCACTGGTAGAATGTCAGGCACTTCCTTTGTCTGTCGATGGTACATCCCATGCAGGGGATTGGTCATTCCTCTTCCTCTTTCTCATCACCCGCTGTTTTCAGTTGCCTGAGGCACTCTTGGAATGGCTCACCTTGGGGGTGATGTATTTGTGGATGTTTCATGTTTTGGCTCTAATCCTTGCTCTTGAGGTCTTGGACTTCGTGTGGAGCTCCACGCATTGTAAGGAGTTCTTTTGAGGAAATAGATGCCACTGATGGCATCCATCTCCTCCTCTGCCTCCTTGGCTCTTATTTCTACCATTCAGCTAGCTTTCCAGTACCTGTCTTTCCTTCTGGAGGTATTTGGCTGTGCTGACCTTGCACCTTCATCATGCTTCCCGTGGGTCTGTGAGACACCCAGGTACTTGTAGCTCCATAAGTCTTCTTATGGACAGCTCCAACCCTTTACCTTCCCTCTATTTGCAGCCATTCAGCTACACTTATCCAGTCCAAATGACATCCAAATGTCCTCACTGTAGATCCTGGTGAGGTGGATCAGTCACTCCTGGCATGCAGCTTGATGCCATCCATGTCCCAGAAGTGTCTAATGGACACTAAACTTCTTAATTTATATCCCTATCAACTTTTTGAAAAGAGCTGATTGAGGGGATTACAACATAAGGACCCGAAGCACACTGCGTTGCAAGTCTTTATTTTCAGTGTCCTTCATGCTTTTATCAGAGCAGCTTTCCAGTTGCCTTCTTCCCTCCACACCACAGGTCTTGGCAAATAATAGGAAAGGCATGACCAGGTGATGAAGAACAGCTGTGTGGTTCAGCCTCGACTGCTCCACCCCTCCCATGCAGATGAGCCACACACCCTGCCACAGAGGCAAATGCACAACAGCAGTGGGACAGTCCATCACCTTGGTATATTTAACACTTGATGGTAACTTGTGAGACTGCCTTGGAGTTGGCCTCCAGCGTTGTCTCCTTTTGAGTTCCTGATGAGCACTCCAGCATCCGTGTGTGGGACATTAAATTATAGACTTTCCTAGGTGGTGCTCAGGTTGGTCTGACAGGTTTTAAATCCCTGGTCTATGGCTCTATTGGCAAGGACCTGGTGCTGGTGGAAACACTGCACTTGCTAAGCGTCCCAGTAATGGAGTAGCGTTAACGCTCCGAAATCATGACTGCCTGTTAAGCCTTTAGAAAGTTTATTGATTTCTGTATATTTTTCCCTCTTGCCTATGTTTTTCAAGAAAAAGATCATTGAACATTGAATTAAATGTTAGTAATATTAAAATGACACATGATTTGTGTTGCTGAATGATTTATTGTTGATTTGTTTTTCACCCTCAGCACCTCATACCGCTCCTACCTGTTGGATGACCAGGTCCATGGAAGAGCAGATCTTGGAGGACTGATCAAAGCCTTGCAGTCTGGTTGCAGATGCCTGGAGTTGGGAGTAACTGATGGCCCAGAGGGGGAGCCTTTGCTCGGGGTTGACTATGGGCCTGATATCCCACGACACCATCATCATCACCATCATCATCACCACCACCATGCACCAGTCACTATCCGCTCTGCTCTGGAGGTGGTCAATAAATACGCCTTCCTGACCTCTCAGTACCCTCTTTTGTTGTACCTGTGTCACCGTTGCTCCCCAGACCAGCAGCACACCATGGCACAGAGCTTGAGGAAGGTGTTTGGATCACGCCTTTACACTCCAGAAGCCCTGCCGGTCAGCCTGGGAGGACGAGCTACAACCTTACCCTCGCCTGAACAACTTAAGGGACGCATTGTTATAGTGGGGAAGAAACTCCCTCCAGACCATGAAGGCTGTGATGGGGAAGTGTCTGAGGAAGATGAGGAGATAGGCGGAGGTGGACCTCTGGCAGGAAGAAGAATGACAATACCCGGTGAGGAGGAACTGGGTGTGGTCTTGGTGGTGCCTCCACCCTCTCAACCTAGGAAGCTCCGTCTCCACAAAGAGCTGTCAGACCTGGTGGCTATTGCTCGAACTGGAAGTCGTAGCTTCTATGCCCAGCGAGCCAGTCACAAGCAGGCTCAGCAGCAGACTCCCCCCAGTAGTCCATCCTCTCCCAGCACACCGGTGGCTCCCGAGCTGCCTTACTGGACACTGTGCTCTTTAGGCGAAGGAGAAGCTGGACGGCTGACCAGTGAAAGCCCAGAGGACCTTGTTATGTTTACCAAGCGCACCCTAACCAGAGTACGACCCAGCTCCGTGCGTCTGGACTCCAGCAACCCTAACCCACAAGGGTACTGGAAAGGAGGAGTCCAACTTGTGGCCTTAAATCAACAGACCCCTGGCGCAATGTTGGACCTTCACCGAGGCCGCTTCACACAGAACGGAGGCTGTGGTTATGTTCTCCGACCTGCCGTGATGCGGGATGAAGTGTCGTATTTCAGTGCCCACACGCAGGGCTGCGTGCCAGGTGTCCCACCTCAGACCCTTCGTATTAAGGTCTAGATGTTACTCTGTTTTTCCCCAACATTACATTTTTCATTCTGTCGCACTAACCCTCTGAGGTGATGAGATGACTCTAACCTGTGGCAATCGGGATATGTACTTTTGCTCTCTATTCGATTCAGTATCCTGTGTTAGCCCTGCATTAGTGTGTACCCTGCCTCTCGCCCTATGGTAGCTGGAATGCAGGCAGTTAGTGGGGTTAAGTTTGTTGATGATCCTAAATTGCCCATAGGAGCAATGTTTGCCACAAGCAAAACCCTTTTTTATGAGCATTGTAACAGAGATTAAATTAAAATAAACTAGATTACATTACATTGTTCAACCCTCTAAATCAGGGGTCTCAAACGTCAAAGAGCTGTGGGACACTGCTGGCACTGTCATCCTCATGTGAGAGCCACTTTAGTGTTCAAGTAGTACAAAAAAACAAGCAAACAAAGAAGACATCCACAAATATTTCTGAAAATGCAGTGTTTTGTTTGTTTTTTTGTAAGTTTCAGATATTCTATAACAAGACAAAACTGCAAACGTGAAAGCATTTTTTCTTCTCACTCTCAACTGAAGCCTTTCATTGAACTACCAGATAAACAAATTGGTACCCTCTTTCTGGCCGGACACGTGGCAGCACTATAATTATATAATTATAATTTTGTTTGTATTTAACAAAATAAAAATGCAGACATAAGTGTACACATTAGTTTGTGACTGCCAGTGAAAACTGTTTTCTCTACAAATAACTAACAACAAGTTTGTCCTCATGTTGCCTTCACATTAAATCATTTTTTGCTTTTTAAAGAACTTATTTTAACATTGGACTCAACAACAAACAAATCCTCCCTCACAGAAAAAGTCACTTCAAGGGCCAAATTGCATTATATTTCTTCAGGTCAATATACAAGCAGGGGTGACGTGGCCCCTGGGCCGTGAGTTTGAGACCCCTGCTCTAAATACACTAAAACGCGAAAGTGTAAAACAAATTTAACATAAGCTGCTTGTGTTTTACTCTGCAGATTATCAGTGCCCATAACCTACCCAAGCCCCAGGGTTCAGGGGCTAAAGGAGAGGTTATTGACCCATATGTGGTTCTGGAGCTGCATGGAGTACCAGCTGACTGTGCTGAGCAGCGGACTCGCACTGCTGCTCAGAACCAGGATGACCCACTGTTTGATGAGACGTTCGAGTTTCAAGTAAGTTATGTTACTACATTATGAAACTGGCTGAAATGTTTGCTGCTGCTCTCTATTTATTACATTTTTTGGGAATATAATAGGAGTGAGCGGCTTCATTAATAACAGTCAACAATATTATATATAATTCATGTAATTAAGATCATTAATAGATAGTTCCCATTTTTATTGAACTGCATTTACCTCTTGATGTGAATCAGCTGCATTTTAACCTAAACTTCATGTTTCCTCTGGGTAACTTTCTGTTGTCCAAACAATGTCTCGATAGCAGGTATGTAGGCTAAAATTGGGATTCTTTAATTTAATTGACATCTAAACACATCTACAGAGCCATACTTAAAGCAAAAAGTCAGCATTTCCAGGCTGGCATTGCATCCATGACTGGCAGTTTAGTGCTTAAAACGATTACCTGCTGTTTGGAAATGGATGTTATTCACTTCGTCATATGGCTTACACTTTCAACCAGGCAATTTTTTTTCACCATGATGAAGCAGCATGACCTCTGTGACCTCTGTGCCTAAAAAAATGAAGCCGATGCAAAACAGCGACAAAATCCTGATATCCCTCTAATGATGTTGGTAAAGTTGTCTTTTCAGTTAGTTTTTGCTGGGTGGAATAAAAATCATACAGTTGGAGTGACCTTTTCACTGATATTTTAAAAAGATTTTGGTGCACCATTAGGATAACAGACCTTCTCCCAGGTCACATTATTTGAGTATATTGAGAGTTGCACACCATTGACTATACAGCAAACACTGAGAAAGCCATAGTTTAAGCCATTTACATAACCGCTTCAGCGCCTTATAATAATCCTGCTTATAGACTGCATAATATTATTTTGATTTTGTAGAGAAGATTGTTTGGGTTGGTTTTTCCTAAAAAAAGAAAGTAAGCCTGGAGACGTTTAATGGAGCGCAGGATGCTTCAGAGGTTTCAATTCAGTGAGATTACAGTGAGAAAGAAAAGGAGTTTGAAGCATGACATGATCAAGAATCATCCACTAATCTGGTCCTGTCCAGACTCCGATTTTATTGCATAAAGTTGCATTTTAATGTGCGATGTGGTGTGTCCTAGATTATGCATTGATATGAAGAGGAAAATGTCAACACATAAAGGAGTCTCATATGATTTCAGAGAGGTTTATGTCTGTTCTTATTTGGACTGCACCTGCTTAAAACTAAAGTCCAGAGTGCTTAATTGGAGGAGAGTCAAGATCAAGATATAAATGAGATAATATTATGTATTATGCACTTATGCATGCAGTGAATTTATCATGGGAGATGGTACTTGATGACTGGCTGATGGCGCTTTTTTGGTACCTTTTGCTGACAGCGGCTTGCATTACTGTGTCTGAGCTATAATCATAAGCTGTCGCCACGGATATGTGCTCTGCAATCACACGATATACACATGTGTATGTAGCTCCCTGCAGACATAATGTACGTCCTTAAGGACTGAAAAAGAAGGACATAATACCTGTAATCAAGAGACAGCAATTGCACTCTCTTTGGCAGGAGATGACATAAAATGAGATTTGAGAACGCATATGCATGAGATGTAGCTGTGTCCCATTTAAAATGATACCTTCATCTGAGTGCTACATTAGGCAACTTTGGTGGTGGGCCAGCCGTACACAATGTTATTATCCTGTTAGTTTAACGCTTAGACCAAAGTTCATTCTGGTGATCGACAAGAGATCATTCTTCACAACGAGGCTACGAACAGCTTCAGTTTCTTTCTTTGCTGCTCACAGTGAGCTGACAGATAAATGGTGAGTATATCAACATCTATATATCTATATATCAGGTCTTCAGCTGGACTTTATTTATCATAAATATCGACAGACGATTTATGATTCAGTAACAAGTCTTTAATTAAGGGAAATCACCATGCCGACATGGCTACACATCGGTGTCAAGTTAAAATGAGCTTAGATTCAGGTCTTCAGGAATCAAATGAAGCCCCCTCCTGCACCGACATTGGTGAGAGTGTAAGTGTTGCTTTGCTTTTGCAAACAAAATATGTTGCTATGGTTGCTAAATGAAGCAAAAGGTTAACCAGAATTGTTAGAGAAAACCACTTCCCCATGTCCCCATGTGCTGCCAAGAACAATAAAGCAGCGACTACTCTTAGCTCAACTGCAATTTGCCTTTAATTTTGCCATCTAAAATTGTTATATGTCATATCTATAATAGAAAAATGCAGCATTATGAAGCCTTAGTGTTCTTAAGCCTGAATTGAGCTATTTTTGGATCTTCTGCATACTCATACTCATATCTTCATGGCCAGGTGAGACAAAAGTCTGACTCCAGTCTTAACTCAGTTTTGTTACTACATTTTAGTAAGTGCTGCATGTGTACTACGACATACCTACAACGCCAGTATCAGTGTCTTACCACACACTAACCTGATCTTGGCTGAAATCATGTGAGTCGGCTTGTTTGGATTGATTTCTTATATATTCCTTTTCTCACGGTTTTCTTCATGAAATGACAGTGTTCACAAAAACATGAACAAACTGAAATAAATAGAGGAGATGCCATACTTATCTGGGCCAGTATTGCCATGATAAGCCTATTGTTGCCAGCTGATTTTGACAGTGAATGACAGATAAGGTGGTTTAAACCACCTAAGGGGAACAAAACTAGGAAAAGGAGCCTGTTAGAGAGTCACGCAAGGCAAACAGTGTCGAAAATCATCTTATCTGATGCCCACATGGATCACGCCTGACCATAGAAACAAGCTGTATGTTTGCAAAATGTGTTGGGGAATGTTGATCTGGTGCTGGATTCTGAAATGTCCACATAGTTGTTTGACTCTGTTTTGAGCAGTTCTTTTATTTGTCTGATTTGTCCATGTAGCAACTGTCAAAAGGTTTGCTAAAAACTGAGGTCAGCTGGTTTGAATAATGTTGGAATAGCATTTGACATGTTACACCGTAGCTGTCTGTAAAACCAGAGCTGGGCAATGAAATAAAGCTGTACTTGAGATTACATTCTTTCTTGATTTTTCTTGCTTTCTGTCCACGATGAAATTACTCACAGTGGCTTTTCCCTTTTTGTCATCACTGCTAAAGACTTTATTGGATTTGTCACTGGACAAAACTGACCAGGGGCTCTATGCTTACAGTGTACACTGCCAGAGTCTTTAGTCTCATTAGCATTAGAGACTGTAACCCAAAACTAAGCAAGGAACTGAAGGGCAGTGCGCCATGTAAATTCAGGACCCTACTAACATGCAAGCTGGCCTTCAAGAGCAGCTGCTCACAATCAGACACAGTTGATTTCATGGTGTGTGGTTAAGTGTGGTGTCAGCCCTTTGCTCTCGTATGTCTTAATAGAAAATTTCAGGCTGACATTCACCAGTCGTGAGTACTGGGGTGCGTTTCATTTGTCAGAAATCCAACAAGTGAAAACATGTTGGTAGAAGCTTTTTAAAAAAAAAAATTCAAAACTTGAACCCTCTCATTTTAAAAAGTAGTAATGTACAGTACATTGTTGTAGCTGTTTATAGCTAGCTAGTGCCTAACTGTGTATAAGTGATGTAAATTTAATTATCAGATGATGAGCACAAGGCTCTCAGCGTGCCCTGTTTTTGTGTTACTACTCTATAATGCACCAGCTACACGCGCACCCTTCAGGAAAGTGGAATTCAAAGAAGTATAACATAAGTAACCATTTGTCCTTGGTGTCTGCATTTTAGCCACAAGCTAAGCATGCATTATTTGAGAAACTAGACAATTTCTATAAAATCAACCCACTGAAATTTATTCTCATAGGATGGCCAATGCAGGCAAAGTGAGTAACTCCATGTGAAGAGGCTCTAACAAAGCTGTAGACGTCATCTGCAGGGCTGGAAGAACCTCCTGTGGGGGCTGTTGTATCAGTAGCTTTCTGTTAACCCTGTGAGGCTTAGGTCATCAGTTACCCATACTTCATCCACCCATTTTCTTCCACTTATGCTTTTCATGGTCGTGGGGGCGCTGGAGCCTATCCCGGGGTACACCCTGGTCAGGTCGCCAGTCTGTCGCAGGCTAACATATAGACACAGACAACTATTTGCACTCACATTCACCTATGGGCAATTTAGAGTCTCCAGTTAACCTATACTCACTAGGTGCATGTCTTTGGACTGTGGGAGGGAGCCGGGTGGTGTTTCCCAACCACTGTGCAGCGGCACATAGGTGTGCTCTGGTTCCTCCTGACTAGTAATCTAAGCGATCGGGGTGAGTAACGGGCAGAACAATTACATTCTCTTCCACTAGAGGGCAGTACAACTACCTGCTCTAATTAAATTGGTTGCCAACTGCCAGTAAAATAGAAGAAGACGAAGAAGAAATTACATAATAGTCATGCTGCGAGTGAGACAACGCAGCGCATAATAGCAATAGATAAATATTTTAAAAGAAAAAGTAGTCAGTCTGACCTGGATCCTGGAGAAAACTCCGACCCAGATGAAGGCCCTAGCATGAGTGGTGATCAGAAGAAAGCAAAAAAGGTATACTGGGGACAAACCGAGCCAATTCTACTTTACCTGGTGTTTGGGGGAAAATAATCAATATGCTTTTGTGACATTTTTGTTTGGTGTTGTGCCGTGTGATTTTTCTAATGTGAAATATGTGCTGTGGCTGAAAAAGGTTGGGAAACACTGATCTATGCTCCTGCCCTTTAAGACCCTGCACTCTTAAACTTAAACTTTTTTCTGATTGGCCAGCTTCCAGAAGCTTGCTGAGGGGCATACCTTACAAACCAACACTGCAAAGCACACACCTTACCCTCACCTCAACTCAATGCCTAATTTTTTCCCATGATTGTTATGAAAACATTGTAACATTATTTCAGCAGAAAATTAGAAAAGATTTGTTCATTTCATTTAAAAACTATTTCCAGGCCTGAAATATGACTTATATGGTATAAAAAAATCTAACTAAAAGAAATATGAATGCATTATTGCGAGCATAATGTAAGCATGGACACTGAGTCTTGCGTTGAGATACTGTCCTGTGTCTTATTGTCTGGCTTTGAAGAAGAGCATTTGGTTTGAAACTGATTGAATTAACTGTCAAAGCTCTGCTCAGCCACAGGCATGCTGCTGAAAAATTGAGAAAGTTGAAATCAGAGCGAACGGGATTAGAGTCATCGTTTCATGCACACGTGCATGCGCACACACGTGCACACACGTGCACACAGACATGCAAACACTGTGCTGCTTGTCTATGCATAAAACTAGTGCTTTTATTTACACCACTGAGACATAGTAACTCCCAGATCAAAGCAAAAGAGACACATTCATAAACAGTTTGGTCATTGTGTAGTTGAGTTCCTTCATCCTAAATGATTCTAAATTATTCTAAATGTTGCAAAGAAAACATTTTTAGGCAGTTCTATTCACAGCAAGGAGAGTGAATGCATTAAAAGTGCTCTATACTGTTTTATGGTTTTTCGTTGTCTTTAGTGATTTAATTCAGAATGTTGTCTTGATGTCAGTAGACAAGTTATTTCATTATCTAATAGTTGCTATTTGGTATCTTATTAAAGAGTTCTTAACACACAGTTTCCATTCTGACATAGGTGATCCTAAAGCCTCTTAGTTTTAGCTTTTTCTAAAGACGCTAAAGAAAAGCGTCTGGACTTCTTTAAGTTGCTTGAAGACGTTTCACCTCTCATCCGAGAAGCTTCTTCAGTTCTACGGTCAAATGGTGGGGAGTCCCAGATTTAAACCTAGTGGGAGTATCCCCCCACAGAGGGACAAAAGGACCCCCTGATGCTGAGTCTTGTCCTGTGGAGGTGGCTCTTCTATGCTATGCTACATAGAAGAGCCACCTCCACAGGACAAGACTCAGCAGTCCATCTGCATCTTAAGGATAAAGGACACTCTTTCGAGGATGCCAATGTTCACATTTGGGACAGAGAGGACAGATGGTTTGAAAGAGGAGTGAAAGAAGCCATCTATGTCCACTGTGAGCGACCATCTTTGAACAGAGGCGGGGGTTTACGACACCAACTCTCTGCCATCTATAATCCAGTTTTGAGATCCCTTCCCAGACGCCTTAACGCCCACTCACATCCTGGGCCATCTGACCTCAGGAATTCGCATGATAAGGTGGGGCCAGGTTTCACAATGAACACACCCGAAACTCTGGCTGATTGGGACCCACGCCCAGTTTCACACCTTGGCTCAGGCGATTAGAGGATCATCAGGGGGTCCTTTTGTCCCTCTGTGGGGGGTTACTCCCACTAGGTTTATATCTGGGACTCTCCACTAGGGCTGGGCGATATATCGAGTTTTTTAAAAATATCGATATATTTTCATACGAGATATAAGATGTGACAATATCGTTTATATCGATATAGTCTATGTTACGTTATAATTATACTTGTGGAGCCGCAGATTTGCCTCTCTTTCGTCCACTTTTGTCTCCACGCAACGTTACTCTGCCTCGCCTCTCCTTCACTGAACACAACTCCGCCTCCCCCATAGCTTCACCTGACAATGACAAGGCAATGACAAGATGAAAGCGGAAAATCTCCGTTAGCGAGTTACCGCGGATGGCCCCGTGCGTGGGGCTGGACGGCGTCAACGTGTTAGCGAGCTAACCGCGCTAACGAGCTAACCGTGCTAACGACATGCAGCCCGGAGGGGCTGCACGGCCTAAAATCCTTTCATTTTCTCAAAACTCGACAGTGCGCCTTATGTATGAATTCTGGTTGTGCTTACTGACCACGAACCGATTTTATGTGGTACACAGCGCTCAGCAATCTGTCAAAAAATGTTTTAATATGACTTTGCTAAGCTACGGAGCTGCACGGCTTGATGTCGGAGGATTACGGCTACCGGGGAGGAGCCTCGCGGAGTGATACGTACTGTGTGTGTATAAGGACCACAAATGGCACCTGTTCAGAGACGTGGTGCAGCTGTGAAATCTGTCTCTTTGTTATTATGCTCAGCGTCTATTAGTTTACATTTTGACTGCACAATTGTGAGCTTTTTGTTATGCACAAAAACAACATTTTCTTTTATTTATGGACCATGATTATTTAATAAATGCTGATAATTTATTTTTGAGTAATTTCTTCATGTACATCTATGCTGTATGTAAATAAAAGTGCCCGTGTGACATCTGGGACACAGTGTGACTAAGAACTCTCTTTTTGTTCTTAACTTATGGCTTTAAAAAAAAAAATCGAGATATATATCTTATATCGCCATCCAGCTAAAAAATATCGAGATATGAATTTTGGGTCATATCGCCCAGCCCTGTCTCCACCATTTGACCGTAGAACTGAAGAAGCTTCTCGGATGAGAGGTGAAACATCTTCAAGTAACTTAAAGAAGTCCAGACGCTTTTCTTTGCAAGCTCCCAAAGAAACTTTTCTTAAAATCAGAATCATCTTAAAGAGTACAAACTATATTTGTCCCCACAAAGATAGATCTGCAAGTACGCACACAAGCAAAACTGTATATTCTTTATAACAGTGCAGTCAAAGCTTAAGAGCAGCCAAGACCTAGTGACTTTTTCACTGCTCCTTTATATACATATACACATATACATTTAAGAGCAAATATCACATTATTGCTCCCACATTGTGTTGCCGACCAGTTCTGTTGTTTTCATGAAATGCAACTTTTCTACCTCAGCATCATCATACCCATCCAGCCCTCCTGTCTGTGACCCAATTAAGTAGATACTTTTAGAGACGTAGGCAGATAAGGATGACTCAAAATGTTTTGTTCAGGGTTGCTGTTGGGCAGAAGAATGAATTGGGAACCAATTAGTCTTGATGCTGTGGTCAAAAGTTCCAAGGTTGAATGACTGTACATGATGCATGCATGCTTTAATGACTTTCAAAAACAAGACTTGAATGAACAAATTAGATGTTTTTTTTTAGGTTTTTCTCTAATACACACAGGGACAAAAGTATACCTACTGGGAAAAAGAATACATACACCCCCATTAAGATTTGGTTAAATGGCCCTGACCAAGGTGCATATCGATCACACACTTTAGCTAGCCATCAACACGTTTCTGGGACAATTCTGGCAGCTATGTGACCGCTCCTCTTGGCAGAATTGGTAGAGTTTATTTAAATGGCATAGACCTGTTTTTTAAACACAGTACACAAATTTCAGAACTGTAAAACACAGACTGTACTGGAAACCCTATGATATTTGAGAATCATAGAACCTAACAATCTGATAAATCAGCATTTAGGGACTCTCGGTCAACAAAAAAAGCATATTGAAAACATACAGAAATCAAAAAGGATTCATTTGAAATAAACTTATGACATAAAAGAAAGGTAAAGAAATGTAAGATATTTAGGACATTTCTTCCATAAGATGAGGTGGAAACCCTCTTAGAAGTGACCTTTCCAAGAGTGGATGATGACTGTGTCCTGCAAGTAGTTCTTGTTATAAAATCGTCAACTCCTGAACTTCAGTATAGCTTTGCAAAACTTTTTGGTGTCTATTATGTCTGGGCACAAGTTTCCAGGGACAGCAAGTCTTTCCATCATGTGGGTGACCAGCCATGTGAACAACCCCTTCTTCCTGGCTACGAATCTGGATAGCGTGACATTTATTCATTACTTTTACCATGAGCCGGGTGACAAATAACTCGAGCTGTCTCTTGCTACCTCGGTTGCAGCGTCACATCCTAAAGAGGCTCTTTGCTCGTTTCTTCCTTAGAGACTTTTTCCTGCACTGTGATGTTTGTCTCAGTTATGTCTTTAGATAAAGTGCCTGCTTCTTATTGATGCAAACTAATTTTCTTTCTGAACAATGTTTACTAGCCTCTAATGATGGTGTTAAGCTACACACATACTGCATATGTCTATCTTTTTGTGAAATGTTGGCTTTAAAACCAGCCTAACAGAGACAATTTTGGAAACTGCATTTTGGACAGTCATTGAACTTTTAAAGGCCTGTTTGATGTTTGAAACTTGGGGTTAATATTAGAAAGGCTCAAGGGCCTGGGAATGTATTGATAGAGGTCAACTCTGTTTTGCTTTGCCATAGCTGCGACTTCATTCTGACATAACACACTCCACTGAATAATAAATATGACACACATACCAGAACTACAATACAATAAAAATACAAGTACCACATCATCAGCGATGAGCCCCTATTAGCACCTTTAACTACATAATAAGCAATGTTCCCTCTAATTTTTCATGTGTCTGAGTGAACGCACAAACTCCCTGAGCGGTCCCTTGGACCACTGTGAGCAACAGCAGACGTGTGCACTGTGGTCACGCCCGCATCGAATCCATCCAACTTACATGGTTTATTAAAATAATCAAATTACAGCATTTATGTTAGACTACTTTTAATTAACTGCTTTAGCCCACTTACAATGAAGATGAAAAAAAAATCTTGTTCATGACCTGTGTAGTGTGTTAACACTATTGGAAGTAAAAATAACTTGAACTCCGACGATTTTGAAAACACAACTTTATCTTTTATTTTTTTTAGTAAAGCTCTGACTTGTATTATGAGTTTGAGTCTGTGGTCTGGGAGAGAGTCCTGTAACTCTCTGTCTGCAAAATACAGTATATAATGACCAATGTTGGACAATTATTTATATAGTTACTTCTTTTAAAAAAGTAACTAAGTAATGCAAACAACAAAGTTTTTTGCAGCTGTTTAACTAAAAATGCAGCCAAGGCGTTTTTTTAAATAAACATTTCAAACTATTTACAGAACAATCAGCTGTTCTGCATCAAATTTGATGCCACACAAATTATTTGTGCCACTCCAAAAAATAATTTCTGTCCACTATGAGATAAAGGAGAACAACAGCCTGATACCTGCAGGCCTGACAACAGGAGATGTGTCACTCCTGTAACACCTGTAACATTCAGCAGTCGCCTCATTGTTCTGACACACACAACAAAACTATTCACTAGCATGAATAGTGAATAGTTTTGTTGTGTTGCAAATCTCTCATCTCAAAACCGCAGTCACTCCTAAAATTTCTTCCCGTTTCTTAACAACTAAATGCCATGTTTTGATTGGTCCACATGGTACATTTTTCGACCAATGGGAAAGGGTGGGGGGTGTTTTGGTTTCATCTTTGCTCACAGGCGGAGAGTGCTTTCGAGCGTTTTCCTTATAAAACGCAGTTTTTACCGTTTCTTCCCGCAGTAAATGTAAACAACGATAGTATTCAGGAAGAAAACTAAACATTGCAGATATTTTTATCATAACTCTGGTTTTACGTGGCCTATCAACACAATTTAAAAACTGGTATAAAGTCCACACTTTTTCAATTGTTCCGTCTGTCCTGCTCACATCTCCAATGGCTGTACACGTTGTCATTAATGTGGCTTCACTCCACATCAGCCACGCAGCTTTGCTAGCTAAAACATCGGTGTCGGCACATAAGGACGCTGTCATAGCCTGTCAACGACGTTGATTAGCTGCGTATACGAATGTGAATCGCGTGATTGGCTGGACTATGGGATAAGGTGGCATCGTTCTAATCCCATACTGGAGCAGCCAGTCACTCACTGACTAACACTGCAAAACAGAATTGTTAACGTATTTACTTTAATTTCAATACAGGTTAGAATTTTTTTTGTGCGCAACGCAGATTTTTTTCTGCGCACACGCGCATCTTAGAGGGAAATTTGATAATAAGTGAATCTTTTTCAGTTTGAGGCACATGACTATAGTCAGGCACAGTTTGCGTCCTTCATTTAGGCACGGCTTCTTTAACTATGTTTTATAAATGCAATGGAAACTGGTCTGGGGTTATTCACACTAGTCTTACAATGTTTTTCAATTTCTTTTTTTAAACAGTCATATAATGATGATATACACCAGGATAGTCAAAATTGCAGCTACCATAGAACAGTTTTCGTTCTCTAGAAGTCAACCGATTTCCTTTTTTTCTCCAAGTGGAGGTAGAAAAGTAGTAAAATGGTAACAAGGCAAGTGTAAAACATGAAAATGGAAGGCAGATATGAAAAAAAAAGCTTTGGTGGAAAAGCACTTGCAGGTATTTATTCTGTTTCCTTCTCAATCAAAGATAGAGGGGCATGCATTCGTTTGTGTTTCAGTGTACCCGGCCTTGTCAAGATAAAGCTGATAATGTTTTATTGTGAAGCGTGTTTACCCGGCACATTGAATGAATATTCAGAGACTCGCTTCCAGCTTCATTTGTTCATTTGTGTTTGTGTGTGTGTGCTTATATCCTTATTAACTGAGGGGGAACGAAAGTCCCCTGAAGGTGTGATCTGAAGTGCAATATTTCAAACAGCTCCCCACTGCAGCATTGCTGTGATGCTTCTGCTATTGTGTTGTGTAATTAATGCTGATGTAGTGCTTCCGTAGCTTTTTGAGTGATGCTTTATAATGGGAAATGATATTGGATGAATACTTTGACTAAGTGATTGTTTTTATCTGTTGTAAACATTTTATGATGCCTATCTTTTACACCTAATAAGAGATGAATTAAGGATTCTAAATTGGGAGCAAATACATATTGTACAGATGATGCTGTATTTCTGTACAAATAACTGAGGTGAGAAAATGTAAAGGTGTGCTGAATTATTGATATAAAAACCAGTAAACATTATTGAAAGTGTATTTAGTTCACACTAAATTCATAATATAATTTTAGAAATCTTACTAAATGTGTAAACCAAAAATGTGTGATTCAAGAGTGACCAAACTTTATTTTATTTTTTTTTTTTATTTACGTTTTGTCTCATTTTCATTGCAAAAATATTTTGTCAAGTGATTTGGGATTGGAGGTACTATAAGACACACTTAAAATCCTTTAAATTTCTCAAAAATCGAGAGTGCGCCTTATGTATGAATTCTGGTTGTTCTTACTGACCTCGAACCGATTTTATGTGGTACACGGCGCTCAAAAATCTGTCAAAAATGTTTTAGTCAGACTTTGATAAGCTATGAAGCCGCACTGCTTGATGGATTGTCGTCAGGAGCCTCTCGGAGTAATCTGGGTCCAAAACTCCATCTTCTTCAGGTCCCAAAGTCAAACGAACACTGTGGCACCACTGAGAGTTAAAAACTGTCTAAATTCTTTCATCTTTAATAAAATGATCAGCGTTGCTGCTTTACCAGGTGCAACAATTAAGTTTAACATCCAGACGTCCATGAAAACAGGATTTATTAACTTTAACAGAGTTAGAAGTTAGCAGGAAGTTAGCTCGCTAGTTTCCACCTAAACATGATATTGCATGTTCTCACTGAGAGATTTCTGAAAAAATTAAAACGTACAGCTCTGCTATCACTTCCAACATAAATGAAGACAGAAAACTAAACAGCAGTGACGTTGGTAGGGTTACTGAAGTTGGGCTAGCTGGTATATAAGGATGTGCTACATGGTAGCGACACAGCTATGTTTTTTTTTTTTTTTTTTTTTTTTTTGACACAGCTATGTTAGAATAACATAAACACAGTGAAGCTGGAGGATGAACGCTAGCTTTTTCCCACTGTGAGGCAGGGCCGTGCAGAGAGGTTTAAAGGGGCGGGTGCTCAAAGTTAAAAAGGGGCACATTGAACCAGGCTGAATAACAACAACACACATTCATCAAGAATCTAATATGGGCAACAAGGCAAAGCAAACGTAGCCGATGTTTTACCTGATGGGTACAATGTTGCTGTTGAGGGGTTGCTGCTGCTCCTGCTGCTGATAGTGCTGGAGGGCGGGGCTGTGTTGATCTGAGACTGTAAACATTAAAAAGTCCATAGGAGAGATGGTAGCTGATTAAACAAGTGTCATGAGATAATAACAAAATGCAAAGATTGGTGACAGCACTTGGAACCATAAGGCAACAAAAAACTGTGAGAAATAATTTAGGCTCTGCTAGAGCTGGGCGATAGAACGATAACGATATGTATCGCGATAGAAAAATTCAACTATCGCGATAGACCTCGCCGCTCTTGTCCTCTTTAAAAAAAAAAAAAGAAAAAAAAAGAACAGCCAATCCAAATTAAGTAGCGCAGAGCCGAACCAATCACAGCCGCAGCGTCACGTCACGTGACTTGTTACGTACAGCACAAGTGCCAAGCCGCACATGTGTATTTGTTTGGGAAGCAGCCAGCCACCGTACCGCCCGGGTAATGGAGGAAATGAGTGTGCCGACTAGAAAAATCAACCGAGCGTGACCGAAGAGAAAACAGATGATGGTTCCAATGCCGGAGAGATTGTCGAACGGAAGAGCCATAGAAGTTCCGTAGTGTGAAGGTATTTCGGCTATTTCAAGTCTGACAAAAAACAGAGTAGCGTGCACTGTAAATTGTGCCGAAAGCAAGTCTGGAAATACAATAAACTGGTGCATGCGCTACGTCCACACGTACCCGGGTATTTTTGAAAACGCAGATTTTTCTATGCGTTTGCACCTTTCGTCCACATGTAAACGGCGTTTTTGGTCACTGAAAACGAAGATTTTTAAAAACTCCGTTTTTGCATTTACGTGTGGACTAGAAAACAGGAGAAAACGCATCGTCAAAGATGTGCGCATTTTTTGACGTCACACTGTGCGCCATGTTATTGTTTCGGTGAAATGAATTTCTACAATACTGTTACTGTTAATTGTACTCTCTGCAGTGTTTAAATGCTTACATATACACAGTTACTGTCCCTCCACACATACGACTCGGTTCTGCTTCTATGCCCCAGCTTTGTTTACTTTTTCCCACCGAGGCTTCTAGACTTCTGATTGGCCAACATTTCTGCACGATTAGGAATCTAGCTCCACCTGCTGCTTTGGCATGTTCATAGCAGCGTTTTCCTTCATTTCTGCCTTTATGTGTGGACGGGATTATTTTTTAAAACGGAAACGGAAAATCTCCGTTTTCAAAAACACCCGTGTACGTGTGGACGTAGCCTCAGTCTCTGACTGGAAGCGCTAATTCGTCATTCGGCTTTTGTCAGACTAAAGTAACTGTTAAAACTGTTTGAAAAGCTCAGCTATACAACAAGGAGAGATTGAGAATTTCCTTTTAGTTCTCAGTTTATTTGATATTGACAAAAGTTAGTCAGTTTTGTCTGTTCTTCTGTAAAACAAACTAAGATTTATTTTTAGAATTAATACTTTGTTTCTAAGTGGAATTGACAATTTAGTCTGTTTCGTTTGTTCTATTTTGAAACTTAAACGCTTTAGCGGCTGCCTTTTGTGTAGTTTGCAATATTTGCCTTTATTTATCTGAAAAAGTCTCATGTTCCTTAAGTACATCTACCCTGTTGAACTTATTATGGGAAATAAATATTTAAATAAAAACAAGCTGCTGATTATTTCACATTTTACTTGTGAGCAATGGCACATTTAAATCTTACAAATATAGTTATTTGGCTTATATCGTGATAGATATCGTTATCGCCTGAAATGAAAAAAACATATCGTGATATGAAAAAATCTTATATCGCCCAGCTCTAGGCTCTGCCTGTGAATCACTCTTTGCTTCTCTTCTTCCTTCCATCCCATCTTTTCATATATATCTCTCCACTTGCTGTCCATCTGAGAACAAGGCACAACTTGCTATTGCAATAAACTATAATCTAATTATCCACACCTAACAACTCTTGTACTTAATCTATAATAAAATGATGACAGAAAAATGTTATAGCCCTGCCTTTAGTAGCCTCACACAGCTCCTGCTGTTTCCTCCTCATGTCCTTACCAGGCATGTCTGGACAATGTTATATCATGAGTAATATTTTTTTTAAAAATCCATCTAAATAAAACACACACATGCACGCACACACAGGGACATTTTAGACCTTCTTCAGAATACTGTATATACTATGGGCATCATGGTGCTGATCCAGAATCCTTACATTATTATTTATTACTACAGCTACAATAATAAAGCAATGAGAAGGGGGAAGTAATAAATATGAAATAATGTCATTATGCCTCCCTGGGAAAGTCTATGCCAGGGTGCTGGAAAGGAGAGTTCGTCCGTTAGTCGAACCTCGGATACAGGAGGAGCAATGCGGTTTCCATCCTGGTCGCGGAACACTGGACCAGCTCTTTATCCTCTCCAGGATACTTGAGGGTGCATGGGAGTTTGCCCAACCAGTCTACATGTGTTTTGTGGACTTGGAGAAGGCATTCGACCGTGTCCCTCGGGGTGTCCTGTGGGAGGTGTTGCGGGAATATGGGGTGTCTGGCCCATTGCTACGGGCCATTCGATCCCTATACAACCGTTGCAAGAGCTTGGTTCGCATTGCCGGCAATAAGTCGGACTCATTCCCGGTGGGTGATGGGCTCCGCCAGGGCTGCCCTTTGTCACCGGTTCTGTTCATAATTTTTATGGACAGGATTTCTAGGCGCAGCCAAGTGGCGGAGGGCTTTCGCTTTGGTGGCCTCAGAATCTCATCTCTGATTTTTGCACATGATGTGGCTCTGTTGGCTTCATCGGGTGAGGGCCTCCAGCTCGCACTGGAACGGTTCGCAGCCGAGTGTGAAGCAGCGGGAATGAGGATCAGCACCTCCAAATCTGAGGCCATGGTTCTCAGCCGGAAAAGGGTGGAGTGCCCACTCCGGGTCGGGGATGAGTTCCTGCCCCAAGTGGAGGAGTTCAAGTATCTCGGGGTCTTGTTCGCGAGTGATGGGAGAAGGGAGCCGGAGATCGACAGACGGATTGGGGCTGCAGCTGCAGTAATGCGGACGCTGCACCGGTCCGTCGTGGTGAAGAGGGAGCTGAGTGTAAAAGCGAAGCTCTCAATTTACCGGTCGGTCTACGTCCCTACCCTCACCTATGGCCACGAGCTGTGGGTAGTGACCGAAAGAACGAGATCGCGGATACAAGCGGCAGAAATGAGCTTCCTCCGAAGGGTGGCTGGCCTCTCCCTTAGAGATAGGGTGAGAAGTTCGGCCATCCGGGAGGGGCTCAGAGTAGAGCAGCTGCTGCTCCACATCGAAAGGAGCCAGCTGAGGTGGTTCGGGCATCTGACAAGGATGCCCCCTGGGCGCCTCCTGGGTGAGGTGTTCCAGGCATGTCCCACCGGGAGGAGGCCCCGGGGCAGACCCAGGACACGCTGGAGAGATTATATCTCTCGGCTGGCCTGGGAACGCCTTGGTATTCCCCCGGATAAGCTGGAGGAGGTGGCTGGGGAGAGGGAGGTCTGGGCCTCTTTGCTTAGGCTGCTGCCCCCGCGACCCGGCCCCGGACAAAGCGGATGAGGATGGATGGATAATGTCATTATGATGATTCCATTTGTTTCACTATCCACTCTGTGCAGGGGCAAAGCTTATTACATTTTTAAACTGTAGAGATACAATAATTTTACTGCTGTAAAATCCAAATTTTGTCTTATTTAAAATATAAATCTAATATAATCTGCTTCTTAATGTATGTTCTTTAAAATACAGCGTGTGTTTTTTAATATATTATAATTATAATCATTATTATGTGGACATGCATATTAGATCGTTTTTTAGTGAAATATAATCCCTCCAGAAAGGCAGGAAAAGCCCGGAAACTTACTTTAAAACTAAATATGTTCTAAACACTTTAAAACTAAATATGTTCCCTAAAACGGTGACAGAGCTACAGACCCATGACAGCCTTACACAGGAAGCCAGCAGCTATGACCAGCACTACTTGTGCAGTTAATAAAAGGACAGGTAATGTTTGTCGTGCTGTTGCACACACAGCACGCTCGTTTGTTTCAGTTCGTCAGTTGCAACAAGACAGCTTACCAACGTGTACGTAATAAGCTAATACTCCTGTGTGCTACACACTACAGTGTACGCTGTACACCTACTTACTGGTTTTGTCGCATCAGTCTGTGTCTCTGAGTTAACTTGTGTTTCTCCTACAGCTCCGGACCGCAAAAAATGCGCGTGCTCTTTGTGAGCTCGTTCCCGGCTCGTAACCAGCGCGTTCTGCCGTCAAGGGCGACCATTGGTTAAATGTGATCATGTGACTGATGCAAGCCAGATCCTTTTATTTAGCAAAACTGTGATTAATAGTTAAATATTATTGTTGAGGGGCACAGACAGGACTCCGCACGCACACACACATAAAAAAAAATGATAATAATAATTTTTTTTTAAAAGTTGCCTCAACAAAGGGGCACTTTGGGCACCCATCAGGAAAGGGGCGGGTGCTCAAGCCCCTCTAGCCCCCCCCCCCTCTGCACGTGCCTGCTGTGAGGGTTCCCGATGGTTAGGGACAAATGCAATCACATGGCAGGCAGCTGTAAACGGACCAAACTTCAGTCAGGACAACAACTGAGATAATCCATCTACAATACGAGGTTAGTCATTAATATACTGCAACAACATGGGAATCGAGCAGCTGCCAGAGAATTCAACATTAATGAATCAATGTTAAGGAAGTGGAGGAAGCAAGAAGAATGAGTTGGGTAAAGTTTGACTTATCTGACTGTTTTGTTTCGCTTAATGTGCCTTATGTATGAAAACTGACCCGTTCATCGACAGTGCGCCTTAAAATGCTGTGAGCCTTATGGTCTGAAAAATATGGACTGTAGTCAAAGGAGCTTGCAAAGAAAAGCGTCTGGACTTCTTTAAGTTGCTTGAAGACGTTTCACCTCTCATCCGAGAAGCTTCTTCAGTTCTAAGGTCAAATGGTGGAGAGTCCCAGATATAAACCTAGTGGGAGTGACCCCCCACAGAGGGACAAAAGGACCCCCTGATGATCCTCTAATCGCCTGAGCCAAGGTGGGAAACTGGGCGTGGGTCCCAATCAGCCAGAGTTTCGGGTGTGTTCATTGTGAAACCTGGCCCCACCTTATCATGCGAATTCCTGAGGTCATATGGCCCAGGATGTGAGTGGGCATTAAGGCGTCTGGGAAGGGATCTCAAAACTGGATTATAGATGGCAGAGAGTTGGTGTCGTAAACCCCCGCCTCTGTTCAAAGATGGTCGCTCACAGTGGACATAGATGGCTTCTTTCACTCCTCTTTCAAACCATCTGTCCTCTCTGTCCAAAATGTGAACATTGGCATCCTCGAAAGAGTGTCCTTTATCCTTAAGATGCAGATGGACTGCTGAGTCTTGTCCTGTGGAGGTGGCTCTTCTGTGTTGTGCCATGCGCTTGTGAAGTGGCTGTTTGGTCTCTCCAATGTAGAGGTCTGAGCTCCTTTGACTACGATGACCTGGATGACTGAGAACCTTCACAGACATATGGAATGTAATTATTTCAAAGGGCTCATACTTTGCTTAATCTACAGCAATACATCATGTTCTAAATCTTGACTTTCAGAACATGTATACTGTAATAGTATATTATTAACAAAAAAATCACTTTGCCACTGTTATTATTCAAAGGCTTGAGCACTGTGGGACATGCCTAACTGTCAATATCTACAGTGAGTTAAAAATATTATTTAAAAATGAGGGTGTGTATTTGCAAAACGGCTGTTTGATCATTGCACATTTGGTCACTCACATAATTACTGATTTCTAATGTGAAATTGATGGCTGCATCTGTTCTACTCGCCAAAGTGGAGCTTATTACTATTACAGCAATAAGATCGCAGTAATGTAAAGGATGTATACGTATAGGTGAAATACTTTCTAGTGTTTGAGATAAAAGGATACAGATCATGTTTTTAGATTTAACTAGGCAAACACTGCTTGCCTTGCTTGTCTTGGTGGAATGCCATTATTGAATAAACACATTAGATTCAAGATTCAAGATCTTTTTATTTGTCACATACACAGTTATACAAGTATAACACGCAGTGAAATGTGACCTGATACGCTCCTCGACTGTGCAAAATAGTGAGGGAAAAACATTATATACAGTAAGTAAGTACATATATACAAAGAGGACATTATGTGCAATAAGTGAGTGAATTATATACATTAAGTTAAATAGAATAAAACAATCTGGAAATTTACAGGTCAAAATTTGGGAATGAATATTGTGTGAGTGGGGTGTTAAAGTGACATTTGCTGCTATGATGTGAGAAGGATCAGGCATGATATGGGAATATGTGAGTCCTGTCTCCGTTCATTATTAACATTTTAATATTCTGAGAGTAGCTTCTTAGTTATGATGACTCTAATCCCAACCCAAGCCCTACCACTAAAACTATTCAAAAAGGGTTTTTGTTTATATTAAATGGTTCTCTCAAGTCCTGGCAACCAGGAAACAAAGAAGATGGCACACATGAAAAACTTCCCATTATTTCCCAAAGTTCAATTTTGACCTTAGACCTCACAGGGGATAATGTTAGCATATGTTACATTGAAGCCACATGCTAAACAAGCCGTTTTTCAGATATTACAAGAAAATGAAAATCTGTTACATGCATTTTGGCCTTGGAAATCTTCTGTCATAAGGTTTCCAATTCAGAATGCCAATATAGGTAGAAATTCCATGTAAAGGATTTAAATCTAACATTAACCCTATACCCCTGACCCTAAACAGATCTCAGATCTCATTTCAACCAAAAATTCATAGCAGATATCTGCTCTGAAAACCAGGGTAAATTTTTTTCTTCTTCTCTCCCTCAAGTATGAATAAAACTGTGTTTCAGTAAGAGCATGGATCAATAACCAGAATTAGACTTGGAATAATAACATTTAAATTATCCGAGATTTTCCCCCAGAAAGTCTTTTGAGGCAGACGAGGTGTGTTGCATTAATGTAGGTCAGTACTCTGCAAAGTGTTCACTGGCCGTGGTTTTATTTTTGCTCTGGTGCACAGCAGAATGGATTTCATCTCTTTTGTTCATTTCCTGTCCCCAGGTAAATATGCCCGAGCTGGCCTTGCTGCGTTTTGTGGTATTAGACGATGACTACATCGGAGATGATTTCATCGGCCAGTACAGCGTAGCCTTCGAGTGCCTTCAGCCTGGCTACCGTAATGTGCCCCTGCTGGGCCTGGCAGGAGACCCCTTACCTCACACCAGCCTGTTTGTCCACGTGGCAATCACCAACCGACGAGGAGGCGGGAAGGCCCAGCGGCGAGGTCTTTCGGTGCGGAGGGTGGGGAGACGGGGGAGAGAGTACGTCACAGTGAGGCACACTGGTATCAAGGTAGTGGATGAGACTTTTAAGTCAGCCAGTGGCCCTCTCAAAGAAGCGACGGACCTGCGGGAGGATGCTCAGGTGAGACTGGATGTGGACTGACTTTTGATAATATGTGCGACAGGCTTGTGACAGACCCAAGGTTCATTTACATTTCATAAATGAAAAATAAGCAAATATAAATATTTATTTATGAATATATAAATATATAATGTAAATAATATAAATATTTATTTTTATATAAATATATATAAATGACATCCAAACTTTGGTAAAATTATGTTCACTGGATGGCCTCAGAGGTGAAATAGGCTTGTGAACTGACCCAATGTTGATAGGATGCTTAAAAAGGGTGAATGGTGTAGGATTTTATGAATGTTCTGAAATTAGTAAATAGTAAAACTTTATTTATTTAGCGCCTTTCAAGCTATTGATCACAAAGTGCTGTGCAAAGGAAAACAAAAACATTAGACATCAGTACATCAAATCAGTCAGTTGTAAAAAGGTGTGTTTTTAATTGATTTTTAAAAAGCTCAAGAGGTTTGTGATGTCTGCAGACACAAACTAAAGAGGAAAGAGTTCCAGAGTCCTGGTGCTACTACTGAGAGGGCTCAGTCACCTTTAGTCACCTTTGGTTTTCAGCTTCGTACATGGCACAAATAGCAGGCTTTGGTCACCTTAGGGACCTGCTAGGAACATACAGATGTAAAAGTTCTTTGACGTAAGCTGGTGCTTGACCATTCAGAGTCCTGTAAGTGAGAACCAAGATCTTGAAATGTATTCTGGATTGAATGCCAACAGAGTCGGGCGAGTAGCGGTGTGAGGTGAGAAAACGTTGGTGTTTTGGCAGCAGCGTTTGTACAGTCTGCAGATGGTCCAGTGATGCTTTGTTTAGGCAGCTGAATAATGAGTTACAGTAATCTAGTCTTGAAAAACAAAAGCATGAATAACAGTTTCCAATTCTGTTTTTGAGATAATACTATTTAGCTAGGCAATACTTTTTAAGTGATAAAAACATGAACAAACCAGAGTCTGAATGTGACCATCTAAAGTAAAACCAGAGTCATAATTTACCCCAAGGTTCCCGATAAAAGGCTTGGCATAAGAGGCTAATAGATCAAGAGTTTCCATTATTAGAGTTGTATGCTTTTCTGGAGCAAAAACTAGAATTTCATTTTTTTTCCTCATTAAGTTGGAGAAAATTTTTATCCTTGTGTAAGAGATGCAGTTTTGATACCTTGTGCAGCTTAAAAGGATGTATAACTGAATATCATCAGCAGTGATATGAGATATCTTTAAAAGTGCTCAAAGTGTGCTAAAAAACAGAAATAATAAGGGCCCCAAAACCGAACCCTGAGGTACACCAAAATGAAGATGGCTTAAAGAAGACCTATAATTTGAAGTAGCTACACAAAAAGAATGATCAGAAAGATATGAAGTAAACCACTGTAAGGCAGATCCCATTATACTGGCCCAATACCTCAACCTGTCAAGCAAGACCTGGGGATCAACTGTATCAAAGACTGAGGTTAGGTCCAACATAAGGAGGACAGGACAGTTTCCTGTGTCACTTTGCACCAAAACACCATTAAAGATAAGAGAAGAGCTATCTCTGTTAATGTTCTTTAAAACAGCAGTTAGCTGCTTAGCAACATTTTTCTCAATAATAATTGGTCTATAGCTGCCCAAGAGAGAAGGGTCTAGTGTGGCTTTTTTAGGATAGGGTGACTAACCGCATTCTTAAAGTAAATCGGGACTTGACTCGAGGCCAGAGAGGAATTAACAATATGAGGGCTGATGGAGCGAAAAACATCTTTAAACAGGGAAGCAGGTAAAATGTCTAAACAACAACAGACTTTCACAGAGCCAACTGGGTTGGTTCAGGAAGAGAAACAAGTATAAAATGATCTAAATTTACAAGCTGAGCTGGGGCAGAAATGGACAGCTGACAGAGAAAGGTTATTTCTAATATGAGTGATTTTTTTTTTAATTTTCACAGTCGATGTCAGATGACATGGGAACAGCAGGTGAAGCAGGGGTAACAATGTTATTAATAGTGTTAAACAGAACCTTAGGATTGCCTGTGCTTTTAGAAACCAGACTGGAGAACAGGCAGCCCTCGTTTCTCTAACAGAATTAGTAAAAGACACCAAAATATCTTTGACATAAATTAAATGAACTTGCAAACGACTTTTCCTCCACAAGTGTTCAGGTTTCCGGCAAGAACGCTTTAAAGAGTGGATAAGGCCATTAATCCACGGTGAGGATTTTAAAACAGATGCTGATCTCTTTGTAAAAAGGACAGACACTGTCTAAAATAGAAAGGCAATAGTGGTTAGTCAAGACATTTACATCACTAACAGGAGATAACAGTAAATTAAAAGCAACACAGTAATGATTAGAAATAACAACAGGGGCAGATAAGATCCATGTTAAAGCCCAAGGTTAAAACAAGAGGGTGTCCTTTTGTGTAAAAGAGGCCAGATACATGCTGGGTAAAATGAAAAGAGTTCATAAGGTTGATGAAACTCCTCGCAGAAAGAGTCGTCATCGATATGAATATTAAAATCACCAGAAATAACTAGTCTGGACAGATTCAGGGTGAAAGACAAAAAGTAATTTGAAAATACTTTGATTTGACCGCGTCGTTGGTACACTATAGCGCATGAAATAAAATTCTTGAACTTTAAAGAGCAGCAGCTCAAACGAAGAGAAGTGACTGACTTTGGATGAATGGCTGGGAAACACCGCAGCAAGGCCTTCTCCTCAGCCCGACGTCCGTGGCTGGCTGATTAAAGAATAACCCTCCGGGCACAGCTCAATGAGGGATGCATAATCTGAGTCGTGCTGCCAGGTTTCAGTGAGCAGTAAGAAGTCCAGTTTTTTGGAGCTCAGCTCTCAGGTAGAATTAGACTTGTCTGTAGAGTGAATAAGAGAGTGGGGGAGGAGGAGGAGGAGGACGAGGCAGCGACAAAGGAGTCAGTGAGAAGAGTGGAGGAGGATTATAAATACCAGCGAAAATAGAACCTGGTCGCTCAGCTCCCACCATCTTATCACTGAACACCAACATGTATGGGTGGGCAATGTGAAAAGAATCCTTTTTTGCACTGGATCTGTTTTTAGAGAGGTATATTGTGATGTTAATATATACCTTATACCCATATATGTGTTGAAACTAGGACTTTCTTGTTCCTGGAGGTAGCGGCTCTGTGCATAAAACCAGTTGTTTAGGTACTCCAATACAATCCAATGCCTCTATACCATTTACCAAAACTGGTTTGACCCAATGATAGGCTAAATCCCAGAAGGCATGACGTGACCTTATGTGAACGATAATCCAGAATCAGCCCAGTTACACTGGCCAAAGCCCAGGTGCTGAAAACGAACGAGGCGTATGTAGTGTCCAAACTGATACTCACACACATAATACACAGTCCCTCTGAACACTGTTAGTGAGCCACAGTGAAGTGTGGCCACACCAGGCCTTAATCAATTCACCTGACTACGTGATTCAGATGACCTGGAATAGCAACTTTAAAGTATAGCAGAAGGCAGGGGACAGAAATACTTGTGCTTTTCTTCTTTCATTCACTAAAAAGTTTTGATATGAAATACTTGCTAAATATAATTTTACAATGTAAAATAGAAAGAAATTAACTGGGAATGTTTAAAAGCACAAAGCAGGATAAGACAGATAAGTCAGTATTTAGGCATTACTGTATAAGATAAGATACAGCCAGGAGTTCGTGGAGACCACCCATGCAGTTAAAAGAGTCAGTATTGGACTTAAAAGACCTAAACGATGTAACTTCTTGGTCTGAAGCCAAACAAAAAGACTTCCAATTGTGTAGAAGTTTAAGGACGAACAGCCCTCGCCTACTTTGCTGTGTGACCTACAGTATAAACTTAGCAGGTGATGTTATAGTCTTAATAACTAGTTACAGCAATTCAGTTCAATTTTATTTACATTGCATCAAATCACAACAATAGCTGCCTCAGTGAGCTTTATAGTGTAAGGGAAAGACCCTACAATAATACAGAGAAAACCCACAAAATTAGACAACCCCCTGTGAGCATGGAAATGGCGACAGTGGGAACGAAAAAATCCCTTTGAACGCGAAGAAACCTCTGTCAGAATCAGGCTCAGGGAGGGGCAGCCATCAGCCACGACCGGTTTTTGGTGAGCTGTGGACGACGAGACAAAAGATACACTGTGGAAGACAGCCAGAGATTAGTAACAACTAATGATTAAAAGCAGAGTTAAAAAACACTCAGTGCATCATTGAAAGCCTCCAGTTGCCAAAGACTTAGAGAGATTTAAAACTAGAGAGCATGTCTGTTTCCTGAATCCAAACTGAAGGCTGGTTTCACACAAGAGGAGTCTGAAAGCTGAAGGCTCTGCCTCCCATTCCACTTTTAAATATCATAGGAACCACAAGTAAACCAGCAGGCTGATAATGAAGTGCCCTGTTGGGGTGATAGGATACTATGAGCTTCTTAAGATGGGGCCCAGTCTATGATATGTTTATTGGCTTAGACCTGGTTTCAAAATACCAAGATGGAGATGGCAAAACCACTTCACTAACCAGTTGGTGACTTCATGGCAGCTGTATCCTTTATATACAGTCTGTTTGTAACTGCTGTTAAGTTCACAATATCAATTTAAAATCTTCTCAGATGTCAGAGTCCCAACGTGTTTCTGTTGGTTCAAACTATCCTCTAATATCTTCAGCTTCCTAATAGAACAACCACAGTTTTTAAAAAATGTCCAGGAGGACAATCAGCCACATTAATGATGGAGGAATCAGAGTGCCCACGATAAATGCGGCTATTATGAACACACACATGATTTTCCTGCTATGATGCGACAGAAATGTCTGCTTGTGTGTAATGTTTGGGTGACTGCATGGTTTCATCCATGTAGTGTAGGTCTGTGAATTTAAAAACTGGAATGAATCTCTGGTTGAAAAATGTCAATCCTTTTCAGTGGAAAGCAGAGAGCAAATTTCCTGCCATCTCATTGATCATCCAATCCCACCCAGTCAGTCTGTCAGACACACTCCCACACAAACCCACGCACACACACCGAGTGCTACGCAGAAACACTTTTTACTCACTCAGAAACTGCTTTTAATCCTCCTGCTTCAGTCTCATTGTACACCCTGCTTCTCTCTGTCTCTCTGCCATGAGTCCAGCTGTGGGCTCATCTGCCACAGATATTATTCATCATGCTTCTCTGTGTCTGTCACATTCACAGACACAGATGCACTTACACACAGGTGGAGCATGATAATTGCTAGTCCAGTTGGGGATGTGGCAAGTGGCAAATGGCATTCAGTGCAACAGCAGAGGCTTTATATTCTAGTGCTCATACATGCAGAAATAAACCTTTTACCTTTGTTATGAAGTGACCCTGAATGGCAGTTCAGCAAATGAGTCCTTTAATCTGTCACACTCAAATCTGTGAACCATCCCGATCTTGCATCCCCCCATCCAACACACACTCTAATTGCTTTGATTTCCTGTTCCAGATTTATGCCATATTGTCTCCTTTTTTTGCTAAATGCGCTTAAGCTTAGACTGATTTCACTGGATTAAAGGCAGCAGTGAGTGCCATATTGATTTAATTCACAAGGGAGACAGCAGATGACAGGGGAACGGAGGGGAAGTGAGCGGGCCGTGTCATGATTTTTGGCTTTTCCCAGCTTAATCTTACAGCCGGAACTGTACATCAGATCTAACACTATTTTCCCTCTCTTCTCTGTCTGTTTACCTTCACACCATTTCCAGAGCACCACAGCCAGTTTCAAAGAGCAGTGTGGGCTCCCCACTGTGGCCAAACTGAAGCAGTGCATCCAGACCTTGGGCACGAGGCTACAGAGTCCTGAGGGCACTATGGGGGCCACCATGGTTCTGAAGGATGGCTATCCATGTCTGGAGCCCCTGGTCGGCCTCTCGGAACCAACTCGCAAACTGCTCGCTGCTTATGAAACGGTCAGTAAGACACATTTATTGAGCTAACTGCTTCCTTAAAAAAGAAAGTTGCATTAATTCCTGTCTTGTGCAAACATGAAGAAAAATTTCTGACGAACTGCACAGACAAATATCGCTGTGAACTGCATCGTAGTTGCTCTAGGAAAATGATTGTAACTGGCCAATCCTGTTTATGATGCAACACTTTTTAGACCATCAGCTTGCACTCGTCATAGTGGTGTAACCTACGTTTTTGCTGCAAGCTGGAGGTCATGAGTCAAAAAGTATTTGCCCTTTTTCCTGATTTCTTAGATTTTTGCATATTTGTCACACTTTGCCCAACCATGAACCATTCTGCTCTCTGCTAGAAAATCTGCAAGGATAATTCCCAGTCATTTCATGCCCTGACGCTCATGCATGTTTATGTTATGCAGCAGGAGAAAGGTCTGAAACAAACCAGCAAGTCCACCTCTCGATGGCTCTAAACCCCCCCAAAACAAAACAAGTCCAGACTCACCGTTTATTCTGATCTTAAGGCGCTTAAACAGACGAATTAAGACAATCCTCTGCAAAAGAGTGGGCCAAAATTCCACCACAACTAGTTATTAGGTTTAGGGGACATTACTTTTTCACGTGGTCTTTTAACAAAGGCAATCATTATTTAAAACTTGGATTTTGCATTTTCTTGGATTATCGTGGTCCAATATTAAAATTAGTTTAATGAGCTGAAGCATGGAAGTGTGATAAATATGCCAAAAAATATGAACTCAGTTGGGGGCTTATAGGGCTTTACTCTCTCTTCACTATGACGGACCGGTGCAGCGTCCACATCACTGCAGCCGCAGCACCAATCCATCTCCCTTCTCCCGTCACTCGTGAACAAGACCCTGAGATACTTGAACTCCTCCACTTGGGGCAAGAACTCGTCCCTGACCCGGAGTGGGCACTCCACCCTTTTCCGGCTGAGGACCATGGCCTCAGATTTGGAGGTGCTGATTCTCATTTTCACTGCTTCACACTTGGCTGTGAAACGTTGCAGTGCGAGCTGGAGGCCATCACCCGATGAAGCCAACAGAGCCACATCATCTGCAAAAAGCAGAGATGAGCTCCTGAGACCACCCAAGTGAAAGCCTTCTGCCACTTGGCTACGCCTAGAAATTCTTTCCATAAAAAGTATGAACAGAATCGGTGACAAAGGGCAGCCCTGGCAGAGCCCATCACCCACCGGGTGTGAGTCTGACTTGTTGCCGGCTATGCGGACCAAGCTCTTGCTACGAATGCCTTCTCCAAGTCCACAAAACACATGTAGTCTGGTTGGGCAAACTCCCATGCTCCCTCAAGTATCCTTGAGAGGATCAAGAGCTGGTCCAGTGTTCCACGACCAGGATGAAAACCACATTGTTCCTCCTGTATCCGAGGTTCGACTAACAGACGGACTCTCCTCTCTAGCACCCTGGCATAGACTTTCCCAGGGAGGCTGAGGAGTGTGATGCCACTGTAGTTGGAACACACCCTCCGGTCCGCCTTCTTAAAGATGGGGACCACCACCCCGGTTTGCCAATCCAGAGGTGCCCCCCTGATCTCCACGAAACATTGTAAAGGCTTGTCAACCAGGAAAGCCCTACAACATCCCGAACCTTCAGGATAGTAGGGTCTTCCGTAGGGTCTTGACATGGAAGACCCTACCAGGGGACAGAAGCCCCCGGACAACATAGCCCCTGGGATCCCTGGGACACACAAACCCCACCACCACGATAAGGTAGCGATTCACGGAGGGGGTTAGACTAATAATCATTAGTAATCTCCAGGTCTGGATCAAACCATAAGCTGGGGACTGAAGTTTAGGTTTGAATAATGCTCCTGGTTAGCTTCCACCTGGTGGTTTCTCAGTCACCAGGACCTAGAATGTCAGTTAAACCACACCCAGTCTCAGACATAGCTTTCTTTGAGGTCAAATGTCAACCTAATTTTCAGTAGTTGTTTTTTTTTTCAAAACAACCATCTGCACCAATCAGAAAGAGTGAATTTAGCCAATGAAATCATAAATATAATGATTATGAGACTTGACATGCTAGGTGTTTGCAGTGCTAATTTTAACTGTGCTTTGTGAGACCTACGTATATGTAGTTAGACCATGATATGTATCTTCCTGAGCTCTGTGTCACTTACGAGCTCCTCATTATGCTGCTCTTGCTAATTTTGCTCCTTTGGCTGAAACCTTTAGCATCAGAAACTTTTCCACAGTTTGTGAAGTTTTTTTTTGACATCTAACACTGCATCACTGAGTGTGCAGACCTTTGCTTACGTACATTTGCATCGTCTATAGGCATTAATTATACAGCAGCTCTGTGGTGACATGCATGAAACCGTCACCCACGAGCACGCACACACACACACACACACACCTCCTACTCAATCTCCTCTTGCATTAGATCAGGACGAGACTCTCCCACCTCTTTTAGTGCTCAGCTATTTACTCCTACACATACCTCAGAACAATGTGGTTATTTACGTATGTGAGTGCAGCTGATGATGTTTGCGGCAAAACCCAGCAAATGCAGCCCAGCAGGTCAGTGTCATGATGCCATAGTTGGTGTGATCTCCAATCAAACATCACACCTCTTCAGCCTTTCTGAGCACAAACACACAGCGCTCAGTCACCACACAAAAAGCTCCCTCTCTCTTCCTGTATTTAGCCCTTTTTTCCCTTTTTATTTCTTTCAGTGATTTGAGGCAACCTGACTGATTTAAATGAGAAAATATAGTTACAACTCTTGCTATAGTTAGTTTAGCAAATTCTTCATTATTTAGAGATAGCAATGACATCAGTATGTTCCCATGTTGCAGAACTTTGCCGTACTAACCCAAGCTGCTTGGTCTGCAGTGCTGTTTAAGTGGGTGGTACGTGTCATCCACAGGGATACCAGGACCCAGAGTGTTCCAGCAGAACACTGATGTAATTAGAAGAAAATCGAGGATCAGTTACTTGATTTTATATAAGTTTAATGTAAAATGTCATCATTTGTTTCACCCAATGATTTAGGTTAGGTTATTTTAAAACAAAGAAAAACAGTACCTGTTTACATCAAGGAAGATGGAACCTGCTCAAAACCTACTTAAGAGTGATCAGTTCATTACCATAGTCTAATATTTTCAGCTCTGTTGTATTTCATATCTGCACAAGCTGTGATCAGAAAGTTGTATATTGTCTCAGCCCAGGACACACTGACAAAAGAGATTCTTAATATCAAGAGATTAAGTACACTGTTAAAAAGTTATTTTGCTTGTATTTAAGCTACAGTACATGCCTGTATGTCATTTTGCTCTCAGTTTTGTATCATGTATATAAGTAACTGAGAGATTAGAGTACGTACTGTACGCCTGAGTATCAGTGTAATGGTGAGAGAGTTGACTTGGAAGTGACAGGCAACCAATGTTACATCAGCAGTTACATCAACACACTTTTTTGCTTCATTCAGTGTTTTTTTTAACGTACTGCGTAACACCCTGCACATATAAACGATATACCCCCTAAAGAGTATCCATACTACATTTTGTAAACAAAGAAAGACATTTTGTAAACAAAATCTCTGGGCATAATCTGTACCCGACCAGGTGATTTAGCCATGTATAAAGAGAGCCTATTAACTTATTACCTATCGTTAATTTTATATGCATGTCTTTAGACTGTGGGAGGAATCTGGAGTATGCCCACTCAGAGAGGTGTAGCACGAATATCCAAATTCCACACAGAAAGGCCCAGATGACCGGGGCTTTTAATACTTGATAATAAGTTGCCCATTTAGCTGATCTCTCCATCTCTGGACTTGTTCTACTATATTTAGATTGCTCTCTGGAAGTCCCATTCTTTTCCGTTACATTTTTAATCTCCTCCAGTGTGTAAAAACAGCTGCACTTTGACTTGATTTTAAACTTAAGGAACAAGAACAAAGTACCAGAAAGGTTCTGGTCATTTACATTGAAAGCTATCCCTCAGAACCCTCATGACATTACAGTAGAACTGATGCCTGGACATTGTGACTCTGAGGGAAGAACAACCTCGTGAATGTCTCAAATAATATTAGCATGGCCGTGGACACGCTCTTGACTTTATGTGCCACCTTTGGGGGAAAACAGCTGGAGGCACGCCTCTCAACGCCAACGATGATCCTTCACGATGATTTTTGCTCTCTGTCTGGTTCAGAGTGCACAGTGCTATTTTACATCGTTTCCTAATAGTCATAATGGGACTTCCAGGAAACCTTGAGATTCAAAACCTTAATCTGTAGCCCTGAGATTCCCAGGAGAGTATCTGGAAGAAGAAAATGGTCACATTTAAATCAGGTAAAGGTTAGATCTTGTATGGCCCAGACTATGTGATATGTCACATTTTCAAATACACTACACTAAAATATTGGGCCACACCTCTTAATCTTTGAATTCAGGTGTTTTTAGGCCCTTATATCCTTATATCTGCACAAAGTCAAACACTGAGCAATGCAATCTTCCTTTATAAACATTTATGAATAAATGGATTGTTGTAAAGAGTCTGGGATGCTACCGTTGCAAAAAGTCAGTTTGTGAAATTTCTTCCGTAAATAGTCCATGATCAGTGGTATTATTGCATCAACTGGAGCATTCTGCTAGTTTGTACAAGTAAGAGCACTCCCAGAGCTACAAAATGACCTTGAGCTGGCCATAGGTATGAGTGTTTGGTCACAGGCAGAACAATGTTTGCCAAACCTGCTATGACAATCAGAAACAGACTTGAAGAGGTTGGCCTGGGGCCCAGGCACTCTTAAGTGAGCGCTGAACTCGACGCCTGGCACCGTGGAACCCAGTTGGTATTTGCCATAGAATGCAAGAATTGGCAGGTCCACCACTGGGTCCCTGTGTCTTTCACAGACAGCAGGTTCATCCTGAGCACATGTGACAAACGTGGAAGGGTCTGGGGGAGCTTCGAACATTATCCTGCCTGTGATGTCGTTCAGCATGACTGGTTTGGTGGTGCGTCAGTGATGGTCTTGGCAGGCATATCCATGGAGGGATTGCTTAGTTCTCTACACACTAGGCAACAGCACCTTGACTGAGTTTTGATATCCAGATATAATCCTTGGACTCATTGTCAGAACCCGTGCTGACGCATGGGTTCCTCCAACAATGCTCGGCCTCATGTGGTGAGAGTATACAGGCAGTTCCTCCATTGACTGGCCAGCCTGGTGCAGATCTGGGAGGAGACCCCTGGACACCATCTGTTGTCTCGTTTGGAGCATGCCCTGATATTTTCAGGCATGCATACAACCACATGTTGGCCATACAAATTACCATTTTAAGCGAAAATGGTGAAAATAGTGAGATTTTGACAAAATCAACTAGTCTGCTGCATAATTTTTTTCACTTTTCGGGGTGTCTTTGAATTCAGCCCTCTGCAAGTTGATAATTTTCATTTCCATGAAGCGATGTGGCCTAACACATTATTCAGTCCATATGAGTCCAGATATCCAGCATGATACTTTTCCCTCATTTACTTCCAATGTGCTTGCAAAGGGTTCGCTTAAAGACTTCCACAGACTCCTAGAGGTAATGGACGGGAACTAAATTTCAGTCTGGCTTTAGAAAAACCCAAACACATTTGAGAAAAAGTGTTACTTAGAGTTATTCATGACACTTTGTTGAGTGCAGACAGGGTAATCGTACTGCTACACTGTTAAAAAAACGTCTTAAAAAAATGGTAATATTCCGGCAGCTGGGGCGCCAAAATACTACCGTAAAATAACATCCATAGCATTACATTTGAATTCAACAGTTCGATCTTTCCAATAACGGACAGATATTTGTGAAATCATGATACATTTCTGAATATATTTTTACAATCTAAATATGCATATGTACAAAAAAATATATTTAAAAAACAAGTAAATTGTGTTTTACTATATGTACAGTGATGTTATGTTATTTTACTTTTGACATGTAAGATCACAGTCTACTTATGTAAATTTAATGATATTCTAGAAAGACAGTACAAAACTGTAAAATATACAGTAAGATACTTTGACATTACTATTTTTTGGAACAGTGTATTTTGCTACACCCGGCAGCATGCATTTAGTCTTTTATCCCCAACGCTGTTGCACAAACGTCCTTTTACCATTCGGTTGGTACAATCAGTGTCTCATCTTAAATAACTTGTGCCATCCATAAAGTTTGGGACAAAGATCATTTTTGTTTTTTCTCTGTACATCATCACATTGGATTGTAAATCAAACAATCAGTATGTGATAAGTTCAGACTTTGGGCGTTAATTTAAGGGGTTTTACATGCACAGTTTCAAGATTACAGCCAATTTTATCCCCAGTCCCCCAGTTTCAGATGTTCAAAATTAATGAGAGAATCTAACATGAATTTCAATATAAAAAGGTTTTAATACTTGGAGAAAAAGCCGATGTCCACCTGAAGTCAAATATTCTGTTTCCTCCCGTGAAATGCTTCGATGTTGTGAAGTTCTTTTTCTCAACCATGGAAATAATTCTGTCTACAAGCAGCTTCAGACCTTTTGGTGCACCACACTGATGATTTAGCCTAATCTCTCTCTCTGAAAGATTTGTTTTGTCTCTAATGATGGCCTCCTTCACCTGCCCTCACATCTCTTTGGGCATCACCTTTAAAATGACATTAATGTTACTGTGACAATCTTTAAAATACAAATTGAACATTGTGAATCAACTTCAGATATTATGTCCACTTCATCTGACATGAAATACGAGGCAAAGGGCCTCACATGGCCACATGGCCGCAAAACTACTTGTCAGTCAATTGTCCAATTAATTTGAACCTCTGAAAATGGAAGACGGGGCACAGTTTGTAAAACCTCTTGCATTTAAGCTGAAAGTCTGTACTTGAGTCTCAACACAGTGGTGCCTCTGCATATCACTGCAGTAGATGCAGTAGCAATAACATTCATTACTTTTGTCCATATATTGTACTGCCTTCTGAATACTTGACATAGTATTTTTCATAAACCTTGAACATATAAAAGGACCAAAAAGTGAACATAGAAATTGTCTTCCTGTTTGTTCAGATGATTGCTGCCCAGAAACAGCTGATCGAGAATGCTGATGCAGTACAGGAGAGGATCGCTCAGGTGCAGAGGGAAGGTAAAGTATGCAGAGATGGATGAAAGGCTGCGTGGCTGGTGTGAGTGTCGTTTTGATCAGGTCTCATGAATAAAAGATCTGCAGCATGGGATATTCCCAAATTCTAACAAATCATCAAATAAGCAAGTCTGACTGAAACATCTAACAGTAGAGCTTAATTAGGGTGACTCCTCAGAGAATGGCTCTGCGAGTAAACAGCTTTGCATGTGGTGGCTGTAGCACTCTCTAAATTGGGTTCCCATGAGGCACATATTTACAAAAGTATCTCTGTTTGAAATGTTGTTTACAATAAGTCAGCTGTTCTCTGTCACATTTGTACTGGATTTTCTGAACAGCTTATTTTCCAGCGTGTTTTTGCCTTTGGATGATTGACCTTTATGTGTCAGTGCTTTTGCTTTTACGTAAACATGTCAGTCTGGTTTATACGACAACACACATGTAACTGCAACTGGGATAGCTGAGGGAAATCATCCATACGCTTGACAGCTATATTTCACCTGAATTTGATTTGCCGATTCCCAAGCTGCTCTGCCTCAATAATGCTCCTGCTTTCGTGCTTCACAGGAATGGACTTCCACGAGGATCTCTCTCGGCTTGGAGAGAAGGAAGGACTAAAGGGTCGCAAGCTTAACAAAGCCGTGGAGAGTTTCACCTGGAACATTACTGTACTTAAGGTAAAGGAAGGCAGAACATAAATAAATATAAACATTTTGTAGGACGAACTTTGAAAAATGTATCTGTAATTTCAGAAGACAAACAGTGACAATAGCTTCAGGCTGGACGAGGCCTTTACAGACCGGACGCGTCAAATTCGTGCAGATATTTTGTTTGTTGAAAATATTTCTGGGCTCACTTCCTAATGCAGCCATTGACACCGAGCATGTAATTTCACAGGAAGAATTTTCAGCATTATTTCAGCTTGATTTTTTTTTAAAACAATGATTTATTGATTTTTGGAACAACACAAACAGCAACAAATCAGCACAGCCAAATACAAATAAGAAAAAGAGAAGAAAAAACAAATACAGGTACATGAGTTACAGATATACATGTCTGGGTCAAAATATGTACAGCGTTTCACATTTGAAGTCAAGGGAAAGAAAAAAGAAAAGAAAAAAAGGGGAGAGAAAAAAAAGGGAATACAGACATTAATTATTGTGTTTAAAAACAAAATGTGATCCCCCTTTATGTAATAGCACAGCAAGGTCACGAGGTAGGTGATCAGGCAAAGGCTACATGTCCTACAGAATGCATTACAATTGCCCTTTATGATGGCACTAAGGCGCTCCATTGTCACACCTTGAACATTTCTCTGTACCATTGTGTAACAGTGGGGGGCTGTCTCTGAATCCATTGAAACAGTACACATCGCCTCGCTAAATGTAAAAGTTTACCTAACAAAAGCATCTGTACAGAAGACAGAGAGAGCCCTTCTATAGATAGACCCAGAACGAACAGCCCAGGGTTCAGTGGGATCGACTGGAGAAGGATTGAGCGAAGCTCTATAGCAATATTTTTCCAAAATCTAGTAATTAAAGGACATTGCCATATGCAATGGTAGTAGGTCCCCACATCCGTATTGCACTTTACACAAAGAGGAGAAATCTGAGGATGAATTTTATTTAGAAACTCTGGCGTACGCTGCAGTCTATGTAAGATTCTGTAATGGCTTTCCTGGAGTCTGTTACAGGAAAACAATTTCTTGGCAGATCTAAAAGTTTTGGACCATGCTTCTGCACTAAGCTGAACTTCCAGGTCGGTTTCCCACCGAACCCTGGCCTTATCGGTGGTTACAAAATTCAAAGACAATAACTTCCCATAACAAAGAGAGATAAATTTCTTTTTTGTGATTATTTCCTCATTAAATTTAAGAAGAAAGCTTTCAACAGGATTCAAAACTGGTTAATTGGCTGGAAATTTAAGGGAATTTACAAAGTGCCTTACTTGTAGGAACCCAAAGAAGTGTTTCTGTGGTAAATTATATTTAATTTGAACTTGATTAAAGGCCATAAAACCACCCCTTTCAAGCAGATCGCAAATAAATCTTATATTTTTAGAACACCAATCATCAAATATACTATACTTTCCTCCCAGGTCAATACCTGGGAGGAAAGCTTTATTCCTAATTAGAGGTTGTAGTGCACTAGAAAAACCTCTTCTTCCGACGTGGACAACAATATTATGCCAAACCTTAAGTGTAGGCATCAAAATGAAATTATTTCTGACACCAAGAGGAAGGTCAGCCAGATCAATAGATAAAAGACTAAGAAGCGAAAGAGGGTCACAGCACCAAGTATCTACTGGTGGCTCGCCTTGGTACAGAAAGGAATGTAACCACCCTGAGATTATTTGTGCATGGCAAGCCCAGTAATAATATAAAAGGTTAGGAAGTGCCTGCCCCCCCTCATCTGTAGGCAGTTGTAAAATCTGTATCTTTAGTCTAGATTTCTTCCCATGCCATATAAATTTAGAAAGATATCCCTCAATCTCTGAGAATGTTTTTCTGTTGATCCTGACAGGCAACATTTGTATGGGATATAATATTCTGGGTAAAACATTCATTTTGATTAAACTTATTCTACCCATCCAAGACAGGAGGAGGTCAAACCATCTATTGAGGTCATTCTTGATTGAGCCCACAATTGGTTTAAAGTTCAACTTGTACAACTCTGTTGTGTCTGCGGACAGCCTAATACCTAAATATGTAAAACCAGTGGTTGACCACCTGAAAGGAAAATTAGGAGGAGTGTCCCACCTCCCCCCATCACCCAGTGGCAAAGCTTCAGATTTATCATAATTTATTTTATACCCTGAAAAAAGGCCAAATTGATTAATGATATGTGTCAGTGCAGGAATAGATTCTTAGTGGCTTAGTTTCTTAGTTTCTGGCTTAGTGAGAAAGAGCAACACGTCATCTGCGTAAAGGGAAATTCTGTATTCAGTATTCAACAAGGTTACCCCACAGATCTCAGGGTCAGTTCTTACAGCCTCTGCCAGTGGCTCCAATGCAAGTGCAAACAGTATGGGAGAAAGGGGGCATCCCTGACGCGTTCCTCTACCCAGTGGAAAAACATCTGAGACCGAGCCGTTAACCAACACCCTTGCAGCTGGGGCCCCATACAACAGTTTGACCCACTTGACAAATTCAGATCCCAAACCAAATCTTTCCAAAACATCAAATAGATACTCCCACTCCACCCGATCAAATGCTTTCTCAGCATCCAGTGAAATTGCAAGAGCCCTATAATTGCAAATCTTGCAATCTACACCGAGTAAACTTATAGGTCCGTAAGATGTACACAGATCTGCAGGTTTATCCTTCTTTAAGATCAGGGATATATGGGCAAGGTTTAAGGTGGGTGGAAGTGTGCCCCTCTCAAGAGATTCTACATAAATTTTTAATAAAGGACCCACCATAAAACTCTGGCCCAAACCCGTCAGGGCCTGGAGCTTTTCCACTCTGTAAGGATTTGATTGCATCTAAAATTTCCTGCGCCCTAATAGGACTGCAAAGATCTAATCGACTTTCCTCTGATTGTATAGGGAGATTAACATTATCAAGAAACAATTTCCTAGCGTCTACAGTATTTTGACACTCAGGGGAATATAAGTCCTGATAGAACTCTTTCATTATTTTGCTGATAAGTTTAGCCTCGAATTGTAAAACACCTTTCTTATCTTTTAGAGAGGATATTGCATAAGAGCCCTTTTTCCCCTGGGCAAGTCGGGCAAGTAAGCGTCCAGGTTTGTTGCCCGATTCAAATAATCTATGCTTTGCATAGAATATTGCAGTTTCCGCTTTCTGAGTTAGTAGTTGGTCCAGGGCTGATCTGGCTGCATCCAGTTTTTTAAGCACAGAAACAGACGAGGATTTCTTAAACTCCCTCTCCAAGTTAGTAATGTTGCGTTCAAGTACTAATTGTTTGGCTAAGGTGCTCTTCTTTTTCGCTGAGGTGAAAGAGATAATAGAGCCCCTGAGAAATGCCTTACCCGCCTCCCATAGAGTAGAAGCACTAACCCCCGGTAAGTCATTTGTAGAAAGAAAAAGTTCCCACTGATCTTCTAAATATTTTACAAATTCAGGGTCACTAAGGAGAGCTGGGTTTAGCCGGGCCAGTGTCTAGACAAGGGATCATAATAAGGTGGTAATAACTCCATTGAGACTGATGAGTGGTCTGAGAGAGCGCATGTGTTGATCAAACAACCCCGAGTTCTGTCAAGGACAGATCTAGAAACAAACATGTAATCAATTCTGGAAAAAGAAAAATGGGGGCGTGAGAAAAATGTAAAGTCTTTCACATGTGGATTACAAACTCTCCAGGCATCAAAAAGACCAAGATCTGAGCAGAAGTCCAT
The DNA here is from genome assembly GCF_057381915.1 of Diplotaxodon limnothrissa. Classification (NCBI taxonomy): domain Eukaryota; kingdom Metazoa; phylum Chordata; class Actinopteri; order Cichliformes; family Cichlidae; genus Diplotaxodon; species Diplotaxodon limnothrissa. The sequence continues at coordinate 14,559,311 of NC_140611.1, forward strand.
TGCAGCCTTTGCCATTTTTGAAGGTGGTTGAGATTTTGGTGGATTATAATCAGTTTCAGGACTCAAACCACAGTTAAAATCCCCACCAATTATTACGTGATTCGGACACACAGAGGAGGTTTTTGCCAGAAGGTTTGAATAAAACAATCTATCAAAAGTATTTGGTGCATAAACACTTCCTAATAGAATTTGCTCCCCATATAAAAGCCCAGTAATCAGAATAAATCGTCTGTCCGTATCCCTTACAATAGTATTTAGAGTGAATGGTAGATTTTTATGGATCAATATTGCAACGCCTACTTTTAGAGTTAAAAGAGGAATAGTAAATTTGTCCCACCCAATCACGCTTGAGTTTTAAGTGTTCAGAATCTGTGAGGTGAGTCTCTTGCAGTAATGCAATCTGCACTCTATCTTTTTTGAGTGAGGAAAGTATTTTGTGTCTCTTAAAAAAGTGATTAATTCCCTTGACATTGAGAGTTATAATTTTAATGTTACTCATTGTAAAAGTTGTCAGTCATTGGACAAAAATCGTCAACCCGAAGCAAACAAAAGACCAATCATAATAAACTTTTAAACTTTTAACATAATTTTTGACGATTTTTTTGGATACGAATAAACGGATCTGACCGATCAGACCTCGGCATTTGGTGAAAGTACGCTTGTAGCTCAGAACAAACATTGGTACTAAATAACAATAACATAACATGTACAATGATGTGGAAATAATACTGTTTTATAGTATTATTATTATTATTATTTATTTATACTATAATTATACTATTTTAGCTCAGGCACACAGATAGATGCAGCTTCAGCTCCTGGATCAGCTTCTTCTCATGAGGATTGGATAAATGCAGAATATCTGTGCCGTACTTTTCTTGTTTAAAAACATCAGGGCCAGGTCATCGTGGCTAGATGTCGACTTCTTTTTTTAAATTTTTTAAGGACATATTTCCTGTAACAATGCAATTAGTTCAGTGTGCGTATATACACTGAACACGTATGTATATATGTTACCAAAAATTCATAATTTGCTGTTGCTTTTTCACAGCGTGCTCGGTCTCGGCCTTAGGTCCTCAAAGACTCTTGGCTCAGTTTGTTTCTGCATGATGTCAATCAGAGGCAGCCAATCAGAAGAAAGTTGACGTAAAGAAAGAGGAAGGGAGTTAATTTTACAGTCACACTCGGTCAGGCAGTGGTTGGTCTATAAAGGGTTAAGCAGAAATTCTCTTTCATTATTTACATTCAAAGTTGAGCCACAACCTCATAGATTCGAAACACCAATTCCTCCACAATTAATGATGTAATTCAGGGGTGGGGAACTCCAGGCCTCGAGGGCCCGTGTCCTGCAGGTTTCAGATGTGTCCTTGATCCAACACAGCTGATTCAAATGGCTAAATGACCTCCTCAGCATGCCTTTAAGTTCTCCAGAGGCCTGGTAATGAACTAATCATTTGATTGAGGTGTTTTGACCCAGGGTGAGATCTAAAACCTGCAGGACACCGGCCCTCGAGGCCTGGAGTTGCCCACCCCTGATGTAGTTGCTGCAGGACATCAGTTTCATGACACTTTTCATAAAGCAATAGAACCAGAATAGAACAAACTGAGTCGAGTCCTCGATTACAAATGTGTCGACAATCTCTCTGCGTTTAAGAATTGGCTGCAGTCAGTTTGAGTCTGACTGTAACTGTAGACAGGTTGGCTCCCACTTTGAGACCTGTGTGCAATCGCCTTGCAATCTGAAGCAGTCCAAGAGGTTGAGCATGCGGTTGAGGGCATGTCTTAGCATGACTATGAGCAATCAATCATTGAATTAAAAAAAGTAATGCAATCATTGGGCAAACTCCACATTTTCCTTGTTGCAAGGAGGCTTCTGTCCTATTTTCACTCTTGCTGAGCCATAAGGCAGCTTGTTTTAGACAGAGCCGAACCAACGCCAAGAACGAGATAAATAAGGATTCATCTTGTTTAGGGCTGCCACAAACGATTATTTTGATAGTCGACTAGTCACCGATTATTTTTGCGATTAGTCGACTAATCAGATCATGCATCCATTGGATGTAAAACGTACAGCTTATTGCACCAGCATGTGTCTGCTCTTATATAACTATCATTAGCTTACAGCTAGAAGTGTTTAAGGTCTGTGCTAACTAAAAATAAAGACAAGATGATAGTTTCTTAAATTTTAATGAAATTTGCAGATTGTTTTGTTGGAGTTTAATAAACTCAGCCGTCTGCTCCTTGCTATCTAAAATATAACGGGACACCGCAGTATATTCTCGAGGATCTCACACTTCTGATAATCAGTTGTCTGCTTGACGTTTATTCAGCTGTGTAAAAACAATACAATAACATTTTTAAGTTATCTAAGTGACTTATGTATGTTTAACCTGAGTAGCGAAAGACAGCGGTGGGTTTGAAAACGATTTGCCGGGAGTCCGGTGTTCTCACGGCTCTAATGAGCCTTGCCCCCGGCTCGCTATCGAGCTAGTGGGTAACAGACGTCTCCGAAAACGTCGGAGCGCTTTTGAAAATATGTGGTGTCTTGATAAACTGAGCAGATATTTGAGGTTTACACAGCTACATTCTCCTCTGAAAATATGTTAAACGTTTATTTTGTGACCCAGAAAGAATAATAAGAGTAATATTAAAACTAACTAGCTGCCGCCATTGTTGGAAACTGAGCTGGGCCGCGCTATGAATTCTGGGACAGAGCTGCTTCTTCTTCTTCGGGGTTTAACGGCAGCTGGCATCCTTGTACATGCAGTGCTGCCATCTTCTGTTTCAGTCCCTTATTACACTCTTAAATCCTACTACTTATTCTTGCGTCTTTTGTGCTCTAACAAAGCTTCAAACGACGTCGTCGACAATTTTGATAGTCGACGTAATCGTGACTAGTTGACTAATCGTGGCAGCCCTAATCTTGTTTGGAGCTGGGATCGTGCAGAGCTGCTACAGGGGAGAACAAGAATAAACATATGGAGCCTGAAATGAGCAGAATTTCAGCTTTTTACATACGAGGAGAATTCCCCCCAACACCTCCTGCATACACCCGTCCCTAATAACAAAAGACTATAAAACTATTTAAATGTTACCTTTTGCTTTCATTGAAGTTCATGACTTTGCAGGTATGAGTCAGACTCACGCGTCTTCCTTTGTGCTGCAGGGACAGAGCGATCTGTTACGTGGGGCTAAGATGGATTCTCTGGATGCCCTGAGGCAGCTGGCTCTGGCCTGTGAAGCCTGTGGACTCACCTCCTCCTCTTCTTCCTCCAATTCCTCATCCTCCAATTTCTCCACAGTTGAGCTGCACTACTCCTCCCACCCCCTGTCCGGCCGCCGAAGCAGCACACACGGCAACGGACGCATCTGAGACCCACCTGCCCACCCCCCCCACCCCCCGGGTCCAACACACTGCCAAAGATGAAAAGGGATTGAAAAGAGTAATTACAGAGGATAGCAGACAGAAAAAGAAAAGAAAAACCTGGACCTGGGTGTGTAAAGCAACAGATTAGACATAGATTTCTCTATGCTAGAGTGTATTCCTGTATACAGTGCAGTAAATGTGTAGACTAAAGCCTTACGGTGAGTCCAGCCTGCAGAGAGGCTCCTCATGAATGTCTGCCGGTGGAAGAAAGACGTTAAACACAGGAACTTAATTTTCTGAGAGCTTAAATCAGCATTTAAAAGTCAATAGTTTCTTCCTCATTAATGAGGAAATCAGAGACAACTTAGTAGTTTGTGACACTGGAGCCCCAGATGATGACCGTCATATTACTGGTGTTTCGTTTCAGAGGTGAAGTTTTGGAAAGGAGCGAATGTAGAGCTGTTAGTTTGGCCTGTCCCTTGGGAAGGCAGCAAAATTGCCTGTGTGTGTTGGAAATGGTGGAAAGGTGCAATAACAGATTGAGAAAACCTCACAGGTGGAGAGTTGCTGATTACGTTAGCCTAGAATTTTAGTATTTTAGACGTAGCTGCAGAAACGTTTGCAGTTGCTTAATATTTAAAAGGAAAACTGAGGTTTAATCCAGTTAGGATGACCACCGATCAAGTAGAGTATATACTAACATGACTGACAGTTAGTGTTATGATCACTAACCTCTGTCCTTTCACCTGAATAGTGGAAGTATCCTTTTTCTGACTCGTTCTCCTTAAAGCATAGCAGTGTCTGCCTAATTTCTTCACAGCTTTCGAACAAAATGAGCTTCAGATGGAGAAAAAGGATCGTATCTCAAATATGAAGGCTTATTAATGAGGTTTGAGAGTTTGGAAAGGTTGCAGGTCAAATCAATCCAGCCGTTTGTGTAATGTATCGCTTCTTTCCAGACTGCAATCTCTTAACCTCTGTAGGCCTTATCTGCCCTGTTTGAGGATTAATGCACTTACTAGATGCCCTTGTATCTCCGAGTACACTCACACATTTCTCCTTCTGGTTTGTGTGTTTGTGCAAAGAAAGCACCAGAAGCTTGCACACACACACACACACACACACACACACACACACACACACACACACACACACACACACACACACACACACACACACAGGTTCTTATTATCTCCACGCAATGGCCTGTGGGGCTGTTGGCATTTGTTGTTTGTTAGTGTGGTAATTGGAGAGGATGTGTATGTAGTACTGCATGTCTGCTGTGTGGATCTTGTTACCACCTCACTATGCTGACATGCGGTGTAATGAAAGCTCAGAGTCTGTGGAGGAAGAGCGGCTTCCTGCAGTTTGGATGAAGTTGACTACACTGGTGTAGCAATAATTTCAACTAAAGTAATACACAAAGACTGTATAACTCAACAATAGAATGAACTGTGCAACTCAGTTATAAAAGAAATCAACTAAAACACATGTGATATGATGTGTGGCAGGGGCTGTTCATGGTTGTGTCAGTGATGGTGTTCTTCTGTGTCTGAGCATTAACGTGTGCTTCTTTTTAACACGGGGAAACCTGTTCTTAAACTCTGCTGATTGGGGCCAATCTAGCATGACTCCAGAAACTCTCAGCTCAAGCTTTTTAAGGGTGACATGTCTTAAAGTGGGCCTGTTCCACTCCAGAACTCTAGTAGAGTGGCTTTCGTGATTTATGGTAAATAAAAATATTCCTTATTTGTCTTATAAAGTTGTTTTACTTCTTCTGACCAGCTGCCCTTTGCAGATTTGGGGCTTCTCTGCTCAAAGAGCTGTGTGCCTCAAATGACCATATTAGGTAAATCCTGTCCTGTCTGATAGCCTGTCATACAGAGCCAAGAGTAGAAAAACTGTGTGAAACAGAGCAGTTAGAAGCAGACGCTTACTCACTCATTTGAATATTTGGCCACGTTTAATAAGAGCAGCCACCGCTGGGACCATAATGACAGAAAATAGGTACCTTTGCAAACAACACTGTTTTCTTAATTTTGTTTGAGATACAATAAAAATCGCATCTTAGTTCTGCTGGATTGACTTGTGATTGTAATCCAGTGCCGACCAACTTAAGTTCCACCTCCGTGTTTGAAGGAGGAGTCATCTTAACCTAACTTAAGACTAAAAGACATTTTGAATGTTTCTTTTGCCCTTTCAGGAGAGCAGGTACGTGGGCCATGGCTAAATATTGGAGCTTAACAGCCAGTGGCATTTTTAGAGTAGACAAGATATAATGAGAAGCACAGGGTTTACTAACTGACTTAGTCCTGTGCAGACGTGTATGTGCAAAGCTACTGTATCTTCTGAATGAGTCTGCCGTGTTTTGTAATAACCTCCTTCTTACCCCCTACTTCTCTCCATCCTCTTGTTCCTGCTGCTCTTCCTGAGACTCCAGGTGGGCAGTGACAGAGCTGGTGTACTGAGTCATAGCCACAGGAGGAAGCTGACCTAATAACATTTCCATGTTTTTCTTTGGGTGTGTGTGAGTGTGTGCGTGTCTGTGAAAGGGCTTCACAAAGTAGAAAACAAATAATGGCGAGAGAGCAAAGGTTGCAGAATAGAAGAAGTGTCTGATATTGGCTGCATGTGTGGGTCGGTGGGCACACCTGCAGAGCTTCGTAATTGGCCGGGAGCAGTAGACGTGGTGACAGCGCCTGCTGTTTGGGTCTATTAATAACACTCTGACTCACTGGAGGCTTCAAGATGTGACTTTGTGCTGGAGCGCTTATGTTTGTCACCATACAACGGTGCCCTAATTCCTCCAGCGATGATGCTGGATTTCGGTCGCTGGTGTTTCGGGTCCTCTGTGGAGGATTACTGCCCCCAAGAGGCAAGTTTGTGAATGCTTTCATCGGGTCATAGGAGGTGTTGACTGCCTAGAGCTCTCCAGGACTGCAGGGAGGATCTCTCTGCATTAATGGTCTGTGAGCTGCAGGTAAACAAACCACAGTACTAGCTTTTCTGTGTTAAGTTAAGCTTATCCTTGGAATAACTCATCATGTGAAAAAGTATTAGCATCCCACGGAAATTTTTTTTAAAAATATATTTGGACAAGTAAACACTAGATGAGCTTTGAAACAGTGCCTAAAGGCAGGGTGTGAGAAAAACACAGGGTTTAAAAACTTATTAGGCTGTTTGCTGATGAGTTTGTGCACAGATGATGTTTCTGTCTTAGAGGACTCCACGGTGAAAATTAACGCTTTTTATTCAACATAAAGTATGTAAACTTTGACATCTGAAGTTAGTATTGATAAATGATAAATGGGGTGGTACTTCGCTACTCTGTGCACAAAACACTCTTGTCTGCTAGCTCATTCCATAACCCTCCATTCCTTCTTTTTTAACCACCCCCTGTTGATTTTCTAGTCTTTACATCATCACCTCATCAAAAGGGCCTTGCATACATTCCAATCAGTCTCTGATCTCACACATAATTAATAGCTGAATCAGTGTCTGGAATCGACAGTCCCTAAGGTAGTGAAGCAACCCCAAACCGATTATTTCCACCTCCATAGTTCTCATGAGGTTCTTCTTCCGAAGCTGCCTTTGGTCATTCCTGATATAATGACTGAGCAACTCAGCCAGTTTTGTTCTGAGCTTCTTTTTCAAACAGTAAACCCTTTTTGTGGCACCGTTAGTTGCAAGACTTAAAATCCTGGTTTGTCTTTGCATCAAATGGTGTATATAATATCATAATATCATATCATATAAGTTGGAAAACATATGAAATCAATTACCAGATTTGTAGACATTCACAGCTGTGAGTATGATGGCAAAGTCTTCAGGAGCACAGAGAACAGCAGAACGATAAAAATGGGAGCCCCTAATGTTATGGACATTACGTTTTCTATGATGGAACTGACAAAAACCAAAAAGAAAATAATAATTTTAAGTTTTACTTCTTTTAAAATAGGCCCTGTATTATTATTTTTACTGTTTCACCTTCAAATGTTTGCTTGTCCAAATATATCAAGAAACTTTTATGAAGATCATAAACTTCTCTTTGACGTAATGAGTTTTATGCTCTATTTATAAAGCTCGTGATCACTGAGCTGATGCATTGAACAAAGGCAGTATGTAAGCCAAGAAAAATGGCTGCTTGATCTCTTTTTTGGAATTCGACCTCTGTGGCGTGTCAGGAATCTGCACCTGAACCCAAATGTGTAGCTGGATGAATCAAATGAACCAGATCTTTGTTTCTTTTTGTCGCTTGATCGAACCCATTTACTTCTATAATAGCAAAACATATGAGAAATTTTCCAATGAGTGTCCTTTTATACCTTCCAGGCAGCTATTGCTTTCATTTGGTATCTGTATGGTATGAAAGTCAGCTTCCAGGTTAAACCAGTTCAGTGAACATCCTGCTCAGGTTTATTTTATCAGTGATATTATTCTACAGATGCAAGCAGACAGAAAACAAGCAATATTTTCATCAACACAACAGAGAAAGTTCCCTTTCTCAAAACCCTTTTTGTTCAAGAAGCTACCAAACCAACATCACTACGTGCATTGTGATTAATGTGATCAGTGCAACACTGTGCAACAATCAAAACCATCTTGGGACTTCTCAGTAGCACACGGTTTTCTCACAAAAACATTTTCTTTTTTGTTAAAGGTACTTAACAAGTACTTTGTTATTTAAATTTTTTTTTTCAAAAAATAACCAAAGGTTTGAGCAGATTTTAAAGAAACAACCTTTCAGTCTTTAACCATCTATTACTGTTGTGTTTACCCGCTGGTAAAATGCTCCCACCTGCTGGTGAAAGCTTGAAGTACATTTAGAAGGGGCTAATTAAAAAAAACTAAATTGTGCTTTTGTTGCGCACAAGTTAATAAAGCTGAGCATGTCGTTCACTGTAGTTTGTTTCAAGCAAGGGTGAGGTCAGTCATGAAGATCTGTAGTCACTGAATTCAGCTCGCAGAAAGAGTGGCATTATCCTGGGAAGAAAAGCAGGGTTCAGCTAATCCAGCACTCGTACGTTTTGTCTTCACGTCACCTCGTGTGATGATGGCCAATGTCAGATGTTTTGCAGTATTAAACCTTCAGTGTTTACCTCTGCCAAAGGTACTGCAGTCACCATTCAGTACAATGCTTTACATTCAGTGCATTGCATCCCATTGGTAACCCACTGCTGCTCCCGGATCCTTGAAGCTATTTCCCTTTATGACTTCAAAAGTGGGAACACATCCACGGAAAGATTTCTCTCTCACTGTGATTCAATATTTAAGCAGAATTCTGGTTTGTTTCAGATATTTCCCATTATTGTGCCAATTGCTGCTCCATGAATCGTGCTTACTCTGCCCTCCCCTCCACTGTAATGATTCAGTACAAAACAATATCAACAAAAAGTGTTCTTACTTGAGTCTGTCTGATTGAAACACAATAATGGGAAATATGCAAGGTTAAAATAAGCCACCATTCACCCATAAGGTGTGAGTTTGAGGTGTGGGAGTGGTAGACTAGCCATGTAAAAGATGGGTGCTACAATTGTACTGCAATGTACCTGTTAATCCATGTGTCTTAACTTAGAGCTAACCCTCCCTGTACTCTTCAGCGTGTGTGATGCTACCAGTGGTCAAATAGTGCTTAACGTTCATGTGAATAATCGGAGAGTTGTTTATACCTGCCGTAGTGACGTGGACAAACATGTGAAACACTTGGAAATGTGTAAAGGTGTTTTAGGTTTCGTAGGCTAATATCTGTGGCATCTACAATGTGTGTATTGGCCTGTATCTGCACCACTGACCTTTTAAACCAGTGCAGTTCCCTCAACTGTTCTCATAGTCCATTGTGTGTTTTTGTAAAGCTGACAGGAGAAATAAAGACCAAAAGAAGAAAAATATTTATTGAAGTGTGTTTTAAAGCTATAAATATATATAATTAATTAAATGGACCTTGCTTTTATTTTGAAAAGCTACTGTGTTTTCTATCTGACTAATAATCAAATATAACAGTATGTATCCCAGCTAAATAAAGACTTCTTTTCCTGACCAAATCTTCTGGTCGTGCATACTTGATCTCGTCCTGCTGCAGGTATGTTTACAATATATGCACCTCTAACATATAACTGTCATAGGGCTTGGCATGGTGTCATGCAAGTCTTTTCTAATGCTGTAAAGTCAGGACGGCTCCAGAGGTTTCTCCTTGGATTATACTTGCTTGCTGGTATGCACACAGACAAACACCATGGCTGTAAGATGGAAGTGTAGTTTCTGACAGATTTAAAGACAAGTTAGCAGCAAAAACACTAGAGCTTACTGACAGCAAAGTCTTATTGAATTAGTAAAATCAGTGAGGATGTGGCAGGTGATTGGTGTGTGTGTGTGTTTGGAGGAAGGGGGGGGAGACACATAAAAGTGACTAACAAAGTACAACAGGAAATGACCAAAGGAGACATTAACTTAAGGACAAATAGAGACACAGATAAAGAAACACAGGAAAAACAGTAAATGTATAACTTATACAACGTATGATGCCATTTTAAAATACATGTTGAACACATGAATGCACCGTTTGTTTTCCAAATCAGATGTTAGTACAGTAGCAGGTGTAGCTGTGCCAGCATGGCTGTGGTGAGTCCTCAGTAACTGCTTTTCAGTAGCAGGCCTGAGATACTGAGAGGTTCATGTCCTGTGCATGATGTTAGTCCATGTTTCCAGGAGGGGGAGCCAAACATCAGGCTATTTTCTCATTGGGCAAAACTTATCCCACCATTCAATGGTTTATTTTAATGTCCACTTTATGACTTTAGGGTTTTTTTTTCCACATCTTTGATTTTTGTGCATATATGTTGTTGAGCCTTTCTAATTTCATGGTGCAACACTGCATAGAATCCAAACACACACAGATGTTCTGTTTATTATGACTTATATATCAAAGGTTCATATTAGGGACACAACAAACAGTTATTACATTTGTTTATTTAATCTGCTGATTAGTTCTATCATTAGTCAAAAGTGATAAATATTTTTAAAAATTGTAAAAACAAACATAAAATAAAAGTAATTAGAAATGTCCATGCTTCCATCTTCTTGGTCTCCAAATATCCAACAGGACTCTAGTGACTCATGTAATATTGGGGTCAGATTCATATTGACCCATGTAAATGGAAGTTTCTTAAATAACTTGGAGTCAGCCTGCCTCAGCCTGATTCAGCTCCATGGTGCTGAGCCCGTACGTGTTGCAGGGACTTGGTCTTCTGGGCCGAAGATGGTTCTTCATAACTCTGGCTGGATGCTGGGACAAATCAGATGCCTGCCTCCCTCCCAGCACGATCTGTCAGTGTTGTGATGTTTAGTCTCCTAATCTAGAATGAAGGGCAGCAAAGTCTCAGTCTTTTCCCATCCCCACCCACTTTCTCTCCCTCGAGAGGTGTTGGGCAGCAGATGGGAAGTGATGGAACTGCGTGGTACTGTAGGCAGTGACATGGCAAGCTGTCAGGTCCTAATGCAGGCTAACATCTGGAGGTTGTTGTCCATGTCACTTCGGGGTCCTCTAGCCCAGGGCGAGAAGCCACCCTGTGGGACATAAACCCAGGGCCAGAGCTGGGCTCTTTTGACAAGGAACTGTCGACGATGGGAGTCAGCTTGCCTTTGACTTCATAAGGAAAGTGAGAGATTAAGATTTAGATTGTACTAGGGGGTAATACTAACTGAGCTCCAGTACAGTGTGACGGAGCAGTAACTAGTTTAAGTGGGCCATCAAAGTAAAGGTTCTCAGAAAAATACATTTAGTATGAAACTACATGGCTCTGCATATATCATGAAGCAGCTTTTACAGTGTATTTATCACAGGAAACAGCTGGCACAATCTACAAATAGACCATCATAAGACATCCTCGGCGAGCGGGTGGTGTAGCCACGGCTATAGGCACAGCAGGATAATACAGAGCCCGTTAAAATCGTCAGTGCCATCGAGGCACTATGCTATTAGCGCTTCATGCTTGCCTCGAGCATCCAAGAAGCAAGTGCCTCTTCTATTTTAATGACAGCCCTCACCCAGAGGTAATTTCACAGTGATTAAGGCAAGAGGAAAAAAAATTATGTCTTAAAAGTCTCTAAATTGCATCTTATTTATCCACCTTTTAACTAACTACAAAAGGAAGACAGACAATGGCACTGCATGTTTCTACCTCTCCTGGTGAACAATTATACTTGAGACATTATCTGGTCCATTGTTAGATGGGTATTAAATATGGCACCCAGGAGATATGACAGAGTAAAGCTTTGATGGAAAAGTTAAGATGAGAGAAATTAGATGAAAAAACAACAACTTGAATTTATTAGTTTTGAGTGTTTTTTCTTTCTTTCCTCAGATCAAATTCAATCTGCCTGATCTAAACACGAGCTCTGGTTTCAATTTTTAGTGTAGTGTATTTTTTAATTGTTTATTTTTTGTGTAACCTTTATCCCGTGTCAGGTTTATCATTTATTCATTTATTTTTAGCCCATGTGACGTAGCATGACTCAACACATAGCTTTGGCCTAAATACTGGTAAGCTATTCAAATTGCTGGCTCCAAAACCAACTCAGTCCCCTTGCCAAAATGTAAAAAATTGTAAAACCTTTGGTCCTGGTATGTGGCAACTGTATGCATGATTTTTAGGTAGACCTTTAAAATGTTTTATGGCTTAATGTCATGCATAATCAATGGCCTGGCCATTTTAAGCGACTGCTTGGGTGCAATTTGTTTAGTAGTACAAAAATGTTACAGTGGGCACTGTCATTGTTTGCATTGATACTTGAGTGCAGGTGTGCATTGCTCTGGAATCTGACTGATCTGTTCCTGTTGGACTTGGAACTAATAAATCTTTAACAACTGCAGCTTTTACTGAAATGTAGGACGACGAGACTTCTGGACCCACTTTGAGTCTATGGATGGACTGTCAGAGTTATGAAAGTGCAAATAGCAGCACACTGACAGAATAGGTTATAATATAATTTAGGCTATTATTTTTGCTAACTAAAAATGACATTTCTGTCAGCTCAGTTCAATTGTATTTTATTTATACTGTGATAGATCACAACAGCAGTCACTTCAAGGCACTTTATCATTCTAAGGTAAAGATCCAGCAATAATACAGAGAAACCCCAACAATCAAACATCCCCATTTAAGCAGCACTTGGTGACAGTGAGAAGAAAGAACTCCCTTTTAACAGGAAGAAATCTTCAGCAAAGTCAGGCTCAGGGAGGGGCAGCCATCTGGGGATCACGGTATTCTCTGAATTTTTCTTGCTAACTAAACTCAATGCTACCAACTGCTCCTTTTCATTTAAAAAAACAAAGTTGCACCAGTCAAACTGGCCGACTTGTATGTACATAAACATATGTCAGCTCAGGAATTGCTATGCATTCTGGGTTGTCACCGCCGTGTTGTTTTTCATACAAAACCAGAACCAAAACAAAGTCAGACCCTAGCAGGTGATAGGGAGGAAAACAGAATAATGAATGCATGAAAAAAGCATCCAAATGACCCGTGACACAACACAATACAAAGAGAAGCTAAACAATGAGGAAAAGGATTGGGAGAGGTCAATCCACAGAGAATGCTTACTTTATTTTTAGGAGCTACTGAGTCAATTTTATTGATAAAGCATCAGGAAGCAGGAAGAAGATTCATAAATGGACAAACGGCAACAACACTCAGATGGTACTAAGGGATCAAAATGTGTCAAAAAGATATTCTCCGCACTAATGTAGCCTCAAGTTCAACTCGTTATCTAACAGGAGTCGATGTGGTCTTCTGCTGATGTAGCTCATCTGCTTCAAGATTTGATATGTTTTGAGTTCAGGGATGCTCGTCCGCATACTTTGGTTGTAATAAATGGTTATTTGAGTTACTGTTTTCTTCCTATCATCGTCGAACCACTCTTCTCAGCCCTCTAGCATCCGTAAGGTATTTTTGCCCAGAGACCTGCTGCTCACTGAATATTTTCTCTTTTTCTGAACTTTCTCTGTAAACTTCAGAGATGGCTGTGTGGGAAAATTCCAGGAAATACTCACACAAACCCCTTTGGCACCAACAACAGTGACATATTCAAATCACATAAGGTTTATTCACTGTTCTGATCTGATCGGTTTGAAGTTCAGCGAGCTGTTTGGACCATTAAGTTCCTGCCATGTGGCTGATTAGATATATGCATCAACAAGCAGTTGAACAGGTGTACCTAACATAGTTGTTGCTTTCAGACTACTATTTTTTTTTTTTTTACCTCTTTATATTATTTAAACATAACAGTTTTATGTTCTCTTGCTCTCATTAACCTGTTCATGTTTGTGATTGGTCAGATGCTGACAGCCCCTCCCTTATCATGTGAGCTCACGTACAGCCAGGCTGGGAACCCCTGGTTTGACTTATCAAGGTGAAAATAGCCTCAGTGTCACTCCTGAGTACAGGCCCCTGTACTCAGGGGACACTAAAGAGTTCAGAAAAAGAACAAAGAAAGAAAGTAAAAACACAGAAAGCCACACGAGGAACTAACTTCTAAAATAAAACAGGAAGTAAACTGAATGAGGAAGAGACATACCAAATACAAAATAACCCTGTAAGAAGTCATAAGCATCATTACGACCTAAAAGCCAAACAAAGCGCACAACAGAAGTAAACACTGTTACAACTTTGTCAGCCAAATACTTACTTTTAATATCATCCCCGATGCTCTTGACTGCAGCCTGATAAGCATTACAAATGAATCCTTTGCTTTTGCCCAAGTTCCAAAGTCACAGACAGAAACTGTCTCTAATTGGATGAATCCCAGAAATGAGTTTCATGAACTGAGGAGATGAAGATCGAGGCCCCATCAAGGCATTTCGTCTCTATCAAATCACTCTCCATTGTGCCAGCTGGAGAGGAGCTTGGAGATACGGATAATTACGCTCACCAGAGTCCATGTCGCACCTCTCTATACCCTCCCTTTCTCAAGGAGGACAAGTTCCTCCTCCCCTACCTGAGCAATCACACACCATCTTCACAGATATTGTATTATAATCACGGCCATTCACAACTTGCTAAAGTTTGAATTTACCACTTCCCATTATCCTCCTGAATCATCCCTCCTCCTCTACTCTTTTCATTTATTTTCTCTCTTGATTGCACGTTTTCGGGCTCATCAGTCACTGTTAGTCACATAGTCCTTTACAAGTGATTGAAACACTTGCATACTGAATTGTAGTGACTCTTTTTTTTCTTCCTCTTTCTCACTCACACACATGCATACACTCCTCTGGCTAATGCTGCTAATGTTAATAGCTTGTTCTGCTTTAATTGGTTCCTAAACGCTGTAAGCAGAGTTCCCACTGTGTGTTTAATGAACAGGTAGCATCCCATGATTACAGTAATCTCAACCCACCACCCCGCTGCTACAGACTCCCTTCACACATACATACATGCAAACCTACACACACACACACACACACACGGTCCCTGGGTCTTGTCGTAAGCAAATGGACAAAGGCAATTTGAGAGGCTCCTCAGCTCTGCAGGATGCTGGGCAATTTAAAGACGGGGATGAGAAGGAGAGAGGGACCAGACGAGGGTGAACACAAAAGAAAATGAGAGGAGATGAGACCCCCCCTCCCAAAAAAATAATTACTGTTTTTTTTAAGCCAAGAAGAGGTGGAATCATTTCAGCGCTCACGTGTATGACCAGTAAGCATGTTACTACTGTGCAGGCTGGAGTGTGTGGGGAGAAAAAGCTTTGCTGATTATAAAATGTGTGTCTCTGACTCCATGTTGTGATTGTGTTTGATCCTTGTGTGTTTTTTCTACAAATTTGCACTGCATTTTTCCTTTCCTTCATTTGTTCCCTCTGTCTGCATCTATCCTGCTCTCTGTTTTTGTTCTTTCTCATCCTACCTTCCTGTCTCTGAGTTTCTCCTCTTTTCTTTGCCCATCATTTGTTTTCTAAAAGTTTTTTCACCCCTCTTGCTTTCTTATCTCCTCGGGTGTCCTTGTTCATACTCCTCTTTTACTTGTTTCCCTTTGTTGTCTTTTGTTATTATTTTTTCTTTTATTGTCAACTCTTTTATTTTCTGCTGTTCCTTTTTTTTGCTTCCTTTACTTTTTTCCTCCTCTCCTCAGTTGTCTTTTTCCATTTTTCATTCATAGCCCTTTCTTTTCTTTTCCTGATTTGCTTTCCTTTCACATTTGTTCCTAGTTTCCTTCCCTCACACCCTTGGCCCTTGTATTCTCTGGTCATTTCCCTTTTCCCCCTTTCCTCATCTCCCCATTTCCCATCCAGCTCCCTTCTTATAGTCTCTTCCTCCTCTCCTTTTCACTTGCCTCCTGCCTCCTCTCCTGTGTTCTTTTCTTCCTCTCCTCTCCATCTGTTAGTCTTTGTCTATCCCGAGGCACAGAGTCAGGAACTCCTCTCCTCAGTGGGCTGATGAGGATGTGGGGTGACATCCACCTTTCTCTCTTTTTTCGGCAGAGTGAGTAGAAACAGAGGTGGGTCTCATTGGAGGCCTGTATATATGTACGGCTGGGTGGCAAACCTCATGTTGTATACATATTTGTTCAAACATGTGCGAGCTGCTCAGTAATCCTCTCCACTTGGTTCACCCTCCCACACGTGTATATAAACATGCAAGCCTCTGCCCATCTCAGCTACTATGGGGGAGATGTGATAGGTGAGCTTAACAAAAAGGGGGATGTGGAACAAGAGAAGGGTCCATGCACAGCTTCTGCCAGATGCCTTTTGTAAATAAGCAGGGAGCCCTTAGAGGGGCGCCGTCGGGCGCCCTGAGTCACCCGTCCCACAGGATGCAATCAGGGTGTCCCCGCCCCCTGCCGTGTATAAGGGGTAAGGAAGGGAGAGGGTCTGGTCTCTGTGTTCCTGGTGCTGACACAGAGGAGCTGTGGGTCTAATTCATTAAACCAGCCTTCTAATATAAACAGCCATTCATTTCACTGCCTGACACTGGGCCGTCTGGACAATGTGAAGAGCCCCAATAGAACTGCCATACAGAACTGTTTGTGTGTGTGAGAGGGAGCGAGCGGTCGGGCTGGGCTGTTTGTGTGTACGAAGTCTCGGAAAGCCTGTCGGTCCCGAGCAGGTACAGTGAAGCTAACCAGAGGCTTTCGTGAGCCTCGACACGGTTCGCTGAGCAACTGAAGTGAACATCACATTTTGTAAAAACAAGAAAAAAACCCACACAAATGCAAATCCAGTCAAGTCCTGAAGTCTGTGGATATTTTAGGACATCTATCAGTTAAACTAAAAATGATTTGCAGCTGGGAGGGTAAATTGTTAAGCATAGAAAGCATTTACAAAAGAAACTACAGTTTAAACAAAACAAGCTAAACACACTAAAAATGTTACTATTTAATTTGGTTTGAAACAAGGGCCGTCACTACAGCCTGTGATTCCTGCAGCAATGGTTCTGCCTAATGTGTGTCAGTTAGGAATGCAATGCAGCTTTCTGACTGCTTAATCATAATCGTATAAATATGTTTGTCCCTCCACCTCTCTGTTCCTGTGAAAGAAAAGGACAAATGATGATTATGATTACATTGACACTCAATAATCAAAAATGTAAGAACTCATGCTTTCTCTGTTCATGTTTAACTTGAACTCAACATGTAGTAAGTATAACTTCTTAAATAACCCTCGGCGAGCAGAGTGGACAAACTACGAGACAAACTTCCATATGTTTCTGTTTTTTAAATCCTGATTCTTTAGTTTAAGTTAACTTGTAAAAAATAAATAAATAGACTAACTCATCTATGCACAAACACAGTTTTCCCATCTCCCATGAGGCCAAATTGGTTAGATCAACCCCGCATTCACTGCGCACACTTGGCTCCATATCTGCTTTTGTTCCACTGCGATAAAGTGAAATGTTCTTCTTTTGTTAATCTGAGAGAAATGAACCAGAGAACAAGCTCTTAAAGACCCACACACAGTCAGACAGTGTCCGAAAACTAGTCCAGTGGACAAATATTCTTTGGGGTACTGGTGTACAATCATAAGGAAAGAGCCCTGTTTTCCTCTGGACTGTATATTCCTTGAAGTAAGGCGCGTAGCAAAGAAAATGTAATGCATTAAATTGTTCACACATCTCCTTGTGTTTTAGCTTTAGGTGGCAGATGGATTCCCACTGACCCACAGACTAGCCAGTTGTTTTTCAGGGACACGTTGACAGTAAGCACAGCCATCATCAACAGACAGACAGGGTGAACACACCCACTGACACTGATACTGAATCTGGAATGTGGGTTTTATGGGCTTACAAATAAACACACACACACACACACACACAGTATATGTGCACACACATTTTCATACACGCCCATCCATCCAAGCATGCAAGCATCCACCCACCCACACATACAAACACACAAGCACCTAGGTATCTGTGACCACTAATTGTGTCTGGCCAGTGCCGTCCCCAGCAGCTAGGGTCATGGGAGCACTGGGTAGCCATTGCGGTAGCCTTTTAAACATAGCTTATCCTGAGGCCTGTTATTACCCTGAGAAACTATCATCTTTTTCTACTCAAAACCATCCTGCTCAGTCAATTTAATGAACCAGGCATTCCAACAAAGGGAAATGAGCAACAGCTCCCACAGTCCCATGCTGCACCAGCAATTAATGGTTCAAGACAACAACCTCTGGGACAGAGAGAGGGCTTTTCTTCCAGCAAATAGGTTTGTCCTTATTTTAAAGAAAAAAGTAATATAACAGGTAAGCTTATTGTGCAATTTCTGACAAATATTTGTATTAATGTCGAGAAGTATTTAATTCTACTACAAAGTAACAATAGCTCTGAAGTCACAACATTACCCAGTGGTGTTTCAGTATTTTGAACATTGTCATCTTGGACTTTTTAACCTGACATCACAAGCTACATAATAGCTCATTCACACTAGAGTAAAACTGGGATGGCATCCATTTGCAAGTAGTTGAAGTGACTGCTGGGTTTTAACATCAAGATCCAACTCGGACTGACTGCAATCACTCTCAGATAGATTGGCAAAGGTTTGCATGTAACTGGTGTCTAATTTATAAATGTATCATCCTCTCTTTGCAACATCGGGCTTAACTTGGCTGCCCTTTGAGTGTATTCTGGTTATAATACTATAACCTCCTAAGACCCGAACTCTTCCACAGCATGCATTTTTAATTTCTCTTTGATATTTGGGCTGATTGCGGCCCGATGAATGTAAATACAAGGAATTACCTGATTATTATTATTTTTGACCTTATTTGTGTTTTTAAGAAAAATAAAAGCCACATATGAGGATATTCGTTTAAAATGTTGATAGAACAGTAGCAGTATAATGTCCTCGTAAGTGGATATCAGGCCCTTATAGAGCAAAATTTAGTATTTTGGTCTAAATAACCCAAATGTGATGTCCACATATGTGGACGCCAGGTCCTAGGAGGGTACAAATGCAAAGTTACAAAGTGACTGTTAATATTGCCATTGAATTGCAGAGAATCACAGAACCCGAATGCTGTTCCTGTACCAACTCAGCTGTGGGCCTTGGGCTCCAAGAGGACTGGACAACTTTGGCTTCAACTGAGAAACATGAAAGGTGGGATGGCTCTTCATAGAAGCAGGTATCTTCAGACATACAGCAGATGGATTGATACTTCTCTCCACCTCAAAGGGTCCAAAGCACTTGGGAGCTAGCTTCTTAGACAAGAATTTTAAGCGAATATCTCAGACAGACTTTCTGACCTGGAGAATATTGTTGGGCTGGGGTTCTCCTTTTTGCTGAGGAGGAGGTTAGTGTGTGTGTGTGTGTGTGTGTGTGTGTGTGTGTGTGTGTGTGTGTGTGTGTGTGTGTGTGTGTGTGTGTGTGTGTGTGTGAGTGTTACAAGTATATTCCACTCATATTAAATGGGTCCTAGGAAGGGAAGCCACCACAAAGAGCTACTTCTAGCTCTTGAGGATGCTTACAATTGACTAGCCGGTGATCAGGTGCTCTTATTTCTAGCATGGAACATGGAAACATGGAAAATGAGACATACAATCAGTTAGGGGAGCCAGGATCCATTGTAGAGCTTGGTGGATCTGATTTTCAGTCTCCCAGGTAATGGCTTGATGACGTAGGAATGCGGCAGGATGGGTTCCGGTTCATCCGGGTCGGAGTCTGCTAAAAAAAGATGACATAGACACGTTCAACAGAGCTGGTTTGTGGGAGCCTGGGCAGTAAGTAATGATGATGCTGAAGTGACTGAAAAATAGCAAACCTAGCTCATTTACAATTGTTTGCTTCTGATGACTGTATAACGGGCCTGGAAGACGAGGTGAGTTGGATTAGAAGCAAAGCAATCTAACTGTAATTTCTAAAGATTCGATGATAGAAATATGCCAAACCAAGAAACTATTGTTGTTTCTGGGATGGGCCAGTCTGTTATGGATTTCACTTTCTCTGGCCTGTGTTCACTTGTCCACTTTCTAAGATACGGCTAAGGAACAAAGGTCACTCAGCTTGGACTTCACATATTTCAGGTTTCACAATCAACTTTTTCTGTAGGAGACTCTGCAATACTTGCCTGATATGGTCACATGGGACAAAAAATCAGAATATCATCAACGTAACCAGGAAGATTGGAACTTGCAAAAGTCAGAGTTTAAATTAGGCCGACTGATTTCCATAGTGAACGCAGTGATCTTGCAGAGTTGCACTACCATTAACGGTCTTCAAATACACAGCACTGATGAAGGCAGTGATTCGCAAATGTGTGAAAGCAAGCCCAGGAAAGGGCAGCCCCGCCTTTGGTCGGCAGCACAGATAATCTGCCCATGCCTCCACCCAAGAGAAACCATTGAAACTTTACAGAGAGACTTTACCAGGAAAATGTTTACAAGGTAATAAATAAAGAGCATTGAAGTCCTTTTATGGACTTCTATACATTCTAACTTTGTTTTGTAACCAGAACTTGCAAAACAAATGGCCATCAGCCACCTCCCTGAGCCTGCCCAGAGGTCTCTTCCTGTTTAAAGGGAGTTTTTTTCCAGCTGTTGCCAAGTGCTTCCTCATTGGGACTGTCTGATTGTTGGGGTTTTCTCTATTTTTTCTCTATATATTGTGCCTTGAGGTGACTGCTGTGATTTGGTGTTATATAAATACAATACAGCTGAACTGACCCAAAGGATACATCCATCGTTTGTGTTTCATTAATGACTAATACTTTCCCTCTAACACTTGTGGACCTCTCCTTTCAAAATTGAATAGGTGAGGAGCTGATGCTTACTTTCAGATTGGCCACATGATAGGAGGTTAACATGTACAGCTTATAATATGCAAGTTATACATAAGCAATGTTCCCTCTTATTTTTCATGTGTCTGAGTGAACGCACAAACTCCCTTGGACCACTGTGAGCAACAGCAGACGTGTGCACGGTGGTCACGCCAGCATCGAATCCATCCAAGTTACATGGTTTATTAAAATAATCAAATTACAGCATTTATGTTAGACTACTTTTAATTAACTGTTTTAGCCCACTTACAATGAAAATTTAAAAAAATCTTGTTCATGACCTGTGTAGTGTGTTAACACTATTGGAAGTAAAAAATAACTTTAACTCCAATTTTGAAAACAAAACTTTCTTCTTCTTCTTCTTCTTCTTTTTTTTTAGTAAAGCTCTGACTTGTATTATGAGTATGAGTCTGTGGTCTGGGAGAGAGTCCTGTAACTCTTTGTCTGCAAAATACAGTATATAATGCCCAATGTTGGGCAATTAATTATATAGTTACTTCTTCAAAAAAAGTAACTGAGTTATGCAAAAAACAAAGTTTTTTGCAGCTATTTACCTGAAAATGCAGCTAAGGCGTTTTTTTAAATAAACATTTCAAACTATTTACAGAACAATCAGCTGTTCTGCTTCAAATTTGATGCCACAAAAATTATTTGTGCCACTCCAAAAAATAATTTCTGTCCACTATGAGATAAAGGAGAACAACAGCCTGATACCTGCAAATAGTTTGGTTTATTCATTTTATCTCTAGAAAATTAGTCTCTTTGAGAATCAAAGTGAGGCAGCAGTTTGCTGATTTCTGCCTTGTGACTTTCATATTAATCCCATAATTTCTCCCTGCTGAAGACAATTGACAAGAGGTTATTCATATTTAAGCTCTAATTTGGCCTTTTTTTTCTCCTTTCTTCTTTTTTTGTTTGTTTGTGTCCTAGATGGCCTGACTCAGCAGGTGGGGGTAAACGCTGTTTCTGAGTTTTCGCCCAAGCAGTGCAGAAATGTCTCCGCTACGCTCCAGATCACATGGTTGGTGCAGGATGCCCGATATCCAGCTCGATCCCCGAGTAAATAAAAAAAAACAAGTGACCTGTAACCAATACATGTAACAAAGAAACGTTTTTTAATATAATAAATTACTTTGTTAGTGATACAGAGATGTCTTGTCTTTTTTTTTATTATTTAATGCCAGATGCTTCATATTATTGGGATATTATTATGAACATGACAAATTGTAAGACTATGTCCAGCATATAATGGGTTTCCTATTTGTGGATCATACACAATGATTCACAATGATACACAGTGATTCAATATCAGAATCTGACATTGTTTCAACATTAACAGTGTTTGAAAATTTGACGTCCAATCAATGTCAGCATTCAACATTGATTCAGTATCAAAACCTGACGTTGTTTCAATATTAAAAAAGGGTGCAAGAGTGATGTTAGGTCAACGTCAGATTTAAACGCTGATTCAATAGAATCACCTGATATTGACTAAACATTATTTCAATGTCTCCTTGCTATCTGGGCTGACAACAGGAGATGTATCACTCCTGTAACACCTGTGACATTCAGCAGTCGCCTCATTGTTCTGACACACACAACAAAACTATTGACTACACTACACACTAACTACACAGGATTTGTGCTAAACGTGGCAAATTTCTCACATCTCAAAACACTGCCGTCACTCCTAAAACCTCCTCCCTTCCTAAACAACTAAATGCCATGTTGCCATATTATTTTTTGATTGGTCCACATGGTACTTTTTTTTCGACCAATAGGAAAGGGTGTTTTTTTTTTTTTTTGGTTTTGAGAGGTTTTCCTTATAAAACACAGTTTTTACCGTTTCCTCCTGCAGTAAATATAAACAATGATAGCATTCAGGAAGAAAACCAAACATTGCATATATTTTTATCATAACTCTGGTTTTACGTGGCCTATCAACACAATTTAAAAACTGGTATAAAGTCCACACTTTTTCCGTCAATTGTTCCGTCTGTCCTGCTCACATCTCCAATGGTTGTACTCGTTGTCATTAACGTGGCTTCACTCCACATCAGCCCAGTGTTGCCAACTCCTCAGTAAGGAAAATCGCTATTGGCTGTCCTAAAAGTCGCTAGAAGTTGCTAAATGCTAAAAGTGCAACTATTTTGCTGGTAATACTTGAAATGAGTAAAGACATTAACAGCCTATTTATGCAAAATAATTCATAACTTTGAGTTTTCTTTGTATTGTTCTTATTTTTTGATATGTTGTTAGTTTTGTGTTATTTCCTATTTGCCTTTAGTTTAGGCAGTTATTGTTCCTGGGTTTTCTATGTTTGAGTTCTTGCATTATTCATCACGTATTTTGTATGTTAAGTTTGTGTTGTCATGTCTAGTTTTAGTGTTTCCTGTTTTATTCTGACAGTGTCATGTGTTCTTTGGTCATTGTATTTAGTTTCACTCCTCCTGGTCCTGTCATTAGATTCATGTCAGTCAGCTGTTTCCTCATGTGTCTCCACTTCCCCTGATCACCTCATGTGTGTATTTAAGCCTTCTGTTTTCTGCATGTCATTGTCGGGTCGTCTGTTTATCTTACCAGAGTTACAGTTACAGTCATAGTCTTCGCCTGTTTTTCCACCATAGTCATAGTTACAGTCTTTGTCATAGTATGTCATAGTCTTTGTTTCTTAGTGGGTTTTTTTGTCAGTTTGCTTTAGGTTCCTGGTTTTAGCCCTGCAATCATCCAAATAAAGGATCGCTTTCTGTTTAAACTTACAACTCCTCGTCTTCATCTGCCTTTGGGTCCTGTTTCCATTCACATCGGCGCACCCCGGTGTGACACTTCCCATAGAGCCCAGCTTTTATACTCACACAAACCAATAAATACAGTACTCTGTGCCGCCATTCCACACCTATAAAAAAGAAGAACAGCGTGATTGTGTGGGTTTGATTAAGACATGCTAGCACTAACAACAAAATTCATTCAGGAGGTATCCAGTTAAAATGTTGGTAATATCAGTGTGATGACAAGCAAACAAAAACGGGGTTTCCCAGCAGCAGCGAGAAGCTTACAATATGGTATTGTTCTAGCACATTCCAGTGTTGATAATACCAGACTGGGCTAAAGGCCTTAATCCAACCAATATCTTGAATAAGTGGAGGGTGTCTTTCTGCTAACAAGAAGTGCAGCTATTCTCTCCTCTGTGCATCATTATAGAGAAGAAAGAAAAAGAAAAAAAAAAAAAGAAAAAAGAAAAAAAAGTTTCTAAATGACGTCACCGCCTAATTTGCATAATTGGTCATGCTAATATAATTGTAACCTACGTTGTTGGAGAGAGAAATAACATCGTGGAAGAGACATAAAGTGAGTAAAAAACGTCCTAAATGCATTTAGAATTTATTTAGAACTACAAATTAAATTTATTTTAGCAATTATTGTTTTTTAATGTCACAATTCCAACCCTGCTCCTTTACCCGGGCTTGGACCGGCAAAAGTGACCCGAAATAGGCACTCTGGTGGAGTTACTTTGTGTGTGTGTGTGTGTGTGTTTATAAGTAGTTTTAAACCTGATCCACAAAACAGCATAACAGTAAAAGAAGAACTGACTGCGTTACTGTCAGTGCGCAGCTCATGCGCGATTCATTTGCAGTTCGGACGCACAGGTGTGAACATCTTCTGCCCTGATAGTAGCTGGGGGAGGACTATCCTCTGCCCATGAGCGCTTTAGCACGGGTGAGGTGCCCCCGGTAGCACCCGCTGCTTGTTGAGAGTAAAAGTGATACCTGCTTTCACGTCAAAAAGTTGTCATAAATAAGTTTCCAATAACACCAGAAAAAGTCGCCAGATTTGTCGCTAGTCGCTTTTTAGAAAAAAAGTCGCTAAGGGGGTCTGAAAACTCGCTAAATATAGCAACAAAGTCGCTAAGTTGGCAACACTGCATCAGCCACGCCGCTTTGCTAGCTAAAAAATCGGTGTCGACACATAAGGACGCTGTCATAGCCTGTCAACGACCTTGATTAGCTGCGTATATACGAATGTGAATCCATCATTGGCTGGACTATGGGATAAGGTGGCATCGTTCTAATCCTATGCCGGAGCCGCCAGTCACTTACTGACTAACACTGCAAAACAGAATTGTTAAAGTTTTAATTTTAATTTCAGTTCAGGTTAGAGGGAACATTGCCTGTAAGCCTACCCTGCTAACATGCTAAAGCTAAAAGATAACAATAAGCAAACTCCAAAAAAGAAGAAGAAAAAGAAGAAAAACCGCATCAAAATCTTTAACTCTGGCTTTCAGAATTCAGAAACTAACACCATGGCAGAAATATAAAAATCATGCCCAACACTATTCTGTGGCTTCTATTTCACATTTGCGCAGTTGGAGTGAATTTCCTGTTTCAGTTTGAGTATAATATCAGTCGTTTAAAGAAGGCAGAGCCACTAGCTGAGTGACAGCCAAGCCCTTAACTTTTCTTCCCCTCTCAAGGACTTCCCTTCAACTGCTCAGTTGAATTAGCCTTCTGCTGCCTTTATTAGCAGCAGCGGTGGAATCAGAGAAGCCTGTCTGTGTGGATCATGGAGGAAGGCACGGGGTGGGGTGGGGGGGACGCCCGCTAAGTGCCTCACTTCAGATCTCTGATGGGGGTCATGGGGTCGCCGCTCAGCCTCACCCTGATGACTTCTGACACTGCATGAGCAACCAAAACCACACACACACACAATTTCATGAACACACAAAGCCACATCCTTAGGGATTGGTGAAGCACTGATACAATTAAATCAAGTATACTAAATATCCTTCCAGAATTTATTCACATTAAAACGGCAACCTCAAAACAAAACACTCAAACCCACTACAGTTTATTCCTACACATGTTTTTAGAAAATATGGACTGATAAGCTATTTTTAAGCAGCTGTTGCAAACAATTAATGGGTCCACATCAGACTTGTGGCCGATGTTTACGGGAAGTTTCGCCTTTAATCACATCACCAAATTAGCTGTAATTTGGGGTTCTGAGTGAGACTCGTCTCATTTTACTCACTAGTTATGTCTAAACGTACCAGTCTCAGACATGTTGTAATTAAAAATGAAATGTAATCACATATAATACATGTTTTTAACAGTACTCCAGACTTTTCCACTGTCTGATTCTTGGTGGAAAAACAGAGCCACAAACAAAATAAGGGGGAGTGCTTAAAGTTGCTTTCCATCCTCAGGAGATATTAAAATGACTGGGCAACATTTGCTGCACGTACCTGTCAACTGATAACTGAAAGGAGGAAACATTAGAACGATTAGCTACTCAAATACAATGCTGATCCACACAATGCTGCATTTGTGGGAAAATGTGACTACTCAACTTAAAATCCAGGTCTCCCCTTTTTATTTTTCTCTTCATAACTTCAGGCTTTGGAAAGTTGATCCTCACTTGTGGTATTTTGTATATTCCATGTTGTTCATACAACTAGACATGAAATTTGCCTTTAGGAACATATACAACTCTCAGATTGTATGTCTTCAGTGGTCCATCAAGTTAAAATCTGAGTGTCTCATGCACCATATCCTAAATATCTTCACAAATGTCGGCGTTACATTTGCTTTAGTTGTGAAAGACTGCCTTTAATTAAATGTATTCAGTTCTGTCATAATCTTCAATCTGTCTGGTTTCTTTCACTTATTAGAACAGAGCATTCCAGATGTCCATGAACATTTTACCCAATAGGACAGAATCAGTTCTAATGAGTCAACCATGGCCCTTCTGAGGAGCGCAAACTTTTATTTTTATAGCAGCTTCCAAAGTACCTGGACTTGCTGAGGGGAGTTTGCTA
Source organism: Diplotaxodon limnothrissa (assembly GCF_057381915.1). NCBI lineage: Eukaryota > Metazoa > Chordata > Actinopteri > Cichliformes > Cichlidae > Diplotaxodon > Diplotaxodon limnothrissa. Next base: position 14,585,752 of record NC_140611.1, read on the forward strand.
GCTGAATGACTTGAACAGAAGGACAGGAACACTGAACCCCACTTTAGTGACATCACAAAGATGGACAGAGCCATGTTTAAATCATCTGATGAAAGTAAATTCCTTTTAGGAAAACTTGAGCATTTTGGCTGACACTGCACATTTACATGGTAGATATTTGACCATCTTTTTGACAATAGTGGGACCATCCATCCCTCCTTTTCTGCTTATCCAGTTCACGGTCGTGAGTGGGCTGGAGCCTGGCTTTATGTTGATTTAAACTTTAAGTAATCAGCTTCATGACTTCTGGTTACTTGATGATAACCAAAACTCATTAAAAAAACAAAGCAAAATGCGTAAAACCCAGCAACAACCTCATTGGCCACTGAAGGATCCTCAATGTTCAGAAGCTAGCTGCAAAGCAACTTTGGTTCTGGGCTTGTGGTGTACAGCTGGCGCTTTATTAGAGCCTGAAATCACCTGCCTGCTGCTTTAAAGACAACCTCATCTAATGGCAGTTTGCAATAAAGTCACAACCTTTCATCTATTTATTTTATGATCCTCAACACAAAATTCACACAGTTGTTTTTTGTTTGTAATACAGATCTGCCTGGGGGTCAGGAGATATTTGGTATGCACAATACTGATTGTGTCCCTAACACACAAACTACAGAGTGTCAGAATCTTTCATATGATGTACTTTGGATGAACAGATATTCATCACAGTTTCACTGTGATGAACATTATCCAAGAATTGTTGCAGTTTTGTGTGAAATGTTATTTTGAAAGAAACTCTTTTTTGTAACTAGTCCCATCCCTGACCAGTTCCCAGTTGATCTAATTAGTTACAAAATGCTTCTCCAGCTGTTTCTTTTTAGTACCACTTACTTTTCCAGGCTTTTATTGACCCCGTCTCAACTTTTTTCAGATGTGTCGCTGCCATCAAATTCAAACTCGGCTAATATTTTTGTGTTCTATTGTAAATAAAATATGGGTTTATGAGAAGTGCAAATCACTGCATTCTGTTTGTATTTCCTAATAAAATGTATTATGTACAAGTTTGTCTCACTGACATGAAAAAATTGTCATTATTCACAAACGTAGAGCAGTGAGGGGCTGCTGATAATTCTTATGGCTTTCAAGGGATATTATAGTTTTCATGTGACAGACTCTCTGCAGAGAAAACCTGTAGGAGGCAGGAGGTTTGTGCGTTTTCGTGGTTGTGTAGAGTACATCAGGTGTGTGTGATTATATTTGGGTGGTTGAGGTGGTGGAGCACGCCACGCTTGCTATCACACAAACACAAATGGGAGATGCTCACTGCTGCAGCATTTTAAGGACGCAACTACGTGTCAGCTACTTTTGCGTTTTCAGACACGCACGCACGCACGGACACACACACACACACACACACACACACACGCACGCACGCACGCACGCACGCACGCACGCACGCACGCACGTTTTGATTATTCTAAGAACATTGATTAGTGCAACTTGGTTTGGCAGTGCACACTTTTGGGAAATGGAAGCCGAAAACTACGTTTAGCCGTCTATACCTTCACACCTCGTCTCTCTCAGCTCGTCACTGCTGCTTATTTATTGTTGAACCAAAGTGGAGGATAAAGGCTCAGATCCCCCCTCTCCTTCCCACCTCCCTCTCTCGCTGCCCCCTCCTCCTGCCCAGACTGTCTCCTGTGTGTTTATCTTCTCATCAGGGCTCTTTATTGGTAAATAAGGGTGGCCTGCCCAGCCGAGCTGGGCCCTTTCTTTTTCTCCTTTTTCTCTCGCTCCTTACGTCCTTACATCTCCTCTTTACTCCGTATACTCATCCCCCCTCCCCGTCTGTGTGTGGAGTCTAAGTGCTGCTGATATGTGTGTGAGTGTAACTATAGCGGCCAGTGTTTAGGCTATTAGAGCCGTCTATTTACAATCTGGAGTTTCCTATTGATTATGTCTGCCTTCTCTCTCTGTTTACATGAGGGAAATAAATAACACATGTCGCCGAGCAGCTCTGATTCAACATCTTCTTTCTCCTCCAGCTCAGCCTTCTTTCTCAGCGTCTTGCTCCCTTGTTCTCTCCCTCCCCTCTCTTCTCTTTCTTTTAACTGTCACTGCTTTCCAACTGCTTCGCCGCCCTTTGATGGTTTTCTTACAACTTAAAGTGGCTTTGAGTTCAAATGCAGATTTTTAGCGCAGTTGGAGCAATTTGTAAGAGGAGACATAGAAAGCAAGTGACATACAAATGAGGGGCATGCCTTCTTGGACACCCAGAGGCTGTAGTATGTCAATCATGACAGCAAGATCTAGCGACACACATTACACGCTATGTATGTATGTATATCCACATACGATGCATGCAAACAGCCGCCTTCAGTGTCAGCCACAAACCAAAAAGAAAAACAGGCTAACTCTCCAAAGGAGTGAAAGAGAAAGCCAAGCGAAAGAGAGATGGCTGTTAACTGTGCAGGAGGTAATCAGTCTTGAACGCATCCACAAATCTACAAAAAAGTTTACACACAGCTCGTACTCCCACGCTCCCTCCTGCCACCTCTATTGTGCTTGGGCAGACCAGGCAGTTTGTCATACTGTCCACGATCGCCCCCTCCCACCACCTCTGCGCCTCTTCTCGTGGGCACGCGGTGCTCGGGGAGCCTCCTCAGATAAGATTGGGACTTCTTACGAGGAGTCGGGTCCAATGAGACGCTGACACTCGCCAGCTGTGAAAAACACATTCAAAGCCTGATAATGGATTTGGAAATACAACTCAGCATTCAAAAATCAGACATGAAAGAAAAAAAAATGATGATGAAAGTGTGACTAATAATTTCAGTTTCATGAGTCAAAATGTGAAAATCTGCGATGAGAGTAATTTCAAGTTGAAGACTGAGAAACGAACCTGAAATCTAAAAATAAAAATCTAAATTTAACAAAAGTTATTCACCTTTTGTGGGCAGCAAACTGATTTTAAAGGGTTTTATTTACACATTTTTGTAATTATTATCAATTTATGCGCCTTTCCTGATCTAGTTTACTGAAAGGATAGTTACTATGATAGCTCAAGCATGTTGATCATGAATCAGTCAAATTCATTGATAACTTTCTTTGTGTTTTTTGTCTTATTTGATAATCAGTGTTACAATAACTGTACCAAAGCTTTCAAAATTATAATTACACATTAATGTATAATGAAATATTTCATGTGTATTGCTTGAAAATTGGCTGTCATTATCAATTACTTGTTAAAGGTCTGCAACTAATCATTGTTGGGATATAGTTCATGCACCTCTGCAGTGCTGTGGAAGGTTTTAGGCATACATTGTTTTTAAAACATGATGCTAAAAAACAACCAAAAATGAAAAATACTAAACCCTAAATCCATATTTGCCTTGAAAAACAGCACCAGCGTGCCGTCTCAGGACGCAGTTTATGTAAATACTCCAAACAGCGCAGAGAATTCGCCACAGTTCTTCTGAGATCGTGTAATCCCACACTGACTCGAGGAGATCAGGGGGGCCATAAACGGTCTGCTGCAGGACTGCTTGATCTCCTTGTGGCTGAACGTAGCTTTTTACGACTCTGGCTGGAGTTTATGTTTAGGCTTGTTGTCCTGTTGCAATCAAACACCTCTGATTGCTTGATAGATAACAATCTAAACATCTAAAGTGCTTAAAACTTCTGCACGGTGCAGTTTTTTTGTCTGCTGCTTATATTTAAACTGGACTAAGTTTGCATGCCTGCAAGTGTACTGTATATATTTCTGTACTGCTTTACACAGAGAGGAATAAGTGACTTGCTGCGAGTGTGTTTGGGGGATGATGGGGCAGGGGGGTATATTCTCTCAAGAGCACCTCTCCACAACAATCAGAACGAAGATGAGATGAAAGCAAGCAAAGCCATAGAGACATGGCGTGTTTACAGGAGAGGAGCTTGAATAACAGGTTGTGGCGGTCAGCGGCTGTAACTCTAGCTGCTTGTGTGGATGCATATGGAGTGTTATGCAGCTTTTTGCAATGCACAGCTTTGTTGTCCCATAGTGACACCACATATTTTGACCAGCAATCAAATAAACTCTGTCTCGGGTTCTTGGGGGGGCCTTTGATGCCAAAGAGCCGCAGGTTTTGAATTTGAAGGCACTTTAGTGGGGATATAAATGAACACGAGAGTGCTTTAGACAGTACAGCTCTTACGGCATGTTCATTCACCCCACACTGTCACGTTTGGTGCGTTCAGCTTGGTGTGAGATTGAATGCTGAAGAATTAAGCTAAGAATGAGACACTTTTGAAAGCCTACATTTTGCCACAATAAATAAAAAGTGCATTTCTCTTATTTTTTATTTTGTGCCAAAACCAAGTGAACCCTAGAATCGAGGAACTGTGGCTCTTTGTGCACAGTTGCACCCCATGTGTAGTGTTCATTCTTTAAAAAAAGAGTGTATGGAGTGTATGTAGTGGTGACATGAGTGAAAAGTGTGTGAGAAGGTGGAAGTTTCCCCTGTGGCCAAAAGGGAGCAGTAGAGGCCTGGTAAAGACTAAAAATCTACCAGCAGTTCTCTTTTATTACTGACCCTGCACTCTACATGAATCGCTCTCCTCACCTCTGAGTCTCACTCTGCCTCCCTAGTGTGTGTTTGTGTGTGTGTGTCAAGAGGGAGAAAACGGGACTGTAAAATGTCTCTCAGCAACACTGCATATACAGTCAGTCTGAAACAAATGTGACTGATGGACGTAGGGGTGTGTGCATGTGTCTGTGGACGCAGGAGAAAGTGAGTGACAGTGAGCATGACTGCATGGGGGCAGGCTCGTTGTTTTTCTGTTGTTTTTTCCATGTGAACTGTAACCAGTGGCCTTGAGGCTGCCGCAGACATCCCTCCAAATGACAGCCTAATCAGAATACACGTCCGTGTAAAAAGGCACCAGCCGTTGCTCCACTAAGTATAGGATTGCTGCTTTGCTTGGCCATATGTTCTATGATAACCGCTGTGTGTTATAATTTGTGTCCTGAGGGAATTTATCTGTCGGGGCTGAGTGCCAGGAGATGTCACGGTGCCCTGATCAGAATGTTCACATTTATGGGACACTATTTTCTTGTGAAAGTGGGTGGTTTCACTTCATAAGTTGTTCTATGGCACAATGACCCATTTCGCAAACAGGCCAAAGGGGTCATTTTGGCTCCTAGCACAACAGAAGGAATTAAAGTTTTTAAAGTTTGCAGTCGTCACTCAGAATGGCTCCTTTCTACGTGATGAATCGTGATATATTATGTATTATGGGCCCCGGTAGGCTGATAATTCATTGCCATTTTTTCAGATAGTTAGTCATTAATCGACCTGGCAGAACATTCAATGTCAAACATTTTCTCCTTCAAGGTTTTCAGTCAATGACTTTGCTGCTTGTACATGTTCGTAGGATCAGACCATATTTAGAAAACTTACAGAGTAAATTCCAAATTGATTAATCCAATAAATGCCAATATGGAAAGACTTATTGTTTCAGGACCTCATGTTTAATTTTCGCTTTACAAAAATCAATTATTGTCATTGATATGCCCAAGTAAACATGTTAAAAATGAAAAAGTTTTGCCTGATGTAGTGGAATGTAGTAGTAGATTCGAGGGTGTGATATTACATGAAATGTCACTGTTATGTATGTTTTTTCTACTGAAGAGAAAACAAAAAAATATCACATTTAAATCATTCAATTAAAATAATAAATGAAAATATTCACAAGCCACAATACTCATTTTAACCCATTGTCTATATTTATCTTACTCATTTCAGCCTGATATTTTAACTCTTGGACTCAACTAGTGTAGTTTTTTATGATTCAAAGATTAAAATAATCCATATTTCTCTATATATCTACCTGCCACCCCCCCTTCATGGCCTCACACATGGACTCATCAAGAACTCAATGGCGGTGTGGTGAACAACACTAGAGGACAACTTCAAGCCAGTAGCAAAAGTTACCATCAAATGCGGGATTAGGCCTCTGCAGAATAGCAGAGGCCCCCTCAGGGGGGTCATTGACAGGACTGACTACGGACACCAAGTGGAGCAATCATCAGCCACCTCCTGTACACGGATGGGATCAAGCTGTGTGCCAAGAGTGAACGAGACATCGATTCATTGATCCACACTACTAGGATCTGCAGCAACCATATTGAAATGGACTAGACAAGTGTAGTCAGATGGTAACGAGGACAAAGACATTAGTCAGAACTGAGGGAATTGCACTCAGTTCTGGCAACACTGCAGACATAGAGGATAGCTGTAAGTATTTGGGAATCCCAGAGGCAAGTGGGAATCATGAGGAGACAGCTAGGAAAGCTGCAACCACCAAACAGCTGCAGAGAGTAAGGCAAGTCCTGAGGAGTCAGTTGAATGGGAAGCACAAGATCCGGGCTATCAACATCTACACCCTGCCCGTGATCAGGTACCCTGCTGGGATAATGAGCCGGCCAAAGGAGGAGATAGAAGCCACTGAGAGCCAAATCCACCACCCCGAGACTGTATACTAAGCAAAAAGAAGCCGAGGACTGCTGAATGATAGCAACATCTGGAGACATCTGGGCTGAGAGACAAGGTTGAGATGTCCAGGGTAATGATAGTAGCGATTACCCCAGTAATCACTCTCTATCTATCCATCCATCCATCCATCCATCCATCCATACATACATACATACATACATACATACATACATACATAAAAACGTACATACAAGTTAATTGAAGTTTTTATGTTAGGATGTAATAGGATAAAAATTAAATTTAACAAAGTAGTTCTGAGCTGGCACATCCAGAGACCTATACCTTTACCTGCTATATTGACTTGTGTCAGCTTTCTGTCAAGGGAGTGACCAGCAAAGGTTTTTTTCTCAGGCTCTGGTCACTTTGTCCTGTGGCTGAGGCTGGCCTGGGCAGGGCTTGAAGCTGTGGTCAAGATGATGAAGGGGGGGCAGGAACTATTATTGACCCACAAAGGCGCCTTTAGTCCGGGCCAAAGGAAGGCCTTTTCTGGCCAGCAGCAGCCCATGGACTGTAAACACACTGGACAACAACACAGAGAGAGTGAGCAGGGCTGACCACAGAGCTGCTTGGCATCTGCTCACACCCAAAGAGAAATGAGCTGCGAGTGGAGAGTCCACCACTTCACAAGAACACACAAATCACCGATGCCCTGTGAAAACCTCACACCAACACCAGCCGTGATCATTTTCAGCTTTAGCATTATATACTTGTCTGTAAGCAGAGGGGGAAAAAAATCCCCAACCACTCGGATTTCAGCTGGAAAAACACAGAGTGGTCACCCTGAAAACTGTTTTATTTTTACTTCCTACAGACTTCATGCTTGAACAATACACAGATTTTCATTGGAATGTCAAATTCACACAATATCTATTACTATAACATAATTACTTGTCAGATGACTCCAAATAATCCAACACATATTTTTCATGTAGCCTACAGCTGTATTAAAATGTTATGAGAATCAAAATGATTTATGTCTAAGCAAGTAAGTGGAGCACATTGTTCCAGTTCTGAGATCACTGCTGGCCGCTGCTATGTCACTGAATGAGTTTAAAATGACGATTCTCTGGTTTGGTTTAGTGTTATTAACCTTCCAGACTTCTTCAGTGTTAAAAAACCCACATGGGATAAAAACTTTAAATATCTGGAATAATCCTCTGAAAGATCTGTCGTCTTAACCTTTAAGCACCTTTGAGGCAACTGTCATTTTGAGCTACATAAATAAAACTGAACTGAATCAACCCAACCAGCCAAAACTTATTGAAAAGTTACAGTAGCTCATAACCCAACCCTATATTTTGGAGAAAGACAAATCAGACTTTTTTATTTTATTTATTTATTTTGGGGGAAAAAAATCATCTTCTTTTATTTCCCTGATTTCCAAGACTTAGAAGAAGCTAAAGCTAAAACTATTTATTCTGACATCTTCTACATTCTAATAATTAAACAAGGTGGAGTTGAGCACTTGTGTAGCTGTGTAGCAAAAAAAAGTCAGTTGATGTGTAAAACTGTTTGAGCAGTTTTTTAATTAGCAGTCTCCTGAGACGGCCAGCAGATTTGAATCTGGAACCTTCTTGCTATCAGGACATACATGGATGTTATTTTAAACCCCATGACTGACCAGTCACCTGACCTGGAACGTAAACATGCCCGTCTGTAAAGCACTTTGGTTCGGCTCCTGTTGTTTAAATGTGCTATAGACTATAAATTAAATAGACGTGACAATCAACACAAAAAACACTTTTCAGGTTGTTTTTTTTTCCATTTTCAAAGAATCATTTATTTAACACAGTCCAGTAGGCTACATGCTGAACTTAGAGGATAGAGACAAAGTATCGATCCCATCGCGCTATTATCGATCGACACCGATACCAGTGATACCAGGTATCGATACTATCGATAATTGGATTGAGCTTGTTGTTGTTTTGTACTTGCAATTCTCATCTGACAAATTTTGGATATATATAAGGATGCACGTGTGAACTAAAGCTTACCTATTGCTAACACTAAATAGGTGGATATTAAAAGGTTGCATCAAACACTGAATCTTAGACTTTGTCTGATATTCATCTTAATAATATTGTTCAGCTTGCTCAAGTAAGATTGTTTTACAGATAACTTTAGGTGTTAAATTGACTTTCACTGACATAAGAACCTGAATGCATAAAAATGCTTTATCTTTAAAGTTGAAGCCAGTGAGTGATGTTTGGAATCTTTTCAGAATTTTAAACTGATTTTCATCCATCTCTCATTTCTAATGAATAACTGTCGATCACATTTAAGAAAAATCAGCTAATGAAAGACATTCATAATATGCTATTGGTGTTCTACATTTTAAATGAATATAAATTAAATAATAGCGATTAATGCATTCTCTTTGAATTTGGTTTTTGATCACTGATGCTTGTCTTTAATTTATGCAGATGCCGAGCCACTTATTTACCGCAGTTATTTAAATACTGTATGTTCTTCTAAAATATACATAAAGGCATTAATAGAAGCAGGGGGTTCATTCATTCCTTTTGAAAATCACTTGCTCAGGCATTGGACTTATTGATATTTCATCTCCCCCTGGAACAATAGAAAACATCAGATAGCTACCTGGAAATCTAGTGAAAGAATGTTTGGAAAAAGGAGATCACAGAGTCTCTTCAAAACCTCAACTTGTGAAAATAAAGTTTGAACAAGGCGAAGTAAATGAATTTCTGTCAAAGCCAGAGTGGATCAACATCAACCAGCCAATCCCTGAAGCTTAGGGTTGTGGAAACTAGATGATGTTACCTTTCAAGTTACGTTTCTTCTTTTGCTATTATACTTCTTCTGCTATGATATATTCATATATATAAATTCACATAGCTGAAAACAGGAGATTAATGGCCGTTAACTTCACCCTAACCCAGGAGGCAGGAACCTCATGCTTAGGGCAGGCTGTGACATGGCTTTACCGTGGCACCACCTAGGCATACACCTAATCTGTGGCAACCTGGTGGATGCTGAAAGAAAGATTGCATAGGGAAAATGTTTCTACCTGAATTCGATCAAGTTTCGAACAAAGTTTGCGGTGCCCTGGGTCACGTTGTTACATAGCGTGAGAATCGGTCCCTTTATTATATCTATAATCACCAGATTCTCCATAAAGAAGACCCCCATAAAATCTCCATAAAATACCTCCTCATCACTATCATTACCCACTGCCTGAAAACAATAACGCTGTAAAACACTTCTATTTTACTGGAGTTGTAAAAAAGTACCTGCTGAACATGTATTTCATTTTAATGGAGATGCTGCTTTATTGAGGGTGATCATATGAGAGCCATCAATAGGACGAGGCGAGAGTTCACAGGGAATGGATGTACAAATACACACCCACTCCCAGACACACACACACAAGATATACGTACACATCCCTGATTGATGGCAGCCAGTAGACACAGAGAACAGACCTGTGTTGGGAACATGACCCAATAGATTTCGTATTGCCTTGCTTGCTACTTAACCTGCAGCAATTAGCAGACAGGAAAAGGTCTGGTCACTGAAAATGTAATCACGAAATTAGCTATGCGATACATCAACCTAACATACGTCTATTAAGTCCAGGTTATGGATATGGCATTTGTTCATATCAGCGTTGAGGATGGCAGATGATTGGACGCACTAATCCGGTAATGCTTACAAATGGTCAAATTACATTGAGCAAGGCTGATTAAGGTGCAGTGTTGAACATTACAGGCACATGTGCACAGCGATGCATGCTTATTCATGCATACTCACATACTCACATACACACACACACACACACACACACACACACACACACACACACACTTTCGCCCACCATTTGTGTCACAACATCAAGGGTCAAAGTGTGGGTTTGGTTACACACTGCATTGACAAGTGACACCACTCATAAAACAGCACTGTCATTAACTGCAGCATCGTTTGCCAATACATCACACTCGACCATCATAAAAACATGGAAAACACATTGCCGCAGTGGTTGTTATGCACTTTAAACCTTGACCAGCCTATAAAAATTGGATGAAATTACAAGAAGAGTATCAGCCCAGTAATTTTTTATGAGATTTTTTGCTAGCCTTAACTATTAAAATGGGCAACTTATTCTCTCCTGACCAGGAAGCCTTCAAAACAACTCGATCAAAGCTGCAGATCTTGCTGATTCACTGTAAAGATTTAACAAATAGATAGTAGATAAGCAACTAAAGATCTTGGGTTGATCTTGGATTTAATTTGACTCATAGTATTAAACAAAAAAAAATCCTCGGCACATTATCAAAATAAGAAAGGAATACACTGGAAATTGTATGTGGTTACATATTATTTTTCACTCTCCTAACGCAGCACACACCAGTCACAGCTTTCAGTCCACTGACAGATGAAGTTAATAATATTATTCTTCTTGTTATAATGCAATGCTCTGTTGAGCAACCTTGGAACATGGCATCCATTACTGATGCATACGGTACAACTCACAGGGCCATACGCCAAGCACGTCTCTTGACAGTGGCACTCCCTTTTGGCTGCAGTCTCCCCCAGCAGTACACCCGACCTGACCTCCAGGGTTCCCAGATCCCAGGAGTATCAAGCACTTGTAGCATGCAATGAAAAAAGTACAATCCACTGACCCCACAACCAAAGTCCTACAAGGAAAAGAAGCTGTGATTAGTCAGCCATCTCTCATCCAGGTCCTTATTCTGAAGTTCCCATTTACTGTAAATAAATGTTGAGAGCACTATAATTTCAGCTGTCAGGGCTTAAGATGTCTCATCAATTGTGTCAACAAAATAACACCATTAGGTATGATCTTTAGGGGTGAGGTGGGGGGAGCAACTGAATTTCAAACAACATCTTATCTGTAGATTTCTATCCAGGATTCTTTCATTATGGTGTCTCTTAATTTATCATCTGTGGGCGTCCTGAGGTGTCCGGCTGTCTGGGTCTAGGTGGCTCTAGGTTGTTTCCAGTGCTCTGACTGTCACAGTCTGGCAGAGGCAGACTGTATGTATTGCTAATCTAATGAACTTAAACATAAACAACATCCAAATAAACTAAAACTTAAAACGCTGGGTCAACAGACCCAGGAACATGACACTGACAGGCCAGTGTTTTGTTTGTTTTTGGCATGAGGTTGCCACACACAATATTAGGCCAGCGGTTTTAATGTCATGGCTAATTTGTTTAGTTATCGATTAATTTTCTGTTTATTGACATGTCAGTTATTTCCAGCAGCTCTAATTGGCCAGTAATTGAATGCCTGGATTTCAGTTTCACTGTACCTCTAAAAATCTCCTGCGTTTTTAAAAATGCCAAAGTGTGACAGAGTGAGAACATATCTCCAAATGCATTTATTCGTGCAGAACCGCATCAACCGCACTATACTTTTAATAAGTACCCCACATGGCCACTGCAACACACCAATCTAATAAAACATGGCAGATCAATTTATGACTGAATCCGAAATGTCTTGTGCACATGACCTTATGTCTGCCTATTTAACCTAATATAACTAATATGAGCTCCATATATCACTTATTACTGATATGGAATCAATACCGGATTCAATTAGCTAATGATGCTGAAAGGTACTTCCTGGATCCATTCGGATTATGGGGCTTTGTTCGTGGACTCACCTTTGATTGAATGTTGTTTTGAGTATTTTCCTTTTGAATGTCATTTACTTTTTTCTCTTGTTATTTGTTTTACTCATGCTACTGCACAAAACTACTGTCCAGACAGCATTTTTCTCTTGTCTACCTGTAAAGAAAATTAAAACTAAAATCACCACGTATTTGATATCCTACTGTATATGCCTGTTGTCTGCAGGTGGGCTGTGAGAAGTGATTTACAATAAACAAAATGTTCTATTTTGCTAATGTTTTCTATTTTAAAGTTTGATGTCTACATGGAAAAAGAAGCGGGAGTAATTAAACCGTCATGGGATTTATAAATGAAACTTTATTCTACATTGTTGGAACTATTTTTAATCATGAACTCCTCTTGTCATTTGTCCTCTTTAGTCATTAGCAGGAAAGAGCCGCAAATGGAGCAGTGGCTGTCAGGAACCACATGTAAAGCTGGGAATCAGCCTCAACAAGCAAATCGTCAGAAGATCAAACAGAGTCAGAGAAAACACAAAAAAGGAAATACCTAATCTTTTGCTCATGTGATTAAAGATTTGGGTGGGCAGCAAATGATTTTCAGATTTTGAAATGTGTGGCAGTCTGAAGTTTACGACTGGTTGGTTTAGCGCCGTCTTCATGTCTCTCCACAGATGTTTGGGTTTGAGTCTGGACCTTGGTTGGGTCACCGGAGGGCAGTCAGGAACTTGTCCTGAAACCACCCTGGGACCAGTCTCTGGTCCCTGCAGCCTCCAGCAGATTGTCTTCAAGGACCTCTCTGTATTTGAGCTGGTCCATGTTACCAGATAGAATACTTGTAGTACAGACGGACAAATATTTTTCCTCAAGCTCTCAGAAATATTTAAATGCTGGCAAAGGTGAAGTTTACCCACATCCTGGACAGGAACTCCTGTCCTAAGACCTAATACAAAGTGACAAAGAACCATGCACTCTCACAAATAACCCGTAAAAATTTATGACTGGATTATAACGTCCACAGTTTTCGGTTGGCTATGACTCAGGTTGTCTACTAATGGGAAGTTTGGTGGTTTGAGTCCTGGCTGCTCCCGAGTGTGAATGTTTAAGAGAAAGCACTTATATTTAGAATAAAAGTGTGACTGGGTGAGTTAGACATGTTTTTATAAAGCAACTTGAGAGCTCAAGTACAAAAACACTATGGAAGAACCAGTCCATTTACCATCTTTGACATTCTGCTGCTGTCCTTACCTGGAATTTAAATAAAGTCATCATCAGTGATGACCCCAACCCCAACTACTAGGCAACAAGAAGATGATTTTTTTAGTCATTTTCCCCACAAAAAAGTTGATTACACTTGATTAGAATTCTCAATAACTGGTTTTAAAACAGTGTCAGAGCTACTGCATGTTTTCCCCTCTTTAACTCTCTGAAGTCTGAAGTCATTATCTGTGGTAACCCCAACTCTAACTTGTTCTCCTAAGTGTTGGCAATCAAGTAACAAAGAAAATCATCTTCATTATGTTTTCACAAAAGTCTATTTTGCCTTTCTCTAAAAATGTCGGGTTAGAGTAGAATTATCACAAATGACTTGGATCTTTGAGAGTTAATTAGACTACCTACCTGTTTATTAACAGTAAAGACGGATCCACTTTAGTGTGGCAGGGTTAGTATAGCAGCTTGTTCATGTGGGGCTGAGACACAAACAGCAGTTGGTGGAAGGTTTTCATTCGATTGTGGCCAAAAGTCTGGATATCATCAGGCCAGCCACATGCTCCGTAAACAGAGCGGGCACTGAATACATTAGGCCCTACATTGATTTGAACCTTTCCCTCCAAACGCCGCCTCCCGCCTTTACTCTGTTTCTCAATTTAACTTCCCTTCCACTCTTTAATCTTCTCTTCTTTGTCTCTCAGTGTCGATCATCCCTTATTCTTTTTTTCCTTGCTCTGAAATACTTCAGATGATGATGCAACAGTGCTCACCGCATGATTTTAAGTACAGTTCATTGGAGGCAGATTCCTGTAAATATAATCTAAAAGAAGGTGGGTGTGATGAGCTGACCTTCATGTAAGAAGGCACTCCTACTTGGGGGTCCTAGTTGTTTGGCGGTGTCCATGCTGATTGCCTGCTTGGCCTAATTGCAGTAATCTTTGTAGCAGCAGTGCAAATGGGCTGAATATTCACATAAGCACACACACATTCACCAAAATGGAAGTGCCAATACAGCATTTAAAGGTCTAATGACAAACTGTTGACTCTGTCTTCTTCATATGACAAAAAAGGGAAAATACATGTAAAAAGAAGAGAAGAAGTTTTCACCAAAAGGACACAACAGCACTGTGCCTTCTAATTCATTCATTCACACCTTGTTTATACACTACACATTATTTGCTCCTTGCCATGTCTTTGTTCTTGGTTTATTGAAGAAAGTATCCTCTGGTCTCCACCCAACTATTATCTGCAGACATGGAGCCAGCAGCTGAAGAAGGCAGTGTAACTTGAAAGAAAAACCAAGACACATTGCAGGTCTGTTCATTTATTCATGTATTAGTGCAAAGCTGTGTTGATTTGTTACTGGGGCTTAGCTTGTGTGTGTGTGTCCATATGAGAGTCTGTCAATTTATGTGACAATTTAAGTGCCTGTAGCCTTGTGTGTGCGTGTGTGTTTAGAAGGAGGTGGGGCAGGACAGGCCGGCCCAGTACTTGGTGTTTGGCAGCGGTCCTGTCGCCTCGGCTCTGGTCTGATCAGCACCAAACAGACCCGTTTAGTGCTGAGCCGAGAGTGCAAAAGCATGTCAAGGAACACACAGATGTTTACACACCAGGCCGCAAACACTCCGCACCGACTCACCTCCCGCCTGATGAATAATACACGCACCACCAGACGGGCACTGCTGCATGCATCTCTGTGTGCATGTGTGTTTGCTCATAATGGCCGTTTTGATGAGAAATATGAGCCACCCTAATATTTATGAATGTATTTGATACATTTTTGTTTCCATGGCTGCAATTTATTTTCAGTATTCTTTTTGAACACTTTCAGATGTTTCCTCTTTGTTTCCTCACTTTGAGATGCATATGCTGGCATTTGAATAATAACTTCTCCCTCATCGTTGACTCAGACATTCAGTATATTCACACGTGATGGTTTCACATTCAGTTCTCATGATATCCAAGTGGCAGCTCTTTAGGGGATGAAAAAATCCAATGCAGAAAACTTCAGTTTCTCTAATAGATACTGTAGCCTACTAAATAACAGGTATCTGTGTCTCTGTGATGGACACACACCTTGCTTATCTTTAAAAAAGTTTATATGGGAACATATAATAAACCAGTGACTGATATATGACTATCTAAATGTTATTTTTGTAAAAATTGTTCAAAATCATCAGTCTGAAAAGTAAAGGCACTCTGATGTAGATAAGGAACCGAGACATATGAAGTGTTCCTTATCTTTTTGAGGACAAACCATCCAGCTCCAATTAGGCTATACTTTTAAAATTCATTCAGAATATTACAGGAGAAACACTGAATCTCTCTGTTTGACTGTGACGACAGTAGCAGACTGAGCTGAGGCATGCAGCACAGAAGGAGTTAAAACTCAGTGAGGGGAAAGAAAAGGTCTGCTCTGGAAAAAAAAAATCCTGTGATCTCCTTTATTGTTGAGTTTAATTAAATTTTCAGCTCTAATTACAATTAAGCCACTTAGTATGTATAATAATGTTTGCATCACAGAGCAGCACAGATGCAGTCCATCAACGCAATTAAATATTAAAATGACTGTGGCTGTATTAATAGCAACACGGCGTGCTAGCCACAGTGCATGCATGTGTGTGTATGTGTGTAAACACCAGCCAAGCTGTGGCAGGGAGGGAACTCCCTCGACACTGGTGCTGTCGCTTAGAGACCTGCAGCACCATCCTTAGTGCCACCAGTGAGCCCAGTGTGAATATGACCTATATTTACCGTGGTTCTCTCTGTGCCAAAGAAGCGCCATTAAATGGTAGGAAAAAACCCAGTCTGGTGGATTAAAAATCCCCACGAGTGTATGAATATTCCTGAGCTGCAGAATCATCATACTGTACGTCTAATGCAAAATTAGTGTTTTTGTGCAAAATTATTCATGACTGCACATAATGAGTCCGTTTTAAGTCAAAGTGATGATTTGCTTGATTCACCTCTGCGTCTTCTGCTCCCTCTCTCTTTTTCTACCCATCCTCTTTCTGTACTTCTTTTTTATGGACATGTTGCCATGTGCTCACACAGGAAAACCTGGCTTTAGAAACACACACACATGCACATGGAACACCTGCACCTTAACACAAATGCAGAAAAATGCATTCATAAACAAACCCACACAGTCATTCCCTAACCCCCCTCTTACCCTGCATTATTCAGGGAATCAGCGCCTGCAAACCTGGAAAACAAGAAATGTGGTGGGGTGTGTGAGGCGATAAAGGGCAGGCCACTTGATTCACGCTGGAACACAGGAACGGTGTTACAAACTGCTCTGGAGTCGATGTTCTTTTTTATTCATTACCTTGACAACTTATCCAATTTACACACATGTTACTGCTACTGTAGGTTCAACATTTACATGCTGGTAATAAACACACAAAAAGGAAGAATTTGAATACACAGCAAAGACACAACAAAAGTGAAAGCAGAATTATAGTACCTAACACCGCAGCGGGCTGTCTGTGTTGCTATGAATGGATTTCAAAACCAGGTGTGGTTTCACTTGGTGGCAGATCGAAGGACTGATATGGTGCTAAAAGATTCTAAAACTGACATTTTCAGTGACATTTATCTCTTTTTTGCAGCATGAACATCTTTACTGATGTTTTCTTTGTTCATTTAAATGGATTGACCCACGGACCCAACTTTTAACCATAATTCACAAAACTTCAGTAGGGTTAGAGTCGGGGCTTTGGGAAGCCCTTTCATGGACCTAATGTTACTCTGCTTTATCCATTCCAAAACCTGTAGTGATGTGTGTTTGGGATGATTGCCCTGTTGCTTTGTTCCACTACCCTGAACACCCAGTTTGACCTGCAGTCCTCCTCCTTCATTACTCCACTTTGTGCAGTACCGAGGTAGAGCATGATGCTACCACCATCATGCCTGAGTTAGTACAGTGTTCTTACAGTTGAAAACTTCATCTTTACTTTTCCATCTATCTATCTATCTATCTATCTATCTATCTATCTATCTATCTATCTATCTATCTATCTATCTATATATATATATATATATATATATATATATATATATATATATATATATATATATATATATATATATATGTATATGTTCGTTGTCTTGGATGAGACAACGAACATCCAAGAATACATTGGGAAGATGGCCCCAACTGACCGAGTGCTCAGTGAATACCTCAGGCAGCAGAAACCCAAGAAAGAGGAGGGAGACGAGGAACCATCATGGAAGGACAGGCCCCTGCACGGTATGTACCACCGGCAGATAGGGGAGGTGGCTGATATCCAGAAATCCTACCAGTGGCTGGACAAAGCTGGACTGAAAGACAGCACAGAAGCACTAATCATGGCAGCACAAGAACAAGCTCTGAGCACAAGATCCATAGAGGCTGGGGTCTATCACACCAGGCAAGACCCCAGGTGCAGGCTGTGTAAAGATGCCCCAGAGACAATCCAGCACATAACAGCAGGGTGCAAGATGCTAGCAGGCAAGGCATACATGGAACGCCATAACCAAGTGGCCGGCATAGTGTACAGGAACATCTGTGCCGAGTATAACCTGGAAGTCCCGAGGTCAAAATGGGAGATGCCCCCAAGGGTGGTGGAGAATGACCGAGCTAAGATCCTGTGGGACTTCCAGATACAGACGGACAAAATGGTGGTGGCTAACCAACCGGACATAGTGGTGGTAGACAAACAGAAGAAGACGGCCGTAGTGATCGATGTAGCGGTTCCGAATGACAGCAATATCAGGAAGAAGGAACACGAGAAGCTGGAGAAATACCAAGGGCTCAGAGAAGAGCTCGAGAGGATGTGGAGGGTGAAGGTAACGGTGGTCCCCGTGGTAATCGGAGCACTAGGTGCGGTGACTCCCAAGCTAGGCGAGTGGCTCCAGCAGATCCCGGGAACAACATCGGAGATCTCTGTCCAGAAGAGCGCAGTCCTGGGAACAGCTAAGATACTGCGCAGGACCCTCAAGCTCCCAGGCCTCTGGTAGAGGACCCGAGCTTGAAGGATAAACCGCCCGCAGGGGCGTGCTGGGTGTTTTTATATATATATATATATATATATATATATATATATTTCTCGTCATTGTGGCCAAACAGTTCAGTCTTTGTCTCATTTGGCTTGTCCATGTGGGCAGCTGCAAATTTCAGTCAAGCCTGAAAGTTTCAATTTTAAAGCAGTAGCTTTGTTCTTGTTAAGTTCCTTCTCTGCCCGTGGCTATGTGAAACTCACTTCATGGTTGATAGTGATACTGGAAACTGTTGCTTGAGCCTTGATGGTTCCAGGTTTGTTCCTGGACTTCCTAATGAATTCCTTCTCATCTGAAGTTGACAACTTGGGTCTCATTTACCCCTCGTCCTACTTCAGCTCTCTCTCCTATTATCCCATTGCGACCTAAAGAGCGATCCTCACCATTGCATTTGGAATCTAGGAAATTCCTGAACCTATCTCCTTTGTATAGAAATCAGAGTAATCATCATCTTCTCCAAACTCATAAAAGGACAGTAACTTGTGCTGCTTTGATCAATAACTGATGTGTTCTCGGTCCTGGCTTCGATGCCATATCTGACCATGTGACTGCATGTTCGGCAGCCAGGACCCAGTAGAGCGGCTCCTCCTGATTATAGTTTTATAAGTGAAACAAGCATGCATGAGAAAGGAGGTGGAATAGCTGTTTTATTTAATGAAGCTTTTCAGAATATGAAGATAATATAGATTTTTCCTTCAAAAATCTTGGTCTACAGTTCAGTTTCTCCTGTCAAGTGATAATATTAAGTATTTATAGAAGCCTAAATATAATAAAAAAGTTTTTTGATGAGTTCTATAAACTTCTGTATATTATCTGTATTAATTTTGATTGTGTTGTTTTAGTTGCAGATTTTAATATTCATGTAAATAATGCAAAAGATAGATATGCTAATGAAGATATTTTGATAATTTGATAATGTTCTCAATATTTGACAGATGAAACACATAATAAAGGTCTGGATGGATGTATCTATCTGTGACGGTTTAAAAGTAATTGATGTTGTGGTCAACGATGCAGCCTTTGTATATAATTAAAATCACCATCTCCATTAGTACAGGTAAAGTTAAAATGATCAAAAAATCATTGATTAGACCTGTCTACAGTTTATTCAGGCTTATAAACCACAATCATCTCTACTTTCGGATTCTGTTGATGATCTTGTAAATGGTTTTAATCTCAGTGTATTGACTGTTATGAATTCTATTGCTCCAATTAAGACCAAAAAATGACCTTGGAGGAATAATTTGATGGTTAGAACTCAGAAACGGAGTGTAGACAGGCTGAACATAAGGGTCCTTACAATATTTATATAAGTCTTTAATCAAAAGTCAAAATGGGTAAGACAGTCAAAGGTCATCAATAACAATACCAACAACCTGTGCCTTTTTATTCTATTAAGAATTTAAGAAATTTTAAACCTTTAGACCTTTGACAGAAATAGTTCAACAGATGAATCCTACAACAAAATATGTTTCCCACTATTTCTTTAAAAGAAAAAACATTTTTAATTGTGTAGCTTCAGAAATACTGCAGATAGTTACATCTCTTCAATCAGGGCATTTTCCTAGGGCCCTGAAAACTGCAGTTATTAAACCTCTTTTTAAAAACTCCAACTCTGATACTTCAGTAATTATCGACTCATATCTAATTTAACATTTTTGATTTGTGTATCAGAAACTTAATTTGTTTCTCATTCAGTGCCTTTCAATCTGGATTTCCTCCATATCATAGTACTGAGACCGCTCTTATCAAAGTCTTAATTAATATTTAGCTTAATAATGATGCATCAGAAGTTACAGTCTTAGTATTGCTTGATCTCAGTGTTGCATTTGATACGGTTGATCGTAATATACCGCTTGATAGGTTAGAGGATGGGTGGGACTCTCAGGAACTGTGCTTAATTGGACATTAAGACAGCCAGACAACAAATCTTAATGAAATGAAAACAGAAAGTTTTTTAGTTTTAAGCATTCAGGTGTGCCACAGTGCTCCAAGAGTAGTCCGAGTACCCAGGGTCAGACTTTTCAATGTTCAGAGAAACTAAAAATCCCAGAGACTCAAAGGGTATCAGTTAGCATCCTAAATGTTCATGACAGTACAATCAGAAAAACATGAACATGTAAGGCTTGTTTGGAAGGTTTGGCATGAAAAAGCTCCTCCTTTCTAAAAAGAAGATGTCACCACTGTGTAGGTTTGCAAAATTGCATCTGAAGAAACAAGACCTCTGGAACAATGTCCTTTGCTAACATGAGACCAAAGTAGAGATGGTTGGCCACCACATTTGACAAGAACCAAACATGTGGTGGTGTACTGACTTGGACCTGCCTTGTAGTCACAGAACCTGGTCACCGTGAAGTCACTGAGTTGATATAGAGTTCCTCTGTATACAAGAGCATACTAGAGTCAAATGTGAGGCCATCTATCTGACGGCTAAAGCTTGGCCAAAATGGGGTCATGCAACAGGACAGTGAGCACAAACACACCAATCAATCTACAACAGAAAGGCTGACAGAGGAAAAAAAATCTAACTGAAATGGTCCAGTCCCTGAAATGTTGGGCCAGGACATTAAGACAGTCATGCATAAACAAATCTCAATGAAATTAAATGAAACAATTTCTCCATAATGATGTGAGAGACTGATAAATACAGAAAACCGTTACTTTGAGTCATTGCTGCTACAGGTTCTACAAACTATTGAATCAGTGTGTAATTTATATACAGGACTGCACAGAATCCTGTGAGAACCTTCTTTTTCACAATACTATATGGTGTATAAATAAAACTAACACTGCATTACATAAAAACAACAGTTAAACATGATGATTTGAAGCAGTTATATGTAACAAATATGAGGAAATCAGGAACAACACTTTTTCACAGCACTGTAATTATTTGAGGCATACGTGGACTCACAGGTGAATATTTAAGATAAACCTTTATTGGGCTGATGGAAACTTTATTTGATTGGAATGCATTTGCAATTAACATCAAACTACTAAGACTGATGATATCACATCAAAAACGCACATATGGTAATGCAATAAACAATACAGTGCCAGTATAGTCAAGGTTAAACTCTGTTTCTGTGTTCTGTTTCTGTAACTGACTCTCTACTGTAGTGCAGCCTCAGCCTGTCATTATAGCTGACCAAATTAACTATCGCTAATGGCATACACTTTTCTATTGCTGCAGCAAACTCTGTCATGCGCCAGCAGAGACTCACTTCCCACAACAAACCTGCAAATTAGATAAAATTACACAGGTGCAGTTAGTCTTTGTCACTGTGCTGAATGAATCAGTGCAGATGGGTGAAAAGTTAATTCTTGATTAAGTAACAGAATTGCATGCTCTTCCTGCAGCTTTGCCTTTTCTCGCTAAGCTAACACTAGCTGCTTCATTAAAACTGAACCCTTTGGGCCTATAGTTTGTGACTGGTACGACTGGGTAGCTTGGAGTACTTTAAACAATGTAAGTGATTTTTTTTTCAAACTATTAACCTCATTTGCGATGATAATTAGATGCAGTCTGTTTATGTCATGTGCCTGGGTTTTTGCCCAAGTTTTCATATAAATATTTGGATTACTGTTTTTATGGTGTTTTGACATCCTTGAAGTTTGTATTCTCTTCATTGCAGATATTTCCTGGTTGTTTTTTATGATTAGTTTCTCAGTTTAGGTTTTCTTTAGGTTTGTCAGTTTTAGTTTAGCTACCTCTTGCAATCTCGTTTCTGTTTTTTTGTTATAATTCTAGTATATATTCAACTCCTTAAGTTCGTGTGCCTCCACTGTATCCCTTTGTATCTTGTTGTCTCTGTCTCGATGCTAGGTGTTGCCTTGGCATGGTTGCAGCAGATGGCCCCGCCCCTCCCTGAGCCTGGTTCTGCTGGAGGTTTCTTCCTGTTAAAAGGGAGTTTTTGTCACGGTTTGGGGCAGCGGCCGTGTGAAGAGTGGAAGGAGGACTCAAAATGCAGCACTTATTCAGATGTGAGGGTGATTTATTGATAATACCAACATAAAGTGGAGATGGCAAAACTGAACTAAGGACGAACTAAACTGGAAGAAACTACACAAAGGAGTGGCAAACCTGAACATGAAGAGAGAACAGCAGGGAGAGCACGCAGGGGATTTCACAAGGTGAGAACACAGACGACGCGACGAGGAGCAGAGGAAAACACACACTATAAGTACACAAAGAGACACTGGGAAATCACACACACGTGGGGGAAACAGCTGGACCTGATTAACCTGACGAGACAGGGGAACACTAACACCAGGGACCAATAGAGGGAGCACAAACCCAGAACCCAGTGTCTAAAATCCCAAACACAAACCATCCCAAAACAGCCACGAATAATAATGAAAGTAATAACAATAAAGAACATAAACACAAAGTCACTGAGTCATGGTCGCAGGACCATGACAGTACCCCCCCCTCAAGGGCTGGCCCCGGACAGCCACAGAAACACACCACCAGATTCGGGTGGGCGGCAGGGGGCCCAGGACGGAGGGACCGGGCCATGACCAAAGATGGAGGCCCCAGAGTCCCAAACAAACGTTCACAAAAAACTCACAGGGGAGCAGAGTCCGAAACACAGTTCAGGTGGCCGGCCTGGGGCCCGATAACACAGGAGGCCCGGACGGAACAGTTCAGGAGGCCGGCCGTGCGGAAGGCAACGGCGGCCACACAGGCGAAGAGGGTCCGGGGGCCGGCCGTGCGGAAGGCAACGGCGGCCGCTCAGGCAATGGCGGTCCGGGGGCCGGCCGTGCGGAAGGCAACGGCGGCCAGTCAGGCGACGGCGCCCGGCCAGTAGCCTAGCCAGCGGTCCAGAAAACGGCCGTTTAGCTCCAGACCCAAACGAGGCTGGGCCAGGCGAGGCGGAAGGCACGGAAGCCGGGGCCGCAGCGGGCGAAGATGCTGAAGACGCCGCTGCAGGCGATGATGCGGATGCTGACACGAAGGCTGGACCAGACGAAGATGCGGGTGCTGACACGAAGGCTGGACCAGACGAAGATGCGGGTGCTGACACGAAGGCTGGACCAGACGAGGATGCAGACACGAAGGCTGGACCAGACGAGAATGCAGACACGAAGGCTGGACCAGGCGAAGCTGAAGCTGAAGCTGGACCAGGCGAGGTTGAAGCTGAGGATGAAGCCGGACCAGGCGTGGATGAAACCGGGCCAGGCGTGGATGAAGCCGGGCCAGGCGTGGATGGAACCGGGCCAGGCGTGGATGAAGCCGGGCCAGGCGTGGATGGAACCGGGCCAGGCGAGGCTGAAGCCGGGCCAGGCGAGGATGAAGCCGGGCCAGGCGAGGATGAAGCTTCAGGCTGAGGTGTGGCAGTAGCAGGTGGTAGCGCTGCAGGTGATGGTACTGCAGGAGGCGGCGCTGCAGCCACAGGTGGTGAAGCAGCCACAGGTGGAGAAGCAGCCACAGGTGGAGAAGCAGCCACAGGTGGCCGGACGGGATCCTCGGGCCCCCCAGCTGACGTGGCAGCCGGTGTGGCATGAGGCTGGACGGGCTCCTCGGGCCCCCCAGCTGAAGAAACAGGAGGCTGGACGGGCTCCTTGGGCCCCCCAGCTAGCGAAACAGGAGGCTGGACGGGCTCCTCGGGCCCCCCAGCCGACGTGGCAGCCAGTGTGGCATGAGGCTGGACGGGCTCCTCGGGCCCTCCAGCAGGCAAAACAGGAGGCTGGACGGGCTCCTCGGGCCCCCCAGCGGGCGAAGCAGGAGGCTGGACGGGCTCCTCGGGCCCCCCAGCAGGCGAAACAGGAGGCTGGACGGGCTCCTCGGGCCCCCCAGCGAAAACAGCCGCAGAACCAGTGGGCACTGGGGCCCCCGGCACACATGAAACAAAACCAGTAGGCACGTGGGCCTATGGCACACATGAAACAAAACCAGTAGGCACGTGGGCCTCTGGCACACATGAAACAAAACCAGTAGGCACATGGGCCTCTGGCACACATAAGGAGGGCTGCAGCTGCGCAGAGCACTGACCCTGCTCAGGCAGTGACAGCCCGGTGCAGTTCACAGCTGGCATCTTGGCCTCCAGGGGTCCAGAGTAAGCTGAGGGCAGTAACCCAGCCTCTGGGGAAGCCCCGGAGTGAGCAATAGTCTCTAATGTTGCCAGCTTTTGAGGAACAGGTCCGTAGTGAAACAGTTTGTCTCCCTGCTCAGAAACAGCGGTAGAAAAGCAGTGTGAAAATTGTGACTCAGCCATTAACTGAACTATGGGTTGCGGCGATGCTAGCGGTGGTGGTGACTGAGTGGCTAACTGGAGCGGCGGCGGAACAGGTAATTGTGTCCGTAGGGAGGCTAACGGTTGAGCTACAGACTGGGAGGCTTGTGGCTGGACACAGAACTGAGCCGGAGAATGGCGATAAAGTCCTGGCTCAGAAGGGGCGGCAGAGAAACAGTCTCTCGGTTTTACAGAGGGTTTGTACACGCCCACTTGCGAAGGATCTGTTACCACGAAGGTGGGTAAGCGACCCGTACAGTCTCCCATCCCGCTCTGAATAGCCCCAGAAAACAGAGTCCCGGAAACTGGGGAAGCCGGAGCATCTCGCTCGCTCACCGCCTCGGGCTGCTCGAAAGTAAAAGCAGACGGGGGGTGAAGCCCGAGGTCCAAAAGAAGAAACTCCCGCTCCCATGAACAAAGCGAGCCCAGAAGCCATGGGAGACCGGTCACCAGACACTGTAGCCGCCTCTCTATAGCGCGCTGAGACGTGCCACCCGGGTTTTCCAGCCACAGGTCGATGAGCTCCTGTGTGGCATCGATGAGAGTCTCTCGTAGCTCCCTGGACGGATTAAGTGCTGCTGGGTCCATGTTGTGGTCGCGTCGTACTGTCACGGTTCGGGGCAGCGGCCGTGTGAAGAGTGGAAGGAGGACTCAAAATGCAGCACTTATTCAGATGTGAGGGTGATTTATTGATAATACCAACATAAAGTGGAGATGGCAAAACTGAACTAAGGACGAACTAAACTGGAAGAAACTACACAAAGGAGTGGCAAACCTGAACATGAAGAGAGAACAGCAGGGAGAGCACGCAGGGGATTTCACAAGGTGAGAACACAGACGACGCGACGAGGAGCAGAGGAAAACACACACTATAAGTACACAAAGAGACACTGGGAAATCACACACAGGTGGGGGAAACAGCTGGACCTGATTAACCTGACGAGACAGGGGAACACTAACACAGGGACCAATAGAGGGAGCACAAACCCAGAACCCAGTGTCTAAAATCCCAGACACAAACCATCCCAAAACAGCCACGAATAATAATGAAAGTAATAACAATAAAGAACATAAACACAAAGTCACTGAGTCATGGTCGCAGGACCATGACAGTTTTTCCTTCCCACTGTCGCCAAAGTTCTTGCTCAGAGGGTCGTATAATTGTTGGGTTTTTCTCTATATGTATTATTGTAGGGTCTACCTTACAATATAAACAGCCTTGAGGTGACTGTTGTTGTGATTTAGTACTGCATAAATAAAATTGAATTGAATTAGTTCCTGTTTTATTTTGAATGCTGTTGTCTTCTGTGTCTTGTTCCTGGTTTTACTTCCCTTTTCTTGTCATCTTCAACTGTGTTCAGTTTCCCTCTTCTGTCCTCTTCCCTCTTGTGTATTTAAATCCTCAGTTTGTTGTGTTGTTCTGTGTAGTGTCTTCGTTTGTGTCCTGCTTGTTCCTGTGTAGTTCCTGTATTCCTCACACAGTATGAAGTTTAAGATTTCTTTCAGAGTCTGTCAGATTAAGTGGGTAATTTGCTCCAATCCATGTTTTGTTGACTACTTGCCTGATTTTCTAGGAGACTTTGTTTTGTCCACATTCTCAATGCATTTGGCAGCAATCTTGCCAATGCTGCAGCCACCTTCGTACAGGAAGATGCATGGTTCTCCCTCAGCTCCCATCTGGTCCCAGGATGAGGTTGGTTAGGTCCAGGCCAGTTCCTGTGCCAAGGATGAAGATTGGCAGGTTCCCTCCTGTATCTCAGCCATGCCTGTCAATGCTGGGCCTCAGCCAAAGACTGGTCAGCCTGGAGCCTCCCCAGAGACTTCGGCAGTGCAGTTTGAGCTAGTGGAAGCTGTCTTAGGGATTGTACCCCAGGCCTGAGCAACCTAATCAGGTGAACCCAAATACTGTGTTGGGTGACCTGCTAACATTGTGCATCCTGCATATCCTGTGCATCTTAAGCTGATCCTGCCAGATCCAGAAGCCGTGTGCCCTGTGCTGCCTGAGCCTGAGCCTGTGGATCCAGAGCCACCTCCATGCTCGCTGGCCTCCAGAGAGGCTCCTTACTTTCTGCTGGTCTCCTGGCTGCTTTTTGGAGGATTTTCACTGTCTGCATTACCTCTGGCGAGGTCTGCTAAGCCTCCAAGACAGCCTGTGAAGGGTCTCTCAGACTAGCTTCTCCTCTGTACTCTGCCCTGCCCTGCAAATGGGCTGATCTTCATAACTACTCCTCTGCCTAAAATCTGCAGAACTTCTGCAAAATTTTCTCTGGACTCTCCTGCTCCCTGCGTTTGGTTAGTGTAATTCTTTTTGTTGTCATCCACCTGGGTTCTTTCATGCAGACTTTTGAATTTCCTCTTTTATTCTGGATTTTGATGGATTTCAATACTCCACCTAAAATAAAGGTTGTTTATATTGTTTGTTGAATGCTTGTTGAAACCTATTGAAAGTATTATTGTGCTTTAAACCACTACCCTGCATCCAACTGGTAAAAATTCCCCTTATATGAAAGAAATCTTGATTTACCAAACGTGGAAATAAAAACTTTTACTAATAGCATTAAAAATACTCTTGATAAAGCGATATGGGCAATATTATACAAGATGCCAAGATAATTGTGAGGTGAAAATGGGATACCGTGGCAACCCTAGTTCAATTTTTGATGTATATAGATGTATTGTATTGGGGTCAAGCATTGCGAAAGTACAGCGTCAATATCAATACAAATTTAAATCCACACAAAAGTAACCTATAAACTCATAAAATCTGCAAAGCTACCAGTAAATGCTGCTGTTGGAAGGTAGTAGAAAGGATTTGCACAAAATGTAAATGCTTTACTAGTTTGTTTCAAGATAAAATTATTAGAATAAAACTATGACTCACACTGATTTGTTGATTCAGTGTTCATCTTCGAGCCAGTTTTAGATGTGTATCGTGATGGCCGTTGGAATGTGCGGGGAAAGCTCAGCAGTAAAACCAGTCCACCAGGCCTGCGTCTGGCCCCGACTATGCATGCGCTGATAAATATAGTTGCCGCTGAGGCAGTCTAAATACAAGGCTCTTATTTGCTGTAATAGATGGGTGTCGCTAACCTATGGTGCAATCACGCTAGATTCCACTGAAATATTTCTGCACAGTGGCAAACAAACAAAGGGAAAAACAAAAGCATGGAGAAGGCAATGTTAATCATGAGGCATGGCTAGGCGTCTGCGGCCATGGCAGCGGAGATGGTGTGCGTGTGTGTTTGTGTGCTGCAACAACTGTAACAACCACTACTGACCCTTATGGACCAAAGGACCTTTCACGATAGGGCAAAAAAACCCAAAGGCTTTGTGGGTGTGTGAGTGTGTTCAGTTACTTTATAGTGTGCTAGAGCATGAATGTGTGTACGTGCAGAATGAATAGGGTGATATTTATGACCAGGCATTATCCTGAGGACACTAGGTTGAGTCCAAAGGTTGCTTTGCTGTCTGTCTCTCCCGGTTTCTGGGAGCATCATTAACCAACATTTAACTGCTGGCTTATGAGTACAATTTAACGACCTGGGCTGTCCTCTTGGGTGTAAGTCACACAACACACCCATCCACTACCGTTGCTTCCCTCCAATATCCGGACTGTTAAACCACTATTTATCAACCAATGAAATGGTAATAATCCTCAGATATAAGTGTACTTGGTCACCCTTGTCAAATAAAACTCATGTCTCACATGAATCCTTGAACCTTAGTAAAATCAGGAACATGCATATGGAGGCTTCTTTTCCCTGACACACACACACACACACACACACACACACACACACACACACACACACACACACACACACACACACACACACACACACACACACAAAGTGATCAGCTGCCACAGCCTGTGCTGATTTGCGGGGCAGCTGTTGTAATAGAGCGGGTTGATGTGAAACAGTTTACACACACAATTACTATTAATACCAAAGACACATGCGCCTCTGCTTGCATTGTGCCATCTTTTGGATCTGAAGCGTGACTGATTAGGCCGCTCTGTGTATGCATGAGTGTTTGTGTGTGTGTGAGTATGTGTGCAAGTACATTGGAGAGCGAAAGACGGCGCTAAGAGGCAGGAGGCAGTGTAGCGTGAGGGGCACACCTGTTAGGGACACACAGGAGTAAGCATAGACATGAACAAGCGCTAGCACCAACAGTCTCACTAGCAAGCATTTAGTGACCCTCCAAGATGAGCGTGAGGTAATGACAGGGAGAAGTAAAGGTTCGGTCTTGCTTTGGTTTAGTCTCTGTGTGGAAACAAAATAAATAAATGTCAATGTTCTATAGAGGCATAGCAATATTAAGTCCTGCTCACACTGGAGGGGAAAACAATTCACAGCTCTCTGGTTGTTTTCAACTGCGTGAAGGTGCCTCTTGTTAACGCTGTCTCTTAGCTGAAAACGGAAAAATATGTAAAAGGTGCAGTTTAGTGGGATGCACTATCATCAAGTTAAAGAACACGGATGAAAATGGATACATATTTCTTCTAAATAAGCCATATTTGTTCAGTTATTTTCTAATTGTAATTGAACTTTAACACTTAATATAGTAACTGAGAGTTGACCAGTCTGAATCCTGCTTCCGGGCCCAAACTACTCTGCGTTTAATAAGGCTGTTGTGTTTTTAACATGTTTTAATGTTTTATATCTTGTTCTATTTAATCTCAACAAGCCCTTAAAAACAGTCAGTGATCACTGTCGGCCGCTCTTGGTTTTTATTACCACTAATCATTTTTAAAGCTCAGTTTTCAAAACCTTAGATGTAACTACAGCCCAGTCCATGCAGCAGTATATTAATGACTAACCTCGTATTTTGGATGGATTATCTCAGTTGTTCTCCTGACTGAAATTTGGTCCATTTACAGCATCCTGCCATGCAATTGCATTTGTCCCTAATCATCGGGAACCCTCGCGTTAACTGTTATCAAGTGGAAAAAAGTTAGCGTTCATCCTCCAACTTCACTGCTTTTATGTTATGCTAACATAGCTGTGTAGCTAGCGATCACGTAGCACATCATTATATACCAGCTAGCCCAACTTCAGTAACCCTGCAAACGTCACTGCTGTTTAGTTTCCTGTCTTCATTTATGTTGGAAGTGATAGCAGAGCTGTACGTCTTAATTGGTTTCTGAAATCTCTCACTCAGAGCATGGTATATCATGTTTAGACTTCCTGCTAACTTAATAAATTCTGTTTTCATGGATGTCTGGATCAAAGGAGCTTGCAAAGAAAAGCGTCTGGACTTCTTTAAGTTGCTTGAAGACGTTTCACCTCTCATCCGAGAAGCTTCTTCAGCTTCGAAGAAGCTTCTCGGATGAGAGGTGAAACGTCTTCAAGCAACTTAAAGAAGTCCAGACGCTTTTCTTTGCAAGCTCCTTTGACTACGATGACCTGGATGACTGAGAACCTTCACAGACATGGATGTCTGGATGTTAAACTTAATGGTTACACCTGGTAGAGCAGCAACGCTGATCATTTTATTAAAGATGAAAGAATTTAGACATTTTTTAACTCTCAGTGATGCCGCACTGATCGGGTGACTTAGGGACCTGCAGTGTTTGGGCCCAGGCACAGCTAATGGCATCAGACTTAAAGACCGGACAGAGTCTGAGATGAATTTGTCACAGCTAAATATTCCATGTTAACAAAGTGACAAAACTTGTTTCAGGAGTGCTCACACTTGCTGATGATCTGTTAATCAGATGCATTTGTGAAATCTTTCTTTTCACATATCTGTATGTGGAAAAGGGTTATCCCACTGAGGTATGACTAAGGATCTGGTGTCCTTCAACATTAACCTAGAAGGCGTCTATTCCTGAGCTTTGTTCTGGACATCACTCTTCAGGCTACTGCTCACAGGGGATTATATGATCGTTGGAGTATATTCATAATCTATATATAATAGTATTAAGATCTTTGAGAAAATACATTTTAGTCAATTGAATTAAAGAGATTAAACATTAGATAGAACTACGTAAAATAACATGAGTATGTAGAGGAAATTTTCATAGTCTACGTAAGTTTAACAGATTATTTGCTGTTCGATATATGCTTCTTACTTTCCTGCTTTTCTTAGCTAAATTTATTTGCCTTTTATCTAACCTCTAACCTAAATAAAGATCTCAAAGGTTTTCTTCCAAGACAGGCCTATAAGCACCAGTGTGTTTTCTAATGGTGAGAGAAATCATCCACTTGGATGTGAGTTTATACTCACTTGTCTTCCTCACCACCCTTCTGCTCTCTTTTCTCCCTATTTCTTTTCTATTTTCTTGTTCCCAGGATGCCAGAATGGACCAGATGCCAATTCAAGGGACCCGCATATCCCCCCACCATAGCTCCACACACACACACACACACACACACACACACACACACACACACACACACACACACACACACACACACACATCGGTTCATAATTAATGAAATTAGTGGCTTTAACTACTATGAAGAGCCCCACGTCTGTCTCTGGATAACTGGAGGGAGACAGATAGGGTAGGGAGATGTCTAGGGAGGAGGGCACAAAGCGGAGGGCAAGGAGGGAGAGATTGATGAGAAAGACACAAGTGATTAACAGGAGTGGCAGTAATGAGTAGAGAGAGCTGTGAGCTAAAAGAGTGCGCAATGTGACAACTGAAGCATGGAGAGAAGGGTTGGAGGAAAGTTTGCGTGTCCATCAATGTTAAAACACAAAATACTGCTTTATGGTTTTGTGTGGTTTTTCTGAGCAGTGAGTTAATTATTGAAAAGAACAGATGAACGACTTACAGTGCAAAAGCGATTTTGGCTGTTAGTATGTGCAGGGTTGCCAGATATTTGATTAACCCCCATTAGCGTGAACTTGTGTTTGCCCCCAGAGGAGCTCTTGTGATGACAGTGATCGCCTGATGGGTGTCCATCACTTACATAGTACAGGCTTCAGCCCTGCACAGTTGCTTCAAGAGGTTAGCAGATATTTGCTGCTCCAACTCTGTAATAATGAGAACAGTATTAATCTCTATCTTCAGCTCGCCAATGAACAGCTCTGCTACCAGTCCTCTGGGTGTCTTTAGTCAGTCTGCGTGCTTCCTGTCCCACCCAGCCTCTATGTTAACACACACAGACAGCACCGCACACACGTTTACATATATCAAGTGCGGTTTAGACTAGGTGAGTAAATTGTTTTTTATTCTTGAGGTATTTATCAACCGCGGTGCCGCCCGTTGGACCAATGGCTTCCGTAATGGATCTGATTAATGGCAGCTTATTAACAAAAGCTCTGTTGTTCAGGCCCTGAGGGCTCTGTGTAATTCTAGAACTCAGTGCTGATATAATGGCCTATTTTAGGAGCTCCGTGATTAAGCACCATTAAGCGGTAAGCAAAGCCTGGCTTTGGACAACTTCAATGGCAGCAAACGTAAACGCAACTGTGTCCCCAGAGCCCCTCCAACCCTCTCTGCCTGTCTCACCCCGTCTGTCTGTCTGTCTTTCTCCGTCTGTTATTGAAATAGAGAGCTGCATTTATATTTAGTTTAGAGAAGGATCCTCAAGGGGCCAAAATTTATCTAAAATTTGTCCAAACAGTAAAGACATATTATGTCGCTGGCCACTGGTAAAATGAGAAGCCCATGTTGTAGAGGAACTCGGTTCCCACTCTGTAAATTTATTGAGGCTGAATAAATCTGTTCATGCATTTGTGAGTTTGTGACGTTTACTGTATGCTATTATGTATGCTATATGTTAGCATGAAGGTTTAGAATGAGTTAATAATTTGCTGCTGGGCAAAACAGTATCCCCAGACAGAGACTGCAATAACTAAAGTCCGTGCAATCAGCACACTAAATCCTTACCTGCTGCTGTGTTGTCTGAATCTACATGCTGAGCTGTTTAGCCAAAGACCACACAGTCAGCCACGAATACAGTAAACTCCAACAGAAAGCCTCTTTCTTAATAAA
This sequence comes from Diplotaxodon limnothrissa, assembly GCF_057381915.1. NCBI lineage: Eukaryota > Metazoa > Chordata > Actinopteri > Cichliformes > Cichlidae > Diplotaxodon > Diplotaxodon limnothrissa. Next base: position 14,618,318 of record NC_140611.1, read on the forward strand.
AGTTCAGTTTAATGTTTGTTAAGTTAGTTAGCCTTCTGTTATTGCACAACACCAGAGTTATTATAGTCGACTTGTATTTGGTCTGAAAAACATAGATGCTTTACCTGGGAGACGTTGTCTTGGCTTTCAACACTACTATAGAGCTATTTTTGACCAGGATATTCAGTTCTGTCAATAAATATTTAAGTCTGTCACCTTTCATTTGGTCAGTCAAAACCAGTAACATCCTAACAACCAGTAACTCAGATGCTGAAAAACTACCTTATGCATTTGTTACTTCAAGGTTGGACTACTACAATCCATTATTACTGGAATTATATTATGTTATTATATTATAATTATTAACTGATATTATTAGTTGGCCCAAGACAGGCCATATTCCTCCCATATTAACTATCTTCATTGACAACCTGTCAAATTTTGAACTGAATTTAAAATTCTGGCTTCTAAAGTCATGAATATCAGACTCATCGTTTTTTAAAGATCTTATAGTAACAATGGTAACCCCAAAGGACCCAACACAACTCAGCAACTAGTGTTTGGCATTTTATTTTATTCACAATGTCACTTCAGCACTTTGCCGTACTCACTTTGCCATGCTCACTGCTCCAGCAGCTCTCCTCTCTGGCCCGTTTGCTACATTTTCCTCTCCTGCTCGTGGGAAGAGGAAATCGGCCACAACCATCTGCGCCCCCGGCTATGGACCACTATAAACTTAAAAGGCTGTAAAGCCAGATACCACCGTCCACTGGACCAGATGCTGGGACACACTTTCGGGTGAGGTCGGTCCAGGGGCGGGTCAGATCTGTGAAGCCGGGCAGGAACCAATGGTAGTAACCGGCCAACCCAAGAACCGCCTCACCTCTATTTTCATCTTGGCATGTGGGCAGGATGCAATAGCTGCTGTTTTATCTATCTGTGGACGCAGCTGCCAGCCTCCCAAGTGGTACCACTGTCATGCTCCATGCGATTCATACGGCCGAGCAGGGGGGACAACACATCAGCAAAATGCCGTTGCAATGCAGCAACATCCGCTCTCTGGGCCTGTGTGAGATGGTCATTACAAAGGAAGGAGGTGGGAATGGTGGAATTTGGCACCTCCGGCCCCAACTCATCTCTCTCCTTAAGCATCCTCACCAGAGAAGTGGTTTATCCATGCTTTTAGGAGGTTAAGGTGATATATCTGTGTGGCTCCTGTCTGACCGTACCACCTTACAGTCTACGTCCCCCACTCACCGTGTGGGTCCTTGCCACTTGGTGAGTAACTTTGAGCTAGAAGAAGTGCTTTAAAGTACTTTATCTCCTCGTGCCTGAGTCTACTCCCTCTGTTGCACACGTGCTGCTGACGTTCCTGGGCCTGGAGCAAATTCTATCCTCCCCAGCATGTGCAGCTTTGCTCTCAGGTCCAGGACTTATTGAATCTAATTTTTCGCCGGGCTCGGACCTTTCTCCCAGTTTTCTTTAATCACGTACAACACCCCTGATGAGGTCCATGCCAATGCGCTCAAACAGGACCTCCATTAATGGTAAAGGGCGCAAAGGTGCTTTTGGGATGGCCGGCTGGTTAACCAGCTGACACTCTGGGCAGTACATGCACCACTGGCACACACCTGCCTGGATGCCTGGCCAATAAAATTGAGCCATTATTCAATCCAGAGTTTTGTCATACACCATGTGATTGGCCATTGGGTTGTAATGAGCCGCCTGGAAAATCATTTCCCGGTGGCTTCTTGGCACCAACTACTGGGTGTGCTCCTCCAGTGTGTGAATGTCATGACTCACTCGATACAATCTGTCCCTTATCAATACAAAATGCAGAAATAACAGTGCTGCTTCAGGGCGCACTGTCTGACCATCAATTCTTATCACCTGGTCAAAGGCTGAGCATAGGGTGTCATCACGAAACTGCTCCAGTGAAAAATCTTCCATAGAGTGAATTACTGGAGCGGTGGACCGCCTGGGAAGGCTCCGCCAGCTCCTCCTCCTCCCCAGAGCCGGTATCAGATGACCCTGCATCCCCGCTGTGCGCAGAACTGGCCCCGCTTGTCCCTACAGGCCACGACACATTGCCCCATTAATCTACTGAATCAGGGCCAATTTGTTCCCTGGTACGAACTAACCGCAGCCGCAGTCTATGCGGTTTTTGCCGATATCTGATTTCCACCGGCACAAAGAGATATTTATGAATGTCCCCATGCACACACTTCACCTCCACCCACTCTGCCTCCAGCAATGCCCCAGGTCCAACCAGGGTTTAGTGGACCAGGGTCTGCGAACATCCCAAATCCACCAGAGCCTGGTGTGTACCCCCTTGGCACCTCACCAGTATGTCTCTCTTAAACTGGAGCCACAGCTCCAGGCGACCGTGGCTCAGGGGGTTGGGAAGCGTATCTGTAACCGGAAGGTCGCCGGTTCAATCCCTGGGCTCTCTGTCCTGGTCATTGTGTCCTTGGGCAAGACACTTTACCCTACTTGCCTACTGGTGTTGGCCAGAGGGGCCGATGGCGCGATATGGCAGCCTTGCTTCTGTCAGTCTGCCCCAGGGCAGCTGTGGCTACAACTGTAGCTTGCCTCCACCAGTGTATGAATGTGAGAGTGAATGAATAGTGGCATTGTAAAGCGCTTTGGGTGCCTAGAAAAGCGCTATATAAATCCAATCCATTATTATTATTATTATTATTAATAGCCAGTCCCGGTGGAGATATCCCGGTTGCCCACACCTCCAGCACTCCTGCCCCGAAGCGAGCTGGACGTGGCGTCCGTAACTTCCAGGACCTGCGGAGAAAACACAGATGAGAAGGGGTTAGTTGGTGGAAATGGCCTCTGCTCCACGGCATATGGGGCAGGCAGTTGGAGGTGGCCCCAGGGCTCTTTCACAGGACCGGGACCAGTCAGCCCATCATTTCTGGCCTCAGGTGTTCCCACAGGCGTTCCATTCGCATCGCCAGGTAATCGTCAGCCACCGTCACCGCAGCCTCGAGGCAGTGGACCTACTCCACCATCCCGACCGGGAGCCCCTCCACGAATTGCTCCAGCACCACTGTGTTGAACAGTTGCGTCTCCCGTGGCATAGGTGCAGGCTGTAGCCACCTGTCCGTGGCGATGTGCAACCTGCTGGTGTACGCAAAGGGTCCATCTTCCATTTTACCGTGCTCACTGCTCAGGCAGCCCCTCTGCTCCAGCAGCTCTCCTCCTCTTCGGCCCAGCCGCTTCTGAAATAATGAAGGCATGATTAGAAGATGCTCACCAGCTGCGAAGCTTTGCCTTCCCTACCACCACGCCCTGAACCCACTGCTCCACTCATCTACTAGAACGCCACCAACCCCACCCTGGCACACCAAATTCATGCAATAAAATACTTTCCTCTCAGTTGACAAGATCAACACCTTCTCTTCTTTTAAGATTACACTAGGCTCCTGGTGGAATTTTAATGGTGTACTTAACACTTCTTCTCTTCTCTCCCCACTTTTCCATCCTCATATGCTACCATTTCATAATCAGAATCAGCTTTCTTGACCAATTATGGCTCCTTTTAAAAGGAAGTTCTTTCTCCCCGCTGTCACCAAGTGCTTGCTCATAGAGTATTATTACTTTGTTACTTGGTAATATAAAGCGCCCTGAGAGTTATTCTAATATGTATAGGTAATATGTAAAAATGAGCTAAATTAAACTAAAAACTACCAAAAATATATTTAAGTTAACTGAAAAATATACTAGAATTTATTTTTTGGAAATGACTAACTTAGAAAACAACCTTAAAAAGATTAAAAATGTGCAAAAACACATCAAGGTTGAGGAATTGAATATATTTATTTAGACTAGGATGTTGATGTTGACAGTGAATCAGCTGCCTACAGAAAGTGTTGAAATTTTATTGAAAGTGCCAAAAATAATAATAACAAAAAATCATTATGATAGTAACACCAACAAGAATAATAACAATAACATACTAGTAATACTGTATTAATACTAACTGAACTGCAAAACAGTAACAGGGAGAGATTAGCTTCCCAAATCCCGAGTAATGTTGGAAATAATTTGTTCTTTATGTTTTTAGACAGAAAAAAACAAAACAAGTTTCTCGTTTCTGGACTTCCACGACCCTGGGTGGCTGAATATGAGCCAGGTTTCAGTAATTAGGTTTCGAGGTTTCAAACAATTAAAACGATGGATGGCTGATAAAATAACAACTTTTAACTGTGCAGATAAACTACAGTTTTCACACTACTGTACTTTCATCAGAGTCAAAGGGAACAACGATAAAACACATCAAAATCTATGATATGATGCTGTAAAGCTAACTATCAAGAGTGACATGACTATTTAACCATAACACTTGACTTTTACTGATAAACAGATATGATGATGAGGCAGGCTTGGCTCAGGTTGTGGGAGTCTCAAAATCCAATTAAAAAAAACTGAGCTGCTAATGTGACCTTGCACCCTGATGTAGTGCCTTCCAGAGGCAAATTTACAGGTGATTTTGTATGACTACATGGTGGTAAGTAATTATTGTGAGGTCTTTATTTCTAACAGTTTTACTTTGAAGTAAAAGTACAAAAACCTTGCATCATAATGCCCGTTCATGTCATAAGGAAATGACAGTCATTTTATCTCCTTGCGTCAGTTCCTTAAACGCTGCACCATTATGACGTACATTATCTTTTGAACATGGTCTTACCAAAAAAGCGCACTGTCTTACCTTTCATGGTTTTGTATCTCTTCTGAATCGCTTTCATTCTTTAAATGTTTGTCTTTTGGCCCATCTGTCTTTCTCTCTCTCTCCCTCAACAGGAAAACTCTTCACCCTTCCTGCTGTTTTCACTGTCCACCTCCTCCCTCACTTCCTCCCCCCTTCTATCCCAACCTTCATCTCTCCCCAGACCCTGGCGTTCTCCCCTGGCTCCTCTGGGGAGGGCAGTAATAATTATTATGTAAATAAATACGCCTGCTGTAATCACATTCGTGCCACTGATCCAATTAGAGAGCTGATAGTAGGCGGCTGATTGCGCGGACTGGCGGCTGATGGTCAGGGCCTGTGTGCCTGTCTGACTGGCCGACCAAGGTAGCTGGGGGAGCGTGCATTAGCGAGCTAGCTGACTAGCGTAATGAAAGCTGTTTGGTGCCGTGCTGTATGCAGTCATGTACTCTAAATAATGCTCTTTGACCAGGACCCTGCATGTCTGCCAGCCTTGCAGTCTGCTCGCTGCGCTGTCTGTCACTGAGGTGTGCTCTGTGTGTGTGTGTTGGTCTGTATTTCTGCTATCACCATCTCTGGCTCTGGATCACTTTCACCATGCATCAGCTTATCACCAATTACTGTCTTGTTGTGATTCTCATCAGCTTAATGATGCTCCACAGAGACCATCATCAGCGGGGCTCTATCAGCCTCACCCCTCGCTCTACAGCTATATTCGACTGTCAGCTCAGGATTCTCTTAAAGAAAGGGCTTTTCCGGGATTTTTAAGGGGGGGTGGGGTGGTGGGGGTGTTTAAAGCAAATCAGGGCCCTTACAGGAAACTGTAATATTCAAACAGAAATAAATACAATGTAAAAATGTAAAAGTGCTTTTACAGTTTACAGCGGTTACACTGTACATGAGCCTGAAAATATTTTTGGTAATGGTTTTGTGTCAAATAGCTGCTTTACAAAGTCGCAAAACAAATATTTAGATGCTTTGAAATTCATATTTCTGAGAATCTTATATAGTGGAGTTTAATGTTGAAGCTAAAGATGGTTTGAATTTCCTATATGCCACTGGGGAGCTGTTTCTAACACAATCCACAATGTAATAGATGATTCATAAGTTAATAATAAGTAAGTGAAAATAAGCAATAAATTAAAATTTAATAAAAAATTAAAGTGTTTCAGTAAAGCCGTTATCATGGTTCTGGTTTTTGATGTTCTTGTTTTGATTTCTGCTTTTGTTGTCATTTCGAATTTTTAGTTCTGTCTTGTCTTTATTATTCTAGTGATGAATTTGAGATTTTGTGATCTTTTTTTTAAATTATTCTTTAATGTAGTCTTGTTATGTTCTTGGGATGACTTCAGATGCAGAGCAATTAGTCAACACAGACTGGAAATTGACCATTCGTGTTTCTGGTTTGTGTCTTCTTGCTATCCTCATCTGCTTTGTGCAGCTTGGTGAAGCTCCCATCAAAAGTGAACCCAACACTGTTTCAAGTGATATGAAGTAAAAGAGTTAGTTCTTTCAGTGTTCTGACTGTGTGCGATCAGCTCTGGCAGCCATGCACTCGGCTGCACCCACCTGGAGTGAGTCGTCTGTTTGCCTCTGTCCATCCTGTTTCTGTGTTAATGCCCTTTGTGTTCCCTGTGCTGGTGATCTTGTCTTTGCTCATTCTTTTTTAGGATCATGTGTTTGGGTCCTCTCCTCATCACACTCCGTGACAGTAATTGAGTAAAATGTTATGTCTTCATCTAAAATAAATTTTAAAAAATTAAAACAGATTAAAAAAAAACTAAAGAAGTCTTAAAAAGCTGAGTGTCATCTGCATATAAAAAGATGCAATGGCCAAAGCTATAAATTTAAATTATAGCAGAGAAGGGCCTAATAGCATATATAGTTCTTACTGCTCTTCTTTTGCTTATCATAAATGTGGCCTGGCAATTTTAAACACTCTTTATTGTTTGGGTGGTGGAGCTTTTTAGTTTTCCATTGCCATTAAAATATGAAGGCTCCGGTTTCCCTTTGGTGTATGTTTACTTCACTACACAATACAGCACAGAGCACAGGGGATGGTTTCTGATTCTAGAGGTCTTTAAATTTCTAATTTTTGGATTTCCCTCATGTGCCAAACTGCTACTTGAGTGCTTTTTGGGGGTAAAGGCAGCAGGAAAAATGGGCAAGCGGTCTGAGTATGATAACTCTTTACATTAACGGATACCACAATCCGGGAGCATGGATATGAAAAATGTGAGCCCTGTAGTGGTATCATCATGCTGCCAACCACGCTTTCCAAGGGTGTGTGAACAGAAGAGTGGTTAAAAGAGGGGGGCATCAGTTCTAACCTCAGCATTTGCCCAGGGGCTGCAGTCCCACCACCATGTGTCAGCTGAGTAGACTACTGTTAATGTTGGGAAGTAATATATGGGTCCCAGTGCTAACTCCCTGCCTTTTACATCTCAATCAGGTCACTCTAGTTTATTTATATATTGTCAAGGGGCAGGGGGGAGGGAGCATGGGGGCTGAGAGATGAATGTGGCAGGTTTTTTTTTTTGCTCTCCCCCTTGCTCTCTATTTAGTTAGCAAAAAGCTTTTATAATGAATTTGAAAGGCGGCACAGATCCAAGCATTTGAAATTCCCAGAGCACTGCTAAGTGAAATACGGAGGGTGGCTGCAGTGGGGGCAGAGAGCGAACGAGGGAGGCCAAAAACATTGTGTGCATTAACTGAAAATGTTCAGTGGAATTAAAACAATTTTAAATTTTTTCCCATGCTGTTTTCTTTCCACATTTCTTCATTAGTGCTCTGCCTCTCCCTCTCTCCTTCCTCCCCTGGGTTCCCTCTACTTTTTGCTCTTACCCAGTTGGTCGCACGCTATTAAACAAACAGTCCTAATATTTTGAGCTAGCTGGCAGTTTGAATTTCATCTTGCCGACGCATCTTGTTTCTCTCAAACCCTGACTGTTTTGACATGCGCCCCGATTAAATTATAAACAAGCAGGCCTCCTGATGGTGATGCTGGAGCCACTAATTTCCCTAATTGTTTGCAGTTGTCTGGGAGGCAAGGCTAGGAGGCCCGGGCCTGATCCCACTGACTGGCACAGCCCAGTTAAAGGAAAGAGTGGGAGGGAGGAGTAAGAGAAGGAGAAATGCAGGAAGACTAAGGGAGGAGAGTAAAAGAGCGAACGGGTGAGGAGGAAGATAAGATAAAACATAGTGGGTGTACCCCGAGAGAAAAAAAAAAAGGAAAACAGAAATAAGAGTGGATGTGTAGCTGGGACATGCTTGGTTGGTTTACTCAGCAGCATTCAAGGAGTATTAAGACCATTGATGTGGCACAATGCAAACCTTTTCCTAGCCAAAACAGATTTTCCTCATGGAAACAGAGGCATCTATAAAAGTGTTGAGGTTTAAACAGAGGTTTAATATTTGTAAAACGTACCCTGAATTCAAATTATTATGATAGCAGCACAATGTGAAATCTAAGGGCCATGCTGGAACCTGCAGGTGGGACCAGCAAGGAAACAATAATGAGATGTGGTGATATGCAATTCTCCTAATACATCCAAGACTGCGCACTGTTCAGGAAATTGGACAGATTAATAAATAAATTATCAGCAGGATAATAAACTGTGTATTTGTACAGTAAAACTGCATCATCACCATACAATGAACCATGAAAATAATAAAATGTTTTCCCTTTCTTTGCCTTCCATCCTCACCTTTTAGCTTATACTAAATGTCACATATGGCCAAGTTCCAGCAGTCATAACACATCACTCCAGCCCATGATATCATCTGGCCTTCCAGTCTGCAGTCTTTTCCAGATCCAGACAAGTAGAGCTGCACTCTAGAGCAAGTCTGATGTGTGACATAATGGCTCATTCTCATTCACACTTTGGTAAACGCATGTGGCCTTTGGAAGATTCTCGATCCTCTCTGTGAAACTGCACTGGTATGTTTCTTCTGGTTTTATTTCTGGGACAGCCATTCCAGTAAAATGAGCTACATGTTAACAGTGTCAAACACATAAACAACGTGAGAGGAAATCTGTGGATTGCATGTGTGTGTTTGTATGTGTCCTGCTCCAGATGGGAGTGGATGAAAGACTTCTGAGCAGAGCTGTGAATGTTATCTATGCTGGCATCAACAGACAGGCATCGTTACCTAGCAGACAGGGGTGCAGTCATATCGCCACTGCCATCACCCAATCACTGATATCGCCAGTGTGTGGATGCACGTTTATGTGTACACGTGTCCAGTGAAGCCTAATTTAGCGTGTCAGCAGAGATGGCTGGTATTGTTCCCGAGCAGGTGAGCTAATACACCTCTGTTACGCAGATTTGAGACCTGAGATGCAACACGTACACAAAGCCAAATTTCTTATGGTAGAGAAAATGGAAAGAGCTGGCAGGATACAAACTGGACTAGACATAAGTTGCAGGTCAGAAAGTCTCAGGTTGTATTTTTAGTACCGACTGACTGGTTCTGGATTTGGATAGAGCATCGTGTCAACAGATGTAGCAGTTACCGTTTTAGGGTGCAAACATAGTTATTACGTATAGTTAAGTGTAACGCTTTCCATTTAAAAAGTTCAGTGGCTTTTTTTAATCAGGATTTCGATTGCCTTTAACTTTTCGCTCATTACTGACTGAAACGTCAACTTGTTAGTCTCAATGAATATTTTTGCTTTTTGTGTTCCTCAAATGTTTTGAAGTTCCACAGGACAAATTCTGTTTACATTATACGTTCTTCCGTTAGGCAGTAAGAAAGGTGTTCTGTGTAATAGGAGCAATAATTATTTTTTTGAGTAATGACCCCAACAGTGACCACAACAAACAGGGGAAAAACCAATGTGCATGTAATTCATTTGCATGAATGTAATGTTTTTAATATGCTGCTTAGAGCTGGTGGTGACTCTCAAAGCGGAGCCAATGCATCTTACAATGCTGTGATTGCAGCCATTCCCCAACTCTCTGTGAATGGAACCATTGATCGGTGGGCTTTGATCAATGGTCATGAGAATTTGGATACTAATGATCAAGAAACTGACCTCACAGCCAATTGTTCATTCAGTGGTGCTTTAGTCATTGTGCAAAGGTACTGTTTATAAGGTTGGGGAAACTTGTAGCTAAGACTGAAAGAGTCACTTTAAACGAGTGATGAAATGCTTCTCCAACTGAAAACGCTACATCCAGATGAACAGAATAAACTTTTGGGGATTTCCAAAGCATGCATCATGACACTAAAGGTGACTGAGCCTTTGCAGTTCAGACCTTATAATTGAGCATTTCCCCGTCTGAAGAGGCAGGAAAACTCTGTAGCCTGTAAAATCTCTTCTTCAATGTATTTATGGTTCTTCGCTTTTTAAAATCTTGAATCTCAGCATTCTCATACCCAACATTCTGAGTTTGGTTGTTCAAAAATATTAGTCCAGTGTAGTCCATCAGCTATGCACAGTGCAGTATGTGTGTTGATTGAAATGGCAAATAAAATAATTTGATAGTCATGAATAAACTATGTAAGAAAATAATACAAAATAAAATGCTCTGAAATGCAATAATGCCCTATAATATTAATAATAGCAATAATAATGATGATATAAAATAACAGTTATAGTAGTGTCATTACAATGTATAAGTAGCAAAAATAGATGAAAGAATAAATCAATCGATTAAGTAAACAAATAAGTAAATGGTTAGGAAAGGGGATGGGCGATTTTTTAAAATTATAATTTCTCTTTTAACCACTTGTAAGTGTCGCCCTTAGAGCAAGCCACCACAGGTGCGGAGGGTGAGGATACCCCAGGGCACGCCCCATTCACCCCCCAGTCCAGAGGCACCTATTCAACCCATACCAGCCAACACTGACATGTCTGCCTTGTTGTTATATTAAAAGCTTGTTATACTTCTGGTGGCCCTAACCTTAGTGATGCATTAAAAGGACTTCATAAATCATGCTCATACTATCCTTTTATGTGTATTACAGTTTTTTATATTATTATTTTTTCTTCTTTAATCCTTTGTTTTATTCTTTGTTTCCTAATGTGTGCATTAAAAGACAATGTTGTTATTATCCTCAATAATAACAACAACAACAATGATAAATACCATGTAAGTGCAACTGCTAGAAGTTTGTCTGTGTGTGTGTGTGTGTGTGTGTGTGTGTGTGTGTGTGTGTGTGTGTGTGTGTGTGTGTGTGTGTGTGTGTGTGTACCTTCTTGTTTGTATGCTTAGTTAGGCAGTTGTCTATTATTTGTAGTTAGTATCCAGACACTGATTTAGAAGGACATATAAAATAATTAAATTCATTAAATATGATTATTTAATTAATAATGAATAAAATTAAAAGACCAATAGAAGATAAATAAATATGAAAATCAGGTACTGATTACATTTTTTACTTTGAGTAATGTGTAATCTGTGAATGACTTTACTGTATAAATTGTAGGTTTGTGTTACTTGTAGGGGAAAATACATATTGCAGGTTTTAACCCAGAAGTAAGAGCTGGGAGAGAAGGCCAGATCTTTTTCCCACTGTGAAGTTGCTGTTGTCATTTCCAAGGAGTTTTTAATTTAAGTTGTTCCCATGAGTTATTAGCTGAGTTAGTTTTAGATTCAATGATGGATTTCAGTTGTTAGTAGCAGAGGAACTCATCTCTCCCAACTCTATACCTCTGGGTCAGTGCACAGAATGATATAAATTGAATATGTATATAAATATATATAAATTTGAAATAGGTGTTGGAGATGAGTGATTCCCTTTGATTCCCAGGATGAATAGTGGACCTTGTTATTAAGTGCCTTAAAATCAGTTTTGTGCCAGATTAGAGTTTGTTAACAAGGTTCTAGTGATGTTTTGATGATTCTGATCACTTTCGCCCAGGCAGGCAAAAGATTTTTTCTCTTGCAGGGTTGATGGGGATATTTTAGGTTTTTTATTTTTCCAACAGAAGTGGGAAATGCATGTGTCAATAGATTTAAACCAGTTGTCTGTGCGGGCAATTGGAAACACTGAAAACAGGTAATTACGTTATGGAAGTATCTTCATTTTAACTGTGGATATACGGCTGATAAGGAAAGTGGAAGGTTTGTACAGGGCTTAAGGTCATCTTTAACCTTTTAAAGTAGTGGGGTGTAGTTAAGAATAAATCATTCTGACAGCTTGGGTGAAATATTTATTCCTAAATATATTATATTTCCAGTTGTAAGAGACTGTGGAGTATTTTGAGATGCAGAATCCGAATCCCTGTCAGAGAGTGCAGGGATAGTCCATTTTTCCAGTTCATGGTGTAGTCTGAGATTTTGGAAAAGTTGTTATTGATATTGACAGTTTCCTGAAGGGAATTATGTGGATCTTTTAAGGATGACAAAATATCATCTGCATACAAACTGACTTTATGTTCAATGTCTGTGACACAAATTCCTTTGATTTTATTGCTTTTCCTTATTTTTATAGCAAGTGGGTCAATGAAAGAGCAAATAGACGGGGGAGAGTCTCTATGAGGTATACCATGTTTTTATCCATCCGAGTTTGGACAGTCAATATCTCTCATCAAGTATTGTTTGTTTGTTTTCCTCAAGTTGTTTCCTGCAGTTGTTTGGTTCTGTCTGAACCAAAATTCAATAAGTTTGGTTCATTATCCACGCTATTTATATATTATGTATTTAATTTACTTAGTTGTATACTTTTCTCTGGTTTGGAGTATACTGAAGGAGTGCTAGATTTGCTCTTAGTCACTGAAACTAATACTGTATGGTGTACAGTCTAATTGATTTTTGTTTGGTATTCAAGGTCAAGCCTTGAGATTCTGAGTACGACGTATCAGCAGTTGTTGGTTGAATTCTTTCAGCAGCACTTACATTTCACACATCTACCTTCATGAAGAACATGAGGTGGTGGCGGGAAGTGGGAGATGTGGGCATGTGTGCTTCGATTGCTGCTCCTCGACCAAGATGGAGGGATAGACACATTTCGTTCTATAATTCGTTGATCCACTGACTTTTTAACCCAGCATCTTCACAGTCAAAGTGTGAAAATTTTCCACAAATTAACATCCCACAAAAATAATATCTGCAAATCCATCAACCCCAGCTGTGCTTTGCCATTTCTGTTAATCAGTGAAGATTAGCGTGCTACCAGCTGCCAGTATGGCAGTGGATCCATGTAATGCTTTATTGCTATATGCACTTCTCTTCACTTCTGTCCTCTCATTTTATTATAGCACATTGCAGAGAAATCCAGTGCATCCATGTGTTGTTTGTTTCTGTGTGTGCATTAACTACAGCACTGCTCTGTCAGCTGTGTAACTATTTCAGCTGGAGCCCAGCTTGTGGTGATGAATATTGAATACACTGTGTTCCCATGTTAGTGTCTGCGTTTCTAAAATATGTGATAATTCAGGATGGAAAATTTGTGCAAGTCACATGCTGATCCTGATTTTAATTTATAGACCCAGACTTATTATTTATGTTAACAACAGTAAATATTTAAATCATCCTATTTTTGTTCTGATTGAATAGATGGAAAGCAAACATGGAGGGAGCGAATGTTCCTCCAATCTACAGAATGTTCGTTTGGGTGTATTAAGATAAAACAAACAGAGAGAATAAGTGACAGTGTCCATTCAAGCAGGACATACTACTCAATAGACGACTGATACAGTTAATGCCTAATGAGAATTCACCACTAACATTTGCAAATGATAAAAAGAATAGTTACTAACTGACAGCATGATGCAACTCACAGTGTTTTAGGAGACATTGGGTGGCCGCAGGTGAGAAGGTAGAGCAGCATAGGAAGCACTTCTGCATAGAAATAGTGTTTGTATGAATGAATGAGGCATGTTGTATAAAGAGCTTTGAGTGCTGTTGGATGACACGATATATCCTAAATATATTAATCACCCCCTGGAGGCTGAACGCAGCACAGGTCATCACCTCCTTCCCTCTGTGTTAGTAGACCGGCTATTATCCAAACTAATACAATCAAAGAACCTCTAAATATAATTATAGCATTAAGTTGTATGAGTGTTACCTGATGTGTGTGTAGTTGTTGAGGCCTGTAAAATAGTGTGAAATTTGGGGAGTTGTTGTCTTCACCCATATTTTGCATAGTGTGACTCAGACTCACTTTATTCATGTCACATCCATTCATGCTGTGTCATTTCAGCCCAGTAAAACAGCTGCATGTGAAGTTAGCTAACTCTGAGTTAATTGTTAACTTCAGTTAAATGAAATGACCACACCAGCTACTGAAGGGAACTCGAGCTTCCAGTGCTGCTATCTGTGCTCAAAATGATCACGGGAAAATTTAGTTTGAATGTATTCATTGTTTCTGTAACCCATTAGCTTTGTTGTTGACATGAGTAAAGGAGATATGCACTGACAGGTAACTACAGTGGCACTCACCATTATATTCCATAGACAAGCCACTGTATCTATATATTAGTATAGTATTCACCCCCTTTCTTCATATGTGTTACATGTTTTTAATATAACTTGAGTAGGTAAAACAGTTTTAAATTTAGGATTTCATTTATTAAGAGAAAAAACCAAACCCATGTGAGCCTGTGTAAAAAAAGTAACTACTTCCTTTTATTTGTATTCGGCCATTTTAGGTTTGGACTCTGTGGGAATAATCCCTTTTTGAGCCAGCCTCAAGTAGCTGTTTGTGCTACTGCAAGTTTTTCTGGGGGGCAAATCAAAGCTTCCCTAATTTTCAGTCCTGGAGGCTGAGGTTACACTTTGTTTGAGATTGAACAGCTTCTGAGGCAAGAGATCTGCAAATGAGAAACCACCTGAAACTGCTGGGGATGCCTGCATGAACATGTCAAAGCTCTTTAGTTAAATGCATAAAGTTTGCTTCCCAAGAGAAGTTTACGCTAATGAAGGAATGAAATAATAGTAACTGGAGCAGCCTTTACCAGAAGAAATTTCAACTTTAATGGGAAGACAGAAGATCATGGAAACCCCAGGAAAATGTTGGCCTTCAGCTGCTTTGGCCACAACTGGGGAAAAGGAAAGAGCTCCGAGAGCCAAAAGCTGATGAAGGTTCTAAAAGTGTTGAACTTGTCCAGAATCAGCTTTCCTTCAGCTAAAAACTCCCATAAAAACACTGGTGATGAATCATCTGCCTGCAACAGTGCATCTTTGTGCAATAACCAGACTGCAATAAAAACGAGCATGTGACTGCGATTAGTGATCAGTGCTGACTGAATTGGGTTTGATAGGTGAGAAGCTACAGATGACAGTGTGAAGATATAATATATCTGCCAGGCCTGGAAATATAAATAAATACATTCATCTATACATGTAATCACTGACATATATATTTTATGTGCTGGAGTATCTTTAAAAAATTTAATATAGTCAAAAGACTAAGGTGATTACACATAAAGGCAAATATTTAAAGCTCCCTTTTAAACTAATTTTTGATAACCATGGCTCATAAAAGTCATAAATCCAGTATCTCATATTATTAGAATATTTCTAAAGAGTGATTAAAAAAAGGATTTAGATATACCCAGCTTATGAAAAGTATATTCTTTTATGCACTCAGAATTACTGCATTGGCTCCATGAAGGTGATGAGCTTGTGTCACTGCTGAGGCGTTACTCAGGCTTAGGTTGTGTTGATAGCGACCTGCAGCTCATCTGTGTTTTTGGGTCTGGTGTTTCTCATCTTCCTCATGACATTACCCCACAGAACCTTTGTGGAGTTCAGGCCAGGTGAATTTGCTGGCCAATCAAGCACAGTAATACCATGGTTAGCAAACCATTTAGTAGTAGTTCAGGCGCTGTGGGCAGGTGCTAAATCCTGCTGGACCAAGAAATGGACATGAAGCTTGTCGTCAGATCCTGGTGACTTTGGACCAAAAGCAGCAGAAGCAGCTGATGACATGGCATCCTAAATCAGACTGTGGAAACTTCCTCTGTCCTTTTTGCTTCTTGGATGCTGATTTCTAAATGAAATGCAACATTTTCTTTCTTTGAAAAGAGGACTTTGGCTTGAGTTTTTTCATTTCACATGAATACAGAATACACAAAATTTACCTTTTTGAATTAAATTCAACAAGTAACTCAACAGCTCACTATGTCCACTTTACTGTTCCCATCACTGCCTCATTTTAGTAGTTGTTTCATATTCTCTGTCAGGAAGCATGAGTGGCAGCTGAGATGAAGGCTGATACCTGGGGACGGCCTGAGGCTGCACTGCCCTGCACACACCTGCTTCCCCTTACCCAGCATGCCAGACCTCTGACCCACCCAGCCTCAGAGCCTGAGTCGTGCCTGGGGGAGAGGTGGAGGGTATCGGGGATGAGAGAGCTGATCTGAACTTCTATGCCTGATCTTCTACCTGAAGAGAACAAGCGAGTCTACTGCTGTGGGAAACACTTGCAGCAGCTCCTCTTTAACAAACTCATATCTTATATCCTATGAATGGCGGGCACACTCTTGCCCCATCCTCTAAAAAAATTTTTTGCATTTATATTTCAAGAGAAATAGATTTTCTCCCAGATTTGTGATACATACATGGGTGACTAACCTAAGTTTTGACATTTCATGCTTTCCTAGTTTTGCTTCTTGCCAGGTAGCCTGCTTTTTTAGAAGAACCCTTTATTGTGGTTATTGGTGCAAAAGAGTATATTTTGAACACAACCTTGATCTTTTTCTAAGCGTACCTGAGTAGTTTTACTCATACGAAACTAAGTGGAAAACTCATCCTGCAGACTTGTGGATCAAACTACAGTAGGTTATAACTCCACTACCTCACCTACTTTTGCATAGAAGAGTTTGCTCAGGGATCTTTAGGCCAGTGACAAAAGCAGAGTGCTGCAGGGGCGACTTTCTGTAGCTGTGGTTGATGCTGTTGTTGTAAGGCAGCTCTGAAGTTAGCCGGACCTTAGTCCTCTAACAAAAAGTTAGATTGTTTCACAGACAACATACAAAATTTAGATTCTTAATTTTGATAATAAACGTTTTTGATACTTGTTTACATGTTTTTAAAAAGCTGAATAATCTCTGCAAACACTACTTTTAAACCACTAATTTTATTTTGTAAAACAACCTGAAAACAGCCAAATAAGTCCTTTTTATTTTATATTTGAGAATCCTTGCTGGGTGAAACATGTGGTTCTCACAAATATGCATGTTGATATCTATTATTTTAGGCAAAGCTGATCAGTGAGAATCCAAAGACATGCGTGTTCAGTTAACTGGTGATTCCACATTGGCTGAGAGTGTTTGGATGTCTGTATCCTGGTTCTGCCAAAGGCTTCTTCTTTTTAAAGGCGAGTTTTTCCTTCCCACTGTCGCCAAATGCTTGGGGTTGTGTGATTGGTGGGATTTCTTTCAAATATTGTGGGGTCTTTACTTTACAATATGGAGATTCTTGAGTTGATTGTTGTTGTGAAGTGGCACTATATAAAAAACTGAATTGACTGGTGATCCGTTTCAAACACAACCATAGAATCATTCCAAACAATCCCAAACTCCATATCATTGCTGACTTTGGGAGGTTTAATGATAGATTAAAAAATTAAAAGTTTCCAGTTTAAGATGGGATTCCTTACAGTACAGTTAAACCGCATCCTTCACAAGCGTGTACTACCTTAAAAAAAGGACGTACTGCCTCCATGTACTCAGAGGAAAGTGAGTTTTCAAGTTTCCCTTGAATTGTAATCACAAACACAGCAGTTTTATAAATTAATGCTTTAAACATGTTATTTTCCCAGCTGATGCTTCAAACTAATATTGTCTTCATTATGGCATAGCTGCTGCTGCTGTGGTGGAACAATCCTCGCTCTATGTGTATCCAGTACTTTGGTTTAAAGTGTTTAAGTAAATCCTTTGATGAATGAAATTATTACATTTGCCCTCATCTATATTTTATGCCCCAGTCCAGATTAGTTATTCCAGGGTTTCAAGAAGTGCTGAGTGCAATTTATTTTTAATCACAGCAGCTGTTAGCCTTCTCGTATTGAAGATGTTGCCTGACAAAGACCCAGATTGTAAGAGACAAATGTGACCCTACGCGACCCGCTTCATTTTTAATTCAAACAGCATTCAGCATCTTACTGACAAAATAGCCATGTTTGAGTTTTTGTCTGCGCCTCATGCCAAATAAATCCCCTCTCTCAAACACACATCCAATCAAACAAACACAACTGCGGTTTCCAGTCGTCCTCGCTCTGTCCCAAAGCAACATCTGAAAGTATTCTGATCAGCTCGAAATGTCACAAGCCATATATTCAGCAAGAATACGATGAAAGGCTCAGCCCTGACAAGCAGTTGTTAATCTCACCGTAACATTTGGCTAATTGAATGTCTGCTGTTGTTTATTGTTTGTTTCCATGTTGCCCCTCAAGTGACTACCACCGCTGCCTTCTGTTTCTTCAGTGCATTAGTACTGATCTACAGTGTTGCCACGCCACAAACCCAGCAGCTGCCCCAACCCTCTCTGCAGCGCTACTTCAAAGCTCCCAGAGGAGATTGTTCCATGTAAAATCACATTACCCCCCTGTCTTATTCAGTTGTGTGCAGTTTGCTGTCATGGATCAAAAAACACGCTGACAAAATATTTAATAGCAGCGTGTCACAAGAAAAGCTCTTTTCCTGAGATTCTGTGGTGTGTAACAGCTGAAGGGACTGCCAGGTATGACCCACACGTGCTCTCTGAGTGTATCCATGCACTTCTGCTGAGCGCAGCGGGAGGCCACAGGTGTGGGAGCCTATTCGGCAGAGAAACTCCTCTCAGATGCTGCAATGTGGGTAATAATAGTTAGCAGCAACAGCTGTGCCCTGTCTCCCGCCTTCACCTCTAATGCTCTCTAATCATCCCTCTATCAGGCCTAATATCCCACAGTGGTGCCCTCACAGCTGTCTGAGGGACTCTGGGTATCGAGACACCTGTCAATCTCTCTCTCCCCCTAATATGCAAAAACACACAAACAGTCAGACGCCGCAAACAAAAATATCTCATCTAAGAAAAATTCAGCGACCACTGGATTGCACACTTGTGAAAAGCAAGCACCAGGGGTTTGAGTTAGGCATTGCTCGAGTCCTAATAATACTTACTTATCTTACACTGGGCCTCGGTGCAGCCCAGTTTATCCTCTGAAGCTAGCTTGTCTCTCTCCTTTTAAGGCAGCTTTCTTTTGACTGTCCCTCAGAAACAGAAGGTTTGGACAGGAGGTGAGCATGGGTGGGGCACAGCTGAATTTATGTCATTTAAATTTCATGTAAATTTTGTTACACGTGTACAAAGTAAAATGTGACATTTAATGAAATCTGGTCGAATGAAATACGTTCAATTTGCACCAAGACAATGATTAATTATTTGAAGCATTGCTTCATGTTTATGAGGGAAAAGAATCTTGATGCTATATAAATGAAATCATTAAAATTTGATCATTTTGATAATGTTATCTTGTAGAGAAAAGTAAGTAGAAACTACTAACACATTAGGCCTGGAAGTGTCAAATGTTTTTAAAATGGGAGGTCAAATGATCATCCCCCGTTTCCCCAGAGGCTTCCCAGGAGTCATCACCGTGCAGATGCATAGCTCCTATTAGCCATAAGCACACAGACTGCAGCTAGCATCTCAGAGAACCACAGACATGTGGGTGGTCTCGCCGCGTACGTTGCTGTCTGTCTGCGACTCTGTTCCAGCCGAGCAGAGCTGACTCTCTTCCAACTTCTGACAGCCCCGCTCTTTAACACAGGAGGCTGATAAAACTGCAGCGACACCCCACAGGCTCTCGAGGAGCTTTATGATACTACATATGTGCAAGAGAGGATTTGGGCCTACTGCCGCCTGCTCCGCTCCATCACAAATCCTGGCTCCTAATGACTACCAGCTCTTTAGGACCTGAGGCAGGGGGGTTAAAGCCCACCAATTGAGCGAATAATGAGTTGAATTAGGAGATTTAAGGACGAGGTGGAAGGAGAAGGGAACGGGTGGTGCTGAATGAAAACCAGAGGTGCTTACCGCAAAGCAGAGGAAGCAGTCAGACCGTGTGTTGGATTAGAACGGATGGGTACAGCAGCGGTGAGACGCGCCTGCTTCCCCAAACGCCCTGACAAACACATTTTGAGATGTAATCTCCATTTTAGCACTTACCACGAGAAGAAAGAGGAGACGCAGGCCACAAATACTATTACTGGAATAAATGTCATCACTGAGATGAAATAACGTGGCGGAATACAGCATTTCCATTCAGATTAAGTTGCTGTCCCTTTAAAAGCCGTATTTTGCATAATATTTGCTGGTGCATTTTGGGCTGATGGATTTTGGAGCATTAAACGGAAACCGTGTGTCTCCGTGTTTATGCCAGGCGACAGTTTGATAAAGTTTATTTTTTTTATTCCCTAAAATATCCGCAGAGACCTCCTTACTAATACAATTCTGAGTCCAGGTTTGCTCGAAGAAGAATTGACAGGTTTGAATAACATTACCTTTCAGATCGCACCGTTGGCCACTTATTAGCTTTATCTCGCATAATGTCCTGTTTTATTTAGTTTGAGTCTGATTAGTTTAAATGAAATCTCAGAACTTTGACTAGAAGGGAATGCCTTGTCAGAGCATATTTGCTTAAATTTCCTTAAACATCCATACAGCCTTTAGTAATGGTGCTTTTAAAAGTGTATTGTTTCACTATATAAATACAGGAAGCTGCATTGTCATCCACAATTTCCAGTAAATTCCACCCAAAACAGCCTCTTGGGTTGTATTTTTTTCCCCAGTCTTGGTTTTCTTTGATTGTGAACATGAACAAATGAAGCAATATTTGGTTCCTGTGGCCACACAGTTGACTCGGCCCAGCCTGCTCCCCCACCATCCTCCCTCAAGCCAAGCCCTCTTCAAGTTTATATACAATGCACAACATTGTTCAAAAGACAAAGCGCTGCAAAATGGTCTTTGAAGCCTTTGAACATCATCAAACGAGTCGTTGCAAAGTTAACTTGAGCAGCTAAACATAAACGAGTGAGTCATGCTGAAATAAAGAAATAGATGACAGGTTTCTATCTGATGGCTAATGGTCATACCAGCTTCAACAGTCAAAGGCAAACTTGAACAAAGTATCAGTGAATTCTCACATTTATGAGGCAACTTCTTCAGATCTGTCAGAACTGTCAGCCTCCTGCAGCATAGACCAGGAAAAAAGGACAGACGGGCTATTTTAAGGGGAGAGCGCAGAGACATCGGTGTACCTCAGCAGGTATAATTATCCTACAGAGGCAGAGTCACAGCGTGAGCTGATTGTCCTCACTCTGAGAAGACAAGCTGAGTGGAAACGCTTCTGCAAGGAGACCTCGGCCCTCCAGCTCATCATCAACACTTAGGCTCCATTGTTTACTGAAGGATCCAACAGACCGACTCACACACACACACACACACACACACACACACACACACACACACACACACACACACACACACACACACACACACACACACACACACAGATTTGACCCAACCCCTGCTTGCAGGTTAAACACTAAGATTGTTATGCCCTGTCACACCTCATCAGACTTAAAACTCGTTAGTGAGGCAATTTAAAGAAAATGTGCATGTATGGGTGTGTGTGTGTTTTCTGCTGCTATAGCTGATTGTCCTTAGGTTGCCTGACAAATGAGCTATTTTATTTTACTCATTTCTTCAAGTCAGTATTCAGGATGCCACACGGTTCCTGATTAATCAACTGCTGTGTGAAAGCCTGTCGTGTTTGTAATGCTGCCAGTCTGAAGTCGCCTGAAGTATCTTACAGTTTTTTACAGACGCTAGGACACATTTCCCAATACTTAGGTCACTTTTGCAAAACTCCTCACACAGTGAGCACAACAGAAGTCTATGTGGGCTAAACTGAGGACCAGTTATCATTGTTTTGGCACAAAATGCATTCAATGACTACATCTCTCAAATTTCATGAATCATCTTCTCACTCAGACACAACAACTGCCAAAAACCTTTGTACGTACAGGACATTTTGCATGTGCTTACATACTGTTTTCAAAACTGTTAAACTCATGGTCAAAACAATAACACAATGCAAAACTTGAAAAGACGGCAAAATTCAACAGCAATATTTTATTGAAACATATTTTAAATCTAACAATGCAGTTTAACCAGCCACAGCTTATTCCCATTGTAGATGAACATCTACACAGGTGTTACTCCTTCAATTTTTCAACTCCTTCAATTCTGGCATGCCAGAAGATTCTTTCCTAGGTGTATTACCCTAGATGACATAAGATGTGATGTGGATGAGTAGATTAGCATTACTATTGTATGTGTATCAGTGGATGGTGTGTATACAAATTCTTGTGTTTTGGGATTACTTAGTGCAAAAAAATAAAAATACATAAACATAAATACATGATGTCTGATTCATTCCAGTAACATATATTGAAATTATAAACAGAGATGTGTCCTTGTTTTACACAAGAAAACACTGTGTAATGCTACATGTTGTTAGTGTTTTTTAGGTCATTGTTTTGTGGGTGACAAAGTGTGTTTGTCGGCTGTCAACCTTTGCTAGTGTTCTGGAAGAATGAGTTTATTTGAGACCTGAATAAAGTGTTTTGGTAGTTGTAGTGCATTTTGAATGTGAAATGAACTGCTTTGCCAAGCTGATGGTCAGTTAGGAGGATTGTGTGAAGTGTTTTGCAAAAGTGACCTAAGTATTGGGAAATGTGTCCTAGCGTCTGTAAAAAACTGTAATGTTACAGATACACACAAAATTACAATCAATATGCCATAATAAGACACCTCAGTGTTTCTTTTTTATGTGCATTTGATGATACTAATTAGTTCATGTTAAACTTGGAAAATCTCCAAACCTACCTACAAATTATTAATAATCTATTAATCATATTTTTTTTTTACAAGACTACTCGCAAATTTTTTTCTTTACTTTTTGTTTATTTCATTTTTTTATGATGACAAATGCTTTCCAAAGCAAAGCAAATAATTTAGATTTACATAAAAGCAAAAACTTGGGATTATCGGGACCATTGTTGTTTTGTGTTACAGCTGCTAGAGTCATGCAATGGAAAACAGTGCTTTGAGACTGCAGCATGACCAAAACGACTGCATCTGTGTGCGATAAACTTGCGATCTTGTTGCCTTTGAAATGGTTACTTTGAAGCTGCAGACCAGGTCTTAGGCCACTCACAATAAGTTGACATCTTCAAAGCAACTTTGGTGCAAAATGGCAATAAGATGGAGTCAGTCTGCTATATCTCTCCCCATGCAGTTGCAGTGGGTGAATTTGACATTATTATTACTATCTATTTTTAAAAAAGTTACATTCACCCGTGCAGACAGCCTCAGATTGATTGCAACAAGCAGGCAATCTCTCTGCTTTTTTAAATGATATAAAAGTCTATTAAAGAGCCCGTTAAGGATAGCTAACAAGATGGCAGAGAGGACAACCTTTTTTTTGTGACCTAATTTACATTATTTTGTGCCTTTCAGCTGCTGGACAATGCTGGAGAACAATGCTGCATCTATACTGCAATGGCTAATCTTTAGGCTAGCTTAACAGCTAGCTAAGCTTATTGTTGGTTATTTGGTGAAAGACATGATACCACTATCAACTTGTTGTACTCTGAGAGGTTGTGGATGTGGACCCCAGGAAGAATAGTTCCTGCTACAGTAACAGCTAATGGAGATCTAAATAAGAATAAAGAAAGTCATTTCACGTAAATGTTATAGGCTACAAAGTGCAGCAGCTAGCTTTTAGCTAAAGCTGTCCCTCCAAGAGAAATGAATGAGCTTGATGCTGGTCATGTTGTGGAGGGACCATTATGATCTTGTTGTGTAACACAGCAAAATCAATATAAGTGATATATAATAATAACATTAATAACATAAATATGCACAAGACTACACTAAACCATATAATCTACACATACAGCTAATTACAAATATGTATTTGTTTTACGCTAATACAAATATATTCCACTGATTTCATTTCCTTCAAAGTTAATCCTGTAATGTGAATAAAAAGTAAATTTTTGAAGTAAAGTTACACCAATGGTGGCAGCAAAATTTTTATAATATGAATGGTCATTACATTTGATAAGTTGATAATAACCAAAATAATATTTGTGCCAGTTTACTTGAACCTAGAGAGATTCATTAATTCTACTGCTTCTTGTACATTTCTTTTTCAAACAATCTAATAAAAGAGCAAGGGAAGTAATAATATTGGCAGTGGTCATGTTCACAGGACAGGCTCAGTTTGTTTTTATGTCAGCTTCCAGCAGCTCTAATCGTGTGGCACAGCAGAGAGAAAAAATGCGAGCTGAGAGTGCTGGCAGCCTTTCTGTCTAAATTATTGTCACTCTCTCTGGCTTATTAGAAAAACCAGCCCCAGAGGCTTTACACAGACCTTTAATTGATTGGTCTAGCAAAAGGTTTAGCCCAGTGACAATCTGTGTGTCTTTATGCTCTGGGGTGTTTGAGAGGATGTATAAAATAGAAGTAAAAACAGACACTTTTTGAATTCACAAGTTTTAATTCACTTCAACACTGAACTGAACTAAGATTTCATCAGAACTGCATTTGAGTCTAACCCTGATTCCTGTCATACAGAAAAGCACAACATAATGATATAGAGTGATTGACGTAAAAATTAAAAAGGCAGGTCGTCTTTCTGAGTGTAGCAGCCGATCGGGATAGTCAAACGAGACACTATCCATGCTCAGATATTGTTTCCAACATACTATTTACTTACACATCTGCAAGAGACACCAAACAAAGAAAGAAAAAGAAAAAGATATTTGCTTTCTTTTTAAATAGTCTTGTGACTGAATTTGCTTTTCACAATAAAATGAACCGATTCCACTGAGTTGTCTTAAGGAAAAAAAAATCTCCAAACTGGCTCAAACAATTAAACTCACTCAGCAAAATAAAAGTATATCAACAACAATTTATCCCATGTCGGGTATTTACAGACATTAAAAGTGAAGAACAGAGTAAAACCTGCCACATTTCTTTAATGGCTCATAAAAGTAGATTGTCATCAACTGCAGAAAAAAGCACATTTTTACTTTCTTCTTTTTCCAGCAAATTTTCTATTTATGTGAAAAAGAACTATAAAAAAACCCAAAGAAAACTGGCATAATACGACTTGACAGGGCTTTTTTTTTTCACCCAATAACACTCAGTAACTGCTTCTTTTATTTTCTTTCGCTCTCTCCGCTCCTCTTCTTCCTCTTCTTGTAGGGCAGGGCACTCTTAATGTCTCTTGTTATCCAAACAACCGCCCAGTTCTGCAAACCAATATTTAAAACCATGGAAATAAAAACTAAAAATAGCACGCAATGACAGCATCTCTAACCATAATAACAACAATAATAACAATAATGATAATAATAATCATGGATAAAGATAGCAATAAATAGGGTTGGTGAAGTTTAAGTGCGGGTAGGTGTGGTGAAACACAAGACTGTGGGCACCAATTAGAGAGAGGAGAGGAGGCGGGAGGGAGAGAGTGAGATGGAGAGGAAGAGTGGAAGGGGTGGACTACCACATAGAGAAAGACTGATTGTTTGCTGCTCTGTTTCTTCTTTCCTAACATTTTTTCCCTCTTGCACACGAATGTGAGGGTCCCTCCACGCCACATCCTCTTCGCTGTCCTCCTGCCAAACTGTCCACTGCTCCTCTCCACACTCAGTTTTAAACAGTTTGTCTTTTGCAGCTTTGAGCGGCGAGACAGATGGATGGGAGAAGGGGGACGAGAATACAGCACATCCACTAAATATCAGGGTCCTTGTGATCAGTAAGTGCTAGATTGGACTATTCTGGAGTGTGACTGTGAGGCAGAGGCAGGGAGTATGTGTGTGTGTGTATGTCGGCCTTTACCACAATGAAATAAAGCTTGAAGATGCACAGAGAGTGCTGTGTACCTGCGGTCTCAGGCAGGCAAAAGTATTAGCAACATCAGCGTGTGTCCTGAGGATTTCGTCGTTTTTGTCGAGGACCCAGCCCACCAATTAAGTTCTATATGACTGTGCTCTGTCTTTAAAGAGGAGGAGCGTGGCTTTCCTGGCTGATTAGGATAAATTGGTGCGATTGTTTCGAGGTCAGAGTAGAAAAAGTATTTCCTACGAATGAAAATCTGGGGTGAATTATTTAAACGTTCCTCGGGGGAGTATTCTTTCACATTTATACAACTACTGCCGTATCACAGCACACCAATAACCTGTTTTCTTCTACTGAGGTAATTTCACTCTACAAATCTGCATTTGGTACTGTACACAGTCTGTCTGATCATTTCAGATGTACAGTGTTTCAGCCCAATACTGTCTTGGTTAATGTGCCTGGGTAGACGTTAACCTTCCTTTGCTGCCACCCTCCATAATTTCTTGAGTAATTCCTCACTTCCTATCACAGAACATACGTTTCTCGTGCTTCTCTCTTTATCTCTGTCCTCTCTGTTCGTCAGTCTCTACCTCTGGTAGTCAGCCTGCTCTCGAGGACTGGATGAGGAGCTCCCGGGTGCAAGAGGTCCACTAAGCCTGCCTTGCCCCTTGTCCTTGCAATCCTCCTGAGCCGCATTGGACCCTAAAGACAACTGGCTGGAGTTGGAGCTGGAGGATGTCGGAGGCTGGTTCAGCCCCCCACTGCTCCCACTGTTCCCCTCAGTGGGCTGGTAGATCTCCTCAGCCCCATCCTCGCTCGACTCTGGGTCCTCTGAGCCCGAAAGCAACTCCTCTTCCCTGTACTCGCTGACATCAACCCCTCCAGTGGCGGCAGCACCCTCGCCCAGGTCTTTGAGGTGGCCGTGGTGCTTGACGTGATACCGCTGGTTCTGGAAGAACTTAATGATGGTGTGTTTGGGTAGGTCAAGCTGTGCGGACAAAGTATGAATAGCCTCCTGGTCTGGGTACAGGCCAACATCCTGGATGAAGCTCTGCAGGATACCCAGGGCCTCTAGAGAAATCTAGAATACACACAGCCAAGTGTCAAAAACTAGATAAAGAAATGAACAAACCCACATAACAAAATGCAGAATGGGAAAACACGATAACCATCGGTACCTTGGTGCGCGATCGGGGCTTCTTGTTGCTTCCAGCACCGCCAACAGTGCCAGATGCAACACCTGTAGGTCCTCCACCCATATTCTGTGACCTCTCTTCATTCGCTGGGGCAGACAATGGTTCTTCACGCATTGGAGACAGGTGATGCTCCTTCATGGGGCCTGGGGGTGGCCTGTGAAGTGCCTGGCGAGAAAGGCAAAAGAGCTGATTAATGGGGCACAGTGACCCCTGATCAAGACTGCAGCCAGGAGCGAGAGTGCACACTATTTGATCTAAATGTATATAAATGTGTTGTATGAGCATTTATGTGACCGTGGGTTTTTGCACTTTATGCCTCACATTTGATCAGAAATACAGTTTTGCACCTGATAAGTGTTATATTCAGTTTACAAAACCCTGTATGTTACATAACATCTTATAAATCATCCAGTATACCGCCCTCCACCTGCAGTACACAGTAGCCAGGGCTGCAAGGTGAACACAGGGTGAGAACAAGTGCTCACAGTGTCATGGTCTATTAAGCTGCTCCAAGGCTGGCATTCAAACACCAATGCATCCTGGTTACCTTTGACCTAATGTGTGTAAGATTAGCTCTAGTAAAACGCCAACCACCTGTTTGCCAGGAAGTCTCTTATTTACAAACTTATGAGACCCAATCACTATTTAACCAGCAAATTCAAAGCCTCAGAGGGGCAGAGGGTAGAGGGGGAATGAGGACAAAGGAGTCATCATCTGCAATTGGTGCTTAGATAAGGTCAGCAGAAAGCAGCTATTGTTGTAGTTTGATAGTAGAGGACAGGAAACACAAGGAGGAAAACTTGTGAGAGTAAATGAACAAAAACACAACAGAAGAACATATAAGGTACCAAAAAACCAGCAGATAGAGATAGAGCAGAATCAAAACAATTAACTTCATTAGACTGTAACTGACACTCTATTAAACGGACACACCAACAGAACTGCTGTTACTTGATAACATAGGGAATTGGTATCATCACCATATTTATGAACAAAAGAGCTCCAGAATCGAGAAACTGAAAAACTTCATGTTATCTTTTACTTGATTAGACTTGTATTTATAACAAGTATTCAATAATTAATCAATATTTCATATACAATATACGCTGGCTCTCTTTTAGAACTTCTCTTTTAATAAAGGGGTAAACAGGAGTTTAAAAAAGCATATTCATTGTAAACTACTTCAGCACATTAACTTAGTCACTGTAAGATCAAAGTACATTAGCACTGCTTTTGTGCTCATTTGATCATAGAGGCTATTTTTAGGAGTATTTCATACACATCATGCTAAAAACAAATTTTTCCTTGTTATAGTTACTCGTCAGGAGAAGCCTCCAGACTGGCTGGCTGGTTATTGATCTGTTCTTAAATCTGATCTGGTTGATTTTTACTTTCATATAAAATGAAGACATTGTGTCAAACGCAGCCTGATGAACCAAAACTTAGTTTAAGAAAAACAAAAACAAAACTTCTACTATTGCTGCTTGAACAGCTGGTGCAAGTGTACCTGGGTTTTTATCAACTCAGATTATTCAGTAATCCAGGTTATGACACAAAGAGCTCAAAGTTTAGCAGGATTTATGTGTACAGAGAGCTGCAATAGAAATACATAGAAAAGCGGAGCTTGTGCCGAGAGGATCCTCTGGCTGTCAGGATGGGCCTGATGGCCGTGTGACAGCACTGAGGAGGGCCGGATGAAGTGTTCGGAGGGAACGTGGGGACTTTGGTTGTTTGTCAGAAGGTAGTGGCTGTTGTGAGAGCGTTGCGGTTCTGTCCCGCCCGCTCACTTTAAGAGCAGGGAGGGGCCTCCCCACTGGAATGCCCAGCTATAAATCTGTGGCGCATTAAAATTAAAGGACCCACATAAAGATAATAGTCATTCACTTTTCTCTCCCTCTTTTCAATAATAACAGGGTATTACTTAAATAATATCGAGGGCAGGCCAGACCATGAAATTGCTCCAATTTCATTTCTGGGGCTTTATTTCTGCAGAGGGGGGGGGGCATTTACAGGAATTCTGTAGGTTTTTCCTTATTTTGCCATTTTTCAAATTGACGGTTTTAGATATTGAAGAAAAAAACAGAAGACTGTAAGAATGCGACAGACTAGCAATACAAAGTTAGAGGCAAAGACCGAAAAGAGAGGAAAAAAAAGAGTCTATCCCTGTTCTAATGAGGACCACACAGCCACAAATATCCCCCATACAAACATACTGAGACACTTAATAGCTAAATTGAGGGTAAACCATAGAGGGGATTGTGAAACCTACCACCCCAAACACACTCCCACACAGACCTTCATCATTTCAATGCTTATTTGAGCTGACGGCAGGGACTCTCGGATCAGGGGCCGCACATGCATGCATCGACAGAGGAGCCTGGACTCCTACATGTTATAACGGATATGTTTGAAAGCAGAGGCGAGCACACAGGGCTCCTTCAAAGTTCACCTCCAAATGCTTCTTATCTGTTGTCTTATTCTGCCATACCTGAAGCTTTTCTGTCTCTACCTCCTTTCCACGTCTGTACTCACTTCTAATGCTTCAGGACACTAATGAAGCGAGTCCCGGCCAACCCAACACGACTCCAAAAATTCATAGATGCCAGGAACCCCTGCTCCCACCTCCCCGTGTCCTCTACCTACACCACTCTCTAACTACTTTCTGCAAGCCCTGATTCAGTATTTAAAATAAATGTTTGTACCACACCAAATTTGATTTACCATTTATAATAAATTAGGATCCTAGTTGAATTTTGAGCAGTTCAGCATCATGATCAAACACTTTTGTTGTATATTTTTCCTAAAAACTAGTTTCGACTCGATTTGTTTTGATTGCCTTTTGCATTTTCCACTTTTTACGACTTCAGTCTAACCCTCTGTGTCTTTGCTTCTTGAGCTCCACTATTTCTCAATTAATCACTTTGTTAATCACCGTCACCATACTGGATTCTGTCATCTTACAGAATCCAGTACGGCAAACTCTGGGTGTGTGAGAAAGTAAAAAAATCATGAAACCAATTTTTGGCGAAGGTAATTAAAAGCTAAAACTGAAAAGAAAATCAAAACAGCAAGCCGTGGTCATGTGTCATAGGGGGCTGACCTACAGTCTGGGGTTAGTTACCTAGACTAACTGGGCAAGCTGGAATCGTTGTAGATCACAGGCAAAGAAGTTCTGCTAAAATGCTTTTCATTGCCCAACTACCCATCATTTTTCATTGCCATATGAAGTTCACAATAATGATTCATAAGGCAGCCACCTCTCTGGTAATGATCTGGTTAAGTTTAGGGACCAAAAGTGCTGGGTTACAGTTTGGGAAAGATCATGGTTTGGGTTTAAAACCCATATGTCTAAGGGCAGGGAAAGATCATGGTCATAACTAAATGAGGACTTGCTGTACTCTGTTAAGGTCAGGAAAAGACTGTGGTGGTCACAGGCTCAAAGAAAACAGCAGCAGTTCATACATGTAAGAAACAGAAACATACGAACATGGTCTCCAGTGGAGAACGTGACGTGTTGATACGGCATCCTGATCCTGTTTTTAGGAAAACACCCACTGTGACATCCAGAAGTCTGATGTTGTAGATATCAACTTGGCTACTATTCAGTGTCGGAAAAATTCAGTATGCAACATATGAAAAAGTACATGAAAAGGAACCAAAATGCTAAGATGCATGCATTCAGTGGTACCGAGGAGTGCAACATGAACCCGGCTTTAGTTTGCATTTTTTAAACGTGAGCAATTTAGCTGTTAACGCGACCACTGTAGCATCATTCTGAATATAGACTATTAAAAAATTGTGTTTTATGATCTGACCGAGAAACCAGCGTGTACTGCATGCTCAGTAACGTGCACTGGTTTATCCTTCCTGTTTTTCTAATGGGGAACATAATTGACATATTGAACATGATACAGTATTTAAAAAAGACTTGAAATTCACAAGCGAGAGTATAAACTCACCAGAGAAGCCTTTACTCGGGTCATAAAGTATTGGAGTTGCTGTCCCATTTTCGAATGAGCAAATTTACAGAAATATTCACCAAACGTGAATGTTGGGTAAGTTACTTTAAAATAGTAACTTTAAAATAGTAACTTAGTTAGATTACTAGTTACTTCTCTCAAAAGTAACTCAGTTACTTCAAGTTACTCGTTACTTTCAAAGTAACTAGTTACTAGGGAAAGTAACTTTGGTTTTACTCAGAATTCTCTTGTTAATGTGTTTCTTCCATAACTTTGCCAGTCTTCTAGCTTGCTTACTTGCCACAAGTGCACTGTGCCACCTACCAATAGAAAGGAAAATATAATGTATAATGTATAATGCATATTTCCACGAGAGAAATCCCACGCCTTTCCCACGTCATGTGCGCCTTTTACATCCAACACAAAAACTGCAGTCGTGGTGCTTTCGATTGTACTCAGAACTCAGAAATTCTGTCTTCTGAATAGGAAGATGTAGGTAACACCAGACTGCAGATGAGCTGCATACAGGGCTGGACTGGGACAGAAAATTGGCCCGGGCATTTTGACTAGAGACCGGCCCACCATTATAGGAAAAATCATAAAGCCTTTGAATGAAAATAAACACTGTTGTGACAGTGATGTACACTGTTTTGATGGTATATATGCATCAATCTATCAATCGTTTGTTGTAAGATTCAGATAATTATTTTTTAAAAGCTAGACACTTTAAATGAGAATAAGAAAGAAAAGTATTTCTTTGTGCCCACCTTTCCCTTTTAATGCCCTACATGGACCCCTGGCAACACTTTGCTAGACCCGCCCCTGCACAGTTACCAGCTGTCAGCTACCTAAAAAAGGATCCTGGTGTTATTTGTCTCTCAGAAACAGTTCATAACTTCCCTTCAACTCATTCATGTCACCTAAAAGGTAAACCTGTTTCTCCATCACCTGCTCAGCTCTGATGATTCAGTAAGGACATCTCCTGGTTTCATCTTCATGTTTCCCTCTCACCAGATAACCAAACCATATCATGACCAGCAGCTTTTTTGCAGCTGTGGCTCCAGCAAACATCAGCTGATACTAGAAATTAATATTAAATAAATTCTAACAACAGCTGATCAAGCTTAAACGTGCTGCTGTTGTTTAGCGCCACATCCGCTGGTTTCCTCTTTCTGGCACAAAGTGAGCGATAAACAAACAAGAGAGAAAAGACGATCAGCTGATCAGTTTTCATGATTGAAGTAGAAACGGGAGAGGGAGGGGGAGAGGATGAGAGAAGAAGAGGCAGCTGTGCAGCGTAAACACAGAATAACTCCAGCTTTGTGTCTTTTTCATTGTAGCTGAATTACGGGACAAACTGTTCCTTTTCACCTCAATAAGAAACGCGTAATATTTTCTCTGAATACCAGACGGGACGGTTGGCAACTCTAATAACTTATGAACAAAATAAAGTTCAACATCATTAGCTTCATAGCACCCACCCAGCTGTATAGAAACTCCGTCATGCTAGCTAGCACGCAGTACGGAAAAAGTCAGAATAACGAAAATAAACTCCACCTAAACTTGGTTTATATCTGACCCAGAGAGACTGCAGGTCATAACTTCTTACCTGAAGTTCAGTTCACACTTGGACCGGCGGCCGCCTCGGGTCTCTTTTCCTTCTGCGTCCCCTTTCCTTCATCCACCTGCTGCCTCCACCACTTGCTAATGTTACTGAATCTGTGGAAGCTCCGCGATAGCCACCACACGAAGTAACGAGTAACGACCCTATCTAAATCCCAGTAACGAGTAACGCGTTCCTGATTTTAGCATAATAACTAGTTACCGTGCTCGTTACCACAATAATAACGTAGTTACTGTAACGCGTTACTTAATAACGCGTTAGTCCCAACACTGAACGTAACATGTCAGACGTGATCTCGATTATGCTACAATTATTCTTAAACGTTTACAGTTTATTTGGCCTGTTTCACCTTTAGTCCCCCTTCCCATGCAGTCCAGCTTGCCTACTTCTCACCATTAAACGTTGGAAAGGACTACATGTCACTTCAGAGCAACACAATACAGCCCTGCTCTCCCAAAACCACAAGCACTGGAGCCCAGCGCCAGACCAGCTCTTCTTGTGGCATGATTCAATATTCCTGAAAAACATCCCCCCCTCTCTCTCTTTCCTTCTCACTTCTCCCCTCCCTCTCTCTGTCTTTCTCTCACTCTTCTGGCAGCGCCGTGAGTGCACTGCAGTGAAATGAAAAAGTTTTCTTTAAAAACGTAAATCAAGGCAAATCACGACGCAGAACTATGAAAGAATTATAGAACATGAAATATTCATCTTCCCCTTAATGAGCTCTGGTCCTGCAGGACCTCTAACTCTCGCTCTCTGTCTGTGTGTGTTTTGTTGTGTATGCGTGTGTGTGTGTTTGGTTGTGGGGGGGGGGGGTGACCACAAGAGACGGCATTAACACAGAGATAAATATGTAATGAAGGAAAAATCACTTTTCTGTTGGTTTTTTGCATGACTTCACCTTTCCTGTTAATCAGTGTGTTTTTTATTTTCCCCCTTTTCCCTCCATCTCTGTCTCTGTCTGTCTCTTTCACTCTTGCATTTAAAGAAGTGTGTGTGGTTGCGATTCATGGAGACTGGATCCGGACTAATGGAGTAGATGAGTCACTGCACATAACTTTTTTTTGGTATAATAATGTTTCTTTGATGAAAAACTGTATACACGTAATGTCACTGAGCGCTGGGGTCATGTGTGTATACACATGCACGCACTTGCATTGTCGCATCTTTTTTTCATTCAAACTGTGTGTGTGGTATTCATTCCATTTATCTGCAATTAAACAATTAACTTAATTGCGGTTTGCCAAAAAGCCCAAACTCCACCCTGCAACAGTGAGTGAGGCCACCGGGATGCACTGAAGACTGAGAGACAAACCAGGAGGAAAAGAGAGAGGCAGATATGTTGTCTGGAAGTGAAATGGATAGACTACACAAACTGAAACTGAAAAATGCTGCTTTATCATTTATCGTACAATTATTTTCATATTTTGCAGCGCTAGATCTGCATGAATGTGTGTTTGGTTGTGTTTTTTTCTATTATTAAGCCGTTTTTATTGACAGTGTTTGAAAGATTGTAACATGATTTGTGAGACTAGTTTAGTCATGAAAACTGTCGTTATAAAATTACTTGTTACTAATTACTAATTACTAATGTTATGAATTAACCATCACCATGGATGGAACAGATGTGCCACTTACTAGTGGGCTACCTAGGTAGCTTTTGCTTGTTTACATTAATGGTAATAGAATCATATCTGAGCAGAAATGCTAGCTGGCTACCTCGTCAAATCCCTGATCCATGATGCTAACTTGTATAACAAAGTAAACCTGTGTAATCTGACTTGTGTATGACAAATGCTATTGATTTTCTCCATAACAGTACAGGTCATACAGGCCTAGAAATTGATCACCTGACGACCCTCAGCATCATCTGTTTCCTGGCGGAAAAAGTATATTCCCTGACATGTTGGTGAGTGGGTGCCAGAGGCCACTAGCTGTTGCTGGGTGAAATCAGTGGGAGAGTGGGTGCTGCCCCAAAACTTTCTGATGTTTGTCTTTGTCGCTAACAGTTGGCTGCGGTCGCCCACAGTTAGATGACACAAACTGTTCTGCAAACGTTGTCTAACTAACCACTAATCCATCTATCCATTTTCCTCCACTTATCACGGTCGTGTGGGGGCTGGAGCTCATCCCTGGCCAGGTCGTGGAGTCAAACTCATCTGCTAGAGGCCAAAACAATCATTAAGTGATAACTGATAATAAGAGTATTTTCTCTGGAAGTTACGCAGAGGTCATTTAACTGTTTCCTTTAAGACATCTAAGCTGGATTCTATCAGTGGGGAAAAGACTTATAACTACATTTACCAAAAGCAAAACAACATGATGAAATCATTTCACATTAATTTTTATTGCATTAAATTGTTATGGAAGCTCAGTAAGATTTTAGACATAAGATGCTAGACTTTGCTTCAAAGCTCTAGTGTTATTTTTTAGCAGACATTAAATGGCATTAAGCGAAACAGAGTAAAAACAAGCAAATAGAGTCGACTATAGACCTACGCTTTATTTGTACAGTCCTTTTTTTTAATCTCTTGGCAGTTTTTTTTCCTGCTGTTAGTTGTGATCAACTCTGTGAGAGCTGATCACAACAGTTGGTGTCAGTGAACAGCAGCACGTGCTGTCCAATGGAAGTCAGACATATAAAAGCTTACACAACTCGCTGACAGGACACATTTTGACTTTCTATAATAGGAAATTATGTCAAAGGTGGTTCTGTTTTATTTCCAGTAAGTCGTAACAGTGAGCCAGCATGCTAAGTAATTTAGCTGTCGCTTAAAACTGAGGCAGCTAAAGGAAATGCTGCTATTTTATTGTCTACACCAAAGGAAGGTATGGGTACCATTGCTTTTTACGGTCCAGAGAATCTATTGTTTCACACACTGAGATCAGTTTACTCATCATCAGCACTGCTCGGCTGGTGAAATCAGTTGTGTAACGGCTCTGGTGGGAACTTTCCCAGCTCTAGGAAAAATAATGCCTGGTGATGTCATTGAGGTTGTTTTGGCATTGGGTTGGGTTTGGAGATTTTTATTTATTTATTTATTTATTTTTACAGAAAACTTGTGTTACAAAATAAGGGTGTGGAGTTTAGAAAAATGGGGGGCGTTTATCAGGCAGGGAGGGTCCAATGAAGATTGATGTTTCATTAAAGACAGCATACAGTCCAGTGAACAGGCTTGACCCATAAGTCAGTTTGTATTTGTCTAGTGTCCCCATTTAGATCACTATTGTTTTAAACACCACATACCTACATCACCTCGAGACCCTCGGTTTCAATGGCTCTGCAGTACTAAATCACCGTGACAACCCAGGAATGGGCCCTGTGTTTTTCTTATCTAATGCTCATATTTTCACAATTTTTTTTGCAAAACAATTTGTCCTACTAGTAAAACAACTGAGTTAAGAATGTGCATGATATCTTTCATAATATGGTAATGAGTTCATCAATCATTTCCCCCCAAAAAGCGTTCATTTCTTTCAACAATCAGAATGCATATGATTCCCTGCATAGATCTGTGTGCAAAGACAGCTCAAAAATAGCTCTGATTCAGAACGTCAAACTCATTTTACATCGTGGGCCACAGTCACTGTACACAAATCTAACTACACATTTAATCAATGAGATATCTTAATATAAGATTTCCACATGATAAAGACATGTTTGTTGTAGTAAAGAAATCTGTCACAACACTTTGGCCTTAAATTGTATTATTATAGAAATATTATCATTACAGAAACAAATATTATTACAGAAATAATTTAATAATTTTGTGTGGTATGAAATGCCATCAGCAGGAAAAGCTGTGAAAATTGTGAAAATCCAGTTAAAAGTCTAAGATTTACGTTGTCCTTTACATTTTTCACAGTAATCCAATGGACAGATTTTGGCCCCCGGGCCTTATGTTTGACACTCCTGCCCCAGAGCTTATGTGGGAAGATTTCAGTTCTTGCAGCTTTGCTGGCCTGAAATCTCACAGTTAAGTATTGTTTGGAGGATTTCACACAGAAGTGTTCACTGTTATATTTTTTATAATTACAGCAGAGCCAGTGTAGCAAACCTGAGTCTTTGAAAGATTTAAGTGAAAACCTGGATAAAAAATTGAGGCTTTGTCTGAAGCGCAAGTCAGCCTTTGTCCTACAAGTGACTATTTATCTATTTGCATTGTTAATGAACCACAATCATTCAAAGAACAGACAGAGTTTGACCAACTCAAGTTCAAAAGTGATAGAAAATAAACTGCTAATCTACACGTCTGGAAATTTTAGAAAACATAAAAAAGTACAAAATAATTAAGATGCTGAAGATGAACTTTGACCTCCTTTTTTGGAAGCTGTGTCACATTATGATCACTTCTTTGCAAAGAACATTGACACTCAGGTTTCAGTTGAGGACTGGAGAAAGAAATGGGCAGTTTGTTATAGAATATTCAAAAATCTTTTTTTCACTCTCAAAAGATTGTGATAATAACTGCAAGTTTAAAACATAATGACATGATCTTAACTTTGATAAGTCTGGAGCATTTATGATGTTTTCTTCAAAAAAATACTTTTGTATATATTTTTCAAACATTTGCCAGACTCGTGGCATTTGACACATTCTATGAAGTGGCCCCGCTTTGATGAGACAGAAAACAGGAGCGATTTGTTTTGGGGGTTTGGAATTAAGCACCGCTGGGCTAAAGCGAGACACAATGAGTGGAGTAAGGCTTGTAACTTCTGATTCTAGTCCACCACTCCTGGGGTCTCGGCCACTGTGAGCGGTCATACATGCACACACATAAACACCTCCAGACTTGCAGCAGAAATCAATTTAGCAAAAACAATAAAGTAATTATTTATAAGGGCAGACTCTGCCAAATTAGCTGTGGGACGCACTTAACTGCTCGAGCCATGTGAGTGAGAGCTGTAGAGCCAACGCTGGGGCTGTGTCAGTCATGAAGAAATGTGATGCTCACTGAAGTTACAAATACACTCTTACAGCACCTACACACTTCATAGACACGCTCACACAGAGCCGCTAGCATGGTACCGCACATACAGTCCAGTACAAAGCACACACACACACACACAAACACACACACACATCAGTGGTATGTGAACATTTGCTTCAGAGAGCAGCACTGCGTTCATTTTTCATGTGTATCCCGGGGTTGGTTGTTACAGTTTTAGAGACCTTCTTATTGTCCAAACACAACAGAGTGCTCACATTACCAACTATCAGTATGAGATTGTGTGTATGTGTGGCAGATGGGACACATGTGTGGTCTGTGGTGGCAGGCTGGCTGGAGCCTGAGGTTGGTGGAGGGCTTCATCTGGGACAGAGCAGGGAAGGGGGGGGCTCTCAAGACAGCAACATGAACACACACACCTCATTTCCGATTAATAAATCACCAGCGTTTCACCACAGTTCTTCTCCCTGTGTCTCTTGGGGTGGGAGTGAGGGTGGGTTGGGGGTGTGTGGGGGGTGGGAGGGTTATTACACAGGCGTTTATGAGTGTAAATTTTATTTTTAGACTTTGGCGAGAGGAGTAGAGGAATGTGTTAATGGTGCCACCACAGCTTCCTTTGCATCTTCCCATCAGTCTTTAATACAAAGCTCTGAATTGGGAGGAGAGAAAAAAGGCTTGGTGGTAGAGTGAAGGTGGGTGGAGCTGCAAAGCAAGCCGTGTAGGATTCATGTCACAATACCAAATGGGAAGTCTGAGCATTGGCCTGTTTTTGATTTATGGCATATGGTATGTACTATATGTGGGCTATAATAGCTTTGGAGCTGGGGGTGACGGGGGCTGTGGGCAGAGTAAGCTGGCGGGTTCAACCAGAGGACCTAGACTCAGTCCAAGCAGTGAATGCTGTTTCTACCGTCGAACCTGATCTTCCACCTCTTTTCAGCGAGGTCAGGAGATGAAGAAGTGACACACTTCCTGTTGCTTCTCTGGACATTACACCGATTTAACATTTTGGGGAATTTGAACCTTTTCATGTTTGCATTTTAAAATTAAACTATAATCAGCTGCTTGATGTTTCTACCTCAAGCAAGAGAAGGGGAACGGGGGTGTTTGTGTTAGGCAGGTTCAACATTAACATAAACACAGATACCTTCATGTACCAACAAGCTCCTCCTCTGGAGTCAAGTATGGTAAACCACAGGCATGTATACAGGGTTTGCATGCTGTGGCAGCACTCCTACATTAAATATAACTATATAACTGATAGAGGCTGTCGCCACTGGATCATGGCACTATTTATAAAAAAAAAATTTTTTATCGATACTTTCAATTCAATTCAATTTTATTTATATAGCACCAAATCACAACAACAGTTGCCTCAGGGCGCTTTATATTGTAAGGTAGACCCTACAATAATAGATACAGAGAAAAACCAAACAATCATATGACCCCTTATGAGCAAGCACTTTGGTGACAGTGGGAAGGAAAAACTCCCTTTTAACAGGAAGAAACCTCCAGCAGAACCAGGCTCAGGGAGGGGCGGGGCCATCTGCTCCGACTGGTTGGGGAGAGAGAAGGAAGACAGGATAAAGACATGCTGTGGAAGGCCTGCAACTTAATGCATAATTACAATGGGGGGGGGGGGGGGGGGGCTACAAGTCAGGAAATAATTAAGCTATAAGTGCATTTTATCTGACACCATAAGTACACAGTTCTTTTCAGGGCGTGGGTCATGTCATGCTGTGACTTTACCTCGCATAACTGGGTATTTTACAGGAAAGAAGAGAATAATTGTACTGTAAGTAATGTACAAAACAGCCTGAGTGTAAAATGACAACTGATGAATGGAAAATCCTTCATGGATTAAAAAAGATTTAATAATGAAGGCACGTTTAACTCACACCATAATACGAAAAATATTGAACAACATTACCTGTTCATTACACACCAGTGAAATTTGTTATGCTATACCTAAAATTAAAAGTAAATACTTGAAATTGCTTTCCGTATAATTTCTGTCTCCTTCCTGTAAAATACTTAAAATTACTGAGGACTACTTAAATTGATTTAGAGCATAACTGTTGCTTTGTTACCCCTTTATTCTACCTTTAAGCATCTGCATGTTAATATAACTGCATTATTCTTTCAAATAAAATACACCTAAATTCAATTTAATTGCAGAGAAATAAAGACCTTTGTCACGGGCCGTATTATAAAGTGCTATCCTACTTTTTAATTGGACTTGACTTACATTTCTAATTTATTTAAGCTTTGCACTAGAAGAAAAAGCAAAACCCAGGCATGCAGATAAAGTTAGGTGGGGCGGCTTCAGCGTGTGTCCAACTGGAGCGCTCACAGTAACCAAAGATGCCAACACGTTTCTGTGCTCCCTCCATCGATCTCCCTTCTCTCTCAAGCCTCCTTCAGCCTCTGCCTCCCTCCTCAAAAACTAATGGGGCATTTCCTCCAGTGCCACACCACCCAGCAACTCTGTTTACTCTTCATTCCACTGGGGCACACAGGGACACACAAACACATGTGCACCCACCACAAGATCAAACAGCACTGCGCAAACTTAGATTAAATAAATATAATGACTCAATAATAATGACAGATTTGGTCTCTGAAGGTAGAGGAATACACTTCCATCTGTTTTAATACGTGAGAAGTGCCATGAAAATGGAGCTCAGTAACAACTATTTCTAATATCATTCTTTACAGCATCTTAGTCATCCTTATCAGTCAGTGTTTATACCGTACTGTGTGTTCAGCACATTCATATCTGCGTACTTTTTAGGAGATTGTAATTAGAAGGGGTGGCCATGTTTTAAAGAAACAGTTCTGAAATAATCGAGTAATCCATCAAAAATAGATTTTAGGACACACGTGTTTGTAGGTATGAAGACCAAGCACTTTCTCCCGATTTCAAGTTGTAAATATTATGAGATGAGGTGATGTGCAGGAAATCTGTTCAGTGTGTTTACTAGAGACACCGTCTTTGTGCCAGCTGTAAATAAAATCCACCCATTGTATACCGCATCTGGATATGGAGTGTTGAGGTGCACGTTACCTCCACATGCAAACACTTACCTGTGTGTCCTGTGGCATGTGGAGGACGGTGTGCAGCCTCTCGCTATGATGGTGTCTGGACTCCTCCTCGTACGCAAGATCTCTGTCGGCCTGCGGCAGCGTCAGGAACCTCCTGATGGTGCACAGGTTCTCCCACAGAGTGCGGTTCTCAGGGCTGGGGTTCTCCTTCCACCGAAGTAGCTCGCACAGCCAGCCCTGAAGAGGAGACAAAGATGTATGCGTGGGGGGGGGGAAAGGTGAGGTTAAAAAGAAAGGAAGTGTGGACTGTGCGATAGCTGACAGGGATGTTAATGGGTGACTTCTGCTACTGTGTCATACACAGTGAGAAAGAATTGTTATGCAATTTTTTACGACCTTTCTCTCTCACACACGTGCACGCAGAGCAGATGACTCTGCATCTACTCTGTTTGGAAAGTGGCAGCGGGGATGAGCATGACAAGTGGCAACTGAGATAGACATGAATGAGTTTATTCATCCATTATCTGAGTCTGTGTTACAGCAGTGGAAGCAGATCTGCCTCTCCACAGCCACCACCTCCAACTCCTATGTGTTCCCAAGCCAACTGAGAGACATAATCTCTCCAGCATCTCTCTCAGCCCTAGGGCCTCCTCCTGGCAGGACAAATTGGAAACACCTCACTCAGCAAGTGCCCAGAAGACATCCTGATCAGATGCCTGAACTAAATCTGTTGGTTCCTTTTGATGTGTGTTTTGAACCCCAAGCTCCTCACCCTATCCCTAAAGAAGAGCCCAGGTACCCTTTAGAGGAAACGTATTTCATCTGCTTACATCTACAATCTAATTCTTTTGATTAGTATGCAGAGCTTACGGCTAAGATGAAGGTGGGAATGCAAATTCACCCATAAACTAACAGCATTGCTTTCACAGCCAGCTCTCTTCACAACAGAGTGGTGAAGCTGCGCCAATCCGTCTGTCAATGTGCTCCACTCCACTCGATCATGAACGAGAATCAAAGATACTTAAACTTGTCCACTTGGGGCAGCACCTCGTCCTTGGCTGAGATCTATAGCATTCTCATCCCACCCCCCCATTGAGAGTCACGGCTCAACGAGGCTGACACAACCACATCATCTGCGACAAGCACAGACAAGATCATGAGACCACCTAACCTGACACCCTCCACCCCGGGGAGGGAAGCTCAAATTAAAATAAAAAGTTGTAAAAGTTGGAAGGATGCAGGATGTGTGAGGTAAAGGAAGACGGAGGAAGGAGAGACGGAGAAGATTCAATTATATCTGCTAGACTGGTTCAGTTTGTGACACCAGCTGTTGTGTTCAACCAGCCACCTCGGGCAGCATGCACCGCTAATCGCCTGATCATCTCTCGCTCTCTCTCTCTCCCCCGCTTGCTTGCTGTCCTTGCTTGCTGGCCAGCTGCAGCAGATGGGTGCAGTGAGCCATGACCCTCAGCCACCCCCAGACCCACCAACCAGGGGTACCGCGCTAAATACACACAAAAGCAACGCACATACTGTATACATGTTGTCAAGCCTTCTTTATAGACCACCTACATCCCATGTGAGTCACATCCTGCAACATCAAGTTGCTACAAATTTAAAAAACTATTTTTTTAAAGAATTCCTATTATTGTTTCAGTCATCGTGGTCTGAAATTAAGACCAAGAAGCAAAAACTGAAGTGTTTCCTTTTTCATTTTTATCCAAAAATTAGAAGTAAATACATATAAATATAAATAATGTCTTAATGCGTGCGGCCAAGATTCAAAATTTAAAAAAAACAATAGAGGTATAAATAATTGCAGCCAGTGTTAATGTCAAACATTATGTCACCAGAGCTTTAAGAGCATAACTGATCACACACGTCCGGTTTGAAGTGATGGTGAAACAGCTGATGAACATTTAGATCGTGTTACCGGCAGAGTACCAGCTTTGCTGGCTCTACTCAGTCCCACAACTTTTGTAGTTTGTAATAAATCATTTTTAATTCAAATGATTTTGGTTCAATCGTGATGCTCACTAACAAGTTGACTATCTAACTCACAGGGTACAAAAAATATCAGCTACGCTATCGCAGTACATATAAATATGTGACTGCACTTGGAATCTGACCTGAAAAACAAACACTTTAAGTCATTTTGTAGGCTTGTTTTCCCCAACAGTCTCCTCACCTGGCTTTTGTTGGCCGCCACCTTTGCGAACAGAGCTTGGGACACTTTGGCTCGCTTCATCTCTTGCTGAATTTCATCATAGATGCCTGATGTAATGTTGACCAGTGACTCCAGCTTCAGTGGGAGGTCGGAGGGCGGGCCAGACGGCTTGGGCTGGGAGACAGGATAATGATGTAATGCAGAGCACAATTTTTTAAAAAGGAACTTTATTGTGCTTCGACAGAACAAGATGAGTGATAAACAGTCACAGAGGCGTACCGCGTATTGTTTAAGGCTTGTTATTTACTTTATGAATCTACTATGAAATTTAACCACAAAAACAAACACATATGAGGAGAGGTTATCAGCTGATGATCAGGCCAAGTCGCTCTGAGAACAGACATGCAGTGTTCCCAGTACAAGCATCAGCTGCACATCTGCAGCGCATGTCCCCACATGAGTTGTGTTTACAGATCAAAGTCATTAAGTCCTCCTCTTTTGTCTTTCTTTGTTGTTTCTGTTTGAATGAACATGTATTGGCTCTCAGAAAGCTTGTATACACAGCGTTTGAAGTCATCCACAAGACATGTAGAGACCAGCTAGCTTACATTCCCCCAGTGTAAACGATGCTGAGATAATTTTACATAGCCATAATAAGAATAGCGCACCAATTCACCCAGATCCATGAATGGGCATTTGTCCTGACATCAGGGGTACTTCTTATCACTGATGTTGCTCCACGTGCTTGTGGAAGGAAATTTCCAAATACTGTATAATGTCCTTTATGTTTACAATATGTCCCTCTGATGGCTTTGAAGCTGTTTTCCATTATAAATGGAATTTGTTAAGATAAAAACTTTCAAATCCCAGCGCAGGTTTTAGGATGAAGCACATG
Organism: Diplotaxodon limnothrissa; assembly: GCF_057381915.1. Lineage (NCBI taxonomy): Eukaryota > Metazoa > Chordata > Actinopteri > Cichliformes > Cichlidae > Diplotaxodon > Diplotaxodon limnothrissa. The sequence continues at coordinate 14,661,707 of NC_140611.1, forward strand.
ACATGCTGCAGTCTACTTTGTGAGGGCAAGTTAAAGATGGTAGATAACTCACAGAGTTACAGATCTTGGCCTTGTTCTTCCAGATTGAGGCCCAGGTATCTGGGATTTTCTGGTCCTCCAAGCTCCTCTCCCACACTTTCTAAGCTCATACATGACACAAGGCATGTTAGCATCACATATGATTACTCATACAAAACACCGCTGTTTTCTCGCTCGATGCACTGCTATGGCAACCGCAGTTTATGGCCCGTTGGGCACACTAACCTGTGAAAGGCGTGGTGCGCCGGGGTTGGAGGAGTTGGAGGGGGGAAGGCCGACCGAAGGGTTCATAGTGCGCTCTCTCTCTTCCTGGTAGATTCGGTCTCGCTCGCTCTCAGGCAGGTTGAGGAAGTTCTGCATGGCCTTCAAATTCACCAGCAGAGACTGCGAGGCCGTGCGAGGGTCCTCCTCCTTCCTCAGGATCTCTGAGAGCAGGCCCTGACCAACACAAACGCACACAGCAGGATATGTTATTGCATCTCCCTAGCATGGAAAATTGAAATATATGGTCCCTTTCCCATGCTTCAAGTGTACTGTTGAAGCTCCATTAATGCTATTCTTGGACTCGTTTGGCTTCTTTGTTTAAACCCAGACTGGCAATTTGCTTTTTCCTTTCATTTCACAAATGCATATCAAAAGTATCCAGAATTTTTTTTTTTTTTTAAAACCTCTAAACCAAATGTTCAAAACTAGACAATCCTCACTTTTATTAAGCTGACACAAAGACATGTTTATCATTTTGACTTGAAAAATAGATTTTGTCAAATGTAAATCACTTTGAAGCTGCTCGTTTTCTCGTATAAACGTACAACTAGACACTTAAAAGTATTTGCATATTGGTTTGAGCTTCTCAAATACAGAGGCTACCCACCACAAAGTGATGCACCAGTGAAAAACACCTGGCCTCTAGACCAATAGGTCTATCAGCCACCTCCCATTACTTTGATCTAATGGGCCGTGCAGTAACCAGTTTAGCACAGCCTGAATGCATCAGGTGTTTGTGCTGCTGCGATGGTGGAGGAGGAGACTGAATGACGCAGCGAGCAACCCAGCCACGCTTCTGATAAGCCCACCAAAAATACCAAAAGGTGGGTGACCATAAATTAGCCGAGTTGTTTTTCTGAGTGTGTGTGTTTGTGAAAATCAGACCAGTAAGGGCAACTGGCATTTGTTTCTACCCAGTAAACCTCTTCTCACCTGATATGATCCATATAATGTAAGAAACGTGTGTGGGTATTTTTGGTCTCGTCTGACGGATTAACGCCATTGAATGCCATATTTCAGTTTTTAGATTTAAAAACCTCTGCATACGTTTTATTCAACTAGAAACTTGATTTCCTTTCTCTGTCACATCGCCTTCCTCCTCTTCCTCTCATTTTCCCCTTACAACTTCCTCTCCTGACGCCTTAGCCTTGACCTTTCTCTGCGTTCCTACCTGTGTACGGTTGAAAGCCACACGGGCGAACACAGCCTGGGACACGCTAGCTCTCTTCAGCTCATCCCTGACCTGCTGGTAGATTTCAGAGGAGACTTCAGAAGCAGAGGGGTTGCTTCCAGGGTGGTCACCGCCAGCTTTGGATGGACCACGTGGGATCGGCGGGTGGTTCAGAAACTGTTGGTTGAGAGCTTGAGGGTGCTGGTGAGCCAGCAGGCGGCTCACGGCTAGCTGCTGGTTGATGAGGTGGGCCATGGCGAGCTGTTGCCGTACCAGCTGCGGGGAGAGTTGAGGAGAGAGCAGTCCACCTGGGCCCAGCAGGGGCTGCAGGGCACCAGGCGGTGGAGGTGGGGGAGGAGGAGGCACCTGCCCTGTACGGAGAGGAGGGCTGTGATGGAGGGGACCATGAGGTGAGGGCTGCTGCTGAGGAGGAGGAGGAGGTGGTTGCTGAGGTGTCTGGGAGGGTGCCTGCGAATCTGGAGATTTGAGGAGGGGACTGCTGGCTCCCAGGTGACCAAGCTGTGCCAGGCCAGCCAGATGAGGTGGAGGTCTCTGGCCCAACACACAGAAGTCGGCCATGTTGTCTCTCTCAACTGGAGATAATCAGAGAGTGTGTTCAAATAAATATCTTCATTTAAGCACAGTATCAGAAAAATGGATTATATTCCTTACTTTTTATGTCAGCAGCATCTCGTCCAGACCACATCTTCTCCAAGTAATCTCCTGCTCAACAAAACAAACGGAAGATCAGAAGAGTGACATGATGCTGCTGGTGTAAAGCTATGACTTTGCATCAGCATCCATTTAAAGAAGAGAGCTAAGCTTTTGAGCCAAAGTTAAAGTTCCTAACGTGTCCAAAAATCAATGTAAGTATATACATTTACATATGCTGATGCTGATTGTGTCATGGGTTCTTGGCTGAAAGCTCCACAACAGCTCTGAAGAAACTGTCATGTCAACATCTGTGGAGCAGGACTGATGGAGGAAATGTTGAATGTAACTTAACACCAGCTCGTAGCAGGAGCGCAGCAGGCTCCGGCATAACTCCATCCTCTCTCACTTTCTTCTTACATCCTCTCTCCTCTTCTGGCCTAGTGTTTATTCTGTTATTATTACATTATTATAATGTAGCTTTTGGGAGTGGGACAAGCTGGTGTGGTTAAGTAAAAGAAGGGATATTATGGGGACTATATGACTGAATATCACATCCAATCAGTGTCACTGTAACCATTTACATAAAGCCATCCTGATTTCTACTCCTCCACATCTTCTAAGATGCATGATTCACAAGTTGGACTGGACTCCAGTTGTAGATATTAAACACAGATACGCATGTATAACTCTAAGTCAGGCTGTAACAATTAAAAGTGATACTTTTATATATATATTGGATATAGCAGCAACAATTGTTTTAATAACTGTGAGACAAAATAATAGTAACAATGACTTGACATTTAACACTTAACATTAGCATAGGTCCCATTACCAAGGCAGACCTCATGGATGGAACTAATCTACTGCTTCTAATCAGTCAACTGGACCTTTTAGCTACGACAATCTAACCTGTGAGCATCTTTCTGGAAAGTGAGAGGCTGAAAATGGCTCTTGTGAGTGACTTCAAACCTGCAACACCCTGACCGAGAGAGTGACAGAGTTACTGAGGGCTTCATCCTTTCTCAAATCTAAGGTTTTGCTCTGACTTGTATCCAATATTTTATTTTATTTATTAGTTTTTGCTGGATACACCAGCAGCTGGAATACTGAGCAAGCTCTCGATATTCAGGGCTTGTGTGAGTGTTTGTTTATTCACATAGAGGGCAAGTGGCACCTGGATGGCTTGCAGTGTTAAGTCTTTGCTAGAAGTACGTTCTGGAATAAACCACTGAACCTTTTCGCCCACCTATGCTACTGTCCCTCTCTATGGCTTACGAAACTCAGCCCAAGCTGACCAGTCACGCTTCTTGCACTCCTCATGTGGTGTATCAAGGGTTGCCATAAAGATGTGTGGTTACATGTAGCTCACATATGTTGTAGCTGCATGGCTAAAATAAAAGTGAGTTGGGCCTTTTAGTAGCTAGTTATAAAATTCTGCTGTCTTCAGAGCTGCATTATAGACAATGTGGGATTAGATGTTGAAAAAATGGTTTCGATCATCTTTTGTCCATTTAATGTTATAGGAGTGCAGTGTTGCATCAGTGGAGCACTCATTTAATGCTCTTCATTGCAGCTCTCGCTCAAGAGTTTGCACTCTCAGATAATCTTGTGTGACTTATTTCAAAGTATATTGCAGAAGAAGTAAAACTGTGTTATCATTTCACCAGAAAAGTAGACAGATTTGTATGTTTTTATTATTTTACTCCAGAAATCATTTTACAACTCCTTGGCCACTGGTCCAACTACCAGATGATTTAAGAACTCTGGCTCAAACTCTATTAGCCTCACCTTTGAATTTTTTATACTTCTTGTACCAACGACCGAATTCTTGACATTTGGCAGTGGATACGTTGGCATAGTAGGAACTGTTCACTATGGAGGAAATCATGCTCTGAGAGGGAACAAGAGGGGAGAGATAATTAATAACCAGCATAATATGAAATGCTTAGACTCACGCAACAACCACATGGCATGCACACATAAACACATACAACATGCACTCTTGCGCGCACACAATAGAAACAGACAAACATTAATCATGACTGGAAGCCACCCATGGAAACTCGAGCCAGTACGGTGCAGCGAGGGAATCTCCAGCCACATACACATATGCTTGCAATTGATGCAGTGATCGACACCCCCACCAGAGATCCATTTAAACACAGTATGCAAACACTTCTCAGACACGAGTGAGAATAGGACCAGGCTAGAGGGTCAAACATACAGCTGAGGACTTTAACACGGCACTTAAACTTTTGGGGTGGAGTTTGATTAAAAGCTTGCAACAATAGCTCGTGGCTGTTTCTAAATGTGCCCAAATGGATCTCGTGAGGGCTGTCTGTAGCCAGGGTGTGTGAAGAGCTTGTCACTAAAATACATGTGTAAAGATATCTCTTGTAGAGGATCATTGTACTTAGAGCACTTTTTGCATGCAGATTAACTCCTTGATATGAAGACGCAGTAGAGATGCTACATTCTGGTGAGTCATACCTGTGATAGAGGACACTCTTTGGCCAGAGTACTTTGGTTCATTTCCTTTAGAAGCTCTTTGAGAGCATTCCTGACAGTTGCATGGTTCCACTGTTCGCAGGGCAGATCCTCCAGCTTTGAAAAACTATACAAACCAAAACCACACATCAGTTTGTTAGGCTCATTTTTGGACAGGAGCACAACCACTAACCTACCTCCACATCTACCTGTAGGTTATAGAGGGAGACAAAAGTAGTTTTGCACTTGTATCAGTTAGCATATTTTATTCTGTCACAGTCACCTCTTTTGACACATAAGGTCAGGGGTTAGATTACTTATCGCCAACGACTGGTTGGTTTAAATCCTACAAGGTTTATTTAAGTTTAAAAAGTAGTTTAATGTTAAACTAAGCCACCATTAGATTCATATTTGCTCATGTAACTCTAAGCAAGAAAAGAAATGTAAACCGGAATGAACACATAACCCCAACCATAATCCAAGCATCATGTATTAACATCAACCACAAACCACTACTTCCCATCTAGGGTCTATCTCCTTTTAATCTTTCTGGTTTTATTTAATTTTAACCTCAAATAAATAATTTCAACTCGGAGCACGAAGCATGTGAAACGTCTGCCTTTGCCATGGATACATGAATAAACATGTAAACAAACCTGGCTGGTATGCGCCAAGACAATAACAATAATAACCCTCTCATCTGGAGTTTATCTGGTTTTATCTACCCATCAAGATTCTGCTTCACCATTTCTCGGGAACCGACAGTTCCTGGCACGCGGGCTCTCCCTGACGGAGACAGATAATAGATAATTCCCTACCGGGTTGTTTAAATAGAACTTTAGTGTTTCAATATTGTTGCTTTCAAATTTGATATATATGGTAAATTCCTGAACTGCAATCAGCTGCAATGACATCAGCAGCCCAGTGGACCAAGTATCTGATCTAACACACACACACACACACACACATACACACTGTACCCATAAAATACAGACTTACAAGTCTCTGCTACAGTGCTGCACACAGTTTGTTCTAAAGTCTAATGAATGAGAAAAAAAAACATCCTCTCACATCTGTCTTTCAAAACACAGTCTGACCTTTGTAGTTGAATGCGTAATGTGACCATGTGGTAAACCTCCATCAACATGTCAGCAACTGTTGCTTCTGGAGCATCAGTCAAAAAGTGAATGGGAAGAGGATTCCACTTTCCCACCTTTATGATGCCTGAAAAGAGAGAGCACATACTTCTGTCAATTTTCAATCATTGTTAAACAACCTTTTGACATCACACAACAGAGGAAGTACAAAACTCAGCAGACTATGATGGAAAGCAGCAAAAGAGATTTTCACCCAAGCACTCACTGTGACTAGTAAAGTGTTTCATCTCTACAGTGTTGCACGCTAACTGTAGCTTAGAAAAGTGTTGTACATTTTAGACGGCTTGGCTTTGATTGTTATTAACCATGAGAAGTGGTGTTTAAATAAAGAGTGGCCTCCTGTGTGTTGGATGGCCATCACTCTATTGACTGGTGTTTTTCTTTAAAGACAGCAGTTGCAGTCAGATTGAAAAGACTGTCTCTCGTCCACAGCATGTCTTTATCCTGTCTTCCTTCTCTCTCCCCAACCAGTCGGAGCAGATGGCCCCGCCCCTCCCTGAGCCTGGTTCTGACGGAGGTTTCTTCCTGTTAAAAGGGAGTTTTTCCTTCCCACTGTCACCAAAGTGTTTGCTCATAAGGGGTCATATGATTGTTGGTTTTTTCTCTGTATGTATTATTCTAGGGTCTACCTTACAATATAAAGCACCTTGAGGTGACTGTTCTTGTGATTTGGCGCTGTGCAAATAAAATTGAATTGAATTGAACACACCACCTTCACCTACTGTTCAATTTACTGTTTATTGCCCTTGTTTTATTCTGAGAATGTTAGATGGATGGGAATGTTAACAGACACTTTGAAGACTGGGATAATGTACATTTAAAATGCTCTGGAGACACCCACTAGTTAGGAAAGTCCTGCCTTGCCAAGTGGCTCTGACTGAGAAATCAAAAGTATAGCCCGATTGATCTTCCTGTACAACTTAATGGAGACCATCGTTTACAAAATTACAATTTTCTTTTAGATTTCCAAATTTCTTTTCCCAACCAAAGGAGTCTCTTCTGCTGGCCATGAGAAAGAAGCATTTTTAAGGTACTTTCACACAGGCATCATTTTCCCACCCAGAAGCTAAGCATATGATCTAAACAGCCAGTTTAGATCATTCAGGCCATGCAATATTTATCCCTACATGTTGATTTTATTTCTGTTGCTCAAAAATTGCAATTATTTTTTCAAATCTACACATCACCATCTCTCAGTGTTCTGGTTACATGGATACAGAGTCAAGAGACACAACATCATAAACCCCTCTGCAAATAGATCTGTGAGAAATTCTGCTGCCGGACTGGGCTAAATTGGATTTCGGCTGATGTTTGAAACATTCTGGGGTCTTTGTCAGCGCAAACAGAAACATGCTTTTTCTTTTTGAATTATGAGGCACTCGTGTTTCTGCGGGTCTGCACTGCCACGATACTGTTGATCTCTTGATTTAAGGAATCTAGTTGAATCTCTTTAAGAATATTAGCGTAATACGCACAGTCACACACGAGCATTTCACCTTTACCAGAACACACGAGCAGACACACACAGTACCGCACTCACTCACATGGGTTTTTCATGCGGACTGGCTGGAGCTGTGAAAACTAAACAAAGCTAATCGCATTACTATCCTCTAAATGAGATCCAGACGGGTCCTGAGAAGCTCCCTCGCTCTCTCGCTCTCTTTTTTCATCCCCTTATTCCCTCCCACCTCTCCTCCATATCTCCCCCTGTCCTTTCCTCCCGCCTTTCTCTGAGTTGTCCTCTCTGATCTCCCTCTCTCCTTTAGCTGTGATTACAGCTCAGTTATATCTTTGATTCCACTCAGGCAGAGCTGTGTTGTTAATTATTTGGTCATACAGAGAGAGCATCATTAAAACCCTATGCACAAAAAAGTCTGAACCCCCTTAAGGGAGGAAAAGAACCCTAGAGCAGCGGTCCCCAACCTTTTTTGCGCCACGGACCGGTTTATGCCCGACATTATTTTCACGGACCGGCCTTTAAGGTGTCGCGGATAAATACAACAAAATAAAACTAGTACCGGTACCGAAAAAAATAAGATTTATTCATAACGCACCTGAAAAGATCCAGGAAAACCGAGTTAACATTAAAAACGATAACAAAATAACCCTGAAAACCGATAAAAACCCTGAAAACCATACATTTCACACCTGAGCTTCAACTCTCGCGGCCCGGTACCAAACGACTCAAGAGACGTCTGCAGAAGCAGGCCTGGGAAAGAGCAGCCACCTGCCATCATCGGACGTGGAATTAGAGGAACGAGAACAAAGATGTAAATAAGAGGAAAAGGCGTGAAGATGGAAGTTAAAACTGCCTCATGGTCATACGGCTTTGAATCTGCTAAGAACATGTTTACATATGCAGACAGAAGCAATAAAGAAGGTTAAAAAGATTGGAGTGCTCTCACTTCCCACACGTGCACGCACAGTTCAGATGAGGGAGGCTTACGGTGCTTCTAACGGAAAATGTTAAACGTTAAAAGAAATGAACAATCACGCTTTTAAAATCTGCACTCATCAATCATGCAATCGCATGTATATTGTGCGCCTATAAAAATACATGTATAAGGAAGGCAAGGCAGAGGAGCTAAATGCAAGATACACAGAAGTCTAAAATCCAAATCTTTAGTCAGAAGTAGAGAAAGGCTGGCAGTGAGGGAGCAGGCAAAGGGCAATCTCCATTTCACAGCCCAAAAGGATCATGGGAAAAATAAGAAATGCATCAGGAATACAGGGATTGCTCGAAGACCCAATTAAACAGACAAGGTGATCTGTCAGGAGAAAGAAACTGCAGAGTTTATACAGAGAGGTATGCGATCAACTCACTGGACACAGGCAGGGAACAGGTGTGGAAGAAAACAGGTGAGACTAATGAGGGTGTGGCACGCAATAAAGAAGAGGGAAAACGAGCTAAGGGAGGAAATCAAACCGGAAATAATGCAGCACTATATAATATGTGACATGTTCTTTTCTAAAACCCAAACAACAACAGCAGCAGAGAACAGCCTCACCCCCTGGCTACTAATTTTCTGCATGTAGCATCAGCACATCTGAGAACAAGCCAACAATTCCACTGATGCCAAGTTGGGTGGAAGCAAACGGGTGAATAAGCAGACAAACACAAACTCACACAGGACACATGACAGCATGCAGAGACGTGGACGCATGCATGCAGCAGTTCACATGCAAACACGCACGCACTCACACACTCACGCTCAGTGTGACGGTAAATACATTAATAATTGATTCATCTTTTCTTTTTTTTGGTCTGCTGTTCAATGGGCTCTGCTTCTCGTCTACGTTTAAAAGTAGAAATCATTGTTCCCATTTCCACATTAAAATTCCGCCTCCCAGAGACACGCTTTTATGTGGCCGGCTGGTGGCTTGGCTCATGTCTAAGGGTGCCCATCCACACAAATGCAAATCCAAACACACACTTAATGTCTCTGACTCCTTGTGTCGACACCCGTACAGCCCTGCACGCCACTGGATGCCACTATGCGCGCGCACACTCAGATATACACATGTTAATCCAATTCGGCATTTTAGAGAGGCCGAAGCCGGCACACACATGTGAGACCTCGAAAATGGTTCCAGGTTCTGCCCCTGGAAACACACTGACTGAAACCGCACACGTCAGACTCTGATGTCTATCATTTGAGGTACTCCTCTAAATAAAAATCCATCAGGCTGTCATTTCAGGGAGTGAAACACGTCTTCTGTCTACTCTAACGGCCCAGCGGGAGCGAAAGCTTCAGTAACGGCACCAGTTGGTCTTATGATGCAACTCACTGGATACAGAACTCTCTGAGCTCTACGTTCTCACCAGTGATGACCCTAATCCTAACCCTTTGAAATCAGAGGATGTATTTTTTTTTTTCCTTTTCACTCCCCCAAGTATTGAAAATTGGGAACCACAAAGTAGTCACTCTCAAAAGTTATATTTTTTTTCCAAAAAATTTGGGGTTTTAGTTCACAACTAGGATTTGGGTTATTGCCAGTGCCACTGATTGAGTATATACAATCATGCACGCTTATAAGGCACCAGGCTCTCCAAAGTCTTGGCATTCAAATTTAAAGATATCTAAAGAGACCAACAACTTACATATTCTATGAGGTAAAATTATTATTTCTGTCAACAAGCCAGTGATATAAAGGCTTCAGGTTTTGTTGTAAAGACAATCCTGACTGCAAGTTGCAACTGTTCAAACACAGCATACACTCAGTCGTCTGTAGGTAGTACGCTGACTTCTATCTCTGTGTTCCTCTTACAATCCTATAGGTTGCCTGTGACCTAGTTAGAGGTCGAGATGGTGCTGGATACATAAATTTCCATTTATGTGGAATATTTGGGCAAACTGGTTATGGACTGTGTGGCTAAAATACAACCATGACCCTAACACTACCCCGAGTGTTTCACTGCTAGCCTGATAAATACTAACAAGTTAAAAACTGATTTTGATCATCTGCCTTTATGAAGCAGTGAGTCCAGTTTTAGAGTGATGTTCACAGACATGACTTTAAAGCTAGATGGTGTTTGGGATGGAGCTCTCGAATGGAAAGACTCGGTTTGGTTTCAGTTAAAAAAAGACGATGATTTTGGTTTTATGTAAATAAACACGTTGTGTCTCAGGTCACTGTGGGCTCTCTGTGTGTTTAAACTCAACAGGATCTTTTCTTAACCTCAACTCACAGTTGCAGTAAAACCTTTGAAAAGTTTCTTTAAAGATACATATTGTACTTGTGAATTTTGACTAATACGCTGATTTTATTATGATCCTGTCTGTGACTCGCCAGCTGCAAAAAGCAAAATTTTCTCATTTCGGTAAATCAAACATTTTTTGCAAGGGCTGCTATGATCATTTCTAATAAAAGGGTCGAAAATAGACCTGGCAAACCTACAAATCAAAGGGTGTCCTTAATAATTGCTTTTCACAGATTCACAAAGCACTAATAAGTAATTTATTAAGCAGTAAAGCTTAGCTTTTAACTGATAAGAATGTGTTATAACAAAGTGGTGTCCAAAATGTAACGACATGCTGTCAGAAGCAATTCACAGCCAGTTTAAAGTCATATGTCCAGTAAACTGCAGCTCTGCAGCACTGACCCTTTTTGGCCTGTTAGACGTGGCACAGCAACAATGCTCTCTCTCTCGCTCTCTCTCAGTGACCACTGTTAACTGTTTGCTCACTAAATCCTTAAAATACAGGTCTGCTCTCATCCAATCTATAAAAGCCTTCAAACCCTTATAATTGAAATAAACAATATCTCCCAGTTAATTACTGGGCTAAGCTAATTAAAGAAAGGCCGTGGTCCTTGCCGGGGACTTTAAATACAACGCCGGGACGCAAGAATGCAGGACACAATTCAAACAGGGAGAAAATAGCTGGGACTCTGTGTAATTTTGGTTGTGGACCGCAGGGGAAAAAATGTATAATTTAAGCCAGAAATTATTCATTTAACATAAACGCTTGTTTTAAAAAACAAAAAGTATTCATTTGAGAGAAGCTGAGGAGAAGTGTGTGTGTGTGTGTGTGTGTGTGTGTCTAACAGAGAGAGTGTGTTGTGTCTGTGATACTGCATGACTACATGGTATTCCATGCCAAGCGTGCATGCCAGTTTAAGTGCGATTCTATGCCAGTGGATCCTTGCAGGGGTTAAAGAGAGTTTACAAGTAACACGTGAACGTTGCTCAAGTCAGCTGCAGGAGTTTAGTTTGTGTGGAGTTGGGATGTCCCATTCAGTCTAGCTTTTTTTTTTTTATTGTTGTTTGTTCATTGATGTGGACAGGAGACCAATGTGGTCTCACTGTTTTCCATGCACACTGATGAGACAGACAGAGAGAGACCTCCCCTGATACTACTCCCCTGATGCTACTAATGGCATTCATCTGCAGACCACAGCAAACACTTGGTATAGCAGTTAGCGTGCTATTTCAGTGCATCAGTGTTGGATGATGTGCATGTGAGTAAAGTTTATTTTTCTAACTAATTTAACAAGGCTTCAATTGTAGCTCTGAATCTTTCCAACCAGAAGAACAAAAGACGAGCAGCATAAGCAGCTCACAACAATCAGTTTATAAATGCTCTTCTTTACACTTTGAATACAAACAGACTAATATCAGTGAAGCAGATTGGCCAATTGGTTTAAGATCACCTCACTATTATCTTATAAAGGAAATAAAATATTTTCTACACTCTCAAATCACCTGGGCCTTTCTATATGATTTCATTTTATGCTTTGGCATAGACAGTACCACTAATAATACACAGCGGGATTAAGATGTTCCATTTTTCCATTGTTATTTTTTCTCACCAAAGAAAGCTATTGCAATTATAACTAATTGAGCTGATGGAAACATCTTAGCAGGCTTTAACACAGAGATGTCAGTGACAGTCAGTGACTTCATCTGACTTTGAGGTGAGCAATTGAACCAACTTCCAATGAGAGCAAAGGTTACTGTTGACTGACATATGACATTAGAGGGTCACAGCCATGGTCAGAAGTTCACTCACACTCAAAAAAGTATTCATCTATAGTGACTTGAAAAATCAAGGATTGGGTGCAGAAGTTTGAATTTATTTTGGGTTTGCATACAGGCTCACACTAATATTTCCTTTTCAAATTCCACCTCTCTTGATAGCTATTAACAATCTTCTAGCATAATTCCAGTCAAAGTTTCAACTTTCTACCTGTTAAGTTGAAGAATTTGGAGGCATTCCTTCTTCACCTTCAATATTCCATCTACTTTGTGTCATGTACTTATACATGGCACAAAACATGCTTCACTGTGGTCAGTGATACTGGTGATACTGGTGTTCCAGCAGTGTCGACTTCATTGCATCTTGGGGTTTTCTGGGTTGCCAGTTACTTTTCGTTTTTCGTCTTTTTCAAGACCTTGGCAAAGTGGCAACACATCCAAATGACATGTACGTACATGCAGCTGTTTGAAGTGATCATCATGGAATTGGCATTGTTTAGAAATTGCTCCAACTTGTGCAAATCGGCAGTTCAGCATCTTCACCATCAGAGTGTGAGCGTTAGATAGAAAGAAATTACACAAAAAAGTGCTTCTATGAATGCAAGTGTGACTGAGTGGATGAGATATGTTGTATAAAGTGTTCAAGTGGAGCAGTAAAGCAGTATATGAGAACCAGTCCATATACCAAGTTCCAGTGATTTTCCCATTGTTTTGTGTATTGATTAATCCAGTGAGTACTAGCAAACAAATCTCTTTTTTTTTGTTGGCAAAGAGAAACTACCAGTTTTAGTCACTCATAATCACTATTTAATTGGACTTGGCCTCGTGAAAATACAAGTCACTTCAGCCATTTATTAAAAGATTCAAGTGAGTGTGTTTATTTGAGCCTATATGCATACTTTTAAAGAAAACCCCAAATAAATTCTAACTTATGCACCCAAGTCATTAAAGATGTATGTTGTAAAATTATACCACCAAGAAAAAGAACCGTTCAAAGAAATCATTAAAATCCCCAAATTACTGTGATGAGCGTATGTAAGCTTTAGACCAGCGGTCCCCAACCCCCGGGCCTCGGACCGGTACCGGGCCGCGAGAGTTGAGGCTCAGGTGTGAAATGTATAGTTTCCAGGGTTTTTATCGGTTTTCAGCGTTATTTTGTTATCGTTTTTAGCGTTAACTCTGTTTTCCTGGGTCTTTTCACGTGTGTTATGAATAAATCTTCTTTTTTTCAGTACCGGTACTACAATGTAGCTTGCCATCACCAGTGTGTGAATGTGTGTGTGAATGTGTGTGTGAATGGGTGGATGACTGGATATGTAAAGCGCTTTGGGGTCCTTAGGGACTAGTAAAGCGCTATATAAATACAGGCCATTTACCATTTTATTTTGTTGTATTTATCCGCGACACCTTAAAGGCCGGTCCGTGAAAATATTGTCGGGCATAAACCGGTCCGTGGCGCAAAAAAGGTTGGGGACTGCTGCTTTAGACCACAGCTGTACCTGAACAACCACAGCCTGGAGCATCAGCTAGCAATAAACCAGCTTAGAGATGGCTACTTGCAACCCTGTAAACATTAGATCCAGATTTCCACAACTCACATAAGCCGTTTTTTAGTTTTCTTTATTTAATGTCATCTTTTTTAACCTGAATATGCAGCAGTACTTCCTGTATAGACTTATCCTCATCTGGTTTTTTGGTGCTGTGAGCTACCTTAGCAGGCACAGTCAGTTAAATCACAGAAATCTATAGTAGACATATTATAGGACAGTGATTTCCAAACATGTACAGTGGAGCAAATCAGATCATTTAAATTAAACTCCTACAGGAAGGTCAGCTTAAAAGAAAAAAACGTATTATACTATATTATTAATATTGCATGCATTGCTGCATATGCTACTGCACAAACAGTAGCATATGCGGTCACCAGATGATGTATCATATTTAGGACGATATGCAAAACAAGATTTCTTTTTGTCCTGAATACCAGGACCTTATATGGCAGATGCATACACACACAAACAATCGAGATTTCAAACAGATGGGGATCTCCCACCATTTTCAAAGTATTGCAATAGCTGTGTTGCTCACTGTCACTCTGTTGTTACCATTTTATAGTGATGTGAGGCAACTCCCGCAGATGGAATATTCTGCATACTTGAGAAAAGACAGCAGTAAATGACACTGTCCTGTTTCAGATGACTACCATGTGTGCAACAATAAATTATAGTTTTTTTTCTTTTTCTCTGCTTCATAAACATTCTCACACATACTGTACGCACACACACACACGCACACACACACATAGACAATATATTTTTGTCTCGGGAGACATTCCTGTCCAGCTCTTTGTTGTGTCTTTAATGAGTTTTACAGGCTCTGTCTGTGCTTCAGTTGTGTTTTTGAAGCATTCTTTAGCTTATTGCCACTGTAATAGTTCAGTGTCTGCTCCAAATAGGCAACCTCACATCCACTTTTGTTCTCAGACCACTGATTAGAGGGAGAGTCTTCTTTCATTCTTGTCTTGACCTTTGAGCTGCAGGACATTTAACTCTGACACAGTATTATAGTTTACACTGTGAGCCTCAGTGAAACTTTTGTCATGCTATCAACAAGAGTCAGCATGACATAGCATGTTAAGAATCTAAGTAATAGTATAGTGACAGGATTAGTCTTTCTGTATTTACCTAGTGTTTTACTTTGTTTAGCAGCATCGTTGTTGTTGCGTTTGGGTTCCTTTTGATGTTGACTTAATGTCTGGAGTTTGATTTTGAATTTGATAAAGGAGGGGTTTTTTGGTTCAACTGTTATAACACTATTAATAATCTAAGTTACACTCATTTTAGGCTACCTTTGAGCTTTCCAGTCTTTACGTTAAGCTAAGCTAATAGGCTGCTTGTTGTAGCTTTTCAAATAGACTAAAAATGACTGATAATCATCACTCTTATTTAGTTTCTAACCCTTAGTTAAGGAGGAATACTCATTTACAAGTATTAATCTCAGGCTACATGAAAGGCTAACTAGCTGCTAGTTAGTTAGCAGCTACCTAGCTGCTAGTTAGCCTCGCATAAAGACTGGAAACAGATGTAGGTTTGCCTTTGAGATAGCTGTTTGCAGCATATTTGTAATATATAATCTAGTTTTACACACATGAACAGGTGTATTTTACGTATGAACCTACTGCAGCCTGAGGCTTACCAAACTCATACTCTGCCCATTCATGCTCTCAAACTTTGATGGTTTGTCTGCGTCTTGGCTGACAAACAAATAATCATTTGCTGCGTAGTTATACTTTAGTTTGGGGGTTTTGGTCTTTGAGAGGACAGCAAACCTGTTAGCGTTAGCACAGTCACATTTATACAGTGTAGCATGTAGATATTCTGACAAGTGTCTTATACAATTACACCGTTCACTTTCAAGAATTTGTCTCAGTGTAAGAACGTGTGTCTTTTAAAAC
Source organism: Diplotaxodon limnothrissa (assembly GCF_057381915.1). Taxonomy (NCBI): domain Eukaryota; kingdom Metazoa; phylum Chordata; class Actinopteri; order Cichliformes; family Cichlidae; genus Diplotaxodon; species Diplotaxodon limnothrissa. Next base: position 14,677,411 of record NC_140611.1, read on the forward strand.
ATGGAGAGAATAGGCGCATTACAGATGTAACAGCATGTCTTTGACTGACCGTGGGCTTGTGCTGCAGAGCTGTGGGAGTACCCGAGGGCCAGCAGAGCTGTCTCCACCAGCTGAGAGAAGAGTATATCCTTCCTGACCAGGACAAACTCTGCGTGCTCCTCTCGTCCCTCACATCCGTCTGTCTGGATCCCTCCATCTGACTGCTCCACCACACAGAAGACTGGAATCATCAGACCTGTTGTGGAGGACAATAAAAAGAAGAAGGAGAAAAGCAACAGGAAGATTTTTTAATGCCTGGCTTTAATTGTCTGCGATCACATGGCATTTCATCCCTCATAGATAGAAAACATGTGGATTATATTCACTGCGGGTTAAGCTTGTAATCAATTCATCCTTTTTCTTTCACACTGTTGAGTATTGCAACACCTGAAACTCTCAATATGCGGCAACCAGCTAGGAATGGAAAATGATATGCAATCTTACATAGACTCTAACAGTGTTGTTCCCTGCACGCTGCACGCTCACAGGCATTTCATCTAACGGACTATTAGATAAGTAGTCATAATAATGGTTCCCATAGCACGTATGCAAAACCAATATACAAAAGACTTAAGGGTGAAAGCAGCAGCTGCTTATCTTAGTTTATTAATAACATAAAAATAAAAATGTGACAACAGTGTCGCAACCAGAAAAAGTGGAAGAGCTGTGGCAAAAGATGATTAATATATGGTAAAAGAGAGGTGTAGGGTCACAGCTTCTTGAATTAACATGATAAGTCTTTCTCGAGTATGCAAATTTAAACCAGGTGAAAAACTCAAACCAGATTCTCTGGAAAATTCTACCCCACACACACACACACACACACACACACACACACACACACACACACACACACATCAAGTGAAGAAGTTCTTGTCCCTCATTAATACCACACACGCATACACAGACGCGCATGCATGCATTCATGAAAGCAAAATCCTTGACTTGGTTTTAATGCCATCAGCAGCAATGCTTTGAACCACATCGCTGCAATACATGTGCAAGTTTAAAGTTTTTATCACATCATATATACACATAGATAGATAGAGACAGTGACAGACTAACAGCATCTGCATGATTTTCATCTGTCACATTCTCTTCAGAACTGAGCTGGGGTTGTCTGTTGTCTAAAACCAACAATTCAACACTCACACCTACTTCACTGAGCAGCAGTTCATGCATGTGAAAGAGCTGAAGTTCAGTAGGCAAGATTTGGATTTTTCTCACTAAAGAAAAAGATCTGCTGAAGGAGAACTTGTTAGTTTTCTTCTGTAATACTGCCATGTTTCAATTTTAGTAGGTTAAAGGGGCTCTAAGGTGAGAAATGTTGTAATCTGAACTGGATTGCATTAAACCAAATGGATTTCATTTTTAAATAGCTTGGAGAAAAGGCTTAAAGACAGAAAAATATAAGCCTTACAGGTCTGAGTGACTTATGACAACATCTACAGCTTCTGACGATAACAGCTGATGTCTCTCTTACTCCACGGCTAATTGGTGGATGCCTTTTATTTTAAAATCCTGTAGTTCTCTTTTATTTTGTTTCCTCTCAAACTTTTTGTCTGACGCCCCTGTAACACTGTCATCCAGGTCTTGATTATTCATGTGCTTCTTCCTCTTTCTTCATTATCTGCTTAAGGTAAGAATCCAATCCCAAAATTTCTTCCTCTCGGCTCTTTAGTGGAATATCAATCCGTCCTCTCCAATATCCGCCTTTTTCCTAAAAGGCTTTTGGTTTTGGGCCACCTGTCAACCAGCAATTAATTAAAGCCCTCTGAAGAAATGACGGACTGTGGCATTAGGCAGCGTCCCAGCACTAATAATGCTCAGCATGGCGTGTGTTTTACTGCATGAATACCACACAATAACACACACAGACACACGGAGGCATGCTTGTCTCCTTTTCCCGGCACACACACACATCCATACAAACACTTTAGGGTGCATGCAGCATTAGCTCCCCTTGCACCCCGATCCATCCCACCCGTTGTTTTAATCAGTCAATTTCTATATTTCTATTTCCTCCTCATTAATCACTCTGCTCCCAGTCCTCCAGGCTCTCATGGAGTGAATTACACACTGGAGCACCATGCCAATTCAAGTAAGTGAATTTCCCCCAACAGGGAAATATAACTGTCAACACAGAGCAGCTCCCTCCGACCAGCACTCCTCTCTCCCTCTCTCTCTGCCTCTATCTCGCTCTTTCCTCCGTCTCCACCTCAATCTGTCTTCTCTCATATGCAGTGTCCTGTGATTTGCCCGCCGACTGTATGATCTGGTTTGGACGATGTGATGTAGCCTCAAACCTCTAATCCCTCTAATATGTATAGGGATGAGTGAACAGGGATATTAAAATAAGATATGTGTATGCAAGCAGTGGAAGGGGGTGTGTGTATCTTGGCAGCTTTTCTTTGTTGTGAGTGTCGCAGCCTGGAAGTTGGTGGACATATGGTGTTTGTGTGTGTGTGGCCCCCTCCTCATGGCAGCAGTGGTTTGGAGGAGACACGTTGAGTTTCCTGTCTTTGAAAACAACCCATCATTACTGCAGTCCAACCAACCATCCATCCGTTCAGCTCAGAAAAGCCCGCCCCCTGTCTCCTTCCTTTTTTACACTTTATCATCCATTCTTGCTTCAACACTTTCTTTCTTCTTCTCTTCTTACTGTGGTCAAACCTGAGCTTCTTGTTGATTTGTTAGCTGCTCTTCCAAAAATCTCACGCAGATTCATCGCTACAAACTCACAGTTTGTAGCCAAGCACTGCTCAAAGCCACAGATATTTATGCTGGATCCTAGAGTTTTGCAGAAATATGCAGCATGACTTTTGATGCAAATTTGCATAAAGTCTAGCAAATTTTCACTTTTGCATTCTACATTACTAATTGCTCATTATTTATTTATATAAATAAAATAGAATTACACTTGAATTATATTATACATGGCAGAAAATAAGTAAAAGCAAATAAGGTCCACTATGTAGACCCTAAAATTAAACAGTGTTTCCATCTTTCCCTTTAGTGGTACTCAAAAAGTAATTCTCACAATTCTCATAACATGTATCATTTAAACATTAATACGGAGACTCTAAAAAAAGAAAATAATTCTCTGACCTGAATTTTCCCAGAGCGAGTAAGAGGGTACACATCGTGACCTAAATAACTAACGGTGTGGGGCGTCCCAAAGATGCAAAGATCAGGCTGATTGTTCTGAATGTTTTGTCTAGACTAAGCTCTGTAGTCCATGAGGAGCTGCTCTTTCACTTACTTATCTCTATGCTCCAGAGCAGCTTTGCAATCTGACAATTTTACATTTTCATTCAAGTACACCACCAAATCTCATCCAGCCTGTTTTCAACTAAATACCTTCATTTGATATCAAAGTGCACACTTCAAATAATATCTTGGTCATTAGAATTTTCAGTTAACATAAAACGAGTAATGAATAAAAGGAGTAAATTGAAATTCATGATGTGCAAATGTTTTAAAATCTCAACCAGACAAAGTGTGTAAAAGTGAGTTTAAGAGATTAAAAAAACTGCAAACACCCGGCAACATGAAACCCCAAAACACAGACGGGGAACTGCATCCCCTCGTGCAGCTGCACATTAACAAGAACCAACTTTGACAATGAATGCAGGGATCAATAAGCCACGGTGACTTGTATAAATCTTGTTTATATGGAGCAATCTCCTTTATTTGGTAAGCCTGTGTTATACCGTTCCCCCCAGACGTATACATTAACTGGACAGAAGCAGCTTGAGCATCTCCCCTCAGCACCGCCACATTACTACATGGCACACTGTGCCAAACTCCACTCATGGGCGGGATGTGGTTCACTGTAAAGCCAAAAGCTGCTTTTGGGGTTTGATTAACGTAAGCGCTTTAAAACCTCTGACACCGTGATCACACAGCTTTCTCTGATATATATTTTTTTATAATCGAATGATCCACAAACTCAGGGATTTATGGATTTTAAATAATTGCAGTAATCAATAGCTTGATGATCATTTGTTTTCATTAAATAAAAGATGACAGCGTTTAACTTTGACAGTTTAATCCAAACTAATTAATGTATTTCTATGACTTCTATTTCTATATTTTGAAAAAGGAAAAGCCAATTTTGGGGGTAACGTGCTAATAATTTATGCATCAGTACAAGTTACTTTCTTTGTTGCCTGATTGCCAAGACTCTAGAAGTAGTGTTTGTTTTTTGAAAAATCTATCTTCTGATTGAAATTTGCTTTCTTTTATTCACGCCTCGTGATCAATATGAGCCTTACCTCCGAGGGGTCTCAGTGGGGCTCCGTTGTGGCGTATTCGTGGCCCAGTGGGACTCCCGTTGAGCTCCAACCGGCCTTTCTTCCCCGGTGGCGGGAGGCCGCTGAGATCTGGGCTGCCCCCCCTCTGCTCGGGACTGTCCTGGGTGATGGGACTCTCCCCTCCTCGCTCCATCCTCCTCCAGGCTCCCAGAGGATCTCCAGCCAGAGAGAATGAGTCTGCAAAAAAAAAGTTTTACAGTATGATTAGCAGAATTTCAAAAATAAGACATTGATATCTGTATTTTTCAGACGGGCAAAACGAGGAATTTGTTCTCCTGCAAGTTTGTGTATATACAAGTCAAAGCCTGATGTATCATGTTTCTTTGTGCCATAGAAATCCACTTTCCTGCTGCTGTAAACACACACTGCTACACTAAATCTATATTGATTTGTGGCTAACAATTTAGTGCTGTGTGAGTGTTAAATATTTGTCAACCATTTTCAAAGATTTATATCTTCAGTAATTAAAGGGCTTGGGACTGAGCGCTACGGGCAGGAAAACAAAGAAGTCAGGAAGCTCTAAGAGGCAGTTCACAGCACCTATTTATGTTGAATGTTATCTCAGGCTGTTGGGTGGCCTCCTGTGATGCACACAGCACCTCCTCTCCACCACCCGTTTGAACTCTTCATGGATTTTTATGCCACAACGTTATCTTTTGCTTACTATCTATCTCATAGATCCTTTTTTTATCCCGTTTGTTGTCATAGTTTCCCCGTGCTCCTCTTTCCCCTCACCCCTCACCTGATGGGGTGGCTGCCCCTCCCTGAACTTGGTTCTGCCGGAGGTCGGTTGCTCTTAAAGGAGAGTCCTCCCCGTGGCCTTTAGCTTACAGTATAAAGCTTTTATCAGCATAAATAAAACTCTAGCCAAGAGAACAGATGTCATTTTAAAGGTAAACTGTAAACTTTTTGTATTACACAATGAACTAATTAAATTTCCCATTCCATGTTGCAGTAAATAATGTAATAAATATATTCATAAATTATATTTAAAAGCAAACGAATAAACAAAGGAAAAGAGAGATGGGCAGATTGTATATCTGGGAGCTTCACACTACCCGTGCTATCACATGGTCAGTACCTCATAACATTGCTACCTTTAACATGTAGGCCTCCATGTGCTGATATACTGATGAGAGCGTGAGCCTCGTGGGCTTCCATCCCCTGATGAGCGCGTGTCAGCCAAAAGTCTAATATAGGATAATGCCATTAGCTCTGCTTCCAAGCCTGACAGGGGACACATGCCAAAGTATCAAAGAGCAGCCAGCTCACTCAGGCCAAATGGACTGCTTTTATTTACATAAGAGCCCTGGACAATATCAGCCGGCATGTGTGACCCTCAGTGAACACAGAGATTAGAAACTGTCAGTAGAAAAAGGCAAACGTGAGGCTTTTTTTTAATTTACTGCACTATTTTCCATACTGTAACTATGCTGTGGGCAGATTTGCAAGCCCAACAGAAACACAGGGTCTTTGGTTTTTGGACACTGGACAGAAATTCACCAGAACAAATGAGGGAGAATCCATGGTTATTGTTTGAATTTCTTAATATTTCTGCAGGCTTTACTGGCGCTGTTTTTATTGTGGTGGTGTCACTCACTCTTCTTCCTCCTCTTTCGTTCCGCCTCGTCTTTTCTCTACCTTCACTACCAAGCTTTCCTTCTTACACAACAACAGCTGAAAAGAAAACAAGCAACCACCACAAGAAGAAGAAAAAAAAGTAAACATACTGACAATCTGAGACGTTTTAAGAGCCTGGGCTAAATTTCAAAATGAATAATAAATTAAAAACATTAGCTTTGGAGTGATTAAAAAGTGTGGGTGGGAGGCACAGAGGCCAAAAATGTAAGCGGCAGAGTTCAATAAAAGTGGCTTAAAGGACAACAAAAAAAAGAAAGAGAAAGACAAGTTCAGAGAGTTACACAGAGTGGAAAGCAGTGGGTTTAAATACGAGTACAATGGTAGCTGTAATTCTCAGTGTGAGGCTTCCTGAGAAAAACAAGAGGCTTTGCAAATAAATCTAACCACTACCAGCGATGAAAAACAACTGAATATAACACAAGACTGAGATCAATTCAGTGGCTGCTGGCAGCTGCAGATGATAAGTGTTACTGTACTTATCAAAATCATTAATGATGCAATTTTTTCCATTCACCCGTTTGATCGGTTTGCACCTACACGTCCTGAGTGGAAGTGCCGTCTGAATGGCAGGGGTTTGGTTTGATTCAAGTCACGTGCATCCGACGGGATTTTCATACTGTTTACTCCACCTTGCAGACCTCCAACAGCACAAGTAATTTGTCACATTTAGCACATTTATCTCTCCTATTTGGTCACAAAGTGCAACAAATAATGAAGTCAACTGTTTTATCTATTTATTTAGTTGCTGCAGTATCTGTGTCACTGATCATAGGTTAGGTTATAGGCAAATATTTTATCCTGAGTGGAAATGTATTTTGAATGGTGGGGGTCAAGAGTTTAGGGTTTGGGATTCTGTGATTGTTGATATTCTGAGAGACAAGCAACATTTCAGAAAGTAGAAAATGTGAAAACGTTACCTTTTAATCCAACTCTCATACATTAATTATCACATTAAGCTTGGCTTTAGGTAGAAAAGTATGTAGAAATTCTAGCCATAGGAGTGCACACCCACACCTTATAAGGATCGTGGGTGCTGGTCCTAACCGTGACCCAGAGGCTATCACAATATGTCATTTCTATTTTTTGGCTTTTTTTTCTCATTCATTCATTTATGAGGTGTGATTGTGCGTCTGACTTATTGTTTTGGAGCTAGGGCTTGTTGGTGTTTTTGTCTTTGACGTCAGAGGGTTCGAAGGATGAAACTATTTCATTTCACTTGTTCTGCCTCTCATTTACAAATAATCCTCCAAAGAGTCTGATTTCATCACCAACAGGTCCCATCCTGCTTAAGCTCCCCACACTGCTACTAGTGATCTCTATCGAGACCTGCACATGCCGACATCTCACCATCTCACCTAAGACTTACATGCAAGAACACACAATCTATGACCAGTTTCTTAATCTCTAAATGCATTCTGCCTCAATTATACTTCATTTGATGCAGGAGATAATGTTACTGAGCCATGCATTTTTTTCTTTCTTGTTAACCTTACTCACTCACTTGGTGGCGTGCCTGAGATAAGACACTCCCGTTAGGACGACAGCAGAATGTCTTTTAGGAATATAGCATTACACTGAGTTGTATTTCTGAGAGAGTTCAACTTTTCCACAACTCTGTTAGCCAAAAAATAACTAAATATTAGTCTTACTAACAGAGTGTAATGACTACAAGTCATTTAAATGATACATTTAGGGTCTGAGTCAATGTTATTGAAGACCAGAAACAAACTTTTCTCTCAATTCTTTAATCCAACTTTTTTTTTTTTTTGCACCGAATACTCAGTTTTGCCTTCTACCAAAATACAGATTTAGGGTGGGGTTGGTGGAGTTGTCTTCCATCAACTCAGCGCTAAGTAGTTTTGAAAGGCTTGATATAGTGTTTCAGCAATTCAGCCCTTCAAGCCCTCCTTTGTCATCATTTCATAATGCACTGAGTGTTTTAAACAGATGACAGATACATGCCAGTTTAGCCCTCACACTTATGCTCTGGTCCCAGATCCAGATGTTTCTGTAATAAGTGCATCGTGTGGTTCGACATTGTCCTGCTGAGATAAGCAAGACCAGGAGTTTCAATCTTATGAGATCTAAGTCATCGTTGTCAACAGTTTGAGGGTTAAATGCAGAACTGTTACACAATGACAGTGACACTGTAAACACCTTTTAAAACAATATATATATATATATATATATGTTTGTATGCTCCTATATTATAGTAGCTGCTATGAGTTTGAATAATTCGGTTTATTCATTTCTTTTAGGATAAAAAAAAATCTAACTTGCAAATTTATGACAGCTGCAGCTCATATCAGCAGTAAAGCTTTGTGCAGGGTAATCTACTTTATAATATATGTAGAGCAAATGTGCAATTATATTTAGGTATTTAGATTTTAATTGAGGCATCGTGCAGAAAGACTGCAGATGATATGCTGGGTGTATCCTAGGTAAAGCTCCACTGTGTGAAAACACTCCATACTTGCTTAATTTAATAGTATTTCAATCTAAATGTACTCAAAGCACCAAACTGGAGCAGACAGCGATGTTCATCATTAACACACTGTTCCCTCAGTTTTTATTTCAGCTGTCTTCCTTGTAAAAACCCTAAAACTGTGTCAAGTGGTGAAAATAACTTGGGTGTCATGGTCCTGAGTCTGAGGACTCAGTGTTTTGTGTTCCTTATGCTTTTGTTCATTCAGAGTGTGTATTCTGTTGTGATTTTGCCATTTGTTAGGTTTCTGTTCTTTGCCTGCCTGCTTCCACTTCTCTGTGTTCCCTCTGTCTGTCCATGGTGTTATTGTGTCTGCTCATGAGTCTGCCTGTCAAGTTCAGTGTCCGGTCTGGTTCTCTGTGTCTGTTAGTTTCCTGTTTTATTCTGAAAGTTCATGTCTCATGTCAGTGTGTTCAGTTTTACCTCTCCCCTGTCTCGTTAGCCTTATTTCTCCCAGCTGTGTTGCCCTCCTGTCTCGCATCCCCTGATTACTGGTGTGTGTATTTAAGCCCTGTGTGTTCTCCTGCCTGTTGCCGGTTCGTCTGTGTAACTCCGCATCAGTCTGTGTTCCTCGGTGTCCTGCGCGGCTCTCTGCCTCTCACCCCTTTCTGGTACCCTCTCAGGTTTGTCATTTAGCTTTCCCAGGTTAGGTCTTTTGTTTTGTCTTCTCTCTTGCCTGTTTTGCCCTCTCACCATTGTGTAAATAAACATCACCAGCATTATTATCTACTGCCTGCGTTTTGGGTCCTTTCTCCCTCCATTCCCACACGGCTCGCCTCGGCAGCCGTGACAGTACGAACCGGCCACTATGGACCCAGCGGCAGTCAACCCGCCCAAGGAGCTCCGGGAGGACATTTTGTACTCAGTGGACAAATTAATTAACCTATGGCTGGAGCATGAGGGGAGAGAATTCCGCCAAAGCATAGCGGTTCGGCTTCAGCGTTTACTTTTTGGTCTCCCCTGGTTGCTCAGCTCACTTCACCCGCTCATACAGGATTTCGTTCTGAACGAGCTTCATCTTCTTCCCCCTGCTACCACCCACCCAGCAACACATGCTTCACTCCCCGACCCGACGGAGAGCGTCCTGCCCGGCCCGTCGGTCCAGCCTTCAAATGGGGATCAGCACTCACGCCGTCGACACCCCTCGCCACAGTCGGACCCCAGGATATCAGAGCAGCCGACTGTGGTGAGTAGGAAGGATAACAGTTCCAATTCGTACCTTGAGACTTTTTCTTCCGGGATTGTTCGGGGTGTGTCAGTGGGAGCTAATTCGCGAAGCCTACCTACCTTCGTGGTAACCGATCTCTCCCAGGTTGGCATTTTTAAGACTTCAGTGAAAGCAAAGGGCTGTTGTTCTTCTGAAACTGTTAAACCCGTGTCAGCCAACCCAGGGTCTGCTAAAACTGTGACATATAACCCAGAGACCATTAACACTAGCTCTGATAATACTAGGTCCGCTTATTCATTTGAACCGCGGCCTCAAGCTCAGTTAGCCGCACGGCCTCAAGCTCAGTTAGCCGCACGGCCTCAGGCTCAGTTAGCCGCACGGCCTCAGGCTCAGGTAGCCGCACGGCCTCAAGCTCAGTCTCCAACTCCACCACCGTTGTCATCACAACCCCTATGTCAGTCACCCTCAGTTCTGCCTCCTGTTCAGCAGCCACCAGCCCTGCATCCTGTATCAGTTGTTCCACCTGTAAAACAATATAAGTCTATTCTACCCGAAAGACACAGCTCCTCGCCCATCCACTCCAAGCAGAGAGACACATCTAACAATACTGTTTTCGTTCCTCAAAAGCTGGCCCGATTAGAGACATTTACTACCTCCAGGGTCTCCCCAGAGTCCGAGTTGCAACCCGCAGTTGACTCTGGACCCCTGGAGGCTAAGGAGTCAGCCGAGGACTGCACCCAACTGTTGCCTCCTGAGCCTAATCTATGTGTTGCTCAGCCCCAGTCAGCATCAATGCTGCCAGAGGCCCGTGTGCCTGCTGGTCCTGTTGCGTTCCTGCCAGAGGCCCGTGTGCCTGCTGGTCCTGTTCTGTCCCTGCCAGAGGCCCGTGTGCCTGCTGGTCCTGTTCTGTCCCTGCCAGAGGCCCGTGTGCCTGCTGGTCCTGTTCTGTCCCTGCCAGAGGCCCGTGTGCCTGCTGGTCCTGTAGTGTTCCTGCCAGAGGTCTCCGCACCTGCTGGTTCCGTTCTGTGTGTGCCAGGGGCTCCAGTGCCCACTGGTTCTGAGACTGTTTTTGCTGGGGGGCCCGAGGAGCCCGTCCAGCCTCCTTCCTCGTCAGCTGGGGGGCCCGAGGAGCCCGTCCAGCCTCCTTCCTCGTCAGCTGGGGGGCCCGAGGAGCCCGTCCAGCCTCCTTCCTCGTCAGCTGGGGGGCCCGAGGAGCCCGTCCAGCCACCAGCTGCTCCAGCTGCAGCCTCTGTGTTTCCACCCACGCCAGCTGCAGCCTCTGTGTCATCCTCCACGCCGTTGCCTGGTCCGGATTCAGCATCCTCAGCGTCGCCTGGTCCAGCGCATGCTTCGACTTCATCCGCCTCGCCTGGTCCAGCCTCCGCATCACCTGCAGTGGCCTCCTCTTCAGCATCCTCATCAGCTGCTTTGCCTGGTCCAGCTTCAGCATCCTCATCAGCTGCTTTGCCTGGTCCAGCTTCAGCATCCTCATCAGCTGCTTTGCCTGGTCCAGCCTCTGCATCCTCATCAGCTGCTTTGCCTGGTCCAGCCTCTGCATCATCGTCTGGTCCAGCCTCTGCATCATCGTCTGGTCCAGCCTCTGCATCATCGTCTGGTCCAGCCTCTGCATCATCGTCTGGTCCAGCCTCTGCATCATCGTCTGGTCCAGCCTCTGCATCATCGTCTGGTCCAGCCTCTGCATCATCGTCTGGTCCAGCCTCTGCATCATCGTCTGGTCCAGCCTCTGCAGCCTCGTCTGGTCCAGCCTCTGCATCATCGTCTGGTCCAGCCTCTGCAGCCTCGTCTGGTCCAGCCTCTGCAGCCTCGTCTGGTCCAGCCTCTGCAGCCTCGTCTGGTCCAGCCTCTGCAGCCTCGTCTGGTCCAGCCTCTGCATCATCGTCTGGTCCAGCCTCTGCATCATCGTCTGGTCCAGCCTCTGCATCATCGTCTGGTCCAGCCTCTGCATCATCGTCTGGTCCAGCCTCTGCAGCCTCGTCTGGTCCAGCCTCTGCAGCCTCGTCTGGTCCAGCCTCTGCAGCCTCGTCTGGTCCAGCCTCTGCAGCCTCGTCTGGTCCAGCCTCTGCAGCCTCGTCTGGTCCAGCCTCTGCAGCCTCGTCTGGTCCAGCCTCTGCAGCCTCGTCTGGTCCAGCCTCTGCAGCCTCGTCTGGTCCAGCCTCTGCAGCCTCGTCTGGTCCAGCCTCTGCAGCCTCGTCTGGTCCAGCCTCTGCAGCCTCGTCTGGTCCAGCCTCTGCAGCCTCGTCTGGTCCAGCCTCTGCAGCCTCGTCTGGTCCAGCCTCTGCTGCCTCATCGTCTGGTCCAGCCTCTGCTGCCTCATCGTCTGGTCCAGCCTCTGCTGCCTCATCGTCTGGTCCAGCCTCTGCTGCCTCATCGTCTGGTCCAGCCTCTGCTGCCTCATCGTCTGGTCCAGCCTCTGCTGCCTCATCGTCTGGTCCAGCCTCTGCTGCCTCATCGTCTGGTCCAGCCTCTGCTGCCTCATCGTCTGGTCCAGCCTCTGCTGCCTCATCGTCTGGTCCAGCCTCTGCTGCCTCATCGTCTGGTCCAGCCTCTGCTGCCTCATCGTCTGGTCCAGCCTCTGCTGCCTCATCGTCTGGTCCAGCCTCTGCTGCCTCATCGTCTGGTCCAGCCTCTGCTGCCTCATCGTCTGGTCCAGCCTCTGCTGCCTCATCGTCTGGTCCAGCCTCTGCTGCCTCATCGTCTGGTCCAGCCTCTGCTGCCTCATCGTCTGGTCCAGCCTCTGCTGCCTCATCGTCTGGTCCAGCCTCTGCTGCCTCATCGTCTGGTCCAGCCTCTGCTGCCTCATCGTCTGGTCCAGCCTCCGCAGCCTCGTCTGGTCCAGCCTCCGCAGCCTCGTCTGGTCCAGCCTCCGCAGCCTCGTCTGGTCCAGCCTCCGCAGCCTCGTCTGGTCCAGCCTCGTCTGGTCCAGCCTCCGCCGCCTCGTCTGGTCCAGCCTCCGCCGCCTCGTCTGGTCCAGCCTCCGCCGCCTCGTCTGGTCCAGCCTCCGCCGCCTCGTCTGGTCCAGCCTCCGCCGCCTCGTCTGGTCCAGCCTCCGCCGCCTCGTCTGGTCCAGCCTCCGCCGCCTCGTCTGGTCCAGCCTCCGCCGCCTCGTCTGGTCCAGCCTCCGCCGCCTCGTCTGGTCCAGCCTCCGCCGCCTCGTCTGGTCCAGCCTCCGCCGCCTCGTCTGGTCCAGCCTCCGCCGCCTCGTCTGGTCCAGCCTCCGCCGCCTCGTCTGGTCCAGCCTCCGCCGCCTCGTCTGGTCCAGCCTCCGCCGCCTCGTCTGGTCCAGCCTCCGCCGCCTCGTCTGGTCCAGCCTCCGCCTCGCCTGGGGCTGCAGGGGCCACGCAGCCCTCAGGTCCCCTACTACCACCTCCACATCGTCGGTCATCTGCCAGGCCGCTTGTTGGGCATCTCCGCCACTGTGAACGCCCTCCTGAACGCCGCCACTACCTTCCACGTGGCCGGCCTCCGGACTTGTTTCCACATCGCTGTTGCCGTCCGCACGGTCGGCCCCCAGAGCTGTTTCCACGCCGCTGTTGCCGTCTGCACGGTCGGCCCCCAGAACTGTTTCCACACCACTGCCTACTGCGTGGCCGGCCTCCGGACCTGCCCCACTGCTGCTGCCTTTCACGCGGTCGGCCCCCGGAACTGAACTGTTTTGGCCTCCGGGTCGGCCCCCTGACCTTGTCCGTCTGGGCCTTTTCGGACTGTGTCCCTCCGTCCTGGACCCCCACCGCCCGCCCTGGTCGGGTCGTTTTCTGTTTTTTTTTGGTTTCGTGGGGTTTTTTTTTTTGGCTTTGGTCTGTTTTTGTGTTTCTGTTGGGCTGTCTGGTGCCAGCCCTTGAGGGGGGGGTACTGTCATGGTCCTGAGTCTGAGGACTCAGTGTTTTGTGTTCCTTATGCTTTTGTTCATTCAGAGTGTGTATTCTGTTGTGATTTTGCCATTTGTTAGGTTTCTGTTCTTTGCCTGCCTGCTTCCACTTCTCTGTGTTCCCTCTGTCTGTCCATGGTGTTATTGTGTCTGCTCATGAGTCTGCCTGTCAAGTTCAGTGTCCGGTCTGGTTCTCTGTGTCTGTTAGTTTCCTGTTTTATTCTGAAAGTTCATGTCTCATGTCAGTGTGTTCAGTTTTACCTCTCCCCTGTCTCGTTAGCCTTATTTCTCCCAGCTGTGTTGCCCTCCTGTCTCGCATCCCCTGATTACTGGTGTGTGTATTTAAGCCCTGTGTGTTCTCCTGCCTGTTGCCGGTTCGTCTGTGTAACTCCGCATCAGTCTGTGTTCCTCGGTGTCCTGCGCGGCTCTCTGCCTCTCACCCCTTTCTGGTACCCTCTCAGGTTTGTCATTTAGCTTTCCCAGGTTAGGTCTTTTGTTTTGTCTTCTCTCTTGCCTGTTTTGCCCTCTCACCATTGTGTAAATAAACATCACCAGCATTATTATCTACTGCCTGCGTTTTGGGTCCTTTCTCCCTCCATTCCCACACGGCTCGCCTCGGCAGCCGTGACATTGGGTGTGTGTGTGTGTGTGTGTGTGTGTGTGTGTTTGTGTCACTGTATCACGTAAACATCCTGCAACAGACTGATAAATGCTAATCTATTTTATGCAATTATTACAGGCTGGTTTCACAATAGCCTTTTATTCTGAAGAATGTCTTTACAATGCATCACATGTAAATAGCTTAGACTGTCATTAAAATCATGGATTTAGCCTTCAGAAAGTCAGATCGTTATCATCCGCATCCTAAATTCATCTGCGGTGCATTGTGTGATAAGGTGTGTGATAGTTAAAGCAGTTAATAAAGAGGCGATAAGATGGGCTGTTACATCTTTCTGCTATGGAGACAAGGATCAAATGTAATATCTTTTTGATAAGGAGAGGGTCATGACACATTTACCAATTTACTGCTTCTCTGGCCAACTGTCAGAGCTCTTGGAAAACTGTAAAATGACTTGTTTTTATAACAGCTGATTTTATTTTAGCAGACGTAAGTATTTCTCCTTCTTTTTTTAATCTCACCCTTTAATGCGTGCTCTGAGAGTGTCAGAAAGAGTTCTGTTTGTCCCGCGTAATCTTTGATAGTGGGACAACCTCATGTTTTGATGATAAGCCACTATCAAATTCCACATTATTACTCTGTTCTAGACATAACAAATACATACTGGAGGCCAAGGACGAGATTGCAGAGCAAAAATGAGGACACACCCAGAGAAATAGAAGAGTAGGACACGACAACAAACACACCTATAAACAATGTGTCCAGCTCAAAGACGTAAACACACACAAACAGAGGCTAACGTGTAATTCAAAGCCAGCCTAAACTCTGCAAATCAAGACAGATGACAAACACTGACTGGTAGTCCCGTCCATGTGAAACACACACCGAAGGGTGGCTGGGGTAAGCCGGGAGCCTCTGGTCACCGTTTAATTCTACTTTTTAAAGATGATCGCTGCATCATGTGGGTTTTTATTTTTGTCTCACCTGGATTGTAAGGCTCGTTTAAAAGTGTGGACGCGTGCTCAAAATGTCAGAGCAACGAATGTTTAGAAGATGGACCAAAAGAAGGAACCTCCTGCCTCCCACCTTCACACACACACACACACACACACACACACACACACACACACACACACACACACACAGTTAATCCCATTGTGATAAGTGTTACAGGAAACAGGGCAGTAAACACCACAGCCCCAGCACTCACTCACTCACTCACACATACACACACACACGCACACGTTGAGATTTTAAACAAAGGCAAAAAGTTGTCAAAAAGTTACAGAGTGAGCCAAGCAGCGGGATAAGCTGCTCAGTCCTCCGTACGCGTATGAAAGCATTAGCAGGAAATCCTCCTGACCTCTAAGACTGCCGTCGTAGAGACGCTTATAGAAGAGAAGCCAAACTTACACAGACTTGCGAGTCTCTCCTGTAACTGCCTGTCCGATATCTCTCTTTACCGTTATGATATGTGTCTGCTAATGAAGGTTTCTGCCTTCAACATGCAAAACCAGCCAGAGAGAGAGAGAGAGCAAGAGGGAGGAAGAGAAAAAGTGACCTATGAGGGCATTATTAGCAATGATAACAGGGGAGAAAGAGAGAGGCGTCACCTATAGGGAAATATCCACAGATACGGCTGTTCTTCCCGTTTGACATCCAGTTTTATAGCAGGGCTATCAAGCTATTGGTTAATGCTTGGCTCTGCAGCACAGATAAAAGAAGGCAAGCAGGCAGGAGGAGGAGGAGGAGGAAGAGGAGGGGGCAAAATTAAAAGCCCTGTCGTCAAAGATGTTCAGAATGTACACACACGTATATGCAGGGAGGCATGAACACGGCATGTGACGCAAAGACTGCCTGAACATTACCCACAGAGAGAAGCGAGCCACTCCCCCCAAAAAGCCAGTTTGGTTCGGTTCAAGTGGATTGATGTGGATCTGATCCTGTGGATCCACCGACTCGGATTTTAAACGTCTGAACTGTTTGACTTCATGGTGTTACTTTTGTCCTGTCTCCCTCGCCCTCAGCCTGTCTCGGCAGATGGCCGCCCCTCCCTGAGTCTGGTTTTCTTTCTAATGTTGTAGGGTCTTTACCTTACAATAGAAAGTGCCTTGAAGTGACATATTGTAGTCAAAGTTGTGTTTCCTTAAAGAACTTCTGAGATTCTGATTTGGGTAAAGTAACATTGTTCCAACACAGAGGTACACCGGCCGAGGTTGCTGCCAATGTGACAACTAATCTATGACGACCTTACCCTAACCCTAATCCGAGGCCCTCAGAGTGTCTTTTATGTTTTAAATTGTTAGAGAAAAAGTTTTCCCTTTCCCCAAAATATAGGGTTACTTATCTTTCTGATACTCTCGAGTCCGTAGTCACACTTTGAGGCAACTGTTGTTGTGGATTGTTGCTATAAAAAATAAAACTGAGCTGAATTAGTTCACGCCTTTAAAAAAAAATGAAATAAATCAATGACTAGAATTGTTGCCAATTTATTCAAAGTATTTATTTATTTATCGTTGATCAATGAACAGATCATTTTAGCTCAAGTTATCAGCTTACATTCTGAATGTCTGTGGAATTAATGAAACTACAGGGATGCAGTGAATCTGGGATCGTAACCCGGCACTGACACTAAATAGAACACATCTTTCACGTCATTTCTTCCCCCTCTTTGTTTGAAGGAAATTGAAAAATCTTTCATTTAAAAAGTAACCAAACTGTATTAAAGTCTTCTGGCTCTTTGTTACACAGTTTTAAAAATAATTTAGTGAGCTCAAAATTTATGCAACACAGCAGATAAATATCAGCCAGTGATGGTGGGAAATGTCGATGTCAATATCAATCAGTTAGACCAGTATCCCAGCTGAAACTACCAACAGACAGTGCTGCAGAAATGTATTCAGATCCATGTGGCCAGATATTTATTTATTAATCAATCTGGTTCCTGGATGTCTGCAGAAATAATTAAATTAGAGCTAGACCTATTGTGAAGCATGGATTATAAATACCCATAGAGACTTTTTATTTACCTATTACTTATTTTTTGTGGTTTGTTATTTTCTACTTTGCTCCCTGGAGACAAAAGAAAATGTTCATGTTGAAAAAGTAACAGAATTTTTTTGTAGATTTTCAGCTCTTTATTAAAGAGTTTTGGATTATTTGGCCGAAATAAAAGTTGATGTAACACAACAGCTAAATATCGACTACAGATATCAGTAAATATTATCTTATTTATCAGTAAACATGGCTAGTGTTTTCTTCACTGATGTATCAGTGCATCCCTAAATGACGGCACCGGCATTAGGAAGTCAATCTGTTAATTTTGCATCACTTTTACTGACACTAATAATTAATACGTGAGACAATGCAAAGGAATAAAAAATACACTGAGGGGGAAGTTAAAAAAGTGTCACTTTCTAAATGTGTTTTTGAAAGTCTGAAAGCAACATGAGGAACTACATGAACATTTTTATGTGGCGGATTATGAGGAATGATTGCTGTTCGGGAAGGTTACATTAGTGCGGAATTTGCTGTTTATGGCCATCAGATGTGTTACTGTGATGTGGAGAGCATTGGTGTGAGGGGGGAGGCGGGCGGGACGGACCTTTAAGAGAAACACAACTATTTTGAAGCTCTGAGGTGGTTCCACGCACTCAGACACACGCAAACTCACATCCGCGCAGACGGAGTGAAGAAAGCAAGCAGAGTGAGGGGGCGAGACGATGGCCCTTCTGGCAAACATTTTTGGCTCTCTCGTAAACATCTCATTCGATAACGCGAGGATGAAGAGCGAGCATTTACTGCCTCGCCCTTCCATTTGGGAGGATGCGCACGCTCTTCCGCGTAAAGACAGACGCGGAGCCACACAAACCACAGCCAGCGTGCTACACAGACTCTGCTTTAACACATCCAGGGACCACACACTGACTCAGAGCACAGCCACTCACAGCGGGGACGAATGCGGTGCACGAGACGCAAACACATGCGCGTGCTCATCCAAAACGACGATGCTGGACACAACCAGGTTCTTGTAACAGTGAGGAGGTGTAGATTCAAACTGCACTACATCATAAAAAAAGTTACTGTTACTTTGCCCGCAGAGGAGAGAAGTAGCTGGAGGGAAATGGTAAAATTTTACTGTGACATCCACACACACACTGATGCCAAACCATTCACCACAGCTCACGCAGGCCTCACCAGAATGAGAATAACTGTAGGTATTACTTTAGGGGGTGGGGGGTTCCTCAGGCTTTAAGAGCTTCATTTATGATCACCAGGTCAGTGAGACCATTATGAAACAGGCTGAATGGGAGATATAACAGTGTATATGTGAGCGCACAGAGCAGCAGTGACGCCCATAGCATCATCATCAGCGCCCACACACATTTTCTAATCTAATCTACGGTTCAATAGCACACCTATAATATATGTGAACAGATAGTCGGGTTCATGGAGAAAGAGAGTCCCTGAAATATTTCCAGTGGACCATTTAAGGGTAGATGAAACCTCAGTTTCTTATAGCTGGATAACTCCTGAAAGCCCAAAGTATATCCAGATATTAAAGTTAAGAGAAATAAAGACTTCTCAATAAATGAAAGAATGGCTATTTTTAGGTGTTCGGGCCAAGCTTTAAAAAGCATCACCATCAGGTTTTTATTTTTATTTTTTAAATATACAAAAACAGAGTTAGAGTTCCACACTATCTCCTCCTCTCTCTTCAACTTTTTGAACCTGTGAGTAAACTCTGAGCAGACAGGCAGCCCCAGAAAGCGGCCATCACTGCAGCCGAAACGAATTCATTTTTCCTCGCGGTTGGCTAAAATATATAAATAAATATATAAAATCCTGCATTCCCCCCCCCTTTCCCCCTTTCACATACACATATTTTAAAGGAGCTCTGCTGTCTTGAGAGAATGAGAAAAGGTGGACACTGAGGTGCAGCTTGCGCGCACCTTGCTGTCGGCAGTTTTCGTTATTTCATAATTAGAAACTGCAACTCATAAAATGTAAATATTCTAAATATTAATATTAATATTAGTTAGCTTGACCAACCAAAACAACAAAATAAGAAAACGTAGATCACACACACACACACACACACACACACATATATGTGTGTGTGTGTGTGTGTGTGTGTGTGTGTGTGTGTGTGTGTGTGTGTGTGTGTGTGTGTGTGTGTGTGTGTATACATATATATATTAAAAAAGAAAACCTGACGTGTGTGCGAAGGGAAGCTGGCACTTCACGCGAGTCAAACTCCATGAGAAAAACACTCTAAACACGAGCGCTGCTTTGGATTCTTGGTGGTTTGGAGACGAAGAAGGAACTGAGTCAGCCTGCAGTTTCTTAAAGGTCAGAGAGGACGGACAGACTCCAGCATGAGGAACCTCGGCTTTTACGCACAGAGCCGAAATAAAAGGAATCACTTTAAAATCAAGCGAGGGGAAAGGGGGACAGAGCACTGCCTTTCTTTTAGATATGAACTTTGCTTTATTAACAACACATACACAACACTGTTAACTGTGACGTGGAAACAGAAGAAGTGTGGCTTTGTCTTGGGGGGGGGAAGCTTTTTAAAAAGCGTTTGTGTTTAGCAGGACAAACTATTGCTCCTGACATGACGGTCTGCAGAGGGACTGTTTCTCATTTGGAGCCAAACGCATTTGGCTCTGGTTTCTTCTGATTACGCGCAGCAGACATGGAGGCCTTTTACTCCCAAACCTCTTCCTATATCTGAATACTTGAATCTGAATCCCCCCCAATATTTTACAGACCTCTAAAGCAGCAGGTAACTTTTAGATTCTGAGTGTGCGATGTGTCGCAGAGGTTAGAAGGCCCCTGTAGCAGCAGGAAACACTTGGACGCTGTCGTACACCTCTCTGCTCCCCTCGCTATGTTTTATTCATCACTCGTCCCGTTTTCTGGTGAATATGTGTCTCTCTGCAAACGAAACAGTGTAAAACTAACGAGGGGTGGTGGTAAGGGGTTATTTAAGCTCAGCACGTGTTAATTTGTAACACCTCTCAAAGTAATTCGTCATGAATTATATTTTTTAGAGGTTAAAAAGTTACAAAGTGAAGAAATCCTGTGACGCATTCTATTTTCCTTCTCTCTAGTTTACTGAAAATATAACTTCATTTTTTGTCTGTGTATTTTAAACCTGAGCACACTTAAACAAACACACACACACACACACACACACACACACACACACACACACACACACACACACACACACACACACAGGGGTGAGTTATCCTGATCCTTTACTTTAAAAATAAAATTAAACATTGCGTTATTTTCACGCTGTTTGTGTTTTTATCAAAGCGCCAATTAATTAATTAATAAAGGGAAGATGTGAACTAAAGGCAAACATTTTTTTTTTTTTAATATCTAAATATGTTTGAAGAATAGCTCGTTCAAAAATGAAAATATAAAATAATAGTACGTAATTTTATAGACATATATAATATTTCTCTATGGATAATATTTCAAACACTTCTTATGAAAGTGACCTCCCGTCAAACACGAAGACTAATTAGGAGAAATAACCCGTATGTAATTAGAAAGCAGAGCGTTTTTCTACATTAAGGAAATTATAGGAAGCCGTGAGCTGTAATTTTCGACACTTTTTGAGGCAGAAATATGATTTTCACTCTCTAATTTTATTTACTTATTATACTTACTTCTACTTAATTATTACTATAAATACTGTTAAAGATAACGTAATGCCAATAGCCTTGAGTATGCAATAATTAGTACATTATTAGTCCTTAAATGGAATGATTACAAGTACAACTTTTACTAATTATCATAGCTATTTTTATTATGTTATTATGAATCACTCACTTTTCGCAAGGAAGCATAAAATCAAAGTCCCTGGAGTTTCCTGTCGGCTGGTTGGATTGTGTAGCATTTGTTTGGACTTTGCAGAGAAATCTCTACATGATCTTACAGTCTTCAGTACAGACTTGCTGCTGACAGTCCGTGTGTGTGTGTGTGTGTGTGTGTGTGTGTGTGTGTGTGTGTGTGTGTGTGTGTGTGTGTGTGTGTGTGTGTGTGTGTGTGTGTGTGTGTGTACTCACTGTTTACGACGTGTCTGTAGCGCTGCTGCCCGCTGAGGAGGCTTTGTCCATTGATCAGGAGTATTGAATCCAGGGCTGGGCTTTGATTCGACTCCTGGGTCACGCGGGTCCTGTGCTGCTGGGTCTGGAGTCGAGACCGCGCAGGAGATCCACAGAGAAGAAAAGTTGATTTATTGGTAGTGAAGGCTGAAGGGTTTGAGTGTGTGTGTGTGTGTGTGTGTGTGTGTGTGTGTGTGTGTGTGTGTGGATAGCGCCCAAAGCAGCGGAGCGAGCGGAGATGAGAAGGAAAGAAAAGGGAGAGTTTGTGGACAGCAGCGCACACACGTAAATGTGTTCGGCTCTTTTTGTAAATCTTCGTCCCCTCTTTAAAGCGTCTGCCCGCCTTTTAGCTCAAAAGGAGTCTCTGTGGCACAAGTGTGCTCTCCTCTAAACTCATGGCATCATCCTCGGAAGAGAGAGAGAGAAAATGTTCACAAACAGCGCGACGCACCGCGAAAAAAACGCTATACAGTCCGGGCAAAGAAAAGCAATCTGACCGAAAAGCAAGAAAAGAAAACAACCAGCGAAGTTCGAGTTGCGGTGTCACAGCGGGGTTTAACAACGCAGAGGACCGGTTTCTAATCAGTGTATGTCACTTTCAATCTTTCCTGTGCCAACGGGCGCGCTGACTTGTAAGAGGGAGGAGAGAAGGGAGGAGAGACAAAAGCGGAGGGAAGCGAGGGAGGGTGGAGAGGGGGCGTCAAAAGCGGCTAATCTAACCCATGAACGCGTTTTGTGGGCCGGATCTCTCTCACAGGACATACAGCTCTTCTTCTTCTTCTTCCTCCTTCATATTTGAAGTATTTGGAGATTCAGATGAAGGGAAGGGGGTGGGGTTGTTCGGACTTTATGATCTCTCCTTGCAAAGAGGAGCAGCTGAGTTTTCCTGACTCATATCTCCCTCAGATCTCTGTGCCATAACAAGCGCACACCTATCAGAGCGACCTTGACGCGTGCGCTCTGCTGTCACCTTTTCTTCGATTAGAATGATTGTGCCTCACGCAGCAGTAACTTATCGCGCTGCTATCAGCGCCGCAGCTTTCCTCTAATACCCTCAGGCATGTCAGTATCATCCGAGCTGAAGTCCATGTGCTGATACATGTTAATAAGTAGCCTAATAATAAGTCAAGGATGAGCTCTCTCCCTCTCTCTCTGTTCTTATTAGATGGCTCAATAGAACAGCAGTGGGCAGTGCTGTGGGATCCCTGTTAATGATAAACCTGCGACTTGACAGACAGATGCCACTGCGCCCTGTCTAATAGATAAGGGAGCCAGCTAGGGTCAAATGGCCTAAAGGCTTTTTTTTTAACCTATGTTTTGAAAATGTCGTTGTCACGAAGTCACGCAAGACAGAAAAAATGTGGAACAAATGTAGGTGAGAATGAGATTTGTTTTTTGTTTGTTTTAGCTGTGCTGAAGTTCTGCGTGAAAACCTTCAAGATTGTATTTCTGATGTTTATATTAATGCTGTTTTTGAACTATTTTAAAGGCACTACTGTTTCTGCTCTCCGCGTCCTATCCGGCCTGCGTGCGCGCACATTTGCATGCAGCCTCACTGTAAACTGCAAACATGTCGAGGCTCTCGCGCACATTGTTGCAAGCCCATTCGAACTGAGAGAAATGAAGCCATCGGTTTACAACATCTGCAACAGGAACGCACTGCTGGCTGCAGCTTTTTCATGGAGCAAGTAACCGTGCGGCACCGGTGAGGAGAAGAAGTGGGTGAGGAGAAGGGGAGGCGGGGTCACGCATTTACTGCTCTCTCTCACTCTCGGCCTATGGGTTCAGTACTGGGGGAGGCAGCGGGGTCCAACAACAACACGAAAAAAACAGACATAAAGTGTGCGCAAGCAGTACGCCTGCCTGCTGGGGAAAGGAGACGGCACGGGCCTGCATACTGGAGATCTGTTAGTAACAGGTAAAAAGTGGCGCGTGACCACAGATTTATAGCGAAGATCAATCGTGGAAAAGACACTAAACCCCGCAGGGCTTCATTAAGAGAGAGACGCCGGTTGGTTCTTCCCCACTCTCCATCAAGAGGGCGATTATCTTTAACACTCTCCCAAAAACCATAAAACAACAACAGACACATCCTTTCACTCACCTTTCCTCCGAGACCTCGACGGGAACGTGAAGACACCTGGCAGCACCGCCAGCTCCCGCCGACGCGCAGCGAGAATTAAGCGGGACCAGAGAAGCGAAGCGAGAATTAAGTGGCAGAGAGCCAGTCCGCTTCTCGGCGCTCATTCGTCAATAATATTAAATATGATAATGACGGTGATGTCTGCGCTCGCGATGGGGGGGGGGGAGTAGCCGGCAACAGCGTGGGACTGCAAGAAATGCAGGCCTCTTAGAGGCGATATGACAAAACGTGTGTGCATAAAAGCGAGAGTGATAAGAGCTTATTGAACATTTCATGAAATGTCAGACGGTTGTTGAAAACGAGCACATTTGTTGGTTTATACTGGGTGTGCTGGATTCTCGCAGAGCTCGTTAGACGTTCAAAACAGGAGCGTTAAAGTCCGTTTAAAGCTTTGTTTCTTACCAGACATGCAGGCTGCTGGATGCAGAGTGAGCGCGGTTTTGGATAATAACGCGCTCCAAACTTTCCCCTCAATACCAAAAAAAACGCATGCGCCCTGAGCTATTATCTTTATTTATGTCAGAATGTTATTTTGAAATTAATTAAAGTCTTGGATACACGACGAACTTCGTCTGAATTTCTCTTCGTTTTTCGATTTTTATTCCCCTTTGTCAGCTATTTTTTGTTTTTGTTTTTTTTAATCGCTGATGTGAGCAGTGTCGTGTTCGCAGTTTTTTAAAAATCCATCCTTTGAACCAGGCTGTTCAAAGGAAAGTTGCATAAAACAAAATATAATGTGTAATCACTGCAGATGTGGAACAAGGATCACCAGAATAGAGTCAGAGTTCTCCGCGTATCTAAATATTCAAAGTACTTCGTTTGGCTCAAGAAAAAAACAAAACAGATATAATGGGTCCTTATTGTGTAGTTAAATTCCGAGTTTTTTTCCGCAGTTAAACGGGGCCCGAGCGTGTTGTGTTTACCCAAAGAACTGTCCCGTTAATAAGCCGCATCATGTGGCTTTCACCTCCTCATGCGAAGACACCGGGCTGGAGCAGGCGCTCTGAATTATTAAAGGCCGTGGGGACAGAGACTCTCCGCTGCATCACTCACTCAGATTCTTCCCTCTATCTGTTTTCCACTTCTCGGGGAACTGGGAATCTAGGAACGAAGCCAAACAAGCGCAAAAAATAAAATAAAAAAATATGTGGAATAGTATGAAAAATTGATCCCTGAAATATTCCTGATGGAAACGAATTCAAGGGACTGGAGTGAATAATTGATTCCGCAGATCGAAAAGCTCAAGAAGAACGCGAGTGATTAGAGACTAATGTGCTGCAGGTATCATTACTGAGCGAGAGCGCATCTGTCGGGCAGGTAAAGGCCCCGAGGATCCCCACACCCACCCCAAAATAAATAAATAAATAAATATATGCATTTTCCTTGTTTCACATCTAGGGAGCAGAGCAATTTATAGAAAGTGATCTTGTGATTTTAAACAGAGCAGACCTCCGGCACAAAACTCATTTCAAATTCAAGAAGTCAGCGGAATCATTTGGAGAAGAATGCGTCTGGCTTGGATCAGGCGAAAATGACGCATTAATAAATAAGCGCGGTTTGTTTCAGCCTCGAGTTTACACAGTGGAAGCTTATAGGCGCAGGAGCATGTCCGCTGTGGGGACAGTGGGGTTAGCAAGGGCCTTGCACCAGAGCGTCATTAATCTCACAGTGTCCGGTGCCACCTGATGAGCGCGCACAAAGAGCCGCTGATGGAATGTATCGGCGGACATTTACTCACATTACTGCGGCTTTATACTCCCACTCATCTATATTTGGATTCTAATGTTTTACTGTGTACTTAATATCATTTATTATTTTTATAGCTTTATTCACAGATTATGTTTACACATTTCAAAGAGTAAATATGCTAATATGTGTAATACATGTAGAGATGAAGCTGCCAACAACTATATAAAAACTTCTATACATTGATGAATCAATATTCATGATGAAATAATACACATATGATTTAATGAGTACTTCTACTTTAGGTACTTGCAGTATATTTATATATTTGAAGCCTGTAGCGTTCCATTATTATGGAGCTTAAGCAGGATGATGGTTTTGCTTGAGAAAATTGTTCAATCAAAATTGAACAATCACTTTGTAAAACAAATACTCAATATAAAGCCCACTGCCTTCCAGTTCTTGGCATTGTATTTATTCCTTATCAAATGTTTTGTTATTGGCCCCCACCCGTGTCACCCCATTTCAAAATATTCTGGAAACGCCCCTGCGCAACCAAATACAAAGCCGTTTCTTGCCCTTAAGCTCAGTGACAGCATCTAAGTGCTCCTCTGAGCTGTTTTGCTTAGACGTAGTCATATTTCTGTGTTTGATCACGAGTGCATGTTTCACATCGCTCTTCGTGCACCACTCAGGCTGTGCCGTGCATTTGCCATCTGGTTCCGTATGGCTTTCCAGCCGCCTGTTGTCACCTTGTTAAGTGCGGGCCAGAGGGGAGCGGAGGCGTCATTTGTGCGAACAGCGCAGCTGTGTGGCGAAGAAGAAAAGAGACGCAGCAGAGGCTCGAGTCCTGATGGGAAGCCGTCAGCGGTTATGTGTCGCGGTTGAGTCGTGAGATGGATTTCAGCTAGTTTAGAAACGCTTAAAAAAATTGTTAGAACTAAGCGCCAAACACTGACTGGATACTGACTTTTTTTTCTTTCTGAAAAACAAATACGAGTAAATCTGAAATAGTTTTAAATTCTTTTTTTTTCTTTTGAAATAAAGATTTGCTTTAATTGTTTAAAAAAAACCGTTTGCAAGACAAACACTAATATTTAAATGTAACTGTCTGATCCTTAATAGAAAGTACTGCCATAATGACAAATTAGGATCAATACACACAAAAGCAACACGGAGTACGAACTGACTGACAGCATGACGCTGATCACCTATCAGGCTGTCGTACATTCTTTTCTTAAAAACATAAAACGAATAAATAAAATATAAGTTTTTAGAAAATATATACAAAACATAAGGGAAACTCTTGACTGGAGCTTCTTCTGGACTTCCTGATGAGACCACGTGTTTCTTAACTCCACAGAAAAGATCATTTATTGACGTGAATGGTGAAAGAAGGGTGGAAATAATTCTCTCAGATATAAACTGACCCCAAAATTAAAAAGAGAAGGAAAATTGTGAATTTAAGAGGCAGAAATGATGTCGGAAATATTAAAGTTAAAATTCCAAAATGCCAGAATTGCTCATTTTATGACAACAAAATCGAACCGGCATAGTATTTAATAATAATAATAATAATAATAATAATAACAATAATAATAATAATAATAATAATAATAATAATAATAATAATAATAATAATAATAACTGGAACAGTAGTATAAGTAATAATATTGACGATACTAATAATAATAACAATAAGAATAATAATTATTATTCTTATTGTTGTTGTTGTTGTTGTTAATAACAATAATAAAATGTAAAAGTCCAAACTAATATTGCGTCATTAATATCATTTAAAAATATTTATAAACTCGCTTGTTTTGCTGAATGTTATTTGGATTTATTATTATTAGTGGGAATAGTTGTAGTATTAGTATTATTACTACATTGCGGCGTTCTGTTAGGGCCGACTCAAACGTGTTGTAACTTGCGTTTTCCAGTTTTTCCGCTAAATTAAGCGGCCATGTTTCGAATCAGCGCTAATTGAAAACGAAAGTAAGTCAGCCCTAACGAACAGCAGGCCTGTGACCCGAAGCAGACCATTAAACAAAAAGCTCCGAGCGAACATAAATACGTTTTTCACAAACACCCATTTCACATTTGTTTGTTTGCGCTTTGCTTGATTGGAGCGAATGAGGGGAAATGAAAGGTACGGGCCTGAAGCTTAAAGCAGGCCACCTCCTCACTGCTCCAACAGTATCCCGTTAAGACACTTAATGAACGGAGTATTTAAGTTTGGGTTGTTTTTGTTTTACTTTTTTTTACTCTGTCTAATACGTCAGCTCCAAAAATGCTGTGAGATTTAAAGCGTAAAGTATGAGCCAATGAGGCCCAAATGGCTTGTTTTTAAGGATGTATCTCCTTTCCGTCGAGGATTAATTTGTCTTTTACGGCACTTTCAACCCTTTTTTCCAAATTGCTTCCATGCAGAGGTCACGACTCACGAGTCCATTATTGCACCTTCACACCATTTCTCACTGGATCACTGCTTTTACTCTGAAAGCATTAGCACCACAAACACCAGTTTGGAGGGGGGGGGGGGGGGGGATTATATTAAAATAAAAATACATATATTAAAAAATGCCGACTCTTTAATATTAATAACCAATTAGATAGATAGAACAGCTAGTGTCATATTATATATGTAATATGATTATTTTATACTATATACTGTCATATTATGAACATTATAAAAATGAGAAAAGCTCTAATAACTTCTAAGAATCCTGGGCTGATTAGATCTTATGATGATGGAAAAGTGTTGCAGAAGGATCAGAGGAACAAAA
Source organism: Diplotaxodon limnothrissa (assembly GCF_057381915.1). Lineage (NCBI taxonomy): Eukaryota > Metazoa > Chordata > Actinopteri > Cichliformes > Cichlidae > Diplotaxodon > Diplotaxodon limnothrissa. Next base: position 14,705,307 of record NC_140611.1, read on the forward strand.
TCTTCCTAATAGCAGCTGATTAAGCATAATCACTGCTGTCAATGCTGCTATTTCTACTGAAAGTGGCTAAAATGCTTTTGCACTGACCAGCTTTAGAAAATGACATCCAAACATAGAAACCCTTTGCAGATTTTACCTTTTCCAGTATTATTAAGGAATTCAACAGCAGATTCAACTTTTTATTTTCCTTTGAGGCACACATATCCAAGGAAAATCAAGTCAGAATCATTTAACAGACTTGGCAGTAACAGGTTGACCTTTAGATTCCAAAACAAAGTGCAGGAGGTTCGTCGTGGGAGCAAATTGCATCTATCAGCTACACCAGCTATAATGCCCTCATGCCTATCTCGGGGTCTCAGCGTCTGGGCTCCTTGAGCTCCGATATGCAACACAGAGGACTGTTTTCCTTTCGGTAAAAGCCGTGGCCCTCGCTGGCAGCCCCCGCCACCTCTTTTCCTCCCAATAAGTTCTTACCTGAAATCAAATCCGGCTGCTTAACGAGGGGAGAGCGAGTTGGAGGGAGAAAGGCAATTGTGAGCGTCAGCACTCTGCACTATGTCATTGGGCACAAGTATTTGACAGCTGGAATGATCTATAAATACTTCATTAAAGTGTGTACGAGCTCCCTTCTCTTGTGCCTCATGGTCCACTTCTGGTAAGATTTACAAATGATAACATAAACAAAAAAAAGAAAAAGAAATTCAATTCTCATTTGAAAAGAATTGGAGGAGGAGGAGGAGAGGGGGGTTTGATTGGCGCCCATGAGCAACAAAACAGCGGAGGTCTCTGTAATGAGGTTTGGAAAGTGTGTTCAGTGTTTGAGGGGCCAGGGTTTACTTGACCTGCCAGAGGGATTCTCTTCCAAAATGGACAGAGAGCCAGACGCAGAGCTCAGCTGTCCAGGCGTTCACCACCAGCTACACTAAATCTGTTAGGAAATATGGGAAAGAGTACCCGAGCTTCTCTAAGGGCCGCAGACAAATGAGGTGGACTCATCAAAAAAGGTGAGCCTAATTCCTCCTGCAGCTTGGCCCTTAATATTTAGCCTCGGTGAAATAAAAAATTAAGCCCTCTCGCTGCCTTTTTGTTTTCCCCCCACCATGAAATGTATCCCTTGTAGCCCCTAGATTGAGACACCCAACATACAGGACAGCCACGCCAGTAAAACAAAATGCTCTCTGCCTCTAAGATCATTTGTCCTTGCACTCACACTGACTCGTAAAACCACTTTAACTTCAGCTGCGTTTCTGCGTCGCTCTAAGGCTGACACAATCACGCTGGCAAACACTCCCCACGTCAAGCTGTCTGTACTAATAAACAAGGCGGTCGGCCTCGTATTCCTGCGAGCCCCGTGTCCAGAGCGGCCTGATGTGTGCAGGAAATGGATATGCTTTAAAAGTGTCTGCTGGGGCAGAGGAGAGAGTGAAAAATGGAATCAGAGAGAGGTCACAGGTCACACTGCTACCAACTGAAACAACAGGGTTGGGGGTAAAACTGTACATACGAAAAGCCCGCCCACAAAACACGCATACGGGCTCTTACCATGAAGCATGCTGGTCCTCGGAGGCTGCTGGACACGCGTGCTCCACGGTCCCTGTCACAGCTTTCCCACACATCTCGTCTCTGACTCCTCGACCACCAGGACACAGACGAGCAAACAGCCTTGCAGGTAAACAAGGGTGTGTGGGGTATAGTGTAGTGGATGGTTTCACTTTGCAGGTCTCCCCCCTGGGTGGGTGGAGCCACTGCATTCAAAGTAAATGTCAATCATTTACTGTCAGACACCAGCAGAGAAGCTTTTGTCTCCTAGAGTAAATCCCTTTGATTTGTCTAAAGGAAGTCAATGATTGAAAACACGCACCGAAGGAAACCTATACTGGGCCGTCGAGTATTTAGTGTGTGTAAATACGCGAATGTGTGTGTCTGTGTGTGTTCTGTGGGATTCCTGAGCGGCCGTCAGAGCGATCAGCCTGGCTGCGCCGAGTCTGCGGGGTCAGAGGTGACCTCGGTGCTGTGATCTTGTGTTTGTTATTGCTGTGCTGCCCTTGGACGGGTTAACATAGCACACACTGCATCAGCTGGTCTGTGCACTTCCTGTCTCGCTCACACACACACACACACACACACACACTGCTCAGCCACAAGGCCTGTGAGAGCCGTCTGAGGGTCACTTCCACATGTGTTGATGGGCCCTGAGTGAGCTAATCTAAACTGGTGAAATGTTATCCTACTACAGGGAGGACAGGAGCTCAGCTGGCCCCCACTGCTGCTCTCTTCATCCTCTAATGTGCAGGAGAACATGGAGAGATTTAGTTATGCATGTTACTGTGGTTCAGTGGAATATTTTACCTTGTCACTTTTTTTACATTTTCATTTAAGATATTTTCCAGAAAACACAGGTTTGGATCCATAGTTGCTAGTTTGAGCTAACTGGGACATGGACTGCTTCCTCTTACTCTTTCATTTTAAAATCTTAGATTTTGTTGGTTTGTTGGAACATTTTTACCTTTAATTTCTTTAATGTAACAAAACAAACCCAATATTTTAGTCACCTGTCTGCAGCAGTTCCTGGGCACATGTGGACACCAGCATCTACAGCGTGACCATTACACAGTATTTTGCATTTAACTATAAGCAACAGGTGTGTGATAATGCAGTAAATAAACACACCTCCCAAAAGCCAAATCCTTTTTAAAAGCACCGTGTGTAAATGAAAGGAATTTATCTTTTAATTAGATATCAACATCAGTTTATTTGTTTTATTGTTTATTTTTATTTGATTTTTTTTTTTTAAATGTGTTTTTCCTGAATTAATTCTCTGAAGTGTAATTAGGCGATTTTACCATAAACCCATATTTTGGAGGGGAGGGTTTTTTGCGTGTAAATGTGGACGCGTGTCCGCTGACATGATTTTTTTCATTGCTCCCTCACTTCCAAAACTTGGCAGAACAATTTACTAAAAACTAAAATTACATATTACTAGTTATGCAGGTTAAGAGGCAGGGTTAGGGCTGGGCAACTAGCAAATGACATGCAGGAAATAAAAACATTTATTAAGAAATATTTAACTTCACTTTAAAAATGTGTTGTCAATGCCTGACTTTTTTTTTTTAGGATAAAAGTATTTAAATGCCTGACATTATTTTAAATAAATACATCTGAAATTCACTGTTTGCATGTTGCTACCTGGAATTATATTTGTTCCATTCTTTGTGCAGCTTTAATTCACACCAGCAAAACACTCCTGGTGTCCTTTTTCTGTCTCTGACTTCCTGCCATGCTTACCTGAGTTATGCAGCTCGAAGCGGCTTCAGTAAAAAAAAAATAGACAGAGTGGAAAGTCACTTCTGTGACTGTTTTTGTGTTTGGTGGAATCTCAAGCGAGTGGCTGCAGTTTGATCTGAGACCACAGAGGAGGGCTTCTCGTGCACTTTACTGAAGTACAGTTTTAATACACTTGAAAGTTATTTCCTGATTTCATTTATTTATTAATTTGTATTGTTTTTGCTATGCTGCATTTCTACTTCATTAAAAAATTAATATTATTTATTATTTCACGAATAAATCAAAAATCAGGCTCTAATAATAAAATCTATGTGATTCAGTGTGCCACTCCACACCCCAGTCCTACACTTATCTTCTGCCATTGCCTGTGATTCTGTCACATTTTCAAAAAATGAAAAGCAAATGTATTTATTAATTAAATCTTTGTTAAATATATCACATGGACAAAAGTGTGTAAAGTAAAACTTACTTCTCTTAATCTTTGAATTCTGGTGTTTTCAGGAGCGCGTTCAGTGAGAGGAAAATCAGCCACAGGCAGGAAATCATCATCCTGTACAACTCCTCCATCTAATGCACCTTCCACACTGTGATAGTTACACCCTTTTGCACAAACTATACAGGGAAAAAACAAATAACAACATTTTACAGGTTAAAGTAAAATGTCAGTGGTACATGTTTAATCTCTGTATTATTCTGGATATTTATAATTAAGCTATTTGACTATATTAGAGCTATTTCTCATATTTTGTAACTTTGTAATATATTGTATTATTTAATATAGTTCCGTCTGTTACTGTTCTTCTTGTGTTGGAGCAGCTCTAACCACATAATTTCCTTAATAAAGTATTGTGATTCTGATTTTCAGTCCCTTAGAAATGTCTTTACAGTTAGTTTCGAAAGAATTGGCTCATTCTAAAAGGATCGTTGAATTTAAGTGTGGTACTGTTAACAGGATGCCCCCATTTCACCAGCTCAGCTAGCGAAATTTTGGTGAGATTGCAAAGTGGACGTGTTGAGGAACCACAGTACTTTGACCACATCATTACAGAGCGGAGCTGCGGAGTTCCAAGCACCAAAACTGTGTCCTGGGAGCTTCGTGTCATTGGTTTCTATGAGCGAGCAGGTTCAAACTGGCGGCAGCAGAAGAGGAGTTAAAGACTTAGCGATGACCCCAAACTCCAACTCTAACTCATTAGAACATGTAATGTGTGTGTTTTTTTAATCGTTCTCCTAAGTCTTAAAATAATCATTCTAATTGACACACGTCAACAGCTATTTATATTCTTTTTAAAAACAGATAGATACTTTATTACTGTCACACAGGGAAATTTCAAACCACGATAACAAAAATCCTCTAATGCTAAAAAAAGCTAAAATTGATGAAATCATTAAAATGAAACAGATAAAACTCAGAGGCTTAAATAGCTGAAGTAATATTTAACCCAAAATGCCCCATGTTATTCCAAGAAAATGAAGATACAGTCCTATCTGTTATATTTCACAAAACCTGCATCAAAGATGAAAACCAGCACAAACATACTAAGGTGAGTGCCACAGTGAGTCTACTTTAGAAACATGAACAGGTAGAAACAGAGGCTGATTGTTACCTTTGAAGTTCTGGGTCTGGTTGCTGGGTTGATATTTACTCAGCTATATTGTTAGCGTTAGCATGCTGTGTGTGCAGGTGCTTGCAATGAGCCAAAGTTGTGTTAGCAGCATAGTACAGCTATTCCTCCAACATACAAACTGAAATCAGCTGATTGTAGCTCAAGTGTGAGTGGAAACGATAAGAGGGATCGACAGGCAAGCAGCTAACAATCCAAGGAACTGGACTACTGGGATTGTAGAGCGATATTTCAGGTTGTATGAATGATGTGGACGTGTATTAAACATGTCCACTGATCTGCTGTGTCTATCAGCTTTGGCCTCCAGACCCTTCTGTGGTGCAGCCACATTAGAGAGCTGTGGAGGCCGTGGTGCTGACTGTAGCTGTGCCAGCAGAGGTATGCTAGTGGTGTCAGAGGATAGTTCTGTGTGCGTCACAGGTCTCCTCTGAGTGTGGTGGTCGGCTGGCCACCCACCTCTTCCATTTTCATACTTCAATCACTCAACAAGTACCCTCTAATACAGAACATATTTAGGGGGGTGTGGTGGACCACAGAGGTGAACATGTATGAGAGATTGAAAGAAAAAGAGAGTATCCACTTAATCAGTCATTATTTACAGTCCAGGGAGGTTTAAAATCAACATGTTCAGGAACCAGGGCCAGACCTTATGGCTTTATAACTGCTGTTCAAATAATCACGACACAGATACCAGATACGGATAATTCCTCCTCAACTCCTGCCTCCTTCACCTCCTTTCCTCAGCCACGCCCTTCAGGTTATTTTCTAATGTCCCTCCCAACTAATAAAACGATTTATCGTGTGCAGTTCCTTTTCTGAGTGGATGCAGCACCTGCTTTTCTTTGCCTCTTTTACATATGACAGACTTTATAAGCTCACATAAATGTTCAAGAAAAACGGTTACATTTAATAAAATTCTTTGCTTGTGTAAATCTGTGTGTATATACACACGCGTGCACACAAATATTTGCATGAGTGTGTGAAATGTTTTGCAAAAGCTGTGAAATGAAAAGAAATGGGAATCCTGAGTGAGGCGATAATGACTGATGGAGCTGCTCAAAGGAAACAGAAGCATTAATATGTATGCCGAGCGGTCTGGTTTGGCACGTGAGTGTGTATGTGTGTGTGTGTGTGTGTGTGTGTGTGTGTGTGTGTGTGTGTGTCAGGGGGCTGGTAGTGGAGGAGTTGGAATGACAAGGCAGATGAGGGGAATGGTGAAAGTCTGACGCTGCCAGAACCTGCCATGTGTCATTGATTAACCACGCAGAGTTGCAATGATTTAGTTGACAAAGCATCACATTAGTGCTATGGATCCAAATATGTGTGTGTGTGTGAGTGTGTGTGTGTTTAGATTAATGATCCAGGGAAAACCAGATACTTGTTGAAATAAAATGAGGTGCCAAAGTGATATCATGCCATTGTTTTATTTCTCACGGTGCTATTCGTCTTTTATAACTGGGGGAACGGCTGCAATACTTTTGTGATGATTTATGCAAAAACACTTTGCAGCAACAATAAATATTAAAACAGAAATCAGGAAACTGGCATGTTTGGTCATTTTGATAGAAAGTGTGGTAACTGCAATAGAAGCCTAATATAATTCAGCTGATTAGTGTCGTGCCACTAGTGTCAGTGTCAGAAACAACAAGAGAACTTTCTATTTTCCACCCAGGGAGACGTGCCTTTCTTTTTATTCTACGGTGCAGCTGGAAATGGTTTCATGTACTTCAAGTTTATGGACCTTACTCATCTCTTAAAAGTGTGTAAATCCACTCCAGTTGGTAGCTGAGTCCTTTTTCTGGATAAAATATGCTGGTTCAGTCTGTAAAGAGCATGAAACTACATCTTCTATAGTGTGTCTGCAAATACAGGAAAAAGTGTGTGCATGTGAAGAGAGAGCAGTTGGCCAGGCAGACTAGACAAGAGCAATGTTTAGGGAAGTTAAGAGCCGACACTTTTCTTAAACTGGAGCTGGACCTGTTTTATCTCATCGTGATGAGAGAAAGAGGGAGAAGGGTCCTTGCAGGGACAAGGCCAGGTCTAGGGTTGTGTGGTGGGTAGAGGAGGAGGGATGGTAAAGCTGTTGTCGGCCTGAGGGCTCATCTGTTTGTCTGTGTGTGTGTGTGTGTGTGTGTGTGTGTGTGTGTGTGTGTGTGTGTGTGTGTGTCTGGAAGCTGCGGAAGACTCTGCTCTTGGGGCTAACTGATTAGGCCATAATTTCAGGGGTATCTTGTTGGAGCAGTCCCCTTTGCACCTACCACCGCCACCCCTGGGAGGAGCTGGAGTCGGTGCAATAAGACCCCGGGCATATCAACACACACACACACACACACACACACACATTAACATGCGTGCCTATGGAGTGATGGATAAGCAGACGTGGGGATTGAGAACAGGAAGTGATGATTTAAACAGCTATGCCAGTGACTGAACTCTACCCTCTCCCCTAAGTAAGAAACATGAATGTGGAAGGAAAAGGTAAGCGCTGAGATATATGCTTCACAGACATGTCGTCAGTACAAAGTCATCAATGTACCATTGGATCAACAGCATATCACATGACTGCTCAAGTCTGCAGTTCTCCTGTTTTTTTCTTTTAGCATATTTCAGCTAATTGTTTGATTTTTGTCCCACTTTGCTATTATACTTGATACTGTTTTCTAATTTGGTAAGTGCCTTTACTTTAAGGCTTTAAAAACCTAAAAATCAGTCATATGCTGCAGAGCAGTCTTCTTCTTAAATCTGCACTCTTTGAACCATTCGGGAGGTTTTCATGTATGCAAAGTTCTAAGAAAGACACAAGCCAACAGGACAGGGTGAAGTTAGTGCATGAGTAAATTTAAGTATTGTAAAACATCAAGTATTTTACTGGAAAGGAGATAAATGATTCTGTAAGCAATTTTAAGTAATGCATAGCTTCCTGTATTTTACAGTGAAAGAAGAACGAATTACATTGTATGTAGATTTAAGTAGTGTAATTTTATATAGTGCCCGACTTCTGGGTATTTTACAGAAAATGAGACCGAAATTATACTGCAAGTAATTTTAAGTACAAAAAAATGAGCCTATGGTTTGATATAAGAACAAAGACTTTTGTACACTCTACTCTATATTCTCCATGCTCTGAAAAGTACAGCATATTTACGATATAAGATGGGGACATATTACCAAATGGATGGCCGCCCATCACTGAGCCCAGTTCTGCTGGAGGTTTCTTCCTGTTAAACTGGAGTTTTTCCTTCCCAGAGTCACCAAAGTGCTTGCTCATAGGGGTCATGTGATTGTTGGGGTTTCCTCTGTTTTCCTTGCATCATTGTAAGGTCTTTACCTTACAGTATAAAGACATTGAGGCATCTGTTGTTGTTATATGGCGCTATATAAATTAAAATTGAATTGAATTAACACACTGCTTAAAATGACTTAAGCTGTACTTAAAATTGCTTACAGTAGCATTTGTGTCACATTTCCTTAGTTATGCGACACCTAAAATTGCTCATGCATCATGAAAAAATGATTTACATATTATTCAATGGTTCTTACGGTATATTTACTTAATTACTTGACTTGTTACTGCTTCGTTCCAGTGTACCTATCTTTATGTAGTATATGCAGTATAAATATATGAAGTTAAAAATAATTATATTGTAATTTCAAATAAAGTATATTGGAATTACAATTAATTACTGGGAATTTTGCACTTAAATCACAAAGTGTTTTGTACGATTTTATCAGTTTCTCACCCCATGAGTAGGATTTCTGGCCCTCTCTTCTGTACGCTGTTTCAGTTCATTGATTGCGGAGGTTCGTTGGTTTGCAAGCATTTGTTTATTGATGTTTTGAAGCCGTGACCGCTTACCGTGTGACATTAATTTGTCGGCCATTTTGGACATATAACAAACTTGGCACATCAATTCAGTGAAAAACCTACTAAACATTACATTGATGAGATAAACTATAGCAACTATGAGCAAACAAACAAGTGTTTATACTCTGTCGGAGGAATTAAAACACTTTAATGGCAAACATCTTGTTCGTTATATGGGGAAATTAGGCCTGGAGATGGATGCTTACTTACTCCCCCCAACTTTGTTGATGCTGTGAAGTGTGACTCCGGTACCACTCATTATGCTATCAGCAACCCCCTTTAAATTATGCTGGACCTGAAGCCCTACAAAGGTTTGGAAGCTTATCAGTAGTTTTTGTAAGAAAGAGTCAGCGGACCTGATTTTAACACATTTTGATATTGACGCAAAATGGGAAAGTAATTTAAACTTTTGATCAGAGGAAAGAGTTTTAGGATGCTAGAGTATAAAATTAACTGACATTACATTAGCTTGTGACGCTATGTTGTTGTTTAGCTGGTGTTAGCTAGTTTTTACATTAACTGGTTAGACTTGTTTACATATTCCACTCTCCTTGTTCCAGATGTTACATCCACAGATTTGTCACTTTCACTCTGTTTGCCAGTGTGTCACACGGTTTGACAAGATTAAAGACAACATAAAAAAAAGTTTCCATCTCCAGCTCGTGCAAATGCATTTTATCTGATGATAAAATTATTTGTATTAAAAAAACAAAAAAGCCTTTCACCTGTGATTCTGTAATCTAAATCATGAGCTGATATTTTCCCCACAACACCACTAATCAGTTCACAAAACATCTCCATGCATCCTGTTCACGGCTTCGCCTTCACTGGCAGCTGATTTAGGAAACACGCCCACGTTAACTGGTGCTAGTCACAGTTTAAAGTGGGCATTACATGAAGGTGACAGACAGGTGAGGGAGTCCGCAGGATGTACGGAGGTAAACTCCACATACACAGGAGTTTGGTGTGACACAACAAAACGATCATGACCCCTCCACCACTATGCTGGAGCCTGGAATGGCCATGTTTGGATGAGAGTGCTAAGCTATTGGCTAACACTACAAAGACTGGTTTGGAAGCAGCCATCATGGACTGTGCGGGCACACTGCACTTGCACAAATACATGCTAATTAGTTAGCACCTAACTGATTAATATACAAATAAAATATTAGAATTTCACTCACCAAAACTGAAGCACAGACTCCTCATGAGGACATTTCCATATTGCAGCCATCATTCCAATGACCCCAACTCCAGTCCTGAATCCTAAGTAGTCTTAGTCATTGCTAGCCTAGATTACTTGCTTCTCCCCTGATTGCTAGGACCTTCAAGAATGTTTTTTTTTAAACTGAGAACATAGGATCATCATTGAAGATGACTTTCTAGGAGTCATTCTTCAGCAGGAAATCTATGCCATAGTTACATTGTAATCACAAAGCCCTTTGAAACCCTACGCTGTAACCTACACTACTTATCACTGCTATGCAGATGATATTCAGCTATATATCTCCTTTAAGCCCCAAGATGTTTCCAAGCTACAGATTTTGCATAGGTGCATAGACTCCATTACAGGTTGGATGGCTGAAAACTTTCTTCAACTAAATGAGGAGAAGACTGAAGTCCTCGTTTGTGCTCCTAAAAACTTGTGCCTAGTGTTATGGAAAACTTGGGTCCACTTGCTACTTTTGACAAACCTTTTATCAGGAACCTCAGTGTAACTTTTGACTCAGCTCTGACTTTGGACGCTAAATCTCTGGTCCGCTCCTGTTTTTATCACTTGAGAAACATTGCTAAGCGGAGTCCCATTGTATCGCACTCCGAATTAGAAATTGGCATTCATGCATTTGTTTCATCTCGTCTGGATTATTGTAATTCTTTGTTTACTTGTTTATGTAAAGCCTCTGCAAGTTGTTGCTGCTGCAAAGCTTCTGACTAAGTCCTCCAAATATTCCCATGTCACACCCCTACTGATTCAGCTGCACTGCCTCCCTATTAAATTCAGAATCCACTTTAAGGTTTTGACTTTGACATTCAGAGCTCTGCAAGGACAAGCACCAACATATATCAGTGACCTTTTACATCCATACATTCCCAGCAGGTCCCTGAGGTCATGTGATCAGGGCTTGCTGGTTGTCCAACACACGAGGCTGAAAACAAAAGGCGACAAAGCTTTTGTAACTGTGGCCCCCAGACTGTGAAGTCTCTCCCTTTGAGCCTGAGATCTGTGGACTCAGTGGTCGCTTTTATAAAAACAGCTAAAAACTCATCTTTTTAATGTTTTAGCTTCTGTGAAGCACTTTGTGATTTTTATCTTGAAAGGTCCTATATAAATAAAATGTTACTTACTTTAATTACTTAATTTTACTTACTTACTATTGTGATTAGCCTGTTGACTTCTGCTGTACATTTCTGGCCATTTTTTATTTTTTTGTACCAGTGAGAGAATAACAATCGTTGTCTCAGTATAAGGAATAACAATCATAGCATCAATAAAGGGACTCACAAATGTAAAAATAAAATTCCTGGGGCAAGATTGGAGAGACATGAGGGAATGTAGAAAGAAGTGGAAAATCTTGAGCGACAAATATGTTTGCCCCTGGAAAAAAAACAAAAAGCTGATCACAACAAAGAGCGGGTACCCGGGAGGGAAAAAAGTCCCAGTTTTTTATTTGTTTCTGTCGACTGGCACCACATATAAAACACCAGGACATGACCACAAGGTAATTGACGCATAATGCACCAGCACAAGCATAAATGCTGGGAACAATGTCGGCATTTACGTAGATTACGTGGTACACTCTACAAAGATTCACAGCAGAACTCTAAATCAGACCCCAGAGGGTTGCTTCATTCACTCCCCTGAGAATAGGAGAGGCTCAGCAGACAGCAGTCAGCTACAGATGCTGTCAGTGAAAGAAGTCACACCCCCAATAATTCAAACTGTAATAAAATCTAAAACACTTATCAAATATTTACCTGCTGCACAGTTGCTATGAAGGGCTAAGACTTGACTTGGTTTTGAAGTTGACCTCATTTGTCCACTTAAAGTACAGCAAGTTTTTGGACCTTGCACATTGGCTTAATTTGCAAGCCCTCAAGGTTGCTGCTTGATAGTGCCTCTATCTGCACAGGACGTCATCAACTACCTGATAATTACTGCAACATTTAGCACCTAAAGCAGATGTTTGCTTCACACGTTGGCAGAGACGTGAGTAAATATTGGACTTATTAGGTGGCCTGAATTCTAACATTGTTTTTAGCCTTTGAAGGTTCTTAAAATTTCAGCTATGTTTAAAATTCCCACCCCGAGTGTCTATGTCTCCATCACAGCACAGAAGTGGGATTTTTTTAATTTTTTTTGACATTAAAAATTCTAACTGTTTGTGATATACAATGTAACAAAAAAGGAGAACAAATGCTGTTCCTTTTGTTCCACATAAGAAATGTAAACATAAAATAAAGGCAGCTATCCGGCCTTTATGACCACCTTCCGCTGAAGCTCAGCTAACGCAGCTCGGACCTCAGCACCATCTCCGATCATCAGCACCAGACATTTTCTGACCTTCAACAAAGAATCTCCACAACCTCTTATCTGATCCTCTCTCGTAAAGCTTCGAATGAGTGCTGTCACGGGTATCGACCAATGAAGACCTGTCTGATCTTGAGTGGCGTTTTCATTCCCGAGCCAAACAATCCTTGTGGACAAACTGCCCTTTCTGTCTGTGAACTCCAAAGTCCAGTTCATCCCCGTTCACTAGATTAGATAACCTGGTTTTAAAGGCAGGGATACTGTTTGCTCAGTGACTCCTCTCTGCACTAATAGCATCTGATCTAATGGGAGATTGCGACCTGCTTGTTGACAGTGGAGGCCCACGCAGCGTCATGGCAATGGCCAAACAACACAGGGAAACAAAGCTGGGCTGAGCTTTAGTACCTGTAATTACTGGATAAATATCAGCTTCTTTGCTTAAAATGGACTGCAATAAATATGTTGCCTTAATTACAGCTATTATATTGTCTGTACTGGCTGAAATATGAAGGCTGGTGAAGACTGCATCAAAGTGGGCTGCTAGCTTTCTTTTTTGCACTAAAATATATAGAGAGTACACACAAACTATTGTTGAGTTTGAATATATGATTATTCCGTGTGAAATTTCTGCAGCCACGTTTATCAGGACACATCAGTGTGGAATTGTTGCCAGTAGCGACTAGCGGTGGTGTGATATTTCAGGCAAATATGCGCATTTGCTGCTCTGTGAGGAAACACAGGAGCAGAGCGGCATGGCTGAACCCTTTCCTGCAACACATAGCAAGCAAACTGATGAACACGAACACAGTGACAGCAAAAACTGAAAAACACTTCCCAGTGAGACTTCACTGACCAGTTGGTGATGTCACAGCGGCTACATCCATCTGTGCTGGCCAATCATGGCCCTGCCTTTTCTGCTATTGGAAAGACTTGAATTCAACCCAGTGTCAGTCATTCACCAATTCACATTCATCCTCAGCAATATTCTGCTTATTAGGGGTTTGGAAATTATGCAAACAGTACATACAGCTGTCATGAAAATGTCTAAAATGGGTTCAAATCACATGCAGCCCTTTTTTTAATTCTATTTTTATAACATTTGACTGACATTTTTGGTTGTTTTGTAATCTGACAGACACAAACTAGTATTGCCAGACAGCAGTTTTTAAAAATGGCATGTTTATGCCATGTAAATGATGATTCTCATGGGGTTATATCCCATTGTGTTGTGTACTAGTGAGCTTACTTATGAGTCTCTGGACAGTTGAAACGTATTGTTCCCACATGCTAGGGTGGCACGGTGATGGAGTGGTTTTGCAGGGGTTTCAGATGTGCTGCTTGTCTGAGGAGAATTATTCTCTTGTTGTGGGAATTGTTTGTTTTGAACCAAACTGGGCTTTTTTTAGATGTCTTTTCAAGAACCCAAGGAGACTGCTTGTCACCTCTCACTTTTTAGCCACATCTCAATGTTCTTTAGACATCTGGCAAAGTCATCTTTACTGTCTTTTCACTGTGTTTAATCCAAGTTTTTGATGCTGTTTTTCTTTGTGAGTTGGGATAAAATAGGCTGAGCTTTCCTCCCGGCGCAAAGTCCTGCATCCAAAGCTCAGTGTTGAAAACTTACCTCAGTTACCTCAGTTGTTTACCCTTTTCATGCCTTTTGAAAACCATCAATTTTTTTCTGTAATATTTCTTTCTTTTGCATGTTTTCTCTGACTATCTCTCTCTTTCTCTTTTTCTGTCTACCCCTCTGGCTGAGTGCTTCAGTCCAAGCTCAAGAGGCAGATTCGGCTGTGTATGCGGGCCCAGCCTGGCCCCGGCCTGGCCCCGGCCTGCCCAGCGTCAGGCTAAGTGCCTCTGACAGCCCACCACACAGTTATTAACTGTGATCCGCCACCACGGGGCCTGGGCAACCCTGCGCCGAGGGGAGGGTCCACCAGAGGGCTCTGCTCTAAACACAAAGACTGCTTTCACTTTGCTCTCAGTTTCCTCTGCACTCCACCGTAGAGCCTATACCCTTCCCGCACTCGCTAATACATATTCACATAATTTAATATGCACTACGTGCACTCTTTCCTAATATTTGCTGTCTGTGTTAGCCCGGAGCTGCTGGGAACCTGACCTGATTTGGTGCATGGAATTTTATTTTAAAAAATATCTGTGAAGAAGGTTATTTTATGAAAGCGTATCTGGGATCACATACAATCCAGTCAAACTCACAACCACAGGACATACAGCGCTACTTCATCAGCTTATGGAACGTCATCCATAGACTTGTGGCTTTCATCCATATAGGTGGTCCGCAGCATTGTTTGTCCTGCACTCACCCTCCTATGTGCCGGCTGCCCCTTCTCTTCCTCACAGGATGTGGGAGAGGGGAGAGTCATCACCCCTTCAAACAACAACACAACACGGGTCATTAGAAGACAAAATTGGGATTGAAATAAATAAATGTTAGTGAGGGGAGGACAGAGAAAGAGAGAGACAGACAGACAGAAGAGGAGAGAGAGTGAGATCCATAATGACAGTTGACTATGTTTAGCCCCCAGAAAGGCACTGGGATAAACAGCAGCTTGTCCTAGCTAACAGGACGGCTTTAAGTCGCTGAATTGAAACCCCCAAAGCCACTTTTTCCTGCCCACATCAGCCATAATGAGAGCCCCAACATTCAATTGTTGAATAGTTGAGGCTTTTGCCTTTGAGGTGACTGGCTTTAATATAGAAACACGGCATACACAGTGGAGCAATGGACATCCCCAGCAGTGTTCAAAGCTGTGGCGGGATAAGGACACGGCTGACATGCATTATTCCTTACAAAAGCTGCCCTTTGTTTGCTTTACGCTCAGATCCCACAAATTGTAGGCTTCGTCCGTCAACATTTCTTATTTCAGTCCTTTTTTCTCCTCCTTGCCCCCCCAGCCCCCCTCCTGCTGTCCTTCCTGGCCTTGGCATGTGTTTGTGCTTTACTGCATTGATAACGCCAAAAACACACGCACACTTAAAACAATGACACTGTAAAAAGAACAAGTCCACTGACCTTTTTTTGTTGTCAGTCTGCGATCCGTTCACACAGGTCAAATGTAGATGACACATAACCTTCCTGCTGACCTTTTTTATTAACAGGTGTAAACTATTCTGGTTTGGGCAGGATTTGTAAGGCGTGTAAGAAAATAACCTAGCATTAAAACATGACTACTTTCAAACAGTTAACCAAAAATAAATACAGGATGGATCATTTATTCTTTTGGGGTTTTTTTTGTTTGTTTGTTTTTCAAGTTGTATTGATGGGAATTTATACATTTCAGAAGATATGATTAATGTGAATTGATTCAATCTTCATAGCCTCCAATGCTAAAATACCCAAGATAAAAACCTTATTTATCGGTCATTTCTGCCTTCATGAATATTTTGTAGGGTGAATTTTCTATCACATACCCTTTTACTCTTTTAAGGTTTCAAAAGGTTTTTTTGTTAAAGAAAAATCAAAACAACACTGGTTCATAGAAATGTATTCAGCTATGGCTCCAATTATTTCCTGTGCTTCTGGCAACTTTGCTCAATACTTTCATTTGCTGGTCAAATAATAGCCCTGGTGACCTGTCTAGGGTGTACGACCCGCTCAATAGTAGCTGGATAGCTTTTATTTATATGTTGTTTAGCACTAATTAGCCGATATCTGTGTCTCTGTGTTGCGCCTGCACAGCTTATGGATGCAGCTTGCTAACCAAACTAGTTAGCATTAGCTCTCCATCCCAATCCGGTTGATCTGATATCCTCGTGTTGGTGTTGTTCCCAGATCATCATGAAAATGTTGTTCCAGGATCAACATTGCAAGTGACCAATCAGAATGTTGTGACGTCATACTTTTGCGACTTCGGGAAAAACCGGCGTAAAACAAAAAACTGTACTAAAGCTGCATGAAACCGCCTCTGTCCGCCGATCAACGGACTCTGACCCTAACCCTAACCGTAACCCTTTAATAAACAGTAAGCAGAATTGATATTGTCCTTGCAACATTGGAATTTCATAAATGCACGAATGGCTTGGCGCGCAAAAGAATAACGTCACAACAATGTGATTGGTCACTTGCAATGTTGAACCTGGAACAACATTTTCATGATGATCTGGGAACAACACCAACACGAGGATATCAGATCATCCATCCTAATCCTGTCTGCACAAAGTAATGCTGTCGAAGGCTTCGTACTGCCACTCCACAAATCCTTGGGTGATGTCAGATGGCTACATCCGTTTTTTATATACAGTTTATGGTTTTTACAGCGAAGCACCAAAGCATCAAATCACAGCGGAGTTGTTAATACACCACAAAGCTTTCATACTCCTCAGCCGATTCCAGTTTCATGCTGTGTTTAAAATGCTTTCAGAGACAGAATCATTTTTTAGAAGAAAAGTTTCATGTTCTGCTCTGAGTAATGCCTCGGCGTCATTTTAAGCCTTTTTACAAACCCTGCGTCTGACAGGTCAGGCACCATTAACCAAGCACACTGCCGAGTCAGAGCAGGTCACAACACCCGTTGGCGCCACCACACACACACACAGAGACACACACGCAGAACAGATTGCTCAATTAGCCCTCCTTTAGCCTGTGCCTCTCTTAACCCTGCAGCTACGCTTAGAAGCCATTACACTCAGGGTCAAGTGTGATCCCTGTGCTTATCTGCATCAACAACTGGCAAGTGTAGGCGTGCTTTTGCATGCACACACATTTTACACACAAATCTTACAGGCCTCTGGTGAGCACTGGGAGTAATAAAAAGTGATTTAGTGAAGGATGTGATTGAAGAGGCAATGCTGCCCTCATGTGCTCTGCAATTTGTAATTACAAGTGGTTAAAACTGATTATTTGTGGATGGATGGTAAATCCCCAACATAACTCACTCAGGCATCTCCTCTCAGAACCACATCTCACAAAGTGGGTGACCAAAAGTTACCTCATGCTACTTTTCACTCCTTCACTTCTTTTCAGTCCTGAACAATTATGACAACAGGAGCTACTTGATATTGCTGTGAAAACCCAACTGCAGCAACTGATCCAACTGAGAAACAATTTCTTCGTCTGCTATGGTTCCTTAAATGACCTGAGCCTCAGTGGTGCTATCAGGATGTTGCAGAAGGAGGCAGTGTTGAGGTGAAACAGTGAGATGTTTTATCTGAGCCTGATGTCAAAGCTTCTCGTCTCCTCTCCAGAGCCTCATCACTCTGAAAATGACTAAGGGATGTGTGGTGGGCTGAAGAGGAAACTCCCTTTACCACAGCCCTGCTATCTCTGTGGGAGTTCATTATACACACAGACTGGCCACACACATGAGCACACACGCATACACACAGTCATTCATATGCATGCAATATCCACTGTGGGAGACTATTACACACATGCAGTCTGAGATGTGAACCCTGTGGGGCAGATGTGTACACCATTCACCACATTATAAATATGATTCTGTGGGCATCCCCTGCCCCACCCATGCAGGCAGACTCCCCTGCAGAGTTCCACCCACAAGGTCAGCGGCTGTGGGATAAAGGGGTGAACGTGGAAGCCGTTATAGTAAAGCCGTAGAGGGGTCATAGGGTGAGAATATGTCACATGGACCACACATACATGCACATCTGTACAGATGTGGGGACCTTCATGCTTCCAATGCTAGAGTGACTCAAACGTTGCCTTTATAATGAAAAGTTCTTCACTACACTAAAACAAACTGCTGTACAAATACAGGAAACCTATACAGTTATTTCCTGCCTTTTATGAATACATGTGACTGCTTCAAATTCTCATGATTAATGTAAATATTACCAGGAAGCTACTGTGTAATTTTACAGTATCATACAGTAGTTTCTCTTCAGCAAAAAAAACAAACCCTTTGACTTTAAATCCTTAACTTAGTCGTGCTGGTATAGTTAGTAAAATAGTTATCTCTAGTTCTGCAGCTGATTGTGGGCTGCAGTGTTTCAGTGTATGTTAGACTGAGTGTTAACGTTTAGCTAAAGCAGCATTCATCGTCGGGTTGCTTATTATCATTGAATACAGCACCGTTCCAGTAACTTAAGTTGTCTAATGACTAAATGAAGACGGTGAATTTAGGCTACATGCCTGCTGTTGTGTCTTACAGCAATAAATTGTTTGTGGCAATTGCAGTAAGAATACTAAAAAAAACTGTACTAAACAATCAAAAATGCTATGAAAAAAAAAACTGTTTAATGTTAGTAAATCAGTCTGGTGGTATTTCACTGTAATTTAACAGAGTGCAACTTTTTACGGGACTCCAAGAAGTCCTGTGTGTCAGCACCTATAAAAGGTGAACTTTTGGCGGTTTGCCGGTTTGAAGCATTCAGGTGTGTGTTAACATAATCTTCCTAGAAGTGGACATCGCACCAAATTCACTTCTCTGTGTACCAAAGTATTGTAGATCAAATCTGAGGCCAACTTTCCTCAAATTGGGTCATACAACAAGACAGTGATCCCAAGTACAGCAGCACATCTACAATAAGGTGGCTGAAAAAGAAAAGAAGCTGTTGAACCCGACTTAAATGCTATGCTGGGACCTTAAGAGAGCTTTCATAAATGAATGTCTGCAAATCTCAACTGAAGCAACGCTGTAAAGAAAATTCCTCCACAGCGATAAAGTCATTCAGAAAAGAACTGCAGTTATTATTCCTGAAGGTGCTTCTACAACATTTCGAGTCACGGGTGCATTTTTAAAACTTTCTTTTTCACATGGCTGTATTATCCTAACCTGTCCAGGGTGTGCCCCACCTCCCACTCCAAGCTGGATTGGATAGGCAGAAGAGAATTGATGGATGTATTATCCTACTGCAGTATGAATCTTCCTAATCAGATGAAAACCAATCTAAAAAAAGAATTGAGTGTTTGATCAGGGTTTAGTCCATTTGTCCAAAGTAGCGACTAACCAACCCGCCAGTTTCCTCATCGAGGAACCGTCTGCCACAGCAGACTTCCAGTGCATGCATAGTTTTATGCTGAGAAAACTACTTTTTGAATACGATAAATACTTCAGAATAGTAGATGAAAAACGATGCTGTATTTGTCACCATCACAGTGGAACTTGACAGCAATGTCCTGTTAAAAACTTGAACCACAGCCTTATAACAAGTGAACAGGTTGATTTATGTGTCTATTAGACACAGGTCTTTTTTATGAAGGTGTTAACATTATTACTTTAGTTTGACTCTAGACTTTAAAATCTCATTATCAATTCTACATATCAAGACTTGTATTTTAACAGGTTTTATTATCAATTGTGATTTCCCAAATTTATGCGATTATCTCACCAAGATCTCAGAATTACGACCACAATACAAACTGATTATTTTTACAAACCCATTGCCCTGTAATGCAACTTACCCCCATATGTAAATTCATGTCAGCACCAAATTCTCCCAAAGCACCCAAAGATGCAACCATTTCTACACATCAGTACATCCAATACATCCAATTCTTGTGTGTGGAAAAAAAACAAAAACCTTTTAGTTTTTCCTCCTTCCTTGTAACTTTAGAGCTTTAACTTTTAGGCTTTCTAAGCTTGTTATTTACTTGACTCTGACATCATCTACTGGTGAATCTGGGGTACAACATGCCAACAGAATTTGTAGAAATCTTTATTTATATTGTCAATCAAAAGTACAATATCCCCTAGGAAATGTAAAAACTGCCAAATAATTTACATTTAAGGCCACGACACTCAGAAGTGGGAGGCAGCATCAGGCTTAAGAGTCAAGGTAAATCAGAAAAGCCCATTATAGTCAACAGGGACGCTGTTACTTCATAGAGTGAAGTCCCTTTGAGCTATAGAGTGTCAGAGGTGTGGAAAACACACGCTGGAGCAAACTGCCTTCACTGTTTAACTTAAGAGGTCAACTCCTGTCACAGTGAACGTGGGGCTGTGCAATGCTGACAGTTCTTCAGTCACATCATGTCAAACAGAAACGCGCCAACATAAGTTAGGAAAACTCAAACACAACAAACAGGTTTGGATTTGTTCTTTCCTATTGACAGAGTATTATTGAACAGGAGTCAGGCCAGAGCAACAACAGTTCCATCACTCAACAAGTGATGCTGTTACATTCATAAAACTCATCTAAAACAAAAAGACCAGAAATGGAGAAACTTCTGCTCTTGCACAGGTTGAACATTCTTCAGATATCCAGTTTGTCAGTAGCTCATCCTTCAGCAGACGCAGAGGGCTGTAACGGTGTCCTCTCCACAAAGGAGCAGCGGTTGACACATGTGTAGGTGCTTTCAGATACAAAGAAGTAAACTTGACATACAAATATGGACAAAAAGACCTACTGTTACAGGGTAATGCAGGGAATGAAAAGGTTCAGAGTGTCCATTTTTACACCTCACATAAAACATCTGCTGTTGTGCTACTGCTGAGAAGATGTAGAACATTTAAAAAGTAAAAACAAATTGGATTCAAGCCATCCTGAGACAAATCTGAAAAATAATAAATACACCCTGGCTAGGATTACAGATCACGCTCCTGCTGACTGAACAAGTGTGTCTGTGTGTGTGTGTTTGGGTGGTATGTGAATCAGTTCAGGCGCTGTTGCTCGGTGCGTTAGTATCCTTGTAGTCCGTTGTAAACCTTCTGTACAGATCCCTGTTTCAGAAGATTCCGAATACCTGCAACGACACGGTGACAGCTGCTGTTAAAAACCTTTCCCCGCGAGCAGATCGAACTACAACATCATTGATCCTGTTCAGAAATGAGAACATGTAACAAAGACTGTTCTTCTGTCCCATTCAATTAAATTAAAATGCATATAGAATAACTACTTGGCATATAAACCTTTTCTGAAGACAAACTTTAAAAAATAAAAAAAAGGTATAACTTTAATTTATAAACTCTAAATTCAACTATTTGTTTTTGGCATCTCTCTTTGTAAATTTGAATCACTGACAGGGGACCAATCCTTATTTTCTGTTATGTACGTAGTGTTCTTATGGTTGACACGGCCCAAGTTTGGTCAACTCAGACATTCAGTCACCTGCTCTTCAAATCTTTTGCTTAGGAGGGGCAGCCAATCAGAAGAACTTGAAAGAGCTAACATGCCTCGTTTAAAAGAGAAGCAGGAAAGCCTTGTAAGATAAATAAGGACTAAATGAGCAGAATACAGTAGGTCCCCTTAAGATATGACGTGTCCTTAACTTCTCCCAGACCACCCTTTAACACTGCCACACTCTGACCTTCTCTCTGCTGGTCGTCGAGCTGTGTCTGAGGAAAGTCTACATCGAAGGTGATGATGAGGGAACCTCGAATGTTGACGTTGTCAAAGTTGGGCAGTCCCTCTCCTTTCTTCCACATTCGAGCACCGGGCTTTGTGATCTTATCCCTCACTATGTGGACCTGCCAGGCAAAGACAGACAAACATTTACTATCAATCTTATACATGTTTTTATTTTTCCCCAAATAATCTAATCTTTCAAAACAAGAAGCATATACAGAACCTTGTGTCCATCCAAATGTACTATATCCATCTCAAAGCCAACCAGTGCCTCCACCAGAGAGATGGTGACATTAGTGTAGAGATCATCTCCTCTGCGCTCAAACACAGGATGTCTATAAAGTAGAAACATCCCCACATCACTTGTCTGTCACTATACTTATATTCTAATTGGTGCACGCCTCTCTCTCTCTCTCACACACAGAAATCTGTTCATACTTCAACACTTTGATGCGAAATCGAAGGTCTCCAGGCTCTCCATCGATGTGAGGTTCCCCTGTGGTCAGAGTAAAATGTTAGAAACAGGGAGTGACAAAAAGCTAACAAATTAAGATTTACAAAGCAGTTACCTTCTCCAATAAAAGGGTACTCCATCTCATCTCTCACTCCTTGCTCGATCTCTACCTCTAAGGTCCTCTCTTCATTCACCAGCCTGCAGATAAGATAACATCAGAGGATGTATTTGTTAATACAATTTATTGGTCAATTTATTAAGTACGTCCCCAACCGCTGGGAACCGCTGTGAGTCGTTTGGTACTAGACCGCGAGAGTAGAGGCTCGGGTGTGAAATTCACAGTTTTTAGCATTATTTTTTTTATCATTTTTTATCGTTAATTCGGTGTCCCTGGGTCTCTTCCCATGTGTTATGAATAAATCTTTTTTTTTGGTACTGGTTTTATTTTGTTGTATTTATCCGCGACACCTTAAAGGCCGGTCCGTGGCGCAAAAAAGGTTGGGAACCACTGCCTTAGAGTGTGAGAAAGCCAATAATTGAAGAGGGGCTAAGAGCAGAGCTGCTACACCTCCACATCGAAAGGTGCAAGTTGAGGTGGTTTGGGCATGCCCATGGGGAGGAGGACATGCTGAAGCTCCCCTGGATAAGCAGGAGCAGTTGGCTAGGGAGAGGAAGGTCCAGGGTTCTCTGCCTAGACTCCTGCCCCCACAACCCAGTCACGGATACATGGAAGAAAATGGATGGGTGGGTGGCATATTTGTTTACATCACATTAACAGGTTTTGTTGGTAACAGTGTAATAATGTAGCTTGATCGTCTATCTTGAGATCTGGATCTGTATTCGCGGGTTCATTTCAAATCCAATCATAAGGTCTTGGCAACTAAAACACACCCTGATGGAGAAAGAAGATCAACTCTGCCAGAAACTTCGCACATCAGGAAATAAGAACCAGAAGTGCTTGAAACGAGAAGCAATACATGATCTAAAAATCAGTACTGACTTTGATACATGTAATAAACACACCTGACATCTGCAGCAACAGATCAATGTCATTCTGAGAGAGCTAGACCAACATACAACCTGAAGCAGTTATCAAAAATTAAAATGGAAGCATCGCAGATTCAAACCCTGTAGCTGTACAATCGGTGGCCAAGTCCAAACTTGGGTTAGAGACATTCAAATTTACGACTTCAGATGCTTCATCTCATTTTCATTGGTGTCCAAAATGGGGTTATCATTTATAAAATTGAGTAGTAACATCTGTACTGTGGACTTGTGTTGCTCAATATCAGTCCATTTGTTTTACTGGTGCAGCAGAGTTGCTTTGTTTGATTGAGAGTTCAACATATTCCTCATAATGCCTCACAAACAGCAGGTGGGTGGGGCTTCTGCACCAGAGCTGTGTGCCTGAGATGACCACATTAGGGACATTTTCTATGATGTCACAGCCATGTAGCATAGAAAATAAGGAAAAGCATAATAGGCCCCATTTAATGATGACAACAGGAGCTGACTTACTTCACATTGGGACACTCATCGCACACCATTTCCTGAGTCATCTGGAAACGTCCAGGTCCAAGCTGGGTCGTCCTCATTTCCTGTCTGCAATTACACTTCCTTTTACCAGGAGCTTCTTTAGCTACAGGCTTGTTACGTACAACCTGCATACAGCGGGAAAAATAAGTGTTGATAACATGAAAATCTACAGGTAGTAAATTAGACGATTCATCGGTAAGCCTTGCAGTTTGAGGACTGAATGAAGTGACACTATAGCTAGCTCCTATTTGTGGAACAAACTTGAAATGTGAATAAAGGACGGTAAAGACTGTTCGTTTGGAAACCAGGAGTTTCTCCACACCTCCACAAAGTTCCCAGAGTAAACTTCTTCCAGTGTAACCTCCAGGTCCAGTACTATGTCATTTCCTCTGGGAATATTCCTGTCCTGCTGCTGTCGGTTGCCACCAAACATGAACCCAAAGTCACCAAAGAAGCTACAGAGGGAGGAACAGTAGCATGAGTGGACATTATACATGCATTTAGCTGAACCTGGCATAAAATCCAGCTGAGCTCATGAAACCAACCTGGAGAAGATATCGTTGTGAGAGCTGTGGTGACCCTCTTTGAGCCCGTCCTCTCCATACATGTCATATTGTTTCCTTTTCTCCTCATCTGAGAGGACCTACAAACAGACAACCTGTCAATCACACAATGGCCACATGCCGCAGTCTTTGTTCTCTCCGCTGATACAACGTGTGAGTGTCATAATTCAATGTAAAAAAAACACAAGAAAAAAAAAATGTCGATGGGCTCTTGAAAGCTGTGTTAGTTTTTGAAATTGACTGATTCATTAAAGAATGAAATGAAAAGTCAGTGAACTGTTACTACTGAAACTATCTTAAAGCTTACGTATAAAATATATACTTTTTCAAATATGAGAATACAAACAGTTGACCCATTAGAAGGAACAGCCAGCAATTACATTGTGGCTCTAGAAGTGCCTTCACCTGAGAAAAGCAGCAATGGCTCCATTCTTAGAAGATGAGATTTTGGAAATTCATAGAAAACTTTTACGGCTGTTACTACTGCTAATCAGTTTGTCATTATCTCCCGTTGTTTCAACCACAGACTATAGATAAAAGATTATCTCGCATCATTAAGCATCAAGCTGAACCTCATTTCTTTTTGTCAACCTTTTTGAAACTAGATATA
Organism: Diplotaxodon limnothrissa; assembly: GCF_057381915.1. Classification (NCBI taxonomy): domain Eukaryota; kingdom Metazoa; phylum Chordata; class Actinopteri; order Cichliformes; family Cichlidae; genus Diplotaxodon; species Diplotaxodon limnothrissa. The sequence goes on from NC_140611.1 coordinate 14,730,041, forward strand.
AGTGAGAGGCAGATCAGACTGTACTGGGAAATAATCTTCTTGACTAACAGTGAGCATAATTTACAACATGAAGATTATGTTGTAACAGGACTTGAAACTAGTAAGTGAGCTCCTCAACCAACGAAGAAGGTGTTTACTGAGGTGACAGAGAGCTCTCTTCCCTCATTCAGCAACAACAGGCAAAAAATCCAAGTGGGGAGGTCCCAAGTTAAACTTTTCTCAACTTCAAGGTGAGCACCTGAAGAGACTACCAAAGAATGTTGGATATGTTGCTGTTCCTACATTTAGTAAGCCATTTCAAACTCTGGTTTTGAAATATTTTTATTTGTTATATATTGTACCACCACTTTAGATTTCTTTAAACAAATACCTACTGAACTTTATGGTTGAGATTGTTATCGTTTTGGTGCCTGAGGTACCTCAATAGCAACAATAACAATAAAAAAAAAAAAAAACTAAAAAAACTAAAAACTAAAAAAAAAAAAAAAAAAAATCAAAAGAATTTGTAGATCTTGTCAATTATTTTCTATTATTTTTATTATATTGTCATTCATTTAGAGATACATTTATAGACCCACCTCGACTAATGAAACTCGATTAATAACCAATTTCAGTTTTGTGTTACAAATCAGTGAACTCGCTGCGGCATCCTTCCGTTTTTAAAAGAAACGTGAACGTTTGACACGGAAACACCTGCAGCGCTTATCCGAATCCACTCCCACTCATCCACGTCTGAATTTTCAATACACCAGCTGTGCTGCCTGACAGCCAATCAGATTCAGCCACACGGTCTAATCGTCCAATCGCAGAGATCTTACCAACAACAACCAAATTTCAGGCTTATAAAACAGTTGTATCGGCGTCTTGGGCGCTTTTATACTCACATAGGATTAAATCTGCGCTACTGTCCCCGAACACAGCTGATACTATGAAAATATAACAGTCTTTTAACTCAAAAACAATTTCATTGTTGCTCATCTCGGATATCACTAGCATCAAGAACACAACAATGGCTACACATCTACCTCATAGGCTGCCCCCAAGTCTGCGAACTTGTCCTGGGCTTGCGGGTCGTCTTGGTTTCTGTCGGGGTGTAACTGCAAAGCCAGCTTTCTGTAGGCCTTCTTGATGTCCCTGATTGATGCACTCTTGCTCACCCCCAAGATTTTATAGAAATCTCGCCTACAGGAGAGAGGAAGATGGCACAAATGAGGCAGACACAGGAGGCACAGAGGTAGAAGAAAAACGGGAAACCGTTATCAAATGGCAATGATGCTACTTTTAGATTGTAAAACACCGAGTTAGCTACAATCTCCGGGGGGGTAAGCCAGTGTGGCTTCCATAGACAGTATGCAGCAGCTTCATCTGTCGTAATGGCTAGCTCCAAGCTAACTAAGCTAGGTAGTCACTTAAAACACGGCCCTTACAAGTGGTGGATACACTTTTTACTGAGTGGGGAAAAGACAACGAAAGCACTTATTAGCAAGTTAGCTCTGTGTGTCAGACTGTTCCACGCATGGAGAGCACGTCTAGACCAATCACAGTGAAACATGTGTACCAGCTGGCGATGCTGTTTCGCCGCTGTCCGAGCGAACACCACTTACCCGGCAAGCACCGCCGTAGTAGCATAAAGAAGCAGGCAGCACACGTTACACAGATTCATCCCTTTAGCAGCCATAGATGTCAGGATTTCTCAAGGAGGTAGCAAAGAACAACCGGCTTTTTAAAGCTCGGATCCCAGCTGCCAGTCAGTCAGCCACAAGCCTTCTTCCTCCTGTCAGAGAAAGCCCGCCCACTGGATGTCGGCAAATCATCCTCTCCCGAAAAACTCTGCCCAGCGTTAAAGAGACAGCTCACACCTTTCTCAGCAGCCCTTTTTTGTCATATATAACTGTTTGCGCCGATGTTTTTTGGGTTTGTTTGGGGGTTTTTGTTTTTTGCTTTTTGCTTTTGTTTTTGTTTTTTGTTACATGTATAAGTACAACTAATAAAAAACGGAACATTTCGGTGAATAAAAAAACCCGGGCACCATGCATGCTCATAGTGCAGGCTGAAGCGCGCCCCCGGGAGCTGCGCGCAACAGATGTCTGCTGAGATCTGAGTGGAGAGGAGGGCGCCAAATAGGAAGGACGGCAGATGTGCGTCTGACAACAAACCAGGAACCACTGCACTCGTCCTCCTCTGTATACCCACCTATGAGTCCTTGACCTGTCGGCCCTTTTCTCATTCAGGCCGAAGATCCCAGTAACAGGACGAGGACACAAAGTCTGACAGTAAGATCCAGAGCTGTCCTAGCTCAGCTAGCTAACTGGAGCTAAGCTAAGCTGGCCAGCCCTACTTTTTTATGTTGGAGTTAACTTTATGAGCAAATATCAGTGCGCCTGGTATTCGGCTTCATTTCTTGTTGTGCCACAGCAAAAACAAGTGAGTTTTGTGCATATATTTACTGTGTTACTGGATTGATGTTAGCTTAGTTTTGATTAGCTTGTCAAACTTGAAATTAGATGCCTAGTGTTGATGGCACGAGCAGCCTGGTTGCCAGGAAGATATTTTTCAACCTGTAATTAAACGGTCATTTTTGAAGATTAGGTCTGTTGTTGCTGTACTAAAAAAAAAACAACAAAGAGAAGGTTCATGAAATGCGATGAGTTTAAAAAAAATGAGTAAAAGCAGAACATCCTGCGCTGTATCTGAATTGATATACAGTTGTGTGTGTGCAGAGTTAAAGTGGCTGGAGTATGAGTGACATGGTGAACTAAACAGTGTGGACAGAGGTTGAGTCTGTGCGAAATAACAAAGCATTATGTTATTGTAACTGTCCAGTTTGACCAGTTTAACTGCTAGTGCTCCCCAGCTCCTTCCCTGGTTCGTGACTAATAATCATAATCCAGTAATGGCTCTGTCATTGTGATTTAAAAGTGCATTGTACTTATACGGTGTCAAATACTCAAGTAATTAATTATCGGTGTATGTCACATGGTTTTGTACTCTAACTCTTCAGACATGGAGGCAAACGGTGTGAGCATATGGCCACGCATGGAACCGTTCCTACTTGGTGCCCTACAGGTAAATATACTTCCACTATGATATCAGCCAATAGCTGTAAATCTTGTAAATAGCATGAATTACTATCGTTGTAGGTGGCACCGTCCTCCAAGCTAAACCTACACTATCTTCGAAAGATGGCTATCTATGTGCGAACAAGGAATGGCTGCTTCCCCATCCTGAGCTGGCCCATGTGGAGGCATATCGCCTGTGGAAAGTTGCAGCTTCCAGAAGACCTTGCGTGGCTCTACTTTGAGACCTATGACCTTCTGATAGGTCATACACCAGAGGAGAGGCTGGAGTGGGCTGAGTGTCTTTCCCAGTGTTCTACTAAAAGTGAGCTGGACCAGCAGAGGAACAAGGTTAAATAAAGTTTAAATATTTATTCCAAGGACTGATAGTATTGTAACCTTGCCGTCAGATTTGAAGGAAGAGCGGCTGCATATTGATAGGTAACCTGTGGTTTTTTTCCCTTTCCTTTGTGCACCAGTTGTCTGTGGACACTCTGCAGTTTCTCCTTTTCCTCTACATTCAGCAGCTGAACCGCGTGTCTCTGCGCACCTCTCTGATTGGGGAAGAGTGGCCCAGCCATCGCACTCGCTCCCCGTCTCCATCAGACAGAGAGTCCAAGACTAGCTATCAGAACAAGGTTCTCTTTGCCATGAAACATAAAACAGAATGACCAACAATGCAGCAGGATTTATAGTATTGTGTAGTTCTAATTAGATCTGGTGCAAATTATTGTATGGTGGTGTATATGAAGTTAACCACTTATAGTCCTGTTTTGTTCCTGTTTTGGTTCTGCAGAATTGGGATGATCAGGCTCACCTGTCCTTCGTGCAAAGCCATCTGGCAGAGATTTTGGAGCTGCTAGTGGAGCCTGGTCAACTGTCGCAATCTGGACAGGCCCTAAGAGACTGCCAGGTCTGGGAAGAGCAAGCACACATCCTGCGTTAGGTCACAGACACAATCTAGATATTTTTAACAATATTTGGTGCTAGCCAGAGTATTTAAGATACCAGTATATTTAATATATCTTCTTAAATATATTCTTATAGACATATATGTAGAAGCAATCCCTGTGAGCTAATCAGTCTATTTCAGGTAGTTGTTGCCTCTCTTGCATCTTTATCTTGTCTCTGAGAGTAATTATCTCTAATGTTGTATTCTGAAGCTTGATTTCTACCTCTGCACTGAATCTGTGCAGAGCCTACATGATAGTCAAATGTTGTTGCCAACATTTCTGCTTGTGCTGGTGTGCCCATGTTGCTCTGCATCTCTTTGCCGAAACACTAGTTAGCGATGGCGTTCTTCTTTGAGTTGATCTGTTCTTTTGCAGCCAATTTGAAAACTGGTATCAGAAGAGAAAGTAGCTGTAAATGTGTAAAAAGAAATGGCAGTGTCTAAAGCATCAGACATAGACATTGCTGGCTGCGTCAATGTGATGTGAACATGTCTGTGTAGTTTCACATCAGGTTACTGCATGCATTACAGCATAAGATTTCAGAACAGTTCAGTTAATGCAGAAGATAAAATTCTGCAACAGGCATACCACTCACTGTGAGCATCGAGCGCTACCCACCTTCTGCTCAAACCCACTGTGCATGAAGGGCAGCCAATTAGAAGAAAGTTGGCTGGAAGGGAGAAGACCTAAAATAGTTTGTTTCAGGTAGATGATAAACTGTGGAGCTGTACAACGTTGCTTCAGGTTATTGAGGTTTACATTAATTCACAAAAGTTCTCGTAAGGTCCTCCAATAGCATTTCAGTCAGGTTAAGGTCTGGATTTAAAAACCCCACTTTGATTCTTTTCCTTTTCAGCCATCCAGCTGTTTGCTGCCGTTTGACTCTAGAATACTTTGGTATACAGAGGAGCTGATGTTGACTCAGTGACTGTAAAGTGTTTTTTGCAGAGACGAGGCTTTTTCCTAACAGTCCTCCCATTCTTTTTCTAACTGTATTGTTACCAACTTTAACATTTAACATCTTTCTGCAGAATGATAATAAATAGCCTAACCCCCTTCCCGACTTCATAGACAGCAACAAGTGCTTCTCTAAGATCAGTGCTGGTGTTGTTCCTCCTTCACATTGTAATAGCACACACCTGAATGCCCCAGAGCAGAAAACTGTCAGAACCTCTGCATTTACAGAGGTGGTCAGTCTGGCGTTTCTGACTTTCCATCTTAATTGATAGATGAGTTAGATTTATGGCTGTACATTTTTTCTTTCACTAGTGTAAATAAAACATTAACAGCAAATTGTAGCTGTTAAAGTAAACTCATTATGTTAAAATTTTTGATTAGAGAATTTCTCTTGTATTAATCTATACTATTTGAAATATAAAAACAAGTCCATACTGTAACTGATTTCTCAGTTATGTTCTATCAGGTATCCCTGGACGCTGTGCGGAGCTTGGGTCTGCTTCTGGAGGGCTCAGTTTGCCAAGGAAAAGCTGTTCAGCCCATTCACCGGCTGCTGACCAAAGGTCCCCTCGAAACACAAGCTGGCTACTCCTTGCTCACCCGTTCCTTCCCTCTGCACAATCTCCTCTCCTGCCTCCAGCGCAGCCTCACTCTGAATCCCTTTGGAATAACTGCCTGTCTCCATTCGGGCAAGAAGCTCGCTTGGGCTCAGCAAGGTTTAGTAAAATCATCTGGCATTAGTCCTTCCTCACGGTCTTCACTTTGTGCCTTTTTTTGACCGCCCATGTGTGTTTGTGTGTTCTAGTGGAAGGGGCCATGAAGAGAGCCAAGATAGCCAGGAACACCCACATGGCACCACCTGGTAGTAAAATGGTGCTGATGTCCCAAGTCTTAAAACAGACCCTGGCTAAAACTTCAGACAAGCTGACTGGTGCCAACATTAAAATCCATAGATGTGCTGATGCCTTCATATACCTTCTCTCACCTCTCAGGTAAGGTTGCCTTCTAGTAATAGAAGTTGGGTTATCTTTAGCATACAGGCCAAGAGTGCAAGCACCATACGTGGAATTGATAGGCAGGCAGACTAATGATTAGAAGGAATTGCCCTACTGGGAACTGGTATTCTACAAGAACTGGTTCTCGATTCCCGTTCCTAGGCTGACTGTCAGTTGGCTGATCTCTGGCTGAAAGCGGCAGTTTTCAGTGGCTGTATCTGTACAGTTTATGTTCTTTCTGTTGTGGAATTTGTTCCTTTAGATCAGTCAGTGTGGACAAATGCCGTGACAGCACTGTGGTTCTGGGTCCCGTTGAGACCAGCGTCCACATCCACAGCTGCCAGAATGTGTGGGTGGTGTGCATGGCCGGCCGAATTGTTATTGGAACTTCCTCACGTTGCACCATCCATGCCCTTACGCCCACACGCCCGTTGCTACTGCCGGGAAACACGGACATTACTCTGGGTCCTTTCCACACTTTCTACCCTTCCTTGGAGGATCACATGGCCAGCGTAGGGCTGGCGGTTGTCCCTAATCTCTGGGATCAGCCCTTACTTCTGGTGACCGAGGGCCTTGCCAGCCACTCACTCAATACGTTGTCCAGCCCAGACCCCTCCTGCTACCGCTTGCTGCCACCATCAGAGTTCCACACGCTGGTCGTGCCTTTTCAGATGGAGGGAGACACATGTGAGGTGCCCGGTGGTCTGCCTCCTTCATACCAGGCAGCTCTGGACGAAAAGAAGAGGAGAATACAGAACTGGCAGAAGACTGTGATAGAGGCCCGGCTGAGCAAGTGAGTGAGAAATTGACCCCCAAACCTTTATTAAGCAGTGGTTCAGCCACCTATACATGTGTTCAAGTAAGTTTTAGTGTTTCATTATGTAGCGTGCCTTTTAATCAGTGGAAAATTGTAACAGCAAAGGGATTCCAAAAACTCAATATGAATGTCAGTTAACTGCTATGTGTGAGAGATATGCAGTTCAGTGAGCACACTGATGTCAGACGGGTTGCACGAGGCAGTTCTCCACTGGCTCTTTACATTCATAAATAGATGTTCATCTTTTAAAGGAAATACACGTATTTAATGTTAAACTGGCAGGAACACGATTGTATATCTGCATACCAAAAGTTTTGGCAGTGGCACCACTCGATTGGTCAGTGATGTGATATCTAAATTGTCTGTCAGACAAGAGACAAGGCAAGAGTTTTGGACTTGTTTCAAAACATTCGATTTTATATAGTATCCATGTACTGGTCAGAGACCAATGGAGGAACGTTAGTTAAACAGTCGTTTCAAAGATAGTCTTATTGGAAAGTCTTCATTCTGCTTTGAATGTTGTGATTGGATACTATGACTCTAACTATGATGTACAACACTGAAGGTGCTGTGAGGTTCATGTGAGGATTCATGTTTGGAAGCATTAGATTGTGATCCACTCTTTCTGAACTGGGTTACAATTTGTGCTCACAAGAAAATCTGAAAAATCAGAAAGTTTTCAGCTTGAAAAACTGCTACAAATTTATATAGACAAACTAATGCCTCCTACAGAGGCTAGTCTTTGTTTTAACTCCAAAACAGGAATATGATATCCAATCATCTGGAGTGCTGAGCATGCAGGCAGGTAGAGGACTATGGAGGAGTGAAAATTAGAAGACCTTTATTAAAAAGAAGAAGAGCACAGATGGTGGCTATAGTGGACGCTTCATTGGTTTTAATGCTCAGTTTCACTTCAGCTCTTTGTATGTTAGAACTTCGCTCTTGTCTGCGGCTGGTTGGCAGGCCCACATGACCACAAGTAAGAGTGGCCCACAGACCCATTGATCACATACTCTGTACACTGTCTCCATTGACAACATTGACATTGCTACTACTATATACGAGCTATTAAAGTACCAGGTTAAGAAACAGAAAATTAAACATACGCATATTGTTGCTGGAGCATAAATGTAGGAAATAAGGTGAATGATGCTAAGAATTTTCTCTCCTTCATTTCAGAAAGACTTTTTTTGTTAAGCTCTGTTATTTTCAATATTACCGGTATGCCGTTTAAATGCAACTTTCTTTTACGTTCTCTGTCTTTCCAGGGAGCAGAAGCAACAGTTCCAGGAATTGGTGGAAATGAAGTTTCATGAGTGGCTTCTGGAAACGGGTCACAGGCAGGAACTGGACAGCCTAATCCCACCCACAATAGCCTCTGTAAAGGACTCTGATGGGGCAGCAGCAGACACCAACCAAGTGAATGATCCCAAACATATGAGGACTGGACAGGCAGTGGGGCAGTCATCCATGGCGTGTTGAATTTTACTGTTTGCTTTTTTTTGCCAGCAGAATAATTGCACCCGTAAATTAAGGCAGCATGGCCGTTTGCACATGCAGGTTACATATGGTCTTCTTCTCACACGGTGCTGCTGTGAGTTCTTGCTGCTGGTTAAGCTTTTCCAGCAGCTTACAGTTGTGTCCAAGTTCACAGTTCCTTCTTGAGAAAAGGCAGCTAAATGTTTGACATGTCTAAAGTGGGAGTGAATTGGCTTGTTATCAAACAACATCATGTGCCACACACACTCTGTAAAGATGAGGCATGTGTGAAGTCGCCACATGCTTTAAAGAGACATTTTCCTGCTTATTGTCTTCTTCAGAGTGAGGATGAGGAGGAACAAACTAGGCACAACGATTAACTGTGATTGACAGTCGAGTAAATAGACCCTGACACATTGTTTTCAAGCAGTCAGTCTGTTTTTCAAACATAATTTGGTACCAACTGTCCATCCAGTGTGTAGGTGAACTTTGTGTTGCAATAGAGAAACCAAAACCTGTTTGAATTAATTTGATAGACAGCTTTCAGGTGCTGAATTATGGGTAACTGTGGTTCAGTGTGGTCATGGACTATGAAGCAACATTAATAGGATAGCAGAAAGCTATGGTTTTTAAGCTAGCTAACTGAAACAGAGCCTTGATATGTTGAACTTGCTTCCTATCACAGCCCTCTGGAGACCCTGTCGTCTCTTCCATGCACCTACTGACGCCGAATCTTCTCAAACAGACCTCGTATACAAGTTTTCTGAGGGAACCTGCTGAGCATTTAAAGATGTAGATGGAGGATGGATGGATGTAGATGCTGAACATTTTAAGCACTTCGAATCTAAAGGGGCATGTTAGTACCTAGATCGTAATAGTATTATTTTTTAGAATATTAATAAAGCATTTTCGTGTGTGTGTATAACCCGTTACTCACATGCTGCTAATGGCTGTAGTGACGCTGTTTTGTGTGCTCGAGTTTGCTCTCACATGACAGTGCAGCTGCTGCAGAGTCGTGCTTGAATTTCTGCAGTACAACAGAACAAGCTAATCTGCTGTTCCAGCTGAGGCAGGATTTAATAAACTGGTGACCAGTTTTCCAAGAAAACTTAAATGTATATTTATTTTTGAATAAAGATGTCGATTTTTAGCACTGAATAATAATTATTTTTCATAAATCTACTTTACCTCTAGAATAACTGTTAGCAGTGAATACCTCCAAGTGTACTTCAGGCAGTTAGCTTCCTCTTTCCACATATACTTTACGGCACGCTGAATTTTGACTTCTATACAAAATATGATGTAAATTATACACAGAAGGCCTGCTTGAAATCATCAGGGCAGCACTGTATTGGAAATAGCAAATGAAGGGAATATGTGCTTAAAACAGTTTCAGGATGAACCGATTCATGCTGTAAACGCCTTAATGCTGTTGTTTACTAAAAAATGGTCCTGTTAATTTGATGCACAGCTCTGTGCAAGAGCACCAAGTCATTTTTAATTGTTAAAAACTGAAATAAAGGTTTTGACTACAACCGGGTCGCATCTTATGTGTTTCTTTGGATATTTACAATAATGTGCAAAAGTCTTCTAACCTTCATTTCTTTGTATTTTATTTCCAAGAAGCCAGACTTTTAGAGTGGTATATTATATATATGTTGGTGCCAATAGTTCTCCAGACTTTCTGAGAGGCTTTCAAAGATTGTCTTTGGACATTGGCTGCTTTTTCATTCATTTTCAGTTCAGTCCTTGTACCTGACCATTATTTCCTGTTTGTTAAGCCACTTACCACTGAATTTTATTACACGACAGAACGCACAGTAAAATTTTAATTCCGTAAAAGTTGAAACTTTTGTGTAAAATGTAAATAAGAGCAGAATGCAAAGACTTGCAGATTTCATAAATCATTTTTTTATTCAACACAGAAGACAATTAAATGTAGCATTTTCAGGGGAAAAAAAGCTTATTTTGAATTTGATGGCAGCTGCATGTTCCAAGTTTACCACTGTGCTGCAGCGCCTCTTTTAGCATCAGTTGAAGAGAGCAGCTGCTGGAGTTTTGGGAGAGGAGTGTTGCCCTGTTCTTCTCTGATATAAGAGTCTAGTTGCTCCATAGTCCAGAGCCTTCTTTGTCTGATTGTTCATTCACGATGAGCCAAATGTTTTCATTTGAAAGGTCTGCACTGCAGGAAAGTCAATTCAGCACCTGGACTCGTCTACTATGAAGTCATGTTGTTTTGATAGATGCAGTATTCAGTTTAGCATGGTCTTGCTGAGATATTCTTTGTTTTTTGAAAAAGCTACAGGTTTTGTTGCTTTGTATTTCACCTTGATGTTGCCTTTCCAGATGTGCAAGCAGTCAGATCCATAGGCACCAATACCACATACCATCAGAGATTCAGTCTTTTGAACTGAGTGCTGATAACAAGCTGGGTGGTGCCTCTTATATTTTGCCCGGAGGACGTGACATCTGAGCTTTCCAAAAAGAATTTCAGATTTGGATTTCTCTGACCGCAGAACAGTTTGCACTTTGCCTCGGTCCGTTTGAAAGGAGCTTTGGCCCAGAGACGATGGTGTTGTTTCAGGATCATTTTTTCACGTATGGCTTCTTTGACCTGTATTTGGCGCAGTGAACTGTGTTCACAGACAGTGATTTCTGCAAGTGTTCCTGAGCTCATGCCAGTTTTTCCAAAGTCCTTACAATTTTAGACCGAGGAGCATGATTCTGAAATTGTTTGTGTTTACTTCAGAGAACCTCTGCTTCTCTAACATGCTCTTTTTATTTCTGTTGCCAATTAGCTGTAAATGTTTCTCCAGCTGTTTCCTTTTAGTAGTGCTTACTTTTAAAGCCTTTCATTGCCCTCATCTATCAAACTCCAAATGAGATCAGTTTAAACGTTTGTTATGTTTTCTCTGTTCTATTATGAATAAAATATGGGTTCATATTTATGCGGCACCCCAACCTTTTAAATTGTTTACAAATCCACTTTAGTCCAAATTATTGGATTGATTAAAAAATCCTGGAAAATAGGATGCATAAGAAACACAATACTGCAAAAGTAAATCACATATTATGAGTAATGTTAAAGAAAATAAGTAGCATCAAGAGCAAAAGTATATAATTGTAAACATTTCATTAAAAGTCACATGCATATTATAACCAGTGCTACATTGTACATTAAGTACTTGTTTCATACTCACATCTACAACACCACTCACTTTTTCTCCTTATTTTTGTTATTTCAGCACTTTCAGACTGAAATTTTGAAGTGAGGTCACTCCGTTTGTGTTTCCCATTTTTACTTATTAGATGTGAATACTTTCACCACTGCTTCATGTGGATCCATCCAAAAAAGAAATAAGTCATGAGTTGGCAGGTCCTTGCCAGGTGGGAGCAAGCTGGTGGAGCTGGCATGTGTAACGGTGGGCACTGGACCCAGCCAGTAGAGTAGTGGGGTCAATGGACGCTTACCCACGCCTGGCCATTATGCCGTAATCCTTCCTCGCTTTTCTGGAAAAACTGAATAGCACTAGAATCACTGACTCAATTTTTGGATCTCATTTTCATGACAAAGCGATTGTTCCCCTTTTGCCTCCACTGTTGCTGTTTATAAATGTGGGAAAGCGTATAAAAGGCACTTGCTCAAAGGCCAGTGCAACATCAAGACCTCAGGGGGAAGCATCACCATCACTCATCATCACCAAGGCTATCCCACACAATATATCCAAGATGGGCAGGGTGAGTCAATGCAAAGAGTTTAGTTTTAATGTGCGGGTTCAAAAGTGCATGTGGGAGAGTACAGAGGTTTGCTGCAGATGTTGTTTCCTTATACTCTGTTGTAAATTAAAGCCTCACTGCTTGTTTGAGCAGCTGTTAACAGTGGCTTTGCTTTAAAATGTCTGAGCTTTCAGACAGGGACCAGGCTTTAGACTGCCTAACAGAGCAAATGTGAAAGGTGGACGAGCACTGAGACTGTTATGCGTTCCCCCCTCAGATCGTCTTCTACGAGGACAAGAACTTCCAGGGCCGTCGCTATGAGTGCGACAGTGACTGCTCAGATTTTCACACCTACCTGAGCCGCTGCAACTCCATCCGGGTGGAGAGTGGAGCCTGGGTGGTGTACGAGAGACCAAACTACATGGGCTACCAGTATGTCTTGAGCAGGGGGGAGTACCCAGAGTATCAGCGCTGGATGGGACTGAACGACCACCTCAGTTCCTGCAAGATGATCCACTTTGTAAGTCAGGCGTTGCCTGCATGCTGCTCTGCTGCAGGTGCACATTTTTTTAGCCTGTCTGTCATTTGTTATTGACTGTGCACTGTGAGCACAGACTGCACGCTCAATGACAAAGAGCTGAAGTCTTCACAATGTTCTCCGCAGGTGTGAAGTCTAATTTTTGAATATCTTAAAAGACTGAAGGCACAGCAGGCTCAGGGCATCCCAAAAAAGCATTTACTATGTGAGAGATGACATCCAGTCATGTTCATGCTACCGCAGTGCTGTGTCGATGGAGACCAGCGTGACATCAGTCTCTTTGTATGAGCAGGCTTTGGTCCAGCTGACCCACAGCCTGCAGCCTCTTTAAATCAATGCAGTTAGTAAATGCGTGTGTACAGTTTGGTTCTATTTATAAAGGCACAAAACAGTGAGCACACTGCAAACAATGAAGGATTGATTAATGTAAGGTATCTCACTGATTATGGCAAATATACCGAGTATACAGTCCTTCAACAGACTAGTTTACCATGATCATCGAGAGGCAAATTATACACTCAGATACTTGTTTGTTATTTTACTTGCAGCTAGCAAGACAATAAACTAACTTTATATTAAAGTGAACCCCAAGAGTCAGATGATCCCACTATGAGCAGCACGTGGCGACTGTGGGGAAAAGAAACGTGCTTCCAATAGAAAGAGACCTCAGGCTTAGGGAGAGACAGCCATGTGCTGTGACCGGCTGAGAGGTGACAGCATCATTAAACACAAGCAAAGACAAATGAAACTAATGAACTACAATTTTAAAAATAATCAATAATTTGGATTAGCTTTTCTCTAAACTGCCACACTGTATCTGACAAACTTCAAACTAGGTGTACATGTAGTGTACAAATTTTCCAATTAGATTCTAATTCTAATCTCATTGTATCCTCCCTTTCCCTTTCTTTTCCCTGCACTAACCTCCATCTTCACCTCCTTTCTCCCTCCCTCACTTTCCAGACCAGTGGGACCCAGTACAAGATGCAGCTTTATGAGAAGGCAGACTTTGGTGGCCAGGCCCTGGAGGCCACAGAGGACTGCCCCTCACTTCTGGAAAAGTTCCGCTGGAGGGAGGTCAACTCCTGTAAGGTCTACGATGGTTGGTGGGTTTTCTACGAGCACTCCAACTACCGTGGACGTCAGTACTTCTTGGAGAAGGGAGAATACCGCAAGCCTGGGGATTGGGGTGCTGCCAGTCCTGCTGTCCAGTCTTTTAGGCGCTTCACTGAATAATTTAAACTCCATCCAAAAATATCAAGAAGACTGTCTGGGCATTATGAGTTAAAAATTTAATTATAACCTTCATCAACTATGTTTGCGATTTTGAACTAAGGTCTCAAAAATAAAACCTGCCAAGTAAGCACAATAATCTCTCTGTGGATTATTTCCATGCATGTTTTGAACCATTTTAGCACATAACTAAAGTTTATTCCCTCCTAACTGCACAACGGTGGTTAACACAGTTACCTCACAGCAAGAAGGTCTTGGGTTTGAGTCTCAGCTTTCTGTGTCTCTGTGAGTTAACCCTCTGACAGACTGGTGGCCTGTCCAAATATACCCTGCCTCTCGCCCTGCGACAGGTGGGACACGCTGTCACGGCAAATCTCTCCAACCGTTATTTAACAACACAATTTATTTAAAATGATAGACAAAAAACAAACAAACAAACAAACAAACAAAAACAAAACAGGAAACATCTAAAAACATTTCAAGCATCCACTGATGAAATGCTGCCACCTGGTGGTGAAAGTTATAGTTTAAAAACCCACCCGTCCATTCAAGTTTTCAAATTCAAATTTCGGCTGGAATTCTGTGTCACAGAGGTTTGTACCATTAGGCGGAGTATAGAGCTAGTGTAGCCTCGAGTCTGCCCAGTAGGAGATCATCACTTCATACCAATCTATCAAACTGTTGAAACTTGCTAATTTCAGCAATATATAAAAAATAAACTTCTAGCAGGCTGTTAAAGTCGTATTATATTTCAATTCAATTTTATTTATACAGCGCCAAATCACAACAACAGTCGCCTCAAAGCGCTTTATATTGCACAGTAGATCGTACAATAATAGATACAGAGAAAAACCCAACAATCATATGACCCCCTATGAGAAAGCACTTTGGCGACAGTGGGAAGCAAAAACTCCCTTTTAACAGGAAGAAACCTCCGGCAGAACCAGGCTCAGGGAGGGGCGGGGCCATCTGCTGTGACCGGTTGGGGTGAGAGAAGGAAGACAGGATAAAGACTTGACATAAGTCCACTTTCAAGTATAAGTGCACTGAAAAGGCTTCTCAAGGCAAAGACTGGAATTAGTTGGGCTGACACCTTGTTGACAGCTAGCAGCTATGGGCAAGTCAGTCACAGCCACAGCCTTGAAACCCCTTAAATTATATAAGGGGTCTGTATAGTTAAAGGAAGAAATAAGTTATAAAGACAAAACATATCTCCGGAACAGGTTGTAGAAATGTTTATTTCTGCTGTAAAGTTGAACATTATAATATGGGAGTCTCTGCCTCGAGTGGCCACTAGAGGAACTACAGTTTCGGGCACTTCTGCTTCGGCACCCTGGAGGTTGCTGCTCGGTCAATATGAGAGGTTTTCTTATATAATTATGAAAATTACAATAAGAAGCAGGCACTTGTCTGGACCCTTCAACAGACTTGACATAAGTCCACCTTTTGGTACTTTATTTTGGAAATACTCAAGGCTGATTCAGCCCAGCATGAGTTTGAGGTCCACAGTGACAGGCTGAGGGTTCCAGTGAGTCCCAAAAGAGAAACAGTTTCCTCCTCCACCTATCAAGAGCAGCTCTGGATCTTCTGAGTCCGTCATCTCAGAGCAAAATGAGTGGAGCATCAGAGGCCAGGGCACTGAGGTCTACACATGACAGGACATACATTAGTAATTAACATCGGATAATTCAGTTCTGCTTTTCCTCACAGAAGTGGAACAGTGCTAGTTTTTAAGCAACAAACCTGGAGGCTTTAAGGCCTGAGGTCGATGAAGAACATTGGTTGGTGCTAGATTTCCTTTAGAATAACTATAAGTGCAATAAATGATCACTAACCGTGTCCAGACTGTACTCCATACTGCTGCACGTGGTGATGTTGATCACAACAACGCCTGGCACGCCGTCTGAATGCAGCCAGACTCCACCTACCACAACCAGCTTCTCACCACTCACATGGGCACAGTGAGAGTATCTAAAACGAAGCACACAATGGAAATCTCATCAAAGAGTTTCTTTAGCAGAAACTTGGTTAAATGATTCTGTTCGTGCCTTACGACGTATGTGTCGACGGGATGAGAGGAGGTGGAGGAAGGATAATCTCCAGTCATCATATGACACTTTATGCGTTAGCCGCTCGAAGTTTCAATCAGCTGCCAGAATGGCTAAAGCTGCTTTCCTATCTAAAATTATCACCACCAATGGAAACAACCCTCGAATTTTATTCAAAATTTTCAACTCTGTGGTAAACCCCTGCCCCTTTATGCCTCTGCCATGCTCCCCGGGCCTTTGTGAAAAATTTTCAAGTTATTTTTTGGATAAAGTCGCATCTCTTAAATCTACCCTCCCTTTGGTGACCGACCGTATGCCCACCCCCGATTGTTCCACTACTTTTTGTCAATTTGAACCCGTTTCTCTCTCTACTCTGAAGCATCTAATCGAGAAACTCAATAATACTAATCTTGTACATGATGTTCTTCCATCCCGTATAGTCAAGGATTGTTTTAGTACAATTGGACCTTGTCTTTTGTCCATATTGAACTCCTCCTTGCTGTCCGGCTATGTACCATTAGCTCTTAAACATGCCATAATCCAACCTGTTCTAAAAAAAAGTAATCTCGATCAAAATGATTATGCCAATTATAGGCCGATTTCCAAACTTCCCTTTGTGGCTAAAATTCTTGAGAAGGTAGTTCTGCTTCAACTTCAGACCTACCTGGATGAGAATAACATTAATGATAAATATCAATCGGCCTTTAAACAACACCATAGCACTGAATCAGCACTGCTTCGAGTTTTTAACGACCTTTTACTAATGGCTGACAATGGACGCCCCTCTGTCCTAGTGCTATTGGATCTTTCATCGGCATTTGACATGGTTGACCATAACATACTATTGGCGAGACTAGAGCACACTGTAGGCATCAAGGGCACTGCCTTGGATTGGTTTAAATCTTACCTCTCCGATCGGCTCTCTTCGGTTCACTTGGCTACCTCCTCCTCCTCCGCTGTACCTGTTTGCTGTGGTGTTCCCCAGGGATCTGTGCTAGGCCCTACCCTGTTCTCACTGTATATGCTTCCTTTAAGTGTCATTTTGGAGAAATACCACATTGCCTTTCACTATTATGCCGATGACATCCAGATCTATTTTGAGCTGAATGATGATCTAGCTATGTCCGTGAGTAACTTTCGAGAGTGCATGTGTGAGGTCAAGCAATGGCTTCTGGCAAATTTTCTTATCCTTAACGATAAGAAAACTGAAATTATGATCTTTGGCAGTGACGCTCTTCGTGCCAAACTTCATGATGCTTTTGGTTTTCTCACTAGTTCTTTCCCTGACACTGTTAGGAATCTGGGTGTGCTACTTGACAGCTCATTTAAACTTGACAAACAAGTATCTGCTGTCGTCAGATCTAGTTTCTACCAACTTCGCCTTATTTCCAGGGCCAAACATTACATCCCGCACAATGACTTGGAAAAGCTTATCCATGCCTTTGTTACGTCACGACTAGATTACTGTAATTCACTTTATTATGGTCTTCACTCTACCCTTTTACATAGATTACAGACAGTCCAGAATGCCGCTGCACGCATTCTAACTAAAACTAGGAAGTTTGCTCACATCACTCCCGTCCTTGCTGATCTGCACTGGTTGCCTGTGAAATTTCGTATTCAATTTAAAATTCTGTTGTTTACTTTTAAAATTACTAATAACACAGGGCCAAGTTATCTTAAGGAACTCTTAAATTCATATCTTCCTACGAGGGCCTTAAGATCTTCCTCACAGTCATTGTTGGTTCAGCCCAGATCTCGCTTGAAGTCTAGAGGTGATCGAGCGTTCGCTCTAGCTGCACCTGAGCTGTGGAACAGTCTCCCGATTGGCATCCGGGCGTCTGATTCTATTCAATCTTTTAAATCACGGCTTAAAACATATCTGTTTGAACTTGCTTTTTCTACCAGTTAAATTCTCGCCTTGCTTCTAGTGTGTTGTTCTAATGTTCTAATGTGTCTGGTTGTTTTGCGTTGTCCTGTGCTGTCAATGTTTTCCATCACTGTGTTTGATGGTTCAGCTTTACAGCTTTACTCTGCTATAGCTCTGTGCTATAGTTTATTCTTATTAGTGGTTTTTATCTGTGAACATAATCTCACACTTATATGACTCTGACGTTATAGTCTTAATTATTTTATTTTATTGTTGCGTTGCCTATGTCCTCTATCACTGTGTATGATGGTACAGTTCTCTTTGCTACAGCTGTGTGCTATTGACTGTTCCTATTAGTGGTTTTTACCTGTGAACATAATCCCACACCTATATGATTCTGATGTTTTAGTGTAAATCATTTTATTGTTTTATTGTTTCATGTAAAGCACTTTGGCATGCCCCTGGCTTTTAATGTGCTCTATAAATAAAGATTGTTGTTGTTGTTGTTATGGTGTCTGAGGCACAACAGACCTGGGTACAGGAGGGGGCTGTACATCTATTCTCTCCCAGCAGAAGCCTCTTTCAGTTGGTGTCAGGATTACCGTGTCATCCAGGGGCACTCCTGCTCTGCTCAGCCCTCCAAACACCACACCACCACCTTTATATGAGCATGCAGAGTGAGAGTGACGAGCCTCTGGTGCTACGCCCTCTACTGGGATCTGTAAATGACACCCAGTGGTCATGTATGAGTCATGTGCACGTTATGTTCTTGCTCCATACTTGTATTCTTGAAATCTACTAAATGACTCCTTCAAAATATACCTTACATATCTAATATGTGGAGGTTTATATGCATACGGGCCCTGTGTGATGTGATAATAAACTTGTGCGTGCAACATTAAGAATCTGGGTTTAAAATTGTAACAACAAGCAAACCTCAGTCCAGTGCTGCTGGTCGACACTCAGGAAGTATCCGTCACCCAAAACGGCCCCTGATTGGTTCTTTCCACCAAACACAAACACAAACTCTCTGCCTGCAGAGATGTGACAGGGAGTCAGTGTGTAACGAAAAAGCAGGGATGGGATAAAAGACTGGCAGAGAGAAGGCGAAGCAAAGATGTGAGAAAAGCATAAAGCAAAAGAACAAATGGAATGAAAAAAGAGAAAAAGAAAGAAAAAGCTACAAACAGGAAGAGGGAAAAAAAGAAAGAGTGTGAGGCAAAAGGATCCTACAAGACTTCCTGTTTTCCCTCACCTCTGTGTCTGGTTAGGGTAGCAGAGTGCCTCCATCTTGGCGGTGGTGGACTGCCTGTACACATCATCTCCTCCATACAAAGCTTCGGTGCATCTTGGCCCCCTGACTCCAGAGCACCACAGAGGCTAAAGGTCATTTTGAAAAGGCTTCTGACCGGGTTGAGTGGAGAGGAGCGACCTCCAAATACCACAGCACCCACTCCAGGTATAGGGGTAACTGTGTGGTAAAGTCGCACACCTGGGATAAGAAGGGAAAATTACTAACTTTTCCTGGCTAAATCAAGACCGGCTGCCCCTCCCCCAAAGAAAAAAAAAAAACCCTCACCAACATCTGCTGATGGCTCCACACTGACGGACCTCCAGCCTTCCTGTTCTCTGAGCAGGAGTCTGATCGCTGCTCTTCTGCCTCCTCTGCTGGAGCCTCCTGTTAGCAGGACCCACCCTGGCCTCACTGACGCAGAAGCCATCCCCAGCCCCTCCACGCATACCGGTGTGGTCCGAACACTCAGGGCTGTTGTGCTCCAAGAAGGGCCAACAGATGGCACAGGAGATTCTAAAGCAACAACACAACTTCAACATGCATACAGAACGTCCCATTTCAAATGCTTGTTAGTGTCAAGTCGAGGAGTGAAAAGTGAAAGCTACCTGGAGCTCGAGGGAGTAAAGCCTGCGCCATCAAAGAGCCTCGAGATGCAGTAAGGATGAAGTAATGGGAACATTTTTGGTGCCACTCCTGAGAGCAGACAGGTGAGGAGTCAGTGGTAGAATGTAGTTGTTCCGGTGTTGTGCCAAAAAATAAAATGAGGTTTTATATCTTCTTTATTTGAACTAACACCAAATTTTATGAAGTTCATTTGTAACTTTTCCATAAAGCTCTTCTTCTACAATCATTGAATGATTCTGATGTTAGCTACTGTGTTGACTGTTTTACTCTTTGTTTAATAGCAGGTTCAAAGATACTTATATTACAAATGATGAAGGTAAAAAGTAAGTGGTACGTGAGAGACAAAATAAAAGACGGGTGTAGCTTTCAGGTGTGCAGAGTGAAGCCAGTGTGAAAGTGCCCGGGTTCAAAACTAGAGCATTCTATGGTGAGGTGAAAGAATGAACCATTGCTCCAGCATGCCGTCCATAACGGTTCCCAAAAACCACAGAGAGTGGGCCAGACTGGACACACTCTCCCCTCATAGTTGGAAACTGTAGAGTCAAATAATCCTAACATCTTCATTGTGTGCACTCCTCCCCACAGAGGCTGACACTCAACTACAAACACAGATCGCTTCTTGAATAAGCACTGTGGTTTTCAGCTGTACTAACATTAATTGGAAAAGAGGTTTTCTAAAGGTCACAACAATAAATAAACTTTCGGCAGCGGTTTAGTGATAAATGACAAAATGTGTCATCCAAACCAAATCAAGTGAGCTCTTCTGATCAGTAGTGCACACTTTTATAGAAGATGCAATGCTGAGACCCAGCTGACCTCATATTCATCAAAAGGCTCCAGGCTCTCCAATCTGCATCTCTCCTCCTCAGGGACCAGCCCGAAGAGGAAATTATTCATATCCAGGCACACGCACTCTTCCCAGCCCTGGAGACAAAGACGCCATATATTTAACCTTCACAGGAGGAACAGGGACGTTTTGAATATGCCTCGACTGTGTTTTTTTTTTTATTCAATTGGTACCTGGGTCTGAGGTATTGTGCTTGTTCAAAGAAGTGAAAAGATACAGGAAGTGTCTTGTGTATAGGTTGTGTACTGACCTTGTCCAGGAAGCGGTGCCTTTGTGCGGCGGTGTCTGGGTATTGTCGAAGTGCATGCAGAGTTGAATTGAGTTTCTGGAAATGCTCCTGCATGATCTGACCAAAGGGATCGTGCGGATGGATCTGCTCATACATAACAAAGAGAGACTGTGGCAGGAGCTTTGCTGCCCAACCAATGATGGCATCAGACCTGAAAGACACACAACATCCAACGGCTTTAAATGTGATTTGCTTTGATCATAAATTCTCAGTTTTTGCTACATATTGCCATCATCTAACTAGCGTTACACGCCCAAGTGTATGCAAATTCATCTCTAGTTCACATTTTATACATTACTGCACCATTGTGTTTCCATGTAGGTGAGCACCACTTCAGAAAGAATCAGGGTAGGGGCAGCCCAGTCCAGCCCAGCTACACGCAGAGCCTCTTCCACCTTGGACTCCTCTCTAACATCCACTCCTAACAGACGGTACTGACTGCTGGACACATAGACAGGTCCTGAAGAAACACAAGCAGCCATTCACCAAACTAAACTATGCCATACTAACCTCTTACAGTGGGGCAAAAAAGTATTTAGTCAGCCACCGATTGTGCAAGTTCCCCCACCTAAAATGATGACAGAGGTCAGTAATTTGCACCAGAGGTACACTTCAACTGTGAGAGACAGAATGTGAAAAAAAAATCCATGAATCCACATGGTAGGATTTGTAAAGAATTTATTCGTAAATCAGGGTGGAAAATAAGTATTTGGTCAATAACAAAAATACAACTCAATACTTTGTAACATAACCTTTGTTGGCAATAACAGAGGTCAAACGTTTACTATAGGTCTTTACCAGGTTTGCACACACAGTAGCTGGTATTTTGGCCCATTCCTCCATGCAGATCTTCTCGAGAGCAGTGATGTTTTGGGGCTGTCGCCGAGCAACACGGACTTTCAACTCCCGCCACAGATTTTCTATGGGGTTGAGGTCTGGAGACTGGCTAGGCCACTCCAGGACTTTCAAATGCTTCTTACGGAGCCACTCCTTTGTTGCCCGGGCGGTGTGTTTTGGATCATTGTCATGTTGGAAGACCCAGCCTCGTTTCATCTTCAAAGTTCTCACTGATGGAAGGAGGTTTTGGCTCAAAATCTCACGATACATGGCCCCATTCATTCTGTCCTTAACACGGATCAGTCGTCCTGTCCCCTTGGCAGAAAAACAGCCCCATAGCATGATGTTTCCACCCCCATGCTTCACAGTAGGTATGGTGTTCTTGGGATGCAACTCAGTATTCTTCTTCCTCCAAACACGACGAGTTGAGTTTATACCAAAAAGTTCTACTTTGGTTTCATCTGACCACATGACATTCTCCCAATCCTCTGCTGTATCATCCATGTGCTCTCTGGCAAACTTCAGACGGGCCTGGACATGCACTGGCTTCAGCAGCGGAACACGTCTGGCACTGCGGGATTTGATTCCCTGCCGTTGTAGTGTGTTACTGATGGTGACCTTTGTTACTTTGGTCCCAGCTCTCTGCAGGTCATTCACCAGGTCCCCCCGTGTGGTTCTGGGATCTTTGCTCACCGTTCTCATGATCATTTTGACCCCACGGGATGAGATCTTGCGTGGAGCCCCAGATCGAGGGAGATTATCAGTGGTCTTGTATGTCTTCCATTTTCTGATGATTGCTCCCACAGTTGATTTTTTCACACCAAGCTGCTTGCCTATTGTAGATTCACTCTTCCCAGTCTGGTGCAGGTCTACAATACTTTTCCTGGTGTCCTTCGAAAGCTCTTTGGTCTTGGCCATGGCGGAGTTTGGAGTCTGACTGTTTGAGGCTGTGGACAGGTGTCTTTTATACAGATGATGAGTTTAAACAGGTGCCATTCATACAGGTAACGAGTGGGGGACAGAAAAGCTTCTTACAGAAGACGTTACAGGTCTGTGAGAGCCAGAGATTTTCCTTGTTTGAGGTGACCAAATACTTATTTTCCACCCTAATTTACGAATAAATTCTTTACAAATCCTACCATGTGGATTCATGGATTTTTTTTTCACATTCCGTCTCTCACAGTTGAAGTGTACCTCTGGTGCAAATTACTGACCTCTGTCATCATTTTAAGTGGGGGAACTTGCACAATCGGTGGCTGACTAAATACTTTTTTGCCCCACTGTACATCTTTTACCTGACAAATAATTTTTTTAAACCACTACCAAGAAAAAAAAGACAAACCTGTAAGTGACGGTGACTGGGAGTCTATCATCCCCCTTAGTGTTATATTAGAAGTGATGAGGGCAGCCTTGCGCTGAGAGACATCAGGAAAATCTACCTCAAACACAACAGCCCCGCTCAGAGCTCCATCTCCACGTAGGCGGAAATACAAAGAGTCGAAGCCCGCACCCAAAGACAAGATCTAAACCAGGGAAGTGAGGTTGAAAAATAAAGACACCAATCGGAATGGAAACCTATACAAAAGATGGGAACATTTGGTAACATGGAAGATGATGGCAGCCTTAAAGAGAAAAAGCTTTTTAAACATTAAGTCAGTGAACGTTGAGCATTTTTAAATCATATTTGACTCAGATTCTATAGACACTTTTTGTTTTCCTTTGATCAGTGAAATGACCACTACTCTGGATAATGATTTAAAATAACTGCTCTAGTAAGTGCCAAGAGGTATTACATGATTACAAGTGACCTGCTTCCAGAAAGACTGATTGGACGATACGCTGACAGCTTACCTGTCTTTCAGGGCATTTTTCTGTAATCTGAAGGAATTTCCTCACACAGTGGTCCACAGCTTTCCAGCGCACATAATAGCCCCTGAAACATCCAAAGAAACTTTAATTTACACAAGACATTTTTACCCAGTACCCCCTGCCAGCTACATACATACATACATGTGGTGTGCATCACCTCCCCTGCACATGAGAGTAATTCTATTGCTGCTGCTTACTGTATAAATTTTGTTTATAGAGTAAACCATCACCACATACATCCGAGGTGCATGAAAGAAGAGAAAACAATATCTGACCTGTTGATAAGCGGCGCTCTCCTGGCCACTTTGCACACAAAGTGTTGAAGGAAGGCGTCGTTGAAGTAGCCCTGTGCTGCAGCAGACACTTTGCTCACCACACTGCTGTCATTGGTTCCCTGCACCTGTTTTAAGGAACAACAAAGAACCAGCAGAAATAAATCTCCCAAAACACAGTGCAAGACTTTTTAAGACCTTTAATGATCTTCTTTCTTATCCTTCCATTGAAGGATGTCACATATACATACAAATGTTGCATATACTCATATCATCATTTTAAAGTATGCACATGTGCAATGAGACTACTGTTACAGGGGTGGATTCTCAAATTAAACATGGCCACAGATTCAAATAATGAGGTTAGCGCATGCATGAGAAGTCCCTAAAGTTTTAGGTAAATATGACTTATTTTTAACTGTGAATCATGCAAAGCTAGTCTAGGGTTCAAGAAACACACAGAGCTGTACTGTGATACATCTTATTCTATTACATATGTACTAGTAACCATCTGGCATGTAGTGCTGTAATAGACAGAGACTGAGCTCATTTTTAATATCTTCTTACACATCTAATATTTTTTGAATACAACCGCAATATTGTGGTTCAACCATCAGCAGCAATATAATTGACATCGTGTACTTCATAATATAGTAGAGCTAAAGTAAACAGTGGTGTGTTTACACATAATACTGTTAAGTACTGTGAATAGTGAAACAACACTTACGGCGGTGTCCCTCCCCTTCTTCTGCGCTTTTCTGTTTGTTGCTGGCATAGTGACGGCAAGTTATCGCATAACGTCACAATGAAACACCTCCACGTTTCCCACAATGTCTTAAATAAAAACAGACCGACACATTTGTGTGCCTGCACAGCAGTGCACCGGTGAAAACAAGTCAAACATCCTTCACGTGGTATTGACTTCCGAGATATTTCCCAGGATTTCTCCGGCGCCCCCTGCAGCCCGGAGGCTGCAACAGAAAACCACGCGGCTAATCACTGAAACTCCATTCAGACACCAACAGGAAATGTGTTGGTGTCTGTGCCTCGATTATTATGATTATCTGCTAGTTATTGAGCAACTTTTGTCGCCATTAAAACATTAAAATTTGACTAAAAGCTAAAAGCCTCGGGTTAATATTATCAATGACTGCCATATTTTTCTATTTTCAAAAAAGGATTTAAATCTTTGTCGAAAATAAAGGCAATAATTAAATTATACAATGCTTTGTGCATTCGTACAATGATAAAAAGTTTAGTCTCTTTTTTTAAATGGACATTCCGGAATTCTATTGTTTGTGAAACCATTTACCAGGTTTTTTTTTAAACTATGTATATATATATTTAAATTTAAATATTAACTTTAGGTAACGCTCCTTAGAGGTTATCAAAAATAATAACCTTCAGAGGAGCTTCTAGAAGGTTGCCAATATATTACCCAAAGAATTCACTACAATAACCCCGTCTACGTTTCCTAGAATACATTTTAAAGATCGGAAAAAATATAAGCAGACGAGAAAGAACGTTTCCAGAGGGGGTGATGTGTTTTCTGAGAATGAATCATTTCTATGAATTTGTCATTCTTACTGTGCGCGGTATTTTGTTCGTCGAACTTGTGTTCTGTGACTCTTATAATTGATCTAAATTTGTATTTTTAAAAAGTGCCATATAAAGACGAGTGAAAAAAAATCAAAGGATATGCGGCTCTTCTTTTCTTCCCAGAATTGACAATGCGGCACTCAGTGCGCATGCGCCAATTTCCAGGAAGCGTTAACATTTTTTTCTTTCACCAGCTGATAGCCAAATTGTCAACAGTTAAGTCAGCGCTACCCGCACGGCTGAAACGACACTATACACGGTAAATAGACTTATGTTTTCCTCTCAGTACCTCTGTGTTACTTATACGCTCGGCTGGAACGGCTGTGTTTCTTTGGGCGTCGAAATGCGAGGCTTTGTTTCAGTTTTGTGTCGTCCGAACCGAATGCTCGGATCGCTGTCCCGCTAGCACATAACCCGAGATAAGGGTTGCTGATCTGATAACAGTCATTGTGGGAGTTGCCTCAACACGAGTACGCCAGGATGTCATCCGTCTGCTCTCTTGTCCTGACGCGTGTCAGCGGGGTGCTGAGGTTAATGTTTCAAACGGAGAAAGTGCTGCAGTGCCGGGGGGAGGGGGGTTGTTAGCGTCGAGTGTCTGAGGTGGGAGAGAGCAATTAGAAGCGCAGCATCCCCAGTAAACTCCAGATCAAATGGGCCGCTATTCTCCCCACACATCTCTTATTCAGTGAACGCAGCAGCATGTGAAGGTTGGTACATATTGTGCAATGCAGTTAGGATTTAAACAGGTGCTGGATTGTATGCGAGACCTCCATCCCTCCTATGAGGCTTAAATCTTTAGAACTTATTTCTGGATCGGCTTGGATTTCCGTTTCATGAGGTAAGGCGTGATCACATTGAGAGGTAGTACACGTGAGACATTACAGTCGCAATTAAAACTTGTGCTTGATCGCATAGAAAACTTCTAATCTTTAGAAAGTATGGATCCGCCGGGAGAAGATTTGTTACCTTGAGGAAGAAGGATATGTGTGTGTATATAGGGCAGACAGTGTGTAATCTTGAACCGAAATAAAAGTATTCTGGCTTTTTCACACAGACCAAACACGACTAGAACAGAGGTCAAGACGTCGTCAGTGAGACGTGACTCTCGGTCTGTTTTGGGAAGCAGCACAAGTGACCAAAAGCACCTGTCTCCACTGAGGGAGGAGGCCCAGCCCCCCTGCTGTCTCTGGTCAGTATGAGCTCCAGAGGGAGCGGAGGCCGCTCCAACGGCACACTAACGCAGACCAAGATTTGCCAGTTCAAGTTGGTGCTGCTGGGGGACATGGCTGTGGGCAAGTCCAGTTTGGTGCTGCGTTTTGTCAAAGGGCAGTTTGATGAGTTCCAAGAGACCACTATAGGAGGTAAGAACTGGGAGAACTCCTAATCAGGTGATTGATTGGGGGGGGGATTTAAGAACCCCATAATGATCTCTCATGCTTCTTTTTTATGTCCAGCTGCATTCCTGGCACAGTCGGTGTGTCTTGATGATACCACAGTGAAGTTTGAGATCTGGGACACTGCAGGACAGGAGCGATACCACAGCCTGGCTCCCATGTACTATCGTGGCGCTCAGGCTGCTATTGTTGTCTTTGACATCACCAAGCCGGTACGTAGAAATATTTCCTAATTTCAGTTGGTCTTGGCTGCACTGATATTTGTTCTAAAATGTCGGACTGCTGCCGATAGGTATTTTTCAACATTCACAATTCATTTACCTAAATCAATCATGTAAAGATTCTCACTGAAAGACAGTTGTAGAAAAGCGTAAATGTCTCCGACAGCCTAATATCAGTATTAACCTGGAAACTCCTCGAGTTCTTTCCTTTCCTCTTTTTTTTTTGTCGTCCCACATTCTCTACATCATTAGACATGGATATATTTGGTATCATTGAAATTCAGGAAGTTAGGTGTGACTATGAAGGTAGAGTAGGCCATCTGATAACTGGAAGGATGGTGGTTCAATCTCCAGCTCCCATGATCCCAGAGCTAGAGTTGGAGGATAACTTCAGGTGAACTTCAGGGTTCACCTGAAGTTATATTCTCTATGATCGTTGGATTTTTCTCTGTATCTATTATTGTAGGATCTACTGTACAATATAAAACGCCTCGAGGCGACTGTTGTTGTGATTTGGCGCTGTATAAATAAAATTGAATTGAATTGAACCCCTGGGTTTTGAATTATGAAGGTGGTACTGAGTTAAATCGCCATGGTAGCTTGTGCTTCACATCTGTATATTCAAGATAAGACATTTGGCAAATGCAAAACCACCACCTACTGATGAATGTCTCTGGGAAATAGTGTCACCATTCCTGGAAGAGCCCCTAAGCCCAGTGTGAAGCTTCAACAAGGAATAAAGATTCTTGAGCGCAACGTGAATGATAGAAACTTTGAACCTTGCATCCAGTTCGTGTACTGGCTGATGTTGAAACACAAATTTGCGTTTTGATCTACTTAATGGTTTACAACATGTTTTTATATTTGTCCTGTGTGACAGTGTAAATCCACCGTCTGGCTGGGCCTTTCTGTGTGGCGTTAGCAGCTTCTTCCCGTGTCTGTGTACTCACAGTTTGAGTCTGATCTTCTTGTGTTGTCATGATGGCCACTGATACTGTAAGGTCTATGAAGTGACAGTCGAAATGTTTTACCAGCTTTCCTTAATGGAGTTTTTATTTTTATGACCACTCAAATCATGTGTCACAACAAATATATTACATTCAACATGTATTATATGTTCGACCACTTCATATTTTTTATGTTTATTAAATTAGATTTTATGTATACAACACTCATTCACAATAACAGTGCACAAGGATGATAATATCCATTGAGCAAGTACTTGGTGACAGCAGGGAGGAAAAACTCAGTTTAAACAGGAACAGATCTCGTACAGAACCATGCTTTAGGCAGATGCCCATAGTTTCCTAACTGGTTCTGGTGGTGATGGGGAAAGGGAAGGCAGAAAAAGAGAATATAGAGAGACGTTAAAATTTGCTCTTTTATTTGTAAAACATCTCCCGGGACCTGTCCATGTTGCAACTGGTTTGTGCTGTAAGCGTGTCGCTTACACCTCCTTACACCACCTTCTTGGATGGACTAATCAGGCCGATGACCACCTTTGTGGGATTACTTAGCCTGACTGTCTGTGTTAGACTATGCAAATACAAGTAAAGAAAATCCTGGGCACTCTGAGCAGGAGAAGGAAAGTGCTGTAGAAATTCCACTTCCCAAGTAGGAATATCAGCTGTCTTTTATTTCAAATGTGTTTTCATAAGTGCAGCCCAAACACGCTGCTTTGAATCAGGTTTTGCAAACTTTTAATGGTTGTTATCTACAGTCATGCATATTTGTGTAAATAGTAGGGGTGGGGGAAAAAATCGATACTGTGTAGTATCGTGATATTTTGTTTGCTAATAATGTATCGATACAGGGACAGCAGAAATCGATATTTTGTTACAAAAAAAGTTTTTGTGCTCTGACTTCAGAGCATGTTGATCCTTTTTCTGAGCAAGAATCCTGACATTCCTTCACTGTCCAAATGTGTTTAACTTTAACCGTGTTTAACCGTTCAGTTTGTCAACAATAAAACTGACTGAAATGAGAGAAAGACTGAGTGCGAGACTTTGATATTAGATAAAATGAATATTGATAAAGTTTACCTTTATGTACAGAATCTGAATATCGCAAAATATTTTAAAAAATTGCAATAATATCGTATCGTGCGTTAAGTATTGTGATAATATCGTATCGTAGGATGTATGGTGATTCCCACCTCTAGTAAATAGCAATTCTGAAATCTATCAAAGCATAAATGGAAAACATTTTTGATGTCACACATCTCCAATGTTAGCTGTGACTTTGGGTTCACCTAGTTCTTTTATTGAAATTAACTGATTCTGTACTTACCCATATTATAATCAAGACATTGATTTTTTTTTTTAAATTATTTTTTAACACATACTGTGTCTTCAGACTTTTACATTTTAACAAGTAACTTTTTTTTTGTCAGTACCTCAGTCATGCTTCCAACACAGAGGCTTTGAACTTACTGACGTTTCATTTGAATGTCGCACTTTTGAAAGAAGTTATTACATTATACTGCCCAGCTCCATTATTTGCATCAGCTCAAAGGTGAAAAGTTAATCTCATCATATTTGCTTGGTATCTCCATGGTAGTTTATCTGACCTTGGTTCTGTGTTTGTGCAGGAGACGTTTGAGAGAGCCAAGGCCTGGGTGAAGGAGCTGCAGAGGCAGGCCAGTCCTAACATTGTTATTGCCCTGGCTGGAAACAAGGCTGACCTGGCCGAGAAGAGACTGGTGGAGTATGAGGTAACGCACCCCTGTTGGTCCAAATTAAATCATAACCAATTTACTTCCTGAAGACAGAAGCAGTCCTATGGATAGAAGCACCTTGTTAATGAAAGAGGTCAGAGGCCACAGTTGTTGGAGCTGACAGACTATTAAGATTCACATCTTCAGCCTTGAAGCCGTTAGCTGTAACTGCTAGCCTAAAGCAGAAATATGTGGCTGCAAAGGGAACACACTTGCAATTCATAACTAACAAAATAGTCCCCGGTGAATCTTTTGCTTTAATTATCTCACAGCATGAATAAAAAAACCCAACCATGCTTGTTGCAGCAGTGTAGGCTACTACGGTTGGATTTTAATACTGTGGGGAATGCTTTCTGGTCTGACTTTGGCCCACAATACTAGTTAGCTATGGTTTGAATGTGTAAGTGCTGTCACTGACCTTTTGGATCCCGGTACAGCCACACTTCTATTGTCTGAATCCACTAGAACACCTTTGGGATGTACTGTATATGCGTGTACATATAGAAGCTTCTGTTGGAGCTACACACTGTGGCAACCTCTTGTGACAGGAGAGTAGCTGAAAGTGGCTTTGTAACAGTGATGTCAGCATGGAGCAGAATATCAGAGGAAGGTGGTCTCCATGACACCAAGAACTGAGCTCAATAAGAGGAGCCATCCAATTTTAGTTTAGAATGGTAAACTGTATATAAAAGGGTACTCGCCATCCACTGGTTTGGGAATCCGTATTACAAAGCTTCAGACCTTACATTCTGGCTTACACTACACTATGCTGTGTTTGGTTTGTTTTCAAAATCATTATATGTGGAGCAGAACCAAGGACAAAATTATATGTTAATGCTAGTAAGCTTGGTTAGCAAGCAGCATTCAGACTGTATTAGTCCATTATGCCTCCTTAAGGCTACTTAAAATTAGAGATGGCACGATACCACTTATGTCCGAATCGGTCGGATGTGACTTTTTTTTCATATGTGATGCTGAATTACAGTCATGATTTGTGAATGGAAAACAGTTTAGTTCCTTTCATCTGCAGGTTTTAGCATTTGTGCTAGTAGTTTTTTAAATACTGTGTAATAATTTGATCTTTTCATATGCTGAATGGTAAAGGAAGCCCAGACATATGCCGAAGACACTGGTTTGCTTTTTATGGAAACCTCTGCAAAGACAGCCATGAACGTCAATGAGCTGTTCCTGGCCATTGGTGAGTGTTGTGTTTTATATAAGAATAATTTCTTTCACAGAAGAGACTAATAGACGTCAGGAGTCCTGCCTCGTGAATTATATGCTTGTCACAGTCTAAATAAACCTCTTCTCTTTAATCTAGCAAAAAAGATGCCAAAAACAGACACCCAAAACCCAACGCATGCAGCCCGACATCGGGGAGTCAACCTGCAGGACCCAGATGCTCATTCCACCCGAGCCTGCTGTGGAGGGAACTAGACTTCCACAACTCCCTACCACCTGTATTCTACCATCCACACCACCACAGCCCTACAACCATCTCGTCTCTTTCAATCAACTTACAGGGGGTGAGCCTTTACTCTGCATTCATCTTCCTGTTCAAGCAGAGAGAATAAGAGGAGAGGAAGAACCAAAAAAGCAAGCAGAGATGGAGGACAGAGACAGCGTTTCACACGTGTCTGTTGACCAACAACTCTGATTCCACATTTGGAAAGACACGGTATAGAGAAGACTGAGATTAAGAGGAATGTAGAAGATGGTGGCAAGCCTGTTCTAGTATTTAGCACTAATTGTGAAATTTCTTTCGTGTTCACTCTGCCTTGCATCATTTTCAGTCACGGCCCCGATTGGCACAAACTGAGCAGCACATGTTGCCGAGTGTCCCGAAAGGAGAAAAAAAGGGCCGAGGCATTAAAAGAGCCAAACGGTTGAGATGGCAGTCACCCCCCCCCCCCAAGCTTGCAGCTGCTTGCTTTTCCCCTCTAATAAGATCCTTCTGTGAATAAATACCGAATTGAACCCCGGGAATGAGTTTGAACCCCTCTCTGTCCTGCCCGACCCTCCTGTGGCTCAGTTTGTCTGACACAAGTCAATTCATACCTATTTAATGTTCCATGTTCCTACTTCTCTTGGCTGCAGACTGATAAGCTTCAGCATCTCTGATTCCTCCCTTATTTAGTCTAAATGGTAACCCAAAAAGTTAAGACGTGAAGTAAACATTTCAACTTCTGACAAGTTCTGAATTAGTGAAACTAAAGCTCAGCAAGTCTGAGAATTATTTATTGAAAGATTGAGGTACATGCAGTTAGTGTGAATAAGCTTGCTGTAGCTCTTTACAGCAGTAATATACACTGGATGTGAAGTGTATAACTATGACATGGACAGGGTTACTAAATCGTTATTCTGATTGGCATCTATAGCTTTCCATCTGGAAATGGTGTTCCCAAATGTCAAGGAATTGATTAAATTCCATTGTCCTCCCTGTTTGGTTTAGACTATGAGGCTTGTAATAAACCTCCTTGGTCTGGAGTATATCTGCACATGTTGTGTTCAGCTTAAATGGCATAACTGTTTCCTTTACCTTACTAGAATGAGCTGTGTGCTCAGTGGCTGTCAAAGGCTTGGCTGAAGAAAATGAGGAAAGAATAGATAAAAAATACACACAAAAAAAACAGAAGTGCCTACTCCCTGTTTTCTTTCTGTCAATCATGTTTGGGGCTTTCTTTGAGTGTGTGCTTTGCAGACAAGGCGCAAGACTACTCCCTGACGTTGGTTTGCACCATAAACCAAAAACCTGGCACCCCGTCATTAGGCTATACCGTACTGGCTCTTTGTATGGATGTAGAGATCCTGTCGAATACACTGTATGTTAAATATTGTCTTAATTTCACTGAGAATGTTTGTTGACTTCAGCAGAGCACACTTGTGAACCTGGAATGGATCGTTTAAAGGACTCTGATCAATGTTATAAATCAGTGGGATTTAAACACACATCTGTGTCCAGAGAAATCTTTTCTTCGGCTTTATTTTCATATCCAAGCATTTTGATGAGAAAAACTGAATTCTCATTAAGACAATTTTCAAATAGTATACAAATGGAAGGCTTAAAAAAAAAAAAAAAAAAGTGCCGTTCCTCTCAACACTAACAGCTCACTATATACAAGAAACACATCCACTGTCATTGTTCAGTGTTTTAACGTAGGTTCAGTGGTCTGTATGAGTAAGATAACAAGTAATTAAAACAAAGACTTGCTTTTTCCATCAGCACCTACGGTATGTAAGTGTTCAATAAAGCTGTGAAGTCATTATTTCTGTTTTAAAAAAAAAAAAAAGCTGTTCTCATCTTTCTGGCCTCTTTAATCATCTTGAAATTACAATGTCAGAAAAAGAAAAAGTGTTCTAAAAAATCTGGTTGGATTAAAATACATAAAAATCATGTTTAAACAACGAAACATTTTGATGGGTATAATTTCTGTGGAAACTGAATCCAGAAACAAATTCTTTGCTTGTGTACAGTCCACCTTTACGGGCATTTTAATAAAGCATGCCTCTGCTTTGAACAGCTCGTGTGAGTAGCTGCAGGTACATAAATTAATGAATATAAACTAACGGAGAAGTTTACACTGCCTCCCTGACTATCCCTCACACTCGTCATCCTCCGCTGCTGTATAGATCACCTGGTTTCTGCGTTTGATTCTTGGAGTTGGGCCTCTGCTGCCAGCGTCCCCACTCTCAATGCTGGTTCGTTTTAGGATGCGCGCAGCTGTGACGTCCTCATCGTCGCCGCTGCCCTGTCCTGCCCCGTCTGCTCCAAACTGAGCGTGAGCTGGGGTAGAGTGGGAAGGAGGTGGCAGGTTCATGAGGTCGGGCAGAGGAGGGGGCGAGACGCTGCATTTGGGCTCGGGTAGAACCATACGGCTGGGTGTGTGGATTTCACCTGCTTTCGCATCAAAAAGCTCGTCTGCTTTCACCTCTGCTTTCAGCTCCTCCTCCTCCTCCCACTCGTCTTCTATGGTGATCTCATCTGGATTAAATGAACCTGACAATCCTGAAGTATCGGTTGGATACTCGCTGGGCTCGTCAGTACTTCCCAAACTATCGTCATCTTCGTCATCCTCTCCTCCTGTACTGCCCTGAACTCTCGCCACCTCATCTTCTCCCCGCCCGACCTGTGCATAGATGTCTGTGAGACCCAACTTGGCGCAAAGCTCGGTCGTCTGAGGGTTGGTGTTGTAGCTCGGGGTAGCCTGACGATGGGGCTTGTTGGGGTTGTAGGATGGCACCGTTGGGCTGAAGTTGTCTGGAATGCCAAGCTCCCCGCTCAGATCCTCCACCACCTGCATCATAGCGGCTTCTGAAGCGCTGAAGTCCCACCTGATGGGTGTATGCAATCCAACATTATAAAAAAAAGTATGAACAAAAACCGCTCAGTCATAATGACCTTTGCTTCAAGCATCTGAAGCAATAACTTGGCAGCTCATTATTAGGCTCCACTATACCGTCTCCCAGTATGGATGCAAATACACTATGTAAAGTATTGTTTTGGCTTCACTGAAAACATGCGTTGAGCTGATTTAAGCAAATATTGGTGTCCTGAGAAATCTTTCCTTCTGCTTTATTTTCATTATGTAAAATGTATTTTTATGAATAAGCAGTGTGACACACTTCAAATTGCTCCCCACTCAGTTCTGCTTGCTGGCTTTGGGAAGAAGGAAAAGAATGAAAACCCACAGCTGAAGCAGTGAGTTTCATACTTCCTCTCTAACTTGCACAGGTCTAACTAGCTACACCAGCAACTTCATTCTTGGTCTGTCTTGACATTGTAGACAGCTGAGTAGTTTAAAAAAAAAATTCCAGTGACTAGCTCTAGTGCTCCTATTGGTTATTAGCATTTTTCTTGCGCTTCAAAAAAAAAAAAGTGGCATTAATTTGTGGAGAACATGCTGCCAAACAAAACATGCAAATATCAAACTTGTTTTTCCCCATAGAGCTTATTTTTGTTGCTTATTTCACCAAGGCAACACAGGTGGTGATAACATCCTACACAAAAAGGCCTTCCCTGAGCTCGAGTTTCCTTTTACACCTAGAGCTCAGGGAAGTTACAATGCAAAGCTTGTTTTAAGTGCAAGATCCTCTCTTCCAGAGTGACCTTTCCCCTGTTGCATGACACTGGCTATTTGTTCAAGCTAATGTTTTAGTTCTGGGAGACTGAAATCATGCATGCACAACCTAACTCTGCTTTTACAGGCCTTGTTACTTGTATGTCTATACGTGTGTACCGTTCATGCAAGCCATTATTCTCTGGGGGATTCCAGGGGTGAGGAGTGGTCCTCTGTAGGGTGTTGGTAGCCTTGAGAATAGCAAGCCACTCTGGATCATACTCAAGACCCTCAGATGAACCTGGTCTTTCTGGAATATCCACAATCTGAAAAAACAAAAGGTGTTAGCTCACACACTTTAACCCAGACTCTGATCCTAATATATCAAAAAAGAAAAAAAAAAGAGTTGTCCCACCTGTAAGAATTCCCTGTGGGGCAAACATTTATCCAGAGACAGGAATTTGGTTACGCGTGGTGCACTTTTACCTTTAGGCTGAAAAGAAGAAATCACCGAAATGATGGTTAGAACGATTTTAACCTTATTAGCAGCAGTAATTCTAACTGAACAACTGTCACTCTCACCAGATGCTGCATAATGGCAGCAAATTTCACATGAAGATGTGCAGAGAACCAATAGTTAGGCTGGAGGTGAGCTAGGAGCTCCTCTGCAGCAGGACTTCCCAGAGAGTTTGACTCCACCTCTTGACGAAGGAATTTCTTCTTTCGTAACAGCTCCTTCGTGCTGCCATAGTAGTAGATTCCACGAGGCCAGTCGTGGCTCATGAAAATGTCTATGGGCATCTGGATCTTAGCAGAAATAATCATGTAAAATTAACATTGTATATTTAGCTAAAGAAGTGGACAAACATTTAGAGTTGTGTGGAAGAACTTGCGAGATTTACCTGTTTTAATTTGAAAACCTCGATATTTCTGATGTGGTATGCACTTCGAAGTGTTTCAGGATTATATGGAGGGAATTCATGGTGGCCTTAAAATGAAAACATTCCATGTAAATATGATGCATAGCAGTGGAGCCTCAACTATTTGAAAAGCTAAACAAACAAAAACAAATACCCTTCCTGTAGTCACGTGATTTGAAAATACCAGATAAGCCACCAATTCTGATCCCTTTGTAGCGAATAACACCAGCATAACCTGGAGACAGGTGATTATATAGGTCAGGCTTGTGGCGAGTCAGACAAGCTGGCAAACAAATTTGGAATCAGTCAGTCTCTACCTAGATAATAAATGTTTGGTGCCACCCAGCCTCCATAAGGGAGCTCTTGCAGGTGATTGGAAGCCTCGTGGTTTCCTCCAATGAAAATGGTAAACACCGGAGCCTTCTTCTCCCCAGAATAATACCTGCAACACAGACAATAATAAAGTTTTAAATATCCTTACTCGTGTCTTTGATTTAAAAACCAAACAAAAACACAACATAAACAAAGAACTTACTTGTAAAAGGTCTGCATGGTTCTGTACTTGGCTGGCACTGCCATGCACTTCAAGTCTCCCTCATTTCGCACTGCCTGGAAGTCTCCACAGCAAAGCAGCAGGTCCACCTTCACTCCTTCCTTCTGCTCCAGATACTCAATTGTCTCATAAATCTTGTCCAGCTCCCCATGGCAACAGCCTTCTACTGCAATTTTCATCCTGTGCAAACAGGTGATCTGACAACGTGCAGAGAAATTCACATTCACACTAAAGGATGGCTTCTGTTCTCATCTAAACACCATTAGCCTCTGTGGACACAGTCAAGCCGAGGTCCACGGCCTCCTAAAAGATGATTTGGCAATCTGTAAAGACATACAATGGTGATGATGATTACTTTCACTTAACACACAATTTCGCTAAAGTCTAGTTCTAATATACATTTCAGTTGGGTAAATTATTTTTTTTTTCACATCTTCTTGGATCATAGTTTTAGTTGCCTTTTAATCACACAGTGGAAAGGGACTTTAATAAGCTACAATACGGTCTTGGATGATCTTAAACAGTGCTAATGAATTACCATGTGACTAAAGCTATCCAGGAGCAATCGGGTAGACACCCGTTTAATTTTAGCGTATGAGCAGAGCTCCTGTTGGACTGTCATGTTTCATTTAGCTAGAAACAATAAATTAAACGAAAGGTATGCGAACTGAAGATGACCCTAGCACCTTTTTTAAGACATTAAAGACTCTACAATGCACGCTGCACCGGCGGGTAGCCCTTGAATACGTGCAGTAAGTATTGCACGATGCTTTTTATTTTTTTTTATTTTTTTTTA
Organism: Diplotaxodon limnothrissa; assembly: GCF_057381915.1. Classification (NCBI taxonomy): domain Eukaryota; kingdom Metazoa; phylum Chordata; class Actinopteri; order Cichliformes; family Cichlidae; genus Diplotaxodon; species Diplotaxodon limnothrissa. The sequence continues at coordinate 14,766,992 of NC_140611.1, forward strand.
ATCTGACAAATGTGTCCCATGCTGCTTTAAAGTATTCTCTACTTCGTATCCTCACACTCAAGCAGGGTAGCTACTAGAAGCTCAGGTCCTACGATACAACACGCAACAGCTAGCTAGGCTACGTAATTAAGCGAAACAACTCGACAGCGTATATGGAGGAAATTTGTTATATAAGAGCAAAGTGAACGAACTGAGTACTTACAGATTTGGGGGTATAATTAGCGAGTATTTTGAGCCGGTTTATAGTCCATAAAGTTGCAAACTTGTGCAAAAAAACATGCTTATGTTTGTGGAAGAAACGAACAGAATGGATGTTCCCACCTCGCCTCTACCAATATGAGCGCATGCGCAATTCTTCATCAAATTCTAGTGACTAGCAGTAGATTCCATTATAAATGTGTAGAATTATATTACTATACTTGTTGCTAAGTCTTGATTTAAAAATATATTGTATTTTAAAAATTTGCGTTTTTATATTTATACCTTAATCTGATGCATAGTTCGCACGACTCAACCTATTGTGTCGAATCAAATTCAAGCAGACAGCAACCACGTCACGTTTATAAACAATATTTACTTTATTGACAAGTCCACGGTCTGTCAGAGAGCTCGCTAAGTTAGCGGTGTTGGTTTTTGTTGCATATCTGCTACGGGACATCACAGCTGAGCCTACGGAAGAATATAGGGGCCTGTTTTAGAAATAACGCTAGCAAAGAGTTGTCTGATTAGGCTACAGTTACTTTTTAAAGGCCCCTCAAAGCTGCTCTGGGGGGTGGAGTGTCTCCAGACTGCTGCGCCGATTGGGGCGCTCCATCGGAGGAAGAGAGATGGCGTGCTTATTGGAGGCCCCACTCCGCATCAGTGTGCTGTCTGTGAGTGCCAGTCTTTATAATTTCAACTAGCATTGTCAGGTTATAGAATGCAAACGGCAACTGCGAGTAGCTGATTTTGTTTGGTCATCTAGAAGCTCTCAAGTATAAAGGTTTTTCTGTTAGCCATAAAGCTAAGTTAAAGGCATTGCAACATGTAGCGGTCCGCCTACGTTGCTGTTGTAGAGAATGATTTTCTTCCTTGCTTTGCCCGGGCGGGCGGGAACCTTCCGAACACAATAAAGAGAATACATGCGAGCTGTGCCCGCTCGCCCCGTCGTTGTAACCTAAAACAAAATTGAGCGAACAAACTAGCTGTCAGTGTTACTCGGAATGAGTTAGCAGCTAATTGCTAAGAGTACCAGTGCTGTCACCAGTTTTGCAGTAGTCAAAACACGTTTATAGAATGCATCATGCACATTGGATAAAAAGTTGTAGGAATGAGATTTTTATTCAAACCACTCAGTATTATTTGATTTTAAGTTATGCGCCGTCTTAATTGCAATAGCAAACTTAACATTGTAAACCTAGCTAACGTTAGGTGCTCCTGCAAGTAACATTAGCAACTGTAGCATACGGTTAAGCTAGCGAAGCAAACTTCGCTAACTCACTGGTTTCCTTACTCTTGAGGTTTTTTTTTTTATATGTAGTGTGTCGGCAGTCAGAGCTGTAGTAATTGGTAAGACTCCGGGATTTACTCTAGCAAGTGACACTCACTGCCAACTGTAACTTGGCTAATATAACGCAAAATGTTCCACGAAAAAGCGCATAAGGAGCCCCCGTGAAACGCCCCCCATGGTAGGTGTATGCAGAAAGGAGGCAGTGTGATTGAAGATATCATGGTAACTGATACTTTAGCATCTCAGCTTCACTCTTTTTTTAAAAAAAAAAAAAACACGAGTTGATCCGTTATTGTGTATACATACATAATGCTGTATACTTGTGAAATGAATGTTTGCCACAGTGGCTGTCTGAATGAGAGGTACACAGGTACAGAACGTGTTGGGACACCTTGTGAGCTACGTGCTGGCATCAAAGTGTGACTCCGTTGGCAGCTGGAGGACGTTGACTTCTGCGGAAAGTTCTGGTCAAAGCTGCCAGTGACATAAACAAAGTTTTCTGGTGTCACAGTGTCAAAAAGCTTTTAAAGGCTCCTGCCGTGGAGGCTGCTGTATTTTTCCTGTGTGTAACACAAAAGGTGTTATTTTAGTTGTAAAAAAAAAAAACAATTTAAAACTGCCCTTTTTATGTATAATTAATTATTGTTTATTTAATGGTTAATAATTGTTCAGTTAGAAACCAAATTCCGTAGGCTTTTACTCTGCTGAAATATGTGCACTTTGTCAGTTGTCAGATGTGGAGGACAGCATTTGATAGTGTAGAGAAAAAATACTGTACAAGGTAAATCCAGGGTCAAGTCAGTGATTTCTAAAAGTCATGTTTGTGTTTTTGTTTTGTTTTTTGTTCTAATGCAGGAAGTCACCGCCACTAGTCGCCATTATGTTGACAGACTGTTTGACCCCGACCCACAGAAAGTGCTTCAGGGAGTCATGTAAGTGTGGGTCTGATCGCGTATGATATATACACATGTATATCAGGGTGTTTCCTGTGTCAGAATAGTACTTATGTGAATACACACAAAAATACTGTCGCGCATTATGTAGGCAAGGCAAGAAGTCTGTGCATCTTATAGAGTTTTTTGTTTTTGTTTGATGCATAAAATGCATTATGCTTCAAACTTGTAAATTAAATTGAAGTCTTACATATATTTTTTTTTTCACAGTTTTCATTAATTCTCTTGGTGGAAGGCCAAAACCTGTTTGGTGGGTGGAGACATTGCAGAAAAATCTCTGCGTGTGCTGTTTTGTTTGTTTTTGATTTTTGTTTTAAATTTTGTTTTACAAAGTGCAGGAAAAAAAGTGTTTGAAAAAATTTTTTTTCAGTAAATGACAGCTGTCAAATTCTGCTTGCCTCCAATTTGCAGACTTTATTCAGCCACTGCAATAGCACGTCTTTGGGCTTTCCTGATTTTTCTTTCTTTCTTTTTTGTTGAAAATGAATGAAATTGATGGTTAAAAAAAACAAAAACAAACAGTCCACCCTGTTACGTTAAATTCAGCTGTTGTTGTTGCTAAGAGTTTAATTCCACAGGCTGTTTATCATTTACCAACACGTGCTTGTTTTTAATGTCCCAAATTCTAAACATTAGTGACGACAGTGTTGCAGCAGGAGTGTGTGCTTACATGCACAGGCTTAGCTGTTTGTGACTTCGTGTCTCACTCTCACTCTTGGTCTGGACTGCTGTGATTTGGACTCGGACTATTTAGTTATTTTTAACTTGCGGGGAGACTAGCTCTGGTTACGACTTGTATCGTTTCATTAGCCGAGCGCCTGACCGCCTTAACTGCCTCCTAGATCAGTGTGCTTTTCCACTCACCTTGCTGCAGTTTGATATCACATATCATCTGAAGGTACTAACAGAGCAGAAGAAGCTCATGGGGGGAAAAATGCACTTAGATGAAGCCTGTTCATTTCTAATGTGTTACATGAGAATATGTAGAACATGAGCTTGATATCAATGATTTCTATTGTTGTTTTTAAAACTGTCAGCCTGCCTGACCTGTGTCGGCCTGATGTGCTTATAACTTATCAATTAAATGATAACATGCTATAAATCAAGGTGTTCATATTCACTCTTAAGGTTATATTATGTTGTTTCAAATACATTCACATGTCTCATTTGGATGTATTTGTATGCTTTCACAGTGACATGAAGAACGCTGTCATAGGAAACAACAAGCAGAAGGCCAATCTGATTGTCCTCGGAGCCGTGCCGAGGTATGAATCCCCGCACCTCTCACGCTCTCCTGCTCTCTACTTCCTTCTTTAGGTCTTTGAAAAAGTCATTCTAATGCACTTACATGAAGCTGTTGGAACATGGCACGCTTACCCTCTTGTGTCTGTTCCTCCAACCAAATAAGTTGGACCACATTAAAAGCACTTATGGTGCTTTTGAATCCAGTTGTTTTGCAACCCCCAACCTCTTTGATATCATAACAGAGCATGAAACTCACCACAGTACATTACCCCAGCCATCCTCTGAACCCATTTGGTCACAGATACAGAGTAGATGGATACTTAAAAAAGGTCTGTTAGGGCCAAGTTTATTTTTACCCCCAGGTTCTACAGGCTGATGCCTGTTTTGTTGACAGTAGTATAAAGTTGTAGTTCATGATAGAGCTGGGCGATATATCGAGTTTTTAAAAAATATCGATATATTTTTATACGAGATATAAGATGTGACCATATCCTTTATATCGATATAGTCTATGTTACGTTATAATTATACTTGCGGAGCCGCAAGTTTGCCTTTCTTTCGTCCACTTTCGTCTTTACGCAACGTTACTCGGCCTCGCCTCTCCTTCACTGAACACAACTCCCCCTCCTCCCCCATCGCTTCACCTGCAGGAAGCGACAAGATGGACACGGCAAATCTCCGTTAACGAGTTACTGCGCATCGCCCCGTGCGTGGGGCTGGACGGCGTCAACGTGTTAGCTAGCTAACCACGCTAACGAGCTAACCACGCTAACGCCATGCAGCCCAGAGGTGCTGCACGGACTAAAATCCTTTCATTTTCTCAAAAGTTGACAGCGCGCCTTATGTATGAATTCTGGTTGTGCTTGATGGCCGCGAACCGATTTTATGTGGAACACGGCGCTCAGCAATCTGTCAAAAAATGTTTTAGTACGACTTTGGTAAGCTACGGAGCTGCACCGCTTGATGGATTGTCGGAGCATTACGGCTGAGCCTCGCGGAGTGATACGTACTGTGCTTCAACGTAATATTACCTTACTGTGTATAAGGACCATAAATGGCACCTGTTAAGAGACGTGGTTGCGAAGCGGATTACAAACTCCAGGCTGTCAGTCACGCAGTACAAGTTGGGAACAGAGCAGCTGTGAAATCTGTCTTTGTTATAGTGCTCGTCTTTTACTTTACATTTTGACTGCACATTTGTGAGCTTTTTGTTATGCACAAAAACAACATTGTTTTCTTTTATTTATGGAGCATTATTATTTAATAAATGCTCATAATTTATTTTTGAGTAAATTTTATGTACATCTGCTCTATGTTAATAAAAGTGCCTGTGTGACATCTGGGACACAGCTTTGACTAAGAACTCTCTTTTTGTTCTTACTTTATGGCTTTAAAAAAAGATATATCGAGATATATATCTTATATCGCCATCCAGCTAAAAAATATCGAGATATGAATTTTGGGTCATATCGCCCAGCCCTAGTTCATGATAATATGAAACTACAGCACAGTTGTTAAAGCTATGCAATATAACCTGGTAGTAAATTCTGCTATGTCTTACAGGTTATGCAGGGTTTGTTCTCATGTTGAACCGGCTCCCAGGTTGGAGTTGGGAAAAAGACGTCCTCTCTAGGCAAAGGCTAGAAAAATAGGCTGCTGGGACTTTATTTGTCTTTTTCCACTTCCTATGTATGGTTCTGCTGGAGGTTTCTTCCTGTTAAACGAGAGTTTTTCCTTTCCGCAGTCACAAACTGCTTGCTCATGGAGGGGTCATCTTATTGTTGGGATTTTCTCTCTATTATTGTAGGTTCTTTGTCTTACAGTATAAAGTGCCTTGAGGTGACTGTTGTGTGTTTCAGTGCTCTGTATATAAATTGCATTGGATAGAAGTGATAAGACTTTATTCAACTGTCTTATTAAAAACCTAGAGAAACCCTGACTGTGCTTCCCTCCTCTGTTGGCTCCAGGTTATTATACCTGCTGCAGCAGAGCTCGTCCAGTATGGAGCTGAGGACAGAGTGCGCCGTAGTGTTGGGAAGCCTCGCCATGGGCACTGAGAACAACATCAAGTCCCTGGTGGACTGTCACATCATCCCTGCCCTTCTTCAAGGTTGGGTCAAACACACACGCACACACAGATGTATGCAAATACTGTAGGTGACGTGAGATTACACGTACTCTGTGTGCTTGCAGGTCTCTTATCTCCGGACCTGGTCTTCATTGAAGCTTGCCTTCGATGTCTCAGAACTGTCTTCATCAGTCCAGTCACCCCTGTGCAGCTGCTTTATACTGTAGGTTGCCTTAAATGCCTTCTATACCACATGTGTAGACAAGTTTGGTCATGACAAGCGCAGAGTACCAGTCTCAGGTATTTGTTGTAGCAAATAAATACAGAACAGAGGCACTAATAAAATGTATTATTGGAAGAAATGCAGTGATTAATATGATCTGATTTGATTCAGAGTCTTATCAAATTCTTTGCCACACTTGTTAGCCTCTGCTGCAGCGGACGTGCAGCTTAGAGGTGTTAATTAAACCTCATGGTGGCACAGACAAGTGTGATTGTTCCGCTTGGTAGCAATATGCTGTGTAAACACCTAAAGCAGTTTAAATGCAGCATATTGATTCTTCTCTGAAAGAAAATGGAATCAGTAATGTGGAGCGACTGTGTCTGTCTCACTGTAACCAGAAATCTACCAGAGCACCCATCTGTCATTTCCTTGTTTGAATAGCTGGCTAGCCAGCATATAAACTGTCTTTCTGTTTAAGCCTTTGCAGCCATCAAAGACTTTAACCATCAGCAGTTTGTTTACGCAAAGAGGATGGACACAGGATACTAACACTGGTGTCAGCTAGACACAGGCATGCAAACCATGTCAGATAAATGTAAATATACTCTAATTGTATTAGTAAAATGAAGCTCTGCGTGGTAACTTGGTGCACCTAATTTTGAGATTTATTCGAGTCGTGCAGTTGTTGAGGAAAAAGTCATTTTTATAACCAAAAACAACAAAACCCTGTTTACCCCTTCAAAGCTTGCTGGGAGTAGTCCTTGAAGCTCTCCTGGTCTGAGTGATTTCAGCCTGCTTACAGAACAAAATGACTGGTTTGCATCAAAAGTTAGTGATGAGTTAGTTAGTGGTGGTCTCTGACTATGCGGCTACTGTTGGAAAAGCCAAGAAACACTTCTGATTGTCGTCATACCGTGACTTTAGTGAGGTGTCGAAACTCATTGTTAGGGGCAAAGGAGAGGTTCTTAAATTTCATCTTTATGAGAGAATTAAAGAAAAGTTCAAAAGTATCCATGCTGTCATGGATACTTACTTGGTCAAACTCATAATCAGCAGGTCAGTCTTTAAAAAAAAAATACCATCACATTCTTTTATCTCCAACAGAAAGCATGAGGACAGTTTTAGTTAAAGATGTTACTCGCGACTATTTGACTGAAAGTAAAAATAAATAAAAAAATAAAAAAATAAAAAGCATGTGTTAAACAGTCACTCTATTGTTAGCATTGCTAGCAGCAGTGGCTACCCTATTTGCAAGGTTCCGTGCAGAGTATGGTGACTCATCGCTCTTGTTGAGTGGTTGCGAGTGCGTTTCCTCTGACACAGCTGACATGGAACGGTTTATCTTTTACAAAGCACCACAGAAGTACCTGGGTGTTCACCTCAACAATAAACTGGACTGGACTACAAATACAGACATCCTGTATAAGAAGGGCCAGAGTCGACTCCACCCGCTGAGGAGACTGAGGTCCTTCGGAGTCTGCACGACTCTGTTAAGGACATTCTATGACACTGTGGTAGCATCTGCCCTTTTATATGCAGTGGCCTGCAGGGGGAGTGGATGGAGAGGAGGATGTTAGTAAAGCTGACATCCATCATGAACAACCCACATCAGCCACTGCATGAGTATGTGAGTGGGCTGAGCAGCTCCTTTAGTCAGAGACTGAAACACCCTCGCTGCAGGAAGGAGCGCTTTCGCAGATCATTCATCCCAACAGCAGTTAGACTCTATAACCCCTCAATCACAAAGTCATAAGTCACTGGACACTGAACATCCACGGTCACCACTTCATGCATAATGGACCTTCCATGTGTATGGACATGTGCCGGTATATATGTATGTATATGTATACATATGTATATTTAGTGTGTGTGTGTGTGTGTGTGTGTGTGTGTGTACACATGTCTATAAATAGGAATAGTAGTGGTACAATAGTTATGTCAAGCTATATAGTTTGTCTTCCATATTTCCAACCATATCCATAATCACATACTGTGTATGCTACCATTGTATATAGTGCATTCTCTTACTTTTTTTCACTGATTGTACTTATTTGTGTTTTTGTATTTCCTTCTGATATCTGTACTTGAGCTGAGGTGACGCAAAAATGTCCCCGTTGTGGGATCAATAAAGTTTTATCTTATCTTATCTCTTAGAACTGAGATTGTCAGGAGTTTATTTTCACCCACCCTGTTTACATTTTCACATCAGAGATGGTTTAAAAGTTGACTATTCTTGAACATGATCACCCATTCTCTCATTGAAATGATTCTGTGTGTATGTTCTCTTTCGTTTGTTTTCTTTTTGAGGACCCCACTGTGATTCCTCATTTAATGTCTCTTCTGAGCAACTCTCTGAGAACCCAGGAGTACATCACCCAGATCTTCTCCCACTGTTGTAAGGTATTTGTTGGTATTTTATTGCCCATAAACACACTGGAGTCCATCACAGTGTCTCTGTTCAGACTGATCGATTGCTGATTTGAGATTTGTTGTGTTCAGACTCCAGAGCACCAGACGATCCTTTTCAACCACGGCGCCATCCAAAATATTGCCCCTTTGCTCATTTCACCCTCTTATAAGGTATAATGGGAGTGTGCATCTTTACCCCGTGTGACCATATGACCTTTGACACACAATACTCTGTAACACTCCATACATCGTCCTCTGTTCTCCAGGTCCGGATGCAGGCGTTAAAGTGTTTCTCAGTCCTGGCGTATGAGAACACTCAGGTCTCCATGACACTGGTGAATGGTGAGGAGCTTTTCTTCTTCTACTTTCTCTCGTCTTTTTCTCCTCTCATGTGCTTTTTTTCCTCATCAGTGCTGGTGGATGGTGAGCTACTCACTCAGGTATTTGTCAAAATGATGCAAAGGGATCAACCCATTGAAATGCAGCTAACAGCAGCCAAATGGTGAGTGGCATAACATTTATTTATTACTGAGTTATATCCTCTGTACCTTTTGTTTATTTGTGACCTCTTCTCCTGTTCCAGTCTAACCTATATGTGTCGAGCGAGTGCCATCAGGACAGACGATAGCTGCATAGTACTAAAGGTCAGATTTTTCCCACATGTTCTTGTGCCTCGCTTCATCATTTCTCTTGTGATACTCTACCAGTGGCACTCCTTTTTTTGTTTTTTCCCCCTTAAATGTGACTTTTTGCTGCTTGTGCAGACCCTGCCATGTCTCGTGCGAATGTGCAGTAAAGAGCATTTGCTCGAGGAAAGGGTGGAGGGTGCAGAGACACTGGCCTATCTCATGGAGCCCGACGTGGAGCTGCAGAGGATCGCAAGCACCACTGATCACCTCGTGGCCATGCTAGCCGACTACTTCAAGTACCCCAGCTCGGTGTCTGCCATCACTGACATCAAGAGGGTGAGTCGTGTCTGTTCAGTTAAGCAGTTTTAATATTTATCTTTTAAAATGAGGAATCTCAGAGAACTTGATTGCATTGTTCATCACACGTCAGTTCAAGACGTTGCCACTGTGGCAACTTTTCATCCATCACGGGCTTTGTGACTTTTAGATTTCCCCTTCTCTAAGCTGCTCTCGATGAAACCAGCTGCTGGTCTAAGGTCTCCCACTGCCCCCATGAAATAGTGTTGTCACAAAACACACACGTATCTGTTTAAATATCCCATTATGCCCACAAGAGGGCAAACCAGTGCTGTGAAGAACACAGAACACTGTTTTTCAAACATGACCAAAATGGCCCATTCAGTGTCTGCTGAGAGTGCAGTCCAGATTTCACAGTTAACGGCCTTCTAATACAATTAATACAATTTTCATATTGATTTTTTTTTTTAATTTAAAAAATGTGCTTACCTATTGCACCACCTATTAAAAGGTTTTTATATATTTGACTTTGTGTGTAAATTCAAAGTTGTGCACTCACTTGTTGTTGTTTTTTAATGATGTAAGCTGCAGTCATTTCTTCCCTGGAACATAAAATAGTTCAAAGAAATCACTGAAAGCATTACCGTGGCATTCATGCCTACGATGAGTGTCAACTTTTGATCACAACTTTAAATAATTGAGTGTGAATTATATTTGCTGCAGGCACACCTGTGTATGTCTGCTCTGTTCAGTGAGCAGCTGATTTGCTGCCCGTGTGCTGAGTGAGAGGAAAACTAGTTGTGTAGCTATGAGTGATCACGTTTACATGTAAATTTAGTGTAAATCATAGCATAGCTGTGGCCTGTAAATTGTGTGTTTGGAGATTTTTGTCAGAAGATGCAGTTACGAAATGATTTGATTGCTGATGTTTTATAAACAACAATGAAGCGTAGCTAATGCTTCGACCATAGTCACAGTAAAGATGTGGACTCACTAAAAATTGGACCTGTGAATTGAAAGTCGGAGCATTAGAAAGTGCTGACAGTTTCCTTTTGGGATTATCAAAACTTCTTTTCTTCTGTGCGTAACAAATTTGATTGCATCCATTTGGCTCAATAGCGGGATTCTGATGAAAAGTTCAGGGGCTTGTAACATTTGTCTGTGAACCAACAAACTGAACTTGTGCTAATCAGTCTTATAGTTGTAGATGTTTTTCAGGGCATTTAAATATCTGCTGTCTGTGTCCCTAAAACATTTCCTTTCTTGTTTACTAAGACAAATTGAAGGCTGTTGAAATGTATTCCTTTTGCCCAGAAAGACTGTTTAGCTGTTCGATCACTCAGCTTTGACCCGGTAACCCTCAGATTGAGGTCATTTACTGCCTTCAGTTCCCAGGAACAAATACGTAATGCTGATAAACATATTTATTAATCACAAAATGGATCCTTCACCTTGAATAAAAAACCTTTGTCACTTAATGTTCAGCAACAGTTCACTTTGCTGTCTTGCAGCTGGACCACGACCTGAAACACGCACACGAGCTGAGACAAGCAGCTTTCAAACTGTACGCCTCACTGGGCTCCAACGATGAGGAGATCCGCAAAAAGGTGCCCTCTGGTTTACGTCTCTGTTTGCTTATGTAAACGTGTCATTATATGTTTCTGTGCTAACCCGGCCCCTCATGTTGGCTTTCAGATAACAGAGACGGAGAACATGATGGACAGGATAGTCAGTGGCCTATCAGAATCCAGCATTAAAGTCCGTTTGGCGGCTGTCAGGTATGGTGCAAAGTGAGACAGCTGCAAAGACTTGAGGAGGTTAGCACTAAATTTGAGCTTGGTAAAGTTAAAGTGGACCTGTTTTGGCATAGAAAGTTTTCCACTTTAGCCATTTTATTGCTTTAATGTAGATCTTTTAACAGGAAGTCATGTAGATTTGATTGAAATATTATATCCACCCTAATAATCCAATAAACAGTAATGAGCAAAATATTTACTGAACAGAGACGTCCTGCTTTAATGTTTGTTGCTTTCCTCGTGCTGTGCGCACTCATGCTCTGGATCAGATTCATGTCCAAACTGGTACGGATGTATTAGAGAAATTTGCCGTTTCTAATTAAGATCGATATTCTTAAAAGGTTTACAGCAGAGCCACAGCCTTTCGCTGCTTCTGTTTGGGGAAAACTAAGATGTAGGGCAACCTATCAGAATGAAGCTAGCTTAAGGGGGGCGGGACCTTAATGTAAAGGGAGCTGAAGAATTTAGTGTAATAGGTCCACTTGCGGTAATGTTTCCAATGTAACTACAGTAGATCTCATACAGTTGTGTTAGACAAAACGTTACATTACTTTTTAAATCATATAATTAGTATTAATTCTCTGTACACATTTAACCCTTTATGTCAGCTTGCTGTTGCACTCTGGAGGCCTGGCTTGGACCACAGTGGGATTTGCCTGTTGATGAGTAAAACCACAGGCAGTTTAATTCAGGCTCCGGTGCTGATCTGGTACATTAAACCAAAGCTTTGACACACTGAATATCTCCATTAAACCACCTGTTTATATTTTTGTTTTGTCCTAGGTGTCTTCACAGTCTTTCTCGGTCGGTGCAGCAGCTGAGAACCAGCTTCCACGATCATGCAGTATGGAAACCCCTGATGAAGGTCACTGGAATTTGACGTTAAAGTTTTGTTTACAGCATATTTTCACAGCTGTTTAGTGGAGCTCTGAGTTTCTCTACCTGACACATTAACGTCGAGCCTGTCTGCGATTGTGAGAGGAAATATCAACTAAGGTTGTGTGTTCTGTTGTACGCAGCTCTTGCAGAACGCCCCGGATGAAGTCCTGGTTATGGCTTCCTCTACACTATGCAATCTACTGCTGGAATTCTCACCCAGCAAAGAGGTACACTCATGGAGACACTCCGGGTTCTGAAATGAATCGAGTTTGCTGACACGTTCATCTCGTTGTTCGGCTGTTTGATTCACAGCTGTCCTAGTTTGGTACAATCTCACCGCTCACACAGCCTCGTTTTCAGCCACAGCAGAAAGCTTTAAAAACTGAGCAGGTGGAACATGTGCTGGTAAACACAGCAGGGCAGGTAGAAGCTCAGAAGCCACATTTCCCTACAGCAAAAGAGATTAAGTGCAGGTCTTACACCTACTCTGAGAAGGAACCCAGACTGAAGTGCAGAGAGAAGCGGAGAGAGTGGACGGCTGTGGTTGAGGGAGCGACACCGTGAATGACTAGAGGGAGTTGTAAAGCAGAGAAATTAAATGTTTTCTGATTGTCTGCATTCTGAAGCTGTAAACTCACTAACCCCTCCTCACAGCCCTGCAGGAAGAAGCTGCTTTTAACCAAAAAGCAGGCACACACGTCACACCTGCATTTCTGACACAGGCAAAGCACCAAAAAGAGACAAACCCGGCTCCCACATTTGTATAAGGTGTTTCTACAAGAGCTGATTATGAATGTAGGTAGGCAACAGCCCCATGCAGACAGTATTTGAGAGGAAATGCTCTGCAGACTGCACGACTGATGATGATGATGATGATGCCGTTCCTGATGGAGATGTTTAAAAAATAGCTGTTTAGTAAAGTAACGTTTTCTTTTTTTGTTTTTTAATTACTTTAATGTTGAGTCCAGTTGTCTTTGTGTGTCTGCAGCCCATCCTGGAGTCAGGGGTAATGGAATTACTATGCAGTCTAACCCAGAGCGACAGTCCTGCACTGAGAGTCAATGGGATCTGGGCCCTGATGGTGAGCTTTTATTTAATTTTTTTACTTTAAAATATTCCCCTCCACCCTTCGTCTGCACTGTAAAAGTGAGCTGCTGTGTTTAGCTTGATGTTAAAATATCCCGACTGACTACTTTGTGTGTTTGTGTGTTAAGAATATGGCGTTCCAAGCTGATCAGAAGGTGAAGGTGGAGATTGTTCGGTGTTTGGGCACAGAACAGCTGTTCCGCCTGCTATCAGACCCCGACACCAACGTGCTGATGAAGACCCTCGGTCTGCTGCGCAATCTACTGTCGCAACGCGCAGTGAGACACGCAAACACACACATGAACAGACATGAATAAGGCTGCAATTAAAGCTTTTTCTCTTTTGTTTGTTTTGGTTTTTTTTTTCATTGTTGGATAAGCTTTCGATTATTGTGTCGATTAACTGCTGAACACTCACCGGCTCAAATTAAATCTCAGATGGAAATCACCTCGTTCTGAGTCAAATTTCAAAGGGTTTGCATTTTTTAAAGCACAAAACTTCACACTGAATCACATTGTAACTTAAATCAGTTTTATTGATATTACAACAACAGTCACAACAAAGTCAATGCTCTACAATAAGCAGTCAGATTAGTTTCTAATAGGAGTGGACAGATAAACGGTAGCGTGTTTCCTGTAGGACGTTGAACTCTTGTGATTTGGTGTAATGCACACTGTTTCTATTGTAAGTGAGTCGCTACAAACTACTAAGTGCTTTGAAGCTTTTGAGCTTTCTTAAGTATGAAAGAATCCATGAATGTTTGGTGAGATTTGTAGTCTTCGGGGGGAATTAAGCCCTCATAGGTTCTTTCAGGGCAAATTGGTCCTGGTTAGAAGGTCAGATTGATGAGTTTATTATAAAAACAGTGATTAAAGTCACATTCAAAGGATTAACTCATGCAGCACAGGGATACAGAGGCCCTCGATTTCGAGTCAGGCCTTGTAGTGGGGCTTTTTGGCAAGCGCGTGGCTGAGGGTCTGGCGCTTTGTAGGTCAGTTGGCGGTCCAATCTCCAGTTGCTAAAATGAGTGGATACAGTGTGGTAGACTAGTGCAGTGTCTGCATCGATACACTGTTGTAGTGAAAACGGAGTTGAGTGTGAAGCCAGACTTGTTGATCTGTGTTTCTACCCTTGCCTGTAGCCACAAGCTAAGGAAAAAGATCAGATTTAAGTGGTGGAAATGGGTTCTTCCTCAGAGAGAGCATGGGAAAACCCGGTCATTTAGGAGGAACTCTAAGTCAAGCTGGGCTCGATGGTCTGATCCTTATATTGGCCCTGTCTGCAGTCACAGATCTGATGGCAGAGGTAGTGTTCTCTGAATCACACAAACACACCAGGAGTTTTTTTCTCACTTTCAACACAAAGACATGTTTACATACAACGAAAAACAAGTCAGTTTCTGATGTAGGTGTCCATCAGTACAATCTTAGCTCAGATTAGGGGCTCAAAAGGAGTCTGCTGTTTTGGCATATGACTCTGTGAGTGAGGAATGTGAGGCTCCAACGCCAGAGAGACTGTCTCCAGTTCTGGTTCCCATTCATATCCTCACACAGGGAGCCAGTAGCTGGGTAAGCTTGGATAAGCACAAGAAAATTGATGTCTGGATACTAATGAATGAGTGTTAAGCAGCTACAACAGTTTGGTGTGTAGAGCAGCTTCCCAAATTCCACGGTGATGTTTTGTCCCATTACCGATCAAAACCTCTGTTCAGTTTACAGTAGAGCAGAGAAAGCTAATATTAATATTTCCCAGATAATATTTAAGATATTTTTAAAATGTGTACTGTTTGCTGTGGATACTTTGCAGTAATTATGAAATGATGTTGTTAAATGAATAAATAAATTTTAGCTTTCCACTGGTTACATGCAAATATTATCGTGACTATCGTGCTGCGTCAGATTCGATATCAACAAAATCCACTTTCACAAAAGAGTCTAGTTTATGCAACAAATGTACTGCTGCTGTTTGTGAACTGCTCTTAGGTGGCCCATATGTCATAGGCTACGTTCACACTGCAGGTCTTAATGCTCAATTCCGATTTTTTTTTGATCAATCCGATTTTTTTTTTTTTCTCTGCGTGTTCACACTACAAATAAAATGTGACAGCAGACGCGCTCTAGTGTGAACCCTCAAAGCGGCTCGCATGCACAAAAGAAGACGACACACACAACGCGCTCTGTTTAGACCCAGAGCAAACAGGATTGTTTGACTGATGGACCTTAATATAAAGACTTGTTTCAGACTTTACGTTTCCCAATTTTGCTTTATGTTATTTTGTCATTTACAAATGGCCTAATAATTATCCTTATTGCTGTTTTAGAGAGGAGCAGTGCTTCAAAGGATAGTTGCAGATTTCTGTCAGAATCTGCAGATTATACAGTATAAATAAAATGTTCACGTTTCTCCAACGTTGTCTTCCAAACAGTTTCACTGGATGGCCAGGAAGCATTCGCGATGTCTTCTCTGGCGCTGATAATTGGCGTCTGTCTTGTGTCAGTGACATAAAAGACGGATTTAATGCGACATGACCGTTCAAACAGCAGTCGCTTTCTAGAACATCAGATATGTATCGGATTCAGTACCACATATGAAAGTGACCCAGGTCGGATTTGAAAATATCGGATTTGTGCTGCTCCTCCTTGAATCGCTACCTTATCGTGGTGGAGGGGTTTGTGTGTCCCAGGGATCCCAGGGGCTATGCCCCCTGGTAGGGTCTCCCATGGCAAATTGGTCCTGGGTGAGGGACCAGACAAAGAGCGATTCAGAAGACCCTTATGAAAAGAATATCGAGGGAACAGTTTACCCTGCCCGGGATAGGGTTACCGGGGCCCTGCCCTGGAGCCAGGCCCGGGGAGGGTGCCCGAGGGCGAGCGTCTGGTGGCCGGGCCTTAGTCCATGGGGCCCGGCCGGGCACAGCCCGAAGAGGAGACATGGGCCCATCCTCCCGCAGGCCCACCACCCGCAGGAGGCGCCATAGGGGTCGGGTGCATTGTGTGCCGGGTGGCGGCCAGGAGCGGAGGCCCTGGCAGACTGACCCCCGGCTGCCAAGACTGGCAATAGGGACATGGAATGTCACCTATCTGGTGGGGAAGGAGCCTGAGTTAGTGCGTGAGGTTGAGAGGTACCGTCTAGATATAGTCGGGCTCACCTCTACGCATGGCTTGGGCTCTGGAACCAGTCTCCTGGAGAGGGGCTGGACTCTGTCTCAGTCTGGAGTTGCCCCTGGTGAGAGGCGGCGGGCTGGGGTGGGTATTCTAATATCCCCTCGGCTTGCTGCCGGTACGTTGGGGTTTTTCCCGGTGGACGAGAGGGTTTGTTCCCTGTGTCTTAGGGTCGGGGAACGGGTCCTGACTGTCATCTGCGCTTATGCGCCGAGTGGCAGTTCGGAGTACCCAGCCTTCTTAGAGTCCCTGGGTGGGGTGCTGGAAGGTGCTCCACCTGGAGACTCTGTTGTCGTGCTGGGAGACTTCAATGCTCACGTGTGTAACGACAGCGAGACCTGGAGGGGCGTGATTGGGAGGAACGGCCTCCCTGATCTGAACCCGAGCGGTGTTTTGTTATTGGACTTCTGTGCTAATCACAGTTTGGCCATAACGAACACCCTGTTCGAACATAAGAGTATCCATAAGTGCACGTGGCACCAGGACGCTCTAGGCCGTAGGTCGATGATCGTATCACCAGACCTGCGACCATATGTTCTGGACACTCAGGTAAAGAGAGGGGCTGAGTTGTCAACTGATCACCACCTGGTGGTGAGTTGGATCAGGTGGCGGGGGAGGACGCTGGACAGACCTGGTGCACCTAAACGCGTAGTGAGGGTGTGCTGGGAACGTCTAGCAGAGGCCCCAGTCCGCGAGATCTTCAACGCACACCTCCGGCAGAGCTTCAACAGCATTCCAAGGGAGACTGGGGACATTGAGTCCGAATGGAACATGTTCAGCGTCTCCATTGCCGAAGCTGCTGCATTGAGCTGCGGCTGCAAGGTGGTTGGTGCCTGCCGTGGTGGTAATCCCCGAACCAAATGGTGGACACCAGAGGTGAAGGGAGCCACCAGGCTGAAGAAGGAGTCCTATCGGGCTTGGTTAGCCTGTGGGACTCCGGAGGCAGCCGACAGGTATCGACAGGCCAAGCGGAATGCGGCTCGGGCAGTGGCTGAAGCAAAAACTCGGGTGTGGGAGGAGTTCGGAGAGGCCATGGAAAAAGACTTTTGGACTGCCTCGAAGAGATTCTGGCAAACCATCAGGCGTCTCAGGAGGGGAAAGCGGTGCTCTACCTGCACTGTGTATAGTGCTGGCGGAGCGCTGCTGACGTCGACTGAGGAAAATTGTCAGGCGGTGGAAGGAATACTTCGAGGACCTCCTTAATCCCACTGACACGTCTTCCGGGGAGGAAGCAGAGTCTGGGGATGAGGGGAATGACCCGCCAATTTCCAGGGGCGAGGTCACTGAGGCAGTTAAACAACTCCTTGGTGGCAGAGCCCCTGGTGTTGATGAGGTCCTTCCCGAGTTCCTGAAGGCTCTGGACGTTGTAGGGCTGTCCTGGTTGACACGCCTCTGCAATGTTGCGTGGAGATCAGGGGCAGTACCCGTGGACTGGCAGACCGGGGTGGTGGTCCCCATCTTTAAGAAGGGGGACCGGAGGGTGTGTTCCAACTACAGGGGGATCACACTCCTCAGCCTCCCTGGGAAAGTCTATGCCAGGGTGCTGGAAAGGAGAGTTCGTCCGCTAGTCGAACCTCGGATACAGGAGGAACAATGCGGTTTTCGTCCTGGTCGCGGAACACTGGACCAGCTCTTTATCCTCTCGAGGATACTTGAGGGTGCATGGGAGTTTGCCCAACCAGTCTACATGTGTTTTGTGGACTTGGAGAAGGTAGTCGACCGTGTCCCTCGGGGTGTCCTGTGGGAGGTGTTGCAGGAGTATGGGGTGTCTGGCCCATTGCTACGGGCCATTCGATCCCTATACAACCGTTGCAAGAGCTTGGTTCGCATTTCCGGCAATAAGTCGGACTCGTTCCCGGTGGGTGATGGGCTCCGCCAGGGCTGCCCTTTGTCTCCGTTTCTGTTCATAATTTTTATGGACAGGATTTCTAGGCGCAGCCAAGTGGCGGAGGGCTTTCGCTTTGGTGGCCTCAGAATCTCATCTCTGATTTTTGCGGATGATGTGGTTCTGTTGGCTTCATCGAGTGAGGGCCTCCAGCTTGCACTGGAACGGTTCGCAGCCGAGTGTGAAGCAGCGGGAATGATGATCAGCACCTCCAAATGTGAGGCCATGGTTCTCAGCCGGAAAAGGGTGGAGTGCCCACTCCGGGTCGGGGATCAGTTCCTACCCCAAGTGGAGGAGTTCAAGTATCTTGGGGTCTTGTTCACGAGTGATGGGAGAAGGGAGCCGGAGATCGACAGGCGGATTGGGGCTGCAGCTGCAGTAATGCAGACGCTGCACCGGTCCGTCGTGGTGAAGAGGGAGCTGAGTGTAAAAGCGAAGCTCTCAATTTACCGGTCGATCTACGTCCCTACCCTCACCTATGGCCACGAGCTGTGGGTAGTGACCGAAAGAACGAGATCGCGGATACAAGCGGCAGAAATGAGCTTCCTCCGAAGGGTGGCTGGCCTCTCCCTTACAGATAGGGTGAGAAGTTCGGCCATCCGGGAGGGGCTCAGAGTAGAGCAGCTGCTGCTCCACATCGAAAGGAGCCAGCTGAGGTGGTTCGGGCATCTGACAAGGATGCCCCCTGGGCGCCTCCTGGGTGAGGTGTTCCAGGCATGTCCCACCGGGAGGAGGCCCCGGGGCAGACCCAGGACACGCTGGAGAGATTATATCTCTCGGCTGGCCTGGGAACACCTTGGTGTTCCCCCGGATAAGCTGGAGGAGGTGGCTGGGGAGAGGGAGGTCTGGGCCTCTTTGCTTAGGCTGCTGCCCCCGCGACCTGGTCTCGGATAAAGCGGATGAAGATGGATGGATGGATGGATGGACGGATTTGTGCTGTTCACACTGTCATACCATGATGGGATAGATGGGTCGCACAGGGTCAGAAAAGTCTGATTTGATGCGCTTTCGCCTGCAGTGTGAACGTAGCCATAGGTGGTACTTGACCTCTGGGTCAGCGTTGAATGCTCCCCACTTGTGTTATCACTACATATGAACGATCCAGTATGGGCTGAATTTGAATGAATTGTCGAGAGGTCTTAAGTGCAACATGCAGACTGATTCTCCTTTGCTTCCCCTTTACTCCCAACTCTCATTTTGTCAGCACATTGACCAGGTCATGAGCTCCCACGGGAAGCAGATCATGCAGGCAGTTACCCTCATCCTCGAAGCGGAGCACAGTATAGAGGTCAAAGAGCAGGTGAGCACCCGTCTGCTTCACACGTACAGATGATTTATTTTTTCTAAGTTCAGCGTGCTGCTGTGTGGCAGAGCAGTTAAACATTCTGCTTATGTGATCACAGGCTGTCTGCCTGAGGTCAGTCTTGTCCTATTAAATTCAGTGGTGTTTGTATCGGGACATAAACAATAATCTGGTCCAAAACAGGTCATAAAATTAAGTACAATCCTGGATGAACAGCACAACAGGACACATTGCACCATTCCCATCATACAGGGAAAAGCAGCAACCAGGTGCTGCTAACAAATGTACTTAATTGACCAATCTCTATAAATGCAGACGTTTTGACAGTTTGCTGGTCTGGAATGTTCAGGTGTGTTAACACAGTGCCCAGTAGAAAAGATAACGGTGATCTTGGAGAAGCATTTGCTGCTGCCTGTCAATCTAGTAAGGGTTCCAAGGCCACTCACTCACTTAAACTTCAGCGATATCAATCTGTCCAGTTAGGGAGCACAAACCACTGTGAATCTATTACAGTTGCTTTGATGCAGATGAAAGTAACAACAGATGGACTGGACAGGCAACAAGAGAGCCTTCAGAAAGGGCATGTTGGAGGAGGTTGAAATATGTGGTTACAGTTGCTCCAAGAAAATAACAGTAACAGACTGAACTAAATTAAATAATACAATATATTACAAAGTTTACAAAATATAAGAAATGGCTCTAATATTTACAAATAGCTCAATTATAAGAAGTGAAATAGATATGATTGACATTAATTTGTAAAACTTTGCTGTAGAGCAAGTGCAAAAGGGTGTAACTACTGCACTGTGCATTCGATGGAGGAGTTATACAAGGAGATGATTTCCGGTGTTGTTCACTGGTGCACGTCATGGAGTGGGTGGGAGTTTTCTGTGCCATATGACGAAATGTATCGGATGACGAAATTAAAACTTCTCTGGTTTCATATTATAAGCTATCTTTTATTTTGTCGTGGAGCAAAATCCACTGTTTACAGCAATATATTTTTTTGGGATGGCCACCACGTGGATGCAGACACACAGAATACCAGCATGGCCAGTGAAGACGAACCAGGCAGCTCCAAACAGAAGGACCAGTCAACAAAAATCGAGGACCTTATTCCTAAATGAGAGGCTCCCTCTGTAGCATGGACATGGTTTGGTTATGAAAAGTCTGACACGGACCAGAACACTGTACTATGCAAGTTATGCTGCAAACCGGTCCCCACCACAGACTCAAACACGACAAACCTCTCAACCACCTACGAACGAATCACGTGAAAGAGTAAGGAGAGAGTTTAAGGATGAGAAGCAAAAAAAGAGCCGTCAGGTGCTCAAAACATTAGAACAGGCTTTTCCCTGCAGCGTGCCGTGTAATAAATACTCAGAAAGAAAATGGCAGCTGTTGCAACTTTTATCTACAAATATAAAGTTTCATGCATCGATCAAAACACTTGACTCCAGGTACATGACGCCCAGGTCGAGCTGCCTGAGAGTCACAGCGTTTACAGAAAAAGCACTATTTTGTGATTTCTATCATCATTGGGATGAGAAATGTCATATCGAATATGAGATTTTGGTCATATTGATTCCTCGTGGTATTTCTTCCACATCGTTGACACTGTGCTGTGCAGTAAACCTTCATGTGACAGTACGTATGGATGTGCAATACTGAGGGAACTACAAGCTGAGTGTACTGCAGGCATCAAGGCAGAGCTATAGAGGGGTCCATGGTTTGGGGGTTGTCTTGTTGTTGCCTGGCCAGTGCTCTTGTTATCAGTTTGACTCGGTTTGTGCCTTCTAAGTGGACAGATTGACGTCCCCGTCCACAAACACAAAGTGTGATGATCAAATGTTGCCAGTTTTGTGAATTTGTTGCCTGTTGCTTTCTTTTATTTATTTTTTAACCTCAGAACAAACTGTTCAGATAAAAGCACTGATGTAACACTTTGTCTGTCAGACGCTGTGCATCCTAGTCAACATTGCCGATGGCAACACAGCCAAGGACCTCATCATGACCAATGACGACATGCTCCAGAAAATCAAATACTACATGGTACTGTGCACACTGTTAGTGTTTAAGCACATACTAGAGGTCGCGGCCTGATTGATCTGTGTCATTGTCCCGTCTTTCTTGACTTGTAACTTCTCTGATGTCTGCTGTTCCCACAGGGGCATTCGAATGTGAAACTGCAGCTTGCTGCAACCTTTTGCGTCTCAAACCTTATCTGGAATGAGGAGGACGGTAAGAAATGCAGCGCACAGGTACATGGACTAATAAAGAAAGGGCATGGGTTTAGATAAAGGAGACCGAGGAACATGAAGAAAGCTGAGCTCACGTTAAAGTAGTAAGAACTGAGGTCTTAAGTGTTCAGCTTTAGTTTATAGAACATTTACCAGAATGAAGGCACGTCACAGGCGAGTACAACGCTGAAAGATGTCTGATGGAGAAATGCTGTGTAGGATGGAAGGAGCATGGTAATAAAGTCGACCTCTCAAATGGTTGTTTACATTTTAGTCTTTTAAATGCTCATTCAGGGAGAGTGTAACTCAGACTTTTGAAGTTACAGTTTACTGTTTTCTGTGTTTGTTTTTTGTTTGTTTTAAAAAGAGGTCAGCCATAGGAATATACAGGGGATTTAATACTAATTATAGTACATGGCCTTCTGAAAGTGCTGTAACAGAGTTTTAAGATGTCCTTCCTTCACTTTTATTGTCTTCAGTGCCAACTCTCTGCTCCCACAGAGGTCGATTGTCTTGATAATAGTGAAAAAAAGCAACAATCGTTGAGCCTTAAAGGAGATAACTTGTAAGCTGGAGAGAAAATGTGTTCGGCCTGAATGAATTTCATCCCTTTATGTCTCTGATTTCTAATTTCCTGCTTCTAAATTCAGCTAAAACTGAAGTTATTGTTCTCTTCATTAAATCTTAACATGCTGTGTGACCAGATGGGATGAATCTGGGAATCATTTTTGCACTGAGTGTTTCTTCTTTACTCATTCATCATTATTAATTAAACTCTGATTTCTCTTCTATAGTTTGCCTTTTGTCCTGAAGGCTTGTGACATTTCACCTACTATTTGAAAATGCCCAAAGGTGGGCAGATCTCAGAAGGGAGCATATTTCAAAGAATCAGGGTACCAGCACTGAAGGCTGTGTTGTTAGGGAAGGAGAGCAGGCTGTTATCTGGGAAACACAGAGTCCAGGACAGAGTGTAGGAGGTGAAATGTCTGATCAGCACTGGGAAGCAGGATTTTATAGGAGATACCGAACTTTATCAAAGCCAAGAGGTGAATAAAGGCGGGGTGTTGTCACGACTTGGTGTCGGTAGAAACTTTGTCAATTTTGTTTTATGAGCATACTGCAGCTTGTCCAAGGCACCATTGCAGCACTCCAAGCAGGAGGTGATGAAGGTGATGAATGGGGGGTCTCAGCTGGGGAATTTGAGATAATGGCCAGAGTCTGGTGATGTTCTCTAGTTTCACCCAGGATGGAGACTCCTGGAGATGGTGAATAGGAGCAGCCATCCACATCATGGCATAGATCAGTCCCTTTCTGGAGCTGGGGCTTGGGGAACTACACCCCAGAGTTCAGTTTGAAGAAATTATTTGACATCCAGATCTTGACGTCTTCAAGGCAGTTGACCAGGGACAGAGGAGGGAGCTGATTGGAGGCTTTGTTGCTAAGATACAGCTGTGGAACATGTGTCTGTGTTCATATTAATGAACACACAGCTGCAGTGGGATTTTACATGTCAGCAGACATTGTTATTTGTCCTCTCTGCTTCACTGTGTGTCATCAGGTTCTCAGGAGCGTCAGGACAAGCTGAGGGAGATGGGCTTTGTGGACATCCTGCACAAACTGACACAATCCTCTGAGCCCAACCTCAGTGACAGGTGGGCCAGAACAGTGCGTCACAAAAAAGAAAATATCCTGTCAGACACTCCTTTAGCCTGCTGGACTCATTCTGTGTCTCTTTTCAGAGCGAAGACAGCATTGCAGCAGTACCTAGCATGACTACAGTGGGCAGCCATCGCCTTCTGCCAGCCTGACTAACAAATGTGTGGAGGACACCTGGCTCCTTCGTTATTTGTTTCAGTTAAAGTGCCCCTATTATGCTGTTTTTAACTAATAGGATTACTTTAAAAAAGAAAAATTCATATTGTGCACTCCTGCAGCGCCTCTTCTCGTCGTCTGAGCCCAGTCTGCTCCACTCGGTCCACTGCTATAACAGAAGCAAGGCAGCGTTTTTGTGCCCAGCCAGCATAGCCCTTTAACAGCTGCCAACTTAGAACACGTTAGCAGTGGCCACTTCAGAAAGACACGCCAACAGCATCAAACATAATACAGCTGTTCTCTTGAAATTGTATAAATGTTAATTACAACAGTAGACAGAACAATAGAATATGTCCATTAGAGCAGTGTTGCTGGGAATTTTCCTCTATTTAATGTAATTATGTCAAACTCATTTTACAAATAAAACCCCACTTTCTGCCACACAGTTCATTTCCTGAGATATGTTAGGATAAGATAAAGAGCACATCTGAGTTTTTCTACATGATAAATATGTAAAAATACAGAAAAGTCCTGGTAGCTCACCGCACAGACTGTCCTGTATTTGTAAAACAAAGTTTTTGTTAATTGATGAATTTAAAAAGTTAAATTGAAATTTCTACAGTAGACAGTGAAAAACAGGAACTTTTCTGTCATGTAATTGTTTATTTATTATTTAACTACTCTGGTCCAGTATAAATGGCTGTGGGGGAGGTCTTTATCAGCAGGAGAATCTGTAAAACTTAAAAAAAAAAAAAAATACAGTTAAAAGTCCAAAGATGCATGCCTTCCTCCATATTTTCCAAAGCCATCCAGCGGGACAGATTGGCAAGTCCCCATAGTTTGACACCACTGCCTTAGAGGGTAGGATAGAAGCTGACGGGTATCGTGAGCATATTAATGCTCTTGTTTTAGCCAGAAACAGACGATGCCGTGTGCTTTGCTAGTATTGGAGATATTTTAGAGTTATCACAGCAACCCTAGCAACAAAATAATGTCCCACGGCGAAGGAGCATGTGGAGGGCGGGTGTTTCTTTGTTAGAGTGCCCCACACTAGCAGCTAGGCAGGATTTATTTAAACATGTTACACAGTGACATAGATCAGAAACGTAAGGAAAAGCTTGGACTACAAACAAGGTGTTTTAGCAAACCCCAGAAAGGCTAATAGGGGCACTTTAATGGTGAGGCCTGTTTTGTTGCACAAAGACACCTTTTTTTGGACCTGTGGCTGACCTCTCTTCACTTCTCCAGTACAAACACCTCAACCCAGCCTCAACAGTTCGGCGCCAGCTCCACGGCGGAGACTCTGAGACTGCAGTTGTTGTGAAATCAACGGTTAGGGGAGTTTCACCTGATAGGTTTTATTTTATTCTTCTCTTAAAGTGAATCCTTGGATTTGGATTTTGTGATTTGAGATTTGCAGACTTTGTTTTCTTTCTGTTTTTGGAGTGCAGCTGCCTGACGTCACCGCTAATTTGGAGCCTTCAGACTCCCAACAGTGGAGATTATGGTTTCAGAGCACGGCTGACGGACAGCAAAGTTTCCCAGTTGTATTTTTTTAATTTTTGACTAAAATTACTATTAATATTAATGTTTCCTTAAGGCATCGCAAGTAAGGACTCACTTGGAAAAACACAGACTGCCTATTTTGGAATTTCTTTTCTTCTTTGTGGATACATACCTCGTAAATATATAAATATATATAAATATAAACAAATATATATTTTTGGATTTTTATTTTCCCCTCATGTTTTTCAGTCGATCCCTCTGAACCATGATTTTTGGCACAGTCGGGGGAATCTACTGCACTCTAAATATCTGTCGAACGCTGAACGTGGTCTCTGGAGGATAATCAGGAATGAGCATTTCTCCTTTCAGGTGTCGTCACTGTGATGGTGCTGCTCGCGCAGAAGCCTGTCACTTCTGTCCAGTAACCTTATTTCCAGTAACCATTTCTCATGATCCCACTGAGAAAGGCAGTGCTTACACAGACCTGCGGTTATTAATTACACCCAACACCTGGGAAAAGAGGATTAATGTATCCATCCCTCACACCTCCTGTCGAGAAAGACCCGATGTCTGCTGCTCTCTGCAGTCCCCTGCATGTGTTTGTCAGGAGGGATAAATGAAATTCCCAAACCTCCAGCTTTCTCTCCCTTGATGTGTTTTTGAGAGGCGAGTGAGGACAGAGTAGATGTAAGAAATAAAGTAAGAATCATTTGACACTAAGGCATGAGTACATGCACTACAGCAGAATCAAGTGCTACATTGTTTCTTGACCCCTTTGTTATATAATTTCTTCTCCAATCAGGATATTTCTAGAACGTTTGTCCTGACATTTCAAACCTTACTGAAGC
Source organism: Diplotaxodon limnothrissa (assembly GCF_057381915.1). NCBI lineage: Eukaryota > Metazoa > Chordata > Actinopteri > Cichliformes > Cichlidae > Diplotaxodon > Diplotaxodon limnothrissa. Next base: position 14,792,821 of record NC_140611.1, read on the forward strand.
TCTGCTAGAATGAATGTTACCCTTGAGAATATATGCAGATCTGAAGGAGTTCCTGTGTTGTCTTATTTCTTCTTGGAGAGTCTGCTGTATTAAAAATCCCACCGGTTTTGTTGTTCTTCTTATTTTTTTTTTAAATTTATTCATTGTTAGTTAGGGGTTGCTTCATGGATTTGAAATAAACCATTAGAATGTGTTACAGACTTGTTGCTGCTGCACACAGTAATGTCAGAGTGTGAATGTGATGCTGACCTGACAGCAGACTTGCAGTCACATGTGAAAAAGAATGATGCAGGTCTTCCCAGGAGTGGATGTCCCAGCAAATTCAAGCCAAGGTCTCAGACTCCACATCCATATTAAATACAACCCCCCACCCCCCCCACCCAAAAGAACAGCTACGGCTGGTTTGGAAAGGAGAAAGCCTCTTCACTCCATGAAGAACATGGCAGCACAGCTTAGGTTTGCAAACTCCAAACTTTAAGAACAGTATCCTTTGAAATTGCCGTATTTGCTGCTTCCAAAACTCGTCAACTCACAGATGAGGTGTCTGTAGAGCCGGGCGTCTGCTGATCATAGGTGGTTCAATCACTGGCCGCTCCACTCTGCATGCCAAATATCACTGGGCAAGATGCTAAACCGGAGTTGCTCTCCAATGAATCCAAATGAATGTTTGATAGAAAGCACTTTGGTAGCAAAAGCATAGAAAAGTGCACATATACATGGGTTAATGAGGCATGTTCTATGAGCTTTATTTAATGTGTAAAACACTAATCCATCAGTTTTCTGTTCTTCTCGGTTCAGGTAATGATTCATTTAATTTGATTCCTACAATTATATGTTACACCTATTAATGCAAATCAGTGGTACAGACAGCTGTCAAGTACACAAAAATGCAATCTGTTAGTAAAGTTTCCTTTGTAGTTTTATATTTGCACTTGTATGTGTATAAAAATTACCATTAGTTGCCATGTAATTTGTATAAAACACATCCTGTAAGGTTGTCAGTTTTACCTTTTAAACCTTCCAGTAACACTGTTCTGTTTGGGCTTAACTGTGTTATCCAAAGAACTGACATTTGCAAAGTTTAAACTCTGGAGTCACTACACAGCAAGTCAACGCTTCATTTTCTGCATAAAATAATTGAAACATGTAGGCACTGGTAGCATTCTACGCCAAAGAAAACGCAAGGTGCCAGTTTGAACCTTCATCTGTTTGAGACACTCAAGCTTTTAACAGAATAACTGTAATTCCAAGGTGTGTGATACTTCATTTGAAAATGTACCGATTTAGCATGCAGCAAAAAGAAAAACCTAACCTGGTCACTGACAACGCCACAGGTGTTATGAAGCCTAATAAAGCATAAATAATAAATACAAGCCTAGTTGGATGTGGCCTTTTACCCACGTGCACACATTATAATACTTTAAGCTATTTGCCATATTAGCCATTAGTCTGTGGGCAAATTTGGGTTGTTAAAGAGTAGAAGAACCATAAATTTATTTTTAGGGATTTTGAGCAATTGGGAAGCTTTTAGCACAAGCAACCTCAAAATGTAAGCATGCAGTGAGGAGAACGGCCAGAAGTGTTCTTGTTCTTAGTTCAGTGGGTGTCAGAAACAAATGGGGCCACTTCAAATGAAAACTGGATGATTACCTGAGGCACAAAGATTGGAGTCCTGCATGGAGCCCCTGTTGGTTTTCAGTGAGAAGCCCACTTTTACACTTACAGCTGCTGACACTTTCAGCCCAAGGGGCACATGTTTTTTTTTGTTTTTTTATTTTATTTTAATGCTGACATAACAGCACCATATTTGATGGCTTTACTTGAATAAATATTTTGTTTAATAAAACATAAATACCTAATTTATCAAAAAGGAAAAAAAATAGGGACGGGTTTTTGAGGCAACTGAATCACAATATACTCGGAAAGTGGCTTAAAAAATATTATTTACAGTTTACTTCTTAGAGAATAGCCACTTACCTCAGTTACGTGAATATTAGTTCCCAAGAGAAACACAAGAGACGGAGAGCTTACAAAACAACACTTCTTTATTGTTATACAGTATGTAATCCTTGTTAATGTTTTTTTTTTTAATGTAACAGCAGTCTTTAATAAAATACATTTGTAAGCAAACAGCCTTCAATTGTGCAGGCTGGTTTCTACTCCCATGAGCCCTCTGCTCTGGATAGTTCAAAGCAGGCACATTTCTCATGCAAAAAAGAAAATAAGAAGTTTTGACATGCATTGAATTAAAACCTTTTAGGCACCCTCCCCAGCCACCAGTTCTTGCTTAGTAAATCTTTGTGAAAGTGTAAAGAGTCCAGTTAGTCACCACCTCCCTTGCTCCCATTAAAGAAAATAAAAGCCAGAAATCTGACTGTTCATATATATACAAGTAACATGGTCCTAAAGCACCTCACAAAGCCAAAAAAAAAAAAAAAAAGTCCTGAGACCTCCAGCTTGATGCAGCCTGGATGTTGCAGTTTTAGGGTTTGGCTGCTTTCATGTACCAACATGAAGTCATTGGAGGAATAAGAGATGAAGAATGTGTGTGCTACATATGAACTCGGGGAAGGTTTCGCTCACTCGCTCTGGAAAGGATCCAGTCAGACGTTTAGAAAGCAAACCTTCCTCCACAGTCTGTTTTTGTTACATCGTCCAGACATGCAGAATATTTCCTCGCCGCTTTTTCAGCAAAAATAAATACATACACAGCCGTATTAAATAAATAAATACAATACGTTTTAGATAAAGGTGCAAGTGTTCCCCATAGATGATGGCTTTCTGTGTAAATTTCGATCCAGATGTTTGCCTGTAATCGACAGGTGAAGAACTTTAGGGAAATCAATGTCTGTATGGAGAAGGCACGAATGGCTAATGGCTAAAGCTCAGGGGTGATGTGGGAGTTCGATATACAGTCTGATAGGCTGGTTGTCAACAGTCATCATAATGATGAACAGTGATACAGGGGTAGTGTTTGATATTAGCTTTTCCCTACACTTTGTCCACAAATCTGTCTTCTCTCTTTGGCATACAATCCAAACACTCGCCTACACTTTTCCAAAGTGACCGATCGGAACTGTGCTCAAATTCTTTTGATCTGGAAAGAAAATGTGGATGCAAACTCATCGAGAGTGAAACAATGTGACAAGAATTCCCCAGAAAGACAGCCCCTTCCCCAAAAGATGAACATTATGACTGCTAACTTTAAGATTAGGTTGATTATAGTTGATGTAAGGATGTCCACACCCTAGAATGAAAGTAGCCTGCTTGAGATATGAGCTGATAGGCTGCTTGTCAACAACATCATGATGCTGATGAGCAGTGACACGGGGAATGTTTGATGTTAACTTTTCCCTACACCTTTGTCCACGAATCTGTCTTTTCAAAGTTCTCAGAGTTCCTACACCGGCCTCAATCTGCTTAACCAGCAGTGCAAAGCTCTCCGCTTATTTTATTCTGAAATGCAACCAGATAGTATCTGTAATAAAGTTCTTGGATTCTATTAGAGTAGCACAGGATGATTTATAATGTAGAATGAGACTGGTTTATCTTATACTGGTGGAGGTCAGTTGATAATTGTCTGACACAATCTGCTTTAGACCCCCTCCCTCCCTTAAACTAGCTATCTTTTGAATGGTTACCCCTCCTAAACCACATTATGTTTATCCAAACTAGTAGTCTATTTTTCCAGTGCATGCATCCCTTGTGTTGTGGGCGATTTTAATAGAACTGATTTTCATTTTGTCCATATAGAGGCAACTGTTAATGTTGCATTTAGCTACATCAGCAATATCGGTCCATTTCAGTTAAATAACTATACTTAAAGTGTTCTGGAAGACCTCTTCTCTTCAGCAGCCAACAGAAGAAACATTATTCAGCCATTGTCAAGTTTTACTGTTAGACAAGAGACCAGGCAACTTTTTTTAATCTTCTGCTATCCAATTTTGGTGAGCTTTTGGGAATTATAGAATCAGTTTCCTGTTCTTGGCTGACAGGAGTAATCTTCTGCACCTGCTTCACGGTTTCATGTATTGTGCAGATTGATTCTATCAGATTGAAGCAGTCTGGCCATTCTTCTGTGAACTCTTGCATCGAGAACAGTTTTTCACGCAGTCGTCTCTTTCTTGCCATTCTCTGTAAACGTGGGGAAGTCCCAGTGGATCAACAGTTTCTGAAATAGTCTGAAATTCAGCAGGTCTGCATGTCTAAATGCATCGAGTTGCTGCCATGTGATTGGTTGACTAGATATTTGCGTTAACAAGCAGTGGTTAGGTTGTTAATTTTAACACTTACATTCTGGTTTGTATTTAGTCTTTATGGACACAGTATACAGTAGTACTTTGACTACATAGTAATCTATTATTATTATATGAAAAAAAAAAGATCCTCTGGATCTTTCTATGAACGAAAAAGGATGTGACTTGCAGAATCCTTCTTTGATTCAGTTAGTTCCTGATCGAAGGGTTTGGAGTAAGGTACAATCTTTCTGGCAGAAAACCTTGAAGGCAAACACCAACCACCTTCTTTGGATCTACACGAATCACGCAATAGATCTATTCTGAATTCAGACGTGGACGGTATGAGAAATGACGCTAACGCAGAAGAAAACCTAAACCTGCATTCTTTCTAATGGCCACCATGGGGCGATAGCTGTGGTTGCGCAGACTTTTGGTGCTAGTGTCAGAAAATGATAATCATGCTTGAACTCTGTGAACCTCAAGGCCCTCTGTATTGTAAGGTAAAGACTCTACATTAATACTTTTATATAAATTGTATAAAAGTAATAATTCTATAAAGAACTTTTTAGAAATTGTGGTCATTCTAAGAGTCAATAGGATTCCCTGGGCTAGCTTGACAAGTCAGTGAGCACGTGGTTTCAAAGTCAGAACTGCCACTTGCTTGTTAAGTTCAGTTCCCAAAAGCCGAGATGACGACTCATCTCAAGGCTTCAAAGCAGGACTTCACAAACCTGGGGATAAGGTCACAGTGGCTGCATCGATCTTTTATACTGTCTGTGGATTCAGAATGTCAGTTTTTTTGTTTTGTTTTTTTACAGGATGTGACAAGTTTGCATTCCTGAGTTAAAACCAAGCTCAACATCTTCTTTGTGAATGTGTGTAATGGGCATGTAATCGATTCTTGGCTCACCTGTGGCTTAGGTGATAAAACAGGCTGCAAACAAATCACCAGGTTTTCTTGGTGAAGACACTGAATCCCCAAGTTGTTCCCAAATGCAGTGCGGGCGCCACACTAATGACAGTTCTGCTGTCATTAGTGTGTGTGTGTGTGTGTGTGTGTGAAAGGGGGCAATAAGAAACATTGTAAAAAACACTTTGTAGAACCATTTAGTCTGAGGTTATTCGATAAAAAGCTGTATTTTTTTAACCAGTCCAGGGGCAGATAACTGCATTCCCCCAAAAAATAATCCCATTGATGAAGCAAAGGAACCTTCCAGGTGAGGTGACTGAGACCACTGAAGGGCTTACATTCTTAGTCCCAGTGCAGTTGGCTTGGATTATCTAGTTTGGGTAAAGACGCGTTTCCTGCCGAGATGCATGTGTTTGTGCCTGCCCTTTGAAGAGGAGACCTACTAGGATTAAAAAGCGATAGAGCTTCATCAGGGTGGAGAGATAAATAGATGTGCTCTGGCTCTGCAGTGTTTGACTCATGCTACTGGATCATTGATGCTATAAGACTGTTTGTGCTATTGTAATTCTGTGGTTGATCTGTAGAGGAAAGCATTCCTTCACACTGTATTTTGTGTTTACCTGTCTGTCCGTCTGGCATCTCCTGCCTGACAAATGTCTTTCTGTGTGAAATGGACCAGCTTTCTGTTCCCTGTGTTTGTTGTCTTTACCTTGCACTTGCTCTGACCTCTTTAAACTCTTGTCCTACATCTTTCCTGCTACTTGAATGACATCTTTTGCACAGGCCATTCATAATGCTGGCTCCTCTTCATCAATGAAACTGATGTGCTCTGAGGAGGACTTCTCCTCTTCCAGGTGTCGTCCCCGCTCCTGCATCTCCAGCTCCTGGGGGTGAGAAACGGGTCTTGCCCCTCGGTAGTGTCGCTGTGAGTTGCACCAAGATGGAGTCTGGTTATCTCTTCTCCTTGCGTTTGCAGCTTCCAAAGACAAGGGCAGAGAAAGACTGGAGGGATGGACAGAGGTGTTAGGGGACACGACTGGCACGGAAGGGGAAGGCCTCAGCCGATGACTTCCAGGGGAGGATGTGAGCGATGGTGGAGCTGAAAAGTGAGAGGACAGGGGAGGGTGAGTGTCCTGAGAGGCAGGTGGGATGAGCGGGCCTCTGCTGGCACAACTGCCAGGTCGGGAGAGGTGAGGTCCTTGGCATGGGGAAAAAGATGATGAGGAAGAGAGAGACATGGAGAAGGAGAGTGAAGGTGAAGGGGTGCGAGAGGCCAGAGGAGGTTGGTCCTGCAGCGAGGGGAAAAATATCCCGTTACTGGAGGAGGCACGGAGTCTTCGGGAGTCCATGCGCCCCTCTGGAAATCCTTCCTCTGGCGACTGATGGTTGGAGTCAGCAGACCCTTGGCTATTGGCCCCTGGGGGCTTGGGCTCTGCTAATGCTGAAGGAGTTGAATTAGGCCTTTTTGGTGAGTGAGGAGTTGGGAGAAGGCATCCTGGCAAATCTGCACTCTCTGTGTCTCTGCTGTCTAACAGGGAATGAGTGTCAGGTCTCTGGTGGGAAAAAACTGTGGAAGGGGGTGGCGCCCCGGGGCAAGGGCTTGATGACAGCTGGCTGGCACTACTGGGAGGTGATGTTAAATTTGGCATCATGGTCATCAGGACTGGCTGTGGTGCCATTTGGAGGAGGGGTTTGAGCAGGCGTGTCATTTCCTGCAGCTCCTGACTGAGCTTGGAAACTTGTTTAGACAGACCGTTCATCTGTGAGGTGAAGAGAGAGATCGTATTAACGCTGGAAAACCAGAAGAACAGTTCATGCAAATTCGGTATGACAATTCAGCACCATGGTTGAAAAATATCAAACAATCCTTTAATCCTTGTTTGCATAAAACATAATTAGGTACTACATAACATTCATCATGCAGGTTACATTTTAAAAGTCCCTTTATCATACATTTAGTTCAGTTTTAGAGTCTGTTTTAGAGACTGACATTTTTCCATCAGGGACTGATTACAACACGCCAAATGATTCAGTGCAGGTGGACCACATGATCAGTGTGTTATGTGTGTGACGCTTGTTTGATTTAAATGGTGGCTGCTATAGTAACATACAGTAAACGTTCCAGAGAAGCTGGCTGACAGTCTGACAAATGCATTCCTGTCAACACAGTCAAAGAGTTACAAAGATGGAGATTTTATTCTGAGCTGATAATAAATCTGTGATGTAATCATGGTCTCTGTCTTGTCCTTATATTTAACAACTGGATAATAAAAATTGTGCATTTTAAGTACAAAACAAAGCAAACAAATGTCTAACTAACTTCATGAATGGTTCAGGTGGAGCAAGAGGGGAAACTTTAGAGAGAGACTCAGGGTTTGTTGATTAAAACCTGCCAGTGAGCGAGAGTTTGTTATCATAGTTGAAGTTATGAAACAAAAAACTCAGCATTGTAAGAGCCCAGAGAAGTATACTATGTATGAAGTTCAACACAGCCAGACCTTCTTTGTGATAAATTAGTGTATAAAAATCTATAAAGAACATATTATAACTGCAAAATGCAACACTGTTACAAATAAGGTAAAAGATGAATTCTGCAGAAAATTGTTAATCTGGTGATTTATCACATAGAGCAGTGGTTCCCAAACTTTTTTTGCTGGGCCCCCCTTTGTTTTACAAGAAAAATGTTCACCCCCCCCTCTCCACGCGCGCACATGCACGCACAAACACATCCTCCAACCACACACACCCATATTTTGCTCCATTGAGGTTTATTTCACACCTCAAACATTTAGTAAACAATTAAACAAATACAAGTAATCTGCAATAAATTACAGGTAGTAATGAAATAAACTACTAACTCTTTTAAATATAATTTTTAAAATATCATTAGACACTTTGGGCCAGCATTCGTAACGTCAGGATTTTATTTGTATGTTTTTCCAGCCATGACCTGCTCGTGTCGTTTGCGAAACATCCAGCTGACTAACAGAAAAATCAAACCTCTGCTGCTGAGGAAAACATTAGACCCCCGGGGCAGAAGTGAACACATGCAATTATCATCAGTGTCAAGTCAGCACTCACCTCCTCAGTCAGTTTAGACACACTCTGCTTGATCTCAGAGTGCTCACGGATCCCTACGGGCAACACACATGCAGAAGGATTAGGCCTCCGGATAAAATGTACTGTTCTGAAAAAGTACTCCAATGTGTGCGGCTGTAGGTGTGCTACCTGCGTACGGTGAGGGCGGAGGGGCAGGTGACAGGCTGGGGCTGAACTCAAACTTCTGTGTTGTGGTGGAATTGTTCTCTGTTTCAATGCCGTCCACAAATCTGTGCAGAGATTACACATGAGAGAGAGAGCATGTAAGAGGAATGTAATCAGGTGAAGCTAAAAGGGCTGAAAGCTCCATTAGTACTGTTTGGATCTTTTAACACAAACATGGAAAAAGTCCTTCATCAGCAGCTTTGCATCACACAACACTGCACACAGTGAGGTCGTGAGACATCTCTGCATACACATAGGCATGTTTGCTCTGCACGCATGCACATTAGTGCATTGCAGTGTGTGAGAACCTACATGCCTTCCAACAGTAGCCGAGCCCCATGTGATTCACCAGCACTGTAATCTAGTGGTTGCCATGGCAGCCAGACACCTATACTGCGGCACTTTCCTCAATTGCTCTTCTCTGACTATGATGTTTTGAATCAATCTTCAGTTTCACACTATGTGTGTCTGTGTGTTTTACCTGGGGCTGAGTTCAGGTGGTGCACCACTCAAGCTCACAACTGGTATCTGCAGGGTGGAAGGGCGCGAGTGGTCGGAGGGAGCACGGAAAGGCCGAGGCGGCAGGAGAGGGGAGCGCAGGGGCGAGCTGAGGCCCCTGCTGAGATGCAGCGGGGAGCGAGGAGCTCGGGACACGGAGCTCTGCTCCTCATCACCCTCCTCATCCTCGCGGATGGACGGCAGCTTCTTCACCAAGCCACCGTTGCTCTCCCAATCCACCTGAAAGAAAGAGAGGAGGAGCTTGGATACTAAAATGGGATGAGCGGGATCAGCCCGCACACCTGCTGGATTTCTTTTATCACCATAGCATTAGTAACTGCCTTTACAATGATTGTAAAGGCAGTTACAAGCTTGAACCAGTGGATGGCAGGCAAACACAAGTTCTGTAAATCTGTAAATATGTTTTTAACATTCAGGGTATTGTTTGATTAGCAGCATATTCTTTCTTTTGAAGACTTTTGAGCTCCTTCTCTTCCAGAGGTAACTGAATGCAGGACGTGCTCTGCAGGTCTTATTAGATGCCTGCTATTTATTCCTCTAGTATACGTTGCGACCTGTACACACACTCTTAAACTTTAATCTGGAATAGCTTTGCATTCACAGTTCAAGCTAACCCTGATTTCTTATACATGGCCTCTTGTGCAGCCTCTCAGTTCCTCCTGTCTGCAACAAGCCTTTCCTCCATTTTTAAGCCACCTTCCTTTGATTTCTTCACAAAAAAGAAAGAAAATGTTTTTAAAAGAAGGTGGGTGGGGCTGTTGGGCTCACAGACAGGTCTATGTGTACCCAACATCAGGGATATCTGCGCTTATTACCATAATTCAAATCCAGAGTAGCCTGAAGCCCGAGCTTTATGCTCAGTGAGAAGATGTGTGCTTTTAAGAAGCGACTCTCGAAGCAAATCACCAACTTGACCAGCGTCTCTGATCAGATTCTGGTGGTTAGTTTGTTATTTTTATAGCTGTAAGTTTAAATTCAGTGGTCACTTTCTGGATCCTGGATACACAACGCTTCATAAGATTACAGTTTTCAAAAAACGGTTGGGAACCTCGGCTGTATCAGTGCGGCACTGGCTAATTTCCATTTTGACTGTTGATTGGCTGTTCTGAGCAGGATAACCTTCTCTTTTAATTCAAGATTCTTTGAGAGCCATGTCACCTCCTTACATCATGTTTACCTGTACACACACTGCCCTCAATATATATGAAACTTTGCGCATGTTTAATGTGAACAACATTACATAAACGTTATTAACGGAGTTGTATTTGATGGCTGGCTCACACAGATTGGCTGTGTGCCTATTTGGCATACAGATTACACTCCATCAGTCAACTACAGATACTCACACCTGATCTCGACTCATTATGTGTATAAAGCACACCTGTTCAAACAATCTTTTTCTTCCATTCCAACTTCTAAACCACCATGGGCAAGACCAAAGAACCTTCAAAGAACTAAGGTGACACCTTTGGTATGATTATTCGGACATGGAAGAAATATAAAATGACCATCAATCGCCCTCAATCTGGAGATCTATGTAAGATCTTGCCTCATGATGATGAACACGAGGAAGGTGGTGGATCAGCCCAAAGCTACACAGGAGGAGCTTGTTAATGATGTAAAGGCAGTCAGGAACAGTCAGCAGCCAGGAGCTTCTGTAAAGCGTGCCAAAATCCCAACTACAAGAAACGTCTGACTGCTGTGCTTGCTAACAAAGGTTTCTCATCAAGTACTAAGTCATGTTTTGTTTGGGCATCATATATTTATTTCATTCAATGACATGCAAATCAATTGATTGTTTATAATGTATATAATGGTTATGTTTTTTTCTGGCTTTTTGCTTGATAGTCTGTTTCACTCAGAGGTGGCTGTAGCTCAGGAGGTCATTTACTTATTGGAAGGTGGTTGGTTTGATTCCTGGCTGGCCTAGTCTGCATGCCACAGTAACCTTGGTCAAGGTAGAGAACCTAGATTTGCACTCTAATGCATCCGTTGAAGTGTGAATGTTAAATAAAAAGAAAGCTCTTAAGTAGAAAAAGGGCTTGTGTGAATGACACATATTATAGAACGGCACTATTATACGAACCAGGCCATTCACCATTTGATGTATGGGTGGCTTTCTTTTTATTCCAAATAAAGGTGCACAGAAGGCATATTTCAGATTTGCTTTTAAGGTTCTCGCTTTAGTAGTATTGAGATGGGTTTAAATTCTTGATTGCTGACATCACAAGCAGCTTTTAATGAGGACTTCACACTGTGTGCCACAGTCACCCTTGAGTGATTGTGTCAGATGCAGACATGTGAGGGAACAATCTGAAAGAGATGTGCAGAGGCTTATGGTGAACGGCTGAATGCCAACACACACACACACACTCACTCCTCTGACAGTTACAGTCCCAAGCCTCCCCAGTTTCCCATCAGCTTTGTCCCTGCTTATGAAGTGAACAATTTAGGCTGTGATCAGCGTTGGTGCAGGGCTGGAGAAATTCAAGGGAATGAAATTTAAGTGGAAAAAACACAAAGACTAGTTCAAAATGTATTGAATCACAGGCTACACAAACAACTGAGAGTGTGTTGTGGTAGTTTGTGAGATAAGTAGGACTGACTTGTAGGAGAGCTCTAGCTCCCAGAAGCATGTTTACTCTAGCCACCCCAAAAAATCAATAATTTTGTAAAAATATACAAATTTCAGTTACTTGTGTCAAACAGTGGCTCTTCACTCAAGGTCAGAATGAGCGTAGCAGCGCTGCTAGTTTATTAAACCAGCAGTTTCACCTGTACAGGCTTCAAAATAATGACATCACCCATGCTCTAGCACACAACGCCTGGTGCAGTGAGTTATGAATGTATTTGAGCCAACACCCCTGTGCTTTCCCTTTCCCCTCTGCACTCTCCCCTCCTCCCCTCCTTCCCTGCCTGCTCAGCATCCTCCCTTTTTCCCCTCCTCTGTCCCCAGTGCCCTCCACTCAGCCAGCTCCCCCCTTCCATACCCGTGCCACTGTAATTTATTTTTAGCTTTCCTGTTCTATTCTTAGCTCCCAGCTCCGGAGCACACCAAGGAGCTGCTCTGCGATGCGGGGGCGTGATAAGTGTGCGCTTGCCGCGTGCCGCCATCCTCTTGCTCAACTGTGTGCGAGAGTGTGGGGGAGTTTGCATCATGTGTGCGGCTGGTTCGGGGCTGGGGGCAGAGATTTGGAAGCATGGAAGCTGATGCATGTATAGTAACTCATATGTGCTCTCAAGGGCAAGGATAAGCAAGTTTGTCCCCTGTGAGAATGGCCATAGAGTTAAAAACTTGTTCCAATATGTCTTTTCAGCAGCACAGTTCTGTGCGTGCTGTGCTCTGGCTGGTCATGCACATCGCATTTTTTCGCCCAAGGCTCTGGGGGGTCATGACAGTTAGTCTGCAACCAGTGAATCAGCAGTGAACTATCATTTATGCAATGGAGACTCTTTCTCATCTTTCTTGCTTCATAAACCCTTTCTTCATCCCCCCAGCACGTCTTTGATTTTTGAACACCGTCATTCATCATATAAGTTTGTAGATTGAAATACTACTTAAGTGAGGAAGAGGCTGCTGAATGTCTGCAGGCTTTATCTTCCATTTTTCACCAGTTTTGTCTTGGATACCTATGCAAATTCCCCTCCTGGGCTGCACATACTAGAATGTTTTTTTTTTCACACTAATAACCAGGATGGACATCTGTAACCCAGAACTAAGATATGCACAGCAGATTGTGCATCTAGAATAATACATCCTCTAGTCACACACCAACATGTTCACACTCTGCAGTAAGTGTGTTGATCCCTGGAGAAGCAAACTGCACTGCAGTAGAGTAGCAGAGAGTAAGAGCAGAAGAGAAAACAAGCTAACCAAATCCCCCCCCTTCATCTTTCTTTCTCCTCCTCCTCCCTTTCTTTTACTCAGCTGGCAGAGCTATTTATATTAAGCAGGATCCAATCTTAGCAGCAGCTGTGGGGGGACAGCCAGTCAGGGAGAGCCCGTGCTCCCCTCCTGCTCTATTTTTAGTAACAGGACAACTTCAAACAGCAACACTAAGCTATTTTTGTCCCTACACTTTTTTTCCTCCATCCGCTGCTGCTGCAGCACCAGCCAAACGCAGTGTGTGTGTTGATGGAAGCAGGGAAAATGCCTTTCATGGCTGGGGTTGTCAGAGTGTGTGTGCACACATCTGGGTATTTTAAAGTAGTGGTGGTAGAATGCTCATGTATACCTTATATGTACACCTGCTCACTTGGAATACGTGAATTTCCCCAATGAGGGACAATAAAGGATATTTCTGTTCTGTTCTAATCATTCATGTGACCCTGGTTAAGGTGATTATCTCCTCAGGTTACTCATAAATGTTCCTCATTGGACTGTCAGTCTGCACATTTAATGTTGTGACTAATCTGGTGGGCTGTTTAATTACAACTGTTCCTATTTAAATCTATGAATGTGCACTATTCACAGACTAGCCTTATGCCATCTGCACGTGCATCTGCCTTTCTTACAGGAACATTTTGGTAAATGGTAACTAGATTGGTTGTATAGATATAGCACTACATAACCAGGTCACAGTACACACACACACAGACACTATTCTACTCTACCTGAGCACTTAAAGCACTTTCTACTGCATGTCTCATTCACACAAGCAAGTGCTTTCTACCTAATATTCACACACATTCATACTCTGATTAATTCAAATTTAATTTAATTTTTTTTATACAGCACCAAGTCACAACAACAGTCACCTCAAGATGGGTTATGTTGTAAAGTAGAGACCCCACGATAATACAGAGAAATCTTTTGAGCAAGCACTTGGTGATAACGGGAAGGAAAAACTCCCTTTTAACAGGAAGCCATCGAGCAGAACCAAGCCAAGGATGAGGCAGCCATCTGCCATGACCAGTTGGGGGTGAAGGGAAGGGGGATGGAACAAAAGGCACACTCTGGAAGAAGTTGGTTATGATGCGATAAACACGTCAGTATCTTGGCCTACTATGGCATGCAGACTAGAGGAGCCACGGATCAAACTACCAACCTTCCGATTAGTAGATGACCGGCTTGACCTCCTGAGCTACAGCCACCACTGATGGATGTAAACATTTATCTTATATACAGTCCATAATAAATCGGACTGAGAATGACTTGTAACAGCTTGTAGATTGAAAGGTCATAAGGTGTAAAGAATATCCTGTTTCATAATTTACTAAATGAACTATATGATGTATTGAACAAGACTTAAAACTAGTAAGTTACTAGTAAAACTATCAGTGAAGGTGTTACAAGGTCATAAATTAGGTCAAAAGTATAATTATTTTAATTTTCATAGATATCCATATATAATCTTAGATCTTTACACAAATAAAGAAGTATGTGCTTTTAGATTGTGGGTCTTTTATAGATCATTTCTGGTCAGTATTTGCAGCTGTTTAATGACCACAGAGGTGAACTCTACTCCATTTGAAATTAAAATTCAGCTCAAGTGTACTTATTTTTAAATGTGCAGTAGACTAACAAAAACATTCACAAGTTCACTGACAAACGCGCATAAACAGTAAGTCCATCATGAATCTACTACAGGTACTCACATCAGCCCCGTGGCCCTCTCGTAGATTGTAAGTCAGGTCATGTTGTATCTCGCTGATGAACTTCTGGGCATACTCAGGGTAAAGTCGGAGAACCTCTCGGAGACCCTTGAGGCTGATATACTGCAGGTCACAGTAAGTAAGGGCCTTGACATTAGCGTTGGTTTTGATCACTTGTTCCTTCGTCAGGGAGTCTGAGCCAATTAGATCTCCTTTACCTGGGGAGGGGGATGACAAAGTGAGTGATGCACAGATACCTGTCTTTGAAGCAGCTGTTTAGAGGCAGCCTATTCTCACTAGCTGTCAACACCTGAGAGAACATCATGAGCCATTAAGCTTCACACACTGACGTTCTGAGCAGCACATCATCAAAGACAGAAGATTAAAGATTTGGACCTGTGAAGTCATCTCAGCAGCAGCGTGGGAACATGTGTTTGCATATGTCTAATGTACCTGCAAACCCTGGTCCCTTCAATTTATATAAACCAACACCACCTGCATAAAGCAGCACAGTGTAACTTACTTTGGTAAGCTTTACCATATATTAGCACACTAGTAGCCTGTGCTGCCTTGACACAATTGGTTTCTTATGAAACATACTGTACAGCCTTAGCGGAGTAGAGCAGCCAAGGACCGAATTAGTAGATTCAAGCAATCTACTAATTGGAAGGTCTAGGCCTAGTCCAGGTTTGGCAGTTGCCAGGAGAACGGTACTTGTCTGACTGCATTGTGCCAAGTGTACAGTTTGATGGAGGGGGATTATATGGTGTGCTTGTTTTTCGATCCCCGGGCTCTCTGTCCTGGTCGTTGTGTCCTTGGGCAAGACACTTTACCCTACCGCCTACCAGTGTTGGTCAAGTTACTTGAAAAAAGTAATCAGTAACTAATTACTGATTACTCCCCCCAAAAAGTAATCCCGTTACTTTACTGATTACTTATTTTCAAAAGTAATTAATTACTTAGTTACTTAGTTACTGTTTAAAAACACAATTTACAACCTGAAGAGGTGATAAAGCGATAGATCTGTCAGCCCAATTCTATTTTTTCTGCATAATCCATCATACAAAATGTAATCAAATGGAAAAGTCTCTTTTTTTTAACTTGTTTTATCAGTTTTAATCTTTTAACTTTATGCATCAAGCAAAAATGTAATTATATGCAACATTCTCTGACTTGAATAAATTAGTTTAACATTTAACCCTATTTTCTACACATTCCAGCACATAAAATAAAATATTTTTTGTGTTTACACTCACTCTTTCAAATAGATGCAAGTAAAACACAGCAGAAAATAAATAAAGTCAAAGACTCAGCGGTCCTGTTGCTCTATTTTCACCTGTAAAGCAGGACTGCGGTAGGCGGAGGTTTACCCTGGTGCAGGTGTGCCGCGGTCAGTTGAAGAATCCGCGAGTTTCTCTGTGAATTTCCGATTACGTCGTAGCGCACTCGGTGCTTGCTTGGAAGTTTAGGGGTTTTTTTCGCTAATGGACGCTAATGTTTTTGTCACTTTTTATGGAATCAAACTCAAAGTAAGGTCAGTACTTCCACGCTTTAAACGCTGCACGCTCATACTCTCTCCCACAATCGATATGTGATCCATTGTTGATCTGCACACAGCTGTTGTCACCAACAGCGCACTCGCTTACGTCACTGTCATGAGACATTCTCGCAAAAAATCACAGTTTTAGTAACGCAGTAACGCAGCGTTCCTACGGGAAAGTAACGGTAATCTAATTACCGATTTTGCAATAGTAATCCCTTACTTTACTCGTTACTTGAAAAAGTAATCAGATTACAGTAACGCGTTACTTGTAACGCGTTACTGCCCATCTCTGCCGCCTACTGGTGTTGGCCAGAGGGGCCGATGGCGCGATATGGCAGCCTCGCTTCTGTCAGTCTGCCCCAGGGCAGCTGTGGCTACAACCGTAGCTGCCTCCACCAGTGTGTGAATGTGAGAGTGAATGAATAGTGGCATTGTAAACCGCTTTGGGTGCCTTGAAAAGCGCTATATAAATCCAATCCATTATTATTATTATTATTATTAGGAGCTGGGCTCAGAGTTTCAGTGAAAAGAAGCATACCAAGACATTTTGAATAACTTTATTCTCTCAACTTTGTGGGAACAGTTTGGGGATGGCCTCTTCCTGTTCCAACATGATTGTACACCAGTGCACAAAGCAAGGTCCGTAAAGACATGGATGAGTGACTTACACCTTTGGGATCATTTAGAGGGGAGACTGAGAGCGAGGCTTTCTCATCCAATACCAGTGTCTGACCTCACGCATGTGATTCTGGGAGAATGGTCAAAAATCCCCATGAACGCATTCCTTAACCTTGTGAGAGCCTTCCCCGAGGAGCTACAGCTGTTATAGCTGCAGCTATGGCAGTTATGGCAGTACAGTGTAACAAGAAGAACAAACTCATTGGCTGAGGTTGGCTTACTGACTTTCACTATGCTGCCTACAAACACTTGGCTTTGTGCTGTGCTGTGCTTAAGAACCATAATCATATATATCCAGTGTGCATATGTGTGTGAAAGCAGACTAGTGAACACGTGTGTATGACCACCTAAATTAAGCAAACATCCTCTAATTTATAAAAATATGCTTTTTAGCATGTGGCTAATTGGGACAGAATTTATTTGAGACCCTAGTGAGGAGGAGAGTTTTGACTTTAGACACAATGCAAAGATGTCACCTTTTTCTAAGCTGCTCTGTAAATAAATCACTAGAAGAAATTGTCAGAAATAACAATGCTGGTCACATTACCATGTCCTGTGTATAACTACACAATATACAGTTAGCATACAACCATACAATGTATATGAGCAGCATAGATTGCATCGATTACTAAGTGAAGGCATGGATTGGATGGTTGGATGTTAGAAAGAAAATGGAAATGTGTTTGTGAGGCATTAGACAGACAAAGACCCCCCACAGTATATGGGGAGGGGGGGGGGGGAAAGGGAAAAAGTCAAACAAAGAAGGAACGAGGCTGCACAGCCACAACGCAAAGAAAAGAAAGAGGGGGCTGAAGAGAAAAACAAGCAGAGAGAGAACAGAGGCAAAATAGAGGGAGGCAGGGCGGAGAAGGGCAGAGGCGAGCAGGGACCTAAAAAGGGTGATGGAGTGCGGAGGTGGACTAAGAAGAGGGAGGGTGGAAGACGAAAGAATCAAGAGAGCTGTGAGAGGAAGTGGAGAGGGACACAATGTGGGGGTGGCTGCAGACTGGCATGAGAAGAAATGGAGGGGCAGGGTGAGAAAGAGTGAGGGAAGGGGGAGAGGTAGGGCGAGCAAGAGCTCGACGCACGCCACGTGAGCGACAGCAGTTACTGGACTCGGCCTTCCAGCCCTCCTTTGAACCTTGAACCACCTCGGTGTCCTGCTGCCTCTGCACTCGGCACCATCCAACTGTCATCTGCAGCCCCCACCCTGAAATCTGTGCTGCTTCTTAACTTGGCACGATGGGCCCTTCTTATGCTCCGGCTGTCTTTTTTACGTCACTCACATCCCCCCTGCAGTTCAGCACAAATGCGCTGTCACAAAGATGACGGGTGGCCAAGAGTGACAGCAGCGACAAGGAGCGCTTTGGCTCATAATCGCAGCAAAATGTTAAACTGAGCAGGAGACAAACACTTGCAAGTGACATTTAAGTGCATGTATCTGTCTCGTCATAAAAGTGTAGGTGAAAGTGATGAGGGCAGGGAACAAAGGCTTATCGACGGAGCTCAATTTATCAACGTCGTTGATTTGATGCCTTGAGTAGGATTTTTCTTTTGCTCTTGATCTTTTTAAAGGCAAGTTTTCAATCAACATCTCATACTTCCCTCTTCTTATTTTACCCCTCGCTCCCATCTAGCCATCTAATAAATTAGGCATCTTGGTCTAGCATGGGGGTGTGATGAAATAAAAGGTCAATGTTTTTACTGGTGTCACATACTGTTAATTCAGTTTTAAGTAATACATCGCTCCATAGTCGCTGTGATTCTGTGTGATGGTCAAAGTAAAGGTCAACTGAAGACCAAATTTTCAGGCTAACGTAAGCAGTACGAGATGAAGAACATTAGCCTCGGTGATGACCAACAGACCAAAATGACCCACTACGATGACACCAAGACTTCAGATGAAGTAAGTGGGTCACTGCACTGTTCTAGACTAGCACAGTGTCTGTATATAATTCACAGGTGTCCTCTAAAAGCATTGCATGCATGCAATCATTGAGTTAACGTTTTGAAAACAGGAGGGTACAATAGGTACAATTTTTTGCACAGTTTTCTGAATGTATTCTATAACCAGGGCAGACGAATAACAGTTCTGGGTCATTTTGACCCAGTATTTTGAGTTAGTTAGTTAGTCTTTAAGTCATGTTATTTCCCGGCAGCTTCCTGTTTAGGGATAAAATGTTCTTGCTCTGATAAAGTTGTATGGCACTGTATTGAAACACTATTATTGCTAATTGGTGTGTGGGTTTATGATTCAGGATTTTCAGCCTCATACTGCAGAACAAAATAAGACTGATAATTGTCTGTGGCTGTGACTCTAATTTATCGTGTGCAGTTGCACTTTCACACGTGATGATGTGAGACCGGCCATGGGTTTGAGATTAATCTGTTTTATTGTCCATCAGGGTCCAGAACAGTTCCTGGAAGAACACTGTACCACGATGGGCTCCACCAGTGCAAAGAGTTCTGTGAACTTTGCAGGACTCTGCTCTTTCCACACTTCAAAAGAGCAAATAAATGGATGAATGGCTGTCACTGCAAATGGCATTAAAGAAACTCATGCCCATACCTATCAGTCTGATCTTCCATCCTCACTGCACGTGTGCAAGCTGCTAAACTGACATGAACTAACAGTCCACCAGTGCAGCTTTCACGTCACACAGACCAGAAAAAATAAAAGATTAAAGTAAAAAAGAAAGAAAAAAGCAGTCTCAGTGCTTTCCTAATGAAGGAATATGAAAGAATAAATGAAGTGTGAATTGTATTAAGCTGGAAACATAGGATGTAATGGTACACTGGTGGTTGTGATATTCATGTCTGTGGTAAAGGTGCAGAGCATGACTATTTGGGTTTCCACCCACACTGTGTCTGCAAATTCAGCCCTGTTTAATATTAGGCTTCTGCCTTCACATCCCCAGAGACTAACATGCACTCACACTGCATGTGCGCACACACACTGGTGCACAAACACAAACAGTATTAGAAAGGTTACATCTTTGTGTTTTCTTATGTGTGACTTTGTTTCTCAGCTCTTTTGTTTGCAGTTACATCCTTTACAATTACTTCGGGTGCTGGGCGCTACATTTAGACATGTGGAGAGTGAACTGAGGTGAGGACCAAACCGCTCTGTGGGCTGACTAGTCACAATCTGAAATTCAACTGGAAAAATCATGGACGCTGGACTCTCCAACCTAAATCGTTTTTAGCATAAAAAGCCAGCACCTGTTATGGCTTCACTCTAACAGCATGCACATCTAGAGGCACCATTAATGTTAAAACTTATTATGATACTTACAGAATACCACAGTTTTTGTCTCGGCCGTATCATTTTATTTTGCTGTATTTATCTGCGACACCTCAAAGGCCGGTCCGTGAAAATATTGTCGGACATTAAACCGGTCCGTTCCGCAAAAAAGGTTGGGGACCGCTGTTGTACATCATTTCATAGAAACGGTACTCCCTGATGGCTGTGGCCACTTTCAGCAGGATAATGCACCCTGCCACAAAGTAGCAGACTGGTTCAGAAATGAGGAGGAGCATAACTATGAGTTTGAGGTGCTGACATGGCCTCCAAATTCCTTAGATCTCACTCCAATCAAGCATCTGTGGGATGTGTTGGACGAACAATCCATGAGGGCCCTCACAGCTTACAGGACTTACAGGACCTGTCGCTACCATCAGTCAGATAAAACAGCACACGTTCTGGTGGAGTCCATGTCTCAATAGGTCAGGACTGTTTTGGCAGCAAAAAAACATTTGTTGTGTTTTCTCTGCACTCTCTCAGTTACAAATAGGGTTTAAAACATTTGCCAATTGCTGCATTCTGTTTCACAATTTCCACAGAGTCACAACTTTGTTGGCAAAGAGTTTGTGCCTTCCTACACAGCACACCCAGAACCGGCCGCAACAGCAAGGACTGAAGAACATTTCCGAACCACATTTCTCATTTGGAAGAGTCTGAGGTAATACTGTATACCAAGCTCATACTTATGTTTTCTTACTGGCATGTGGCTAGTAAGAAAAAATTCGCTCCAAGACACCCACAGTATTCACCCTGCACCACGCTCTAATTACAGCTTTTGGCTGTCAGTGAAGACATCTGACAAAAAATATTTTGAAAGCTACTAACACCCATGACAGCTCATACAGCAACATTAATCAACTTTGATGCACCTTCATACCTATTTCAAGATAGCCTATTACTTGCCATGCTTCTTCAAATCATTTTTTTAAATCTTTCAAATGTTTATAAGATTTCTGTGATGTGTGGGAACCTTGATAGTTGCACTCTCGAACAGAAATCGTGGAACCATAAACGAATCACGGTGAGATTCTGAAGGGTTTTTGCTTTTCAGGTGCCTGTGAGAAGTTAAACTCTGAGGTGGAGGTGTTACTGGCTTGCAAGGAAAATGTCACTGCTCCCCTGTTGTGGGAGGTTAATAACTCAAGTGTGTGAGTAGAAGCTCCAGTCACTCTCCTGAACACGCCAGCAGAGCTGAGCTACTGTCAGGATGTGTAATAGTTTCAAATTAAAAGGGACCTACTAATCGCTAATTCAATTTCTGAGCAGCTCCTCAGTTCATCCTCTCGTTCAAACAAGCTGTTTAAAGTTCAAGCTCTGCCAACGATTTAATCACCACTAAACATTTTGGAGTCTCATAAGTACTTATGTTGATCATGTAAACTGGCTGAAAGAAACATGTTTTCCAAAAGAGCTGTGTGTCTTGTGAAAACCCGCTTCTCTCAGACACCAACCTCCATGGCTAAAAAAAAATTGCGACAAAAACTGCAATCCCCACTCGCTCAAGTAACACATTACTGTACTGAATTCAGTAACCAAAAGAGATTAAATCAGACACTTGTGTTCAAGTCATGTGCAGGTCTGCAAGTTCAGAAGAGGGTCGACACGATCATTCATTTTATTTTTATTGCACAAAAAGACACGGATGTGAAGCGGAAATCGGCACCTATCCACTGCTGACATCAGCAGTATGTGTAAGTATGTGCAAAGACAGATGCCAACTCAAGTCTAGTAGTGAGAAACCCCAGATCCATAGTGCATGCTGCCCATGGCCAAGGAGCCAAAAGCTTGATTTTCTGCAGGTAACCAAAGCATCTGATGAGCCGTGAGGCTTGTAGAACTGCAGTGTGCATTTGAGCCTGTGCTCTTTGGGCTGGTTTGCACCTTTGCTATTCATAGTAAACACTAAAACTGTCCCCAGTGATTTGTGTCAGCGTGTGGGATTCTAGCCAGAAAATTCATCTTACGCTCTGTTACCCAGTAACTGAACTATTTTCTTTTTGAGTAATGACCCCAACAATGTTCACTATCATAGGCCACAGACTATACCTGTTATAGACATCAGCCAACATTATTATGCATACCGTATGTGTGCCTCTCTGTTTATGCCTCACCGCCGCTTTGTGGTCGCCGCTCTCACCTGTGTGAAGAGTGAAACACAGCTGCTGGCGTGTGCTTTGGTGTTGTCATGCACCTCTGGATTTAACATGACCAGGTAGGAGACACACGTGTGTGAGCGGGTCTGTGTTTCAGTGACATATCAGTGATGCAGCACAGAGATTCTGTGATGGCAGAGCAACAGTGAGAAAAGATGAGGAAGTGGAGGAAGCAAGAAGAATGAGTTGAGTAAAGTTTGACTTATCTGACTGTTTTGTTTAATGTGCCTTATAATCCGGTGCGCCTTATGGTCCGAAAAATATGGTACATTAAACCCTATGGAACAAAAATAGGATGCCATTAAAGTTCATATGTGTGTGAAGGTAGAAAAGCGAATACTTTTGGCAGTGCAGTGTAACAAACAGAACAAACTCGTTGGCCGAGGTAGGCCTCACTGAGTTTCACTATGCTGCCTACAAACACTGGCTTGGTGTTGTTGTTCAGAACCATAATCATATATGTTGTGTGCATATGTGTGCTGCATAGAAAAGGGATTTATAAATGTGTGTAACAGTTGGACCAACTATTGAAAACTGTAGCTTCTCTTCCTTGCCAGCAAAATTCCCTCCGTTGCATTACAGAGCCTCAAGATTCCTTCACTGCAGAGGTTTTTCCTACATTTTGCCATGTAAGGAATAAAGTTCTCCAGCCTCATCTGATTCTTAGATTCATTACATTAACTGACAGCACAAAGATTAAAACAGAAGTGCCAAACTGCCAACAAAAACCCTCATTCATCCATCCATCCATCCATCCATCCATCCATTCATTCATTAGTTTGGTTATAGGTGCATACAGTGTAAGACCTGTTTCATCTCTGCTCACAGTAAATAGAAGATTATTCTGTCGAGCTCACAGGATCAACACTGTGGGAAATCATTACTCTCTCAGCTTGTATCAAGCTTGGAAACGTCTCTTTAAAGCAGCAGAGCATAAACAGCTGCTCTTTATCAGCTCGCCTTCAGCCTCGTCTTCCCCTTTGTTTGAATATTACACACACACGCACACACAAACACACACCCATTTTATGTCCTGCCTTCCTTCTCCTTTTTCACCATCATCAATTTTAATTTCCATTAGACACTCCAGACCAGGTTGCTCTGCAGGTCTGAGCCAGCACTGTGAAATTATTTTAACTGTAATCACTGAACTGAGAGATGATCTCTCTTTCCCCCCTCTGAAGGGGCAGCACTTAATATTAACACAGGCACACATTCAGCCGGCACATTCTCAAATGAACCATTCTCCCCCTTCGTTTAATATTCAGCACGATGTCCCGCAGATCATCTCACATCCTCCAAATCTCAGTTTCAAAGATAATTGTCTGTCAGAGCCGAGGGTGTCCAGTGTAGTTCTCACTCAGATCTGTGTCCTTCCTTCAAACAACAAAGATCCTAATTGCATTTTAGTTTAATTAAGTAACCGTGTGATCCTTTTTTTTTTTGCAGTTTGGCAACTTGACTGAGAAATGTTGTTATCCTGGAACACACTGACAGGACATCGTGTTCTCTGCTTAAGAGAACTTTACTGTTTCTCTGACTTACCTAGGATAGCCAGCACAGTGTTGTCTTTCAGGACCTCCATGGAACCTGAGCAGACGAAATAGATAGCCTGCAAGGCGTCTCCCTGCCGGATGAGGAACTCCCCTGGAGCGCAGAAGGAGGTCTTGATGATGAGGGAGAGGGAACGCAGGCAGCCCCTGCTGGCTGACTCAAACAGAGGCAGCTGGAGCAGCTCCTTGTTCAGGTGCATGGCGATATCAGCCCTCAGCTCATCTGGGAAGTCTTTCAGAAGCTGTGAAGTGAAAGTTCACACTGAACAGCTGGTCTTTACTTCCATATAGTTTTATACAAAAAATAACCCTTTGCCGCAGGCTTGAAGAGCCTCTCCAAATGTAAAAATGTGATAACCTCACAGAGAGTTTAAAGTACTCAGTGGGCATTTCAAACCACATGCAAGATCAGAGAAGCTTGTAAGACATGATGAAATAATCTAGGACTACTCTTTTTTTTTTTTTACATTACTCAGGGTTGCTCGTGGTATATCAGGCACTTAATTTTAGCATATTTACTTGCCTTGGGCAAATCTTTTCAAGCTGCAACATATAAATAGATCCTTCCAATAATCCTGATTTATTTATGATTGAGAAAATCTTAAAATTAAAGTCAGAGAAAAGTTCCAGATTTGACACCTAAAAGCACTGGTGACCTCTATGCTATTCTGTTTCTGTAGCTCACAGCTTTACCACCGACGTGTTAAAGTGTCGCTTAGGTGTAAGAACTGGGAGCTTAGCTGGCAAACTTCTCAGTGACAATGCGTAAAAATGGTTGTAATTCTTAAACAATTCTCACTAAAGTTTATGTAAAACGTGTTGTGTTCATTTCAAGCTGAAAGTCTGCACCTCAGTCAGTTTGATTTAAAATCCACTCTTGTGGAGTATAAGAGGCTAAACCACAAAGAAATGTTTTTGTGCAAGAAATGATTCGACCTAATTGTATTCTCAGAGCAGGCTTTCATCTCAAGCTGTACACTGGACCCTGTTCTCAACTCAAGGTGTAGATAAAACTTCCAGCAGACAACAAGACGTCCAGTGCTGAACTCTGGTTCCTCTGAACAGTGAAGCTGTTTAGTGGAGAGCATCTTTGAGCTTTCACTCTGGAGAACAGGCTATAAAGCAGTCCAACATAAACAGCAGCTTCTCACCTCACTAACGTCGATCCCGTTGTTGACCGACCACATAGTTTGGAAACACTCCAGCATGCGCTGCTCCAAAGCTTTGGGCAACCGATGGACTCTGATGAAGTCCTTCAGGTCCTTGGTGCGGGTGTGGTAAAGCGAGCGGCGCGAGTACATTCTCTGGATGATGGCTGTCACGTTGCCAAACACAACTGCATGCATCAGTGCTGGACACAGAGGAAAGGTTTCTTTATTGTTCTCGGTGCGCTTCTAGTTTGATACAGAATTAATTACTGCGGCTCGATTGGCTTCTTTCTAGAAAAGACCTCATTAAAGTCCCATAATACTTCTGCGCAGCAGGAAGCTTCATGGGATGTCTTTATAAGCCCTGAGAAGTTAAAAAGCACAGGGCTTAGAAGGACTTAGCTGCTCTAAAACCACTGTGAAGCACTGCCGAGAGTAGATTACGGTGTTCACAGAATGTCAGTAACACACTGCTGAAAAATAATCCCACTGTTCAGAAAACCTTTTATTTCTAATCAATGACAACTAAATTATTATTCCAAACAAACCCCAAAACAGCTCCAACCCCAGTGTGAGCATATTTGTTCAACAGTGCCACACACACAGGTTTGGTCTTAATGTGAGCACAGCTAACCAGCAGCTATCTCCAAAGACTGGAATCGTTTCATAATGCACTTTTCCTGAGGGAGCCACACAGCAGTTTCTCTTCCTAAAAGCAGTTTGAACAGCTGCTGAAACAGCAGTCAGACCACGGGGACACTTACACGGTCCACTGACAGCCAGACTAATGGCTTCATTTTATAAAGAAACTGGGTTTTTAAAAGGCTGAATTATCTCTAAGTTATAGCTCATAGTATCTGTGTGCAGCAGCTTACCACGAGAGAACATTAAACTATGTTTAAGGAAAACATTATAGAGATTAATGAAGCTGTGGTCAACTCTCACTGCTGTTACATTCAATCTAACAGCAATCTCCTTTAACAAAGGAGCTAGGATGCTAGCAATCAAAGCAAGGTCAAAATGGAATATGATCTCTAGGGTGGTTGAGAATAACCAATGCTGTGGGACTTCCAGATACCAACAGGACAATTATAATGGTGGACGACAGCTGTAGTGATAGATGAGTGGGTATAACAAGTGATAACAACATCAGGAACTAGGAACACAGGAATCTTGAGAAATACCAAGGGCTGAGAGGAACTAGAGAATATGAAGGTGAAGGCAACAGTGATCTCCGAGTTACTCAGGGCAGTGACCCCAAACTGAGCAAGTAGTTCATCTGGACACAGATCTCAGGAACAATATCAGAGATCTGTGTCCAGAAGAGCGCAGTCCTAGGAGCAGTAACAATACGGTACAGGACTCCTAAGTAGAGGACCCAAGTTTGAAGGATAAAGACCGCATCCAGAGCAAAAGGGTAATTTTAAAGTAAGTTGTTCCTGATTGTGTATAGACATGTCCTCCTTTAGGATGGCATAGGTAAAGTAAAGGCAGATTCATGCTACTGTAGGCAGATTGAGAAGTTATGACATTTCCATAATTAGCAAAATGCACATATTAACCTCCATCACACAGTCAAAGTGTGCTGTCTAAGGTGCTGCTGTAGCAGAACTCTTTGAAAATAAGAATGAACAAATGCCTACTTGCTGTTGCAACAAACGGGCCACACGGTGGTGGAAAAAGTACTTTGATGATCTGATTGCATGTTGTATACAGTGCTTTGAGTACTCCGGGAGAGTAGAAAAGCGCTATATAAGAATCAGTCCATTTACCATTTACCATGACAGTAGCTAAAACTCCCTGTAACTCTTACATTAAGCGTTCTCCTGCCATCTACGAGATACATGCAGACATCATTGGTTCAGAGTACATATGCACACTTAAATCAGCCTTTGTTAAAGTTACAGTGTTGCTTTCACTCGACTGGGAAATATAGATTTCATTTTTCTTTCTTGGACGACTGTTGGACACAGATTCTATCAGCTGTCTGCAGAATGTGTTTTCCCACCTATTAGCTGAGTGTGTGTGTCTGTATGTGTCTTTCAGTATTTACTTGCACAACTGCATGTGAGTAGTTATGGTTAATGTCAAGGTTTAACCCACTAAAAAGAAATGTGTGTGTGTGTGTGTGTGTGTGTCTGAGACATCTGCACACATTATTGTGTCCTCTGCCCATAAATTGCTGCATTTCTCTCGTGATAACCTTTCCAGTGACTCCATTTCTTTCCCGATTCTTCATTTATTGCTATCTTCGTGAACATTCAGTTCTCTTCATTGCGGCCAAAGAGGACACGCATAAGAACACAGAGTTCAAACAAGTAGCACACTGTAAGTCGAACACATCTTTCATCTGTGATTAAGCTAGAGTAGATCCACTATTGAGCCCATGTACAACCGTTCAACAGGCTCAAACAAAAATGGAATCAAGAATAAGAAAGAGACAGTCATTGTAATAGTTTATGACAAAAAGGCAAAAAATCCTCATAAATCATAAATTTAGCAAGTGTTTTTATGCACCATCACTTGCTTCTTTGAATCAAAATTTTCATTTAAATCTGCTCAGTACTTGTGATGCATCTTGAGAACAACAAAAGAATTTCATGGCCAAGCAAGTAATGAAACCTTTCAATCTGGAAAATGAGAGTAATGAGACAGTGAGTGAGAGGATTTGCATACAAGTTTGATAATCTATTATGTTTTACTGAAAAAAAGAAACACTTTTGAAACCAGGGATGGAACAAAATGTGTGCAGCTGTTTGTTTATGACTCACCCACACCTGAAAAAGAGCTGAACGAGTACTTCAGGCTGAGAGGAGAATAAGAGCTTCAAACTCTGAGAGGAAGCACTAAGATGTGTGCACACATTCCTTACCTCCTATGAGCATGGTGCAGATGGAGAAGATCTTCTCTGAGTCTGTGTTGGCTGACACATTTCCAAACCCTACACTGGTCAGACTGCTCAGAGCAAAGTAGAGGGAGGTCACATAGCTGCTGCGCATTGATGGCCCGCCGTCCAGCACACTGAAACTCCCACTCCCACCAGCTGTCCCAGATGCAGTCTCGCTTCCTGAAACATTCCCGTAATACTGGCTAGAATTCCAGGTTCCTTGCCCTGCGACCTCTGACCCAGACACGTTCCACTGACTGCTGTCGGCTGGAATGCTGCTGACCGTGGAGGGGAACAGCGTTGTCAGGGCAGCGGGGAAATACGGGGTACCCAGACGTTTGGCCAGTTCATGGAGCCAACCTGAGACAAAGAGTGAGAGAATACAATGAATTATAAAAGTCTTTTTATTCAGCTCAACTGCACTCAGCTGATATCTTTATCACCTTCATTCTGTTACACTTTAAAAGTACAAAACTAGACGTTGTTCTAGGGATGTACTGCACCACTGTACTGTACATCCCGTACGTTCCACCTCCTAAGTTTCCTGAACAAACATCAACTAGAATGAAACTGACTTTTTATGTAGAGAAAAAATATTCTAAAGTTTTTCTACAATTTGTAAATGCATTTCGTTGCAAATTGCGGAAATTCTGCCCATTTTTAATTCATAGAAGCTCTGCTTTTCTTTTTTTATACCCATATTACAGACATGTTGCCAGTTAATCTATTTAATTGCAAAATGGTCCTTCAGATGTTGTTGGGTTTAAAAAAAAACAAAAAACTTTTCCAGCCATTTGTTGTCCCTTTTTTGAGAAGTGTAAATGCCGTCAAAAGAGATATTTTTAACGACATAGTAAAATGTCTGGTTTGGACACAGACATAGTTCACACAGCATTGATATATATACATATTCCCTATTAGACTCATCAGTGTATAAGAAAATGAGCAGACTTACACAAGCCTAGACAGATGACAACTTATTTATTGTGTGAGAAATATGAGTGGAGCCTTTCTGGTGGCAGCAAAAGTGTTCAAGTGTAGCTTATCAGCCGCTGTCCAAGGTCCTGATTTCCCCTCACCTTCAAGCAGAGCAGACTGAAGTGGCTGAACCAAATCAAAAGTTGTCCTTCTAATCTGGGAACACTGACAAAATCTTTGACAAAAAGTATATATATATGTATATGTATATATATATGTATATATATATATATATACATATATATATATATGTATATATTTAATATATACACATATATATACATATATACATATACACACATATATATATGTATATATATGTATATGTATATATATATGTATATATATATATATATATATATATATATATATATATATATATATATATATATATATATATATATATATAAAAAAAAACACCCAGCACGCCCCTGCGGGCGGTTTATCCTTCAAGCTCGGGTCCTCTACCAGAGGCCTGGGAGCTTGAGGGTCCTGCGCAGTATCTTAGCTGTTCCCAGGACTGCGCTCTTCTGGACAGAGATCTCCGATGTTGTTCCCGGGATCTGCTGGAGCCACTCGCCTAGCTTGGGAGTCACCGCACCTAGTGCTCCGATTACCACGGGGACCACCGTTACCTTCACCCTCCACATCCTCTCGAGCTCTTCTCTGAGCCCTTGGTATTTCTCCAGCTTCTCGTGTTCCTTCTTCCTGATATTGCTGTCATTGGGAACCGCTACATCGATCACTACGGCCATCTTCTTCTGTTTGTCTACCACCACTATGTCCGGTTGGTTAGCCACCACCATTTTGTCCGTCTGTATCTGGAAGTCCCACAGGATCTTAGCTCGGTCATTCTCCACCACCCTTGGGGGCATCTCCCATTTTGACCTCGGGACTTCTAGGTTATACTCGGCACAGATGTTCCTGTACACTATGCCGGCCACTTGGTTATGGCGTTCCATGTATGCCTTGCCTGCTAGCATCTTGCACCCTGCTGTTATGTGCTGGATTGTCTCTGGGGCATCTTTACACAGCCTGCACCTGGGGTCTTGCCTGGTGTGATAGACCCCAGCCTCTATGGATCTTGTACTCAGAGCTTGTTCTTGTGCTGCCATGATTAGTGCCTCTGTGCTGTCTTTCAGTCCATATATATATATATATATATATATATATATATATATATATATATATATATATATATATATATATATATATATATATGCTGGGTGCTGGGTGTTTATATATATATACATGTGTGTATATATATATATATATATATATATATATATATATATATATATATATATATATATATATATGGCTCAAAAGCGACTCGGCTACAAAGGCCAAAAGGAAGTAAAAGGAAGGAGGAAATCGATAAATGAATGTAAGGGGAAGGAGAAAGGAAGTGAAGGATAAATTATTGAAAAAAAAGCATTTGCAAGTGAATGAGTGGACCAGTGAAACCCAGCTGAGCCGCTGACAGCAGAGTCGAAAGAAAGAAATACAGCAAGACAGGGAATATAAATAATACAACATGGATGCATCTATTCATTGATCTCTGGCATCACACGAGCTGACAGAACTAGTGAGCTGTCTGTGGTCCTGAACTTCTGTCTCCTACCCAGTCAAAAGCTGCCTTTCCACTCTGGGAACTTTATCCTTTTGGTGGGAACTTCATCCTTTCAATCTTGAGTCTTTTAAGCTGCAAGTTGGAGTGCTGCGGGACAGATTAGTTCCAGCACAGCACTCATCATCCTTGGGCTGTTCCATACGTTTTCCTTCTGCAACCACTATTAGCAGCTGCTCACCCTGGATGAGCCCATGTCTTGGAGATGCCCAGTCTGGCCATAACCATGTGGCCCTTGGTCAATGTCAAGCAACATCTGCAGACTGAGATCCACCGAGAGAGAATGACGGATCAAGTTAACACTAATTAAAGGAGTTACAGCAGGACAGACATTGTGATTTTTCTAGTGGCTGTTGAGACCATAGACAGTATAAAATATCATACATTATGGTAAATGGACCAGAGCACTTTATAAAGCATGCTTCATTCAAGTGCTTTCTATGTAACACTCACATAGATTCATGCTCTGATGGTGCATCAGAGCATGAGCCACAGCTCCTGAGCCACAGCTAGCCCAAAATAAAAAGAAGACTCTTGGTTCCATACGCAGCATGTTATAGTGTATGTGTGGTTCTGGTCTGGGACCTCATTACCAGAAGAGCAGAATGAAAAATAACTGCTGGAGACAGCTTTGCAAGTACCTAACTGAAATTTTAGCACATTTAGTACAACATCCTGAAAGGGTGCAACATTTAGCTCCCATAGTGGCAAAGGACCTAAATTAATTCATCACAAGCTTCTTCTAAAACCTATAGACTTCTCTGAAGCATATAGCATACTCTCTGCCAACCCATATCATCATCCTTGTTTTCTGTAAACTAGCTTTTGTTTGTGTGTGTGGTGACTGCTGCTCCACCTCAGGCTATAGGGACAGACATGGCTCAACTGTCCATCAATTATTGAGAGAGTTGCAAACAAAAAGTGGGGGTTTCCTAAATTCCAGCTGACTGACTGACAGAGTAATCCAGTGTATGTACATGCTGATACCAGTGCTCTATTGTGAATCACAGTTGGTGTCACATAAAGGTCAGACTGACAGACTCTGTCTGTCTGAATAGTGAGTGGAGAGGCTGATGACATGAACTGACCACAATGTTACTGTTTGTCCTTATGCTGAAAAGATAAGTGCAGGTAGGTTGGTAAGAATCACTCAGAAAGATAAGGAGGGAGGAAGAAATGAGAAAATGAGGACAATACTAACCAGAGCAAGGTCCCCAGCCAGTTTGCAGGATTTTATACATAATGTCTGTTTGTGTGTGTCTGTGTGATGCTTAGAAAACAAAACGAAAGACACACACACACACACACACACACACACACACACACACACACACACACACACACACACACACACACACACACACACACACAAACAACTCGGTCTTTGCCCCCAGTCAGAGTTGGAAAAATTACAGTTTGATCCCCTTACCCTTGGAAACTGCCAGTCTGTCTGTACATCTTCACAAGTTTATCAGATTGCAAGCCGGGGTTTCACGTCGCCCGTGGGATTCAAGTTTCTGTGTTTTATTAAAAGCATCGGTCGTGCTGAAAACGAAGGCACACACAGTCGTATTTCTGCATAACTGCCTCTGTGCCTTTCTTCCTAATACAATATTACTGTTATTGCTTTACAATGGATAGGTATACTTTGGAGCAAGACAAGTTAGGTGAGTGCTCAAATAGTTAAAGTTGAATGAGGATGAATTTAGATTTTTCTTTGTCATTACTGCAAAGTGGATAAACAATGAGACAAGATCTTATTTAAATTTCCATTTGGGAAGCCTAGAATAATCTCCTGAGGACAATGCTTACAGTGTAATTGAGTAGAGCACAATTGTCATTATATGTGTGAAACATGTAATGACAGTTAAAAACTGTCACTGAAAGCTCTCCACAAACAGGAAATGGGCCGTTAACTTGCTTCAGGGAGAATTTTTCCAGCCTGATTAACACCATGGCATCAAGTGAATATTATCGTAAAAGCAGCTTCCCTGTCTGAGATAAAGAATAAATATACTTTATCTTTCTTGTACAACGTTAAAATTAGAGGATTCCATGTCTGCTGGTTACCCTAGTACCCTAGAGACACACACCCTAGAGACAGCTAGCCTGCCTCTGCCTACCCAAGGCAACTGTCAGTGGTTGGTGTTACAAACAGCTAAATGTAAAGGCTTAAGACATTGGATGGCTGTGGCTCAGGAGGTACAGCAGGTCATTTTCTATTGGGAGGATTGGTGGTTTGACCCATGGCTGCTCCAGTGTTCATCAGAGTGAAAAGGGTAGTCAGAAAGTACTGAGCTGGGAAATGGACTGCTTCTTCTATAGTGCTTTTTCTCAACAACATACAACATGCCTCAGTTACCCATTCATTTATGCACTTTTTTTCTACATTTAAAAGCTTTCTGCCTAACATTCGCACTCTGATGGATGCTTCGCGGGGAAATTCTGGGTTAGTATCTTGCCCAAGAATATTTGCAGACTGGAACAGCCAGGTTTCAATTTGCAAAGCTGGACCTCATCACACCTCATACTCTGATGGATGCATCAGAGAGCAACATGGGGTTAGTATCTTCCCCAAGGATATTTGGCAGACTGGGATCAAACCACCAACCTTCCAGTTAGTAGGTGACCTGCTCTACCACCTAAGCCACAGCCGCTACTACATTATGTAGCGCATGAGTAGAAAAGCACTGTAATAACCAGTTTACCATCTACAGATGGAGGAACCGTTCTTTACCATTACCAATACAGTTTGCTTTTTCATATCTCTGTTTTTCTGAGTATATATCTTTGAGCTTGCTCATCTTGTTGCAGTAATATTCTATTTTTAATACATGGCTGTAACATCACACCCTCAACTTACCATCAAAGGTATGTGTAAACAAATGGAACAATTATTAAGTACGGTTGGGTTGGACCACTTTTGTCTTCAGAACTTGTCTCTTCATGGCATAGGCTCAGTAACGACCTGGAGGTATTCCTCTGAGAGTTTGGTTCATGTTGACATGACAGCATCACACAGGTGCTGAAGATTTCTTGTTTGCACATCCACTGAGATCTGGTGACTGGTGATTGCTGGTGATTGCATTTATATAGTGCTTTTCGAGACCCAAAAAAGCGCTTTCCACTATTCATTCACTCTCACATTGGTGGAGGCAAGCTACAGTTGTAGCCACAGCTGGCAGATTGACAGAAGTGAGGATGCTATATCGCGCCATCAGCCCCTCTGCCCAACACCAGTAGGCAGTAGGTGAAGTGTCTTGCCCAAGGACACAACGACCAATCCGGGGCTCGAACCGGCAACCTTCCGATTACAAGACAAACTGCCAACTCTTGAGCCACGATCGCCCCGAGTACTTTAAACAATTCTGTGACGTGAAAGACTAATGACTGTTATGAGAAACACTTGTTTACAGTTCTTACTATCAGGAGTGGCACAATCAGTTATCAGTTATTATGTTTAAGGGGTAATTACCTTTTTACTTAGGGCCAGGTAGGTTTGGGTAACGTTGCTTCCTTAATAAGTCATAATTTAAAAGTGCATTTTGTATACACTTGTGTTATCTTTGTGTAATATTAAAATGTATTTGATGATCTGTGACTGTGACAAATCTAGTAAAATACAAGAAATCAGGAAGAGCACCAATACTTTTTTTTCACAGCACTGCACATGTTTCTAAAGTCCAATCACTGTGGTAATCTCTGCGAAGTCCCTTTGCTCTGTGTTTTTCATACATCAACACTAAAAGTAAAATTGCATGTGGGTCCCCATTAGGATAAAGGATTGTGTGAGTGTGTGGGACTCTACCCTTAGGCTCATATTGTTAACTAGTCATTATGTGACATACTGCATTATTATTTTTTAATAAATCTAACAAGTACTATGTGATACATTACGGTTTTTTGAATAACGACCCCAACACTCACAATCGTGACATAACTAGTTGAACAAGTCAGGAAGTCCAATGAAATTTAATAGAGTAGAAGTACAAAGTAATACAACACAGAAACGTACACCTAACACAAAAATTAAACTTGAGCAAAACAGTGACTGAGTTAATCTACACAGATGCTTTCTAGAGATGAAAAAAGGGCGAACTAACCTATGTCTGATGATCCTTGGCTCTCAATCTCCCTTCGACCTATGAAGTACCAGACACACGCCATCCAGTGGGCCAGCAGGGCGAACATGGACATCAGCAGGGTCAAGACCACAGCACTGTACTGTGAGTAGCGCTCCAGCTTCTGCAGCAGCCGCAGTAACCGAAGAAGCCGGACTGTCTTCAACAGGTGGACGCCAAAGTACTGCACAGAGATACAGGCAATCTCAGCGCTCTGGCAATATTTCATTCACTGTATTTCTTAAATCAAATGAATCATTAAGAAAGGTTGACACTCAGTAATGTGGGATACTGTATATAATACACATCATTTGTTCAAACAGTTGGTAGTTTTACTCAAAAGTTGGAGCTTTAATGGATTCACTCACATGAAATCAAACATTTTTAATCTTTATATACAAATATATATGTGTATATATGTGCGTGTGTAATCAGTTCATCTTTTTTTGTTTGTGAGACATGCAGTGTGTGGACCGTCATGAGACATGTTGGTGTTGATGTGGTGAATTCACATGGGAGCTTGTTACATTATGCATTCATGTTCCCTTTAAAAACAAAGCTCACTTCCTTCACCGTGTTAGTGCTGAAAATGAATGGAAACTGAACACATGTCAGTATTCAAATATTTAACTTTACTATTGGGGTTTAAATTAGGGCTGCTCAATTAATTGAATTTTAATCACAATTACGATCTGGGCTTTCAACGATCATTAAAAATGACTGAGCCGATTATTAGCCCCTCCCTCGTGCTTTACTCTTGCGCTGCTCCGTGTGGCAAATCGAGCGCACCTCTCTGCGTTTCGAACGTGTCACAACAATTAAGAGGACCCGAGGGAAGCTCGGAAAGCTAAGCAGAAGTTATTTGGAGAGGAGAGTGACTGCCGTTGATTGAAAAGAGAGGTAAAAAAAACTTCAGTGGTGTGGAAACATTATGGGTTGGCGGAGTCAGATGTGGATCAAGTAGACATAGTGTGTAAACTTTGCTACAGTGTCGTAGCTGCACCACAGAGCAACACTGCAAAGTTCACTAAACATAGATGTTTACATTTTTCATTTATTTTTTATATTGCAAACATTTGCACTGTTATCAGTATTTGCACACTATTTTATATTATCTTTTTTGACAATCTTTAAAGTCATTATGCAACACATTGTTATTGTTAAATAAATATCGTCAAATAATCGAGATCTCAATTTCAGTGAAAATAATCGTGACAATCATTTTTGCCATAATCGAGCAGCCCTAGTTTAAATTATGTAGGCTGATTTGTCACACTCACACTGTTTGATTCTCGGTTCTGTTGGTGTGGTCACACACAAATGTCAACAGACAGAAACACACACACACAGTAAGACACAGGGGAGACTCACCACGCTGACATTGAAAGCATACAGCAGGTCAAAGGGCAGGGCGGCAATGAGATCAACAAAGAGCCAGGTGGTAACGTAGTGAACGCAGATGGAGCGGGCGTCGTAGACGACCTGACCCGACGTGCTCACAAATGTAGTTCGAAAGTTCAGCAATATGTCTGCAGAGGACAACAACAACAGCAGCAATCAAGTGTCACTTAAATTACAGTGATGCATGGTAAACGCACAGCTACTTTTCAATGAGTCATATACACACAGCATGCATGGGTTACTTTAAATAAAAATAACAACACAGTATTAAATAACAATTTATGCACTTTTTTTTCAAAGGGGTATCTTTACTGGGATGTCAGCAACCAGAGGTGTGGACTCGAGTCATTAATTTTATGACTTTAGACTTGACTTGAAAAAATGTTCTAAGACTTGTGACTTGACTTGGACTTTTACACCAATGACTTGGGACTTGAATTGGACTTGAACCGGTTTACTTGAAAAGACTTGATATTTTACCCCAAATATAAAATTTAACATGCATATTATATAGAGATTGAAAATGTCACGTCATTCACGGGTAGAACCGCAAAGGATTCTGGGAACTCGTGGCAAGCGGTACTAGCGCACGCAGGCTTTCAATTAAAATCAGTTATACAGCGATAAAAAGAAACACAAAGATGTCAAGAAGCTGTTGTATTATTAACTGCAATAGCCGGTCGCATGACAGCCACGGGAAGCCGACGGGTAAAGAGATCGGTTGTTATCGGATTACGTCGTTGAAGAGAAATTGTTCGAGCCATGTTTCCGAAGTAACAAAGACGCGACGGATGGCCTGGATTGCAGCCATTCAAAGATCAAATATAACGTCCCAGAACACTCCAGCTCACAGGTTAGTCTGCTCCAAGCATTTACACGAAGGTCAGTGTTTTTTAGTAGTTAATACGTCATTTTCATAACATAATTGGTGATATAGGTTACAAGCAAGTCTGGCGCTGAACAGAAATTGTCGCGCTATGCTCCTTTGTTTATTGTGTTTATTGTGCATAAATAGTGAATTGTTCTGACACAATATTGCGTTTCGCTTCTGTTATTATGGTACATTGACAAAAACATATACTTTTATTCACAGAATAAAACAGTTGTTTTGTAT
The DNA here is from genome assembly GCF_057381915.1 of Diplotaxodon limnothrissa. Classification (NCBI taxonomy): domain Eukaryota; kingdom Metazoa; phylum Chordata; class Actinopteri; order Cichliformes; family Cichlidae; genus Diplotaxodon; species Diplotaxodon limnothrissa. The sequence continues at coordinate 14,829,857 of NC_140611.1, forward strand.
CACTAATTGCCCAGTACGATTACAGCATACAATATTATTGTCACTGCTACATTTCTGTAACGCGTACCAGAAATTATTTCCACTACTAATTAATTACCGTTGAGCTCAAAGGTCCTATTAATAAACGGTTAACAAATCTGTATTTATGACGACAATTTGTGAGACTGGTAAACTTATGATACGTACGATGGTCTTTCGTTCTACACGGTGCATTTCAAGGTCCTGCACCCATCCGGCGGTAAACTGTACCTGGGCTTGTTGCAGTGACCTGAAGTTACTAAACTTCATGAGTGTATGCACTCACTCCAAGAACCGTATGATTATAAATATGCATATAAATATGCTACGATGAGATAGCTGACTTCATCTAACTAGCAAATGTTGTCCAGGCTACGTTGGTGATGCAGTTTTTTTTTAACGTGTATGATATTTTTGTCATGCGATTTTAAAGCCGGTCCTACAACCGCATCCAAGAATAATATGCAGCTTATCTCAGAACTGTCGGTGAAAATTATTCTTGGAGCTAGGTTTAATTGAGCTGCATTTTATAGAGGTGCAATTTCACAATTTGTGTATATTTTCTAAGTTCACTATTTTGTCATGTGTTGAGAAAAACACAGATTTTAAAATTACATGGTCTAATATTTACATTTAGCATAACTGCAACATTATTTTTTCGTTTGTTTTTTTTAAAGACTCGAAAGGACTTGAAATTCAAAGTTTCAGACTTGTGACTTGACTTGGACTTTTACACCAGTGACTTGAGACTCGACTCTGCCTGACATTACTTGAGACTTGACTTGAGACTTGAGGATAAAGACTTGAGACTTACTTGAGACTTGCAAAACAATGACTTGGTCCCACCTCTGTCAGCAACAACCAGTTGTTGCTACCTGATATTAAAAGCTCCGTTCCCCTTTATTGTGAGCAAAAATCACTTTTAGTTTACAGTGGAGTTGAGAGCTAGTCCAGAATCAATGTGGCTCTATAGCCCCAAATGTAAATGTCTTGGGGTAAAGATACTTTTATGGTAGTTTTCATCATGTTTTTGAAATAAAAGTGTGTTGATACAGTTTGAGATGCTTCCATTACAGGGATAGTTTTTTTTTAACACACCAGATTCAGATGGTCATTAGTTGTTTATTTTTAAAGGTACAGTTTTTAAAACACCACCACTATATGTCCGGTTTTATACCCCTCACAGTTCAAGTGCATAATCCATCTATAGTGGATTAAAGACATAAATAGCCACACCCAGCATTTCCTCCTAACAGCTGAGGGTGGCTGGCAGGTTTGTGTGTCAAAACATTTTTGCGCACAATATATTTTCACATATTTAAACAATATCATAACTTGGCAATAAATCAGGAATAAAAAACAGACCAATAATTCGCATTTAAATAATAATAAAAATAATATGTATTTTCTCAAGTTTAACCCCAGAGTCATCTCTGTCTGCTGTTCATCTGCAGTTAGTGTAGGCTGTCAGTCTGCTGTTACCTCAGGTGTTAATACACTAAGGAGGCTGTAAAACAGGTAGATGAGTAACTGAAGCTCACCTCTGACTGATAAAGTAGCTCTAATATTGTTGGACTTGGATGCTTAATGAATAAACTCTCATGCAATGTGAGAATATAATCAGACTGTTTATTAGAGGGATCCATCCAGCTACTATAGGGCGGGAGGTGGGTACACCCTGGACAAATTGCCAGTCTGTAACAGAGGTCTAAAAAAATAAAAACATGATATAGTATATAGTACCGTATACATATAGTTATTGCTTGTTTTCAATTTAGACAAATTACTCATAAGATATTTGTGAAAGCTAAATTGCTTAAGCTTAATTGAACGGACATCAGCAAAGTGCAATAGAAACTAGCTCACTCTCTCAGGGTAAGTGATTTTCTAGCTGTAGGGCATTTTGAACAACCAGGGGAATTTCAAGATGGTTTCTGATGACTTGCTTCCAGAAGAACCACAACATACAGCTAAACGCAGCAACTGCACCACCCAGTCCTTCAAAGTATGATATGATCCTATTCAAAGAGCCAAGGCTTTGAAGCTTGCTGAAAAAAAAACAGACGAGGACAACACGACAATAAAAAAAGACAAACAGTCATGATTAGCTCTTCAATGTTTGCTCTATGATTTTAATTTTACTGCATGGTATTAAGGAACGAAATGAATGAATAAAAGGTGTCCCGGCAGACTATTTCAATCCACTATTGTTTGCTGGTGAATGTATCAATAAATAGGCACGGCCTATTAGTCCTAATAAATGGGATATCGACTGACAGGAGTCAGACATTTAACTGCGGGTGGCTCGTGTAATTTCATTACGAAAGTTTATTGATGGAGAGCTTGTGTTCACTCTTTCCCATTAACACAAATCGTCCGCTGAAGAGCACTCATGTAAGTTTCCTGCAGTTAGGGTGGACATGACCGAGGACAAAGAGGCCTGTTGTTTTCTGGGAAATGACTTAACAATCAGATGTAATGGCTTATTGTGGAATTGCTCATATCCTTTTCCCTGCAACATTCATCATTAAAAACTTGAACAGAACTTTTATAATGAGAACTTCTATTAGGAGTCACATGCCTATCAGACAAAGGCTGTTTGACTAACTTCCCATCAGCAGACAGTTGATATAATCAAAAAGAATTTTGCAACAGTTACACTGCCAGTAAAACGTTCTTTGCACACCCACTCATTCAGGCCATTTTCTTTTTGTTTCTAAACACTTGAAGAGATTTCTTAAGCTGGCCTAATGTTTTTTTCCTCATTTGCTGTTACAATTGTTCATATTGAATTTGAATTTATTGAATTTATTGAACAAGGCCAGAGTTTCAAAAATGTTCAAGTATCCCAAAAGCTCAGACTTCACTTTTATTTTCACAAAATTTTGTTTATTTTCTTTGATTTTTATAATGTCAAAGAGAGAGAGCACAACCCCAATACGGTCGTCTCATGCACACAGCTCTGAGTGTGTACACAGCACGCCTACTCAACTTTTTTACTCAACTAAAAGTTGAGCTCACAATGATTTCTACTGTGGGCTCCAGTAGATTTTCTTAGTGTACAGCTGACCTGTGCTGCTGCTGCTACTCTTACTGCTCTTTGTGGGTGAATGAATTCAATAAGATGTAAGCAGATGAGCTATCTTGGCTGATTTCCATCCTCTATACGTGCAGTATGCTGTTTATATGCTGCCTTTACATGAGAAAGAATAAAGTTGGTTAAAAGGTGGAAGTTAGTGAGTAACACCAGCTTAAATTTAAATTCGTGTCAACTCACGCTGACGAAGAACACGTCAGCTGCTGTGCACCAGTGCATTACTGTAAACTGACCACAGCTGATACCTGTCACTTTAAAGCATCACTCCATTTATAAATCAGTCCGTTTGTAGAGGATGAACTGAAGGCCTGCGCCAAGGCCCAGTAGAAGATAAATGTGAATAATGCAAAGCTATGCTAGCAGAGGCAGCAAATAAAGCTACAGAGCTGATAATGAGGATACTAGGTAGTTCATACAACAGGTGGCAGTTTTCAGCAGTCCACTGGTGGTATTTATTTGTAGTTTAAGCCTCCGCTCTGCTGTGTCAAGGTATTTTTTTTGGTATACAGGAAACAGAGCTCAACTGCTATTGTATTAATTCATATTATGGCAAGTCCATCGTTACTTTATCAATTTAGGTCAGGACAGAAGAACTCTTAAAGTTTCTTCCAGAATGATCAGTTGCTGTAACGACACAGACTCTCATGAAGACAAAAGGAAGACTACCAGCTCCCTTTGCTGCAGTTACCAGCCTCAGAATCAAATCAACAATTAACAGCCTCTCATATTCATCAGTGGCCTCATTAATGCTTGACAGACTCTAGGCAGCACACACATTTTATTTTATTAGCTTTTTGGAAGAGACTGGGAATCAGGCCATTAAGCTTATAAGGCTACTAAGAAAACCACGGCTGAGGGAGACCAGGAAACACAAGGAATGGAAACGAGACCAGTGGAAGTCTAGACTCTTGTCCAAAAAATTCAGTGTGAGCTTCTTGATTTAAGATGCTGCATTTTATGAGATACAGCAAGTGTCAATAGAAGATTGAGGCAAAGCTCTGAAAGACTGTGGAAAGACTTTGCTGGAGATTGTTGGAGATGTTTTCAAAATTCAAAGCACAACTTAACCCCTACAACCTCCACAACACCCTACTGAGACACAGTTTCTTGTCTAGTTTGAGTGAGACAGCCATCATTTTTCAGGAGCAAAATGAGCCAAAAACACATTTCTTTTGACCAAGAAGCAGACTGACAGAGGGACGAGTTAGACTACAGAGTGAAGGAAAAGTCCTCAGCATTTGTTAAACAATGGTACAAAACATTCAGGTTTCATTTTCTTGGTTCCTACTTTCTAGGTGTGTCCAGTCTTTCTAAGACTTCTTGCTAAAGGAAACAAGTTCTATGGATGGTTAGAAGAAAGCACCAACATGAGAAGACGGCACACTATCTTACCTAAAATGAAGAGGATCTCGACGAGGATGTCGCTGACGCTGGGCGGGCTGCGTGAGGCGCTGCCTTCATCCCGCCCTCCCCCGACCGTGAAACACACGTTATAGGGCACAGTGACGGCCACGTAGAAAGTCGCCAGCAGAATTAACCAATCCCAGCCGGCCTTGAAGGTTCCATAGTGGAGCAGGATGAAGCGAGATTTCTGAATGGCTGCTACTTTGTATTCCGGGATTGGAGGCTTCTCCCCAAACATGTTCTGGATTGAGAGGGAGACAGATGTCAACAGCTCTCTTGTTTCAGGTTTTTACATCTCTCTCGTTGTCCCTCTGCCGGGCCACGATAACACGGCCCTGTGCACACACTTATCGAGCCACTTCAAGCTTCGAAAGCTCACACTGTGCAGAGGCATTATAAAAATCCACAGGAGTGGAGATTTCAGATTCATTCCACTCGATATAACAGTGCAGCCATGAAAACAGTTTCAACCATTCATAAGTGGGTTATTGCTTTTGCAGAGTTTGAGTAAAGTCTACCAACACTGACAAAATGGTTTTCCCAGCACTAAGAAGGAAGAAGAAATGTGGGACCACTGGTTCCAAGCATTAACTCTCACACCTGTGAAATATGTTTTTATGAAAAAGAATCTTATTTGTAATTCATTCATTTCCTTTGGAATCAGGAAGATTAACCAAAGAACTCATTTTGTTTCCTGTGTGAGGTTCTCTGCACTCAAGTAAAAATCTGACGTAGCTGTACTTTCAGTTTATCCAGTTCATGGAACTATGAGCCTGAGTTGTTATGTTTACCATGATTTTTGCATGTCCAGCATAAACCATTTATGAACTGTACAGACAGGCATTTAGTCTGAAATACAAATGATACTGTTTCATTTTTCTAATGGGATTGTTGTTTTGTTGGGTTTGTTTAATGAGCTCCATCAATGTAAATGTTTTTTGTATTCTGGACTATTTTTATGTGAGAAAGTCAACACGTAATGGAAAAAATGATTTGACTTAAAGCAAATAATGAGCAAATCAGGAATCACCTGGTAGCTGATAATCTGTTCATTAGTGAAATTTAGAGTAGATGTTTATTTACTGGCAGTGAGATTTTTATATTAGTGAATCACTGGGTAAAGTTTAGCTCAATATTATCTGATCTAACTCATACATCCATTAATTCCTGATTGACTCTGCAGACACTAAACATTACTGATTACATAGAGCCTGAATCATTTCTTTGATTACTTTACTTAATTAAAGAGTCATTCTTTGGGTAACGGTGAGATTCTCATTAAGTAATAAAGACCTACTGAGTAAGAACTGGGTGCTTCACAACATGAACCTCCCATAAGATATTTTTTTATGTCCTGACTGCTTATTTTAGCCTGGGTCAGGAGTCATTAGAGTTTCTAGATCATTAGCTATCACGTGATTCCTCGTTTGCTTCTCAGTTTTTGTACACAAGTTATGAATTTCCCTCTTTTGAGAAGTTAAAAAAGCAAATAATGATGGCCCTGGGTTGGTGGTCATTGAACATGCAGGGTGCAAACTGCATCGTTCTGCATGTTTCCTAATCACTGACATCAGCTAAATGTAGATCTGCTTTACCACGGAGTAAACCAAAACCAAGCATAGTCCTCTTGTCCTTCACGCCATCTGTCAGGGTGTGCGCTGCCCGCTGGACTGCAGCAGACCTACAGAGAGGTCAGCTCACTAACACACAGCCATAATCATCATCTCCTGTGATGCCAGGTCTGAGCAGTAATGATAATTTCCCATTTCATAACATTTCGTTGTCAGTTTGCAGTGTTCTTCTTCTCTTGGCTCTCCTTCATCTTTCCTGCTTGGCTTCTCATGTCTTTTGTATAGTCTCGCTTATTCTCTAACCCTAAGAGAGTCTCCCAGACTTGTTCTCCTAAAACCTAAAGACGAATTATGGATTTAATTAACTGGTCCCTTAACGAAACTGACAACTCTGGGCTTGGGAGAGCCTGATTGTCCTGTGGAGACGTTTGCTGCTGGATACTCGATGGTCGGATGCATCGTGTGTCTGATGACACTCTCGATGGGGGACATTCAACGACAGCTACCAATTTGGAACCATAATAACAGAGTTCTGGCTGATTGGAGCTGGCTTGGACCTGGCTTATCGAAGAACAAGAAGCGGCTACAGTTGTTCAAAATCCCACAAGGCTGGCTGTGTGTACTCAGACTGTGTTTATTTGAACGCAATATGGATATGATCTTGGAGAAGCTCATGGCTCTGCTATATGGATAACATCTTGAAGAAGAACAGCAGGAATTGAGAGACCTGGTGACCAGTGACGGACATTAGACGAACTGTAAAATTGGAAGCAGTTTGTTCGCACTAACCAAAACAACTACCATCTTCATCTCATGCAGGCCTCCTGACTCCAGCTGGATGCTCAAGGCAAAAGCTGACGGGAATAACAATTCTCCTTTAGATAACAAGACTGTGTTGTGACTTTCTCCCTCCTCATTCAGGGTCGCCCGTGTCGACCGAAGATTGTTGACTTTTGCCTAACTGGGTTAAGGGACACTTTCTCTCAGCTAAACATGAACACACACACTCTCACACGCACACATATGCATGTACACTGACACAGACCTACACTCACTCTTATGTCTTCTACGTTGTGAGATGTGCTGATTCATGTGCTGAGGTGTTTTTTTCTGTTCTCAAACTGATCTCCCTGTTGGAGCTCAGTCTGGGAGGAGTTATTTTTTCTCCTCATCTTTCCTCATGTTGTGCATTTCCCATTGTTATACCTCTCTGACCTGTCTTCCCCATGTGATGTTGTAATATATGTATGGTCGGAAGGGTAAGATGGCGCTGGCAAAGGTCGGCAGCCTTAACCCAACAAATATCCCACGCGTGGGACTAATAAAGGTTATCTTTATCTTTTGCTTTTTGACACACAATCATTTACTCAAGCTGAAATATTTGGATTGTGTTGTCTCTGTTACTTTAAACCACACAGCTGCACCAACAGCCGGGTGCACTGCTTTAATGCTCAACTCTTTTTCAGTCTGAACTCATGCTAAGGCAAATAATACAAGCTACTATGCTATCAGTGGCTTCCCCGTTGTTTAGTTCAGGGACTGCTGTTGCAACTAGGGGAGCAATTAAACTGACTGCCTTTCATCATAATGAGGCAATAACCTTTTTTTTTCTCCCATCTCCAGTCTTTGGAGAATCTTTTCATGGCTGCATAACATGTATGTGAATTAAAAGTTTTGCATGAATAAAGTAAACTCATGATTTTAACTCTGTCACTTCAGTGTCATCACCAGTGCCAAAGTCCCAAGTGTGAAGCTAATGACTGAATGAGAGGCAGTCTGGAGCCAGCCTGGCATACAATAACACTTCCTCTGGCATCCAAACATGTTTCGTTTTTATTCTAATATGAAAAGAATATTTCTGGCCACAAACTTAGCCTGCAGCCAGTGAATTTACATTCCTAAATTTAATGCTTCTCACATAAACATAGTGGAAATACTGCTAACCCACCCAAGCCCTACGCTTGATCTTTATCCAAAAAACCTCCTCGAATTAGTCAGCAACAGCTCCACACTTCACTGTGTCCACATCGCTGATTGAACAGACTAGAATAACTCACATAAAACTGACATGTAACAAAAACATTTGACGTAAGCAAAGGTAGACATACAGTCAGAGCTATATGCTGTTTAATGAGCATTACAGCGTTGTCCTCATTCTGGGACCTCCACAGCAGACATGGTTAATGGAAAAAAAGAAATACATTAACTAAAAGTTCTTGACTTTGTTAGTGTGCAGCTTGTTTCACGTGTAAGGAAACTCCCGACGCTGGCGTGGCAGCTTCATGGGTTGCTGCAGAAAGATGTTAACCACACAGAGAAACCTCAGTCATGTAGATGTAGCTGTAAATATAAAAGGAGAGAAACTCACATTGTTGATCTTGAGCTTGCTCTTGTCTTGTTTCTGCAGGTGTCCTGACAGGTGATAGAGCACAGCTCTGCTGCGGCGCCGATTGGCGTTGAAGCCCGGAGGGCGAGTCACCTGATGCACCTCCAGACCCGTCTCTTCATCTGTGGAGGAGACAGAAACATGCTGAGCTTTGATGCAAGAAACGAGAGGAATTTAAACCAGTTTCTGTCTCATCCGCTGCATGCCAACTAAAGCGCACGCATAGCTCAGAAGTAATGCTTTGACTGCTATCTTTTTATTTGTACGTGTAAGGCTGTGAAAACATAACATAAAGTAAAGAGGTCTGTTTAGGACACGCTCACAGAGTCTGTGAAAAACTAGAAAAGCTGAGATGGACTGATGGAAGGTTGCTTCTTTTTCATATATTGGATAGAATTAACTGTATGGTTAAACATCTTTACACTGACAGAAAGAGAAATTTTGTTGTTTCGCTCTATTTCAGATCAAAGCTAGATGTATGTGGCCCCCGATGAGTTTGACACCCCAGTCCGGGTCCAGGTCAAAGTTTATCTGGGTTAGGGTTTGTTAAGGATTGGATATTAACCCGACCTATAACTCTATATGGGACGCTTGTGATCTCATGAACCGAATGAACTGTTGTTGAGATACATGAAAAAGGATGAAGCCTTCTGAATGGTACTCCCTGACCTGGATTACAGAATCAGTAATATTTACCAAGACCCACCAAGTATCTTATTCATATCATAACTTTCATCATCATCAAAAAAGAGAAAAGGACTGAAACCGAGTGTGCTGAGGGCTCAACAGATAGATTAAGAAAAAGATTAAAGGAGTTGTTCTTTGTAAAGCTATTATTCAGATAGAAAATATTTCCTCTATTTCCACTTTTAATGTCCTGTTTCAACTGTTGCCCTGTTCATAACATGATTTATTATAACCATGGCTGGAAAGTGCCCACCCAAGTAACCAAATCATTTTCATTTTCAACAAGCAAATTTGATTTGTACATAATATCTTGGCTGGATTTCAGGCGGTTCAGATAGTGTATGAAGAAAAGCATCTGTGCCTCTTTCCACATATACAGCATGGGGTTATTCAGAGGACCATCACTAACTAACACACATGCACACGCACACACGGCCTTAACAAGGTGTGTGTTTTGTGTCAGAGGGAAGAGCTGCACCAGCACCTGTTTTGACAGATATACAAAAAGAAGGCGTGTTAGCTGGGCAAAAGTGTAGCTGCAGATATTTTTATCCTTAGAAATTTTAATCTGGGGAGTACGTAGACGTTTTTTCCTGAGCTACATTATTGCTAATTTTAAAGATATCAGCACTCAAGGTCAGAGAAGGGCGAATGAATAATTTTACAGCTGCTAATACAAGTCTCATTAACGTCTCCTTGAAAGCAGTTTCTGAGACACAGGATGAATTGAATGCACTTTGTTGCTTAAAGCCGTCAGCCTTTTGCTGTGTTTTCCCCTTCGTGTCTAAAGGACAGTTTGAAGATGAAAATCTCGTCTTTAATGTTTACTCAGCACACAGAAACACTTGTGACATGTTATTCTTCACAATCTTTTGCAAACCCACAGTTCTCATTTTGTTCAAAGTTTACCCTAACCCAGTGGTGAGGCTTCTAACCCGAGCTTTTTGTTACCAAATCCCTCACCAGCAAGGAAAAATCCCGGCAGCAGCCAGTGGTTCCCCCTCAACCTCTCAGCAGATATACCTATGATGTCAGTTTTTCAGTTACCTCATGTAGAAAATATGGCGTGTGACACCTGACCTTGAGGCCGAGCTCACTGAGCTTCAAACTTGTCTGCGAGTTTGAACAGATACACCTGCAGTTGTCGCATTCACAGGAGTCCACGAGGCCCTCCTGTTAGCTTGCCGGGCAGGGTGATGACAGTACCCCATCAGACTCGTGATTTTCATGATTTTCTTTATGCATTTCTTTAATAAATGATTGTAAAAAGTGAGGCACTTGCTTGCACTGGTAAAAAGAGTGATCCTTTTGTTGAATCCAGCTGAGATTTCCCATCGTTTACATCATTCCTAAAAGGCTGCCAGGGTAGCACGTGTCTAAACTTTTCAATAAGATGCTTTAAACTGTTATTGTGATAATTCTTCAGCTCTCTTATACTAGGACTGTGTTAAATGAGCAGTCTACCATCATGAAAATAACTCCCTTTTCTATGACATAGAGAAAATCACATGGATTTCATACAGCAGCGGTGCCACTTCAGAGAAGGTGAGCCCACCATGAAGCATTGCAAACAGCAGCTCTGAAAAGCAATGTTTAAGAAAAAAACCCTCCAACTCTGAATATTTCCACTTCATCTCGAGTGCTCTGATTACTTTTCTTCTGGTCTCCTTAGACGATTGCTATTCATCTCTGAAATTATAGTATATGCTGACAGCATTTACAAGGTTAGAAGGAAGCTTTAGTTCAGTATAAATGTGCTGGATTGCTATTTTTCTTCACACCTTGCAGTGAAATGCAGTACACACACCTGCAAGATATTCACATATTTTACTTTGTACACCTGTTTGAAGCACAGAGAAACATCTCCTGATGCAGGGGTCAATCAATAAAGTTTGCCCTGAGAAAAATACAATTATGCCCCTTTTTAATGGTCAGGTACCAGGTTATGCTGTTGTTTCTATGTTCTTTAAGCACATGGGCAAACAATGAAAGAGAAATGATAGAGGTGGGTTGACCTGCTTTAGGGCAGGTTTCTTGGTTTGTATACATATTCATTATGCAATGCTACAAATTCACAAGAACCAGATGTTATTATAGAAGCAACAGAAACAAACATAACATATCAGCAGGTTAAGGCATTAAAACTTATTATTCTGTGAGCCACATCACTGTCAGCCACAGTGATCTTCTTTCCATTGATAAAGGACTAATACATTGTATCCTATGCTGAAAGAAGGAAGCACGTTTTCTTAGTATTTAGAGAGATCGTGGCTGATACTGGCTAACCAATGTTATAAAAAACAATTTTAAAATAATCGATGTATGTGCCGATTTGCTTTGACCTCTCCAGCACATTCACGCATGTAAACAAACCAGTGCATGCAAATGAATATGCAGGCTGACCTGATCACCCTTTCCTCCGTTCGATATGTACAACAGTAAAGTGTACAAAGGTAGCATGACCCATACAGCATAACAGTAGTAATGAAATGATTCTTTATGTCGTGAGCAGAGAAAAATGATTCAAAGCTATTTATGAGATGTGCTTTTTAATGTCAGTGGACGCTGCACTTGCCAATAACCGATTCCTGTCTGCCTCCAATTAACATGCAAATATTACCTAGTAATTAAAATTGCAGCCTCGCTCTTCACAATTCAGTATTTTCACCAATTCTCAAAATGTGTGCGTAATCTGGTTCTCAATGTACATCTAATACGAGGAAGCCATTAATATTAATGAGTTCAGTACACTGACAGATTCTTAGTGAGATTTACACTGGGGAAATAAGCAATCCAAATTATTAATTGATGCCTTAATTGTTGTTTGCTTGAAATGACAATAACTACAGCGGAACTGAAAAGCTGAAGGGCCAAATGTTCTGCCTGCTTTCACCATTTCCACGGGTGAAGAGTAATTAAAATTAGGCTCACACTATGGCAGCATAACTAGATAACTGCTGACATGAAATGAAACATAAACATGGGGACATCCCTAACACAGAACAGATATTACTTTATGCAAATTTCATGTTATTTATCGAATACTGCCATTCTACTGGCCTGGGACAGATATTCTCAAGTTGCCTTGAGGCGCTAACCACGGCAATATTACACACCAATAATGAGAAATAATAAAATCCACATGAGGAGGTTGAAGGGCTGAAATCACACTCAATTTACCACTGAGATTACAAAAAATATGAAATCAGAAAAGAATAAGCTTCAATATCAAAATAAAGCATCTTAATTTGTTTGATATTTGGATTTATTAAACTGCTGACGTGGTTCATGCATATGTTATGGCTTGTTGTGTTGTCACTTATTGTTTCCTGCCCTGTTTTCTTATTGTTTTGTTTTAATTGTCTCATGTTTTTACTGACTGTGAAACACTATGGTGAACTTTGTTGTTTTTAATATGTGCTATATAAATACATTTTGATTGATTTGATTGATTGATGTTTGTCTTGGATTAATTCGTTTAGGTCTGTCTTTCCTTGTTTATTTTTACATGTTTGTAGAACATAATAAAGAACAATTACAAGGATTTCATAGATTTTCTGGCAAATAAATAAAAATGTCCTTTTGGCAGCCATGCCGCTGTCAAAATTTTGGGCCACGACTGTAGTGCCAGCTGGCGTCTTTTATACAAACTCACCAGTTTCAGGTCCTTGCTCAGGGTCCTGCTCCTTCTTCTTGTCAGTGATGTCTTTGTGGGACACGAGAAAAAGAACCACCTCGCCCTTCTCATTCTTAATCGGTACAATGTCCAGAAGACACCAGAACTTTGTACCTGGAGAGAAAAATAAATGCAAACCTACAATTAATGTGGTCTTTCGTAATACAAAAGTGGAAGCGGTTAAATCTTTTTCTCCAATGTACCAAATGTTTCAGTCCTATACATCACTTTTAACAGACAAAGTCTGTGGAAGTCTTTACTGAACTATTTCTGATGCTCATAAATGTGAGTTATATGTGAGTTTACATTTTAAACCAAGCGAAACAGTGTCTGACTCATGTTATCTCATTTTTTTACATTATTTTAATTTGTTAATTTTCCAATTAGTGGTAAAAAAGTGGCATTAACCCACCGCAGACTGCTGTTACCTCAATATTAATGATGTGACCAGCAATGTTTAATGTTTAATCTGGCTGCCTACTGCCGTGTACATGCCGCTGAACACAGACTCAGACTCAGAAAAAACCCCCCTGATGAAATTGGCTTCAGGAGCAGATTACTTTGACATTTTAGACAGACCTTTCCTTCCATGTGCAGACACAGAACAGAGCAGGCATCAATCACACTGATTAAGTTAAAAATACCATAAAAGAGGAGCTGGGGTGGACGTGGGTTGCAAAGTTGCATGCAGATGCTCAGGAACTGTGGGTAGGCTGAAGTTGCTTAAATAGCCCTAAAATTATTCATAAGGAATCTATTAAAATGTGAGCCATCATCTAATTTGTACTGAGATCAGCTGATCTGCCTGAGTGAAACTACATACCTTCACAACATTAATCTTGCACACTGAAAAATGGTACTTAAGGGTACCTAGTATGTTTTTCTCATTTTATACAATATACAAGATCATGTGGTGTGTGTTAGGTTTATATTGTTGATTGTCATTTATGCTTAGAAATATATACTCATATATTCTTAGAGTTTTATAATCGATTGCATAATGATAGAGGTCTGATCCTTAGCAGTCTGCAAAGACTCTGTGTGCCTCCAAGAGCACTCTGGCACACACACACATCTTAAGGTCATGAGAGAGGTCATACCTTCTCTTACTGACATATGGTATAGGAGAACACCTACTCTGTATCTGGTTAAGTATAAGAGCCCTTTGTTTGAATGAACTGCTGGACTCCCTGGCGCCAGTAGGTGTGGGGAGTCTTCACAGGGTCACATCTTGACCCCGCACACACACACATTACATAATTACATAATTAACATCCCTTATTTAAAATCATGAACAAAACAGGACAGCAACAGCAAGGCAGCCAAGCAGGACATTTATCTCCTGTTGTCTTATTCTACACACACACACACACACACACACACACACACACACACACACACACACACACACACACACACACACACACACACACACACGACACACACTTGTTCACATGTATGTCTGTGTAAGATGTGTATGTTTTAACAGGAAGAAACTCCAGCAGAACCAGGCTCAGGGAGGGGCGGGGCCATCTGCTGTGACTGGTTGGGGAGTGAGGAGAAAAGAGCCAGAGATCAATAAGAATTAATGGTTAAATACAGAGTGGTTTAGAAACCCACTGAGTCAAAACCAGGAGTGAAGAAGAAATGTGAGCAAAGTGTAAACTTGCAGCTTTCATTTAAGCAGTTAAACGTTGACTTCTTAGTCAACTGAACAACAACCATGTTCTCAATGAACCCAGAAAACTCATTAATATCAAAGCTGAATGTTTCTGGAAATAGTTTTTAGTTTGTTTTTAGTTTTAACTATTTTAGGGGGATATCTGTGTGTGCAGGTGACTATTACTGTGCATAATTATTAGGCAACTTAACAAAAAACAAATATATACCCATTTCAATTATTTATTTTTTACCAGTGAAACCAATATAACATCTCCACATTCACAAATATACATTTCTGACATTCAAAAACAAAACAAAAACAAATCAGTGACCAATATAGCCACCTTTCTTTGCAAGGACACTCAAAAGCCTGCCATCCATGGATTCTGTCAGTGTTTTGATCTGTTCACCATCAACATTGTGTGCAGCAGCAACCACAGCCTCCCAGACACTGTTCAGAGAGGTGTACTGTTTTCCCTCCTTGTAAATCTCACATTTGATGGACCACAGGTTCTCAATGGGGTTCAGATCAGGTGAACGAGGTGGCCATGTCATTAGTTTTTCTTCTTTTATACCCTTTCTTGCCAGCCACGCTGTGGAGTACTTGGACGCGTGTGATGGAGCATTGTCCTGCATGAAAATCATGTTTTTCTTGAAGGATGCAGACTTCTTCCTGTACCACTGCTTGAAGAAGGTGTCTTCCAGAAACTGGCAGTAGGACTGGGAGTTGAGCTTGACTCCATCCTCAACCCGAAAAGGCCCCACAAGCTCATCTTTGATGATACCAGCCCAAACCAGTACTCCACCTCCACCTTGCTGGCGTCTGAGTCGGACTGGAGCTCTCTGCCCTTTACCAGTCCAGCCACGGGCCCATCCATCTGGCCCATCAAGACTCAGTCTCATTTCATCAGTCCATAAAACCTTAGAAAAACCAGTCTTGAGATATTTCTTGGCCCAGTCTTGACGTTTCAGCTTGTGTGTCTTGTTCAGTGGTGGTCGTCTTTCAGCCTTTCTTACCTTGGCCATGTCTCTGAGTATTGCACACCTTGTGCTTTTGGGCACTCCAGTGATGTTGCAGCTCTGAAATATGGCCAAACTGGTGGCAAGTGGCATCTTGGTAGCTGCACGCTTGACTTTTCTCAGTTCATGGGCAGTTATTTTGCGCCTTGGTTTTTCCACACGCTTCTTGCGACCCTGTTGACTATTTTGAATGAAACGCTTGATTGTTTGATGATCACGCTTCAGAAGCTTTGCAATTTTGAGACTGCTGCATCCCTCTGCAAGATATCTCACTATTTTTGACTTTTCTGTGCCTGTCAAGTCCTTCTTTTGACCCATTTTGCCAAAGGAAAGGACGTTGCCTAATAATTATGCACACCTGATATAGGGCGTTGATATCATTAGACCACACCCCTTCTCATTACAGAGATGCACATCACCTAATATGCTTAATTGGTAGTAGGCTTTCGAGCCTATACAGCTTGGAGTAAGACAACATGCATGAAGAGGATGATGTGGACAAAATACTCATTTGCCTAATAATTCTGCACTCCCTGTAAAGGTTCAGATTGACTCCCTCTATATTTTCATACATGAAGGTGTTCTTAAGGTGTCCTTTTTTTCTCATTGTACCCACTGTACCAAAATGTTGATTTAGCCTTTTTGTTTTTTCTTGATTAGGTTTATTCTGTCTTGTCTAACCTTGGCCTCCTTCCCATGGACAAAGCTCTTGTTGACATTTTCCATCAAAAGCAAATTCAGGCTTTTGGACTTACCTCAGACCTAGTCATTAGTCAATTGTTCAATTACTTGTGAGTCTGTGAAAATGGAGAAACTATGTAAAAATATCTGTAATCATAAATGGAGTGTTTTTATCATTTTTGAATTAAAGCTCAAAGACTATCAATCACATCTTAGTTATTACTAATTTAGAATAGAGAAGAGCAGACCTAATTGTATTATGAGAGTATGTTCACACTGCTCTTTCAGCATAGAGGGATTTGCTTTGCCATCTAAACCCTCAGAATACACATGGTGTGTTGAGGAGGTGTGGTGGCCCACAGATAACACACACACCTTCACTACAGGAGAGTCGCCTGGCTGCCTTACCGAGGGCTGTGATCACTGCCAAATATAGATGAAATAGCATAATTAAAGCTGCTTGTCTATGTGTTGACACTATCAGAAATGTATTTAAACTCGAGCTAAATCAGTTCTAAAATCAAGTGATCTTAAAAAGTAATCAACACCAGGCTTGGATACATACATGGTAGAAATATCCTAAAAATCACAGCTGGTCTCAAAAATGCTGCTCTTCCACCTCAAAAATATTTATGCCCAAAATGATGAATAAGTAATCTGATTACATGTACTGTTGTAAAACATTTTATTCTGTTACCAGTGTTCATACACTTAATCACCAGATCACCACAGAACTGGTCAAATGAAATGTACTTGACTGGTATACATTCAGTTTGTACAAAGCATATGTTCCATAATAATTAATCATTTAAATAAATAAATCTTAGTTGTGTTCCTTCATGTCATCCAAGAACAGATTTTTCGAGTAAGTAAATCTTTTAAAATGGCCCAAATATGTAATTTATCCTTTTAAAAGCACTTCCTCATGGAGTAATACATATTTGGTTGCCTAGCAACAACGATGATGAGATTGATGTATGTGGGACTGACTTGAAATAAAACGTGTGTAACATGAACCAGTATACACAGATGGTTCCGATACTTTCAGATAATCTTCACGGGGTTTATTGACAGTAGAACAATAGGTGAATAGTGCATTACCAGCCTTGTCCCTTATATAAGGGTACCAAATAAAACATTTAAGCCCTCTTTACTGTCACATAAATGCATGAAATCAGGCTAAAACTTGTTGCTTTGGTTTTCTGTTACCCATCTAAAGCTCTGATTTGTGATGTGATGGGCTGCAACTGGTACAGTGCACACTGTTTCCTGGAGCTCTGAGACTTGTGCCAGAATAATAAGGGGATCATGTATGTAAATAATACATTTAAACAAGGAAGAGGATTTCTTCAATAAAAACATAAGCCATATTGAGGCCAGATTTGTCCCTGTTTGACTGGAACACGACAGTAAACAACAGTGCTGGAAACAGCATGTGCTCTCTTCTGTTCTACCTCTGTTTGCCTAACTCGAATGATGATATCAGGATAACTTATAATACAAGTTAGAACATTTTAAAAGTAACAGGTTCTCTTTATGTTTGGAGAGCTGATCATAGAAAATTTGGTCTTTATAGTAAAAAATGAAGTTTGCCAAAAACATTTTTGGCAAATCTGATAGAAGCAAACAATTTAGTGCCAACACACACGGGGCCTATTTGGAAATCACTGAAATGAGAATAATAAATCAACAGCATAAAGAGTGCATGGAAAGCATTAAAGAGGCACTACTGTCTGCTTTTGAGCTCTGCTTTTAATTTGTATTTGTTTAGATTGATCTGTCAAATTGAGTATGAATGCCTATCAACAGCTACCATGCCTCACATCTGATCTCCTCAGAATTATCCACTGAGCCTTCTGATCCATGCAGGGCACGAGGATTTTGAAGAATACCTTGAGGAACTAAAATTGTTAAATCAATAATTTGTCCAAATTATATATAAAACATGTGGACGTCACTGTTATTTTTAACTTCACAGTCAAGCTAAACAGGCAACGATTCAAATATATTAGCAAATAATTATTGACTTGAAAGGAATCATGGCTCCCTCTGCCTCTCACCCTATGACATCAAGGATCGTCTAGGGCAGCGATCCCCAACCTTTTTGTTTTTATGTCCCACAATATTTTCACGGACCGGCCTTTAAGGTGTCGCGGATAAATACAAAAAAAATAAAACCAGTATCGGTGATCTGACAAAACACCCCACCTATCAAGTAACTTGTTACTGCGCATGCGCACAACTCAAAACGGCCATGATTTCTGTGTTAATAGTACACGCCTATTATTTGATTCTACCCTGATCTCGTGTGTGCAAAAGAAGGTTAGTGTTATATGTTTTACTTCTTTATTACAGTTGATTCTTGTTTTCCTTAAGCTGTTGTCAATTTGTTAACTTTTCAAGCTAACATGCATTGTCACGGACCTGGTTCCGGGGACTCGGGATCCGTGAGCAGTGTGGACTATTATTATTATTATTATTATTATTTGAGGTGTGTGTCTTCTGCATTGCTGCTGTTCCTGTGCTCCCTGTTTGTGTATTGGCAGGTGTGTGTGGGTGCGGTCGTGATAGGCACTGGTGGGTGTGGCCCTGCCAGCAGACCGGTCACATCCAAGGCTCTTCACACACACCTGGTGCTGATCAAGCCTCGTCGGGGGAGCTACTTTAGAGTGTGGTGGAGCGCTCTCCGGCGGGATCGTTGAGTGACTACCCATCAGTGTTTTCAGCCAAATCAGTGAGTGCTAGTCTATCGCTGTTTAGTTGTGTGTTAACGGCTGCCTCTGTGGATTTTCCAGCAGGAGTGCGGGAACGGGAGGGCGGCGAGCATACGTATCACGGGAGCGGAGACACGGAGCATGAGCACTGAGGAGAAGACACGGCACGGGAGTTGGAAACGCACGGGGATGTATTGATTGTGTACTATTTACTTCACTGTAAATAAACGCACTGCATTCATCGCACAGAGTCCTGCATTTTGGGTCCTCCTTCCCCACATCCCCCCACATTTGCCCTGGGAAACCATGACATGTGTTTTGTTTTTTGTGCAAAAATACTCCAATTTGGAGTCTCAATTGAAGTCATATTTCAAGTCTTGATTTAGTGCTTCTAAACTTCTGTAAACTGGCGTACAGCGTAAACCTTGTCAATTAATTTTAGTCCTCCTGCAGTTAGTCAGAATCAGAATCAGAATCAGAATGGGTTTATTGCCAGATGTTGAGGTTTACAACATTAGGAAATTGCTGCGGTGCTTCAGTGCAGACAATAAGAATTAAAGTGCTATGTAGAAAGAAAGATATGTGCATGAGATATACATGAGATATATACATGAGAATAAGAATTATGAGTGCTACGTAGAAAGATATATACATGAGTGCAGGTGGTGATCAGTGCCAAACATATATACATGAGAATAAGAATTATGAGTGCTACGTAGAAAGATATATACATGAGTGCAGGTGGTGATCAGTGCCAGACATGAAATGATGCAGTGACACAGCGTAGGGTCATGTGTTAGTGGCGGGGACAGTCATGTGGTTATTGTTCATGTGTCCAACAGCAGAGGGGAAGAAACTGTTCTTGTGGCGAGAGGTTCTGGTGCGAATGGACCGGAGCCTCCTGCCTGAGGGGAGCAGGTCAAACAGACTGTGTCCAGGGTGAGAAGGGTCAGCTGAGATCCGAGCTGCACGCCGCAGTGTCCTGGAGGTGTACAGGTCCTGCAGAGATGGGAGTCTGCAGCCAATCACCTTCTCAGCAGAGCGCACAACACGCTGCAGTCTCTGTTTGTCCCTGATAGTGGCTCCAGCGTACCACACGGTGATGGAGGAGGTGAGGATGGACTCGATGATTGCAGTGTAGAATTGCATCATCGTCCGTGTTGGCAGGTTGAATTTCTTCAGCTGCCTCAGGAAGTACATCCTCTGCTGGGCTTTCTTGATGACGGAGGTGATGGTGGGCTCCCACTTCAGGTCCTGGGTGATGGTGGTACCCAGGAAGCGGAATGAGTCCACAGAGGTGATGGGGGTGTCAGTCAGGATGATGGGGGGGAGTGGGGCTGTGTGCTTCCTGAAGTCCACAATAATCTCCACTGTCTTCTGGGCATTCAGCACCAGGTTGTTGTGGCTGCACCAAGACACCAGACGTTCAACCTCCCTCCAGTGGGCACCACTCTCCGTTGTTATGTCGAAGAAAGTAATATTGCACTACATACTTGTACCTAAATAAATACAAGCAGGAAGCACGTTTTGATAGTGTGATTTGGCCGTCAGAACGTCCTACCTATACATATGTACGATGGAGGCATAAACCACGTAAGGTTTACTATAAATTTACGCTATGGTAGGATGTTTTGACAAAGTAGGATGTTTTGATTTAGACTTATTCATAACACACGGGAAAAGACCCAGGGAAAACGAGTTAACGATAAAAACCGATAAAAATCCAGAAAACCATCCATTTCACACCCGAGCCTCAACTCTCGCGACCTGGTACCAAACGACCAATAATGTACCCCGGGGGTTGGGAACCGCTGATCTAGGGTACCGTTGCTTATTTGCCCATTTGTCTTTGTTTTGTGATTGCTTGAGCAAAATAATTCATATTACCTGAAAAGTGCTTTTATTGCAACACTGATCAGTTTGCAGTTTTGTTTTTCAAAGTTGTTCCCGTCCATTTACTTACCTGTTATTAAAGGGATTACTGAGAAGCTTGGGGTATTTTATGACTATGTGCTCAGTGAATAAATAATCATTATGAAATTGTGCTAAAATTGTGCTTAGAAGAGAATTGTCATGATCTGAGTGAGCCAACTGGATATAAATGTGTTTGTTTTTTTCTTGCTCCTCTGGAGAACTGCTAAAATGTTAATAAGAGCTAGTGAAGAGCGGATAAAAGCACGAAACGCTTCTAATTTGTGACGTGTGCATTTGTGGGAAACAAGTTTTTATAACCTTCTGTTGTTATAGCCTTATATCTCAGAGGAGCAGATGTGTCCTCATCTCCCTGTGCTACTCTTCTATCTATATGTCACCCACTCCCCTTATTATTTATTTGACTGAGCCTTTGCCCCTGTGCCAGCTCGCACACACCATTGATTCATTAACAATTAATGAGTGGATGAATGTCTGGCCTTTCACTAGCTTTGTTTCACTTAAGTTTTTCATTTCTCTGCTTGGCTGTTGCTCTCCTTCTCTCCTCGGCACACTTTTAATCTTTCATTTCTTCGTTTAGCTAATTGTCATTAGCCAGAATCAGTTGTTTTTAGTTGCTGAGTTTTGACTTCTTAAGACTGTGACAACGAAACAAGTGAGGTGCAAGAAAAAAAGCTCTTTGGTCAGCTAAAATATATTAATACTACCATTTGTACAATCCATTGTAAATAGTAATTTGTCCTCTGTTGTTATACCTGTGAAGCTTAAACATGCAGTAACTCAGCGTCTACTCAAGAAACCTGCTCTTGATCCTGATATTATTGCAAATTACAGGCCTAACTGAGTTGGGGTTTTTTTCAAAAATTCTTGAAAAGGTAGTTTACAAGCAATTAATGTCCTTTTTAGAAGAACACTGTATTTTAGAAGTTTTTCAATCTGGCTTTTAAAGCTTTGCATAGTACAAAATCTGCCTTTTTAAGAGTTTTTAATGATGTGTTTTTAGCACCTGACTCAGGTGTGTTATTATCGTGCTTTTAGATTTAACTGCTGCCTTTGATACAGTGGATCATAACATTTTAATTTACTGTTTAGAGCAGTTGGTGGGTGTTAGGAGTGGTTTAGATCCTATTTGGCAGAGCAAACTTTCTCTGTGAAACTTGGTGAGTTTGTATCCTCTGCTGCTGCTTCTCTTCAATGTGGGGTCCCACAGGGTTCAGTTTTAGGCCCCCTTCTTTTCTCCCTATACCTGCGACCCTTTGGATCTATTTTTAGGAAACATGGGATTTCTTTCCACTGTTATGCTAATGACTCCCAGATTTATTTCCCTCTTAAAAAGATAAATGGCTTCTCAGTAGACCCTCTGCTCAGATGTTCAGTTCAGTTCAGTTCATTTTTATTTCAAACATTTCAAACATGTGCCTTCACAATCATTACAAACTATTATTCCATTATTTGTTTGAAAAGGAGTAGGCAGAAGTATTTACTTATTTGTCCCTACCCCCTCAAGTTTTACCTCTCATTCATTTAATTGTTTTTTTTGTCTTAAATTAAACAAACAACAACAAACAGCAACAAAAATAAAGCAAAACAAAACAAAACATACATCAATCAAAAACAAGAAATTAGCAAGTCCCACCACAGTATAGTTTCTTTCATATGATAAATACAGAATGTGTATATTTGCAGATACACAAGTTATGGAAAAACAAACAAACCAAAACCAAAAAAACCAAAAAAGAACTACAACACCATTACCAGCAACATTACCGTCCTGGGTTAACCCTGTTTTCTTCATTCTTATACTTATTTAAAATTAGGTTTTTATATTTTACTTTAAACTGTTTTATGTTTTGACTGTCTTTTATTTCTTCTGTTAGACTGTTCCATAATTTAACTCCTGCAATTGAGATAGACATCGTTTTTAAAGTTGTTCTAGCACTTTGTATTTTTAAATTCCATTTCCCTCTTAAGTTATACCCACCTTCTCTTTCTATGAACAATTTACAGATTTCTTTTGGAAGCAATTTATTTCTTACTTTATACATTATTTGCGCTGTTTTAAGCTTCACCAAGTCTTGGAATTTAATAGCTTGCATTTTGACAAAGAGTGCATTTGTATGGTCCCTGTACCCCACATTATTTATTAATCTAATGGCCCTTTTCTGTATTATAGTTATTGTTTGTGTGTTACTTTTGTATGTGTTTCCCCAGACCTCTACACAGTAGCTCATATATGGCAGTAGTAAAGCACAGTATAAAATGTGCAGTGCTTTCTGATCCAACATATGCTTTGCTTTCCCCAGGACGGCAATGCCCCGTGCCAATTTACCCCAAACATAAGTAATGTGTGGCTTCCAACAGAGCTTGTGGTCGATGATCACCCCAAGAAATTTTATTTGTCTTGATGAAATAAAGGCCTGGATGGCTTTGAACTTTTTAAAGCCAACTCGGTTCGCTGGCACAGAAAGCTGAAGTGGGGGTGGGTTTCAAAGCAGCTTGCAGTGAAAGCACACATTCTAGGAAGATTAAAACTTAAACAGCATGCACATGTGAGATTTACAATTTAGAAGGGTATCACCAGCATCCCGGCAGCTGACCTGACTGGAGTCTGTTGACCTGGTTTTAGAATGGAAAGAAAATATAATTCTGAATATTTTATTTACCACCGCTCCAACCTTTTTCTTAAATATCTTCTTTTAAGATACTTGGCGACCGTGGCTCAGGGGGTTGGGAATCGCATCTGTAACCGGAAGATCGCTGGTTTGATCCCTGAGCTCTCTGTCCTGGTCGTTGTGTCCCTGGGCAAGACACTTTACCCTACTTGCCTACTGGTGTTGGCCAGAGGGGCCGATGGCGCGATATGGCAGCCTCGCTTCTGTCAGTCTGCCCCAGGGCAGCTGTGGCTACAACCGTAGCTTGCCTCCACCAGTGTGTGAATGTGAGAGTGAATGAATAGTGGCATTGGAAAGCGCTTTGGGTGCCTTGAAAAGCGCTATATAAATCCAATCCATTATTATTAAAAACAGCCAATTTGTTTTTTATCATCAGCTCCCTCAGCAGCTGTAAGTTTGTAGTCACCTTTACACCTTTACTTTATGGTTGAATCACAGGTGAGTAAATATTCATTTTCCTCCGTAAGTAGTATTAAATCCACAAACGTATACACACACAAACACACACACACAGATTTTTCATGTGGGGTCACCTTCCTTCTTGTAGAAGACCAGCTCAGTCTTGAACTC
This sequence comes from Diplotaxodon limnothrissa, assembly GCF_057381915.1. NCBI lineage: Eukaryota > Metazoa > Chordata > Actinopteri > Cichliformes > Cichlidae > Diplotaxodon > Diplotaxodon limnothrissa. Next base: position 14,853,947 of record NC_140611.1, read on the forward strand.
CCTCCGTTCATCCAGGGCTCCTTGGATCTGGGCCGTTGACCGGTCGCTCGTTTCTGGGCCGTACAGGAAGTGACACGCGCAGCTCTTCTGCATGAGTTCGGCACGGGCGTAACCAGTGAGCTCACAGAAACCATCAGAGCAGTAAACGATGGGGTAGAGTGACTGCACCTGGGCGTTTCCCAGAACAAAGTTGCTGTCTGCAAAGAGAGAGAAGAGAAAGCAGAGAGCAATCACTATGACTGTGTCATGAAGACAATTGGCAGAGCTAGTGTTCATGCATACAGCTCCCGAAAGGATGTTTTTATATCCATTAAGCCTAAAATCGATGTAGTAGACCGCTAGTGTTTGTGATAAAAAATACATAAACTCAGCCACCAGAAAACAACAAAAGCTTGTCAGACTAGCTGTGACTCCGACTGTAGCATTGGAGCAAAAAAACTATGATTGTGCAATCAGTGTTGGGCTCCTGAAGGGTTGGGCTGGTAAACAACAGACTAATTTATACTGCCAATCATCACATTAGTTAACCTGGTGTAAAAGTAGGCCACATGTTCCACTTTCTTACAGCTATAAGACCCACAGCCTCTGGATGGCAGGAGGAGGGTGACCCGTCTCATTCAAATCTGTTGCCTTTGAGAAGCGTCTAACACCATACTCTTTTGAGAGTGAGGATGGCAACGAAAGTAACTAAAAGTAGGATGGAGCTACTGAGAGGTAAGGTAGAATAGCAAGAATAAATGAATGTGAATGAATGAATAAGTGAATGCAGTTTACTAGAAACCACACACAGCACAGGTGATCAAGGAGTTCAACAAGAAATCTAGTCGTTCTGACATTTCTGATGTTTACGTCCTAGATTCAAAGGGAAAAAAAAACATTTATGGAGAAAATAAGATCGTGTTGTATATTAAAATGCACTAAAAATAATTTGACTTGTAGAATCAGTTTTTAAGAGTTGGAGCATCGACGGTTTCTGTGGTTGCGTGTTATACGGAAGTGTAAAACTATTCATTAAGTGAAATAAAATAAAAACTTTCCTTCTAAAAAAAATTGAATCTCTATTGTATACTTGTTTAAGCTAAATACAGCACCCATATATACACATTTATCATATTTTACTTTAAGTCTTTGTGGACTTAAAGTAAAATATGATAAATGTGTGTTAATGGGATGGGCTCCACCCCAACATGCCACACCAAATCCCTGCTCACAACCCTGAGTTGGATAAGCAGTTAAGAAAATGGATGGAACTATTTTATTTTTATTTTTAAATTAATTTTATTTATTTGTAAATTAATGTAAAATCACTTTAAATGTAATAAAACATAATTTTTCTTGTTTTTTAAATGTATTTGTCTGTACACATGCATATTTAGATTTTTAAAATATATTCACAAATGTATCATAATTTCACAAATATTTGTCCGTTATTTGAAAGATCGAACTGTTAAATTCAAATGTAATGCTATGGAAAAATATATAAAATGATTCTTGTAAACTTTTCAAATAATTCAAATAATAATTATTATTATTGTTATTTAGGGTGATCGTGGCTCAAGAGTTGGCAGTTCGCCTTGTAATCAGATGGTTGCCGGTTCGAGCCCCGGTTTGGACACTCTCGGTCGCTGTGTCCTTGGGCAAGACACTTCACCTACCACCCACTGGTGATGGCCAGAGGGGAATTATAAAGTGGAATTGTAAAGCGCTTTGAGGGTCTCAAAAAGCGCTATATGAATGCCATCCATTATTATTTCAACCAACTGTTAACTGTATATTTCTGTACATTATTATTATTACAGTATTATTATTCATATTGCCGCATTCATTGACCTTGTTTATAGGTAATTTCATTGTTTAATCACATTAAAATGTTCCTAATTTAATGTTTAAAAGCACTTGAAAAAAAATCCCTTTTTTTTCTGTATTTTTATGGTATTATTTTGGTGCCCCAGCTGCCGGAATATTACTGTTTTTTTAGGATTTTTTTTTTTTACGGTGTAAGATAGACCCAAAAATAATACATACAGAGAAAAACCCAACAATCACATGACCCCCCTATGAGCAAGCACTTTGGCGACAGTGGGAAGGAAAAACTCCCTTTTAACAAGAAGAAACCTCTGGCAGAACCAGGCTCAGGGAGGGGCGGGGCCATCTGCTGTGACTGGTTGGGGTGAGAAAAGGAACTATAACTCCTTGTTACAATTACTCCTAAGTTTACCCCTTTTACAGATCTAAAGCTTTAGATTTTTTTTTTTAAATATTTGCACTACTTTTGTTCTAATGCATCTCTTTAATTAAAAACAAGATCTGAATAAGTGTCATACTGTCGCTGTGCTGTGGAGATCAACTACAACATAAAATTTAATGAACTGAATGTGCATGTTCAAATACATTCATTACTGCATAATTTCTACTTCTGGTGATTGAAGGATTTTGGATTTTAACTGACAATTTTATTTTAGCTTGGTCTTACTCTTGAGGTTTTCGTATTTCTTCCACAGCTACACTTATAAAGATAACACTTATAAAGACAGATAAAACTTTAAAGACATTTTCAGCTTTGGTAGATAAAAGCACAGCAAACACCAAAATATATCCAGTACCTGTCACGGTCCTGGGTCTCCTGACCCAGCGTTTTTAGTTCTTTGTGATTTTTGTATTATTGTACTTGTGTGTGATTTATTCTATGGCTTCTAGTTTTGATCCCTTGCCCTTCATGTCTCTCTGTGTCCCCTCTGTTCTGTGTAATTGTGTGTCTTTGCATGTTTGAGTTTCTTGTTTTCTGTCACTCTGCATTGTGCATTATGTTCTCATGGTTGGTTTTTTGTTACTCTCTCTAGTCTAGTCTCTTGTGTTCCCAGCTGAGTATTTCCCTGTGTATTTTGGTTCTTAGACCTCTGCCTTATGGTTTATGTCTCTGTATTTCTTAGTTGCTGTCTCCACTGTGTCAAGTTCGCGTCTCTGTGTGATACTTCCTGTTTTACTTTGATGGTCCGTGTCTCATGTGAATGCGTCCTGCTTTGCTTGTCTCGTCAGTCCTGATTTCTCCCAGCTGTGCCCTCCTTCTGTGTCTCATTCCCCTCGTTACTTCCCAGTGTATTTAAACCCTGTGTTTCTCTGAGTCAGTGTCGCGTCGTCCCTCATGCTGTGTGGATCTCCCTGTGTGTCTCTCTGTGAGTTTTCCAAGTTCCCAGTTTAGATTAGTTTGTATGTTTTTTCCCTGCCAGCAAATAAAGCTGAGTTTTGAGTTCACCTCCCTGAGTCTGTGAGTCCTGCACTTTGGGTCCAACTCCTGCCTGCCGCACAGCGATTCATGACAGTACGACGTGACCAGATATGGACCCAGCAGCACTCAACCCACCAGAAGAACTGCGTCTGGACATTATCTACTCCGTGGAAAGACTCCTGCATCTGTGGCTCGAACATGAGGGGAAGGAATTTCGCCGTGCTGTGGAAACCAAACTACAGCGTTTAATCTCTGGTCTTCCCTGGCTACTCAGTGCGCTCCACCCACTCGAACAGGATTTAATCCACAACGAGCTCCACCTTCATCCCCCAGCTTCTACTACCCACCTGCCTGAAGGGCCGGATGTGGAGCCGCTCGGCCCGTCAGAGCCATCATCAAAAAAGAAACGACGACCACGCCGCCAGCGCGCCACCCCACAGCCGGACATTCAGACTTGTACATCGCCGGCTGTGGTGAGTAAGGACTCTTTTTTTTTTTTTTTTTTGTGTCGAACCGTGGAACTATTCGTTCAGGGGCTGTGTTTTGTGCTACGGACGGTAATGTGAACAGTTTATCAGCTGCCCAGCCTCCTGAAGCTCTCTTAGCTGCCCAGCTACAAGCTGCGTCTCCTGCTAGCACAGCCATTAACTCCACCACATGCTCCATTTTCACCTCTACCATCGCTTCAGTCATCAGTTCGGTCTGCCACTCAGTCGCCCTTAGTTCCGTCATCCACACTACCACCTGTTTCCCTTCCACCACCACCATCACTACACCCAGCCATTCAGGCTGCTACTCAGTCAGACATTCAACCCATAGCCCTGCCGTTAATATGCCCTGTAGCTGAGCCACTAGCCGCCCGACCCGCAGCCACTTCAGCCACTCCTCCACCCGTCACACCTCCACTACAACCATCACTGCAGTCTCTAGCGCAGTCTCCTGCAGCTCTGCTTTCCCCAGTGCAGTCTCCAGTGTCCCCAGTGCAGTCTCCAGTGTCCCCAGTGCAGTCTCCAGTGTCCCCAGTGCAGTCTCCAGTGTCCCCAGTGCAGTCTCCAGTGTCCCCAGTGCAGTCTCCAGTGTCCCCAGTGCAGTCTCCAGTGTCCCCAGTGCAGTCTCCAGTGTCCCCAGTGCAGCCTCCTGCAGCCCTGCTTTCCCCAGTGCAGTCTCCAGTGTCCCCAGTGCAGCCTCCTGCAGCCCTGCTTTCCCCAGTGCAGTCTCCAGTGTCCCCAGTGCAGCCTCCTTTAGCACAGTCACCCACTCAACCACCAGCACCACAACCGTCACTACCTCTAGTTCATTCCCCTGTGAAGTCATTAACTCCACCACCTACTCCACTCTCACCACCACCGTTACTACAGACATCAGTTCAGTCCCCTGTGCAGTCATTTACTTCTCCACCGTTAGCAGCTCAGGTCCCCGTGTGTCCAGCAGCTCAGGTCCCCGTGTGTCCAGCAGCTCAGGTCCCCGTGTGTCCAGCAGCTCAGGTCCCCGTGTGTCCAGCAGCTCAGGTCCCCGTGTGTCCAGCAGCTCAGGTCCCCGTGTGTCCAGCAGCTCAGGTCCCCGTGTGTCCAGCAGCTCAGGTCCCCGTGTGTCCAGCAGCTCAGCTCGCACCTGAACCTTTGGCCCAGTTCCCCGTAGCAGTGCAGTTTTCTAGCCAGCTTAACGTTGAGCCCGGGGTCCCAATTCTCTCTGGCTCTACATCGGCTCCTGCTGGAAGCTCGGATGAGCTCATCCAGCACTCCGCGGCTCCCGTGCCGCCATCTACCTCGTCCGCTGGGGGTTCCAGTGAGCCCAGCCAGCACCTCCTCGTCTCCGCTGGAGGGTCCGAGGAGCCCGTTCAGCCACCTGTCTCCGCTGGAGGGCCCGAGGAGCCCGTTCAGCCACCTGTCTCCGCTGGAGGGCCCGAGGAGCCCGTTCAGCCACCTGTCTCCGCTGGAGGGCCCGAGGAGCCCGTTCAGCCACCTGTCTCCGCTGGAGGGCCCGAGGAGCCCGTTCAGCCACCTGTCTCCGCTGGAGGGCCCGAGGAGCCCGTTCAGCCACCTGTCTCCGCTGGAGGGCCCGAGGAGCCCGTTCAGCCACCTGTCTCCGCTGGAGGGCCCGAGGAGCCCGTTCAGCCACCTGCCACGTCAGCTGGAGGGCCCGAGGAGCCCGTTCAGCCACCTGCCACGTCAGCTGGAGGGCCCGAGGAGCCCGTTCAGCCACCTGCCACGTCAGCTGGAGGGCCCGAGGAGCCCGTTCAGCCTTCTGCCACGTCAGCTGGAGGGCCCGAGGAGCCCGTTCAGCCTTCTGCCACGTCAGCTGGAGGGCCCGAGGAGCCCGTTCAGCCTTCTGCCACGTCAGCTGGAGGGCCCGAGGAGCCCGTTCAGCCTTCTGCCACGTCAGCTGGAGGGCCCGAGGAGCCCGTTCAGCCTTCTGCCACGTCAGCTGGAGGGCCCGAGGAGCCCGTTCAGCCTTCTGCCACGTCAGCTGGAGGGCCCGAGGAGCCCGTTCAGCCTTCTGCCACGTCAGCTGGAGGGCCCGAGGAGCCCGTTCAGCCTTCTGCCACGTCAGCTGGAGGGCCCGAGGAGCCCGTTCAGCCTTCTGCCACGTCAGCTGGAGGGCCCGAGGAGCCCGTTCAGCCTTCTGCCACGTCAGCTGGAGGGCCCGAGGAGCCCGTTCAGCCTTCTGCCACGTCAGCTGGAGGGCCCGAGGAGCCCGTTCAGCCTTCTGCCACGTCAGCTGGAGGGCCCGAGGAGCCCGTTCAGCCTTCTGCCACGTCAGCTGGAGGGCCCGAGGAGCCCGTTCAGCCTTCTGCCACGTCAGCTGGAGGGCCCGAGGAGCCCGTTCAGCCTTCTGCCACGTCAGCTGGAGGGCCCGAGGAGCCCGTTCAGCCTTCTGCCACGTCAGCTGGAGGGCCCGAGGAGCCCGTTCAGCCTTCTGCCACGTCAGCTGGAGGGCCCGAGGAGCCCGTTCAGCCTTCTGCCACGTCAGCTGGAGGGCCCGAGGAGCCCGTTCAGCCTTCTGCCACGTCAGCTGGAGGGCCCGAGGAGCCCGTTCAGCCTTCTGCCACGTCAGCTGGAGGGCCCGAGGAGCCCGTTCAGCCTTCTGCCACGTCAGCTGGAGGGCCCGAGGAGCCCGTTCAGCCTTCTGCCTCAGCCTCTGCAGCTCCGCCTGGTCCGGCCTCCGAGTCTTCGTCCTCGTCTGGTCCGGCCTCCGAGTCTTCGTCCTCGTCTGGTCCTGTGCCCACCAGGCCATGGCCAGCACGCCTGAGACTGGAGGGCCGCCGCTGCCTTCCGCGCGGTCGGCCCCCTGAACTGCTCCGTTGTCTCCTTCGCCGCCGCCGTTGCCTTGCGCACGGCCGGCCTCCTGCACTGTTTCCGCATCGCCGCCGTTGCCTTGCGCACGGTCGGCCCCCTGAACTGGTTCCACGTCTCCGCCGTTGCCTTCCGCATGGTCGGCCCCCTGAACTGCTCTGTGTTTGGGTTGTTTTCTTGGGCTCCGGTGTTTGCTGTGCTCTTCTTTTGTTTTCTGTTCCGAGCCCTCCGTCCTGGGCCCCCGCCGCCCGCCCTGGGTTGTTTTCTGTTTGGTTTTGTTTTTCTGTGTTTGGGCTGTCTGGAGCCAGCCCTTGGGGGGGGGGGGGGTACTGTCACGGTCCTGGGTCTCCTGACCCAGCGTTTTTAGTTCTTTGTGATTTTTGTATTATTGTACTTGTGTGTGATTTATTCTATGGCTTCTAGTTTTGATCCCTTGCCCTTCATGTCTCTCTGTGTCCCCTCTGTTCTGTGTAATTGTGTGTCTTTGCATGTTTGAGTTTCTTGTTTTCTGTCACTCTGCATTGTGCATTATGTTCTCATGGTTGGTTTTTTGTTACTCTCTCTAGTCTAGTCTCTTGTGTTCCCAGCTGAGTATTTCCCTGTGTATTTTGGTTCTTAGACCTCTGCCTTATGGTTTATGTCTCTGTATTTCTTAGTTGCTGTCTCCACTGTGTCAAGTTCGCGTCTCTGTGTGATACTTCCTGTTTTACTTTGATGGTCCGTGTCTCATGTGAATGCGTCCTGCTTTGCTTGTCTCGTCAGTCCTGATTTCTCCCAGCTGTGCCCTCCTTCTGTGTCTCATTCCCCTCGTTACTTCCCAGTGTATTTAAACCCTGTGTTTCTCTGAGTCAGTGTCGCGTCGTCCCTCATGCTGTGTGGATCTCCCTGTGTGTCTCTCTGTGAGTTTTCCAAGTTCCCAGTTTAGATTAGTTTGTATGTTTTTTTTCCCTGCCAGCAAATAAAGCTGAGTTTTGAGTTCACCTCCCTGAGTCTGTGAGTCCTGCACTTTGGGTCCAACTCCTGCCTGCCGCACAGCGATTCATGACGGTACCTGCGGGATAAATCCAAAAACTACCCAATATCAAACATTAAAACACTCAAAGTAAGAACTCCTGCCATATTTGCAGGCATTCTGCAATCCTCAAAAGACTCCACTGGGCTTGTTTCTATCAGTTATTTCAAATGATGCACATGAAAGCAGCATCACTGTGAGAAAGGAGAAACAGAGCTGGAAGCAAGGCTGTTGTCCTCCAGAATGAGGAATCCTTGCAGATCAGAAACCAGATTTGATGGGGTGAAGTAAACAATGTCAAGAGTCGTCACAAAACCTCATCAGGTTTCATTAATCGAAGCCGTCAGTAGCATGCCTGCACATGCACTGCACAATCTGCTGTTCAAGATACAAGCACAACTACACTCTGGCTGCTGATTGGTGATCAGCTGCAGATAGACGTGTTTGTGTGCGTGCATGTGTGAACGCCAAGTGGAAAATTTTGCTACTGCTTATTCGGTTAATGGTTCCTGTCATGTAGCTAAGCAAACACTGTAAAATGCACTATTTATTACTTTGTGCTCAGCTATTCTCATGGATCCATCAGTTCTGGTGGCCCGGGGGACCCTTCCCATATTAAATATTTTATGGTGTAATAATGAGATGTGTTTGTGTGTGCCTGTTTGGCTTTCAGCTCAATTGAGAGACAGATTAAAAGAAAATGCTGAGTCAAGGAACTGATCAAAGGGGCAGTTATCAGTCGTGACCTTTCAGAGAGGTCACGACTGATAACTGGACTAGTATATAGTGCTTTTCTACTCTGACTACCGGTCTCGCTCACTCAATCACACACACAGTTTTTTCTATATCTAAGCACTTTGTCCAACAGCCGTGCCCACGTTCACACACCAGTGGGTGCATCTAGGTTTCAATATCTTACCTAAGGAAACTTTGAGATGCAGACTGGAGGAGCTGGGGAATCAACCCTTTGACCTCCCGGTTCATAGACAACCCGCTGCAGCTCCTGAGCCACAGCTACCATTGAAGAATTTAATTTAATTTTTTAAAACTCAAATGGACCTTTGAAAAAGCAATCCTGTCATATCTGTACTAGTGAAATTCCCTCTACTTGGGGCTAAGCCAAAAGGCCATCTTCTGCCTCTAGCAAGTTCAAACCTTGAGTGCCAGACTTTTAACAAATTCACAAAGAGAGGTGAGCATCATTCCCATCTGTGTTACACTACACCTACTACCTGTTAGGTAGAAAACTGGTTTGAAACTTTAATAATTTTTAAAAACGACAGTGTAGATTTACTCCCACCTCTTGAACTGACATCAAGATGAACTCCCCTAATTGTTTCCAGAGGTTAAAGTTGGCCAGGACAGGAATGGGGCACCTGTTCTGGCCAACATGTGTAATTAGAGTAATTAGATCAATAATTAACAGCATTTAATAGATGATAATATAAAGCAAGCTCATTCTTTGTTTGCAGCCGTGCATTTCTTCTGCCACTAAGATTCTCACTCAATAGTTCAGGAATGATTGTCACAGTTTTCTCCTGCACACTTCACACATCTTTGTTTTTTCCATCACAAATCTGTGATTGATGCTGCAAAGATCAACAAATCGACATTAGCAAACTTCGGCATTCACACGGCAGCTAAGTGGCGGTTAATTTAAAATGCAGCATTTCAAACAGCTCCGCGAATGTGTCCAATCACATAAACTGTTCCTGCGCAGCACATTAGGGCTTCCATCTAGAGGTAGCTGTATTGTGTGGATTGAATGATAACAGCTCTTAACATGCATGAAAGAGAGAACAGGAGCAGAAGACGATTAGTGACTTTGAAAGGTAAGAACTGCTCAGCAACTGACATTTGATAAATCTAAAAAAAGCATTTAAAGCAAGTGTCCTAATTAATTTGAGATTATTATAATCAGACACTGGGCCTGTACATAATGCGCTGCTGGAATTATCTATCATCTACACATCGTAAGATTTCTTTAAAATAGAACATTTAAAAAAAAAATGTAACAGAACGACTGTACTGGAGAGTAGATGCAGAGTAAGTCGGGTTTTTTGCAATATTGTTGCAAAGTTTGCAGTGACAGATGTTGTATTACTGCAGAACACACAGCTCTGCACTGTCGGTAGAGGTGACCAATTGAATTCAAATTTCATTTGTCACATACACAGTACAACATGTAGTGAAATGCTTGTGTCCGAGCTGCGGACAGGCTGCCGACGTAGCTGCGCCATTCCAGGGCTTAGTTTTAGCATGGGGGGTCTAGCCAGGACACTTACTGGATACCGAGTGGGAATGGAGCTTGCAACTCGTGCTCCAAAGGGGTGTAGTTTTACCACTTTATCTAGCTGCAAATCTGTCGATCCTCTTTAGTATGATTTGCCAAACTCCACATGCTCTGTGCTACTTTTATACAGCTTATTGGCTAGAAAGCAGTCGTGACAGATCATGTAACGCTGGGAAGAAAACGACAGCAAACGTGCCAAAAGTCATGGTCATCTTTACAGTATGGGTTTCTGTTTTCAGGCTAAATTTACCTGTTAATCTTCCCTCAGTGACCTCTGTTTCCTTGCCTCTCTCTCTCTCTCTCCCCTAATAACAGTTGCATCCACTCAGTATCCACGTGAATCTTCTGATAATGTTCTACTCAGTACTGTTTTATCGACTTCTTCCAGTCATCCCTTTTTTTTTTGCCTCAATACCAAATTCAGAGCCACCTTTAATGAATGTCTTGCTGTCTCTCTCTTGCCATCTCGCCACACTCTGTGAGGTCAAATAGAGCTGTCTGCAATTTGGATTACAAATGAAAAGTGCTTCCTCCAACCTTGATTTGTTTTGTAAGGATGTGTTTTACTGTCCTGCCGTTGTGTGATCGGCTGTTTCACCGATATGTCATTTATATTTTCTACTTTCTCTACTTTTCATCACTAGATTAAATGTACACCTGCGATAGGCGGAGGTTCTGTCTGAACATGGCATGAAATACATTAAGCAGCAGGTGGGGGTGGAGGATGTGTGCTCTAGGAAATCTTTGGCATCAGGCACATATTGGGGGAATTTTTCATGATTTATATTTTTGGGGGAAAAAGAAACACTGCTGAAATACCAACTTTATAAATAAACAAAAGAGAAAAAAAGAAAAAGAAAAATAGATTTAAAATAAATAATAGATGTTGCCTGTTTGCAGAGAAAATGAAGCAGGCTGCAGAGAACTGCTGGAGCCTGATGAGACCCTGTACAGTAACCAGTGAGTGAACAACTCAAACTGGTTTTAAACATCACAAGATTTATGGTGTTTATGGCATTGTTTCCATTTCCCTTTTCACTTCATGCCTTCGTAGTGGCAGCAGTAAATCACTGTTCTATAGCTACAGTATATGAGGCAACAAATTCAACTATTTCAATAAAGCTTGCATATTTTTTTATATATATATTTTTTTTATATCTGAACCACATGATGGCAGAGATGTGGAGTCAGAAAAATCAGCAGTGGCAAAAAGAAAACAGCAACAGAAAGTTTGCTAACAACCAAAACTTTTATCACTCATGACAGAATCACACATCCCCTGAGCATTTCCGTCACCTCTGGAAGTTAGTTAGAGGAAATTAACTTGAGAGCAGCTCGTCAGACTGCCAGCACCAACTCATTTACTTATTTTTTTATTAATCAAATTTACTTTTAATCCACTGAGGAAAGTGCAGACAGATGTCTGAGAAAGTTGAGTGCTGCATTTCATTTCGTCTCCTTGGCAACTACAGGAGTCTGAACAAATGTCAGCACATCAAGATCACCTCTGCTCGATGACTCACTAACAGCACCTCATACGTCACAAAGAGCCAAACTAAGCAAAAATCCAGAGTCACTTCAGGCATGTGGGAAATGAACTGGTGAGATCTGAAATTCAGTCCATTAATGTAGCGATGATTGTTAAATGACTCAGGGGAACAGTACGGGTGTACCGAGGAAGGCACAGACAGCAAACAACACATGGTTTGGACATGTGAATGAACACGATGGTACATAGCAACCAGTTACAATCAATTTTCTCTACTACTCTAACAGTACTGAAGTCAGCAACTGAGGTTTCCTTGTTGTCGTGGTCGTAATGCAGAGCACTCTCAAAGTCCTTCAAAAGAATTATAAGATAAATCTGTATTTGTCCCTCCATGCTGTGGACGGAATTTATTACACCAAGGGCAAGATCTGCTAATGAACTGTGCCACTTCAATCACTACAGCATCAACAAAGTGACTGCAACCTTACAAAATGAACTTGCAACCTTGTTGCCTTCAAAACTGTTACTTTAAAGTCAGGGACCATACACACTAAGAATTCAATTTCAATTCAATTTTATTTATATAGCGCCAAATCACAACAGCAGTCGCCTCAAGGCGCTTTATATTGTACAGTAGATCGTAGAATAACCCAACAATCATATGACCCCCTATGAGCAAGACTGTTCTACTTTGTGAAAGTGTCTGATAAGGGGATGAAGCCAACATATGTGCTAGTGTAGCGGTTATGTTCTTGCATAAGAAACTGCAGGTATGCTGGGATGACACCAATGTCCTTTAATCTGACAAACCTACAACATGTCAGATGGCACAGAGGGTATTTTCAGCAGATATACATAGAAGTGTACCTCTTTTGATGTACGTCGGGTGGTAAATTTAAAAACACTGCTATAGCATATTATATCCATAAACAGTGCTTATCTGCATTTCTGCAATTACACACTGTTGATTTCAGCCATAAATATGCCATGCATGTGAATACTATCATTATTGTGTTTGTCCAATGTTCTGCACAATGTGTACACTCTAATATCTCTAATATAACTGAGGGTCAAACCAAAATCTGTAGGTGTCTCTAGTGAAATGCAGCCTTCGACCCAGAATCAGCCTTAGGCACCACCTAAACATAATAACTGACAGCCACGACTGCACCTTAACGTGGGCTTCTAAGTTTGCAATCTCTTCAACTTGTCAGCAAAATGATCCATTTCTTTCTCTGGGCGAAAGCTGACGGGCTACCTGCACAAAATCATAAACGTCAAGCTGTTGAACCCTGTCCCTGGTGAGCAGCACAGAACCAGAACAGCCATCTGCCACGGACTGTTTTTCCCTGTTACTTTTCAAAGTTTATCAGAACATTTAAGTCAAATCAGTTAATGAAACTTTTACTTGGAGAAAACTGACAAGAGCGCAAAAAAATAACCAGATTCTCGACAGGCTTCATGCTATTGGAGCTGGTATGGACCAAACAGCATCATATAAGGAATAAGGAAGGACTGAACAATAAGATAAGAGCATATTTGTCACGGTCCCTGTGCCTCACCAGCTGATCCTGTATTAGGCAACATGTGTTTTGTTGGTTTTTTTGCGCTCTCTCTCTCTCTCTCTCTCACCTGCCGGAGCGGTGCTCATTATGGGCTCCCGCCCCTGGCCCACACACCTGCTGCCTATCTGGGTGATCGCAAGGCCTATTTAAGACGGCGCCACGGTGTTACTCGTCGCTGGATCGTTGAGCTATCAGCATCTACCCCGGACCTTTCCCTGCCTGCTTGTTACCGTGTGGACGAGTGAGTGGATTTGTGTTACCCCGTTGTGGAGAAAGAAGAGAGAGCCTTTGGAGTGTGTCTGTTTCCCGTCCTTCCCCTCACATGCACCGGAGCCCTGGAGCCCCCTCCCCTCCCCCCAGCACGTTGTAAATAGTTTCACCTGGTGTCGTTTGTATAAATAAACCGACTGTTAACTCTGCAAGGATCTCCGGTCTGCGCCTGAGTCCATTAACTAAAACCTGACAATGTTGTAGTTATGAAAGTAAATATGTAGATGGTTCATCCAATCAAGTATTTTAAGTACCTGCCATCTTCTCTTAGAGTACAAAAACATTATATAAGTACCAGTCCATTGTACTTATACTACAATGTGTAACAAAGAAGCCTAAAAGACATTTTTGATACAAAAATATCTAAAGTTACAAGATTACAGTGGGAATTTCTCACCTGATACCATGACAAAGCGTGTAAATAGACACGTCCGTCCACCACGTACACGTCACGCTTTGACTCTCCAAAACATGAAATGCACACGCACATGCAGAGGGAGATATTTTATTTTAAACCAAAATGAAAATAACCACGGGAAAGCATTTAAACAGACATTATTAACACATTTACATGTATACACATATCAGATGTCTAGCTTAATCAATTCTGACAATTAAGTTTTTTGTTCACTACCGACTCCGTGGCTTTAAATATATTATCTACCCCTGCTGGTAATGCAATTTCTGCATGAGTGTCCACTTCGCATTTTGGAGAGGCAAAGTGTCGAATGGACACGGTAGATCGGCATGTCTATTCCACGTTTTGGGTTTGAATTGTAACTAAAATAACAGCCTTGGATTCTCACAGTCAAAACCACGGTAAAGTCTGAATCTTGGACAGAATGTGTTCAGTGTAGAGGATATAGTGTATTTTATTTATATATTCTCTGTATGAGTATCTGATGGAATTAAAAATTCATCCTACAGCAATAGCTTCATGCCTTAGGGCGATATGGTACTGAGGGATTCAAAGCTTTGAGAAACTAGTTCTCCAGCACATCAAGACCATGACCCAGTCAGTCTGAACCCTCACCAGTGTGAACTTCCTGCAAACAGAGGAAGCCATCTCTACTGCCCACAGCTTAGCCATCACATATCCTTAACCTCCTAAGACTCTTCCACGACATGCATTTTTAATTTGTCTTTGATATTTGGGCTGATTGGGGCCAGATGAATGTAAAAACAAAGAATTACCAGATTTTTTATTTTTACCTTATTGTTGTTTTTAAGAAAAATGAGAGCCACATCTGAGGATATTCGTTTAAAATTTTGATAGAACAGTAGCAGTATAATGTCCTTGTAAGTGGATATCAGGCCCTTGTAGAGCAAAATTGAGTATTTTGGTCTAAATATCCCAAAATGTGATGTCCACATATGTGGATGCCAGGTCCTAGGAGGTTAAAACAATAAAACCTACATCAGGAAAATACACATTTATTCAGCATTTAGCACAACTGAACCTACTTGGCGAGCTCAGAACTCTGGGCTTGAGTATAATACTCTTACTTGATACTGGACTTTTTCATCAACAAACCATTGACAGTCAAACCTCACTTTGTACACCGAGTCCTTCAAAAGGACAGAACTCTGTGGCCGAGTTTGCTGATAACACCTCAGTAACTACAACAACACAATGATATTACCCACATCGCCGGGACAGGACTCTGTTATTTCACTATTTGCAGAAAGGTGCAGATAGGCAACCTTTGACTCAGACAGCAGAACTAAGCTGGAAACAGGCTGCGACACACTCCATTACTTAGCTTCCTGTGAATCAGCATTACACTGGATGTCTTGTGGATTTTACACAATGACAACACAAAAAGCAAAAAGAACCTCTGAATTTAGGCAAACATGTCAGCACTGGGAAACTCAGCGGACCTCCAGGTCATGCAACTTCTTTTTAAGTTTGAAGAATTTTGCACAGAATATTAAGACTGTTATCAGAGTTATATTTCTAAAATAGACAAACTGTAGAATTTTACAATAAAGTATGCGATTTCAACACAAAATAAAAAACTAAACTACTGAATTTGTTAAGTGAACTGTTCTGCAGGAAGTCCTAGTCATCTGTAAGCTATGTATATGACTAACCCTCATGAAAGGATTTTTTTCACTTATATATTGTTCTTATTATGTCTTGATTTCTTCTTCTTGACTATGTCTGATCAGCCCGAGGTTAAAAAGTTCCCTACTATGTGTTATGACTGCTAATTCTACAGTAATCCCCTCTTTATACAAAATGTGTACTTCTAATTTGTCCTTGTTCATTGTTATTCATTATATGCACTCTAATATTATCAGCAGTGCTCGAACAACTGTTAAAGGAAAGGAAAGTTGAGGCCATATGATAATCATGTCTGCTATACCCACAATGCAACTTGCACAGCGGGCTACATTGTTCTAGTAGAAGCTAAGTAGCCTCAGGATGTTAGCCTCAAGCAAAGACAACGAGCAGGCCCACCATGTCTCTTAAGCACCCTCCTTAACCCCAGCATTTTTAACCTCCAACCCCTTCAACAGACTCAAGATACTGTGAGATATAGACTCAATCAACTTACTGTAGACTCAATTCAAGAATCATAGCTATGTTTCTTAAAGAAACTAAAGAAAACCCAACATGCTGAGAGCACTGTTCCTAAAAACGTCCCAGCAGTTCACAGAAAAAAGTCCAGTGAAACCGCTGTTACAAACTATATCGTATAAAACAGCCTGCAACTTTAGTGTAATTTCCCATCAACTACCTTTTAATTCTTCTGAATTATGGTGTAAATTTCCTCAAATAAGATATTTTTTAAGTAATGAGTATCTTTGTAGTATTTTAAAAGAAATGAAACACAAAGTGTACTACAAAGAAAAAGACAAATTGCTTCTATCCTTTTTCATTGTAAGTATTATAAAGTATCCCAACACCACGAACAGAAAATTTACACGATAAATACTGCAAAACTACACCAAAGTGTATTTTGACGTGCTGCCCTTGTCAGTTATGAAACCCCATCTTTAAAGACCTTTGGATCACTTTATTGTAGTCCAAACTTTGTAATTACTTCCTTATTTAGTTTTTCTCTCATCTTCTCTCCTCCTGTGCAGCATGTCAGTGCTCATCTCTGCACTCCTCTCATACTGTTCATCACTACATTTACACTTCTGTACTGTCCTGTCAGCCTGACATCTATTTCGGTGCTGAACTCAGGACCTCCTTTTCAAAAACTCACAAAGAGGACAACAACAGGCATTAACAACCACTGATGTAGAATTACAATGTGCAGCCAGCGACAAATAAATCTACCTCACAACTTCCCCAAATCAAGTAGAGTGTCTCAAGATATGACAGCGTAATCTTTCTCTGAGAAAAGATCACACAAAACTGTCTCTTTTGGTTGCACAGATAGTTCCTAGACTGTTTGAACTGTCAGGGTAAATGATAAGGAAAGTATTCCTTCAGCTGTTGCTCTTGTTCTTTTATTCCCTTGCTGTCTGCTACCTACTCCGCTCTTGGTAAATCCACGGCCTTGAAACTCCTCGTGTTAAAGAGAGAGGACTGATGAGCTACCTATCTGGAGAGTTTTCTCCAAATAAAACACCAAACTTTCACCCTCAGATTTGGAGTTGAGTCAGCCTCGACTCCCAATGCCCCACTAGCTACACAAAATACGGCCTCAGCAGTATAGTAAACAACAAACAAACCAAACCACAAACTTAAGTTTCTCCTTTTTGTCTGTGTTGCATTAGGCCCACACGGGATTACATTTTCCTGCAAAAAGCAAGTGTGCAACACAGAGTTTAAAAAATATATATATCCAGCAATGTTAAGGAAACAGTAAATCCATGTACATATACAACTTTGTAGATGTAACTGTTCAAAGATCAAAATGCTTTAGGGTCAGTAGTGGGTGTAATGCATCCCAAAGTAACAAATTACAGTAATTACATTACTTTTTTCTGTAAAGGAGTAATGTAATTTAATGCCAAAACCAGTACTGACTAATAGTTACCAATCAATTAATACTTACATAATAGGAAGCATCTGAAGAGGCATTTAGAAAACCTCATCACATCGTCAGGTTTGACAGTGGATGATGATGCCAAACGCAGACTCACAGTAATGATAAACAAAATAGTATGCAACAGTGGACCATAGCAGTACAACTCAACAACAAACTAAGGCTATGAATGCATACATACTGTAGTTGTACAGGGAAAGTGAACACAGCTGTGGGGAACACACCGTAAGACTAAACAAGGGCTACCAAAATAAAGCGCTGTTGTATTCTGCTTTTCTATAACATTCACACACTTTCACCGTGCAGTTGATGCTTCAGAGAGCACCTAGGGGTCAGTGTCTCGCTCAATGAGTGTCCAGGGATCAAACCACCAACCTTCCAATTAGTAGATGGCCTACTCAGCAGAGAACTATAATTAGAAGACCATAGTGGAGGAAATACAAACTCGATCATGGATAAGGCAAAACCAGCAACTCAAACTTTTAAGGATACACAAGAAACTGCAAGCTCATTTTAAATTCAAACACCTGGAGATAGCAGTAACCAAACTAAGAGTCAAATTAAATATAGTTAATGACAAACAGAACTTTAGAGTCAAAGACACATGACCTTGGGTCAATAAGAGCCATAACACAGATGTGCCCGCAGATAATAAAAGCTGTGAAGAACAGATTGAACAGATTGAATAGCCAACCACAGAACGCCAAGACGAACTGCAATAATTACAGTCAGGTGACTATTTAAACCAAACCTTGAGTACTTTGAATTGCATGCTGCAGCCTTCACAGTCACTTCAGCCCAATAACTAAATATCTGTGGGAGATTTTGGACCAACATAGGGAAAAAGTAATCCTTTTTTGGAACGACATCCATCCTTCCAGTGGCGTTCCAGAGACCTGCAGAATCAATGTTAAGAAGTATTGAAGCTGTTTTCATAGCACATCATGGCCCACCACCTTACTAAGACACTGACAATATACTGTACAGTATGTTATGTGAGTGGCTGCTATGTCCTTGCAATCGTCTCAGCATTCATAATCAGACCTCCCTGCTGTGGCCTCTTACACTGAGCTACTAGCACTGATTTGAAAGGCACTGTCTACAGACGCTGAGGATGCTTGGCTCAAAAGATCCTGTATTTTTAATATATTACTCTACTGTCAATTGCAGTAACTGAGAAACTACAGTGGGGCAAAAAAGTATTTAGTCAGCCACCGATTGTGCAAGTTCCCCCACTTAAAATGATGACAGAGGTCAGTAATTTGCACCAGAGGTACACTTCAACTGTGAGAGACAGAATGTGAAAGAAAAATCCATGAATCCACATGGTAGGATTTGTAAAGAATTTATTTGTAAATCAGGGTGGAAAATAAGTATTTGGTCACCTCAAACAAGGAAAATCTCTGGCTCTCACAGACCTGTAACGTCTTCTGTAAGAAGCTTTTCTGTCCCCCACTCGTTACCTGTATGAATGGTACCTGTTTGAACTCATCATCTGTATAAAAGACACCTGTCCACAGCCTCAAACAGTCAGACTCCAAACTCTGCCATGGCCAAGACCAAAGAGCTTTCGAAGGACACCAGGAAAAGTATTGTAGACCTGCACCAGACTGGGAAGAGTGAATCTACAATAGGCAAGCAACTTAGTGTGAAAAAATCAACTGTGGGAGCAATCATCAGAAAATGGAAGACATACAAGACCACTGATAATCTCCCTCGATCTGGGGCTCCACGCAAGATCTCATCCCGTGGGGTCAAAAATGATCATGAGAACGGTGAGCAAAGATCCCAGAACCACACGGGGGGACCTGGTGAATGACCTGCAGAGAGCTGGGACCAAAGTAACAAAGGTCACCATCAGTAACACACTACAACGGCAGGGAATCAAATCCCGCAGTGCCAGACGTGTTCCGCTGCTGAAGCCAGTGCATGTCCAGGCCCGTCTGAAGTTTGCCAGAGAGCACATGGATGATACAGCAGAGGATTGGGAGAATGTCATGTGGTCAGATGAAACCAAAGTAGAACTTTTTGGTATAAACTCAACTCGTCGTGTTTGGAGGAAGACGAATACTGAGTTGCATCCCAAGAACACCATACCTACTGTGAAGCATGGGGGTGGAAACATCATGCTATGGGGCTGTTTTTCTGCCAAGGGGACAGGATGACTGATCCGTGTTAAGGACAGAATGAATGGGGCCATGTATCGTGAGATTTTGAGCCAAAACCTCCTTCCATCAGTGAGAACTTTGAAGATGAAACGAGGCTGGGTCTTCCAACATGACAATGATCCAAAACACACCGCCCGGGCAACAAAGGCGTGGCTCCGTAAGAAGCATTTGAAAGTCCTGGAGTGGCCTAGCCAGTCTCCAGACCTCAACCCCATAGAAAATCTGTGGCGGGAGTTGAAAGTCCGTGTTGCTCGGCGACAGCCCCAAAACATCACTGCTCTCGAGAAGATCTGCATGGAGGAATGGGCCAAAATACCAGCTACTGTGTGTGCAAACCTGGTAAAGACCTATAGTAAACGTTTGACCTCTGTTATTGCCAACAAAGGTTATGTTACAAAGTATTGAGTTGTATTTTTGTTATTGACCAAATACTTATATTTACGAAAAAATTCTTTACAAATCCTACCATGTGGATTTATGGATTTTTTTTTCACATTCTGTCTCTCACAGTTGAAGTGTACCTCTGGTGCAAATTACTGACCTCTGTCATCATTTTAGGTGGGGGAACTTGCACAATCGGTGGCTGACTAAATACTTTTTTGCCCCACTGTATGTGAGACCTGAGATCACCTGGCCAACATTGTCGCATAAGACACTGCACTGTCTATATTTTTATGTGTGTTTAAAGGAGCATCAAAAACATGAGCACATGTAACTAGTTTGACGTTAAAAAAAAGTCCACTGGAAATGGCAAAAAAAAAACCTTTTCCTTTGCATCTACATAGTCTTAGGTTAAGTTCTAAGGCAGGCCGCTCTGCATACAGCAGCCTCTTTTTTTATGTGCAGTACATTACAAAAGCTTGTATTTGCTAAACTAATTACTCATATCCAGGGGATATTTGATGTTTGATAGAATGTGTGTGTGTGTGTGTGTGTGTGTGTGTGTGTGTGTGTGTGTGTGTGTGTGTGTGTAGAATAAGACAACAGGAGATAAATGTCCTGCTTGGCTGCCTTGCTGTTGCTGTCCTGTTTTGTTCATGATTTTAAATAAGGGATGTTAATTATGTAATTCACCTAACAAGGAAGGATCCTGTTGAAGAGCTGAAACTAAACTTTGACTGGATATTGACAATCAACTGTCCCTTATATGAGGGACTATAAGTCAACCATAATTATGATTAAGCATAAAAATGCAAACAAAAGTAAAGCAATGATTAACATTAGAGTAACAAATGATTCCCACCAACAGCACAGCTGCATCTGTGTAGCTGATGCTCAGACTACCACTGAGCATCACTCTTTATATGTAGTGGTGCTGAATAAATATGTAAATGGATTGTTTTCAATTTCAACCAGAGAGCAGCTATAACTCTGTTTAACTGCCCTTCAAGAAAATGAAGGTTTAATTTGGCTTCATGTAGAATGTGGTGATACAGACTGAATGTCCCAGGAGTGCATTTCCAGAGGTGACCTCTCACAACACTGTGAATAAGACCGATATTATGAAATCCAATAATGGATCATGTAGTGAAATTTAGGCATTGTGTACTCCATGTAGATCAGGCAGAGACAGGCCTGCGACTGACCAAAGTTCAGTTTAAATGGACCAGTGTGGAGCATGTGGACTGCCACTGCACATTAAACAGGTGGTGTGATGCAGACCTTGCCAGCAGCAGTGGCGAACTGGAGCGCTCATTCTAGCACTCCACCCCTAACAAAAGATACAAAAGATATCTTGGTTATGTGCTGTAATCTCACAAACGCACACACACGAACACTCTCCCTTTAATTCCTTTATCATCCTTCTCATGTTAGTCTCATTATACCATTGTCCTGTACTTCTGCCCTCTTTGTTTTCCTGCTGCTATGAATTGCGCTACAGGAGAGCTGTCTGGTTCATATTCATCAGGATGGGTATGAGAATGGAACGTGAAGGTGTGAACGGCTCTGTCCTTAAATTCTCCCCGTGCACGTGACTCTTTTGCTAATATACAGGCCATATGAGCTACATTCATACATTAACATGTTCTCTTCACGTACACTGTTCATATGTGAGATTGAAGGAGGTCACAAATACATTTGCACTGACCAACCTTAGCATTTCCTATTATTTGATATGAATGTGAGTGCTGAAGTTTCTTAGGCATGTGCACTGAAAGCACTGTGCTTAGATGCTAGTTATAGGCAGCTTGGTAATCAGGATCCCTTCAAAGGCACTTTGAAGGGATCCTGGGCTACAGCTTTGAAAGGCAGAAATAGTGGGGGTTGTTTGTGTGTGTCCTGTGATGCCCTTAACTGAGGGGAGCATTATATAACTCTAGGGCACCTTCATTTACAGGTGCAACAGATTAAGGAGAAATAATGATGAGCATCTTTGCTACTGTTGCTGTGTGAAAAAAACAGAAGAGGGCTTATTGGCAAGGTAAAACCATTTTAAAGAACCTTTTTTGAGTGGTTCTCTAAAGAACCATTTTAAATGTTTCAAAATAAAATGTATCAGAAATTGAATTTGAATAGGATAAAATAAATCCAAGCACATAGACATATATTAATGGTTTATTGCCATTTCGTAGTATACCAAAAGACAAAAAGGCATTTTAACCCTCAGCACAACATCACTACTAATACATTAGTCATTTAAACAGTAATAATTAAGCATTTTTACTACACTATAAATAAATAGATATAAATACTATATCTATAGATAACACAACAATTAATACATATATTGTTTAATTAATAAAACATCAGAAAGTGATAAAAACACATTAGAAATTGCAATAGCTTCATAACAGACCAATACATCAACACAT
The DNA here is from genome assembly GCF_057381915.1 of Diplotaxodon limnothrissa. Lineage (NCBI taxonomy): Eukaryota > Metazoa > Chordata > Actinopteri > Cichliformes > Cichlidae > Diplotaxodon > Diplotaxodon limnothrissa. The sequence continues at coordinate 14,876,083 of NC_140611.1, forward strand.
TTTCATCAGCAGATGTTTGTATGTTCAGTTTCATGTTAGACTCATGGTCCTTTGTTAGTCCAGTTTAGGATAATGTCTTTGACATCATCAAATATATGTCATATCCAGGGGTGCACATAAGTGGTCCACATGTGCGCATTCGCTGTCAAAATAAAAGACGCACACCAGATAAGAAGTTGCAATGTGTGTTTTACTAGCAAAGCAAGTATGTTAGACTTCACCAGCTTGCCCTTCAGAGTTGAAAGGAAAAAAAAAACATATTTGGGAATCGCAGTGACAAAAATACATAAAAACCTTTCCAAAGAAAATGTGAGTGCATTGCTGAACCAAGTGAAGCGGTCCATCACCCACTGGACACCACTCTCTATGTCTCTGGGAGGACATATCAATTCAATTAAAATGAGCATTCTACCCAAATTTTTATACCTTTTCCAGGCCTTACCCATTTTCATTCCCAGCACATTTTTCAATGAGCTGGACTCTGTCATCTCATCTTATTTAAGGCAGCGCAAACGCCCAAGGCTTAAGAAGATGCATCTTCAAAAATCTAAAAGTGAGGGTGGGTTTGCACTTCCCAACTTTCGTTTTTGTTATTGGGCTGCTAACATACGATGTTTGGTGTTCTGGTATTTTTACCACAATCGGAGTGGTTGTCCTGACTGGGTGACTATGGAATTGCATAGTGACAACAGTATATCCTAACCAGCTGCACTTGTTCTCCACTCTCATCCTCTCCATTCAACTCCATCCCCAACCCTGTAGTGGTACACTCATTAAAAATATGGGGCCAGTTTAGGAAATACTTTAAACTCTGTGACTTCTCCCTTCTCAGCCTCATTGCATCTAACCATCTCTTTAAACCTTCTATCCAGGACGGTGAGTTTGTGGAGTGGCACAGAAGTGGAATAACTTGCTTTAAGGACCTATTCATAGCCAACAAACTAGCATAATTTGAACAACTTGCTAATAAATATAGTTTTCCACCATCACACTTTTTCAGATACAAGTCAGGCACTTTATTTGTTCCCAGACTTCAGGCTCATGCCCTCCACTAGAGCCTACACTATTAGAAACTATCCTACAACTCAATACAATCAAGGAAGAGGGCTGATTTCCCTGCTTTACAATAAAATGTTAAATTTGACACATACCTCTTCATCCAAGCTCAAGACACTGTGGGAAGAAGACTTAAATATGACAATCTCTGACGAAACATGGGCCTCCTTACTCAAACATGTCAACACAACATCATTATGTGCCCGCCACTGTTTAATCCAATTCAAAGTGGTGCATAGAGCCCATTTCTCAAAATCCAGACTATCCTGAAATCACTCCATATTGTGACAGATGCAAAACTGCTGAAGCCTCACTGATCCACATGTACTGGTCTTGTCCCAGTCTCGTTCAGTTATGGACAGATGTTTTTCATACCCTGTCCAGGATTCTCAGTGTGATGCTGGCCCCTGGCCCCCTTCTTGCTCTCGGGGCATCAGTGGGAATGAGGTGCTTCTACCGGCCTCTAAAAAACAGGCATTATCATTCTGTTCCCTGTTGGCCAGGAAGGCAATCCTACTGAGGTGGCAGGACACTGCCCCTCCCACTCACAAACAGTGGTTACATGACCTCATGGCGTGTCTAAAACTGGAAAAAATAAGACACTCACTCCAGTACTCTGGGAAATTTCAAAGCATGTGGGGTCCCTTCCTTGATGCATTTCAAAATCTATAAGAATTTTTCAGCAAACTCTCTTATGTCAGGTGTGGAAATATAGTGTACAGGTCTAGGGGAGTGACCTGGGTGGGAATGAATGGGATTATTTTGCAGGGATTATGTTACTTTGGGATATATCATACATATGTTTATATTTCTCTTTCTTTCTTCTCTTTACTTCCCTTTTTTCTTTTTCTTTTCCCCCCTTTTATTTCACAGTTGAAGATATTCAGATTTCTGAACTCATTTCACCGCCTAAATGTACTACTTACAGATCATCTGTAACCCTTTTCTTTTCTTTCTGTTTATATGTATAATATATATGTTTATATATATATGTATACAAGGAAAACCTCTTAATAAAAAGACATTGTTTAAAAAACTTTCAGGTCTTTAAAAACGTTATGCCTTTATAAGACCGACCATCACAAATCCCCTGGTCATTTCTATCTGAATTCATACTTTTATTTGAAATATTAGGGGGCTTTAAAATCAAATAGATTTTGTTGGATGAAAAAGTACAAGAAGATAAAGTCTGAATGATAAAACCAACTCTGAATCAATCCATCATCTGCTCCACTGCAGATTCAACCAGCCATGTGATAGGTAACCACTTATCAACGCTTTGCCATCTGTTGCTGTCTGTGTGCATATCTGTGTGCATGTGTGTGTGTGCGTGTGTGTTGTGAGGGGTGGGGTTATGGCAATATTTGTCGTTGATAGTTACCTGTCATCAAGTGTAAATGCACTAGTTCACGCCCAGCTGGACTCTTTGGCCTCTTTAAGGCTCACGGTTCACTGCTCTGGTTCATTGTTGATGCCACTTACAGTGCTGCATTTAATGTATGCCGATGTTTTAGACCGTGTCTGCAGCTCGCTATGAACTTGCACATGTAGGGACCTCTGTATCTTTGGGCTGATGCTTTGCATTAACTATTACGTTTTTGTGCTTCCTGTCTGCACTATCCATGGACGTCTTCACCTTTCTGCTCTCCTTCCTTGCTGGAAAATGTAAAATAATACTATTATAATTAATAACTATCTACTGCATTACCAAAAAATAAATTTGCTATTAGCTGACTTTGAAAAGTGGTAGAGGAATTTTTCAAACCAGCAATAAACCACTCTGCTTCACTACACATAAAACTGTACTACTGGAAAAGATCGGCAAGTAGTGCTTGCCTTGTCAGACACTGTAGCTGTCTCAGCTTTCTGTGTGGATTTGACTTTCTTTAACAGTGACCTGAGCTGGGCAAGCTGAGAGGCCAGCAGTGTTTTTCTGTTGCTCTGGCCTTTTGCAGTAAAGTGATGGGAGTCCAAGGTGCCACTGGTTCTATTTAACCTGCTCTGAGATCTGTTACGATCTGTGATTTTTGAGGAAATAGAGCTAGCATTAGCAAGTAAATGCGCTTTAGTGATTTATCATCATAACAGATGAGCGGGAAAAAAATTGGTATTAACTCCTTTAGTACACAATCAAGGAAATGATGCAAAGGGCGCAACAGCTCCAACCTGTCCGGTCTAACAGAACAGGCAAGTTGACTACTTGCATGCTTAGCCAGCACTTTCAGATGAGCAACTATGAGAAATCATTAGTTGATTGAATGCCGTACATTTAACCAGCTGCTTTGCCACTTTTACAGAAGGCAAGCCAATTATCAAAGTTGAGCTCATTTAAATAATTTATATTCCGTTTAATGTCCAGCATCATATTCTGTATATCAGACGTTTATAAATGCTGTAATACTGAAAAAAAAGTTCATAAGCTCAGAAACATATATATTATGTTAAAAAAGTAAATTAAAATATTTAAAAAAAAAATCAGCTGAATTTGAAAAACTTTGAGAATGGATGGATGTGCAAATAATGGTCAAATAATATTCTTCTTCTTATTATTGTTGTTTATTCAACTGTAACAGAATCCCAAATGTAAATAAATGAAGTATAATCTCATTTTATCTCATTTTCTGATGTTGTCAGCTTAGGCTAACGCCATTCCCATAGCAGAAGCATCTTCGCTCACAGGTAGATATATACTGAAAGAAGGTCTATTACTACACTATTACCACAACATGTTTCTGCATCAGTATATTACTATATATCAGTATATTAGTATCAATATGATAAATTCTCAATTATTAAAAAAGTGAATGGAATTCAGATAGATCCATATATTATGAAAATAACCTGATGATATAGATTTGTAATCACAGATGGTGTAATCACATTAGTTACAATGCGGTGTAACAGTCTTGAGAAAATCCTTATTTCTTTATATTTTGCTAGTCAGACTTTGGACAAATTTGAACTCACACCAAAGTGTTTTTGCTTGAATTATTTTGGTCTGTTTTATAGCTGATTTTTACCCGACATTACCCATTTTACTAGAATTACCCCATGATACAGACAAACAGAGGCTGTTATATAAGAGTAAGCATTAACATGCTACAAAGAAGAACCTGAACAATAAAACCTCCAAAGGAACCACGTGTGTTGCAGTTCGTGCTGCAGGTGTTTCTTCTTAAGATGCTTTTAGCCTCGTACACTTGTACAAGTGGGTAGGAGGTACTAATTTATCTCCAAAGAGCATCTTAAGCTGCTGTGCTTTTGTAACCCTAATAAGCTGTAGAGCTTTCAATAAGGTGTTTTTTCCCCATCATTTTAGTTGTAAAACATTTTTATTGGGGCCACAATTTAAGAATTCATTAAACTGCAATAATCCTCATGGGTAAAGAAGCACACATACATACTGTCCATACAGCGAACACACACTACATCAAGACATGGTCCAATTTGGCTCTGAGTCAAAAGCCCATTACCCTGTACCTCGGGTGACTGTGTGACAGTGGCAGAAATAGCAACTAAGTATGTTGCTGCTCATGGCAGTCTCCCTCTGGCACAGTGCACTGTGTGTGTGTGTGTGTGTGTGTGTGTGTGATTCTCCAGCATGAATCAGAAAGTCTGACAGTCTTTAAAATCAATCATGTAAACTGGTGTTGGTTCGGTACCGATGCTCCTGGGCTCGGGTTTCCTGTTTAGATGTCACTGTTTAGCTAGTAATGCTTGTTTCCTGTTTTACTTTTGTATTTTTTCTCTTGTGTACAGTCATAAGTTTTATTTCCTGTTCATTTCCTTTTTTGTGACTGTCTGCCTTCGTTGTTTTCACCTGCAGTTGATTCTCTGCATCTGTTTTTTCCTCATAGCTGTGTCATGGTCCTGGGCCATGTTGGCCCAGTGTTCTTAGTTTTCTTGTATGTTTGTATTTTGTTCCTTATTTAGACCATGTTTTCTGAGTTGCCCTGTTGTGTTGTTCCCTAAGTGTTTTCCCTTCATGGCTTTTACCCCCTGTGTGCCCCTCTGTGTATCTGTGAGCCCTCGTCTCTCCTTATGTTTTATTCCATGTTTCCCCTGCCCATTATGTCTGTGTTTTCCTGTCTGAACCTCTGTGCACTTCCTGTTTACTTTGTGACTCTCACGCCCGTACATGTCATGTTCAGTTCACCCCGCCCTGTCTCGTTATGATTATCAGTGTCACCTGTGTTCCCTGTGTGTTCCCACTTTCCTCGTTAACCCTCTGTGTATTTCTGTCTGCGTCTCCCTCTGTTCGGCGTGACGTCGTCCCTCATGCTGTGTGTGGATCTCCCTGTGTCTCGCTGTGAGTTCTTAGTTTGTGGCTTCCCAGTTTAGTTTAGTTTGTATGTTTGTTCTACCGGCAAATAAAGCTGTGTTTTGAGTTCATTCCCTCGAGTCTGTGAGTCCTGCATTTTGGGTCCAACTCCCGCCTGCCGCACAGCGATTCATGACAGTACGACGTCACCAGACATGGACCCAGCAGGCTCCTCCCGGGAAAGCGATTTGGCCCGCATCTTCAGCCTGTGGGAGCGAGTTTCCCATGCCTCGGACATTAAAGCAATGTCCATTGGGATAAACGCCATCGAGGCAATTCTCAAGGGGAATCCCCATCTTCACGAGCTCTCAGGATTTTCGGGCCTACTGTCCAATCTGCAGAAAACCAAGGAGACAGTACAAGCTCGCGAGCTCGTCATACCGCAACAGCGACCGCCACAATCGGGAAACGTTTCCACGCCGCTGCCACTGGACTCCTCTCCATCCACCCTCCACTCTGACTGTCACTCACCCGCTGCTTTTCTCGCAGCAATGTGGTCGGAGGATGAGGAGCCGGCCGTGATCTCTCCGTCGTTGCCAGTTTCCTCCATCACCGCACCTCCGGCTTCCCGAAGAAAACGGCATTCATGCCGCCGACACCCACCGCCACAGCCAGACCCCGAGACGTCTGAGTTGCCAGCTGTGGTGAGTGGAAGGGACAATCAAGAGTTTCCTGACTTTGGGACTGTTTATTCCGGGGCTGTGTTTTTTCACTTAGCTGCCCAGCCAGAAGCGCTAGCTCCATCTCCTGTGTCCCCGCTAGCACAGCCATTAACTCCACCACACGCTCCATTTTCACCACCACCATCACTACACCCAGCCATTCAGGCTGCTACTCAGTCAGACATTCAACCCATAGCCCTGCCGTTAATATGCTCTATAGCTGAGCCACTAGCCGCCCGACCCGCAGCCACTTCAGCCACTCCTCCACCAGGGGCCCGTTCAGCCACCCGTCTCCGCTGGAGGGTCCGAGGGGCCCGTTCAGCCACCCGTCTCCGCTGGAGGGTCCGAGGGGCCCGTTCAGCCTCCTGTCTCCGCTGGAGGGTCCGAGGGGCCCGTTCAGCCTCCTGTCTCCGCTGGAGGGTCCGAGGGGCCTGTCCAGCCTCACGCCTCGTCAGCTGGAGGGTCCGAGGGGCCCGTTCAGCCTCCTGTCTCCGCTGGAGGGTCCGAGGGGCCCGTTCAGCCTCACGCCGCATCAGCTGGAGGGCCCGAGGAGCCTGTCCAGCCGCCACCTGCGACCGCCTCGTCGTCGCCTGGTCCGGCTGCATCCGCCTGTGCTTCTGCTACGCCTGGTCCAGCCTCTGCCTGTGCTTCTGCTACGCCTGGGCCAGCCTCTGCCTGTGCTTCTGCTACGCCTGGTCCGGTCTCAGCCTCTGCTTCTGCTACGCCTGGTCCGGTCTCAGCCTCTGCTTCTGGTCCAGCTTTGGCTTCTGCTTCTGCTCCGCCTGGCCCAGCTTCGGCTTCAGCCTGTGCTCCCCCTGGTCCAGCCTCAGCCTCTGCAGCTCCGCCTGGTCCAGCCTCAGCCTCTGCAGCTCCGCCTGGTCCAGCCTCAGCCTCTGCAACCTCGTCTGGTCCGGCCTCCGAGTCTTCGTCCTCGTCTGGTCCGGCCTCCGAGTCTTCGTCCTCGTCTGGTCCAGCCTCCGAGTCTTCGTCCTCGTCTGGTCCAGCCTCAGCCTGTGCTTCGCCTGGTCCACCTGTGCCCACCAGGCCATGGCCAGCACGCCTGAGACTGGAGGGCCGCCGCTGCCTTCCGCGCGGTCGGCCCCCTGAACTGCTCCGTCGTCTCCTTCGCCGCCGCCGCTGCCTTCCGCGCGGTCGGCCCCCTGAACTGCTCCGTCGTCTCCTTCGCCGCCGCCGCTGCCTTCCGCGCGGTCAGCCCCCTGAACTGCTCCGTCGTCGTCCCCCCCTTCGCCATCGCCGCTGCCTTCCGCACGGCCGGCCTCCGGACCAGCTCTGTCACCTGTGCCACCCACCTGGTCGGCCCCCCGACCGTGTGACCCGTGAACTCTTGTGCCTGTGGGCTCTGGGTCGGCCCCCTGAACCTTATTTGGACTATAGTCATGTGCTCCTGTGTTTTCTGTTGTTTGTTTTTGTTTCCCGTTCTGGTCCCTCCGTCCTGGTCCCCCGCCTCCCGCCCTGGGTGGGTTGTTTTCTGTTTTTGTTTTTTCGGGTTTGGGCTGTCGGGAGCCAGCCCTTGAGGGGGGGGGGGGGGTACTGTCATGGTCCTGGGCCATGTTGGCCCAGTGTTCTTAGTTTTCTTGTATGTTTGTATTTTGTTCCTTATTTAGGCCATGTTTTCTGAGTTGCCCTGTTGTGTTGTTCCCTAAGTGTTTTCCCTTCATGGCTTTTACCCCCTGTGTGCCCCTCTGTGTATCTGTGAGCCCTCGTCTCTCCTTATGTTTTATTCCATGTTTCCCCTGCCCATTATGTCTGTGTTTTCCCCGTGCTCTCTCTCCTCCTGTCTGAACCTCTGTGCACTTCCTGTTTACTTTGTGACTCTCACGCCCGTACATGTCATGTTCAGTTCACCCCGCCCTGTCTCGTTATGATTATCAGTGTCACCTGTGTTCCCCGTGTGTTCCCACTTTCCTCGTTAACCCTCTGTGTATTTCTGTCTGCGTCTCCCTCTGTTCGGCGTGACGTCGTCCCTCATGCTGTGTGTGGATCTCCCTGTGTCTCGCTGTGAGTTCTTAGTTTGTGGCTTCCCAGTTTAGTTTAGTTTGTATGTTTGTTCTACCGGCAAATAAAGCTGTGTTTTGAGTTCATTCCCTCGAGTCTGTGAGTCCTGCATTTTGGGTCCAACTCCCGCCTGCCGCACAGCGATTCATGACAAGCTGTCTCTATGCTCCCACAGTATACTGTATATGGTCCTGTCTCTCTCTTTGATCTTGGTCAGATCCTGCTGTTGAATCTCTGGTTGAGTTCCTTGTGTTGGCTTTGCATTTTTTCTTTACATTCCCCTCTTTTATTTTTATGTGCTTGGACTTTTGAGCTACCTCCACCTCCTGCATCTGGGTCCTGTCATCATGCCACACCACAGCGTTAAGTTCAAAAGGACAAAACGGCACAAAAGAGTTTGAATTCTACTAATTCTGTAGTACATTAGTCTGAACCAAGGGTGGGGGACCAGTGGTCCCCAACTTTTTTGGCGCCATGGAGCGGTTTAATGTCAGACAATATATTCATGGACCGGCCTTTAAGGTGTCGCGGATAAATACAACAAAATAAAATGATACAACCAAGACCAAAAACTGTGGTATGTTTGTAAATTTAAAGGGACTGTAACATCTAGTCCTTTTAACTGAATAAGAACTCTGGAGTGATCCAGTGACCGCTGCGAAAGTGCAGCTGACAATCAGGGAAAGACCAGATGACACCTTGGAAAGACAGCTGACAGGAGGGAATAACCCACACCACGTGGCTGGTGTGGGTTAGCGCCTCATACCAGCAGGCCCTAGCGCTTTTTAGCAAACCTGGGTGCACCCATTATTGCTACAGAAATCTCAAATGAGAAGATACCTCTAGGATCTGTGAGAGCAGGGGCGGAAGAAGACCCTTTCTGGACGGATTTAATGGCAACGAACCACGGAACGGTACCAACGATAAATAGATCAACCAGCATTGCTAATAATGGACCATCAATGATGATAGGAAAGAAACTGCAGAACTGCATTTATGGCTTGTCAAAACTAACAACTGACATGGGCCTTAAAATCCACCAAGGCAGGAAGAAGTGCCTCAGCGAGCTGAGAAAGGGGCCTTGCATTGACACATACTTTTTAAGAAGTAAGTCAAATCAGTCGACTGAAGTCCAGAGGCAGGCGAATCAGAATCAGAATCAGAATACTTTATTGATCCCTGGGGGAAATTATTTTTTGTTACAGTGCTCCATTATAAACCAACATAAACCAACATTGACAAGACAGACAATACGCTAACTAAGAATAGTACAATATATACATATATATACATACATACATAAGTCACTCATTAATAAATAGCTGGAAAAGAAACATGTGTAGTTGTAGCAGTAACCAGTGTGTTAAGTGGATGCGTTGTACAGGGAGATGGCCACAGGCAGGAAAGATTTCCTGTGTCGTTCAGTGGTGCTTTTCGGTAATCTCAGTCTCTCACTGAACGAGCTCCTGTGACTGACCAGCATGTCATGGAGTGGGTGGGAGGTGTTATCCAACATTGTCTTTATCTTGGACAGCATCCGCCTCTCCGACACCACCTTGAGGGAGTCCAGCTCCATCCCCACAACATTACTGGCCTTACGGATTAGTTTATTGAGTCTGTTGGCATCTGCTACCCTCAGCCTGCTCCCCCAGCATGCAACAGCATAGAGGATCGCACTGGCCACAACAGACTCATAGAAAATCCTGAGCAATCCCCACAGTCCTTAGGGTATCAGCACCCCGTTCGAAGTTCATTGTCGTACAGACTCCCCCATAGTCTCCAGATCGGAACTCAGTCAAATCCAGCCAGTAGCAGTTCCCAGTCTAGAGCTTAGCCAGCCACACTCAATATTAGATTCTAGCTCAGGGCCCGGCCATTTAATATCAGCCCCTAGCTTGGAGTTTAGCCACCAACAGCACTTGTGTATAGATGTAAGCCAACCACAATCAACACTATGTTCCAGCCCAGAACTCATCCAGAAACAGCCAACAGAATCTTCCAACACTGAGTCTAGCCAACCAGTACCAGCAAGGGAAAGGAAGATGGTAGGAAAGATCAGATTCTGTGGCCCAGATCCAGTGACAAAAGAGAGTGGGAAACCATTGACTCGGAACTGGCTCTTACACTAGATCAACAAAAGGGTCCAGTTGAAAGGAAGCTGGACCGCCTTGAGGCGACTTTTGTTGTGATTCGGCGCTATATAAATAAAATTGAATTGAATTGAATTGAATAGAACTTGGGAGCCATCATCTACAGCTATGGGGCAGAGCGATTTGGGGTAAAGAACTCAGAGACAGCAGAGAGGCCAATTAAACCAGTTAAAGTCCTGGAGACAGCAGGAAATTGATAGATTAGTGAAAGAGTGAAGACAACTGAGGAAACAATGGAGGAGGGCCTATGAGACAGAAAGGGAGGGACTCACTGCCCTGCAGGAGGAAATAAAGCATAAACTTACTAAGCTCCAAAGAGCAGAACACCTCAGACGACAACATAAGAAGAAAGAACGGACAAGGACCCTTTTCTACAGCAACCCATACAACTTTGTTACGAGCCTTTTTGTCAAAGAGAAGAGCGGGTGCCTCAAAATGCCCATAAAAGACCTGGAAGATCATCTGAGGAAAACTTACTCTGATGATCAGAGGCATGAGCCAGTTACCATTCCAAGTGATATGCCACCCATCCAGGCACCTGAACACCAAATGGACATAAGACCACCTACATGGAGTGAAGTGGAGAAGGTAGTGAAGCAGGCAAGAGCAGCATCGGACCCAGGACCTAATGGCATCTCATATAGGCTCTATAAAAACACCCCATGAGTCCTCAAATACCTGTGGAAGCTGATGAAGGTAGCGTGGCAGAAAGGAATGATTCCAAAGGCTTGGCAAAGAGCAGGAGGTATTCTGATCCCTAAGGAGAAGAACTCCTCATCCATCAGCCAGTTTCGCCAGATCAGCCTGCTGAACGTAGAAGGAAAGATCTTCTTCAGTGTTTTGGCGAAAAGGCTATCTACCTTCCTGCAAAGAAACAACTATATTGACACATCAGTGCAGAGGCTTCTCGGGATGTCTGGAGCATGCCAGCGTCGTCTGGCACCAGATTCAAACTGCCAAGAAAGAACGAAGAGACCTTTATGTGGTCTTTTTAGACCTTGCCAACGCCTTTGGGTCAGTTCCACACGAGATCTTGTAGATGGCCTTCAACTATTTCAGCATACCAAACCACATCACAGGACTGGTCAAGACCTACTTTCAGGATTTACAGTTTTGTGTGACAGCTGAGAACACCACCACAGCCTGGCAGCACCTGGAAATTGGAGTAATGGCACGCTGCACAATTTCCCCTCTGGCAGTTATCATGGCAATGAAGTTGGTCATGCGGGCATAGTGGGAGGTGAGAGACTCAAGAGTGGCCTTCGTCTTCCTCCCATCAGGGTCTACATGGACATGACCATCATTACAACAACAAAACCATGTACTAGGCGATTGCTACAGAAGCTTCAGGAAAACATAGAATGGGCAAGAATGGAGTTTAAGCCAAGTAAATCTCGCAGCATCTCCATCATAAAAGGAAAACTGACAGTCGAGCAATTCTATATCAGTGGAGAACCAATTCCAACAGTCTTAGAGAAGCCCCATAAAGAGCCTGGGATGGTGGTATAATGCAGACCTCAATGATACGTGGCACCTAGAACAACTAAGGCAGAACTTGGCTGATGACCTTCAGCAGATTAACAACACTGCACTCCCAGGGAAACTGAAGCTCTGGTGCTTCCAGTTTGGATTATTACCCAGACTACTGTGGCCATTGAAAATGTACGAGGTCTCACTCAATCATGCCAATCGACTAGAGAGGCTAGTGAGCTCCTACGTTAAGAAGTGGCTTGGACTTCCCAAGTGCCTCAGCAGCATTGGAGTCTACAGCAATACTGTCATTGCCTAACCCTAGCCTGGTTGAGGAGTTTAAATGTGCAAAAGTGAGGCTTGAGATGTCACTCACGGACTCCTGGGACCCCATAGTGAGAGGCACTGCTCCCACCCTAGCAACGTGGATGAAGTGGACCCCAGCCACATCTGTGCTACAGGCGAAAGCCGCTCTTCAGCATCGTGACGTGGTGGGTCACGTCCAACAGGGTAGAGGAGAATTTGGTCTTGGCGCAGTAACACCTCGGTGGCAACAGGCATCTGTAACCGAACCTCGGAAAATGGTAGTGGAGGAGGTGCGTCGACAGGAGGAAACAGCCAGACATGCCAGAGCTGTGGCACTGGCCAAGCAGGGTTGCTGGATGAATTAGGAGAGTGTGGAAAAGAGGAAACTCTCACGGAGTGAAATCTGGGGCATGGAATCTAATAGACTAAGTTTCATCATCCGAGCGACATACAATGTGCTACCTTCCCCAATAAATCTGCAGCTGTGGTTTGGAAAGGACCCATCCTGCCCCCTGTGTACAGTCCCAGCAACACTCAAGCACATCTTGGTTGTAGGACTAGCCTTACTCAGGGCAGATACACATGGAGACAACCAGGTTCTCAGGTGTCTAGCCGAGAAAGTTGAGTGGAAAAGAAAATCCATTAACGCTCAACCTTTCACGAACCAAGAGGAGCATCAGTTTTCATCAACATTTGTCCGGGAAGGAGACAAGCTGAGGACAAGACCCTCAAACCCAGACCTGGGCCCGCTGAAGGCCGCCAGGGATTGGCAGATGCAAGCGGACTTGGATCAGAGGCAAATTTTTCCCACAGAGATCGTAACAACTACTCTGCGACCAGACCTCGTTCTTTGGTCTAACTCCCAAAAACTTGCGTACATCATTGAGCTGACGGTACCATGGGAGGAAACAATTGAGGAAGCATTTGAGTGTAAGAAGCTACGCTATGCCAACTTGGCAGCTGAGGCAGAAGACAGAGGCTGGAAGATCAAGGTGCACCCAGTGGAAGTGGGGTGCAGGGGCTTTGTTGCCAACACAACAGCAAAACTGCTTAGAGAGATTGGGATCAAAGGACAGGTGCAACGGCAGGTTATAAGAGAACTAGCTAACACTGCTGAGAGGACCAGTCACTGGCTATGGTTAAAAAGGGCTGACATCACTTGGGCAGTTAAGGCAATCAGCTAACCACGAGAGAAAAGAAATATTCCCCTCTTCTTTCCTTTTATGGGAGGCAGTGGGGAGGTAGAGCATACCTTCCGGCTCTCCTCTTTGCTCTCTCCTATCTTGTCCCTTTTGTCTTACTTCTCTCTATCACCTTTTCTATCCCTTTGAAGAAGTTAGGCTCCATAAATGCTAAAGAGGTAAGTATTATTTCTCAGTTGCAGTAGATAGAAATAGGAAATAAACTGTAGGAAACCAAAACAGAAGAAAGAAGAAGAGAAATAACAATTTAACATAAACCAGTGACATGCTCCAGGGCCTGATCAACCCTGGCAGGGCCTCCTTGGGTGAGGGTGTCTAGTGATAATGGTCAAAACTATAATGATAATCCAAGGTCCACTACTGATGATGTGTCCCAAATTTAAAATGATAATCTAGATCCATCTCTAATCCCTAAACCTAACCAAGGAAGGAAAATGGCAGATTAGCCTGGGTAAAAGACCGAAAGTTGAGGCTCACAACAAAGTGTGCTACTGGCAGTTTTTGGGCTGCCTTTCCTCATAACAGCCATCCCTCAAGAGTCTCTCCATCTAAAGCAATGCATTATCAGGGACTGTAACATCTAGTCCTTTTAACTGAATAATAATAAATGCGAATTCATTGTGTAACTGTGTAATTTTATTAGCAGCGTCCTCCTGAAATGCACCAACAACATTGACAGTAACATCCTCCTCTCTGCCCCTTAATGCTCTCTGGTCGCTATGCTAATGCGTAAATATTTCTTTCAAAATAAGACACACAAATACAATATGGGAAAGGACCCAGGGAAACCAAATTACGATAAAAACTCTGAAAACCATAAATTTCACAACCAAACCTCAACTCTCGTGGCTCGGTACCAAATGACTCATGGACCGGTACTGGTGTCCTGCAGGTTTTAGATGTGTCCTTGATCCAACACAGCTGATTTAAATGGCTAAATGACCTCCTCAATATGTCTTGAATTTCTCCAGAGGCCTGGTAATGAACTAATCATTTGATTCAGGTGTGTCTACCCAGGGTGAGATCTAAAACCTGCAGGACACCAGCCCTTGAACCTGGAATTCCCCACCCCTGGTCTAAACTTAAAGTTTAAATGCTACAAGCAGCTGTTTTGCGGTCTATAATGATAACAAGTAAACTCATCCTCTGTGGTGAGTAGTCAATGATGTGGGGACAATTCTCTGTAAAGTTTTCATGCTTCTCCATTTTTTACTTCTATCACATAACTTTATTAAAACCTAATAAACGGCTTGTTAAAAATTAAGACAGTTGCAACATTTTGAATTTAAGGGCCTCACTAAAGGTACTACAGTGATAGTAATAAATGAGATAAAATTGACATCATTTGTCAGAATGGACAAATGATGTCACTGTGGCTACATCCATCTTTCATAAACAGCAGTCAATAAGCAGGTAATTGGAAAAATTAGAATTTCCACCCATCCTTTCATCCATTCATCCATCTATTACTTACTCACTTGTCCAGCAAGGGGCACGGTGGAGCTGTGTTGCTGCAGCAACACTGAGAACTACGTTTTGTCCTAGTAAAAAAATAAATTCAAGCATTTTTTAAGGAGGCTTTGTAACATCTTCAAACTGTGACTAAGATTGCTGACAAAGAATTGCATTTATTTGCACCTTTCTGGCATTAAATGTCTGCAGACTAGTTGTATTTATAGAGTAGGTTTTTTTTATATCACTGCTAAGAAATGCATCAGCTGTGCTACAGTCTGTTAAAAACACATTCAAACTTTAGGTATGTGTATATTCCTCAAGGGTACTGCACATTGGAGGGCTCTGCAGTGTAAATGACTGGGCAAAGAAATGTGAAACGACCCACCTCTGTGACAGCTGAAAAACTGCGTGCGTGTGTGCGCGCACGTGTGTCTGTCTGCCGGCAGCTCTGTGGCCCAAAGATACTATGCAATGTTGCCAGGCGACAGGTACCAATTGTGTCGCGTTTCCGTGGAGACATTAGGGAGGGTGGGGCTTTGATGAGAAGAACACAGTGTTTTCTGCCTTGCCTACACATGCACAAATACACACAAACGCGCGCACACACACAAACACACATAAAACTATGGATTTTATGAGACGGATTGCAGCAAAGGAATTGAATGCTTGCAGAACTACTCACACAACTGACAACATAAGCAATGGAAGCTTGCACACATGACAACACATAAACAGTGAAAGTGACATGAATTCTGTGGGTACATAATCATTGACAGAGAGAACATCATCAAGACTACTGTTAGGATGAGTAAGTACAACCCAGTGTTGACCTGCAATAGAGCTCTTCTGCTATTCAGAGGTAACATCAGTTATTATCTATGTGGGGATTCAGAAAAACTTAAGGAATTACCCCATCAACATGTAATGTTTGGCTAATTATTATTTTAACTTTAATTAGTCTTATCATATGAATTTCACTAGGTGTCCTTTCCTACATGACACCTTATGAGTACTAGTTCTGGCAGAAACAGGCTCAGAGATGGACAGCCACCTGCCACGACCAGTTAGGGGTGAGGGGAGGGAGACAGGACAAAAGACACACTGTGGAACAGAGCCCGAGACAACAAGAGCCTGAAACTGAAGGCTCTGCCTCCCATTCTACTTTGAAATATCTGAGGAACTACAAAGCAGCCAACGGTCTGAGAGCAAAGTGCTCTACAGGGGCGAAACTGTACTATGAGGTCTTTTAGATAAGACTTCATAGATAAGACCTGATCATTTTAAACTGTGTATGTGAGGAGAAAGATTTTAATTTCAATTCTGGATTTAACAGGTAGCCAGTGAAGAGAAGCCAATATAGGAAAAATATGTTCCCTCTTTCTAGTTACTGTATACACAGAATTTTTGAAATTAGACAGCCACTCTAAGGAAACAGGACTGAAACACCAGATGCAGCTAATGATTTCAGTTTGCCAGTGAACTAGATAAATAGTCTAGTTCAGGAAGTGGTTGGTGGATGCTTTCTGTGGGTTTGTAATCTTTGGAGTGGATTACAGAGAAATGAAACTGGATAATGTACTCTGTCTGCTTCACATTCATGCAAAGAGATACAAATGCAAATCAGTGAGTCCTGCCAAACTTGTTTAATCATAGATCTTGGAATGGAACTAATGATCAAGCTTTCCTTCCTGGCTATTACTGACTGTCTGTTTACTGCGTGTATATATGTAAGTGCAATGGCCAGCGTGTGTGAGAGCTTATTCAAGCACATGCCAGCTCAGATACATGGCAATAAGAGTATGAGAATTAGTGGCACAGCAAACACATCGCTTCTCACATCCAGTATCCTCTTTGCACACCTTGGCCCTGACCCAATAACAGCATTAATGGCTCATTAGGAAGTAGTTGAGCTGTAAAAGAAAGTTGATCATTAACACCCCCTCCTGAACACTCCATCCTACTGTTGCCATAGCAACCCGATCACAGAGGCTGAGTGGTGGTGAAGGTCAAGCTCCTGCTTGGCTAAAGCACAGGAAAGGATCTTGAAACTGACCAGTGGGTCTAAATGGGTTAAGTTAAATGTTTTTGGACATTTCTGCTGTTCACACCATCACACACGGTATTACTTTTATCTGTCAAATAAGCTTTATCTGGGCCATAAATTAACTAATTATAACTACTTAATACCTCGCCCTGAACTGTCTTAAAAGAACTGTCTTATTTTTTAAGCATACATGATGATACTGTATAAATTACACCATCAAGGTTCTACAAGTGCATTCACATAGAACAGTATCAAACACTAACAAACTAACGAACTAACTAACAATTTAAGTAATCCTTGAGTAATTAAAGAACTATTGAGTATCTGTAAAGTACGATGAATCCTGAAGTAACGGGGAACTCCTGTGTAACAATAATACGGCAATTAAAAAAAAAACAGTAATTCATGTTAACAGTAATAAATGAGCAGCTTCTGTTTTGAGCAGTCGGTGTTTGGTGCAGAGTCAAAAGAAAAGATAAATAAATAGAAATGCCTGAATCGACAGTAATTGAGATATTTGACAGCAAATGGTTAGACTTAAGGTTAGGCTCACCAGCACAGTGTTTTAACATCCATGAGTTTGCCAGGTAACTGTTTAAGGGAATAGCCAGGATTAGATTCACATCAACCCGTTTATATTTTCACTTAACTGACATACATAAATAGAAGTTTAGCAGCAAAGGAACTACAAGGCCAACGTTTATTTGTAAGGCAATATGTAGTTTCTGAAACTGTGCTTGTTTAGCAAGGATGCAACCCTAACCCTAAGTGGCTCACTGCCAACTGCTCACTGGTGGTTAAGAGGTTAAACTGTACTATAAGCACTTCAGCTCTCTCAAGAAAAAACAAGCGTTTGAGAACTGCATTTCTTTAAATGTGTAGGACTGAGAGAGAAAGACTGTGTGGCTTACAATCTGCAAAGTAGTACGATTGAACAAGGAGGCAATGTAATCTGGCAACACTGTCTTAAATCTGATTAATCTGCCAAGAGGCCATTAGGCACATTAGGTCACTCCCTGTCCACTAACTGTCAATCAGTGTGTTTTCTTTTCGACTGAGCAAAGCGGTCACTCAACAGATAAGATACAACATGAATACCATATTATTAAAGCTTTCTGCTGTTTGATCCAAACTTATCTAGTCTTTAGGCCTTATTGCAATATCAGGTCTCACCCTGTAATCATATTTGTGACTTAATTTCCTTCTTAAATGTGCTCACATTATCACATATGCTACTGCATTGTTCTGTTCACATACATTGCCCTGTGTGCAAATGAATGCAGTTCTCTGGGAAAGAATACAGTGCAGTGTGAGAGTGTAATGCAGAACACAGAGAGGCTGCCTACAAAAGATTTTAGTTTTGTTTTGTTTAGTTCTGTATCAAAGAAGTTGAGCTTAGAAAACTGACTGGCTTTATTCATTATCCACAACAGTAGTTCTGGATAAATAATAGATTAAATGTATTTAAGGTTTTTTCCATTATCTGGGCGCTGCTGTTGTTTTTGCTGGATTCATCTTTGATAGAAACTCTGCATGGTGTTGCAGCCTGCAGTGGCAATTTATGATCCAAACAGGTTGTCCATCCTTTGCCTACTGAGAAAGCCTGGAAGTGGAGACACACAGGCACACCAGTTTGTTCAAGATCGACAAAGAAAATCACAAAGAAAGACAAAGAGCAACATAACAACATGTTCAGTATTTACCTTAAAGTCAGAGAAAGGAGGCACACATCAAAGGTGCTGTGCCAGTTCTCCAAAGATTCACTTCTACTGAAATATTGATGATATTATTCTTATGGCATTGAGCATACTATTCCATCATTAAATTACATCACAATAATATATATTATATTATTCTATATAGCATGCTTCATCCAGTTCCCTCAAGTAACATACAGTAAGTGAAGCAATAAGCAGAACAGCGCTGTGGGCAAGTTTGGGGACACTCAGCTGTGACAAATTCATTGAACACGGCGTGGTGTTTTCCTGCTGTAATTCTCTGATGAAAAACACAATTAGGAAAATCGCTCGCGGGGCACCACAGAGGAGCCATTAAAAACATAAAAGCCAAAAGACTGAGAGATTCTGTGTAAGCAGCTGGAGGAGAAATGGAAATGACACGTGAGCAGTGCAATGGCACCAAAAGCATATGAGATTGATTTTCAAGAATTGTAAGCTTGATGGTCAGCTATTCAGGCCTAATTATAATCAAAAGTCCCATCAGGTCAAGTGGTTCATCTCCTAATTGCTTCATCTGTACACTCATTATTGACTGTCAGTTGTCATCTTTTGTCATTTTCATGGAACGTGATGATGACACAGAATCAATTATCCTGACCAACAACTCAGAATGGCTTTGGAGGTCATCTCTAAAATTGGCATTTGTTTGTAGAGCTCCTCTCTAGCAATGATGCGTTCCTTAGCTTTGCATTGATATTTTGCCTCTCTTTGGTAAATGACTGATTCTTATAAAGTGCTTTCCTACTCTCCAGGAGCACTCAAAGTACTTTATACAACACGCCAACATTCACACTGTGATGGATGCATCGGAGAACAACTTTGGGTTAGCATCTTGCCCAGGGATATTTGGCATGCAGACTGGGGGAGCCAGGAATTGAACCACCAACCTTCTGATCAGCAACCTTGCGATGATGCCTGCTCTACCTCCTGAGCTTTACATCCACAACTCTACGGTGGATGAATTACTCTGTAAATAAAAGATGGCCATTGCCACCATAATTCACCCACTGCTTTTTATTTGCTTATTTATTTATTTATTTTAAACTCCACTTTTTGAGGCTTTAATGTTTTGGCAAGCATGTTTCTTAGAAATGAAAACAGCAGATTTAGACAAGATGGTGGTGTGCTAGGTTATATCAGTTAAAATTGATGCTTGTGTTTAGCAAGATGCTAACTGCACAGATGCAATGCACACATATGCATTCCTGATAATCAGAACTAAGTAACAGCTTCATAAAATGCTAGAATTGCATTCACAAAACCTCAAGTACAAGTTCTTGGATGACATGTACCAACGTAGACTGAAAGAATGAGTCAGGCTTGAAACTTGACTCCCCCACAGGCCAATTTGTTTAAATAAAAAAACTACTAATACTGTAGACAAACCTCTGTGTTATTTAAGACCTCAGTGTGTCTGTGGGCTGTGAATGAATAAATTCTATCAGTGCCCGACACAGGCGTTTTTACAACCCATTCTTGGTGATAACAATGGCTCATTTCAATGATTCAAATTAGAAGCAGAGGCCTATCAGACAGCCACCAGCTACATCTGCCCATGTCGACACAGCTCTCAATCAAAGTACCACACTTCCAACTTGGGAATCAAGAACTGGTTCTCTACAAGAACCAGTAGTTCGGTTACTTGGAATTGTTGATCTGCTTGTCTGTTGATTCAGCATACCAGTTCCACAACTTCATTATACTGCTAACACAACTTCGGCTATTTGCAAGCACCTGCCAAGAACCCAGTGATGTTAAAGCTGAGTGAATGTCTGGCCCTTAACCAGACCCTGAACTTTAACAAGTAACAAACTGATGATTAGTCAGGCTACAGCCTCCCTTTCTTTTTCTTTTTACAATAGATTCAAGTCTTTTTGTGCTGGTTTTCAGCTTTGCATTGTTCTGTCAGCTTTGTGTTCATAAGAGAAAGATAATATGTGTGTCCTCATTAGATAAAATACTGCATTACTTTCATACATTACTTTGTTTGAGTTATGTTGCCAACACTGATCACAACAAAGAGGGGAAATAGCTCCAACATGGACCAACATTCGACCACACAGCAACTGATTTGCAGAGATGTAATATGTTTTACATACTGAATAGGTGGAGACTCTCAAAGCATAGCCAATGAGAACCAAATGAGAATTGATAAGGAATCAAATTGATAAATTATATCAATAATGGAATCAGAATCGCTACATTCTTATCAAATGCCATCCCTACCATACAGTTGTTATGAGGGTGCTAATGAGCTGTAGACAGCAAACTCTTGGACTCTTTCGACCGGTTGTATTAAAGCAAATACAGCCAATGTTATGAGTTACATGTTTGCATTTTTTTGTTTTGAAAGAAACCACCTGTGTTTGTATACCAAACGCTGTACCAACCATTGGACCTAAGCTGTCCATCTCTCTTTCTTTGTATCACTCATACAAAAGCTGAAGGTGCAGGTAGAGATTAAGAAAGATAGGCTGGTCAGCCGAGGCAGAGATGTGATGTGAGATACCTCCTGGCACCTGCCCGAGTATCTGACTGGAAGAGACGATATCAAGAATGTGTTAAAATGTTAAATTGCTGGTGTCAGGAACACACACACACACACACACACACACACACACACACACACACACACACACACACACACACACACACACAAAGAGCTAAGCAGTCAGGCTTACTGGCTTTAGATTGTCGACCCTTGTTCCAGCAGCAGACACAGGGCTTTATATAGATATTACTTTACATTAGATATTTAATGCTAAAAACACATGTGCTCTCCTGGCTTCTGAGTATTTTTTTCTTTGAGCGCAAACACAGCTTTGCTGGCACAGAAATGGTGATTTTTCTGCATAAAAAAAAAGTTGGTCTGAAATCACCAGTATTAAAATTACAAGAAAGCCTTCTAACCACATGCTGTGAAAACGCACACTTAATGAGCTTTTTTAGAAGTCCAAATCCTTTGGTATACATTTCATAACATAAACTGAATTAAATGTTTGCTTTCAAACACTTTCGAAAGCATTTTCTCGTAGAGCGACTTCCAAGGAAATTTGAGTGTGTGAGGAATAAATATTACACAAAGAAGAGAAGAAAAGCAACACACATATGGGAAATTTGGTTTTATTAACTGCTTCGCCTGCAGTAAATGTATGTTATCCGATTTTATGCTTTGAAAAGTCAACTGCATGAAAAAAGAGGCAAAGCAAGGAAAAGTGTTCTAATCAGAGCCCAGTCTTCATTAAGTAGCCTGAAAGATAACATCCAGCCCAAAACAGATTTTCACTCCAAAAGAAATTACATGAAAAGAAAAAACAAATTGGTGACGACCAGTTTAGTCTGTTAAAGCTGAACAAGAAAACCACTCAAAAGGACAGAAAAAATATTTTCTAAATGAACTAAACTTGGACTGAAGTTAGGGAACCAGATATGGGTATTTATGGTTTTCAGACTGGCCTATAATTTGGTGTAATTGTTAAAGCAAGACATTTTTTTCAGGCAGGCCACAAAGTACCAACGATAGCCCCGATGAGCTTATGGTTAAGCTGCCATTTGCTTCGGTTCTACACAATCAAGCAGCAAATCTCACATAAGGAGTTTAAACTGCTGTAGTCCTCCCGTAGTTGCTACATATCTGCAAGCCACTTTGCAGTCCAGGTGTCAAACCCAGTCCCCCTTTCCTGCTGTATCTAAATTAATCAGTGCTATACTTGTTGTAATTTATCCCTTCACTGTTCGGTGGTGGGCCTTTGCTGCTGCTCCCACTGCCCTCTGGCTTTTCATGTATGCATATAATAGGAGCAGAGGTCCCAGTGATTCAGTCTTTACACGGTCTGGCTGCTGCTGATATTTCTAAACTATTCTATATAGCTCCTTTATATCTCATTATGTTAAGGTTTACATTAGTTTGGACTTAAAACTGGCCGCTGTAGCTGTATTACAGCAATGACACCAGATCATATCATCAACCTCTCCGCTGTGTGTTTGATGTACCAGACTTTTTACTGTTTCTTCCTTGACCATTTCATGAACTCTTGAGGTGGATTTGGGTAAATGAAAAATTCTTAAATGCTTAACTACGAACTATTTTGTGGTGCACTGACTGAAGTGAGGTGCGTGATGATGGAGAACCTTGAAGCTAGTTGCTGTGTTGGATGTTCAAAGAAAGGTCACATTATGGCACAGGAAAAAAAACCCTCTGACCTTTGAATCAGTGTCTGTGAATGACTAGAGCCCATGGAGAGAAAGGGAGATAAAATAGTAGGCTACTTTTACATCCTAACAGTATTCGATGTGCTTTTACCTACGAACTGGAGTAGAAAATGGTGAAAACATGTAGATGTTATACTATTATATGATAAACTTTAATGTCTATAATAAAAGTAGCTTGATGGTGTCATTACTGCCGAAGGTGCTCTGGTGCACCAGAGAGAGCCAAGCACTCACTGTCATACAAATGGCAGTTTTAAACAAGTATGTTTTAAAATGTATTTATTTAATTCATTTGGCACTCTACTCATTCGTCTTTCTAGTTAAACCCACAAATAAAGGTCCAGAGACCAGAGACTTGTTTGCTTTATGCCATCAGTGAGCAGGCTAAGTGTGATCCTGCAAGGTCATTTCTTTCTAGCTTTGTACCTGCCGAGTATTTCAACCCTGTGGCTGTGCTGCTGCCAGCTGTTCTGTGTGTAAAACACAGGCCAGAACCGAACACAGTCTACCAAATTATGAATATCTACTGTAAAGACACCAAGCAATCCCAGTCTGCTAAGGACTGATTTTGTGATTTCTCTATCAAGCTCAGTCTATCAGACTGCCAGATCTGCCAGCTAACTGTAGTCTTTGACCATCAACAAACAAACTTTGATAAGAGAGGCTATTTTAAGCTTTGGGCTCTAATTTTAATCATGTAAGAAAATAAAAATAAATCTATGCTTTCCATGGACAAACATCCAAACTTGGGCATATTCCAAATCCTTAAACTTTCAAATGCCTTCAATGCTTGTTATCTACTTAGATAATTTCCAGATTTCCACAAATAGTCATATTTCATTTAGCCTGTGTTTTTAAGGTTGGTCAGTGGGCTGTTGAGACTACTCACTTGTGAGTTTTGGATTTGTTTCAAACATAATGATTTAAAAAGTTCAGAGTAAAAAATGGGAATCCACAGGGATCTGTATTTGGTCCTCTCATCTTTTTTTTAAAATGACCTTAACTTCAGAACTTCCCAAAGCCCCAAACAATCGAGTGGAATGAGTCAGAACAAGTGTAATCCAATATTAAGCCCCCTCATATAACTCCACTAAGCCAAGGATCTGCAGCCAATGTCCAATACCACACACCAGAGGACAGTTGCTGTACACGTCCCAATGTGTCAGAACTGTTTCGGTGGCATAGACAGAACAACCCAATATCATGGTTTAATGTTGTGGCTAATCAGTGAATTAAAATATATGCATTTTTTAAAAATTAGGTTTTATCTGACTAGGTACATTTTAACTGTTTAACATCTTGTACAGCTTCAGCTAATGTCTCACTTTGACTAACTCCTCTGAATGTACAAAAACCCTAATTCCTAAGATTAGGGACAAAACAGGTTTTAATTTTCTAAAAAATATTTTTTGATTTTTCAAAAACATATAATTGTTAGACAAAGGCGTCTCAGGAGGGGAAAGCGGTGGGCGGTGGATGGAATACTTCGAGGACTAACTCCTTAATCCCAATGACACATCTTCTGAGGAGGAAGCAGAGTCTGGGGATGAGGGGAATGACCCGCCAATTTCCGGGGGCAAGGTCATTGAGGCAGTTAAACAACTCCTTAGTGGCAGAGCCCCAGGTGTGGATGAGGTCCGCCCCGAGTTCCTGAAGGCTCTGGACGTTGTAGAGCTGTCCTGGCTGACACAGTACCCCTGGACTGGCAGACTGGGGTGGTGGTCCCCATCTTTAAGAAGGGGGACCGGAGGGTGTGTTCCAACTGCAGGGGGATCACACTCCTCAGCCTCCCTGGGAAAGTCTATGCCAGGGTGCTGGAAAGAAGAATTCGTCCGCTAGTCGAACCTCAGATACAGGAGGAATAATGCGGTTTTCGTCGGCGGTTTTAATCGGCGCATAAAGGGCGTGAACACAAAGCGCGGACCTGCCGACAGATCAGAATCAGCGAGCTGTTGGCTTTCAGCCCCAACCGTGAGAAAGGCGACATCTAACTGATTCTGATCCGCGGGTCGCGCTGTGTGTTTAAGTCTATGTGCAGAATCCGTGTACCTGCTCTCATTTACTGTCTTAACTGTTTGGTGGTTGTTGAAAGTTTGTGAGATGTCACCAGAGATTCTGGCATTTTGGGCAAAATAAATTTATATAAAAAAATCGATTCAATTCCGATTCACAAGGTCCCGAATCGATTCGATCCACGATTCGATTTAATTCGATTCGATTCGATTTAAATCTGGGAAATTTTGACAGTCAGAAATATTATAATTCAGATCAGTACATTTACATATTTTTGTATCAATAAAAAGGAAGCTGACACTCGCAAGACTTTATCACAGGTGTAAGCGTCACAGCAGATGCCTTTGTGTCAAAGTAGCTGAAGATAAAACACAGAAAAACATGAAGGTGATTTTTCCTGGGATTTTATAAAAATATTCTGCAGTACATCAAAAACGAAAGAAAACCATTAATCAACATATGAACATTACCTCTGAAGTTACAGCGGTTTTATTAGAGACACGGTTAAGCGTTTTGCATTTTGAATAATTTTAAAAAGTTTAAATTTGTTCAGTATTGAACAGCTGAAATGAGGTTCTCTTTTCGGAAGAATGTAAAAGGGAAAAAAACAGCGGCTGACAGCGCTGTAAACAACAGTAGACTTGTGCGTAACAAGCAAGCAAATAATGAAGAAAGGGAAACTGTTCTTGAAGTACAGAGAGAGAGAGAGAGAGAGAGAGAGAGAGAGAGAGAGAGAGAGAGAGAGAGAGAGAGAGAGAGAGAGAGAGAGAGAGAGAGAGAGAGAGAGCTGTGCATCGTGGTGGAAGCAAAACAGTAAAAGTCAGAGTGAATTCATGACGATGTTTATGTGAATCTTCTTTTGCTGCTGGTTCGGTCAATATTGTTTGGAGAGAGATCAAACTAACAGCTTTAGAATCGGCGCATAAAGGGCGTGAACACAAAGCGCGGACCTGCCGACAGATCAGAATCAGCGAGCTGTCGGCTTTCAGCCCCAACCATGAGAAAGGCGACATCTAACTGATTCTGATCCGCGGGTCGCGCTGTGTGTTTAAGTCTATGTGCAGAATCCGTGTTCCTGCTCTCATTTACTGTCTTAACTGTTTGGTGGTTGTTGAAAGTTTGTGAGATGTCACCAGAGATTCTGGCATTTTGGGCAAAATAAATTTATATAAAAAAATCGATTCAGGATTTTAATGAATCGATTTTACGTTATCCAAGCCAGAATCGATTTTAATCGATGAATCGATTATAAAAACCCACCCCTAGTGATGGGCTCCATCAGGGCTGCCCTTTGTCACTGATTCTGTTCATAATTTTTATGGACAGGATTTCTAGGCGCAGCCAAGTGGCGGAGGGCTTTCACTTCGGTGGCCTCAGAATCTCATCTCTGCTTTTCGCTGATGATGTGGTTCTGTTGGCTTCATCGGGTGATGGCCTCCAGCTCGCACTGCAACAGTTCGCAGCCAAGTGTGAAGCAGCGGGACTGAGGATCAGCACCTCCAAATCTGAGGCCATGGTTCTCACTAAGTATTTTTCAGTGGTCTTTTTGACCTTTTCCAGTGTCCTCTTTCAGGTCTAAAGAAGTGAAGAGAGATTTTCTGTGTCATTGTCCTCCCTTGCCAGTCTGACCTCATAGAATAATCCCTGTCTTCCAGTCAAATAATAAAAGGAGGAAGAAACATTTGGTGATGGCAGATTTGCTTAAAGCTAGTGTCAAAAAGTATTTGAGCATTTTCATCTCGGTTGTCCAACCAAAACAAGCGACTAACTGCAGAAGCCCACGTGTGTATGTAGGAATTCCTGGATTAGCAGGGATACCTGATGCAGTGTATTTACTTTTAGTCAGACTTGAAAATAAGCTGTTCAGTTTGCTGAATATCCATGAACGTGGTTAAGTATACAAGGTTGGCATGATCCATAGAGCCATGACACATTAATGGGAATTATCAGTTGGTACATGGATGTCAACGCAACCTAGAAATTTGATAGTAAAAACATTTTTAAAGATGTAAATGTGAAATAAATTCTGTACTCGCATGACAAACATTGTAGTTATCAGAAAAATAAACCTCAACCAATTTTATCAAACAGCAATTTCTCCAAATAGCGAAACTCTTTAAACCGAATTAAATGCAATGCATTAACAAAAGCACCACTTTGTCTAGACTGCTAAACAACATGGTTTGCAAAAGATGAGCTGTCAGTCAGACCTCAAATATTCACATTCATGGTTTGAAAAAGCCAGCACAACGTTGTGGCGGTTAGCTGTGCCTAGCACTCGCCTTACAGCAGTGAGGTCCTGGGTTTGAAACTACTGGGCAGCTGGAAGCATTTTGTGTGCATTTTCTCTCTGAGTATTCCAGCTTCCTCCCACCTCCTAAATACAGTTCATTGGTTATTCTACATTAACACTAAGTGTTGAGTGCCTGTCTCTGTGTGCTAATCCTGAGACAGATTGGCAACCTCTCAACCACATCTTGTCCGTGCAACCCTGATTTGAACGAGTGGTGTGAAAAAGCAGAGCACAAGGTTGCTCTAGGTGAATGTTTTTGATAGTGGCACCTTTTGTTAGAAGGAGGTGATGGTCTTCACTACAGAGCGAGCCCCACCACTCCCTACTGCAAAAAAAGGAAAAGGAAAAAAAATGCTTTCAGTCATACCCCCCGGACAGACAGAGCGTGACTCTCAGAAACAAAAAGCAAGTCAATATGATTGCCAGAGGACAACAGTCACAGTGCATTTGAGAAAGCAAGAAGAAAATGAAATTGCTTTAATTGTTTGAGAGCATCTGAACATATGTGTATGAGAAAAAGAAACAAAGAACATCTTGAGGCTTCAGTACTAAATCGTACACAAACTACATATAGGACCCTTGACAATTTCTAAGACCAAGCACTTTACAAAGCGTCTCATTCACCTACGCTCAACCACACGGCGCTGCCATGTAAAGCATCAGTTTGCTCTTTAGGATGGTGGAGGTTTGGAGCTTTGCTCAAAAGCACTCTGGGAAGAAGAATTAAATCATGAACTGTCTGATGATTAATATATGGCCCACAACAATGACAGGATGCAGTGTTTTGCTTGAATATTGCTTTCAACAGCGTGTCCTGCTTGTAAAGATGGCAGAAAAAGAAGCAGAGAGTGGGAAATGAGAGGTTGAAAAAAAGGAGGGTGTCAAAGGAGAGGGACATGCCTCCGCTTTTACTCCACCGCTCCCACAGCATTCAGTGTAAAAGAAGATCATTTATGGATGAATGGAGTCCTTGACCTACCACATGATTCCTTTCTCAGACTGTGAAGCACTGTGAAAGTTGATCCCTGCTCCTTCTAACCTTTCATAAAGTCACATGATGTTAGCCATATGTAATTCAGTAGTTGCAGCAGCTAAATGTTAACCCCTCAAAGGTTCTGGAAGCAAAATCCAGGACCACTGCATCTCAAACTGAATCAAAAGCTTCTTTTCCACTAGTTTCTACTCTACTTGACTCGGTTTTTGTCACAGTCCGCTGTGGCAGACAGTAGGCAGACTGCGTGGAGGACTCAGGCGCAGACACAAGTGACACAGGAGTGAACTTAAACAAAAGCGAGCCTTTTATTGTGGCTGGTGACACAAGAGAAACAAACAAGAATAAGGGCAGCACAAAAACAGTAACTAAACAGAAACCTAAACTGGGAACAAACTAAGGAAGGCTATGGCTTGGAATACGACAGACCGGGCATGGAGACACGGAGGGTGGGAACACAGACGACGCGACACAGACTGTATGAAACACAGAGACTAAATACACATGAGGGATGATCAGGGGAAGTGGCCACACATGGGAACACAGCTGACACACATGAACTTAACGACAGGACAGGAGGAGTGAAACTGAATACACTGACAGTGAATACAGGCTTTCAAAGTAAAGCAGGAAACATGGAGATTAGACATGACACATGAACCGGGGAGACGTAGTTCAGGGGGAGGTGACAGACGCGACAGCATGAACTTGACAATACAAGACACGCAGACATAAACACACGAAGGGCAAGGGAGGCTTGATACGAGGGTAACATAATTACAACTGGGGTGGACTACATTAAAGAACCTAAACAAACAATAAATGATAATCATCAAAATAGGTTAAACACAAAACCCTGGGTCGCACGACCCAGGACCATGACAGTTTTGGTCGTTTTCCATAACAATCGAGCACCACCTCAATGTGTGCAGGGTCGTTATAGCAACGAGTCATTCATATGCGGCACAAAGACAACACAACAACAAAGGACGTCACAGGGTGATGGTATGCCTGCTGCTCGGCTTTTTGTTTAGAAACACCATGTTGGTTTTTGTGTAGCCATTTTCCTCATTGTTGCATTTCAAAAACTTTGATTTTTTTTTTAAGGAGTGGCTCTCATGGCTTGTTGAGTGATGCCACTGACTGACCAAATAAACACCTAAAAACAGAGCCGAGTCAAATCAAGCTCAGTCGAGTAGGTGCTAGTGGAAAATGGAAAAACCATCACCCTTTGCATTTTGTCGACAGCAAGGCAGCTTATGACAATGAAGTAAAAAAAACACACGCATTCCTGTTCCAGCCGTTAGCCTATGCTAGCACTGTAAATGACACTGAACGATTGTGATTGTCTGTGGAAAGCCTGCCCATCACTACCTATAGCACACTTTACAGCCTGCCACCTGATTCAGGGAAGTTTAAAAAAACACTCATGACCTCTTAGGAAACATTTGCTCTGAAACTGACTTTTTGCCCATTTTCTGGACCTCACCTTTTGCCCACCATCGACCAATCAGTCCCAGGCCTGGGACTTTACAGCATGTAAGATTGGATACTTGGGTTGCATTAAATACGATAAAGTATTTAAAAAGTTTGAGTGATAAATGAACATTTCTTCCTAATGTTAAAAGAAAAGTGGTCATTTGTGATAGAGTGTACACTCCCCTGGACAGCATCATAACGAATACTGAATAATCTGGTGTTGGTTTTTCAAAAAGACACACTGTAAAGTGTAAAAAGTTTTAAAGAAATGACTATGACTGCACAGTACTGAGTTCCATGTGAGGTCAGGCCCTACGTAGACGTAAACCAAACATTATGCAATTACCATTTGGAGCTTATTGTCAGTGGGTATATAGTTAAGAGACGATGAAGATGCCTAAGGAATCAGGTAGCAACAGGAACTGCTGTCAAACACATAACGTCCGCACTAATACACATTACTTTGTTTCTTTTAGTCTTTGATGTCAACTTGTATTTGTCATCTGTCTGCACCTGAAAACATTTACTGAAATGAGAGAGGTCAAAGGTTGGCAGTGGCACAGGGATTGTTTTTCATGCACCCTGCTGCTTCAGTTTATTTTTAATATTATTTTTTTACATGTTGCTATGATTGAATAAAGAGGCATCACAAAAATTTCATGAGTTTCATGAAACTTAGATTGACAAATAGATAAAAAAATTTAGCTGCTAAAACCTCTGGCCATGACTGTAAGCACAGTCAAAGTCAACAGGTAAGGAAAGCAGAGAGCTGCGTTATGCAGGCTGGACTTAAATGAATATTGTTGAATGTAGTTTGTAGCTGCTAATTAATTTATGTATCAGTGAAACACTGATGCCACTGCATAAATGAAATACTAACAACTAAGCTTCTTTAGCGTTATGATTAATGTATTTGAAAATAACAAAGGCTGTAATAAACCAGTCAGATAGAAAACGCTAACAGACGAGAAAAAGCCAAAACAGAACTAAAGACAAACACGAGCAGAGAAGAAGGCACACAGCGTCAGGGAGGTGAGAGGGAAGGATTATGTAAACAGCATGCCACAGTACATTAATGTGCTTTAGTCTTTCTCTGCTATTTGGGCTCTTCTCCTCCCGCTGAATTGTAAAAGACGTGTCTACGGATCTAACAAAGAGCACTCTTTGTTGCTGTACCTCAGCTTTGAAAAAAAGGTATTTACTGTGAAAGCTACATGCATCCACATTATGTTGTTTTTGTGTAGACTGAAATGTTCAAACAGCAAGGGCGAACGTTCTCATTCATCAGGTCCTTTGGTAAGCCCACGGAAATACAACCGTTAATCAGAGCCTCAGGAGTTGGCCAGACACTCTGCTCATATTATTTATTTATTGTAATTTTCTCCCCAGACAAAAAAAAAGAAAGAAGAAATGTTCCCGAGGCTTTAAGAGATAAATTTTTTTCCCAAATTATTATTTTTTCTGTGATTTATTTTGGGTTTTCTGAAATAAACAGTGGAAATCATAAATACAGTGTCAAAAACAGACATAACCCCATCTAAGCTTGTCGCGGTTCTGGGTCAGTTTGACCCAGTAGTTTGAGTTATGTTTTGGTTTATTTTTGAATGATGGATTGTTCTTTATGTTTCTCTGGTGCTTTGTTGGGTTTTATGATGAATCTACGTTTCAAGTTACTTTGGTGTGTTTGATTGTTTTCTTATTCTCTTAGTGCTTGTGATGATGATTATGATGATGTTCTATGTTCCAGCTTATCCTGGTTTATTTTTAGTTCCTCCCGTGTTAAGTCTGTGTTTCTTAGTCTGCGTCCTTGTGTCTTATTTCCTGTTTTATTGTGAAAGTCTATGTCTTATGTTAGTGTGTGCAGCTTTGCTCCCCCTGACTCGTTAGTCCAATTTCTCCCAGCCGTGTCTCCCTCCTGTTGCCCATTCCCTGATTACCACCCTGTGTATATTAGCCCTGTGTTTTCCTGTGCTCAGTGTCGTGTCGTACCTTCAGAATTATGCCTGTGTGCGCAGTTCTCAGTGTCATTGTTCAGGTCATGTTTTCGTTTATCACCAGCAATAAAGCTAAGGTTCTCAGTTTCAGTTCAGTCTCAGAGTCTCGCATTTGGATCCTCCTCTCCATCCGCCTGCACACAGAGCCCTGACAAAACTGCATATTTATCAGTGCCAAACGTTCCAAAATGTCTTGTCTAGGAATATGCCTCTTTATTTCCTGTTAGTGATCATGACTAACTACAGCTGGCTGTTTCTCAGCAGCAACATAAAAAGGGTACATTTCACAGACGGCATAGGACTGAGCAAAACACACTAAAGTGGGAAAATCCAAGTGGCTCAGTGCAGACCAAGTAAAGAGGAAAGCAGGTTACACGAGCTGCTAATGTGTGCCTTTCTATCCTGTCCTGAATGCTGATTAACGCTGGACTGTGCTAAACTTGCAGTCCTTGTAAGACTAGCATGTATGCTGGAAACTTGCTGATGTATATTTATGACCTTATTATACACACTTGTTATAACATTGGCTATAATTGCGAAGCGTTATTTGGGATACAAGAAGCATAGGGAGAAAGGCAGAGTATAAGAGAAGAAAGGCTTTGAAACCAGACAAACTACAAGACTGGAGAAAGAAAAGATGTCGAGTTTATTTTTCAAAAAACAAAACCTTTCCAGATAATGATCAGCCTCTTTAAAACACGAACATGTTTGAAATGCAGCCTTAACATCACACAGTGAATCCGAACAGCGAGCAGCCATCACGGCAGGAAACAGCCTTTTTTGTTTCTCACTCTCCACCTCTCTTTCACTCTTATTTTCACTCCCTTTTCCTGACAGTCTCTCACCCTCGCTGGCTCAATCTCTGCCTGAGCCGGTGTTAATTTGTCCTTCCATTGTGAGGCTCAGGCATCTGCATCTGGGGAAAATCTTGGTCTGAACAGGTGGCGTGGTCTCTAATATCACACACGGAGAGAGATACACACATCTATGGCAAATTGTGCCGGTCAATAAATGACAAGGCAAACATACGGGTGCACAATGAGCTCAATTGTGGTAGGAGACAAAAGCTGGTGTGTTTGTGGTTATTAAACTTGGACAGACGGGTCTTTAATGAATGAATCTGGGGACTGGACATAAAGCTAGAAAAGGGAAAATACTAAGTTGTCCTCTAATTCTAAACTATTGTAATCTGTATCTGCAATTCCTGGCATTTCCCAGTTGGTACCTTTAAACCATGAAGCTCTGGCTGTTAATGGAAAACCTTCCATCCTGCATGCAGCTCATATGTCCGTCCAGGTGATAAAGAACCCTGCAGCACATTATGTAAATCAGCCTACTCATCATTCATAGAGGATTCATCATGGTGTTGTCTTCTGGAGGCCAGGTCTGGTTGAAATACAACCATTATTCCTCAAACTGTCCACGAACCATGCTTTATAGTCTTTGCTTTGACTGCATAAGTCTAATGGACAGCCTCTAAGCAACTTATCTATTCATCTAATTTCTCTGTGCAGTTATTTACAAACTCTACCAGTAATTGCTGAAATGTGACGGCTCAATAACAGCCTGCTGCACCGTCAAAGCTCTCTCAGTACTCATGGGACAGGACCATTGAGTGTTTTGACTTTATCAGTAATCCCCAGCCTGCCTTAATTTGGCTTGCTTTAGAAGATTTAATGAGATGGTATAATTGAAGTTGAGGCCATTGAAAGGTAAAGTTATCAGTCATTTCATAATTCAAGGGTTAAGCTGTGCTAGATTTCTTTTTACTGTAAATCAGTGGATATCCCTGGTTAAACTATATCCATATGGCAACATTTTACCATTTCATTGGATGGATGAACGTTACGGCGAGCAACTACAAAATGTTGTGATGATTAGAAGCAATAAAGAGTCTATTAACCTATTTTAGAAACAGCTCATCTGCCCTGTTACATGATTTATGACGTGAAACTAATACTAAAGCTTGTGTCCACTTCAGGGAAGGGGTAATATATGTTGTTCTAAATACAAATATGCATTGAAGAGTACTTTAGTTTTCTTGCACGTCAACATTAAAGCAAAAAATAACATGGAAAAAATAACTGGCTACTCACAAATACTATAAAGAACCCTCAAGTTTATGATACAGCTACTAGCTCTTCATCTGACAAATCATGCAGGAGACATACAACGTTCTAACTCTGACAGTCTCACAAGGGTAACCTTTGTGTTGAAATGTGACATGATGGTGCTGACCAAATATCAGTTTGTGATGAGCTGAGCATGAGACCTCTGTCAGAAAGTCAAAAACTGGGATTTGACAAGACGACTTGTGCACTTGGGCCGTGGTGAAGTCCCGCAGCTCATCTAATATCTGAAACAAGCTGTTTCCGATCCTTTTCCCTCCCTTTAAGCCAGCTTTCCTCTCACTCGGCGCACCTTGTAAACATAAGGTATATACACCAGTTTTTTTTTTATTGATTTTGTCAAAGAGCGCAGTAAACTTGGTAATGGCTAAAAAAAACAACAAACCACCCTTGGTGTGGAAAAGGGATTTGAAATGGGTTGCTTTAAGTTAAGGACAGCACTTTTGTATTAAGGGTTCAAACCTTCAACAGATGAACAATGCAGTATTACCACAGTCTACCTCTCGTACAGACAGTGAAGCTTTTAGAGTCTGCTGCAGTGGAAGGGTTTCCATCCAGTGATGGTTCACTTGATTTAGGCCATGAATTACAGCATGTCTAGAAATTGGTGCTTTTGCACCAATCTTTGCATAAGAGCGGAGGAGCTGAATGTTTGAGTGTCAGGTGAACAAGGTTGAGCTGAGGAAAAGGGTGAAGACGTGTCAGAGGCGTTTTTTGCTCATAAGAGGAACATAAGGTCGTAGATGTGCAGTTTTTTACTAAAGGGAAAACATGCAACAGCTGATATTACAACAACTTGCTTAGTCAGCTTATCTATGGAGTGCTGTAAGCCATATAGCTAAGAAATTTCTACATTTACAATTCAGTCTTAAAGCCATTACACACAGAGCAAAAAAGCAACATGAAATTCAGACTTTTTCAGATCGAGATTTGCGTACACACCAAATGTGGAAAATTGGTGCTCAAATAACCACACTGAAAAAAAAGTAAAGTCGATATCAAGAATGATGAGCTGATCCTGATGTTTCTACATAAGACAAACAAATGAAAATTTTGGTTTCATCTACTTCTCACAAGAGGGCAGCAGCAGGAACAATTTCATCGTTTAATCAAGGGGTTGTATCCTGACCGCTGTCATACACGTTTTCAGGATGTCAGTGACACAGGGTGAGCACTTGTTGGCAGAGTTGAGACCACATCTGAGGAGGCAGAAAAATCATTTCAGAGACTCACCCGGAGCAGCATCTCGTAGTGTTTCTGAGGTAAAACTGTATTATTTTACTATTTTCATTTGGTTGTATATTCATTGTGTGCACTTGTCGCCTAATGCAGTGGGCTGATTGGTCAGATATGTTCACTCAGATCTGAAAACTTGTCCAGCGAAATTAGGATGTTGGTGTGAAAAGCCGCATTAAGAAGAGACAAGTCCAAAAAAATATTTTTAACACACGAAATATTCACACAGATTTTTGCACCTGGTGTGTAGGCCTCTACAGTGCTCAACTGATAGATGTGCTGTGATCACTAACACTCTGTTAGAATGACCTCTCAATACAAAAATGTAAAGTAATCGTTAATATGAATCATTCATTTAACAAAAACTTGTATTCTTTTAAAAAAATTGCTGCATGTATACGTAATATGCTAACACCATACAATGTAAATTAAAAAAGTATGTAGGCACAGTGACCCGACCTAGGGTCCTGTTTTTGGACCTTGGGTATCTTTGCATGCTTGACCTTTTTTTTTTGAGCCAGAAGTGACTGTTACTACTCAACGTCAGAGAGCTAATCTAACACTAGCAAGTATGTCAGCGAGCTGCAACAACAGATAGTATGAATACACAACTACATGATAATTAGCTTTGAAAAAATACAAAAAGTAAACACTTTGCCCAGTCTTCTTGAATAATTGTTAGTCTAATTAACAACATCAATGATATTCATTTATTATTGGTGTGTTCTGCATCATGCTGCAATGCTGCAGCACAATCATGGCCGAGAAATGCAGCCGAGTGATTCCAGATTGTAGCTATCTAGCTATCCGGTCTTTAAGTGATGACATGATGAATCCTGCTTCCGGGCCCAAAGTAGTCTGCATTTAATAAGGCTGTTGTGTTTTTAACATGTTGTAGTGCTTTGTATCTTGTTCTATTTAATCTCAACAAGCCCCTAAAACCAGTCAGTGATCACTGTCGGCTTTTCTCAGTTTTTATTACCGCTAATCACTTTGAAGCTCAGTTTTTAAACCCTTACAATGTAACTACAGCCCAGCCCATGCAGCAGTATATTAATGACTAATCTTATATTGTTGATGGATTATCTTGGTGGTTCTCCTGACTGACGTTTGGTCCGTTTACAGCATCCTGCCATGTGATTGCATTTGCCCCTAACCATTGGGAACCCTCACGTTAACTTTTATCGAGGGGAAAAAAGACCTCCGTTCGTTAGCGTTTGTCCTCCAGCTTTACTGTTTATGTTATGCTGACATAGCTTTGTCGCGCTAGCGATCACGTAGCACATATACCAGCTAGCCCAACTTCAGTAACCCTACAAACGTCAGTGCTGTTTACTTTCCTGTCTTCATTTATGTTGGAAGTGATAGCAGAGCTGTAAGTTTTGTTTCATAAATCCCTCAATCAGAACATGGTAGATTATATTTAGATGGAAGCTAGCGAGCTCCATGCTAACTTCTAACACCATTAAATATCCTGCCTGGATGTTAAACTTAATTCATGATTTCTTAATTTTTTAACATTTGTGACATGTTGTTAATTTGTTTCCTCATTTCATTAGCAAACTTTTGGTTGTCAGTAACCTATTTGTGACTGAAGAGATCTCCAGACATTTCTGTTATATAGTATTTTTTGTGTAATACTAAACGTATCTGTACATATGTACAGAGGATAAGTACCATCACACTTTTAGTATTTCAGTATAAGTATTTAGATGTTTGTTATGCCTCCTGCTGATCACTGGTTGACACAAATGCTGTTGTAGTGTGCAATGTGTCACTACGTCAGTGCTTTCAAGTTAAAAGGCTCTTCTTCACTATTATTTTAGTAAATTCAGGAGGAAAGACCTGGAACACTAAAATCACAGTCCCTTAAACATGACAATTTTGCTATTGGACCGTGGCTCAGGGGGTTGGGACTCGCATCTGTAACCGGAAGGTCGCCGGTTCAATCCCTGGGCTCTCTGTCCTGGTCGTTGTGTCCCTGGGCAAGACACTTTACCCTACTTGCCTACTGGTGTTGGCCAGAGGGGCCGATGGCGCGATATGGCAGCCTCGCTTCTGTCAGTCTGCCCCAGGGCAGCTGTGGCTACAACTGTAGCTTGCCTCCACCAGTGTATGAATGTGAGAGTGAATGAATAGTGGTATTGTAAAGCGCTTTGGGTGCCTTGAAAAGCGCTATATAAATCCAATCCATTATTATTCAGTCAAGTTGCCAAATTTCAACATTTTCTTCTTAATTGCTAATGTTGGTAGAATATACTCAGCACACAAAGGCGCCAATTTTAGTGACGAATATTTATAAGTGGATCATAAATGTATGTGAATAACTGTAGGCAGCTAATGGGAATTTTAAAAAAAGCAAAAAGCAAAAAGACAGCAACAAAAAGGGAGACAAAAATTGGTGATGGTAGGAGAAGAACATGATGACATAATCCTGTAAATGTACTAAGGTGATTTAGTGAATAAGCAAAATATGAGACATGGATAAAAGTGTCTCACTTCTTACTTGTACTTCCTCTCCTGCCAGTGAAGGATCTGTGAAAGGCTGAAAGAGGTAAGAGAAAGTAAGCGCAAGGAAAAGGAGGTGGAAGGAACAGGAATGGAAAGAATGACGATGGGTGTCTTATAGCCCACTATAGAGAGAAAAGATGAAAGGCAAAAATACAGAGAAAATAAATGGATGCAAATACACATTCAAACATGTATTTATAGCACCAATATTCATCTATAGCTTCTACGCTTGCATCACATATGGAAGGGTCCTGTGACTGTGCTATAACAAGGTGCACGTAAAGAGAGAGAGAGCAAAAAAACTCGATGAAAGAAGAAATAAGGGTCCAAGGGCTAAGTGAACCCAATCAGAGAGGAAGAGAAGAATGCAATCAAAATAAAGATGCAAAAAACGAGCATGGAGCATGGTGGTTGGCAACATTCAGGAACAGGCCGGCAAAAAGGAAAAAAACAAAAACATGGCTATAAAATGTGACTCGCTGAGAATGGACAGATGAGATTTGTCAGCAAACCAAGTAAGAGCAGAGTAAAAAGTGTCAGTGACATTTTACTTCCCTGGTTTCACTCAACAGCTCTCCTGAATGATGCACTATGAGGCATGAGTGCAAATGATATATGGACTGGTTCTTATACAGCACTTTCCCACTCTATACCCACTTGCACACAAAGTGCTTTATAGACCATGCCTCATTCACCCATTCACATAATCACTTTGAGATTACATGAATGGGTGAAATCATTTTGTGATTATGTGCAGTGCTTTTTAACTAAAAAAGCTAGGAAGTAGCCAGATGTCTCTTACCACACATTCATAGTCAAACGAATGCATCGGACAGTAGCTTGGGGTTCAGTATTTCATCCAGGGTGGTAGCCAATTAGTAGATGACCTGCTCTACATCCTGAACAACAGCTACAGTGTGACAACAAGACTGTGGTGATCATTTAAGAGTATAATAACACCAACTACTCATCCACAGCATCTACATCCATAAAATCTATTCTTGTGCAAGTCTGCAAATGAGTATAGCCTTAACCCAAGGAGTATAAGTGTAGATACTGAGCATCTTGTCATAAAAACTAGAAGTAAACTTCCAACCATTCAACAAAGTTCCCATTATAGTATGCGCTGATGCATTTTAGAAGCATTCTGTTGAGCTAGACAGCATTGTTTAAGCCAAAGGAGATATCTTATAGTGTTTTTAAAGGGATCTATAGTACAGAATGTCAGCAGAATTCAAAACAACAAAACCACTGATAGGTAAAGTAAATGATAAAATCTCATTATAGTGGCAGCTGTCGAGAGGTGGGATACACTGAGCAGCAATTTAACAGTCATCTCTTGAAGCTGATGTGCTGGGAACAGGAAAAATGGGTAAGAAAAAGGATCTTTTACATTCGATTATTTGGGGGAATTTTTTTTACATTTATTTGAAAGTGGCAGTGGAATCAGGCAGGAACTGTGAGGAGAGAGAGCAAGGAATGACATGCAGCAAATGTGCCAGATCAGCCAGGAATAAAAAACTGCACCTATGACACATGCTCACTGTCATGGTCCTGGGTCATTTTGACCCAGTGTTCTCAGTTTTCCTGTAGTTTTGTATTTTGTTCCTTATGTCCATTGGATTGTTTGGTTTGGTATTTGGATTCCCCCTGTGTCCATGTTTTTATTGTGGTGTTTGTTCTGGTACCGTGTTCCCATCCTTTGTGTTCTGTGTTCTCCTCATTCCCTCGTATTCATCCTTCTTCTCTGCCTCTCTCTCTTTGCCTCTCTCTCTGTGCTCATCTCTGTGTACTGTGTTGTGTTTAAGGTCCACATCTTGGTGTCAGTATTGTCAGTTTCGTGTCCTCCCTGCTCGGTCATGAGTAATTGTCTTCAGCTGTGTTCCCCGTGTGTTCCCACTTCCCTCGTTACCTTCTGTGTATTTATGTCAGAGTGTCCTTTTGTTCTGTGTTGCGTCGTCCCTCTAGGTTGTGTGCATTTACCGTGTCTTCCCAGCGCCTCAGCTTTAGTTGCTCCCAGTATAGTTTTTGTATGACTTCTTATGTTCCTGTTAATAAAGACCTGCCTTTGAGTTCATCCCCGTGTGTCTAGAGCCGTGCATTTGGGTCATCTCTTGCCTTCACACAGCCGCCGCATGACAGATCGACGCAACCACGAAATGGACCCAGCAGGCTCCGCCTGTGAGGGAGATATTCTCCGTGTACAGAGTCTGGTGCAACGAATAACCCACGCCTCGGACTCACGGACAATTTCCGTTGGACTTAACGCCATAAAGGCAATAATCGAGGGAAACCCTTTCCTTCACCAGCTCACCTGCTATGAGGGCTTTATTGACGAACTGAGCCGAGCCAAGGAGGCATTACAAGCCCGTGAACTGGCAGACAGTGTCCGTTCCCGTGATTCCACACCACAGCGCCGCAGCAGCAGCAAACTAAGCTCGCCGCGACGGTATCGCAGCAGCAGACGGGGCTCTCGGTATCGCAACAGCGGCTGCTAAAACGAGAGGGTTTTTCGGCACCGCTGCCGCGGAGCCCTTCTCCATCCCCTCTCAGCTCTGACCGTCGCTCTCCCGCTGCTTTCCTAGCAGCGATGTGGTCGGGTGATGAAGAGGAGACCGTCACCCCTGCATCATCACCGGTTTCCCCCGTTACCGCCATTCCCTCATCAAGCAGGAGACGCCGTCCACGCCGTCGCCGGTCCTCTCCTCAGCCGGATTCCGGGACTACTGAGCAGCCGGCTGGGGTGAGTGACAAAGACACTTTTTCTGTTCACTCTGGGGCTAGCTCTCACTACCCTGAATGAAGGCATGTAAACCCTGTGACTCTTGCCGTAGGCTCTAAAGGCTCACGATCTGTAAATGTTGAATCTGAACCCGAACTTCTTATGGACCGTTGTACTGCCCGGAGGGTCAACTCAGAGATCGTTTCTCCTACGTTTGGACTCATATTCGAGAAAGATCATCCTTCGCTAGTGTTTCCTAGGTCTAAAAACTCGAAGTCAGCATTTCCTGAGTTAGAGACACCTGTTTCAGTGCCCTTTACCTGTGTGTCTGCTGAGGATGATTGTTTTGCAGTTAAGCTCACCACTGGGGCTTTACAACCTGCCTCCGTAGATGGTAAAGCAGTAAAATCCAAGACTGTAAACGTTCCTGTGATAGCTCGACCCCAGCTCGTTACTTCTGAGCCATCACCCCCGGGGATTGTCCATTCTGACGTATGTACTGATTCAAATGTTCCTGAGTCAGGGGGCTCTACACCCCCCACTGTTTTCCCTAGGTTTACTGCTTCCAGTGATCTGGAGGTAAAAGACTTTGTTTCATCTGCCTCTCCGGTGCACAGACCTATGTTTACATCGGCTATTAACCCCTCCTCTGTCAGTAAAAGTACGGTTAGCTCCGAAGAAAGAAGCTCTAAGACTGTTGGTGCATCAGCTGATCACATTTCTCTAGAGTCTGTAAACACTGAAGGCAGTGCATTAGTGCCTGTAAGCTACAGCTTTAGCACACTTAACACTACGAAGTCAGAGCGCTGTTCCTCATCCGCTCACTCAGGACAGGGAATTGATCTCTTGCAGACTGTTCTTTCTAGGCCCGCCTCCCAGGCCCCTTGTGTTTTAGGGATAGCTGCGGCCCAGCACTCCCCTGCACCTATCTCAGTTCCCCAGGTGAGGGGGGCTGGCGCCCAGCTGGTCCCTGTTCCGGTTTCCGGGTCGACTGAGGCTCTGCTGGTCCCTGCACCCGTATCAGCTCCTCGGGTGGGGACAGCAGCCGCCCAGTCCCTGCCGAAATCTGTGCCAACCACTGAGGTGAGGCCCGCCAGGACCCAGCCGGTCTCTGCACCTGTACCTACTCCTCAGGTGGGAGCGACTGGTGTCCAGCAGGTGCCTGCACCTTTCATCCACGTTGTAAGCCCAGAGGAACTGACACCACCACCTGTCCTACATCCGCTCCCACACCCATCATTGCACTCAGCTGCACAGGATGCCCCTCAGTCAGTCAGCCTTCTCCTCAGTGCACAGTCCAGCCTTCTCTCCAACCGCCATTACTACCACTAGTTCAGTTTGCTACTCAGTCTCCCTCAGTTCACCGCTAGCCACGTCTCCTGTATCCGCTGGAGGGTCCGAGGGGCCCGTTCAGCCTCCTGTCTCCGCTGGAGGGTCCGAGGGGCCCGTTCAGCCCCCTGTCTCCGCTGGAGGGTCCGAGGGGCCCGTTCAGCCCCCTGTCTCCGCTGGAGGGTCCGAGGGGCCTGTTCAGCCTCCTGCTGCTCCACCAGCGTCATCCACGCCCTCGCCAGCTGCAGCCTCCGTGTCTCCACCCGCGCCGTCGCCTGGTCCAGCTCCAGCATCGTCAGCTTCAGCGGCGTCGCCTGGTCCGGCCTCCGCTTCATCAGCTTCAGCCTCGTCGCCTGGTCCGGCTTCCGCTTCATCAGCTTCAGCCTCGTCTGGTCCTGACGCCTGACACTTAAGAGCCGCCGCCGCTGCCTTCCGTGCGGCCAGCCCCCTGAACTGCTCCGTCGTCGTCTCCTTCGCCGCCGCCGCTGCCTTCCGCGCGGCCAGCCCCTGGACCCCCTTCACCTGAGTCGCCGCCGGTGCCTCCCGCCCGGCCGGCCTCCTGATCTGCTCCGTCGCCCCCGGTGCCTCCCGCCTGCCCGGCCTCCTGAACTGTTCTCTGGGCTCTTGGGCCGTCAGCCTCCGGGCCGTCCCCCTGAACTGCCCGGGTTTGGACTGTTGTGCCGTCAGCCTCCGGGCCGGCCCCCTGAACTTTTTCGTGACTGTTGCTTGGACCTCTGCGCCTTTCATGGGCTCTTTTGTTTGTTTGCTTTTGGACTGTTCCTGGGCCTCAGTGCTGTTGTTTTGGGCTTTGTTCCCTGTGTTTTGGTTTCTGGCTCGTTGTGTTTCATTTGTTAGTACATAATTACATAACATAATAAAGTGTACAATTCAGAACCATAAATAAATAAAAACAAACAAAAACAAATAAACAAAACAAAAACAAACAGACTGATAACTAAGCACAGAACACCTGCTCAGTTCCATCTAAAAAAAGAATAAATAAATAAAGAGAGAATACAGTACAATACCTGTGGTCCCAGTATTACGTTGCAGTTTGAACACTCAAGAGAATCCTTGTAACATAATATTAGAAACATCAGGTTCCACATAGTTCAAGTATGGTTCCCACACCTTAAAGAATTGATCTGTTTTTGAGTGCAGTACACATGTAAGATATTCCAATGGCACTAGATCCAACACTACTCTTTGCCAATCTTTAATAGTTGGTGCTTTTTCATAAATCCATTGGAGTAGTATATTCTTCCTTGCCGCATAGGTGAGAACACAATACAATCTCCTATTATTCTTGGATATTAATCGCCGGCTGGGGAGGCCCAGTATGAGAGACAGAGGGTCCATCTCCAATTCACAACCGAAAATCTTCTCCATTTCAGATAACACATTAGACCAATATTCTTGCAATTTCAAACATGACCAGAAGCTGTGAGTTAGGGTACCAATTTCTGTCTTACATTTGAGGCACGTGGGTGAAAGGGTAGGATTATATTGATGTCTGCAAAATATGGATATATGCATTCTGTGTATAATTTTTAACTGTATTGCTTTGGTACTATTACAAACTGATATTGATTTGGCATAACTCCAGACATCTTTTCACTCTGCATCATCAATTGCTATACCTAACTCCTTTTCCCATGTGCCTTTAAGCCTCTGTGACATCACTGAAAGTACAGAATATAAAGCCTTATAAAATATCTTCACAGGTACCTCTTTGTCTGTTAAAAATAATTTTTCAACAGGAGAGACTTCATGACTCTCACTAAAGTTAGTACTATGTAAAATATAATGCCTTATCTGTAAGTAACGGAAAAAGTCATGTTTGAGGAGAGAATATTTCTCAACCATTTGGTCAAATGGCATAACTACATTGTCGGAGAATAAGTCCCTCAGTCTCTGAATTCCTTTGTTCTTCCATTCCTTAAAACCTATATCGAACATCCCCGGTTGAAAGTCAAGATTATTCACAATAGGGGTAAACACAGATGTTTACTTCAACCTTCCCTCAATTCGACATACTGACCGCCAGGCCTGAAGTGTATTAAGTGTGACTGGATTATCACAGCTCAATCTAATATCTTTAAAGTTCTTAAAGAACAGTAAGTCCCTTAATGGATGCTTTGAAAGAGAGGTTTCAATCCCCAACCAGATAGAGTGTGAATTATTTGTGACCCAGTCATGAATATAGCTCATGTGAGTACTCAATTGATATGTTCTAATATTTGGTAAATCTAGACCTCCTACTGAACCTGGGAGCTGCAGTGTAGCCATCTTAAGTTTTGGTCTGCGTTTGCTCCATATAAAAGAGCTTAGCCAGCCATTCAGATCCTTCATCACTCTATTTGAAAATATAACTGGAATCATTTGGACAGGATATAACAGTCGAGGCAAAATAGTCATCTTAATCAAAGCTATACGTCCTAGCCAGGAAACGGGTAGGGAATTCCATCTCTCCAAATCCTGCTTTACCTTCTCGAACAGAGGGACAAAATTTGCTTTATACGTTTCTTTAAATTCTGGAGTTATAAATATCCCTAAGTATACAAAACCTGTGGGGGACCATTTGAAGGGGAAAGAAAACAGTCCAGTTGGCACTAAATTAAGGCTCCCAATTGGCATAGCCTTTGACTTAGTCAAATTTACTTTATAACCAGAAAATTGACTAAATGTATCAATAATGTTAAGTAAAGCCAGTACTGATGTCTCTGGATCAGAAATAAATATTAAAACATCATCTGCATATAAACTGATCTTATGCTCATAATCGATTTGCAAGCCCCGTACATCAGGTGCCGTCCTTATAGCCTCGGCTAATGGTTCGATGGCAATGGCAAACAAAAGAGGTGACAGTGGGAAGCCTTGCCTCGTTCCTTTATACAATGGGAAACTATCTGATTTCAGTCCATTAGACAAGATGGACGCCTGAGGATTATCATACAAAATTTTTACCCACTTAATGAAATTATCACCAAGACTGAATTTATTTAAAGTGTAAAATAAGTAAGTCCATTCTATCCGGTCGAAAGCCTTTTCAGCATCCAGAGAAAGCACCAAACCGCCCATGTTCCTTTGCTGAGCAGCCTGAATTAGATTGAGAAGGCGCCTGACATTATTACGAGAATTACGGCCTTTTATAAAGCCTGTTTGATCTTCTTTAATAATTACAGGCAAAAGAATTTCGAGTCGAGTAGCTAATATTTTAGAAAGTATCTTCCGGTCCACATTTAGAAGAGCTATCGGTCTATAAGAGGAACAAGACTCTGCGCACTTCCCCTTCTTCAAAATAAGAGAAATATTAGCTTCCCTTAGAGTCTGAGGTAATCTATTATGCAAGAACGAATAATTAAACATATTAAGTAATGGGTCTATTAACAGCTCACTAAATTCTTTAT
This sequence comes from Diplotaxodon limnothrissa, assembly GCF_057381915.1. Lineage (NCBI taxonomy): Eukaryota > Metazoa > Chordata > Actinopteri > Cichliformes > Cichlidae > Diplotaxodon > Diplotaxodon limnothrissa. The sequence goes on from NC_140611.1 coordinate 14,920,823, forward strand.
AAAATTCACTACAAAAACCATCAGGTCCTGGGGCTTTTCCGTTCTTTAAAGTTTTTATAGCGTTTAGTACTTCCTCTCTAGAAATGGGAGCATTAAGGGTAGTCTGTTGTTTATTTGTTATAGTAGGCAGACTAAGCCTGGAGAAGAAACAATTGAAATCTCCCCCCACTATAGAAATGTCAGAATTAATCTCAGCGAAGTCTGTAAATAGTGTAGTCATAAAATCAGACAGATGTGCAGGAGAGTAGTAAACATTCAATATAGAAATAGCCAGTGTTGGGACTAACGCGTTATTAAGTAACGCGTTACAGTAACTACGTTATTATTGTGGTAACGAGCACGGTAACTAGTTATTATGCCAAAATCAGGAACGCGTTAGTCGTTACTGGGATTTAGATAGGGTCGTTACTCGTTACTTCGTGTGGTGGCTATCGCGGAGCTTGCACAGATTCAGTAACATTAGCAAGTGGTGGAAGCCAGCAGGTGGATGAAGGAAAAGGGAGGCAGAAGGTAAGAAGTTATGACCTGCAGTCTCTCTGGGTCAGATATGAACCAAGTTTAGGTGGAGTTTATTTTCGTTATTCTGACTTTTTCCGTACTGCGTGCTAGCTAGCATGACGGAGTTTCTACACAGCTGGGTGGTGCTATGAAGTTAATGATGTTGAACTTTATTTTGTTCATAAGTTATTAGAGTTGCCAGCCGTCCCGTCTGGTATTCAGAGAAAATATTACGCGTTTCTTATTGAGGTGAAAAGGAACAGTTTGTCCCGTAATTCAGCTACAATGAAAAAGGCACAAAGCTGGAGTTATTCTGTGTCTTTACGCTGCACAGCTGCCTCTTCTTCTTTCATTCTCCCCCCTCCCTCTCCCGTTTCTACTTCAATCATGAAAACTGATCAATGATCAGCTGATCGGCTCTCTTGTTTGTTTATCGCTCACTTTGCGCCGAAAGAGGAAACCAGCGGATGTCGCGTTAAACAACAGCAGCACGTTTAAGCTTGATCAGCTATTGTTAGAATTTATTTAACATTAATTTCTAGTATCAGCTGATGTTTGCTGGAGCCACAGCTGCAAAAAAGCTGCTGGTCATGATATGGTTTGGTTATCTGGTGAGAGGGAAACATGAAGATGAAACCAGGAGATGTCCTTACTGGATCATCAGAGCTGAACAGGTGATGGAGAAACAGGTTTACCTTTTAGGTGACATGAATGAGTTGAAGGGAAGTTATGAACTGTTTCTGAGAGACAAATAACCCCAGGATCCTTTTCTACGTAGCTGACAGCTGGTAACTGTGCAGGTGCGGATCTAGCAAAGTGTTGCCAGGGGGGCATGTAGGGCATTAACAGGCAGAGGGGGGCACAAAGAAATACTTTTCTTTCTTATTCTCATTTAAAATGTCTAGCTTTTAAAAAATAATTATCTGAATCTTACAACAAACGATTGATAGATTGATGCATATATACCATCAAAACAGTGTACATCACTGTCACAACAGTGTTTATTTTCATTCAAAGGCTTTATGATTTTTCCTATAATGGTGGGCCGGTCTCTAGTCAAAATGCCCGGGATGATTTTTTTGTCCCAGTCCAGCCCTGTATGCAGCTCATCTGCAGTCTGGTGTTACCTACATCTTCCTATTCAGAAGGCAGAATTTCTGAGTTCTGAGTACAATCGAAAGCACCACGACTGCAGTTTTTGTGTTGGATGTAAAAGGCGCACATGACGCTGTGACGTAGGCTAGAATCATGGCAGCAGTCAATGAGGGTCCAGGTGTGGGATTTCTCTCGTGGAAATATGCACATTATCTTTTCCTTTCTATTGGTAGGTGGCACAGTGCACTTGTGGCAAGTAAGCAAGCTAGAAGACTGGCAAAGTTATGGAAGAAACACATTAACAAGAGAATTCTGAGTAAAACCAAAGTTACTTTCCCTAGTAACTAGTTACTTTGAAAGTAACGAGTAACTTGAAGTAACTGAGTTACTTTTGAGAGAAGTAACTAGTAATGTAACTAAGTTACTATTTTAAAGTAACTTACCCAACACTGGAAATAGCCAAACCCGATAATATTCCCTTGACTATAACATACCTTCCATGCCTGTCCTTAACACACTCTGTATTTGAAAAAGGGAGGCTTTTCCTCACAAGGATTGCTACCCCTCTACTTCTTGAGGTGAATGAGGAGAAAAATACCTGTCCAATTCCACCTTGCTGTAATTTAAGGTGTTCTGCATCATCTAGATATGTTTCTTGCAAAGGTGCAATATCAACGTGTTCTTTTTTTCAGAAAGGTGAGTATTTTTCTCCTTTTAATAGGATTATGGAGCCCTCTTACATTCCATGTATGGATCTTTTAAACCTTTGCCAAAGCTTTTCTGACAACAAGAAGGAACTATTACGTGTAAGTACTGAGAACTATGACTGTATCACATCCTAAAAACTGATTCTTTCAACATACTGTACCTAGCTGTTAAAAGCACTGAATAATTTTAAATCATGAGAATCATGTTTTTCACACTCACCAGATCTCACCATTCACAGCTATGTGAGATTTAGCAGAAACATGTTTGAAAGCCCTCGACCCCATCATCAGAATAACAAATCAGGGTGGATTATATTCAGTCCTTCCACCAGGGAGACATGTACAATTTATCAGAATCAGAAACTTTATTGTCATTGTCATGAGAACAACGAAATTAAGAATGGTCCCCGATCATTGCATCATCCCTAGCAATATCAAAATATAAATAAAACAATAAAATTCAATAAATAAAATTATGCCATGTAGCTGTGGAGATACTCAGAGGCAAACAGCACCTTACTAACGCTTGCAGGATTTTTTCTTTAATGTGTCAGCCATATATGTATATGAACCGTATATGTGCAACAAATAACATGAATACACCAACTGCTATCTTAGAATACATGAATAATAATGGTAATGTTCTAGGCTCAGTATAAAATCTGTCCACCTCAGCTGGATAGCAAAAGAGTGCTAAGTGAACCTTTTCACAGGGCAGTCGTAAACCTCAAATATCACAAAGCCACAGAGAAAGCACAAGTAGAAGCCTTGGCAGGCCACAGTGTTGGACAATCTTAGTTTACTATCTGACATTATTAAATCCTGTCATTTATATGTAGTCGTTAGGACTGAAATTCGGTCTCCTTGCAGCAAAAAGGAGTTTGTAACTTTCTAAGTCAGACAAGTGCTATATAATAGTGCAAATATAATTATATAAATGAAAGTGTTAAACTGAAATGCAAACACACTGTAGAGTAAAACTTTACATAACAGGAACCTGCTATGAGGTCAGGAGTCTCTGACCTCATAGCAGGTTTGGGTTCAGATGACAGGGAAAGCACACCCCAGCTTATTTCTCACAGCATTAAAACCTCAGGTGTCTGTGAAGGTTCTCAGTCATCCAGGTCATCGTAGTCAAAGCTCCTTTGACTTAAAACCTCAGGGTTTCTCGTCTCTAGGTAGAGGGCGTAGCTGCCCTATAAATGTGTTAGTCCACACCAGAGACCCAATGTTTATTCTTTAGTAATGCTCATCAACATTTCTCAAGAGAGGATTTGAGAGAGTTCGTCGTTGGACTGGGAATACTGTCTTGGCGATTGGTTTGATTTTCTTTACGAGCTGCCGTGAACACAGTGGACAAGTCTTTCTTGCACCACATTTTCTTGGAGCATGGAACTAGTGCTTGTTAGACAGCTGTCTAGATTTATGAGTTCACAATAACCTTTAAAATGAAGTTAGGAGGAACTGTTGTCGCCTCTTGGCCAGGACTCCCTTGAAAAAGAGGTTTTTAATCTCAATGGGACTTTTCCTGGTTAAATAAAGGTTAATGATAATAATAAAAAGGAGCCACAAACACAGACATTTAGATGATGCAGGCTGTGAAAGCTGCTTTTGTCCTTTGCTCTGTGGAAAATTGTCAGCTATGCTGGTCACCAAGGAACAAAGACAAAAGACGAATCGTCCAGTCTGTATTGTACTCCCGTGAGCAGCATGTCACCCCTAAGCTGTGAACACATCCCATTCTGTCCTAGACTTTTTCACATGAATGGTACAAAGAGTACCTCATTCAGTGAGACAGGTCTCACTATTGCTGTAATCCTGGCACTGATGCTAAAGGACATCTGTATCTTTCTGTGAGCTTTGCTTTGTCAAAACAGCCATATCAGATCCCCTGGGAATGAGAGCATGCTGGAAAGCGCCATAACACTGTTTGCTAACCACCATGGAAATCAAAAAGAAAAAAGACCAACAGCATTAGCCCTACAGATATACAACAGACCACAATCAACAGGGTTTGGTGGAAATCAATAGACCTGTCAGCCTTCACAAAATTAACAGTTATAAAATGGACAGCCACAGCACGCAGGCCAATTTCCACAGAGGAGGACAAAAGTCTATACTAGACAATTTGTTTGGGTCCTGAATGGTAACTGAATTTATGAGCCACCCTCAAGAGCACCAGTCGTCACTAGGATGCATGAGCTGTACATGAGAAACACTTACTGTTGAATACTTCACATCTCTTGGGAATCACAGCTACCTTTGGGTTACAGCGCATTATCTCAATGAACTCCAGAAAATGCATTCACATGCAAAGAGAGAAGAGACATCGTGCTGAGGTGAACATTTTATTGATGCAGCTGTAGAATAAAATAAGCATGGCCAATAAAACCCATATAAAAATCTAATCTCATTGTACTTACAGTCTTTAATCTGGGAAGAATTTTAACAGGTAAAATATTTTTGTGAATAATCACTACTAATTTCTTAATGGCTTGACAATCCTACTATGGAATACTGAGAAAGCTAACTGACTTGCTAGGAAGTAGCCAGATGTCTCTTACCAGGGACAGATGGATGACTGCTGCATTTCAAGGGATGCAAACCAAAGACTAAATGTTTCAGAACTTGTAGTGATCCTGATTGTTTGGGAATGCTTGTGGAAATGTGTTCTATGGTTTAGGAACCACGTACTGAAAAATGTCAACCATTTAGCTGTCACAGAAAAACATAGGCACAAGCCTCAGGCAGAATAAGTGCTTTCACAAAGCATAAAGCAAGACTACAAAATAAGTGATACAAATATATAAAGAAAGATCAAGAACGATCAGTGTCTGATATCTAAGCAGTGCCTTATACTGTACCTGTGTCCTGTGAGAGCGGGAAAACTTTTAGTAATACTGACAGAAATAAATTGACTTAGAACCTTCCAAATGCTTTAGGGGTTCAATTCCTTTCTGTTATGCAGTACAATCAGAGGAGCAGCTCACTGACTCATGCAGAAGCTGTCTACAACAACAAGAAGAATAAGCAGTCCTTCAATAGTTGCTGTTACAGGAAAAATGATTCTATGTTTCTTTACCTTCTTTTAAATGTACAAAGATGCCTTTTGTCTGCCCTCTGCCTATGGTTAGATTAGTTTAGAATTATCTTTTTAGACTTTCCCAGCAAACACATCTTGTTTCTGGGACATATTGTTTTAGATTGTTTTATCTTCCCTAGCTCTCTGCTGACGAGACTAGCACCATATATGGAGTTGTTTTATTTTATCTGTTTATTATTTGTTATCCTGTTCTCACTGTCTCTGTGCTCTGTGCCTATAAAAATTACCAAGCCACTGTGCATGGTGTGAGTTGTTCTTAGCAGCTCACCCGTGTACACGTTTGATAAAGAAAGTAACTTTGTCTCATTGTGTCTTTATTTCTCCTGGGTTTTTTACAGAGTTTTCCCCCAACAGTTGCTCACAGAGACCTGATGTAAACTTGATGGACCGCATTACGAGACAGAAGATGAGCTAAAACCCCAAAACTGTGGCAACGCCTCACAGATCTTTGCACAACACTGTAAATGAGCATCATCAGTATGTTAGAAAACTGCCCAGTACTGGTCCAGGGAAACCAGTCAAGGCTGTCCCCTGCTTCTTGGCCTGTTACAGTTGGGATGGGCCATCTGGATAAATAGATGGATGGATGCTAAAGAACTCAAGATGGTGAATAGGGTTGCTGAAAACTGATGTAAAAAAAAAAACAGCTTAGGAAATTTTTTGGGCCAATAATCAAATCTGTGTTTTGGATTTGCAGTGTCGCAGTTAGTGAGCTAGCTAGAGGCCAGTTCTTGTCCTTAAAGCCAGAATTGCACAAACACTGAGAACTGACCTTCAGTAAAGTAGATGACTGGTAAAAGAAATCTATTCATGGCAGGGTTTCTAAGGCTACATCGTCCAAACTTACACAGGTATTTTTGAAAATGCAGCCTTTTCTATGCGTTTGGGCCTTTCAGCCACATGTAAACGGCGTTTTCCATCACCCAAGATGGAGATTTTTTTAACTCCTACCATGGTAGAGATTTTCGAAATATCGTGTAGACGAGGAAAACAGAGATTTAGTCACGCAGTTTTGAAGGTGTGCGCCTTTTTTGGTGTCACGTTGTTTGCCACATTAGTGTTTCTACCATGGCGGATGCAGACAAAATACTGCTGCTCTTAATCTTACTATCTACAGTTTATACACACTTACATATACATGTTTTCTTGTGTTTTTGCTGCTGTCTGTTCACACATGGGACTCCTTTCTGCTTCTATGCACGGTCTTTTTTTACTTTTTCCCTCCCAGGATTCTAGACTTCTGATTGGCCAACATTTCTACACGGTTAGGATTTTATCGCCACCTGTTGCTTTGGCGTGTTCTTGACTTTGTTTTTTGCATTTACATGTGAACAGGATTTTTTTTTTTTTTACGTAAAATCTCAGTTTACAAAAGTGTGGACGTAGCCTTAGCGTACCCTCGCACTACTTTTTAGAGTGGAATCATTAATACAGAGTTGATTAATCAATTTGTATCAGCTTTTTTACTTCATCACTTATGACCCAGTTCAAGTAAGGATTTCCTTTTTCTTTTAAAGACATGCTCCAGACTCCACAGTGTTCTAAAGTCTAGCTAACCTCCCTAATCTGAATATTGCCAAAGCACTTTCATCTGCTGTGCTTCTTTAGGGATTGGGATTTGAGGCAGGAGGATGGAAATGCTTTGAAGCATTTTGACTGACGTCTTGGCTGAAATAGAGCCTGTTTCACGGCTGGACCTCTGAGATGCTCGAGAAAGACAAGAATGGGACAATGTTGTGCAGTAAGAGAACAGCTATCTGAGGCCAGATCTCCTCATAGTGACTAAAGTGACTAAAAATAAATTGAGCATTTTCTGAATAATTAAATCATACAAAGCGCCACACAAAAAAGAATAATAATAACTTTGTTTATAAAACACTATCAAAGGGAAAAATGCACACAAATACATAATACATATATTTCTTTTTCTTCTCCTTTGCAAGCTGTATATTCATTGTCTTAGACTAAGTCATCAGTTACAAACATTATTGGCGTCACAGTTGATGAACACTTTGCACATATGCATGACAATACAGTCCCACTGCCACAGCGCTACAACAACGTTGTCATGGATCATGTCACCTTTTTGTTGAGATCAGTTACTCCTCATAATACATATAATTCGTAAGGATGTGATGATGATATAATTGATTAACATGTCTAGTTAGGTAAAAGACATAAGTATGCAACAATCATTATAGTAAGATTATGTATTAAAAAACATTATTGTTATTGACCAGCTAATGCCAATCCCTGTGCTCCGAATGGATTTTGTCTCCCTACCAATCCGTAAAAAACCTTCCATAAGCTTTGGGAAAACACGTGCACAAACAAATGTATGCCTGTTTGATGATGCTTTCCTCTCACACCATGCAACACCATCCACCCACAGCAATCTGTAATGCATTCTAACAGAACAGAGAGAAGAAGCAGAATAAGGGCAGCAGAGAGAATGTGGATCAGGCCAAGGAGCTCCATATGCCTCATTATGCTCAGAATGTTCTTCCAACCCCAAAACACAACCAGTTCCGATCAAAACACTGCATGCAACACATGCCATCACACATCATTCGTACTGAGCTATTCAAAAAGCTCCTGTGTGCAAATACCTGTCAACTACATGCGTTATGAATGGGGCACGAGTATCACAATTAAATTAATCATATTAGCCTTTTGATCTTTAACAATATTTAACTGTTTCCAACAAAGAATGGTGCAGACAGAAAAGCATGACATGATAAAATCGGTACTATCAAGTACTAAGAACCTGTGGCAGGTCCTGATAATATCAGCATGACAAGCTTTTGGAATTTTCAGACATCTTTAACAGAAGGTTAGTTTTAAGGACTAAAACCAGATCTGGAATTGTTTTGACAATTTTTGCATCAACAAAGTTGGTTCTCATGGGGAAACACACAGAACACTAGGACCTGAAGTCTGAACTGCAGCAGTGGAAACAGCCTTCATAAGACATGGAAAAAATCTCAGATTTTTTTTTCCACAGTGTCCAAAAGTGTCTCATCTAACACTGCTTGGCTAAAATAAGTATTTGCAATTTATAGGATTGATCCTACAATTCTCCTGGTGCAAAATATCACCTTTGACCCAAATTCACGCTAATACATAAGTAGTATATATATGATAGGATATATATAGTTAATATATATTATATGATAAACTAAAGTCCAGTTTATCACATGTAACACACAGCAGGAAACACCACTTCAGACATCTCCACATTACTGGTGGTATCCACACAATACCTACCAGCTAATGGTAAATGCCCAAGAATATTAGCTGCAATATTCACACATTGGTGCAACCCAAAATTGCACAGGTTTTCCTCATATTCTCACACGTTTCCGTTCACAGCTGCAGTACATGTGTGTAAATTTCTGTATAGTCACAAAATCACTACAGGACATGCAGTTACTACATAAATAAGTAGGTAATAGTTTTTAAAAAAGCATTTAGAGTGTTGATTTTTTTTTTTTTTTTGATTAACTGAATATGCTTCCAGACATGTAGTGCTAAAAATCTTAGCACTTCAGAAATTCCACTAATGACCACTTAAGGTTGACCACAAAAGCAAGTTAAAATGTTAAAATCAGGCTAGCTGCACATTACACCCACAGGAGCTGCTCATGCCATGAAGTTTCTAGCACTCAGGTGTTGACGAATATTATTGTCAGTGGAGGTTCTGAAATCTGCAGTCTTGTAATCAGCAGAGCGTTGGCAACTTTTACATACAGGCAGATCAGCACTCAGTGACCCTACTCTGTAACTTTATGTGGCTGCCACTTCTTGGCTAAGTTGCTGTGTTTCGTAAACCTGTCTACATATTAGGGGTGGGGGAAAAAATCGATACTGTGTAGTATCGTGATATTTTGTTTGTTAATAATGTATCGATACAGGGACAGCAGAAATCGATATTTTGTTACAAAAAAAGTTTTTGTGCTCTGACTTCAGAGCATGTTGATCCTTTTTCTGAGCAAGAACCCTGACATTCCTTCACTGTCCAAATGTGTTTAACTTTTTTTTGGCAGCAATAAACATGACAGTTTACTTATTTTAATTTAAGACATGTTTTATTTTAATTAAGTTTAAAACTTTTTTATTTAATGTAAAATTATATTTTGTTTTAATTTACTTTCAAATTCTTCAGTTTGTCACAGTCTGGCGAGAGCAGACTGTATGTATTGTGAAGAGTGGACCCAAAATGCAGACACCAAGGAACTTGGATCAAAACTTGAGTATCAACAAAAAGCGAGCCGTTTAATGAGGCTGGCAGAAAAGGTACAAATAAAGGGCAAGGCAAACAGAAATAAAACTAACATTAACCTAAACTGGGAGAACTAAACAAACAACATGGAAAAACCTGGACATGAAACCTAGAAACATGGCATGGAGAACATGGCGTGAACAACAGACGACCTGACAATCACACACTGAAAACAGAGGACTTAAATACACAGGAGGTGATTAGGGGAAGTGGAGACACATGAGGAAACAGCTGGCACACATGAACATAATGACGTCACAGTGGGAGAGTAAAACTGAACATGATGAACACAGAACACCAGACCTCTTCACAATAAAACAGGAAACATAATGAGACAGACATGACAACCCGAACTTGACAACGTAAGACACAGACATGAAACGCATAAAGAGCAGGGGAGATTTAACATGGTTGGAAACACGAGGGGAAAATAATAACTAGAAACACTTAGGCATAATAATACAAACTTGATAACAAATGACACGCAGCATGAAACACGAAGGTTGAGGGGAAACTTAAATACAGGGGAAGAAAACACAAGGAGTCTAATAACCAAATGAACTTAGATAACCTAATGAACAAAATAAACTCAAACTTAAAACGCTGGGTCAAAAGACCCAGGATCATGACAGAGCCCCCCCTTCAAGGGCGGATTCCAGACGCCCAAAACCATGAACAAAGAAAAGAAGCAGCAAGAAAACAAACATGAAACAAAATCAACACAACCCACCCAGGGCGGGCGGTGGGGGTCCAGGATGGAGGGCCAGAAACAAAACAAAGAAACCGAAGCACTCAGTCCAAACACAAGGGCTTAAGAGTCCGAGACCCTGTTTCAGGAGGGCGACCATGATCTTGGCAGAAAAGGAGTTCATGGCACAGTAGTTCAGGTGGCCGACCTGGAGGCCGATGGCACAGTAGTCCATAGTTCAAGGGTTCAGGGGGCCGGCCATGTGGAGGGCGGCAGTGGAGAAGCAAGCATGGCTGGCCACACTCGGGAGGCTTGGCTCGCGGCCGGCGGTGACGTGGACGAGACCCGTCGGGTGGCTTGGCTGGCGGCCGGCGGCAGTGTGGATGTGGACGTGACCCCTCGGGTGGCTTGGCTGGCAGCCGGCGGCAGTGTGGATGTGGACGAGACCCGTCGGGTGGCTTGGCTGGCGGCCGGCGGTAGTGTGGATGTGGACGTGACCCCTCGGGTGGCTTGGCTGGCGGCCGGCGGTAGTGTGGATGTGGACGTGACCCCTCGGGTGGCTTGGCTGGCGGCCGGCGGTAGTGTGGATGTGGACGTGACCCCTCGGGTGGCTTGGCTGGCGGCCGGCGGTAGTGTGGATGTGGACGTGACCCCTCGGGTGGCTTGGCTGGCGGCCGGCGGTAGTGTGGATGTGGACGTGACCCCTCGGGTGGCTTGGCTGGCGGCCGGCGGTAGTGTGGATGTTGACGTGACCTGTCGGGTGGCTTGGCTGGCGGGACGAGCAGAGGCGTGGCGTCGACCACTGGCTGGGTCGTGGCGGGCGAGACGAGCAGGGGCGTGGCATCGACCTCTGGCTGGGTCGTGGCAGGACCAGGCGAGGCAGGACCAGATAATGGCGCTGCAGGCGATGGCGTGGAGGGATGCTGGACTGGCTTGGCTGAACCTCCAGCTGGCGCAACAGGACCAGGCGAGGCAGAAGCAGAGGCTGAAGGCCCTGAGGCCGGGCCAGACGAGGCTGAAGGCCCTGAGGCCGGGCCAGACGAGGCTGAAGGCCCTGAGGCCGGGCCAGACGAGGCTGAAGGCCCTGAGGCCGGGCCAGACGAGGCTGAAGGCCCTGAGGCCGGGCCAGACGAGGCTGAAGGCCCTGAGGCCGGGCCAGACGAGGACGAAGACTCTGACGAGGCCGGGCCAGACGAGGACGAAGACTCTGACGAGGCCGGGCCAGACGAGGACGAAGACTCTGACGAGGCCGGGCCAGACGAGGACGAAGACTCTGACGAGGCCGGGCCAGACGAGGACGAAGACTCTGACGAGGCCGGGCCAGACGAGGACGAAGACTCTGAGGCTGAAGCCGGAGCCGGACCAGGTGGAGCAGGAGCAGCTGATGCAGAGGCCGGACCGGGCGAGGATGAAGGCCCTGAGGCTGCAGCTGACGAAGCACGGGCTGGAGCTGCGGCTGACGAAGCACGGGCTGGAGCTGCGGCTGACGAAGCACGGGCTGGAGCTGCGGCTGACGAAGCACGGGCTGGAGCTGCGGCTGACGAAGCACGGGCTGGAGCTGCGGCTGACGAAGCAGAAGGTGGCCAGACGGGCTCCTCGGGCCCGCCAGCTGACGTGGCGTGGTGCTGGACGGGCTCCTCGGGCCCGCCAGCTGACGTGGCGTGGTGCTGGACGGGCTCCTCGGGCCCGCCAGCTGACGTGGCGTGGTGCTGGACGGGCTCCTCGGGCCCGCCAGCTGACGTGGCGTGGTGCTGGACGGGCTCCTCGGGCCCGCCAGCTGACGTGGCGTGGTGCTGGACGGGCTCCTCGGGCCCGCCAGCTGACGTGGTGCTGGACGGGCTCCTCGGGCCCGCCAGCTGACGTGGTGCTGGACGGGCTCCTCGGGCCCCCCAGCTGACGGGGCATGAAGCTGGCTGGGTTCTCCTGAACCTCCAGCAGACGAAGCATGAAGCTGGCTGGGTTCTCCTGAACCTCCAGCAGACGAAGCTTGAAGCTGGACGGGCTCCCCGGGCCCTCCGGCTGACACTGAAATAGGCTGCACAAACTCCAACTCAGCCCCTGGCCCCAACCTGGCCTGGATCTCGGTCCCACAGTGGCTTAGCCGAGCCTCATGGCTAGCACTTCCAGTGCAAAATGTCTTATAATTTGGCTTCTTGGAAGCAAAGTTCGTAGCATGATCAATACACAGGGATGCTAGGTAATTGTGCAGAGGGATAAGATATTCCGTGGAAGACTTGGCTGGTGAGTTTTCAGTCTTAGTCGTTTCATAAACATGCCCATGAACCTTTAAGGCAGTGCTTGATCCAATATTGTCCTTAGAAAAAACGCGTGGATTCAGAATATAATCACCCACCTCATGTTGCTGTGAGCCGTGGTGATGACCTGGACGCCGCCTCCTCCTGGAAGCCGTGGTCGTGGAGGCCGGCGCCGCTACGGCTGAGATGAATGTAGCGCTGGAAGCAGCCACCGGTTGAGGTGAGGAAAACGCAGCACTTGTCTGCTGCAGTGGCGACATGGACATGGAGACAGGCGGGAGACTCAACACGCCAACTTTAGCTCCTATAGCTGGCATAGGGAGGGCTGCGTCACAGAGGGGCTGGAGTAATTCAGTCTGCATGCTGGGGGGCTGCTTTGGCAACACGGTGCGGATGAAGCCGTGCAAATCCTCCGACAATCCCTCCATGTAAGCCGGGTATGCAGACAGAATCCGGTACAGCTGAACTCTAACTGACTCCTTCTCACTCTCCTGTCTGCACGCAGAATAGATTTTCCACTGTCCATGGAGAATGGTCACACGAGTGCTGAACTCCCAAAAATCCTCAAAGATGTCTGCTGGGTCCATTCTGGTCAGGTCGTTCTGCCACGGTCTGGCTGGGGCAGACCGTATGTGTTGCAGAGGAGGACTCAAACGCAGACCAAAACGTAGTGTGGATAAACAAAACAAGCCGTTTATTGAGGCTAGCAATGAGGGTAAAAATAATCGGGCATCGGTGAAAACTAAACAATAACCTAAACTGGGTGAACTAATAACAAAACATGAAAAAGCTTAACCATAGTGAACTGACATGGGTACCTGGGGATGAGACATGGATGAGCAGACGACCTGACAATCACACACTGAAAACAGAGGACTTAAATACACAGGAGGTGATTAGGGGAAGTGGAGACACATGAGGAAACAGCTGGCACACATGAACATAATGACGTCACAGTGGGAGAGTAAAACTGAACATGATGAACACAGAACACCAGACCTCTTCACAATAAAACAGGAAACATAATGAGACAGACATGACAACCCGAACTTGACAACGTAAGACACAGACATGAAACGCATAAAGAGCAGGGGAGATTTAACATGGTTGGAAACACGAGGGGAAAATAATAACTAGAAACACTTAGGCATAATAATACAAACTTGATAACAAATGACACGCAGCATGAAACACGAAGGTTGAGGGGAAACTTAAATACAGGGGAAGAAAACACAAGGAGTCTAATAACCAAATGAACTTAGATAACCTAATGAACAAAATAAACTCAAACTTAAAACGCTGGGTCAAAAGACCCAGGATCATGACACAGTTGCTGAATGGGCTGCATAGTTTTCACAAATTGCATAGTTCAGAATAGCTATAATTGTACCAGATGGTTGCATTCAGTTAAGTTGGACTAGACTGTAATACAAACCGTTCAGTTTATCAACAATAAAACTGACTGAAATGAGAGACTGAGTGTGAGACTTTGATATTAGATAAAATGAATATTGATAAAGTTTACCTTTATGTACAGAATCTGAATATCGCAAAATATTTTAAAAAATTGCAATAATATCGTATCGTGCGTTAAGTATTGTGATAATATCGTATCGTGGGATGTATGGTGATTCCCACCTCTACTACATATGACACTTTGTATCATAGAGTATCTAGTTTTTCCAACCTTGACATCCTATTACATTACAGTGAACTCGAATTTAGTAAGCTCCTTCCTGTTTGTAAAGGCAAACATTTTAGATTGCAGCTGTGTAAATGACACTACAGGTAAATGACACTACAATATTAGGAGGTGTGGCCTAATATTTAGTGTGCACCTTAGCAACAAACAAGGATATTAACTACACTTCACAGCCTTGCTTGTGGGGTTGGAATCATTGCTTAGGATGAATAAATGTCTTACTGAAACATCAGCACAATGGAGGTATCTGCACCCATGTGCTACACCCATACAGACAATAGCTACATAAGCTAACAAGGTGCTGATAACATGGGGGCACTCCACCCTCTCATCTGAACTTCAAAAGCTAGTCCATAATAAATCAGAGAGCATGATGTTAACCTTCATCTATTTTTTTTTTAAATTTACATTCTATAGCACAGGGATTCGACTGATGCTAAATAGAGAGAAACTCTGGAATGATGATTAGGAAAGAAAGCTTTATTTAGGTTTGTGACAGTAACAATAATCAGTGCTTTTAGGATCATGTGATATAAAGGGTTCCTGGTGGCAGCTCACTCTAACAGGTTGAGTCTAAAGACTGCATACAACCAAATAGCAGACAGATACAGTAAGCTGCTAGATGATAAAACATCATTCAGTAATGGAAGAAGCAGATATTTGTTTCAGTGGAGACCAAAAACAGAGCTGATCCTGCGTGATGAATGGTGCTAAAATACGTTTTGAATTAAACAGTCTGAAGCAGTGTGCTTGTGGATAATGCAACACAGTATTTGCTGGTTTAACCAAGCTCATTAATATATATATTAATGTTTTACTCCTGTACAAGGACACCAGATGGACACATTTTATCTTGTGTCTTTCCTTCATTTTAGCTCGTTAGTGCCTTTCAATAATCACAAGATCTGTGATCAGCTCATTTCCTTGTTACATCACATGGAATAAATAGCTCCAATTACTCTCATTACTACTTGCAGCAACACACACATGGTGTACTATATTGATCCCTTGGTAGTTTGTTCCCATGGACACTATATAGTTGCTGCCCCTCCTCCGGGTGCTGGCTGTCATAGACAGGTCTCTGTGGTACACTGGTATGCGCCGGTGCTGGTTAATCATATGAACCATGATAACTACTCATATTAATCACTACTAGTGAATTGGGAGTTTATTTAAGATGTATAAAGTGCAGTTCTTTACTATAGTCTATTAGGTTTCACGCCAGTACACTATCAGTCACAGACAAGAATCTGACTAACATTTAATTCTGTGCAAAATCCTCCTCTACGTGTTGGAACTTGTTTTTGATGTTTTTTTCTTTTAACCTTCAGTATGTTTTGATTAGCATCCAGTCTGTGCAGGTTGCATAGATTCATGCAGGAAATACAAAAACATCCACATGAACCTGTTCATGTGCAGGAACACAAAGCACTCTGATGCTGTAGAACAGAATCAGGAAGAACATCTGCAGCACAAGAGTTGAAGTCTGGAGAGGTAAATAATAACAGTGCAGTGTTACTTTTTTTTTTTCAGAAAATACAAAAATATACTCACCATAGAGACAAACTGCTACTACCACAAAGAGAATCCTCAACTGTGGGAAACACTTTCATTACGTACTAAATACCTCTGAAAAGGATATTTTTGCACCTCAAAACTACACCACTTGAAGCATTAGAGGAACACCTTGTAAACACATCAAACCTCAACAGCAAAAGAGAAATCGTGCTGGATATTTACACTGATATGATTTGGTGGAAATGATGAATTTACAGAGGGCTGAAAATGAAACTGAAAAAAAAGGCAGAAATGTCATGTTGGTTGTCTAATTATTGCCCCTCGGGTGCACTTGTGTTAATTTCATTAACACCAAACAGCTGAAACGGATTAACTACCCCCTCTGCTAGTTAACTGACCAGATCAATATCCACAAGTATAACCGACCTGATGCTCAATCAATTTAATACGTGCTCATTTAATTTTCTTTTCATTGCATTTTCTGTATTTTACACAGTTTTGATGCAGGCCTGCAACTCAAACCTGCTTTAATGCATCCACGTATTGTTGTTCACACGTTAGGCTTTAATCACTGACAAAGACAGCGTTTTCTGCGTCCAGTGGTCACATGACAGCTGCTTAATAAGGTCAGAAATGGTGGATCAGTTCATTGATTTGGTTCCACGTTAAGTTGAAGTTGAATAATGAGGACAGGGACCATTTCCAAACAGGAATGCAAATTACTGTACTGTAGTCGCTCTAGCTTCAAGGCCAACGTATGCATGTGCATTTACTTGTGACCACACAGTGGACCAACCAGCCAACAAGACACATTTTGTAGATCTAATTTTACATCATGTTGATATCTGAGGTCTAAAATCTCATTTTTGCTAACATAAAAACATCATATATGTAAATTTGTAAGCCAAAAGGTAAATTCACAGTAGTTTGAAGTTTAGCTTCAAACGTATGCAAATCATTAGAAATTAGAAAAAAAAAACGTCTCTGCAAAAATATTTGGTGAGTCTGTTGCTATTTGAGTCAAAGTGCCAATATACTGTACATGCGTAAAACCGGGAGCAAGGACACAGACTGATAGCTTACACACGACAAGGTTCATTTATCTGCCTGCTGTGTTTGTCACTTGAGATCTGGGAAACACGTGTTGTCATATCACCACGGTACCACCCCCAAAACAGAGGAGCGGAGGGGCAGAGGATGAGTGGGAAGACTGAGGAGCGCAAATAACGCAAAGCAGCAGCAGGTGGAGAAGCGAGAAGAAGAAGAAATTCAGAAGCACAATAGTGAGATGAAGGGAAGGAAAGAAAAAGGGACAGAGAGCCCCAACTGTTACCGTCCTATTATGTGTGGGCTGCACAGAAATGTATAAGCGTTGTGGTTGTCGGGTGGTGGCAATGTCATCTCCTGTCTGTAACAAACACGCTCCTCTTCCCCTCTTCACTTTGGATGAGCTTCAAAGCTCTTCCACCCCCATCTAGCTCGGTGTGTGCACTGTGTATGAGGCACACACGTCTCCTGTTGCTCCAAAGTAAGCACATATTTAACATTTAGGCTTAGCTTTTTCACCTTCATCTTTGGATCATCCTCTCCTATTATCCAATTTACAGTGACATGCATTTAATCCTTCTTCAAGTCGAGCCGTACCTGCTGCTCTAATACTCCGAGCAGAATGGCGAGCGAAGTGGCATGTACCACTGTGGAAACTGGAAAAAGTTTTATGAAACACAGTTTGCATAAAAGTTTAAATCCTGTGTAAAATGTAACTAAATGCAGAATGGAGATTTGAAATAATTTAAAGCCAATATATAACAGAAAAAACTTGAAAAAGATGGCATATCAGATGCTGTTTTAGCTGGTAAACTAGGTTTTTTTTCAGTGGGTGACAGCTCTGGATTGTGGACGAGCCGGTTTAGCACTCAGACTCAAAATCCTGATGTAATACATGACAAAGTGGTTTGGCATCATTTTGTATAAACACGCAAGGCCTTCTCTGAGAAAGGCATCACCTGGATATGCATCTCTTATACCTTGTCTCAACCACTTATCCGAGGCTACGTCCACACGAATGCGTTTTTGTTTGAAAACACATCTTTTTCTCTGTTTTGGCCTCCTGTCCACACTGAGATGCCGTTTTTGGTCAAGGAAAACAGAGCTTTTTGAAAACGCTCTCCAAAGCGGATACATTTTAAAACGCCATTTTTGCATCGCAGTGTAGACTGCACAAATGGAGACTTTTGGGAACGATGAAGCATTTTAGTCATATGATGCAGTCAAGATAGTGGAGGGCATTATACAGCAGTTGTTTTGTTTGCTCTCAGTTTTGACAGCCCTATTAAAGATTAATATCAGTGTATACATGCTCCAGATAGCTTTTCTTCAAATTCTTCAATTCCCACTCGCTTTTGCAACTTTGCGCTTTTGTGTTACTCGCAGCAACAACTCCACCTCATTGTTAGTCCAATTAAAAAAGAGCCAGACAGTAAATAAACGGCAGACAGAAATGACACAGGTTGAATCGTCTTACGTTTCACGCATGCACAGTACAGGAACATAAGCGTTTCAGTCGTTTCAGTGCGGATGAACAACCGTTCTGAATCGATTGAAAACAATAGTGTGGACACAGAGTGTTTTTAGAATTTATCCAGATCAGTGTAGACGTAGCCCAATTCAGGGTCAAAGGGAGCTTGGTGCCTATCCCAGCTAGGGCGAGAAGCAGGGTGCACACTGGACGGGCGACATTTTCATCACAAGGCTAACGCAGAGATACAGCTATCTAGAATCACTCATTAATCCTATTTGAGTGTGTGGAAGGAAGTCATAGACATAACGAGAATAGTCACACACAGAAAGGCCCCAGATGACCAGGAATTCATCCTCATATCCAGCCTGTCCCAGGTGCCAAAAGGGCAAACGGCAGGGCAAAACCTGTACAGGTCGCCAGTGTGTCACAGGGCTAACAGAGAGACATGCAACCATTCACACTCACATTCACACCTACAGGCAATTTAGAACCACCAATTAACCTAACCCTGCTAACTGCATGTCTTTGAACTGTGAGAGGAAGCCGGAGCACCCGGAGAGAACCCATGTACACACGGGGATAACACGCAAACTCCACATAGAAAGCCCAGATGGCGAATTTGAACCCAGGACCTTCCTGCTGTGAGGTAGCACCACCGTCCATCTAACATCTGAACCTCCTGCCTTTACGACCACCGTCCCTTTGGCAGGCTTTTACAGGCTTTTTAGCTGTAACTAGTAAAGCTGTCATTTATTCCAAGTGCTCTTTCTCAGTACTTACTCTGTTTTCTTCTCATCCCAGATTCCAGACTCACTTGAGTTCAAAGCCTGTTGACGTCACTCACCTACCTGCTCACTTTCCCTTGTTTTATAATGAGAGACTTCATAAATATCTTTACTAAAAGACTCTGTAGCGTCACTGCCAGCCTTAGTTGCTCCCTTCAACCTGTTGAATACACACCTGTAAATATATCTGTGAATTGTGAGTAAGCTTGACAATGGCCTGACTTCATTGCCTTGCATTATGGCAAAATTCTCAGCTTCAGCATCTGAGCTGTTCTTTTGACTATTTTCAATCTACTCTAGGGCTCAAACGGTTTGCAGATCATTTCATTGTGTTTCTGTTTACATCGCACACCATGCTGCAGTGTTTCTACAGACTGAGTTGTCATGCATTTTGTTCCCTAGTTTGAAAGAAGTCCAAATGCTTACAATGTGTCTCTCAAAAATAATCTGCAACACCACTGATTGTGTTTCACCAAACCCTGGGATAATTGCACATTCTAGTAATTCATTGTCAAGCTTTCCTCAAACTCAGACACCAAACAACTTATCTGAGTCAAGGCTACCCAATCTTCCACATTCATGTTTTGAATTGCTGCATCCTTAAAGACACACAATTTGCTGACAGTAGATGATAATGTCAGGTCTGACGGTGCCCCGACCGGCGACCTGTGTGTATGTGTGTGTGTTTGTTCTCCTCTCTCTCGCTCTGTCTTTCCTCTCCGGCCCCGCCGCGATTGTTACGCGGTCCCGTAGCAACGGGAGATCTCGGACCCGGAAGTGCTGCCACTCTGAGCTGTCCCACCTGCGACTGATTCCTCGCAAGCTGCTGCCAATCATCCACCGTCGTTGGCAGAGCTATTTAATGGTGTGGCTGAGTAACAGACAGCGCTGGAGTATTGCACCAAGCCTGGTAGTGACTCGAGCTCAGCAAGGGTAAAACAAGTGGTTGATAGCTGAGGGAGGCTAACCGTGTCTGTTTTGCCTTTTCTCAGGAAGCGGATGAGACGGAAGGAGAGACGTCACTGATTCACGGGAGTTGTGTGGACACACGAGGGGAGACGGGGAGAGGAGCACTGAAGGGACTTGCACTGTGGATAACTGTGGATTGGCTTCACTGTAAATAAAGACACTGTTCAACTTTAACGAGAGGTCCGCGTCTGGGTTCACTAGCTCACCACCCTTAACAGATAAGGGGGAAAAAATCTCGAGTATAACCAAAACATAAGGATTACAAGTGCCTCAGTCTACAGCTTTTTCTCAAAGGCTCATTAAAGGAAGAACAAAAGATTTTTTTTACCAAATTGAAACATGGAATTAAAAACATTACATTTATTGACTGATTCCTCCATCCGATGACATGATTGTCTCTGCGCGTGTTTCTCATTAAATCTTAGCACAGAGGAATAAATCAGAGCAAAAAGCTGGTGACACTCTGTGCATGTAAAACAGAGCACGGCTTCATTTACTGCTGATTTGAGAATCTTCATAATTATTAAATCCAAATGCTGGATTGGGACAATTGCTGACACAGTGGAAACAGCCTTTTGTTCCCTTATCTGCACTCCACTGTTCCACCACGTGGATGTTTGCTCTGTGTGTGTGTGTGTGTGTGTGTGTGTGTGTGTGTGTGTGTGTGTGTGTGTGTGTGTGTGTGTGTGTGTGTGTGTGTGTGCCATTTGTAATTGGTGAAAACTCACTGAAACTTAAAGGGCTGATAGATCAGTGTTGGGGTACTGCGTGTTTCTGTTAGTGAGGCAGAGAAGGAAATAATACACTGCCTCCAGTCTGTCTGTACGAACCTCTTCAATTTTCTTTGATCTTGTACCTTCACAACTGAACATCATGGATCTCTCATCCTGCCTCCTAAAAGCTCTCTCTACCTTTCTTATATGTTAACCTTATGCTCTCTCTCTCTCCTCTCTTTCCCTTTTGTCACGTATTACCCAGAGGCTCCCAGTCTCAGCATTCCAGGCTCATTAATCCAACAGTGAGTATTTACACTGGACCTTTAATTATGCTAACCTGATCTCTGCTGAAGGAATTAGCTTCAAAGTTTTGTAATGGCAGGACAAACTTATCCACAACTACTGTTGTTACAACAGGTAGTGATTAACATTGTCTCCTCACTGCAAATGGTCTTGGGAGAGTTGACAGTCAGTAAGACAGAGAGCTGGACTGGACTTCTGCAGGACTTCCAATGAAAGTCTTGTTATGTGCATAGAGTAACATGCCACATCATTAATATGGAACTAAAGATTTGCATACATTTAGATTTGTATTTTTATTTATTAGCTATTTTTTGCTAATATTTTAACACTGAAGCAAAATCTGTATATATCAGGTCATGCTCTTGAAGTATTTATCTTTTTGTCCACTGTATCTATCATTTTTAAAAATTCATCATGCAGAAAAACTGAGAAGTGCTGCTGAAATTGACTTCTTTACCTTATATTAAAATATCTCAGTGATTAATATGTAGTTA
Source organism: Diplotaxodon limnothrissa (assembly GCF_057381915.1). Classification (NCBI taxonomy): domain Eukaryota; kingdom Metazoa; phylum Chordata; class Actinopteri; order Cichliformes; family Cichlidae; genus Diplotaxodon; species Diplotaxodon limnothrissa. Next base: position 14,942,459 of record NC_140611.1, read on the forward strand.
AATGTCTTTACACTCACAGAAAGCAGAGTTTCACTTGAATTAAAGGATCACTAGCCAAATGTATTGATTTCAAGGCACAGAAACAACGTTTCTCACAATAAAATGGCGCCTGTGTGTTCGGCACGCCGTCTATCGCTCTCCTTTATTTGTTTTGTTTTATTGTTTTTAGCTAACTTTGCGTTACATGTCTGTTGTACTTTTTCCTATGATCGCCAGACATTATTATCCATCCGGATGTCTGACCGGCCTGAATATGACAACCAAGGCTTTTTGATCTGTGTTGTTCAGCACTTTGGTCTGCCTGGTGTGTTCTTAAAGTGCTATGATAATGATGATGATAAAACTGTTACCTAAATACTTGTGCCTGCAGCAGGTGACAGTGATCAAAATCACCATCTCAAGGATGTTCATTTTTGATCACGTTGGTTGTGGCTTTGCGGTGCACGTGTGCCATATATCGCCTTTTGATAATGTTGAACTCCAGCAGGCATTAGCAGATAATCAGCAGCTGTTGGAAACATTACAAAAACACATTACTTCTGTTGTTGTACCTGTTTTGACAGGATGCAGCATGTTGAGCTTTCTTGTACTTTTACTGCCTGATCCAAGGTGAAAAGCGAGCACATCTCACAGCATGTTGTCTCACATAGACTTTGCCTCCATTACAGGACAAAGCATGTGTGAAATGGACCATGCTTTTCACCCGCACAGGCTAACCCTCCATATAAATGTCTACCCCTATTACATTCTCCCTAACAGAGATTGGAAGTAACAAAGTACAAACACTTTGTTACTGTACTCTACTTTTCAGGTATCTGTACTTTACTGAGTAGTTCAGTGTTCCCACACCTGCTGAATCCCAATTTAAGTGGGTGGCACTTCGCGGGTGGCTGTAGCTCAGGAGGTAGAGCTGGTCACCTACTGATCGGAAGGTTGGAGGTTCAATCCCTGGCTGCTCCAGTCTGCATGCCTAAGTATTCTTGGGCAAGATACTAACCCCAAGTTGCTCTCCGATGCATCCATTGGAGTGTGAATGTAATTAGACAACACTAAGTTTAGAGACAGTGCTAGTGAGAATAGGTGTGACTGGGTGAATGTGGTATTTTGTATAGAGTACTCCGGGAGAGTAGAAAAGCGCTGTATAAGAATCAGTCCATTTAAGCCTGACTGTGTTCCTCCAACAGAGAATAAGTTTTCCTTCTGATTCAGACTGAGTACAATTAAAATTAAAAATCAGACTAAAGTTTGTATTCCCATCTACTAATATTATTTTAAGATCACATTAATATGGGTTCAGTTAGCATTAAACAAAAATAGCTGGTAGAAACATCCTCCAAAGAGCTACTTTTTACTTTCTTAATTTGAGTACATTGCAGAGCCTGTACTTTTTTACTTTTACTTGAGTAATTTAGAATCAGTACTTCTTTTACTGGAGTATTTCTTTATAATACTATCTGTTTTTGTGTGCCCTCTTGGTTCCCATTTGCCTAACAAATGTTAAGTGAATGTGTTAATTACTAATATATAATATAATATTATATATATATATATATATATATATATATATATTGTGGCTGGATATCGTCACTGATTTCTACAATCGATTCGTTTCCGATTCACAAGGTCCCGAATCGATTTGATCCACGATTCGATTCAATTCGATTCGATTCGATTTGAATCTGGGAAATTTTGACAGTCAGAAATATTATAATTCAGATCAGTACATTTACATATTTTGTATCTATAAAAAGGAAGCTGACACTCGCAAGACTTTATCAAAGGCGTAAGCATCACAGCAGATGCCTTTGTGTCAAAGCAGCTGAAGATAAAACACAGAAAAACACGAAGGTGGTTTTCCTGGGATTTTATAAAAATATTCTGCAGTACATCAAAAATGAAAGGAAACCATTAATCAACACATGAACGTTACCTCTGACGTTACAGAGGTTTTATTAGAGACACAGCTGAGCGTTTTGCATTTTGCATAATTTTAAAAAGTTTAAATTTGTTCAGTATTGAACGGCAGAAATGAGGTTTTCTTTTCGGAAGTAAGAAAAAGGAAAAAAACCAGCGTTTTTTTGTAAACAATGGTAGACTTGTGCATAATAAGCAAGCAAATAATGCAGAAAACTGATTTTTAGATGGGGAAACTGTTCTTGAAGGAGAGAGAGAGAGAGAGAGCTGTGCATCGTGGTGGAAGCAAAACAGTAAACGTCAGAGGGAATTCATGACGATGTTTATGTGAAGCGTAGTTTGGATCTTCTTTTGCTGCTGGTTCGGTCAATATTGTTTGGAGAGAGATCAAACCTGCAGCCTCAGAATCAGCGTAAAAGGGGCGTAAACACAAAGCACGGACCCGCCAACACATCAGAGTCAGCGAGCTGTCGGCTTTCAGCCCCGACTGTGTCCGTGCCATCGGTGAGAAAGGCGACATCTCACTGATTCTGATCCACGGGTCGCGCTGTGTGTTTACGTCTTTGTGCAGAAGCCGTGTTCCTGCTCTCATTTACTGTTTTAGCTGTTTGGTGGTTGTTGAAATTTTGTGAGGTTTTGCCTGAGATTCTGGCATTTCGGACAAAATAAATTTACATTAAAAAATCGATTCAGGATTTTAATGAATCGATTTCACGTTATCCAAGCCAGAATCGATTTTAATCGATAAATCGATTATAAAAACCCACCCCTAATATATATATATATATGTTAGGGGTGCAACGATACACAAAATTCACAGTTCGGTTCAGTGCGATACTTTGGTGTCACGGTTCGATATTTTTTCGATACAAAAAAAATGTTCATGCCTTTTTAATTTGTCATTTATTAAAATTATAAATATATATTTTAACTCAAAAGTACAGTTTTTAAATTTAATGTTGCTGAAACAACAAAGTAATAAAATAAAAAAAATCTATCTGATTGAGGAATCACTCATCTTTGGAAAAGAGAGTTTATTACAGAGAAATGGCTCTTTCCAAAATAAAAGCTATACTATACGCTTCTTCTGGGCTATATTCTCAGCAGCATATTAAACATATCAGGTCCCCATAAGGAGAATCATGTGCTAACAGCTGTCTAAATGACTCGGGTAAAGTTTGTAGCATGCGTGCTTGTTGTTTTTGTCTACTTCCACTTGTCTTTGCACTAGGATGATGTCGGAGTAAACGTGCAGTCATATTCGTTGTGTTCCCACTAGTGCTGTCAGCGTTAATCTGAAATGACGTTAACGCCATAACGCGGCAAATCTCCGTTAACGAGCTACCGCGGATCGCCGCGTGCGTGGGGCTAGACGGCCAACACGTTAACGAGCAAACTGCGCTAAAGCACTAGTTCCCACCCATGTAATTGAGCATTGCGTGGCACATCCGACATACTGTTTTACTTTTGACCATGACGCGCTTACCATCAGGGTCATACGTCACATGAAAACCAAAATAGTTCCAAAGGCCAGATCTGAATGAGGGTGGGGGAGGTTCAATTTGCCATGTTGCAAGGAGAGCTTAACTTCTGTCTCGCTAGCTTGCCCTGCGGTCAGTGAATCCGCGTTTGACTACTCAGCCTAGGCTGCACTGTCGAGCGCAGATCTACTGAGCGCAGTGCACGCTAGCAAGACAGAAGTTAAGCTCTCCTTGCAACATGGCAAATTGAACCTCCCCCACCCTCATTCAGATCTGGCCTTTGGAACTATTTGGTCTTCATGTGAAGCATGACCCTGAAGGTAAGTATTGAATATTGTTGCTGACCATCTCCAGCTTTTTATTAACATCCTGGGCCAACCTTGTACTAGTGTGTCTAATAAAAATTGCTGGTCAGCATATTTGCATGTCTCTTACCTAATGGCTGCAGTATAAGCAAAGCTGTAAAGTACTCTGATATTAAGCAAAAACAAAATTTTCTAAGATTCAGATACTTTATGAATTTATCCTCTGGCAAATTAAATCTGGTGGTTATCAGATAAGGTAACTTAAGGTTGGATGAATAACCTGACCTTAATCACTAAAGACATTATTTTGATATATTAGGTAGCTGGAAGTTGCTAGGCATGCTATTATCCAGGAAAATAAAAGAATCTACCCAAAACCAAAAAAAGATGCCTCCATGTGATTTAACTGTCACAAGTTTTGTCCTGGCATCATGTGAGGCTGGCTATCTTTCGACTTGATCTTAGCTTCTCTTATTTTAACCTAAGTTACAAGTATTAAATAGCAATTAGCCTGCTTCCTAGCAGTGTACATTTGATGATTTAAAGTTGTGTTCAAAAGTTTTACACTCTGACAGCACGGATTCTATCAGAAATAGTACCGTGGATACTCTTATCCTCATAGAGATAAGTGGTTTTCCATGATACCCAAACAGATAGTTTCTATAGATGTCCGTAGGTTGTTCCAAGCATCCTCACCAAGATTTGATTTACACCAAATGTGTGACTGCCTCCATGAAGTTGGTCCTTATTACTTGGGCTGAGTGCTTGGAGCCACAAGACAGCTCCTATGATGGCATTGTATAACAGGTAAGAATCTAAACGTCTTAAATATCCTAAACCTCCTCCGTAGGAGTCAAGAATATAACGGAGCTCTTAAAATTCACGTTTCACTCTCTGTTCTTCACTCAATATCCCACATTCACATTTTTCATGTTTTTAATAATACATGGACCCGTCAGATTTTGATGGATGGTGGTTCACTTGTGTGATTTTTATAGTTTCATAATACAATCCACGTGTATGCTTGTGTGACTGGAAGTATAATAAAACAAGTATCAATTGTGTGTTGCCAGATTGACCCTCTAGATGTTTACTTTTATATTGACCCAGTGGATCATTAGGTGTCCAAAAACCTTGTTCATTATTTTGACCATTGATCTAGAAAATTCCAATAACCAACTGCTGTTTCCAACACTCAGAGGAAAGCAAAGAAAGCAAGCAGCTTTTCAGTGGTGCACCTTTTCAGGCTTAACTAATTGATGCAGTTGTGTGTGTAGCTGCTGTGCTTATGGCTGATTTGCTTGTTTGCCTAATACTGCACTTTTTAGTGTAGTGTCCAGAGGCCAGCTGATGTGTTGGTCAAATGGCCAACACATCACCTCTTCAGGCAGCATGCGATCGCCTTCTGCACCTTTTATTTGTCTCGCTTCATTTGAAAACAAAAAATCAATTTCTACACTTATGCACAATCAGGAGGCAGCATGAAGCCCCGCGGCGCTGTTACGCCACATTCAAGTGTGCTGTACAGATGTGTTGTTGTGGATATGACCAAACACGCATACAGGCACTGCATGCACAAAAGGCCAGTGTCAAATGTCAAAGGTCTCTCCAACCCTGGTTTTGATTTGCTTTACAGCAGCGGTCCCCAACCTTTTTTTGTGCCACAGACCGTTTATGTCTGACAATATTTTTACGGCCTTTAAAGTGTCGCGGATAAATACAACAAAATAAAAACAGTACCCATACCAAAAAAAGAAGATTTATTCATAACACATGGGAAAAGACCCAGGGAAACCGTGTTAATGAATAAAATGATAAAAAATAACGCTAAAAACCGTGAAAACCATAAATTTCGCACCCGAGCCTCAACTCTCGCGAACCGGTAACAAACGACTCACGGACTGGTACCGGTCCGTGGCCCGGGGGTTGAGGACCGCAGCTTTACAGTGTTTGCCTTCATGTTTATTATTTTACATTGTCTTATTTCACTGTTTAATTCATAGTTTTTGATCATCGCTGGGTTGAGTTTCTGACTCCTGCATTGATTTCTGTTTTACCCCAGTATCCTGTTAGTTCTTGCAACATCTAACATGAAGTCTTCCCTTCATGTTTCTAGAGTTGAGTTTCAGTTTTGATTCATGCTTTGATTTGTATCCTTAGCAGCTGTTTCCCTGTTTGTCTAGTCCTCCCTCCACCTTCTTTACCCTGAATAAAAGTTTTGCATTTTGTTTTTTAAATCATCCATCCTCATAGAGGGGTTATCACTTTCTCTTTTATTTATTTATTTTAGTTTATTATTCACATTATCATCTGTGTGGTTTCTATGCCAGAGCTGATGAATGGATGCTTCATCAGTAGATACAGGCGACCACTCAGAACTACTTTGTGTTGATCTGTCATGACCTTTTTCTCTAAGATGACCCAAACCATCACTGCAAACAAGACTCCTCACAGTGTGACTTTAATTTGTCACGTGGCTGAATATGCAAGCATCAGGTTTAAAAACAAACAAAAAATTCAAGGTTAAATTTGAAAGAGTTTAAATTACTTTTGATTGTAGTCAAGAATTGTACTTGTGGCATACCACAGTGTGTGTTAATGTATCATGCACACATTCTTGAGAAAGCATTGCTTCCTTTCAAGGTTAGAATATAAGATTTTGTCTGTTTCTTTTATCAAACACACACTTCAAAGAACACTTACATAAATGCCTGCAAGCTACTCTTACACTGGCAGGGACTTTGTATTTGTGGTTGAAGCTGCACTTCAGATGGACTGTCTGTGCATCTGAAATGAGTAACTGTCGCAAATTGAGATGTGGCAGAATTCACACTAAAGCCTGCAGTGAGACTTTAAGCTCACAGTCAAACTGCATTAAAGGCTGATTTCTTTTTGTAAATGTACTTCACAAAATACACAAGAGCAAACATTTGAATAATATGAATGGCACGTAATGTAGACTAACGACTAATGCCACTAACACAGATTACACTCTCCATGGAGATTATGCTCTCCACGAGAAATGAGGGATATTTTTCCCGCTTGTCATTCGACAAAAAAACAAACAAACCTGGAAATCTCTTTACTCCTGTTCACCTGTTCCTTGCCACATGTTTACCCATTTCACTTACAGACAATAACTAAAATGCCAAGTTAGAGCGTGTTTGTGTTTCGGCTAGAAGAGTTTCCTCAACACTGACAAAGTTTACTGGTTCGCACAATGAGAGCTAACTATCGTCTTTATTTTGTTTCCTTGGTATCTGGTGAGAAGTGATGCCACTGTTTGGATAAGTGATTTTTGAGAAACAGGAAGCCCACAATCTGCCAGCTCTGCACAATTACAAACAGACATGTTAAAAGCCACGAACAGGCACAATGTCACACACACACACACACACACACACACACACACACACACACACACACACACACACACACACACACACACAGAGCTGTCCTCAAAGCAACAACTTTATGATTGCTTTTATGTGACGCATCGTTAATTTAATAATGTGTGTTATACTTTCCCTGAATGGGCACGGCACTGATATATTAAATATTATGTAAGGCAGTCAAATTTGCTCTCATCTCTATTGATGGCAGTTTACACAGCGTGTCTACTTTCATTAGACTACTAGATTAGATTACTAGATTCAACTCAATGCTTTGTATGCTGCTAAATTCTTATGTGTAGATGCTATAAATCTGTAGGATAGAGCAGCGAAAAGGCTGGGTCTGAAACCTTGTTATGTGTTGTGCCCTTAAGGGAACAGAGTGAAGGATAAGGTGACACTGCATGCTGCTGAACCAGGGGCAGATGGAGGAAATGCAGTGGACACATCCACAGAAAGCAACAGACAGTTCAAAGTCAAAGGATCCTGCCGAGGAAAGCTGAAGAAGAAGAAAAATGTGAAAAAAGGAAACAGGTCGGTAAAATGGTGATAGAGCAAGCTGTTTTATTTTTCCTCAAGTTTAAGGAGTGAATGCTAATTTCAAAACAGCTCATTTAAGCTAAAATCTTAGGAGGTACCATATTTAATCATAACTGCCGCAAACTGTCCTGAGAGCTCCACAAGGGGTGCATTTCAAAATCATCATTATAACAAAACAAAACTGTCTATGTGATGGCAAAGCAATTGAGATCATACATTCTTATATATAGTTCTTATATATAGTTCTATACTGTGTATTGTATATTTTGTTGTACAGTTATTTTATTTTCAACTTTAATTTATATATTTTATCTTATTCTTTCCCAGTTAAATTTACCCTTCATTCTAATTTGTGTTGTACAGTTATTTAATTTTTAACCTTAATTTTTTATATTTTATTCCTTCCTAGTTAAATTTACCCTTTTTAATTTTTCATATTTATTTCCTATCTTATTCATAGCCTTTTCCTTTTTTTTCTTTAGGTCACGAGCAGTTGTCCAAGCATTTCACTGCATATCGTACTGTGTATGACTGTGTACGTGACAAATAAAATTTGAATTTGAATTTGAGATCAGTCCACCTGTACGTGTGTGCAATAATCTGCAATCAACAGAGCTGGAATTCCTTTGGTAGGTCAGGTCTCAGTCTTTTGTAATTTTAACTCAGTCTTAATTTGAAAGGAAGCAATCAAGACGACACTGAAGAGCAGACTTTATTTTGAACGTAACTATTTAGGAATTACACTAATTTTTCCACAGGCCCTACTTTTTCACAAGCTCAACATTAAAGTTGAAAGTTGAGCGAGGAGCAAATTCGTGGGGAGGTGTAGCAGGTTTCCTCATTACTTTATGACCAACGAAGTGTTCAATTTGGCACAATTTGATTCATTCTAGAAAAAGAAAGAAAATAGCATCTTATCTTTATTAAGACTGCAGTCCTATCATCCAGGGTGCTGATGTAAATTTAGGAAAAGTCAGCAAATTAGCACAAACTGTGACTGCTGACGTCTTTAAAAACAATCCTGAAACAAATTATAAAAGCATGTGTTTGATAGTAACAGGAAGCTGTGGTGATATCTGTTGGTTAACATGCCGTTTGTTCCCTGTTCACCTGAAATGTAAAACTGAGAATCTTTTTCTTTTTCTCACTGCAGAGAAAACTGAAAGCACAATAAAGACCCAATAACATCATCTGAGGTTGGCTGCAGTGAAGGCCTGGCAAAGCAACAAAAGCACTCAGAATTCAGTGATATTCATGTGTTCTGGCCTTGAGGCAGTCTTTGACTGTGTGTTTGCGTCCAAAAAGTAAAAAATAACCCTCATGTTTATCCTTTTGCTTTTTTTGCCTGTCCTTTCACATTTAAGCTTCTGAAAGTGTCATTTTTAACCTGTTAATGCAATAATTTGTTATCACACTTGAATTTGTAAAAAAATGTAATTGTCCAAACATTCATGTACTAATGTGTAAAGTGCATGTTATAAAGTACAACAACAGTAATAATGAGCTTGAAAGCAGTAATCAGTTACCTCTACAAACAAATGTGTTTAAAGTCTGCTGTGCCATAATAATGTCCCCAGTTCCTAAATAAAGGACATATCCAAATTTCACATATTCTGCAACCTTACAATAAACTTTAACCTACAGTTGAAGGCATTTCCTTCAATACTTCTGGACTCTAACTAATCTTTCAGTTAATGACAACAATTTTTAAAATTCATTTTGATACTTTTAAGGCTTAAAGTTATGGCCACGTTGACTCACAGATGTGATTCACAGTCATAGACTGTATTTATAAATAGCTTCTTGATCTGCAAAGCCAGCACAAACGTACCATAAAGTGACATTCTTTCTAATGACCAGGATTGGGTAACGTGTCTGTAACACCAATGCTGTGTTGGTGTATAGTGTATATCCACAAAGGTGGATATACACTATACTGTCAAAATAACACACTCACCCATCCAGATCATTGAATTCAGGTGTTCCAATCACTTCCATAGCCACAGGTGTATAAAATCAGGTACCTAGGCATGCAGCTTCTGCAAACATTTGTGAAAGAATGTGTCACTCTCAGAAGCTCAGTGAACTCCAGTGTGGTATCATGATAGGATGCCACCTGTGAAACAATTCCAGTGGTGAAATTTCCTGGCTACTAAATATTTCATAACCAGCTGGGAAGTGAAAAAGTCACAGAGGGGGGTCAGCAGATGCCGAGGCACATAGTGCGCAGAGGTCGCTATATTTCTGCAGAGTCGACCACTACAGACCTCCAATGTGATACAGGCATGCCAGGCCAGAGAGCAGCGACCAAGAGGATCCTGCAGTTACACCACACACACACACACACACACACACACACACACACACACACACACACACACACACAGAAAGGAGAGAGAGAGCCTACGTGGCGATCGAGAAAAACTGGCAAGGGTACCAGGAGGACTGAAGGACTATGACAACCAATTATGGATTATGGCGGAGTTGCGATCAGCCCCTTTGTTCCAGTGAAAGGAATTCTTAATGCCTCAGCATGCCAGGACATTTTTAAAAATTTCCTGCTCCAAGCTTTGTGGGAACAGTTTGGGGATGACCTCTTCCTGTTCCAACATGACTGTGTACCAGTGCACAAAGCAACGTTTGGTTTGGAAGAAGCTGACTGGCCTGCACAGAGTCCTGACTTCAATCTGATAGAACACCTCTGGGACATCAGTGTCTGACCTCACAAATATGCTTGTGGAAGCATAATGGAATTCCCATAAACATACTCCTAAATCTTGAAAGCCTTCCCAGAAGAGTTGAAGCTGTTATAGCTGCAGAGGGTGAGCTGACATCATAGTTAACATGCGTTTGAAAGCAGACAAGCGAATAAGTTTGGTAGCAGGGTATAGTCCAGCTCCACCATTCACTCATCACATCTGGTCCAAAAATACCATTACCAAGATTCAAAGCCAAAAGTGAAAAACCAGTAGGTGACAGAAATATTATACATGTATATTTATATAAATAAAATTGATGTATGTCCATTTTACAGTGTTGTAATGACTACATCTTTGCTGTCCTGCATGAGGAGCTCAGATTCATAGAATCACTTTGTATTGAATTTATTTTTATTGCTTAGCCTATGAGTTGATTTAAAAATGTTGATAAATAAGACTCTGCACTGTTATGAATAAATTATTTATTGATTTGGTTTTCCAGCAAATTTTTCATTGGCTTGCTATTTAGAAACATTGGTTTGAAAATTGCTACATAAATGAGTTTATTAATTTCTCGTTTTTATTACCTTGTGATGAGTTACAGTTAATGTGATTTTAAAAAAACACTGCAAGGGACTAAAGTTTGTCAAAATCAAGATGTACCCTAAAAAGAAAGTAGGAACATGATAACAGACATGCTAATGAGCCATGTGGAAGCAGTAGGTGCTTGAAAATATACAGACTGACACAGTACGATCTCAATGATTACTGCTGTGTGATCAAAGCAATACAACTGCACCACTGACAGCCAGATCTAATAATTAGACAGAAACAGACAGATGGAAAGACAGGTGGATAAACAGGGCAACGGTTTGGATGGACAGACTGGCAGATGAATAGATAAACAGATGGATGGACAGCAAGGCAGACGGGATTTTAATACTGCTCATAAAGGCAGAGAGAGGACTGGACAGACTGACTTATAATTAGACAAGCGGAAAGACAGACACACAGACTGGCAGACTTTGGATAAGTTAGACATGATTAGTCGTTGCTTTGAGCTACACTGAGATGAACATACATAAGACGTCTGCACCTCACTGGTTTCTTTTCAGCAGCTGAGTTTAAAAATAATGACCAAATATGATTATTGATGTAGAAAAAAAATAGACATCTGACTCCCTGGCAGGCTACAGCATCAGGGATTTCTTTTCCACACACACACATGCGTCACAACCATTAGGTTAACTAATAAATACAATTAACCTTTTTAAAACGATTTATTTATTTATTTAGTTTCACACATGGTACAGCAGTAATTCATTTCCCATACACAATTTCTTATTGACACATGCCCCCTATCTGTGACAATACAAGTAAGCAACCAAAATTACACTCTGACAATATTCTGCACATAACAAAACAAAACAAACCAAACAGAACAATATACTCAACAATGAGCAATACCACTAAAATCAAACTAAAAGGATCATTTTTTTCTACAATTAAATTCTGTTATTTTCTACTTCTTCATACTGGTTTATTATTTTATTCTTATAGCAGATTTTAAATTGAGAAACATTTGTACAACACTTAAGATGATCATTGAGAGAATTAAAGTTTCTTATGCCTATGACTGTTGGACACATTTGCCATTGTGTGGTTCCAGCAAACCGGTGCTTAAAATAAAACTTCCTTCTGCCGTCCCCATTTTCTGAACACAATACAAATAAACTTTGTAACTTAAGAGGTAGTGTTTTATTTTTTGCCCTAAACATAATAATTAATGTCTGTAATTTCACTATATCTTCTAGTTTTAATAATTTTGATTTTATAAACTATTAGTGTGTTCTCTATATTTAACATTATGCATAATTCAAAGTGCTCTCTTCTGTAATAAATATAATGGTTTCAACACAATAACTCAGATAGGGCAGAAACAATGAAAAATACATTATTCTCATTGTCTTGTAATCTAATATATATCTTACATTACCCAGGATATAAATACTTTTAGCCAACTTTTTTTAACATGTTCAGTATGAGATTTCCATGTTAACTTGTCATCCACTATTACACCCAGAAAACAGAATTCTGTCACTCTTTCAATTAATACTCCCTCTATAGACATTACTATCTCTTCCTCCTTTACACGTTTTCCGAATATCATAAACTTTGTTTTTTCCAAATTCAGCGATAACTTATTTACATCAAACCATTTTTAAAATTTTTTCATTTCAATAACCATAATTTTAGCCAATTCTTTCAAGTTTTGAACAATAAAAATTTGTATCGTCCGCAAACAAAACAAAATTTAACATTTTTGACACATCACAAATGTCGTTTATATATAAATTAAAACGTTTTGGTCCTAAAACAGAACCTTGAGGGACCCCACATTCTATTTTCATTCTATCAGAAGAATTGCCTAAACACTGCACATACTGAAACCTATTATCTAAATAGCTGCTTAACCAGTTCAATACTATTCCTCTCACACCATAAGTACTTAACTTAGAAATCAAGATGGAGTGTTGCAGAGTGTCAAAAGCTTTTTTTTAAATCAATGAATACCCCTATAGTATATTTATTATTATGTGTTGCTGATGAAATGTCTTCAATAGTATTCATTTATGCTATTGCTGTTGATCTGTTCCGTCAAAATCCGTACTGACTTTCACTTAACAGTTGACGTTTTTCAATGAAACTATCAAATCTTTGTGCAAAGAGTTTTTCAAGCACTTTAGAAAAAACTGTGATAGCAATGATAGTAGTCTATAATTATTAAAACTATGTCTGTCTCCTGATTTATAAAGAGGGATAACTTTTGCCACTTTCATACGGTCACCCGTATAAAATGAGAGATTAAAAATATAACAGAGAGGTTTGATTATACAATCCAAGGTCTTTTTTACGATGACCATGTCTAACCCATTACAGTCAGTGGATGTCTTGTTTTTAGATTTTGCTACAATAGCTATGATTTCTTTTTCAGTGATTTCCCCTAAAAACATAGACTGTACCACTCTGCTATTATTTTTATGCAACTAAAAAAAGGAAAGGATTGGTCAAATTATAAAGATGTTTTCAAAAAGTAAAAGGAATCAGAATCATATTTGATTCTTTTTAGTTTTGACTAAAACTGTTTTTTGTTTAGTTGATATCAGTTCATGTTCACTAATTACAGTAAAACAGTAAGATAAGAGAAGCTAATGAAAAACCAATATATTAATATGTTTTTAATATAAGGATGAACTTTCTGTTAGAAACGACTGGGGATTGTGTGGTTCTGAGAACTATGATCAGGTGGAGTGTATTAATAAAGATACTGTTACTGTGTGAGGTGTGCATTGTTCCTGCAGCTTCATCATTAAAAATTATTATTGATTACAGACGCATATGATATTATATATAAACATTTTCTATATCAGAACTTTTTAATGGCAGTAAAAGAAAAAAAAACACATGAATGTTGCTCTGTGTGTCCACTGCTGAGAAAAGACAGGGAGAGATGTTTCCCTGCGTACCTGTGGGGAAGCCTGAAACACTCACCGTAAAAAAGGAGCAGAGCGTTGTTTGACTGCGTATGCTCGCGTTTTCCACATTAAGTTCCTGCTCTCTCTCACTGAATTCCAGCAGCAGAGCAGGAATATGTGGGGGCTCGGCTCTAAATACTGCAAGGACTAAATTACAGGACAGAGCCAAAGGTTTGGCACTGCACTCACAGCTTTCAGCCATCCAGCCATGCGAATTACACACTCGGTCTGATAACATCTTCCCTTCTTATTCCAAATAAATAAACACTCCTAGTGGCGATTATCACACACATATCAGCTGCAAAATGAGACATGCTTTTCAGCATTACATTTAGCCACAAACCTTAGTAACTCTGGGGCTTTTTTTTGCTCGAATTTAAAATATTTGTATTAATATTTGTATTCTTGTGTTCATAGTGTTTCAGTTCCAGTTTCTTTATGGTTATACTCTCCATTTAGTCTTTAGGTTACATTAGTTTTAGTTTTCTGTGGTTAAAGTTCTAGTTTATATTTACTTGCTTGAGTTTGAGTTCATCCTGCCTCCCCCTGGTGTGCCTGTATGTTTTGCTCTGGATTTTTCCCTTTTCTCTTCTCTGGTTACCCTGGAGAAATGTATTTTAGCTTTTTGGATTTATCCTGTATCCAGTTAGTTTCAGTTGGTACAGCACCAGAGGACACCAAGCCCAGCTCCCACCACTCAGCAGGCATCATGGGAGACAACTCACCAGGGACGACCTGCATCCATTCTTGGATAACAGCGAGTGATAGCACTCATTATGCTGTAGCCTGCAAGTAGCTGATATTCAAGCTAAAGTATTCATTCCCCCCAACCCAGCTCTCCATCTGCTCCAGTGGTTACCCTCTGGGATACACTATACATCACTGCCTTCAAGGACAAACAGATTTTCTTTGCTACACGTCAGTCCTTGAACTCTCTGAAATATTCATCATACATTGATCCCCTGTAACTCTGTATATAACGGTACCACATTTCCATTACTTTACCTTGTGATCATTAGTGTGAACTAAATTGATTAAATTCCATTTTTCCCATTATTTTTGACAACTTCTGGTGCTCCAGATGTTTATACAAGGAGAAGCAGTGGGTGATCTGAACTTAAATATGCAGATGAATTATACATATTGCATCATTAAGAAAATAGCGAGTGTAACGCTCTTTGAAAAGAAAAGAGCAGAAATTCTGAATAAAAACAGAGCCTTAATGTCTGAGGAATTAAATAAAAAACAAACAAATGAAAAAACTACCTCATTTTCAGGGGTTCTAACTTCTATTTATTCTGCAGAAAATATACCAAATTGTTGATCTGGCTGTTCCTAATGTGATCTCCCTCATGAATTAGTTTTGCTCTTTCAGCCTAAGAATCTGAATTAAGGTTTCCTTTGATGTTGAGGGGGTCACTGCAACAGCTCCAAAATTCAAATGCTACATTTGGGGTGAACTCCAGACTTTACTAGGTTATTGGTTAAGAAATTATAGAGAAGCTGTACATGGAAGAACTGATGAAGAGGAAGCTGCAGAGCTGCAGAGTCTCTAAAGCTTTCCTCCAAATTGGATGTGAATAAAGTGTAATTAAAAGTCTATGGACCTGTAACTTAAATATATTTTGGTAAATTGCACTGCTTGTAAAATTTAATATTTCAAATATTTTCATTTCTATACTTCTATTCCACTCTCTATAGCTTGGTAGATTTTATAAGAAGTACTGTATAAATCAATTGGCCGGGGAACAGCTGACAGACAGCGCAGCAGGATGTCACGGTGTGTCACTATCATTGCCGTTTACCAGTGACGGGTCTGGGCCACTTTCAGGAAGTCAATTTACCAAAACAAAGAAACTAGAGAGCAGAAGAGAAGTCTCCTGTGCCTCTGCTGTCGGACAAGATTCCCATGCACTAACATGAGTGCACAAAATAAACCTTGTGCCATGAAAAGACACAAGGTTTTTTTTAACACTGTCAGTCATGAAACTCAATTAATCACACACATAGCAGCAGAAAATGACCTCTTCCCCTCCAACATCGATCCACTTCCTATGTTTCTCTTCTCTGCTGGAATTTCTCATCTGTCTGTACGTATTAACCATAGTGAGGCCGGTCATTTACGCAATGATTCAGTCACAGGGTGCATGACATGGACACCGGCATTAGCTGTCAGCACCATCTTCTCTGTCTCGAGCAATAGGCTAATGAACTAAAACAGGGAAACAGCCCATTCCTCCACCTGTCATCCATGTATTCACATGTTGTCTAATGAATCCATTTATTTTTAATGTGTTTATTCCAGCTGCATAGTTTTTCTTCATTTATTTATTACATTTAAATTAAAATTAAATCAGCAAAGATCTTCCTAAACTGTTCAGTGATTGAAAATTTAAAGTTAAATGAAATATGTCAATGGATCAGCACTACCAGTGTGATCCCTTTAAAAACAGTCAAAAGCTACAAAAGGGCTTCATCACTGATAAAAGCTCCTTGACTGTAAAGGTTGATTGAGCTTTTGTGTGGCTTCTTAGCACCAGTCTGGTATTTTAGTTTTCTCCATCTTCATGTGATGTGCTGAGCCAACAGAGACAGTAAATATCTTCACCTGTAGTACTGCAGTCTGACCTGTGACAGCCGTGTAATTGTTCTCGCCACCTACTGCTAACATAAAGCAAACATGATTTACCTAAAGTGGAATTTTACACATCAAGGCACCAGAAATAGTGTTCAACTAAATATTATGACACTCTCTGATCCTAAGTTGAGCTGGGTTGTACTGTGGGTAATACACTGCTCAGAAAAAACAAACACACACACACACACAGCATGGTGGATATCTATAAGGATATGGACTGGGTAATGTGTTAAGAACAAAAGGATGCTACATTACCAGCCTACAAAGGGCTGAATTCAAAGACGCACTAAAAATCAAAGTGAAAAGATGATGCAGCAGCCTGGTTAATTCACTGAAATTTCATTGTAGCAACTCAGAATGGTACTCGGTAGTTTGTATGACCCTTGTGTCATTCTATGGATGCCTCCATGCTGGAAGTCATTTTGTATCGCCTGTTCCAGGAGCATGTACCAGTCCGGCTGATGGGTTAAGGACCTTCTACAGCCCTGTGCGTACACGCCCAACTGTCCACATCTTCTGAAGCAACTTCCCATTTCCTGGAATGTCCTCCATGATCTTGAGACTGTACTGGGACAGCCAACTTTCTACCAAAGACGTGTAACCTCGGTAGGGTCCAGGTATCACCTCATGGTACCAGTGGTAACACCGCCCCTAGCCAAATGCAAAACTAGTGAAAGAACAGTCAGTAAAGGTAAGGAGGGAAAAATGTCAGTGTCCCCCACCTGGAAAACCATTCCTGTTTTGTTCTTGCCCCTCTAGTGTATCTGTTGTTCATTAAGACACACAGCATGGCAAGTGACAGAATGTGTATTGACAGGTGTTTTTACCATACAGGCTCAGCACACAACACACAGCTCTACCAGCAGGTCTCAGTCTCCAAGTCATATAGGTGAGGCTTGATTAGGTGATGGAGATCAGATATGCGGGTCAGCGTCCCCTTACACCACACCCTGAATCCAATGCTCCACCCCTCCCTTGCAGCTGAACCACAAACCACACTCCGCCATAAATATGTACTTAACTTCCAAGTCTGAGAAAGTGAAGCCAGTGTGGCTTCTGCTTGCAAAAAGATGTGCGACGTTTGAGAAGACTAGAAGGAACAAATCTGCAGCTAGCTTGTCTGTGACTTCAGGAAACACTGTCTGAGTTTATGAGTCAAATTTCAAGATTCACATCATGCTGAATCTAACACGGTGACCATTAGAGTCAAATAAGAAGGAGAAAGCGTTATGTACTTCAGGAAGAGTCTGACTTGTGTGTCAGTGTCAGTTTCTCACCCCACTCATCATGAGGGTTTTTCTTTCTAGCACTTTTTAGTGCTTCTCCACTACAAGCCACATTCAACCTGTTTTTTTTTTAAATACTACACATAGCTGAGAATATATTGTACAAAGTAATCAGGAAAGTCAGGTAAATAATCACCAGTGGGTAATCAGCTGTCCTTCTTGACACACAGCTGTAGCCTTTGGATGCAAAAGTTCGTCTGCCCTGTCAGTTCTGTTAATCGTGGCAAGCACCCATATGCCGCATCAGTTCCTACATAACACAGAGACTGCTGATGATTAAGTTGTCAGTTTCTGCACATCACTGCTCATTGGAGCTGCTCACACTAACTGCAGTTGGGTAATTAGAATTTCTTGAGTGACATGTGACATCGCCGTCCATTGTGAGTGTAAAATGTCTCGTGTACAGATACTCTATCTCAGAGTGCACTGTATTGTTGACCGCCATCTGCCTTTTATAATGAGATGCAAATAGAATGACATTTGCCTATGTTCAGCTATTCTCTATAGTGAAAATGTCTTTCTTTTAATTTCCCCCTAACTTGACAATGGTTACTAGGGCTGGGCCATATTATACCGTTCACGGTAATACCGGTATAATGTTAGGCAACGATAGGAAAATGAAATATCGCGATAGAATGGGAGTAAAACACACATGCGCAGTGCCTTTGTTTTCATATGCACATGGCCGCTTGTTGAGTGAAACAGATGAACCAGAATTGGTTTGTAAAAATGGTGCAACTTCAGTGATGTGGAACTGGTTTGGTGTTTGTCCGTCAGATACACGACAAAGCACATTTTTTTGCAGAACATGCAAGCGGCCGTTGTTATTGTCGTATTTGTCGGACTAAGATGCTCTTAAATCTGGGAGTAATCTGGGTCCTAAACTCCGTATGCTTCAGGTCAAACAACACTGCAGCATCACTGAGAGTTAAAAACTGTCTCAATTCTTTCATCTTTAATAAAACGATCAGCATTGCTACTTTACCAGGTGTAACTATAAAGTTTAACTTCCAGGCATCCATGAAAACAAAATGTTTTACATTTAACGGAGTTAGAAGTTAGCAGGAAGCTAGCGGAAGTTAGCTCGCTAGTTTCGCTAGTTACCTAAGCATGATATTGCATGTTCTGACTGAGAGATTTCTGAAAAAATTCAAACGTAGAGCTCTGCTATCACTTCCAACATGAATGAAGACAGGAAACTAAACAGCAGTGACGTTTGTAGGGTTACTGAAGTTGGGCTAGCTGGTATATAATGATGTGCTACGTGATCGCTAGCGACACAGCTATATTAGCATAACATAAACAGTGAAGCTGGAGGACGAACACTAACACTTTTCCACTTATAAAAGTTAACGTTAAAGTTCCTGATAGTTAGAGACAAACGCAATTGCATGGCAGGATGCTGTAAACGGACCAAACTTCAGTCAGGAGAACAACTGAGATAATCCATCCACAATACGAGGTTAGTCATTAGTATACTGCAACAACATGGGAATAGAGCAGCTGCCAGAGAATTCAACATTAATGAATCAATGGTACAGAAGTGGAGGAAGCAAGAAGAATGAGTTTAATAAAGTTTGATTTATCTGACTGCTTTGTTTCGCTTAATGTGCCTTATAATCCCGTGCACCTTATGGTCTGAAAAATACGTACTGCACACTGCAGTTTAATGTTGCAAAGCACCTCTTTTTAACTTCAGTGGATATTATACATGGTTATGCTCAGGATATGTCAGCCCATTTCTACTGGAAATGCCTTTTGGTTAAACTTTCAGCAAGGAATTTGCATTTGCACTGTTTTTATAAAGCTTTAATGTACATAAAAACCAGCTTCTTGTTTAAGTGAAAATAAATGGAAGGTTGTCTTTTTGCGCTAGTAATGTTGTGGAGTTGTATTTTGTCTCGCATCAAATATATCGTCAGTTATATCGTTATCGCAAATTTTCAAATATATATTGTGATAAATATTTTTGGCCATATCGCCCTGCTCTAATGGTTACTTTACTGTTCAATCAATATTGACTGGTTTGCATAGCACAAAGCGATACAGGCAGCAGGTTTTTATTGCTGCCTCAGCAAACCACTGAACCTGCACCACTGTCAGGACAGCAACATTTTACCCCGCTGTGCCCTGCTGTCCTCTAATATGATCCACATACATATTATAGGACATGAACACAGTGAGACACTTCAATCCTGAGACCATTTCTACATAATATGTCACTTAGATTGATCAAAATCTCAAAGCGAGTGCTTTGTCAGGTGGCCACAGCGTAGGCCATGATGTAGAAGAAACAGAAGAGATGAATGTTCCAGTGACAGACCAGTGACGCTGTTAATATTAATGAGTGCATATTAAAACAGCTGCACCAGTCGACAGAGAATGCAACCCGCTGCCTTCTCCTCCATTAACTGCTAAATATTTCATGTTCCCATCCAGACTAATCTTAACATATGCTGGTTATGTCTGTGTGGTCTGCTCTGCAAAGACTATTGATGCCTGGTCTATCCTTTTCTCCATCTATTCCCATTTATCTTTGTGCTTTTGAAATTCTTTTTAAAGAAAGTAGCAAAAGCCAGCACAAAAAGTTATTATCACACATGCAAATAATGAATTCAATATGAAAATGTGTATGAGGAATATTTTCTCTACAAGATGTCACCACAGGGTTCACACACATCTTCAAACATAACAAGAAGACTGGCTGTACTGAACTATCCACCTTTCTTTCTATGATTTAGTCTGAACTGTGTGTTGATTAGTAAAGCTACATTCATCCCATAGACTGTATACAAAAGATGGATGGTGAATGGACTGATACTTATATAGAGCTCCATCCATCCATCCATTCACTTCCGCTTATCCTGTTCAGGGTCGCGGGGGTTGCTGGAGCCTATCCCAGCTGTGATAGGACGAGAGGCGGGGTACACCCTGGACAGGTTGCCAGTCTGTCGCAGGGCTAACACACAGAGACAGACAACCATTCGCGCTCACATTCACTCCCGCATTCACACCCTATCTGGTTGTTCAGTGATGACGCGACGAATCCTACTTCCGGGTCTAAAGTAGTCTGCGTTTAATATGGCTTTTGTGTTGTTAACATGTTTAATGTTATGTATTTTCTTCTATTTGATCTCAAAAAGCTCCTAAAACAGTCAGTGATCCCTGTTGACCTCCCTCGGCTTTTATTACCACTAATCGTTTATTTAAGCTCAGTTTTTAAAACCGTAGGATGTAACTACAGCCCAGCCCATGCAGCAGTATATGAATGACTAACCTGGTATTATGGATGGATTATCTCAGTTGTTCTCCTGGCTGAAGTTTGGTCCTTTTACAGCATCCTGCCATGCGATTACATTTGTTCCTGACCACCGAGAACACTCACATTAACTTTTATCGAGTGGAAAAAAAGTTAGCTTGTTTATATTATGCTAGCATAGCTGTGTCGCTAGCGGTCACGTAGCACATCATTATATACCAGCTAGCCCAACTTCAGTAACCCTACAAACGTCACTGCTGTTTAGTTTTCTGTCTTCATTTATGCTGGAAGTGATAACAGAGCTGTACGTTTGAATTTGTTTCCAAAACCCCGCAGTCAGGACATGCTATATTGTATTTAGATAGAAGCTAGCGAGCTAACTCCCTGCTAACTTCTAACTCCGTTAAATGTCATAAATTCCGTTTTCATGGATGCCTGGATGTTAAACTCAATTGTTACACCTGGTAGAGCAGAACGCTGATCATTTTATTAAAGATGAAAGACTTTAGACAGTTTTTCAACTCTCAGTAATGCCACAGTGATCGTTTGATATATGGACTTGCAGCGGAGTTTAGACCCAGACACGGCTAGTGACGTCAGACTGAACAACCGGATATAGAGCTTTTCTACTTTATCAGAGCATGAGCCAAGCACTTATTTCGATACCTAAGCATACTGAGGTATGGGCTGGCTGTAGCTCAGGAGGTAGAGCAGCTCATCTACTGATAGGAAGGTCGGTGGTTTGATCCTTGGCTCCCCCCATACTCACAATTACTGACTTTCATGCCCCCCAATCCCCCCCACATCCCACCCATAGCCACAGTGATCATGCATGCTCATATGGTAGTGGCTACCATAACTAAATAAAGAAAGCTGGGACATTTTAGTTCCAGTGTGAAATTGCTTTTTGAATGCCAGGAATCAACAGACATTTATTAGACTGTGTTCTGCACCTTTGGCCACCACTGATATTTGAACAGGAACATGCCAGAAGGCCAAGTCGGTCAGTACGTTCATATGATTAAAGAGCCAAATGTACAGATAGATAAATATAAATGTTTAAATGGAAATGAGGTGCTCCATTGGAACAACATTAGTTAGAAAGGTTACATTTTATGCAGCTGTAGAAAACAGTGTGGTTAGTCCAGTGTTGCATAGTTTTGTTACAACTTTGTTTACTGTTTCTTTACCCATGCATTCATGACAGTGCGTGAAAAAAACAAAGAACAAATCTTCACAACCTGAACTCTTTCATGGCATCCATTTTTAATTTCTCTTTGTTATTTGGGCTGATTGGGACCTGATGAATGTAAAAACAAGAACTTACCAGATTTTTTTATTTACCTGATTTTTGTTTCTGAGGAAACTGAGATCCACATATGAGGACATTCATTTTAAATTTTGATAGAACAGTGGCAGTATAACGTCCTCGTAAGTGGATATCAGGCCCTTGTAGAGCAACATTTTGCATTTTGGTCTAGACAACCCAAAATGTGATGTCCACATATTTGGACGCCCGGTCCTAGGAGGTTAAAGCACACTAATGCGCACAATTTTCTGTACAATCATATTCACATATACAACACTGAATGTATGACAGATATTGGACTTCTTCATGTTTCTTTCACAACAAGTAAAAGCTTTTACGCTGTTGTGTCTAAAATTTTAACTATCACACACACACACACACACACACACACACACACAGCTGCATTGATGAAAAGTAACTTCTGGGCGTTTTGTGTATAATGTTTACAGCCTAATGAGTGACAGATAAGTGGAGGGAGGTACACTTTGAGGCTGAGACAAGTTTGGTGGAGACAATTCAGATTACAAAGTGGTGTCTATATGCTCTGAATTCTTGGTAAGTGATGGGAAAGGCAGGGCAAGATTTGAGAGTAAAAACCTGACAGTAAACCACAGTCAATTAGGTTCGATCCCTGGGCTCTCTGTCCTGGTCGTTGTGTCCTTGGGCAAGACACTTTACCCTACCGCCTACTGGTGTTGGCCAGAGGGGCCGATGGCGCGAAATGGCAGCCTCGCTTCTGTCAGTCTGCCCCAGGGCAGCTGTGGCTACAACCGTAGCTTGCCTCCACCAGTGTATGAATGCTAGAGTGAATGAATAGTGGCATTGTAAAGCGCTTTGGGTGCCTTGAAAAGCGCTATATAAATCCAATCCATTATTATTATTATTAATTAGAGATAAAACATCTGCTGGCACATGTACAGCAAGAGGTCAAGAGGACCTTAAACTCTGTCGCTTGAAAGTACGCGATGAACCAAATAACACATATTCATACTGCTGCTTCACAAGAGGTAAAATCATGTTAAATGACCCCCTTTTATTTTCATTCTACTCTAATATTTTAACAACCCTCTTTATACAGACTGACTGAGTCCTGTATTGACATTTTCTGTTACCTGATGAAGAGATGAAGAGTGTCGTGTGTGTGTGTGTGTGTGTGTGTGTGTGTGTGTGTGCGCGCGCGTGTGTGTGTGTGTGTGTGTGTGTGTGTGTGTGTGTGTGTGTGTGTGTGTTTATTGCACTACTGCTTTTCCTATCACACTAATGCACAAGCATTATGGTCATTAACCGGGCACTGTCAACCACAGTCTGCTGATGTCTTTTTCCTGGAGCTAAATCTAGATGTCACTTAAGTTTCTATTGAAACACAAGCCAGATGAGCAATCTTTATGAATTATGATGTGAGTTTGTTGTTGGTACATGAACGAAAGGCAAAGTCACCTGATTCTTTCCTCTTTCTACCAGTAAAGCTGAACATGTGGAGGATGGCCTATATTTCCATATAGTCTGTCAATGTAGCGTATACATTGCTCCATTCAATTATCCTTTAATTTATCACCCATACGCATATGTTCTGTCAGTTAAGGGTGTGGTCACTTTCACTCGCAGGTCCTGTTTTGCCTAACAAATGAAACTGACTTGAGCAAGACTAAGATACTAAGCTGTGCGCTGTTCCCTGTGATAAGCCTGATTTTGTATAGATGTTATTCCATTGTCAAAACTGTGCTCATTTCCTCACAGATTCAGTCCTGAAATCTTTGAAGAAAAGAACTCTACGGTGTTCCTGAGAGGTCAAACGCACAGCAGCTAAAGAAAAACGCGGCAAAAGAAAACCCCCTAGTTTGATGGAACAGTTGCTGAAGTGACAAACTAACAGTGAACAGCTAATAGCAAACATGTATCTACAGTATTGCATGAATTGTGCAATTAAAACACAGATTACCTGCATCTTTTTCTCCCTCACACCAGTGAATTCTCCATGAATTGTGTCTGTCCTTCACCAAATACATACATTTCAAACTATGCATTACTGACAAGAAGTCCAACTATTTGTTAGATACAAAAAACTGTGAAAAATTGAGCATGATATTGTACTGGTACCCTGTCAGCTCAGCACACACACAGTTAGATTCTGGGTCAATTATGAATGCTCCAGGAACAGCTGGAACAATCACTGTTCAGATCAAAACATCCAGACCTGGAAACTGTCACAGTTTTTTTCCAGGGGGTTTTGATTTCTCTTCAATCTGCCCAAGTCTTGTCTTATTTGAGGTTTTCCTTGGGTCTTTGGAAATTTTAATTCAAACAAATCCTAAATATGTGTTGTGTGATTTTTTTTTTAAAATCTAGATTTTGTGACATCTTCTGTAAATATCCATCCATCCATTTTCTCATTCACTTATCAGTTTCAGGCCTTGAGTCTGTCCCAGCTGTGATTGGGCACGAAGCAGGGTGCACCTTGGACAGGTTGTCAGTCCATCACAGGGATAACAAAGAGAGAGACAACCATTCCCAGTCACATTCACACCATTTGGAATCACCAGTTAACCTAACATGTCTTTGGACTGTGCTAGGAAGCTGGAATAATCAGACAGACAGAGAGAACATGCAAACTCCACACACGAATAATGTCATGTCAGGATGTGAAGAACTCTCTGTGCTGTGGTATAAAATATCACAGTCCACGGGTGAGTTTCTTTTCCTTCCCACTATTGAAAGGCTTACGTTTTTCTTTTTTTCTGTTCTTTTAGTTTTAAAGCTTGTTTTCTTTTTTTTAAGACTAAGAGGCTCGTAAATCTGGGAGTAATCTGGGTCCAAAACTTTGTCTGCTTCATGTTCCAATTTGAACGAACACTGCGGCATCACTGAGTTAACTGTCTAAATTCTTTCATCCTTGATAAAATGATCAGCATTGCTGCTTTACCAGGTGTAACAATTAAGTTTAACATCCGGGCATCCATGAAAACAGAATTTATTACATTTAATGGAGTTAGAAGTTAGCAGGAAGTTAGCAGAAGTTAGCTCGCTAGTTTTGCTAGTTACCTAAGCATGATATAGCATGTTCTGACTGAAAAAACTATCTGAAAAAATCAAAACGTACAGCTCTGCTATCACTTCCAACATAAATGAAGAAAGAAAACTAAACAAGAGTGATGTTTGTAGGGTTACTGAAGTTGGGCTAGCTGGTATATAATGATGATGTGTGATCGCTAGCGACACAGCTATGTTAACATAACATAAACAGTGAAGCTGGAGGATGAACGCTAACTTTTTTCCACTCGATAAAAGTTAACGTGAAGGTTCCTCATGGTTAGAGACAAATACAATCTCATGGCAGGATGCTGTAAACGGACCAAGCTTCAGTCAGGAGAACAACTGAGATAATCCATCCACAATACAAGGTTAGTCATTAATATACTGCAACAACATGGGAATAGAGCAGTTGTGATAGAATACAGGATTATTGAATCAATATTCAATAATATTGAAGTGGAGGAAGCAAGAAGAATGAGTTGAATAAAGTTTGATTTATCTGACTGCATTGTTTCGCTTAATGTGTCTTATAATCCCGTGCACCTTATAAGGAAAAATACGTATTTGACTTTTTTATTTGACACACTGCAGTTTCATGTTGCAAAGCACCTCTTTTTAATTTTAGTGGACATGGTTATGCTCAGGATATGTCAGCCCATTTCTACTGGAAATGCCCTTTAATTAAACTTTCAGCACGGAATTTGCATTTGCACTGTTAAATTTTTATATAGCTTTAATGCACATAAAAAACAGCTGCTTGTTTAAGTGAAAATAAATGGATGGGTTTTTTGCGCTAGTAAAGTTGTGGAGTTGTATTTTGTCTTGCATCAATTATATCGTCAGTTATATCGTTATCACAAATTTTCAAATGTATATGATAAATATTTTTGGCCATATCGCCCTGCTCTAGTTAACAGTGAACATTACACCATTACATATAAACAGCACAGTCCATATAGTGTCCTCTAGAGATGTTCTTAGCTCTGGCAACAGGTAATGTGATGATAGCTTTCGCACATATTACTAATTCTGTGTCAGCTCAGTCAGAACACCAGAGTTTAGCATGTACAGCTCTGCACACAGATTGAGACGCAGGGGTATTTATACATTTCCCACTTTGGCATAAACAGATATAATTACCAGTCACATTCAGTGATGAATGATTTTGTATAACTTGATTAGTGGACATAGAGTAATGTGCAAAAGTGATCACATACACGCCAAGGTTAAGTAGATCGTTGATCTAGCATCAATAACCTTATCGGTGTCGCACACTGTTGTGTAGGACTTACTCCTTTTTACAGTGTTACTTTGGTTTGTTAAGGTTTGCATCCGTTTGTTTACGCATAGCTTTCTTAAGGTCCTGCCAAACCATTTCAAGGTTAAGTTGAGGTCTAGACCTTGGCTGGGCCATTTTGTAACACCTTGATTCTCTTGTTTTTTGGCCGTTCTACTGTAGATTTGCTGCTCACAACAAACACCATAATTACCCTCCATCAGAGTCCAATGCACCTCTTTCCTCCTGCTTCCACTGGGCTGTTATGCACCTGCAAGGA
Source organism: Diplotaxodon limnothrissa (assembly GCF_057381915.1). Classification (NCBI taxonomy): domain Eukaryota; kingdom Metazoa; phylum Chordata; class Actinopteri; order Cichliformes; family Cichlidae; genus Diplotaxodon; species Diplotaxodon limnothrissa. The sequence goes on from NC_140611.1 coordinate 14,969,404, forward strand.
CATATTTAATCAATACTCAAATTAAATGCCAGTCCCACCCTCTCTCCCCCTCAGAAAGCTCAAATGTTCAGCTCCATTGAAAATGAACCAAGTGACTCTTTTCCTCCTCATTTCCACAGCATTCTTCACACGCCATCATGTTTGGCATATTCATAATTATCAAGCTGTAATCAAATTGACTGAAAGTGCACTAAGCCCATGGCACTTGAACAATGTGGTTGAGGTAGAGTCATGCATAAACTTCTCTCTCATCAATTTGACACAGTGCCATAATTGCATAATCTTATGACTCTGGCAGGCTATATTAAGAAAGGTGGTAATAATGCAAATGACTCGAAGGCACAAATGCAATACATGACAAGTTTCACATGCACACACACACACAATTTGCAGCCAAACAAAGCTGGATTCACATGTAGAGCCAATTAGTTTGACAGGGGAGAGCTGTGGAGCTAAGCGTACAGTCACTCATCTCCTTCTGTTGTATCTCCCTGCAGCTGACAGGCCGGGATAAGAAGGGAATGAAAAAGGAATAAGATCAAATACCTGCCGAGGTCAGGCTCATACCAAACCATGAATACTAAAATACATCCATTTATATATTCTGCTGCACATATTACTCTGGTGCAAACAAACATACAAATGAAACCGTATTGTCCTTTGGGTTCACACCTTATGTGAGCTGGGCTGCTTTTCAGAGTTCAAACACACTCAGAGGAGAGGGATTAATGGCATCTAGAGAGCATTTGCCAAGAGAAGCCCCTTCACAGCGAGCCTACCTCCAGGTTACTCCCAACCAACAGACAGCACTGAGGACTTAAGCAACTGAGCAGCATCTTTGTGTCGTTTCCTCAACAAATATCCTTCTATATTTCAACACTATAGACGTTATATCTAACTCATCCAATACATAGTTAGAAATGAAAAGAAAACTCAAAAGAAGATGCACAAAAACACAAAGACAGCGGCAAAAGAAATGGTTCAGTTCATCTTGGGGCCTCGTAAAAGCGTTCGCACTTGTTTTTTCACAGCAGACTCTCTCTGACCAGCTGCCACTCCCAGAACCCTGCCACGGACAGCAGAATTGTTTTTTCTTTATTGGAGCATTGCTTAGTCACCGGCCTTTTGATGCTGGAAAAGAGATGGGCCCGTCGCCTTCTCCAAAGTCAATATTTGCCACAATTACACAAAAGCAGGAGGAGATGGCAAACTGGAGAGAAGCGGAGGGACTAATGATGCAATATAATGGTCATCTACCAATCCAAAAACAAACAAATGGACATGAACGCATGCTGAATAATATATGCACCTTATCGTCCGCACACAAATCAGGGATGCACCTTTTTAATCTATGGTGCTTTGAGGCGGTGGCAAAAGGGCCGTCTCCAGCATCCTCACTGAGGTAGAGTGACAGTCTGCAGGCTCTCTCTGCCAAGTCCTGTTTGGGTCATTTGGCTCTGGCTTAGTGTTTATGTGACTGACTGACTGACTAAACAGATTCCAACTGCCCTGCACCACCTTTAAACTCTCCTCTTAGCCATATGCCACAATCTTCCTCCGCACACACCTCTTCCTACTTAAGAAAGACCTCTTCTGACCAGATGTGCCTTTTACTGTGGATAAAATTCACCAGTTACCCCTCTTTGTAGCACCACTGACTCAAATAACTAAATAACATTTTTCCATTAAATAAGGCAATTTATTTTGTTGACAAATCCACATCATCTATATCTTTGTATCTTACCCTTTAAGCACATCCTCTCATACTTCAATCAGAACTATGCAGAGCTAGGCATATACCACACATGTAAACCACAACAAAAGATTAAAGTAGCCTCCTGACTGCACAAAGAGCTTCTGTGTTTATGGGCTTTGGCTAAACAACATGGAAAAATCTGAATAATAATAATAACTTACATACACACGATTGCACCTTTTTAAAACACTATCACCTACATGACAATTCCCCCGTGCTCCATTATGCTTATTCCTTTTTACTTCATCCTTTATTTGCATTTTTCCACTTGTGTTTTTCTAGGCCCAAGACATGGAGATGATGACCTCGTTTGTTTGCAGCACCGTGTAAAGTGCTGCAGCACACACCGACAGAGACCTCCCTCACCTCACTCTCAGTGCGCTCATCTTTTTTCATGGTCTCCAAAACAGAAGAGGGCTTTTGTTCAGTTGAGGATGATGGGAATTAAATTCATTGGCCTGATGTTGGTAAAAACTAAAAGATTTTAATGATCATTAAAATCAGCATAGCTGCCAGTTTTGGCACACCTGTCAGTCAAAGAAGCCATGCTCCTAATGTGAAGCTTCACCTGGATTAAAGTCTATAATGTATAAAAAAGCTCAGCCACAGGTTTTGGAGCCAGCCTCGATTGGTCATTAGAGGAACTGCCGCTTTCTGCAATTATCCATTGGCTTCTTTTTTGAATTTACTATTATGGGCAACATTGTCACACTCTGAGACCTTTTGTTGTGGTCCTGAGTCTGACAACTCAGTGTTTTGTGTTTCTTTATTTTCTGTTCTTGTTTATTCTGATTACGTTTTCCGTTAAGATTTGCCATTTGTTAGGTTTCTGTTCTGTGCCTGCCCTGGTCTCTGTCCATGATGTTATTATGTCTGCTCATGAGTCTGTGTCTGTTAAGTTCTGTGTCATAATCTGGATCTCTGTGTCTGTCATGTACTTCCTGTTTTACTTTGTAGGTCTGCGCCTTATGTCAGTGTGTTCAGCTTTGTGCTCTCCCTGCCTCGTCTGTGTAATCAGCGTCAGCCGTGTCTCCCAGCTGTTTCCTCTCAGTCCTGATCACCTCTTGTATTTAGTGTCTGTGTCTGCCCCTGCTCGTTGTTGCGTCGTCCCTCAAACGTCACTGTATTTTGTTTGCCAACTTGCCTGCCTGTTAGTTTTTCTTTCCCAGTTTAGCTAGTTTTCTCTTCTGTCTGCTACCCCACAATAAAGCCGCATGTCCAAAGACATGCAACTTGTGGGGATAGGTTAATTGGATAATCCAAATTGCCACTAGGTGTGAATGTGAGTGTGAATGGTTGTCTGTCCCTATGTGTTAGCCCTGCGACAGACTGGCGACCTGTCCAGGGTGTACCCTGCCTCTCGCCCTATGACAGCTGGGATAGGCTCCAGCGCCCCCCGCGACCCTGAAAAGGATAAGCGGAAGCGAATGGATGGATGGATGGATGTTTTGAGTTCACTCTGCCTCCGCGAGTCCAGCTTTTGGGTCCACCATTCCTGCCTACCTTCACACAGCCATGACACATTTCATATCTCCAGATTAATGATGGAAGTTTTAAATGGGACACTGTTTTCTCTTTTGCGCTTATGTGCTTGAACATCAGACTTAAAACTGTGATTGTGTCTGCCATTTTATCAAGAGAGGTATTCTTACTGGAGGTAATTCTTCTGTCAGGGTGGAGAAACAAAAAAGGGGGTTTGTGAGCAAGATAGCACAAGGACTATCAGCATACGTCTTAGAGAAGTGAAGTACAGGCAAAGGAAAAGATCGCTTTCTTTAATGAGTTGAAATCATTGTAGATATGGACGTATATGTCAAAACATAAACCCAATACTGATGAAATCAAACGGGTTGTCCTAAGTAATTATGTTTGGATGTGCCTTTTAGAGATTACTCAAATTTTTTTAGTCAAGAAAACTGGAAATTAATATTAAGAAAATTTTGGTTTAAACCTCAGAAAACTTAGATATAGGATTAGCACTGAAGGATGATCCTGGTCTCCAAGTAACTCATATTTCTAACAGGACAGATTCTAGATCCTTACAGAGAATTCCCTTTCTCCATTTATAAATGTCTTTGTGACTCTGTCTTCTGCTTGCCCTTGGCTTTGCATGTATTTGCATAAAATCATGTGCCTATAAGAGAGCTGTGTGTCTATAGGTGCTATATAGTGTGTATTTGCTTTCTTTTTTTCTTTTCCCTTTCAGACCAAGACACAAGAACATACCCTTTGGAACATCATGCTTCACCTGTACTTATGTACACCACACGACATCCAACACATCATCCAAAACCCAAGAGAAAAAGACAGAGTTGACTCAGTCTTTAAAAGACCTAAGTAGTTTTTAAGGGTCTGCAGGAAGTCCAAGTGGCTCTGTAATATCAGAGAAATAATGTTGTTACGCACTGCATGTCTGCTTCACCAGCTCTCTTTACTTGCAATGTCTTCCACGTCAGCAGGTTAAAATCTGAACATGCTGAACATTTCTGATCTGTACAGGTTGCTGGTGGAGTGACTCATCCATCACACAGCATTGGCATCTAGTTCAAAGCAGCCGACTGCATCTTCTTTTTTGTTCTGCTGTTTCAAATCTGACTCAGAGTTTCACACATGAATGCAAATGACTGGATGAAGTACAGTATCTGTGTTAAGGTGGATACAGAAATGGAATCACTGTATAGCTGCAGTGCTTTTGCTTCTATACAAAACCAAAATGTTAAAAAACAAAAATCTGATTTTCACTGTGTGGTGGGGCGTGGTTTGTGGTGTCATGCAGGGAAGGCGGACGCACCTGCGCGGCATCCGCAATTACGCCCGCTGACATAAATAAGGGGAATTAGGGTTTGTGGTGTTGTTGTTGTGGGAGTTTGCGAGCTGCCACCGCGTCAGTTAAAATGGCTCTGAAATCCAACATGTGAAATCGCCCTGCCTCATTCACGCCACACTCTGCATCTTAAAGTATATGGATAACTGTTTGTAGATGGAGGCACCAATATACTGCTATAAAAGCCTGCTCCTGTACTGGCATAAACTGACTGCAGAGGTTTGCTGCAACTGATATTGGGTGATAAGTCCAAGTCAGTGTGTCAGCTCTTCACAAAGGGGTCGCTTTGTGAAGAATTAATTGATTAGGTTGGGTACCAGGAAGGCTGCTTGAAAATCTTGTTTTGTGCACAGAGGTAATGTCACAAAACAGAAAAATATATTGAAAATTCTAAAACAGATTGTTTGATTATATGATAAGGAATACAAATTTCCCTACTTGGAACTAAATGGCCCATTTGTTTCTTCCCAGTGTTGCTCGTAGGGGGTCATCTGTTTGTTGTGGTTACTCTGTAATATTGTCTTTATCTTACAATATAAAACACCTTGAGGCAACTACTGTTGTGATTAGGCATTACAGAAATAAAACTGAATCAAACTGAATACGAAAATATGTGGATTTTAATCATATTGAATGCCAAACATTGCATTGTTCCTGTTCAGTGAAAAGGGGAAACAATGTGTTTTTAGCTAAACTTTGATGTCGCAATTACAAAGTTACTATTTTGAAAGAGAGGACAGCTATGAGGATACAATGCAGATGTTAAATGAAGTCATTCAACACAAGAATCCAGAGGTAATAAATAAAAATAAATAAATAGAAACATCACCAGCTCTCTTTGTGGGAATCAAATCAAAACTCTCATTTGGGTCGTACCTGTTGAGCATTCAGTTTTAGTTTGATGTTAGGCTGTATGTGGAATACGGGTTGGTATTTATGGGGAAATTATTCCACCGTTCCCAGCAGCAATCCTGCTAACAGACAAAATCAACCAAGTACATGGGCTCCTTGGTAAAGCTAATAATGCATAATTTGTCTTTTCTTATGTTACACTCAGTAGTTCTTATAAAAATCAGAGAATAAACAGCAATACATTGCTCAACTACTGCAAGCAGCACAATATAAATGTGACTTTGTGGAAACAGTGCACTGCTGTAAATAATTAGCTCAGGACAACACATAATCAAGCTGATACTCTGTTAAACAAGGTGATACTGAAAAGAACATTTACTAGGATACATCTTGAAGACGATGTAATAGCTGCTCTATCTGCTGCTTTGCAAATTCCAGGGTCTAATAAAGCCAGAGCTCAGATTCATCTGTTTCCTAATGGAACATATTACTTCAAAGCAGTCAATTGTACCCCCTGTCGCTTTGGCTTCATCACTTTCATTTACTGCCATTACAGTCCCAGACTCTGTCCTTCTCCTCCTGCGCACTCATCTTTTTTTCTTCCCTCATTTCTTACACACATGGTGACATCCGCGCTGACCACCTGGCTTCTTGTCTATTTCTAGCTTTGTCTGTTTCTCTACCTGTCTGTGCTTTCTAAACATGTTTCTCTCTCCCTTAGCCAATCTGACATTCAGTTCACCTGGTCACGGTGTGTTCTCTATCGCACTACAACTCAGCAGCTCCTATTATGCTTTTCACAACCCTAAAGTAAAAGGCTAACACAGGTCTGCTCGTCTGTAAGAAGTGGGTGAATGCATGCAGACTGCTTCTATAAATATTTGTGAAAAAACGGGTAGCTCTCAAGAGCTCTTTGAATTCTAGTGTCGTACCATGATAGGATGCCACCAGTACAAAAAGCGAGATCCAAAAAGACATTGATGAGCAAGTTTGGTGTGGAAGAACTTGACTGGCCTGCACAGAGTCCTGTACAACCTAACAGAGCATCTTTGCGATGAATGAAGACTGTGAAGAGTGCCAGGCCTCCTCATCCGGTTCTTATACACGTGAAGGCAGACAAGTGAATATGTTTTGCAATACAGTGTATATGGTGTATACAAATATTTACACAAATCCCATAGTTGTTAGTATTTGAACACTTAACAGTTCAGTTGTCTAATACATCATAGCCTTACAGCATCATGATCATGGTGTATGTAGGTATGTGTGTGTGTATGTGTGTATGCATAGTGTGGGGTTTGCAAACACCATTAATAATCCTTAACAAATACATAATATATACAAAAGTAGATGCACCAGTGTCATCAGACAGTAAGTGTAATTGTCACTTATCAGCTATGATCAAATATACTGCTCAAAAATTTAAGGGAACAGCTGAACACTTTTTAACCTTCTGGTGTGAATGTCATGTTTCTGAAACACAGTGTTTTGTGTTTTTAAGACTCCTAAATACTGGTTACTTACTCCTTAATCCCATAATAACGAGATTCTTAATTATCCTTAATTATGTTCAGTTTACCGTTTACTTTTTCTACTTCATGTTTTTCTTTGTATTTATCTTGTGTTATCTCTTTATAGCTGCTTGGAATTATTGTTTATTTTTTATCTTTCTAGAGGTTTTTGAATCCTTGGTTCCTGGTTTTGCTTTATCCATAGTTGAGTTTATATTTCCTTGTTTGGTAGTTTCCACTTCCTTGTGTTCTTTTTAACTTGTCTAGCCTTTGTCCCTGTTTTACCTGTTGCGATTATGCCGTTTAATGTTAACCCTTGTCTTGTATGTTTAGTATTGAATTCTACTTTCCCCACTCTCATTTCCCCGATTTGTTTGCATTAAATGATAATTAATAAAATTATTACTTTTTGTACACATTACTCACATAAACATATATTATAACCTTACTGATGATTAGTAAATACAAAATATTATAAAGGTAGCATAGCTGATATGTTGTTAGCACTATCACGTAACAGCTAGTCTGGGTTTGAACCTACTGGCTGGGCCCTTTCTGTGTGAAGTTCAAATGCTCTAACCCTGCCTGCATGAGAGCCCCCCCACCGTCCAAAGACAAAACTTATTTCATCATTTTTAAACTGCCTAAAAATCTGAAAGTGAATTTCTTTCTGTCTCTTGGCCCTATGGTATACCGGCAACCTAACCAGAGTGCAGTCTGCCTCTCACCCTATGATAGCTGGAATAGGCTCAAGCACCCCCTCCCCGACCTTGAACCTTGGTCGATCACTGGCTGCTCCAGTCTGCATGCCAAAGTATCCTTGGACAAGATGCCAAATCCCGAGTTGCACCAGATGCGTTCATCGGAGTGTGAATGCTACATAGAAAGCACTTAGATGTAAAAAGAAGTGCTCATATGAATGGGTGTGAATGGGTGAATGAGACATGCTGTATAAAGCGATTTGAGCACCCAAGTGGAGTAGAAAGTGCTATATAAGAACCAGTCTATTTACCATGTTTTAATTTGCCATTTATATTAATGCTTATCATAATGTGTTATCTAATTTGAGACCAAACCAATTTTCAAAGTTTCCTTTGATTTTTCAAAATAGAAAAAGCCAATAAAGACTACAATACAACTACAATAACCATTATCAGTGAAATATTTTGCGGTTAGTGCATGCTGCCGAATAAAAAGAGAAATGCTATAAATAATCTTTCTTCTTTGTTGCATCCCAATGGACATGCCAGATCTCGGCTTATTTCTACCAAATGAATTTCAAATTCAAATGAATTTCAAAGCATTACTTTGTCCTTAAAGGGAAATTTTTATATTTCTATTTTAAAGGCTTTTAAAATAGAAATAAATAGGTCTTTATCTTTAATAGAGACATATCTAAGATATACTGAACAAGGTCTAGAAGGGCTGAAAAACTGCACAGGGGCAACTTTAATAGCGGCACGACGTGGCTTTTGTTTATTTTTTCATACGATGAAACACACGATTTATATACTGGTATATAGATTATATATCGAGTATTTAAGGAATCCTGTTTAAACCACTGCATACTTTGCTTTCATAAGATACTGCGTCCTCTTCTTATCTGCTGCCTAAGTAAACTGCTCTGGTTTGGGGGGGGGTTAAACAAACAGCTGCTGTAAATAATATATGACTGTTTGGGTATCTATTGATTGAGACTCACCCACAGCCTTTTAAAATACAGCATACTGCAGCCAGATACCTTATGTGTGTAATAGTGAGTTTCAGAGAGTGCAGGGACTTTATTTTAGCATGCCCATTAATTTTTAAGAAAACCAAAACCACCTGAAGATCCTATGATTTCAGCTCTGAGACCTTCTGCTGTCTGAACTGTGCGACTCATCCATCTGTCAAAAACATTATTCAGTAACAGAGCCAAGTTCTCTCATCATTGATTATCAACTTCATAATCTGACTGCAGGCACAGCGTGAGTGGAAAAAGGAGACTGTTAAATTCAGAAATAATGAAATGAGCTCTTGACGGAGATGTGCTTACTTTACCGAGAGCTCTCGAGGTTATAAATGAGCTCAAGAGCAAACTTAATTGATACTTTCATTATTTCTCTTCTCCTTATGCTCCACGGAGCTGACAAAGCAAGTGTAGTATGACTGTGTTTTACTATTGTATTTATACAGGCAGCACAATGTGAAGAGAAACAAACAGCTTCCAAAGGTTTTACCATACATTGTAAATCTGTTTTCATTGTCACCTGAAGCCTTTGCCCTTGTCCCACCGTCTTACACAAAGTGTCTGCTGGTGCCAGTGCCTTGACATGCGGGTCACTGCAATATTGGTCATGAGAAAACAATCCCATTTTACATGTCTTACAATGCTGGAGGGCTACAAGGTGCAGGATTTTTTCTATATTTGTTTGGTTTAGTTTTTTGTTGTTTTACCCAGTACATAGGTTTCTTTTGCAGTAGGCTATTCAACCATCCAGCATATTTTTCAAAAAATCTGAAACATCAGATGATCATTGTACATGTTATGCTATTGTCCTGCACTTTGGTTCACTTTTCTGCACTCCATCTTTACTTTCACTTTTAATTTATTTTAACTTCTACCCACTGGTTAGGTTCCCACACTAAAAACTAGCTCTTAGTTTTAGAAAACGAGTGTGGTTTCTGTTAAATCATCTGTAACCCTTTGAGCTGGAAAATAAATAGTTAGGACAGACGTATGATGTGTTGCCACTAAAGCACATTTCCTGCGTAAGCGAGATACGTCAGCGGTTTTGACAAAACTGCACTATTTCTCTCCCTGAAATGAAAATGGCCTTCTACATAATACTGTTAGTATTTGGGATATGTCTTCTTTAACCCAGATATCCCTTACAGTTTTGTATTTTGATTATATCTGCAGCTATTCATGCCGGTACTCAGACCACATTCATCACCCACCCATCGACCCCCATCTGATATCTGCTTATTTTGTTTCCATTTCCGGTGCCTTTCTGCCTTTTTCACCTCTAATAACAAGATGCATATTACAGCACAATTACACTACATTCAGGAACAAAAAATTTACTTGTTGAATTCTTTTGATTTTTGATTTTCATGTGTGCTGCTGATCAAAATCGGATAAAACTTAACACTTCATTTAACGTACTGCTAACTCTGATTACCATTTCTGTTAATCACTTCTCACTTGTATAGCATTACAGTACATTAACAGTTTATCAGTTAAAATAGACTTATATTTAGATCCATGATCACTTTAAGCGGCCAATTATTAAGAATTATTAAGAATTCCTTGGCAGGTGACTGATCAACATGTCTAAAAACTAGACATGTTGATCAGTCACCTGCCATAAAAAACCCATCCTGGATATTAAAGACTCCTGTAAACGAATCCTTGATCTAAAAGTAAAAAGTTTCAAATGATTTCTTATCCAATTTATTATAGAGTTGAAATATTTCTATCCATTGTAAAAAGTCCCATTTCAGATTTTTTACTGGAAGGCAAATTCTGGAAAAAAAAAAAAGATATTAACAAAATCAAATTAAAATTACATTTCCTTTATTCTTTAACCAGATAAAATGTGCCAGAATAAAAATATACCACTCTGCCAGCTTCGTGGACTGGTGGAGGACATTTTTAGAATGACTGCTTTAGCAAACGTAGCAATAAAATCCTATGAACACCTCACTACACATAAAACTTGTATTAAAATATCAATAATAAAAGTAATTTTTCTGGAGTAAAAACATTCAATCGTGTATGTTAGCCAAGCTGGTTAATAAGAGAAAACGTATTTGTTACGAAGCTAAATGGGTGCTTGGTTTTTTGCTAATGCTACCTCAAGCACAGCTCACAACTGATCTCAGACCAGTTAAAGTAGAGACTGTAGCCCAGGTGATAGAGCTGGTCACATACTAACCAGAAGGTTGGTGGTTCAATCCCAGTCTACTCCAGTCTGCATGCCAAGTAAGGGCAAGATGCTAACCCCATGTTGCTCTCTGGTGCATCCATATGTGGATGTCAGTTATTGTTAGTTTGCAGAAGCACTTTGTGCAAACGGGCAAATGTACAACTTGTGTAAAGCGCTTTGAGTGCTCACGATAGAGTAGAAAAGCGCTATATAAGAACCCGCAGCTTGCCTGTCACGCTAATCTTGCATCATTTCCTGTCATACAACGCAGATGAGCAAAACCAGCTGCAAGCTGCTGGCTTCTCAGCTTGACAAGCTCCAGCCTTTATTAACGGGACATTCCCCTGTCAGTGCATAGCCCATGCAGCTGCTTTATTTCTGTGTTCAGAGACAATAGCCAACTGCGTCGAGATGGTAGTAATTTAAAAGATGTATATAAGTAGGACTGTGAGAAGCTTTATGAGGGAACAGTTTGACATGAAAGGAGAGAGTCTGCTTTACTTTGGTACATTTGAACTATTTTTAGATTTCCCTAGACAAGCACTTCTTGACTTGTTTGCTGTGAATATAATAATTTCGTATGTATTTAATGTGAATCACAACACCCCTCTTAAAAGAAACACTTTGCAAACTCCCTTTAAAGGTGAAGAGACCTGTGGAAAAATTAGGGTCAGAGATTTGCCATCAAGATCTACTTATTGACGTAAGCACACAGCTAGATTTCATTGTAAATGTTAGTTTGCTATGGCCCCAGTCACACAGGCCTGTAATCAGTAGGGAAAAAATTGTATTCTGCAACCAGCTGCTGAAGGTTGCTGGCAGTTGCAATAAAATTGATTGCTAAAGCCTCCCACAGGCCTAGAGACCAATCAGTAACCCCTGGTAACCACCCACTAGGAAGAAGTGTGTATTTTGTATTACCTGACCGATTGTTGAATGCTTGCACGAGGTTGCTTGGTGTCCCCATGTGAAACTGGTTGCAAACAGGCAGATGTTGCAAACAGGCAGATGTTGCTGCACCGAAAACTTCCTTGTAATTGCAGATTGTCACAGACGGCCATAGTCTGTATGGAAGACTGCAAACACTTACCAGCGACTTGCTAAGTGGTAGTAAAACTGTGAAGAGGGCTCCTCTGTGATAAGTTAGGCAGTGCTCGCAAACAAGTTGTCATCTTCCATGCAAACTAAGGATGACTGTGACACTCTGATCCCAACCAAAGCAATCGCAAGAAGGTTTTTGGTGTAGCATTGAGATATGGCAGATTTCACTCAGCGATACTTACCAACCACTTGCCAACCAATGGAAAAATACATATTTTCCCCTAGCAACCAGAGGTCACCAGGGTGTCACCAAGTTGTCTTACACACTCTGCAGTAACTGCGTAGTCTGAAGTTTGACAGGCTAGTGTTGTCTCAAACACTTTCAGAAGTGATGACTGTAATATCTGAATATTAAAGTCAACTGCATGCCAAACCTTGGACCAAAAATGACACAAAATTCTTCTAGAGTGAAGATAACAGCTTAACGAAAATAAAAAGCAAACAGCACAACACATTAGTTAATTAATTACATGAATGCCTGGTAAATATGTTTAAATATTAGCAAGTTAACAGATATAACAACTATTAGCTAGTTCATACTGGTTGAAAATTGGTGCAGGTTTCTTTTTAGCATCCAAGTACATGTATTACACAGCATTTAGCACAAGTGCAGAAGTATGACATTTGAGACGCACCCATCTGAAACACATTAGCACATTCCAGTTATTTACATCCTCTTTAGCTCAAATTACCACTGTGCCTAAACACAGCCTCGTGGAGCTTGCAGCATTAATGTAGATTTTCAGTCTTTTTATTTGGTGTAGAATATAATGAGTGCAGCTTGCTAATACCATAAAGTGACAAAGGCTAGGCTACTCATTATTAGGACTATCATTACATCTATTCCTGCCTGACAAAAGACCAGGAAGGGGGTGGGGGTTAAGCACAAAAAGCCACAGGGGAAACACACACGAAACACAATCACGCTTCACCATTAATCTGTTTTGTCAAACATAAGCGGGCACACAGATACACAAACACGGGCACGGTGAAGTTTTCCTGCCTGTAGGTTTGAGGATATGTGCACTTGTTTTCTCACTTACACGTATGCACATGGACCTACCTGTAAAAAATATGATGTGAAAAACAAAAGGGGAAGGTGGGAGGCAACTAATGAAGGAGGAGAAACAGAAGCGAGGGGTGATGGGTGGAGAAGAGAGGACTGTCAGATAATTTGACACTTGTCTCAGCTGTTAGAGTGAGAAAGTGAGAAAATATACCTCATTTCTGTGTGACTGGAGCAAACAGGTTTTGCTGCAAAGACAGTATTGTGTGCATAACATGTTCAACATAATAATTCTATATATTCTATCTTCTAAACTAAAATATGATACAAGAAGATTTTGTCAGCAGCCCAAGTGACACTTTTATTGATTTAAAACTTTCAAATCCATGCTGACATTAGTGCAAAATTTGTAAAGTCTTGATTTGCAACTTATTTTATTTGGTTCTATCTGGGAAACACAGCAAGTGCACCTTGTTTTTAAAATAATATAGAAATTCTACTCTTGACAGTATGATAGTTTGTCCTTCTTCATGCACGTAATCTCCTTTTGGATTTTTGAATGAAGTATGAGTAAGGATGTTAGCATGGCTCCTGGCAGTTTATGCAGAGTGCCAGACCAGGAAGTCCATGTGATGAGCACAGCTCTTGGCCTAACCTGATTAAGACCAAGCCAAGACCCACTCAATTAATAGGACCAATTGACTCAGTCCCACACAGCTGCCGTCTTTTCTAGGGAGCACTGCAGCAAATGAACATTGATTGAACCGAGCACGAGGTTTATGCTGAGGACTAATTCCTTCCATATTCTTCCTCACCACTTTCCCCCAGAATGATTTCTCTATATTAAAAATTCCAAAAAATCTCAATGATAACGATTGCAAGAATCCATGAATGACAAAATGAAAAAACAAACATTAAATCACAGATCATTTGACAAATGTGTTTAAAACGTGTGACTCTGTATGTTCTTTCCGTCATGCTGTTTGAGAGCTGTTGGCTACAGCATTCACCACAACAGTGGTCTATAAATAATAACCTTCCTCCAAGTGTATGATTCAGAAGCTTTGATGTCTGCAGTGGGATGCAGCACCTCGAGCCCATATGTGTGTGACATCATGTCTGTTCTTATATCTAGATGGAATCTGTCTCTTTAATTGTTTGAACTCCTTCATCTACTGCCAGCAGACGAGAACATCAGCAACACATCTTCAGTGTCAAATGCACAAAAATTACCTAAAGTATACAAAATCTTGTTGTTTTACACTTTGGATGAAGTAGCTCAATTTTGTTATGTGAGGCTAATCAGTAAAATATTTCAGATAGAAATGAATGGAACAACTGTCTTGAGTGAAGATTGGGCCTGCAAGTTTTTTTTATTTGCTGTTTTCAATTAACTGTAAGAAAATTTTTGAGAAGTGTTTTTTTTTAAGCAAGTTGAAATCTTCAAATTAGAGGTTTTTTTTTAAAAGCATATAATAGCAAACTTTGGGTTGATCCCAATGAGTTTGATGAATAACTAGATCAATTTAACTGATTATTGAAAAAGTGGACAATTAATCCTCTGTCAAGAGACCAGTCAGTAAACTGACTAACTGTTGCAGACCTGTTGCAAAGGCCGGTTTTATTAAGCAGTCAGCTGTAATGTGACGGATGCATTAAATACAGTTCTTGTTCACGTACTGTAGCAAAGGTTGGAGTACATTTAAGACAAAGAAGGTAACGACTCACATCTCAAAGCTTCCTATTTAAATCGATTTACGTTTCTTGATTGTTTAAACAATCACATATCTGCTTCTGGAACCTGTCAGAAGCAGATTGGCATATTAAAATACTTTGCTTCATCTAGCCAAGCTGATAAGAGCACCTGCTTAAAAAAGTGGGTCCCAAAAATGAAGTAAATCCGGCCCTGCTTGTGTCATACATCATGTTACATTAAAATGCGCAGCAGATTTAGATTTTAAAACTGCAGTCATTCCTTTTATTGGTTTGGGCATTCTCCTATTGTAACATATGCAAATTTTCTATCGGCAATGTAGAAGAGCCCTGTCGATGAAATGACTGATTATTATGGGCCTAGTGCAGCACTGATCTTATTAAGCGTTCAGCCATGAGACGATAATCTGCAAGCAATACATTTCTTTCAACCAAGTCAAAGCAGGTAATTGGCCAAACCCAAGGTGTCCAAAAAACAAGGGTTGTCCAGAGCATTTGGCTCTATACATGCTGCTTCCTCACAAAACTGTTTACCTACCAGCCTTTGTTATGCCCAATGTCACAATACATTAAAATTATTCCACTTGTGCAAATTTAAAAATTGTGGCAAAGAGGTTTTTGTGTTGTCAGTGAGGCCAGTATGGATTGGCTATGTACACTTTCCGTTCTCTCCAGGGTGTGTCTTCAACAGCCTTTCCTGCTCTGAACTGAAGGGACTACTGGAAGTGCATTAGTGGCTTTGCCACATTTGGCACGGAGTCTGCTAAAACAGTGGTGCAGCCGCACAAAGCAAACAGTCTTGAACAACAGAAAATAAAGTGCTTTCAGATATCACTCTAGCAGGGATGAATGGCATTTACAAGTAATTGTTATTGCCATTTAATTCAGCTCCCAACAAAATGGCTTTTCACAGAAACACATCAACACACCAGTATTCACTCAGACACAAAGCTTCCATCACCTCTACAGAGAGACGCTTGGGTGGCCTTCTCCCATTCGCACCAGTGTCGGTTTTAATGAGGAGCTAATGCCATACCGTTTAAAAAAAACACATATCTGCACCTGTGTCACAGCCAGAACCCAAATGGATTTATATTTAGACGTCTGAAATGTCTCCCTCTTCCACAGGAGTAGCGACACACACTCTCCCATCCTGCCCTCCCTGCCTCCCACAAGCTCCTCTGACAGGCAGAAAGGCCACAATGAATTCTTGACATCCATTCGTGTTAATTACAATGGCTTCACCAGTACGACTGGAAACGTGTAATTATCACCACCTCGGCAAGTGGAAGGCCTGTGTTTTAGCCGCTCACAGGGAAACAGTTCCACTTAGACTATTTCTTCTTTAGACAACGAGGGCGTGAGCGGAGTCCTTAAAATTTCGGTGTCAGCCAATGTGTGGCCTGCGTGTGCTCTAAGTGTTTCCTATGAATAATGTGGAGCTACACGATACAGCGCTAGGAGACTTTGTAACCTTTCTTCTCACACTTCATGAAGACTCGTGTATACTTTAAAGTGAGAGATTTTAAATGTCCAAACAGGAGAGGAAGGGAGAGGAGTTAGAAAAACCTTGATTGAGATCAGGATCTGCCTTTGAGCTTCTTGCTCCCTGCCTGGTCCCATAATCTTTTCTATCCCGCTCTCACACATAACTGGTTTATTGAAGTCACTGGCTCACCACCGCTCACAGTCTCACATAAACTCCAATCACCCTGAATAATTGATGCAAAAAACTAAAACAAAACAAAAAAAGGGAGAACTGAACACCCCAAACACGATATAATCTCTCACCCGCCTACCTACCCAGCATGGGCCCAAACACACATGGGCTGCTCATTGCATCTGTTCACAAGACACTCTTGCCAAAGACAGAAAAAAATAACTGGCCTGTGCATCCTGCCTCCTCTCTCTCCCCGGCATCTCTATTGTGCTTGAACAGAATAGAGTGCTATGACAGAGATCAAACTAAGGCAGGACTCCCGTGTGCTCATCCTGGGTGTGAAGTGCAAACGCTCTGGGGAACCTTTCTGCTAAAACTGCATCACTAAAACATGCAGATGACACAGAGTTAAGCTTGGACACAGTGTCCACAATAGAAAAAACTACAGCACGAAATAAAACTGAATTAAACTAATCCCACTTCATTTCTTAGAAGCAAAGAGTATAAGACTAAAACTGTTACTATGGAACTTAAAGCCATCACGCAAATTTTCCATCAGTGGCTCTGAGAAAACGTTTTCCTAGAGCACGTCACTATTTAGACGGATACATGTGGCGGAGAGAAGCGCACATATTTGTTTTTACTTTTAAAGTTGCATACGTGGAAAATACTCCTAAATGTATATCAGTCACATAAAGATTAATATTGCACCGTTGTTTTCTATCAAGAACACGGTTTAACTGCGTGTAATAGCCACGAGATAATGAGCTCATCAGAGAGCTCCTGCTTGTTACTCACGGGTGCCATCGAAGCGGGTGGCTATGGTGTCCAGGAAGGTGTTTTGCGGGGCCAGTAGCCCTCTCATTACTGGCATCCTGCTCCGGGTAGACTGGGTCCTCCTGCCTCTGCGCCCTGGGGCAGCGCTTGACTCCTGCTCAGACCCGAAACTCGGCAGGAAGCGAGAGGTGCCCGGTGCGCATCCCAGCCCCTGGAGAAGCGCACCGATTCGAGATACGCGCGGTGGCTCCACCTTGGCACCGCGGGGGTTGTGACCATAATCAACTCAGCACAGAGCGAGTCTTAACCGTGGGATGCACCTGTGCACCTCCCAACGGGGGTGAAACAACCAAACAAATAAAAACGCCAGTGTGCGCGCGCGCTGTTACGAGACAAGGATGGATGCAAGTTTTGGTGCTGATGGTGAGTGGAGGTAATCTTATAGCTGCAAGCTCCTCCTCAACTCTCTCTCTCTCCCTCTCTGCGTTGTTATCTTGCCACAACTGAGAGCAGATGCCGAGTCACATGACGCCTTTCGGGTCCTTGCCAAGCCGTGGTCCTGTTTCAAAGTGGAGGTGGGAAACAAAAAAGAGACTGGTTTGGAAGCCAGTGGCCTTTTCCTCGATATGATCTGTAAAATCCAATTAAACGCAGCTACCTGTTGGGTGGGGGAGAAACGCTCCGTTTGCTGTTTGCTGGAAGCGAGCCCTGCGGAGGCTGTGTAAGTGCTGGAGGCTGGATTACACAAAAGGCATCTTTGCGCATCTTACAGTGTCTTTATGAATCCGGTTCCTAAAGTTAGAAATGAACACGGAAAGACCTGCACATTGTATTTCTGGCTTTAACGTTTCATAAGGGTGCTATCAATCAGGATACAAGATAACTGGACTGTTCCGCTCGCTCTTGGGTTTCCTCAGACCGCATGGATGCGTGCAGTTGAATACAGCGGAAGGAAGCTCAGATCTCGTATTAAAGTCTGCTTCCGCCATCTCCTGGTGGAACAGCGCAAGTTAACCGGATAGTATCTTGTCTGAATTACTGTAGTACAAATTTTATTATCTGAAACCAAATTCTGTATCCTAAGTCCTTTTGTTGAATCTGTCACTTTTCTTGGAAAAGCATAATCAGTCTTAACCTTGTTAACCCGATTTCGTTTGTAGTTTTTCAGAATTCCTAAGAAACATTTCTCGAAACATTTCACTCTCAAATCTCAAGTTTCACAAAACGTCTGAGGGGGGAAAGGGAGGGTTTCCTTTTTTGTCGAGAACTCTGAGGAAAAAGTCAGAATTCTGACTTTTATCTCTTTCAGAATTCATCTCAGAAAAAAACAAAACGCACCCTCACTTTTCCCCCCAGTGGCCCAAATCATGTTTCATGTGCCTCACTAACACATCACGATAAGATAGAATCAGATCAGTTCTTACATTAAAACATGTTTCCTGCACATTGAAAAAAGCCACATTAGGTGGTTCGAGCATCTGGTTCGTCAAGGTGAGGTCTTTCAGCTGTGTCCAGAGCAGGTGGACCAGGACACGCTGACTTGGGAATGCCGAGGTGTCCCCGTGGCCTTGATAAGTGGCAGGAAAATGATGGATAGAGTACAGTATTTGAAGTTTTAGCATTTCACGTTTATTACTTACAATATAAAATATAAATAAAACACAATATAAAACTAATAAATATGCCGTGTAACATTTTACCTCTTGCTGTTCATGGTAAAATTAATATAAGTAATAATTTCCTTTTGGAACATGACAATGCTGACCATGTGCTATCTAGGACAGATATCTCTCTCCCAGACACCTCCAGATTCAAAAAATGATCAGAGAGACTCGTGCAGTATTATTCAACCACTAATGTTTCCTGTGAAGATGGAACCAAATGTTTTTGTTGTTCTTGTTTTCCACATTTCCTTGACCGAGGTGTGTCTGTCACATTTTTGGTTTGGTTTCTCTGTTTCTCTGCTCTCACTCTTTTATCTCAGCCCACCCTCTCTGAGCACAGTAATCAGTAATCAACCTACATGCCAGTCATCTAGCAATCAGCCCTCTGCTACAAAAGCCAAGCACAAACTGCATGCTTTGCTCATACACCTTGGTCTTGCCTACTGATAGTCTACAGCTTTGTTTGCCTGCCAGTCTTTCAAAGTTTAACTTTCATTGGAGTAAAATTTCATTGTGACATGTAGAAAACATCATGCCAGGTATCGCTGTCCTGATTGGTCCTGCAACAGGAGCGATGAAGCTGCCCTTTCTATCCTGCTCTCTGTGTTATTATAATGGGTGCTTGATGGCGGCAGGGTAAATACACAGTGCACAGGATGCAGTAGGTGGAGGTCGGTAATCGGATCATTTTTCCTTGCTCAGTAGACCATGGATTTAATTGATAACGTTTAATATTCTATAAAATGCAGGGAGATGCAAAGGAAGATGCAACATTAGGCTCAAAACACAAGCACGATGTATAATAATATGACCGAGCTAAATTACTGTGAATGAAAATAATGCCAAAGAAATGTTACTGTCCTCGCTGACTGTGACTTCTTCTGTAACATGGCACAAACTGTCTTTGTACCTCACAGAGGAGGCAGTAAGGTAAAGATACGAGAAGAGAGGAGTTAAGACATTATTTAAATCACACAAACAGTAAATGGCAAAACATGGAGCGAAGGAGGTGGTCACTTCTAAAGGAATGCTTATGTGTAGACACCGTCTCTCACCATGGTTTGTATATTCTGTCTGTGGCCAACAAGGGTGCAAGCACAAACCCTCCATCTGCTTCATGAATCATGAACTCTCCTAAGCCTCCTCTCTTCCTATTCCTCTGCATTTTGACACATCCTTCATAATAGCATACTGATTTTGGTTTCCATGTCACAAGCTGGATGTTCTATAGATGTCTCATAGAGCATGTCTTTGAGGAAAAAGATGGGTTTGTAATTCTGTGAAATGCTGTGTGAACACATAATAAAAATAAAAAGAATAACATTTGGTACTGTAAAATTGGTGATATTATCATAAGTGCTTCATATTATCATGAAAACACTGAGGCTGAAAACCAGGCTGTGATCTTAAGGTCCTCAAGAATAAAAACAGGCCTGTGTCTGAAGTGGAAATTAGTGGACTTCAGAACAAATGGAAATCACTGTCAGTTTACAGAGTTTGTCTCTGCATCCACCCATGCAAGTTAAAACTGCCTCCTGTGGCCCTCGTGGATGTAGAGCCAATAATTAATTAGCTAGTTTGAGATGGACTGTGACAAAGCATACAATTCTGCTGGTCTGTGAAGACACCATTAACACTGAAACACACTCTCGCTGGCTACTTCATTAGGTACATTTTGCTAGTACCAGGTTGGACCCTATTTTGCCTTCAGAACTGTCGTAATGTTTTGTGGCATACATTCAACAATGTCCTGGAAACATTCCTGAGAGATTTTGGTCCATCTTAGTGCATTTTCTGTAAATATTTTGGCTCCACATCCATGATGTAAATCTCCTGCTCCAACTTTAACCCAAAGCTGCTCGAGTGACTGTGGAGGCCATTTGAGTACTGTAAGCTGACTGTCCCATTAAGACTACAGGTGCACTGTAGTCTTAATGGGACAGACACGGTTAGCAATACTCAGGTAGGCTGCAGTGTTTAAACTATGATCAGTTGGTTTATACCTTATTCTAACCCTACAGCCCTACAATGTTGCAGCTGAAATCAAGACTCAGAAGTCCAGACAACATTATGTGGATCTTGATCTTGAACCTGTGTAAACTGTAGTCTCAGTTGCTTGTTCTTAGCTGACATGAGTGTGGTCTTCTGCAGCTGTAGCCCAACTGCTCCAATGTTCAATGTGTTGTTTTGACCGGTGCACTTCCTCATAGCTTGGTTGTAACAAGTGGTTACTGAGTTACTGTTGTCTTCCTATCAACTCAAAGCAGTCTCCTCTGACCTCTCTACATCAAAGTGTTTTCCCCATAGAATGGATAGAGAGATACTCTGAGCATCTCTCAATGTCTCTCTGTCTCTCCGGTGAGTGTATGTACGTTTGTGGCAGCCCTGGGGCATGGCAGTTAATCAGGATGGTGAAGAACTACTTTATAAAGTTAATTATTCTGAATCTGGTTTTGATGCTGTTTGATCACGGCTTTGCCTCTTTTCTGTTAATAAGAAGCTTACAAAGACTGTGCTGTGAAGCCTTTGAGCCAATTCAGTTACCAACACATCAGAAGACAAATACCAGGCAAACCAGATAACACTCACTGATAATGCTAACACATGTAAATGTAGCACATGTATCAAACTGCCCATGTGTTATAGGGGGAAAAAACATAACACACTATTCTTCACCAAATTAATCTCAGCACAAAATTTAATAATGATAAAAGACTCTTGCACAGGCTACAGTGATGACCACATTTGATGTCTACTTGTGAATGTTAGGTGACTCTAAAGGGTGGACTCGTGGCAGAAACACACAGAGACTCGGGAGTGCAGTGAGTGAGGTTTATTTACAGTGACAGGGTAAATGTACGATGATGAGGAGAAAACGAAAGCACAGAGCTGGGGGCTGGTGGCGTACTTGAGCGATCTAAGGGAGAAGGACAAAACAGAGTTAAGGGGTGACTGTTATAGCGGACGCCCTGGACCACTATCTCTGAAACATGATTCGGTACTGTTCCCTGGTAATAACGTCCGGTCAGAGACGGGGAATGATGTCAGAGTGGAAGACCTTTATTTACCACGAGCCCATGTCCAACACCAACACACACTCTCGCTGGCAAGTAAGGATGTGGTTCTGCAATTAATACAAATAAGAAATAACATAAACATCTCTCTCTCTTGTTTAGCATTTCTCACACTTCAGTATTACAGAGAACACCATACCAGATTACAAATGGACAGAACCAGATAACAGGAAGGAGCTTAGCATAATAACATAACAGGTTTCATAGACACAGAATCATAATCAATTTAGGCCAATTCCCTCATTTGTGAGTCAACACCACCCTCTAGTGGACACAATTGCTCACTCAAACGCCGCCATGTGTACGCAGGCTTTATAAACAAGAACAGATTCGTATGCTAGCTTAGTAACTCCATCATAGTCATTTAGGCAGCTCACATTAATTTTCTTAGAGACAGGGATGGTGGTTGTCCTCTTAAATCATTTTGGGACAGCAGACTGGAGCAGGGAAAGGTTAAAAATGTCTGTGAAGACACCTGCCAGCTCATGGGCACATGCTTTGAAAACCCGACCTGGAAAGTTGTCTTGTCCAAGAGCTTTTCGAGTGTTTACTTTCCTGAAGTATTTACACACGCCTGCCTGAGATATTTGAAGAGGGCAGCTCTCCTCTTCCAGCAAAAGCTCCTGAGATATATGTTTATCAAAGAGTGCATAGAAGGTGTTAATCTCATCAGGTAGAGAAGCAGTTACCTCCCTGACTCTGCCGCTGTTTCCTTTGTAGTCTGTGATGGTGTTCAGATCACTCCATATGTTATTGGTGTTGGAGTTGCTGTAGCAGAGTTCCACCTTTTCTTTGTACTGTCCCTTGGCCGTCTTTATTGCTTTCCTGAGTGCATACTGGGATGTTTTGTATTTATCTGGGTCTCTAGATTTAAAGCCCGCAGTCCGTGCTCTGAGCGCTGCGCAGACCTCTCTGTCAACCCACGGCTTCTGGTTGGGGTAGGGTTCATACAATAGCCCGTGGTACAACGTCATTGACGCATTTGTGAATAAAGTCTGTTACGTACTCAGATTAATTGTTGACATTGTTGTCAGCGGCAGCCCAGAAGACTTCCGAGTCTGTGATGCTGAAGCAGTGATGCAGGCCACTGTCTGATTGGTCGGTCCAGCGTTGAACTGAATGTCATGGGCTGGTTGCTTTTCAGCTTCTGCCTATAGGCTGGCAGCAGGAGAACCGGGGAGTGATCTGATTTTCCAAAGGCAGGTCGGGGCGGGCTTTGTAGGCATGTGCGTATGGAGAATAAACATGGTCTAAGATGTTCTCACCACGCGTTGGAAAGTTTAAGTGCTGGTAAAACTTCGGCAGAACTTTCTTCAAGTCGCCAGCAATGATAAAAGCAGTCTCCAAGTGTAACGTTTCCTGCTGGTTGATAATATCAAACAGTTCGTCCAGTGCCTGTGTGGTTTCAGCGTGGGGGTTGGGATATAAACAGCAGTACAGAATACCCCCGTAAACTCCCTGGGCAGATAAAAGGGACCTCATCTGATCATAAGGTGTTCAAGATCAGGAGAGCACCCCGACGAAACTGTCTGTACATCAGTGCACCACCGTTTGTTGGTCATTGTGCACACGCCACCTCCCCTACATTTACCAGAGTCCTTTGTTCTGTCCTGGTGGTCAATGGAGAGTTCCTCGGGGACAATGGCCACGTCAGGGATGGAAGGGTCCAGCCATGTCTCTGTGAAAACAAAGACTTTGTAGTTCTTAATGTCCCTTTGGAAAGTCAAAGGAGATTGCAAAGAAAAGCGTCTGGACTTCTTTAAGTTGCTTGAAGACGTTTCGCCTCTCATCCGAGAGGCTTCTTCAGTTCAGAACTGGAAGACACAGCTTATCTCACAGGAGTAACATAATTTTACTCACCCTTCCATTCACTACAATCGTCCTCTCGTCCGTCAGCGCATCAGATGACTACTCAAGCTCTGGGTTCATTGCTTTTCCTCCAGCAATCAAAGAAACACACTGAAAGTCACGCCGGCGCTTCAGAGAGGCCGAATGCTGACAACCTTCTAGCAGTTTTCTCACCATCCGACATGCAGCCCGCTACGTTGATCCATCCAGTCAGCTCATCTCTGATAAATCCAGTTATGAAGTGATTTCGGAGGCCCGCCACTTCAGCAAAAACCAGTGGGGTCGCCCACCAGCGAATGAGCAGCTCCTCTCATGTCACTCTGAAACGGACCCACACGCTGAGCAAGTTAGCCGAAAAGCCGACAGACATCAGCACCGAACCCAGAAGCCACACCGTACCCATGCTCCCAAGCAAATCGCAGCTCCAACAGCAAAAGCTACAGCATACTTCATAGCTCCACCCATCTGGCAGCGCCAGTTAGCAGGGACAAGCTCAGCTTTGTGCTCCTTCCTCCTAACACCATTTACTGGAAGCTGGAAATCTGTTGCTCTACTGTTTCTCCATTGCCGTGGTGTTTTCTATCCCTCATTTTGCTAAAGGGTTAACTGATGGCACGACCATAGCTGGACTGGCCATCAGGCATTTGCCCGGTGGGCCGATGGTGATTTTTTGTTTTTATGGGCCGATGACTTCATTTTATGTATTTATTTATTTTTGTAACCGTATAAACAATGAAAGGTGGTGAATTGGCCAGATGCTGGCTGATGTGTCAAAATAAGTCAGTTGTTTAGTGGTGGCTATAGCAGAGCTTCTACAGAGGCCAGCAGGTGGATGAGGGAAAGGGGAAGCAGGAGGAGGAGAGACCCGAGGGGGCCGCTGGTCCGAGCTGAATTTCAGGTAAGAAGTTATGACCTGCAGTCTAGCTGGGTCAGATATAAACCAAGTTTAGGTGTAGTTCATTTTCATTTTTACAGTCAATAACTTGTACTGCGTACTAGCTAGCATGACAGAGTTTCTATACAGCTGGGTGGGTGCTATGATGTTACTGATAGTGAACTTTATTTTATTCATAAGGTTAGTTAGTAGAGTTGCCAACCGTTTGGTAAAAAGTGGAATCGTCTCGTATTCAGAGAAAATATTACACGTTTCGTATTGAGCTGAAAAGGAACAGTTTGTACCGTACTTCAGCTAGAATGGAAAAAGACACAAAGCTGGAGTTATTCTGTCTTTACGCTGTCAGCTGCTTCTTCTTCGCTCATTCTCTCCCCCTCCCTCTCCCGTTTCTACTTCAATCATGAAACTGATCAGTGATCAGCTGATCGGCTTTTCTCTCTTGTTTGTTTATCGCCCACTTTGCGCCAGAAAGAGGAACCCAGCGGATGTCGCGCTAAACAACAGCAGCACGTTTAAGCTTGATCAGCTGTTGTTAGAATTTATTTAATATTACTTTCTAGTATCAGCTGATGTTTGCTGGAGCCACAGCTGTAAAAGCTGCTGGTCATGATATGGTTTGGTTATCTGGTGAGAGGGAAACATGAAGATGAAACCAGGAGATGTCCTTACTGGATCATCAGAGCTGAACAGATGATGGAGAAACAGGTTTACATTTTAGGTGACATGAATGAGTTGAAGGGAAGTTATGAACTGTTTCTGAGAGACAAATAACACCAGGATCCTTTTTTAGGTAGCTGACAGCTGGTAACTGTGCAGGGGCGGGTCTAGCAAAGTTTTGCCAGGGGGGCAGGTAGGGCATTAACAGGGAAAGGGGGGCATAAAGAAATACTTTTCTTTCTTATTCTCATTTAAAATGTCTAGCTTTTAATAAATAATTATCTGAATCTTACAACTAACATTTTAATTTGATGTAAAATGTATAGAAATCATACATATACCAACAAGACAGTGTATATCATTGTCACAACAGCGTTCGTTTTCATTCCAAGGCTTTATGGCTTTAATACCTGGTGGGCCGGTCTCTAGTCAAAATGCCTGGGCCGATTTTTGGTCCCAGTCCAGCCCTGGGCACAACACGCAGTGAATTAATCTGAGAAGGTGCATTAAAAAATAAATGGCCGGGCCAGCGGTGCAGGGCTCACAATAACATTATCAGCTGATGCATTCAACAGAGATCTATTAAAGTTTGTTTGCTGCTTGTGTGATTACAGATGCAGGGAGAGTTATGCTTCCCAGGTTTCCACTGATGACTGAGCCTTCAACCTGCAGCAGATAGAGGACGTTCAAGAAGCTGCTGCTGTCCCCGTCCAAGAAGATGCCACGTTCTGCACCCCGCACTTTCTGGGCCACCAGCTGGACGTCATCGCCGTCGTCGTCGGCCCCCACAACTGTTTCCCCGTCGCCGCCCGCACGGTCGGCCCCCAGAACTGTTTCCACGTTGCTGCTGTTGCCGTCCGCACGGTCGGCCCCCTGAAATGCTTTCCCCTTGGCTCCTGTACTGTCGGGACCGGGGTCGGCCCCCTGAACTATGTTTCTGGACTCTATTCCCTGCAGCCCATGGTTGTTATTGGCCCACCTGTTTTGTGCTTTTCATGGACATTTTGTGTTGGACTATTTTCTGAGTTCCTGTGATGGACATTTTGGTTTTGTTCCTTATATAAAAGAAGAACTTTTCCCCTCGGTTCCTCCTCCATCAAATCTCTTTCAAGTACAGGGCAATTCAAAATCGATTTAGGCTACGTCCACACGTACACGGGTATTTTTGAAAACGGAGATTTTCCGTTTTCGTTTTAAAAAATAATCCCGTCCACACGTAAACGCAGAAATGAAGGAAAACGCTGCTAGGAACATGCCAAAGCAACAGGTGGCGATATATTCCCAACCGTGCAGAAATGTTGGCCAATCAGAAGTCTAGAAGCCTCGGACAGTAACTGTGTGTGTATATGTAAGCATTTAAACACTGCAGAGAGTACAATTAACAGTAACAGTATTGTAGAAATTCATTTCACCGAAACAATAACGTGGCGCACAGTGCGACGTCAAAAAAGGCGCACACCTTTGACACTGCGTTTTATCTGTGTGTGGATGGATTTATGTGGATGGACTAAAGAATTTTAAATGAAACATGAAAGCACATAGTGCTCAAAACTTTAGCTGTCTGTGACAATGAACTAAAATAATAATATTTGTCAGGTTACATGGTTGAAAGTTATCACTTCATAAGATCACTCAGCAGTAACATGATTGTAAGTACAAGCTCCTGTTTGACTCTCTAAAAAAACCTTTCATATTTGAATGTCCTGAAGTGCACAGTGTGATGTAAAAAAGTAGAAGCTAAAAGTACAAAGAGTATATTATATTCTGGATCTAACAGAGATCCAGTGGAGAGAAGCCCAACAACTACTCTTTCAAGAATTTTTAGATGAAAGGAAAGTTGGAGACTGGCCTATAATTAGCTAAGGCAGCACGCTCAAGAGATGGCTTTTTAAGTAAGGGTTTAACTACTACCAGTTTGAAGGCTTGTGGTACATCATTCATATGATTGAGCCATATGATTATTACTCCATTATAAAATATTATATTTTTACCATATGTCATAAAAATTATGACTGTCATAACTTTTTATTACTTCCTATATTGTGTCCTGTGTCATAAATCATTTGCTTCACAGAAAGTGTGTGAGTGTGTGTGTGTGTGTGGGGGGGGGGGTTCTCTCTAGCCTGGCTACAGTCATGAAGAGAAACCTAGGGTTTTCTTCAAACAGTGATGAATACTGAGATGTTCTTGCTTTTCAGAGGGCTTTTTCATAAAGCAGCAAACCATTTTTTTCAGGCCAAATGATGATCTTCTAAATTTGGGATACATCATTTCCTCTCCAGCTTAAAAGTTATCTGCTGTAAGTTGTGCATTTGAGGGTTATACCAGGGAGTCAAGTACCTCTGACTTGAGGCTCTCTTTTTTTACAGGAGCTACAGTATCCAGAGTCATACATATAGTGATGGGGTAAAATTATTAACAAGATAATAATCTGGTTCTTTTCCATTTTGAGAGAAGATAGTTGAGTCTAATAACAGATTAAATGCCGTGCTGATGGGGTTATTTTTAGCAACTACATGGATGTTAAAATCTGCAACATCATAAAATTCTACTGGAAAAACAGAAAAGCTAAAAGGTATCTCAACTCTCCAGAAAAACAAATGTAACAGGGCTCTGGTGGGGCATCATTGTTTTTTTTACATTACTATTTAGCTAACCAGATACCATATAATATGAAACTGATTAACTCAAATCCAGTCCACAACTCCTGGATAGAATTAGAACAAATAGATTGTAACAACCTCAAATTTCCTCTCTTACTCTTTTAAATGCAATAACAGTTTCAAAAAACAGTTGATCTCCACCTCAACAGCTTGATGGAAAACCCTTGGGATTGCAATTCTTTGGCATAATCTCCAATTTGGCACAATCCAGATTTTCAGATTAACAGAGCAACTCTTCACTTTAGAACATGGGAGAAGAAAAGAATCTCACATTTTCATCACACCTTTATAGATACTAGGCTCATGTCAGTCTCTAAGCTGTTTCAAATATTAGACAAAAGAAATATTCTCTACTACCTACAACTTAAAAATGCAATTAAGAAAAGATTTCCTATGCTTCACATAACTGTACAAACACCTACATTTGCAAAGGACATCTCACCTCTTTTCCCAAAAAACAAAAAAACTCTCTTTCAACTACATAAATAAATTTTTGTCACAAAATCAATATACATACCCATCTCCATGCTTGACTTTGTATTCAATGTATTCAAAACACTGCAGGCACATATTTTCATGCGCTACGGCTGTGTTCACCTGTTCAGCACTCAAAATCTTTCCTCTGTCTTGGGCTGCAGAATCCCATTGTCTCCTCATTTGTGCTTACTCATTCACATAACTTCAATTAGTCTTCCAACCAAACAAGGTAAACCCACACTCAAAGCCAATAATACTTATCAACTGGAAAAAGAAACAATCACTGAGCATTAATCATTGGTTGAATATCCTAATTGAGCACATATCAATGGAAAGAGTATCTGCCTCTTTAAAGAAAAGTATGACACAGTTTATTGAAACATGGTCTCCATTCATTAACTTATTAGATATGACTCTAGAAAGCTGATTTTGCCTGTGATCGAATTCCACAATGGATATTCTTAATTGTCCTTTCTAAGCATATCATTAATTCTAATTGGGTCTCTATATTGCTCTATCGTTAACTCTTCAATTCTGTTTTGCAGTTTCAAGATCTCAGTCAGGATTGGTGGCTCTGACTCCACTTCCGTGTCTGACGTGGGGTTGGTTTTGGACATCACCTGTCTTGATTCTTTTAATGCACAGTACTAGTTTAGCACACATTGACACATTTAACTCATAACTATATCTATGTAATGCACAGTAGGACTCTCTGTAGGTGTTAAGGGCAGGTTGGGATGCTGTTGGCGAGTCACGTTGCTGGATCAACTGGGAGAATAGGGGTTACGAGACTTGTGGGTTGGTCATATGGAGGTTTATTTTATTTTCCTGTATTGTCTCTTGTCACCAGGTGGGTCAAGAGTGGCACTGAATACGTGGGGCAGTGGGGCCGGAGGCTGCCTGATTCTTTCCGACTTGGCTCTCCCTCCCCTTTTCTTTCCATTGATCTGCCTCACATGTGTTGCCTGTGTGTTCCAGCCCCAGGGTCCTCCCTGCGCGCCTGCTCCCTTGTCCCTTTTTTCCATCTCTCTGTGTTGGCGCTGGTTGGTAATTCTTTTCTGAGCCCCCCCCACCCCCTTTCTGAGAGAGAAAATAAAAGAAGAACTAATCCATATAATCCATATCCATAATCCAATAATTGGCTGCATGATTCACCAGCTGACACTCCAGGAAGGACACACACTATTGGCGCACTACCCCCTAAGATTTTTTTGCCATGGGGTTACAATGAGCCTTCATATTTCTTTTTGGCGTTGTTCCTTCTTGTTTTCCTCTTCCATGCAAGTGTCATGACTCACTTTCGGCAGTTTTGCACTACATCTGGGTGGTCCATTGAACTTTTCATTTCTTGGCCAAAGGCTGAGCGTAGAATGTCATCACGAGAATGCTTTACTGGGAAATCTCCTGTGGAGTGAATTACTGCAGAAGGGTCTGCTGAGACATCACAGCCATCTTCTCCTCCCAGAGTCGGACGAGGTTGACTGAGCGTAACAAAAACACTACAGATCTCTATCAGTCATGAACGCACACTGCCCAAAGACATTATTAAACCCCGACCAATCTGTTCCCAGAATTAAGGGATGCATCAGGTGGGATTCTGACCATGGCCTAAATTCTTTGTGTTTTGCCCTTGTAGTTCATTTCTGGCAGTACTATGAGATATTTATGAATGTCCCCATGCACACACCTAACCTCCACCCACTCTGCCTCTTTGATGGGTTTGATGGACCAGAAATGAATGCAGTCCCTCCACGAATTGCTCCATCACCACGAGCTTAGCCAGCTCAGCCTCCCTTTACCTGGGACCAGGTTGTAGCCATCGAGTCACCACATCATAAAGATCCCTGATGTGTGGAAAGGGCCAGGCCCATCCAGTTGTCCTGAAAGTGGCGATGGTGGTTCTCTGGGTGAGGCCTAGGCGATTCACAAATAACCAGCAGCCATCTGCAAAACAGGCAATTTTTGTGCTTTTTATCAAAGTTTAATTTACCCATTACCCCCAAAGAATATTCAGTGGTGTTTGACACAATAATAAGAGGTGTGCTGCAAAGCCCAGGAAAGACGGAATTAAACTGAACTAAATTTGGCTACATATAGGAAAATTTTGCTTAAGCAATAAAGTTAAGAAAGTTTATTTTAAAATCCTAGATAATATATACCCAGTTAAAGACATTGCAGAAGTTTAGGCCCTGCATTAGCATTTCAGTTTCAGAGTCTTAGGTGACAATGTATGCTAGGTGATCGCCTCACATAGTCTCTCTCAGTTATAATATGTTCTTAATATGAGTTATACACTAAAAAAATCATCTGTAAAATATATCATTTGTTTTATTAGTGTATATATGTGTTATAATGATTTACAACCAGTGTTAGGCAAGTTACTTTGAAAAGGTAATTAGTTACAGTTACTAGTCACTTCTTCAAAAAAGTAACTGAATTAGTAACTGAGTTACAATATCATAAAAGTAATTAATTACTAAGAAAAGTAAATATTGTGTTTCTTTAAAAAATGTTTAAATATGTAAAACAACTTGAATCCAGCCTTAATCAAAGTTACTAAAACAATAAAAAATAAATTACTAAACATACTTGAACATACTAAAACATATATGCAACTCTCTGTTATAAAACTAAATATATAATTGAAGTAAATAAGCACCTAACAGAAATAACTAACAGTAAACATTAATATATATGTATACAAACTATTCAAATGTTACTGTGATAATATAACAAAACAGCAATCAGATAATATTTTATAGTTGTAGAGAGAATTATTTTTAAAAAATTTGTAATAAATAATACAATAAAACATAAACAGGCTGCAGCTGACTATCAAATAAGTATTAAATTAAATTATGCTTTTAGCAATGTAGTGCAAATTAAATGAGCCAAACTGTAACAACTTTAGAGAACTCTGGCTAAACAAGTATTTTCTTCAACGCAAAAGTAAATAGTTGAGGTGATTTCAATTTAATACTGAAAAAGTACACTGTATAATAAAACTAAAACGTTTTTATAAGGTATAAAAATGTAATCAGGTAATACAAAGTGTCAACTCCATGGCCATTTACAATCTATTTGAAGTTCTTGCAGTAGATGTATATGTATGTCCTCTGCTTTTTTAAAACATGAAGAATTCTTATTTGTCACATCCACAAACCCCTCACATCCATTCATCCTAGCCGTTAAAAAACCAGTGGTAGTATCTCAAAACAAGGAGCTTCTCATATTTCTCATCAGAGAGTCTGTTCCTCTTTGGAGAGAAGACGAGCTAAACAGTCCAAGGCTAAAGAGTGTGTCTACTGGGGCACTGGATGGCGTGGCTGCATTGTATCTGAGTGAAATATTCCTTATCAGTACATATCTATTCAGAGAGTCCATTCCATGTGATCCTGATTTGAAATAATCTATGACTTGACTTTCTGCAGTAGTAGAGGTGTTGTCCTCATCTTCAAAGGAAAAAAAGTCATCCTCTGTGGTTGAGTCTGTGCTAAGTTGGCATGTTGGTGTGCTGGTACCTGCTCGCTGGTCTTTGTCAAGGACAATTTTCCGGCACCCTGCCAGCAGACTTGCCTTGGCCTTGTCTTTCCTTTCCTGTGTCCGCAGGCAATGTAGTTTGAACTTGGGCAGAGTCACAGCAGCCAAGAGAGCATCTTCACTTTCCAACACCTCTGAAAATCTTGTTTTCTGAAAGTAAAGTATGTAAAGCATATATTATACAACCTATCTATACACATAAACACACACACCACATTATATATCATGTGCATCTTTAAAAATATATTGCATTTGACATTAAATTTTTCATAATTGTTCTTTTTAAAGTTCTTACTGTGACGACTGCCTCTGGAAGATTTTCAAGAATTTGCAGGTCACTGCTCAACTCCAGGGTCATAAACATCAATGTCTCCAGTGTGGGTAGCAGTATCCCATAAAAAGTGTTGTCTTCTCCCTGAAGAATGTCCAGGTCCACTGTAAGTGGCCTCATGGCAGTGCAGTACTCCCTGATGAACTGATGTTCCCGCTCTGTCATGGCGGTCAACCCAAACTTGGAGAAGATGGTGTTCAGCTCAACCAGAGAAATCTCACAGATTTGAGGCAAGGAATCATAAAACAAATTCCATCTTGTAGTGCAAGGAACTAGCAGTTTCTTTCCAATAATGCCATCCACTGTCTCTGCAGCCACTGTTGAACGACTGGCCTTGTTCCATAACCCTGTTCACTTTGTGGTAGCACTTCTATATACTGCCTTTGTTTCTGTTTGTGAAAGTAGCCACTTGTCAACATCATTACAAGAAACAAGACTTAATGTGTGCGATGCACATCTCTGGTGTGGCGGCAGAGTGATCATCACACCTACATTATCATCATTGTCATTATCATCACCAACACTGTTTGTAAAAGTTACCTCATCCTCATCATTCTCAGAGTCATCCTGCTAAACTGGCTGGTACTTTTTGAAGGCCTTGACAAAATTAGAGCCATTGTCCATCACAGTTGATGTTATTTTGTGGGACATGCCATAGTGTGAGTGAATGTTGCTGGTATCTTGGCAATAAGAGACTTGAAGGAATCTGACTCGACTGTTGATAAAGGCAGCATGTTCTCAACGACATACCTGGCTATCAATTTGTTTAATTCAGTCTGTGTCACAGTCAGAGATGTTTGTGGAGAAGAGAAATCAAGCTTAGACTGCTTGGATTGCGTCACTCCATCTCCATTGCTCGCTGAGCTCATGTTAGCCTCACCTGGGTTTGAGCTGTGCCTGCTAGCATCAACACCATCATTCTTGGTGACCAGTTTTGTTGAAGCATGTGACGTTGAGCTTCGTAAGATTTGAATTGCTTGTAACTGATGTGGAAAGGCACTTTGTTCCATGGCATAGGCTACATTTTACATACAGATTCTTGCCTTTTATCTCTTTGAGTGAAAAATGTCTGTACCTCCACTTAAAAAAATGCTAACTTCGAATTATTCATTGACTTTTGTTACTGTGCTATCTGTTTGTATGTGAACATCTGCCCAAGTCTACCACTGATTGGTTTTCCAATGACTACCTTACTCTTACCCAGCCAATCAGCAGCACTCGTGCGATTCTTTTGCCCTCCTACCTCCCAGTAAGCGGAAGACAGATGGAAAAAATAGTAACGCATCCGTACCGCTTTTTTCTTGTTAGTAACGGTAACGGTGTTGTAACGATAGAAATAGCAATTAGTTAGATTACTCGTTACTGAAAAAAGTAACGCCGTTAGTAACAGTGTTACTTGTAACGCTGTTATTCCCATCACTGTTTACAACATTATATTAGGCAGAAAACTTAACAAATAACTCAATGAGGGCACTGTATCATGTTTTGATGAAAAAAACTTCACCTGCTTCATTCAACTTCTGCTGCTCCTGGGAAAATATCATATTCACCAAACCACATATTAATCACGTCTGTCAAGAACTTCTCCAATGCAGCACCACAGTCAAAGTACTTGCAAACAAAGAGGCAATTAAAATGAATGATATGTTGTAGAAATGTTATGTAAAGTTGTGATTCTCTATTATATTTATTTTGTATTATTGTTCTGTTATTATTCTTTTAGTATGTCTCCACTGTTATTCCCTTTTATTCCTGGCATTAAGATGTTCTGTATATACTTGGCAATTGCTAATAAAGTTTTGGGTAAAAAATATTTCCTGTCAATGCAGATGGGAGGAGAAAATGGCAGCCAAGGTGAAAGTCCTTTCAGCCTCCATTTAGTGTTGAGAGCAGAAAGAGGAAAAGTGGAGCTGAGGCAGGGTGACTGCTAACGCAACATTCTTGTTTTTGTGCTGTCAGAGTCTCCTCCAGAGGCTTTGACTTTTACCAACCTGCTATTGGAAAGCAGCTTTAGTTCTGAATAACTTTGCTATTGCAATAAGGTTTCTTTGTGCTCCATCTAGCCTGCTGTTTCCTATAGAAAAGTCCTTTAGTCTACCTACAAATGTGATATGAGGACAGCAAGAACAGTGCAGGCGTTCTGTTTTATGGTGATCTATTAATGCTATAGTGCACTAACATTATTATAAAATCATTTAATATCAAAATCAAGGAATAACCATCTAAATATTAACAACTGCACAATATAGTGAGGTAAGACAGAAACAAGTTTAACATACTACTACTACTATTACTACTACTACTACTACTACTACTACTACTACTACTAATAATAATAATAATAATAATAATAATAATAGTGGGCGATACACTACTACTTCTGGGTTAACCTTGGATTTTCTGTTCTTTGACGGTGGTTCACTCCTTGCGGCTCCAGAGCAGGTAATACTCCAGCTATAAGATCATTATAAAGATTTTTAACCACCATTAGATAATATCTCTGATGTAGCTGACCAATGAAATGGCCCTTTTAGACTGGTCAGATACTGCCAACACCACCCCTTTCCTATGAAAGTGCAGGGAAAACCCTGAGTTAACATACATGATGACCTAATTTATGTGACCATTTATCCTGATCTTCATATTAGAGTAAGTGAATTCAGATCCAGTTTGCTATTTGTCCTCAACACTTCAAACCAACACCCAGGATGTAAACAAACGAAAATACTGAACACTGATTGAAGCCCAGATTGACTCTTAGTAAAAGGAAAAACAACGACAACAACAACAACTCAGGAAACCCAATTCAAGGCGTTCACTTTCGGTTTTCGTTTCGTTTCAGATTCAAACTTAATACTTATTCTTAGTAGCCGTACCACAACACAAAGTTTTCTCATCGTTTAATATTCGTTTTCTTCTTTTATTGAGACCTTCAGCGTGTCCGGTGTTCGAGATTAACTGGAGTCGCGGATCAACTGGTGACGGTTAAACAGAAATGCGGTAGACTTGCTTTTCAGGATACCGACATACAGGGAAATAAACACTGACTATTTCATCTGTGAATAGGAGTGGTGATTTCTAGAAGTTTGTGTATAGCTATAATTAGGTATTTCTTACCAATGAAGGCCAAAAAATAAATACACAATACAATTTCACTTAGTTTAAAGGTTTTTTTGCATGACGCCACAACGAAAAACGCAAAGTTACAAATGTATTGTGCATGACACGGGAATAAAAACGCGGTGACAGAGATGTGTGTCTGGTTGTAGTCTATGACACTTGGCTACAGGTGGCAGTATTGACTCGACTCTGTTTGAGTGCACACAAACCAAACTGCACACTTTAGTTGTGAACGCTGTGAATCGGAGCAACAAAATGCGGAGGAGTAAAAACGAAGACAACATTTTCCAGATCGTTGGCTCTTACCGTCGTGTGAACTGAATCGGTGTGGTGACGTTTGTTTGGCGTTTTCGCGGTCGCCTCGTGCATGAGAATATCACCAGGTAAAGTCGAGACAGTTTTTACTATTTTATTGGTCAAGACCAAAAATGCTGAGATATTCAATTTGTGTTCTCTAGTTGTGAAATGTGTTGGGCTGCGTTGTAGTTATTGTTATTTAACTGAAACGCAGTATTTCAGTTGTCACCACAAGGTGGCACAGTTTCGCCGTGAAGGTACGTGACCTACGTCATCACGCCACTGACCAAGTGAGCCTTGAAAGAGAGGATGGACTGTGTATCGGTGTTTAAAACTTACGGATGTTGTTGACCCCGTCCTCATTTTTCCTTCGAATTCATTGCTTTTGATGCTGCACTGCTCAGCATATCCTCACACAACCTCATAAGTGTCACAGATGAAATATTCAGCTGTTATTTCCTGGTTTGTCGGTAGCAGCTCCTGAAAAGCAAGTGTACCACACATGGGTTTGACCGTCTCTCGTTGCTCTGGAACGCTACCCGTCCAGGTGTCGTGTCAACCTCACGGTAGATATCCCCGAGAGAATTTATTTCCCCTGCGTGGCGAGCACGCACTGGGCTTTCCAAGTCACGGACAAATAGTATCCGTCATTCTTGATTTTTAGTTCACAAACAGTTCTTATAACGAATGTCTGCCCCTGAAATGTTGGAGGTTTTATTTCTTTATTCAGTAAAGTTACAGGATAATTATCAGGAAAAATGTGTTGGTTTGTTGCCCTTTCGGGGATTGAATTGAATCTTCCTTTTTTTTTTTTTAAAGTACAACAACGGAGAAATAAAAAGAGACAAACAAAGCAAAACAACAACAACAACAACAACAAAAAGCTTTCATGATCAAAAAGGAGCAGGAAGAAGCATAAACTTATTTAATCCCACCCCCTTTCCACTACCCAGTAATCAATAGACTACACCTTTTCTTCCTGTTTATGCCCGGACCATCAGAAATACCTCATAACAATTACATTATGTGCTGCATGTATTTTTATTTCTTATGTTTGTAATAATAATAATAATAATTATATATATATATATATATATATATATATATATATATATATATATATATATATATATATATATATATTTTATATATATATATTTTATATATATATGTATGTATGTATGTGTGTGTGTGTGTGTGTGTGTGTATTTAACAACCCCAGTAACACCGCCCCAGTAACAAAAGGGGTAGTAGCTGATCACTGACTCAGTAAACGGCTTAATGGTGCCATATTTTGCATTTGCACTTTGCTCATAGGTATGTATGTTTGGCAGGTCAGTTTTAGGTTTAAATGTGGGTGAAAGACTCGTGTTTATGATGACGACTAAAAAAAAAAAAATTATTAAAAAATATAATTAAGTAATTTGAGTTGAAGCCCTCGTGATGACCCTATACATTTGCATGAACTGGAGGTTTTTAATCCTGACTACTGGCAGGCACTGATCTGCATTTTTCTCTATTCCGGCTTTGACTTTAAAAGCAAACAATCACCATTTCAGGTTTGGCTGTACTTTCGCATTTTCACTATAGCTCAGAGAACTGTAGACAACTCACTTCCCTTCAGACTAAGACTGCAGCAATAAGCTGGTGACCAAAGTCACAAGGAGGTTTTTGTCAGCTGGTCAAGAATACACATTTTCTTACACCGACCTGTGTGACAGTGGGCTTAGTCACGTGATCCTAAATGAATACAATGCCTTTATTCTCACTATACAGATGTACAATGAGATACAGAGAATCTCAGTGCAAACATGTGGGGGGCTATATACATATGAACAGTATTTACAGAAAAAGTATAAAAATGTGCAAAAATACAATCTGGTAAAAAAAAAAAAGAAAGAAAATAAATATGTAAATAAATAGAGTTATATACAGTTTGGGTTATTGCACACTGGTGGTTTATAGAGGGAAATCCTTGGAATGGGGGGTGAAACTGTGTCTTCAGTGCATGTGTGAGTTCAGGGTGGTTATGGCTTTGTGCTCATCAGCCAATGATCTTATATGCTGCCTTTACTACACTACAGTCTCACTTTGTCCAACTCAGTGCAGCTGCCGTACCATGCTGTGGTGCAGGTTAGAGTTCAGTTTGTACTTCCTGAGGACCCTCAGGGAGTGCAGCCGCTGTGGGGGAACTGGTGGGCACATGCTCTCCTCACCTTGCCAGATACTCTGTCTGGACCAGCAGCCTTCCTGGGGTTCACTGACAGGAACACGCATCTTTGTTTGTCATCATCTTCTCTCTCTGTCACTCTCTCACTCACTCTGGTGCATGCTGGGAGTTTGGTGGTGGAATGTCACCGTTGTTGTGTCTTTGCATCAGTGTAGCTTATATCAAAGATGCAGATATAGGTTAACTCGTGAACCATTAATCACTTTGACTAAACAGATAATAAACAAAAGTGAAGTGTCCACGCGCAGATAACCAACAAGAAATTCCTGGTGAACAAACTGTGTCTTGATTGTTGGATGTCAGCTGATCAGGGTCTTTGGTTGAACATTCAATATTTGATCAGTATGACGTCTCCAGTGTCCACGTCAGACGTCAGTGGTCCACTTCTACTGACTGTCTAGGTGTCCACTCGCTTCTCAATAATCACGTACTAACACTTGTTGTCCTACATCAAAACTCCTTGGTGTCTTGCTTGAAGGTGTGCTAAATTATTTATTCTGCATCTGCACTTCGCTTTGTAGATTTGATTGAAGGAGGTTGTGACAAAGTGGGTGAGAGTACCACTTGTCTATATTCTTAGTTAACATTCTTGTTTTGATTTAACCATATTTCATATATAGTCTGCCATAGGCAAACATCTACTATCCCGGGTTTGTTTATGTTTTGCACTTTTACAGATTATATAATATAAGATCTTGGTTTAAATCAATTCCTACAAGTTTGTTAAGTTAACATGTTCTTTAGTGATGGCCCGCTTGAAGCTGACGCTCCGGTGCCTGTGTCAAAAAAATCAACTCACTGCTTCAGAAGCACTGTGTCGAAGCTTGATTCGTTTGGCCAGAATCACGTGATCAGTGACGTCTGAAGCTTCATTTACAACCTAACTGCTTCGGTATCTGATTCAATGGTTTATAAGCAGGTGAAACATTCGCGGGATTTGTGGAGCGTTTTGATGGTTACAGATAGCAAACCACTGATATTTCTATTGAGAGATTTGGAGCCAGCGAGGAATAGAGGAGTTTCTGTTGTGTGGGAGTATTTTTAGTTGATTTTGGTCAATCGGGTGGGTTTTCCAGCTTTGTGTTCTTGTTGTTTGCTTTTGTTTTGTGCGTGTTTATTTTATCTGACAACGGGAAAAACTTCAAATGTCAAAAATCTGCTTTTCATAATATAAATATCATTAAATAACTTTAGAAAGACTTCTATTTGACTCTTTACATTTAATGTTATAAAAATATATATTTTATGTTTTAAATAATTTTAAACTGTTAGTCTGCAAAATGTGCAGCAATTTAATTTATTTATTCTCTTTAGGTGATAGTTGGTGGGGCCCAGTTAGACTGTATAACTGCATCTCTACCAGTTTCTGTGCACTCCAGCCTCCTCTGTTCCATGTGAAGGGATTTTCCTTAAGTCAGGAGAAATTATCTCCACGAAAAGGAACAGGTTTGGCCATCGTACAGTGGAACAAATTTTCTTCTTAAATACAAATGGAAAAGGGTTACCTTAAATGCATCATGTTTTTAATTTGCAAGTTTATAAGCATTTTCCCTTTCCAGTTCACAATCAATTCTACCCCCAGGTCAAAAATATGTATAGGAAAATTTCCCTAATGTAATATTATTTATAAATACACCCGTCTAGCGATTAACTGCATAAGTACTTGGAGGCGGGACCTCACAGCAGAAGCATACTCCATAATGTGTTGTACATTATTATATGTATATTATATGTAACGTGGTATTTTTCAATTATTGTATTTACCAACATCAAGAAGTCACAAGCAAAGAAAGACCACACCATGGTGCATATTTAAACAAGGAAAGTTTACTGGTCAAAATTATTTATTAAAGTAATAAACAGCAGTTTTGTCACCCCAAAAAATACACGTTTAAAGCAACACAACGGTGGCCCAATATCAGACAGAATTCCACTCTGTAGAGTGAGCAATCATTACGAAGCAGTTGGTTTTCTTTTGTGGATTCAAGCTGTTCTTCATATTTTTGACCACCAGATGTCACCAGAGAGGATTGTGTTGAAAAGCTCCGAGTAATGAACCGTTTTTCAATACAAGCTTCAATGCTTCAGAAAGCTTCATTTGGCCATCACTAATGTTCTTTATTTCAACTGTTAATTTGTATTGTTTAGAACTTACCTTACCTACCTGTCTTCCAGAAACAAAAGGAGGAAATGTAGTTTTACTTCCTGCTTTATAGCTTCTAGGTTCATCTGAGGTCACAGGAAGAGACCAAGTGCAGAAGGGGAAGAACTCTTATAATTTAATAAAGTTGATTTTAGAGGGTTTATGAAGAAATAGATTTATTGTTGTAATATGTATTGATTACACCACAGAGTTTAGGTTGCCAGTAAAGAGGAGTACTAGAGGTTTGAATATAATAATGTTCATCTTACCTACCTACTGAATGGAATAGTCCAGAGGAGAAATTGTTTGGTTAAGTGGACTATTTAACCCTTTAAAGCCGGTTGGAGCGGACACGCTCCATTTTGCGTAACTATTTTAAAATCCCGGTAGCACTGCAACCACGTAAGCTAGCGCAATAATTTTTTTTGCATATGAAACCGGAGGAGTTATACTTACATCTTATGCCATCAGCTTGTACTAGGTCACAGTTTCCTTCCACATATAGCTTTGCAAAAACTGCATAAAAAGCACTTGCAGCAACAAAAACATAATATTCCAGAAACACGCTTTGCCGATCCGATCAGCTGTTTGTAACACTTCCTATGTCCATCAGCGTGAACTATCACGTCTGGCATGACCTGCCCGAAATCCTGACAAAGCTGAGCCAGCTCCATTTTCAGGTTTACACCAGACTTCTTTTTTGTTATCCGTAATCTTTTCCCGTCCATTTCCGTTATGCTATGAAAATCTAAGCATGATAAGTCATCTTCATCTGTATTCATGCGATCAGAATTAGCTGCATTCTCTTGCAAGTACCTTGCAAGTACACCAATTAACTTGCACTTGTTTTTCTTTGTCCTTGAAACTTATTTTCAGATTTTTGTTTCTGTATGCTCTCTTTCTACATGCTCTTTTTATGTTGCCTTGTTTCTGACACTTTCTACAGGTTTTTGTCCTTAAAAAGACGTCGGAGCGCTTTTGAAAATATGTGGTGTCTTGATAAACTGAGCAGATATTTGAGGTTTACACAGCTACATTCTCGCCTGAAAATATGCTAAACGTTTATTTTGTGACCGAGAAAGAAT
This sequence comes from Diplotaxodon limnothrissa, assembly GCF_057381915.1. Classification (NCBI taxonomy): domain Eukaryota; kingdom Metazoa; phylum Chordata; class Actinopteri; order Cichliformes; family Cichlidae; genus Diplotaxodon; species Diplotaxodon limnothrissa. The sequence continues at coordinate 15,010,539 of NC_140611.1, forward strand.
AATAAGAGTAATATTAAAACTAACTAGCTGCTGCCATTGTTGGACACTGAGCTGGGCTCCGCTATGAATTCTGGGACACAGCTTCTTCTTCTTTGGGGTTTAACGGCAGCTGGCATCCTTGTACATGCAGTGCTGCCATCTTCTGTTTCAGTCCGTTATTACACTCTTAAATCCTACTACTCATTCCTGCGTCTTTTGTGATCTTACAAAGCTTCAAAAGACGCGTCGACTATTAAATCAGTCATTGACGATTTTGATAGTCGACGTAATCGTGACTAGGCGACTAATCGTGGCAGCCCTACAGGTAACAGATTAATTTTGTGTTTTGTTTTTTTTTTTGTTTTTTTTAATTGACATTAGGAATCATTGTACAATACCATCAACTTCAGCTATTTGTTACTACATATATTTTTCCTTTTTCTTCGGTTTTTAACAACTAAAATATCCATACAAAGGAATGAAAGAAGAAAAAAAGAAAGGAAAAAGAAGCAAAACAGAAAGAAAAAATAAATAACTAAATAAAAATACAAAAAAACCCAAAAAACTTAGCCTCATATTTTAGCCTTACTTGGCAAATATGAATGCTTTGTGTGCTGATAAACTTTTTTGCATTTAGTGTTTTAATGAGAAGCCTTATAATTGTAATTTTGTCTGTTTGTTCTGATACGAAAGCAGGCATTCTTACTTTTGTTTAATATTTTTATCAAACTTTTAATAATTTAACACAAAAACAAAATACTACAAACAAATCCACAGAACAGAAATAGAACCAAACTCAGCAGCCAAACAGTCTGTTGTCAGTGCAGGTTGACAAATGCCTCAGCTCGGATGGGCTGATGCGGTTTCTCCTCTTAGTTAGTATCTGCTTCTTCTTTAAACTGCAGTTAGATGCTGCTTCGTTTACGGGTGTCAGTCATATTTATGTGTTTCTGCGACGCACTCGGGCTCTCCTCCTCACCGCTGTCTACCATCTCACTCACTGACTGAGGGGTAGTGATCCTGAAATATCGATGCTTTCATTACCAGTGTTGCAGGATCAATTCCCATATGAAAATATCAATGTCTAATATGATTAAACTTTTCTAATTTTTTTGATTTTTAATCGTAAATATGACATAGAGACAAAAGTGAACTCTGCAATTAGCAGGATAGTCGGCAATACTCTGTTAATAGGAACTAAAATGGCCTTCCGTCTCTCATTTATGTCCCTGCTGCAGCTCCGCAGGAGTCTGAGCCAATGAGAAACCGAGGCACAAAACATTAGACCACAATTTCAGCATAGAAATTGATGTGTGCGATGTATGTGGGAAGGCAGTTAAGTAATGTGGCAACACAACAAACCTTGTTAAAAAAAAAAGTGGGGACCTGGCTCTCACTCGATGGGAGTTGGCTCTTCTGATTCACTACAGAGCTGATGCTTCTGCTCATGACACATCACTACTGGTCATGGCAGATGGCTGCCCCTCCCTGAGCGAGGCTCTGACGGAGGTTTCTTCTTGTTTAAAGGAAGTTTTTTTCCTTCTCACTGTCGCCAAGTGCTGGCTCATAGGAAATGTTTAATTGTTGGGGTTTCTGTGTATTCTTGTAGAATATATAATATAGCACACCTTCAAATGATTGTTGTTTGATTTGGTGCGATTATATATTAAATTGAAAAGAGCAGGCCCTTCCTCAGGAGAGGTACCGCTATGAACGTATGTCATGAGATGCTGTTTTTATTTTAGATATCAGGTGGGATATAGTGGCAGTGTATGCATTAAGAGCATACAGCAGGTCCAGTGCTGTGTTTTCCTGTTGGGACAGGTGACATAGTGGTTGTTAATGTTCTTTCTATTTAGATGTGGTTAAAATCAACAACCCAAACAGCCCTGAAATGATGAGTTAGCAGGCATACTACCATGCAATGTCTAACTAAAAGTAAAACAACAACAACAACAAGACTTTCTTTAACAAGTAACACAACCCAACAACTGGTGTTACACTTTTACTTCAGATTTCCAGGGAAAAGAGTGCCTAGAGTACTTTTGTGTTCAGTTAATATACTCCTTTCGTTTGAATTATTTTTCATACATTCTAGATGTATTTTCTATTTTTCTATTTTAGATGTATACACCCACACAAAATGAGTACTCTTTGTGTAGTCACATCTGTGTCACATTTGCTGTTCTACCTAGCAGCATCTATATTTAACATCAAATTGTGATATTTCGCCCAGCCCATCGCATTCTCTTTAACACTGGTTGCTTCACATTTCCTGTTAAGAGGGCGGAGTTTCGCCATCCACATAGTGTTCAGTGTAACTGTCAGCCAGCTATCAGAGCTGAATCTTCCTGCTTCTGGTAAGTTGCGCTTTTTCAAGAAATTGTTTCTGTTTGAAAATAGATTTTTACCTCTAATGAATCATGTCACATTTTATTCTGTTGCCTCTTCTCACATTAAAAAAGCAAGTTTATTATAGAAGAACAAAACGAACTTTATAGTTTATACCATCAGTGAAAAACTGAGAAAATATTAGAGAACCAGACTAATGTAATGCAGCCACACCACTGCCTTGTGACACTTAAAGTTATAATAAGCAGCGTGCGGAAGAGAAGCTTCTGTTTTTGGGGGGAAGTTGACTGCTTGACATTTTTCTGAGAAAGGGTTGCACAATTTTTTAACCGGGTTTCTGTGTCAGTGTTGTATTAAGTGGAGTTAATACAAAGCTGTATCATCACCCCCTCCTGTTTTCTGCATCATATGTCAGCTTCACAAAGGAACTATCTGATTATTTCTTGTGCCTGATGATAGATACATGCACACAGAAAGAGCAGCAGTTAAGTCGTAGCCTCCACATGTCTGAGTGTCATTTAAATGAAAACACATTACATTAAGCTACATTTGCTGCAACTAGTAACAACTAATTCCACTGTGGCATCTTTGACCGTAACATAGGAATGTTATGATCACCGTATCTCCTGAGCCAGAAGTGACTATATTGAATCGATTACATTTAACATTATTACTAAACAGAATCATGTTTGTTGTTAACAGGTTGGAACTTTTCTCCAGCTCATTAAATACAACAACAGTGACAACACAGGAAGAAAGAAAGTCACAACAAAACACTTTCTTAATCCTCGTTAAATTTCAGATTAAGAGCAGTTCATATCAGTATCAGTGCCTTAAAATCTGTCTCGTCAGTCACCTGGAGAGTTAGAGTAGAATCTTATCGAATAAAAAAGCGGTTAACACAGGGTGAGCAATAAAGTTCTGTTCACGGAAGTGCATTGTAACGTGTGCTCATGATCAAGTTTCTTTTTCTTCTGCTCATGTTATAATCTAATACAGTCTAATGTGAGCTTTTCATGCTGTGTGTGTGTATGGTGCATACACTTTCAGTCAAGTTGTTTAATTAGCACACAGTAGGGCTAGGGCCAGATGATGCTGCATCACGCACTGGATTCAACTGAATTTTAAACTGTAAACACAAAGTGTTCTGTCTGTGTTGAATTAAGTCAAATGATAATTTGAGGCCTTTTGTTTCAGACTAAAATGATGCTCTATAAGGCTTTAGAAAAAGTCTCACACACCACCTCAGTCTCTCCAACCTCATTTGTCTCATTTGATAAGGTATTTTTAGGCTGGTGGAGTCAGTCATTTATAGACACATACGAGAGAAATGCTTCCTTCTTTCTCATGAGCACTTTTTTCAGAAAGCGGAAATGTACTGATGAACTAACACTTCACTCTTCCCTTTACCTTTTATGGTGTGGAATACTGACACATTTCGCAAAACTGGGTGGTTTGTGGTTGAGTACAGGAAACCTTTGCACTGGGTATTATATTTTTTAGCTCTGAAAGTTGGGTGTGTTACACATGTCAGCATGGTCTTTAATGTAGTCTGTGAGTTAATGCTGCTGTAAGGACACTTGTAAAATGTTTCTTCTTGTTACAGCAGTTACACGAATGGTTAGCTGAATATTTGTGTATGTGTTTTGTATAGTTTTTCAGCCATTTTAAATCAATGTTGTCAAACTGTACACATGAGCAAATCCTCGCAGCAACTTGCCGAGATGTACTGCAGCTACAGACCTGAAGGTGGTGCTGTTGTCTGTGCTGCTTGTAGCATTCAGCGCTCTTCTGTTCAGATGCTTGAAGACAAAGGAAAGGTTTATTTATCAGAATCCGAATACTTTAATAATCCCCAAAAAAATGATGTGGGTTACAGTTGGTCCAAGAATCAATTAAATAATACAATATATTACAGAGTTTACAAAGTATAAGAGCACCTTTTTGGAAATAATAAGAGATATTTGGGGCGTGAGCAAATTCATGAGGAAGTATTTTATAGGATCTTGTTAGTTTTGTAGTTGTCCTGTGTCTCTGCCTTTATGAAAATTCTGCAATTTTAAATCCGCTGACTGTTGTCTTTTTCCATCAGAACATGGATCGGTGTATGCCATTACTTATTCTCCTGCTGATGGGTAGACATGGTAAAGCATAAATACTACATTACAATATTTATTCACAAATTTATAAACCTTATCAACCTTTACCTTTTACTTAATGTGATGTTTAATAAAATGACTGCATGTGTAAAATGTACGTTTGAGCGGTTTATGATTTTGAGGTTGTCAATGACTCTGTAAACATGATATACATGATACACTTTTGGGGGTTTCTTTCCAGGGCTGTGCCAACAAGAAGAAGTTTGCTCAAAGTCACTGATCAACTCCTGTGATGACTGTATAAAATCTGGGCCATACTGTGCATGGTGCCAAACACTGGTGAGAAAGAAAGTTTATGTAAAATCTAAATACTGTCTCTGTTTTAGTGCTAACGTGAGCGTTTTATCTACAACGAAAAGCTGTCCTCTAATCCACTGCTGAACCCGTGGTAGCATGTCAGTAATTACCTGTTATACCATTAAAATACATATGTAGAAATACACACTCGTGTGTTTCACCTCAGTCGCAGCTGAGTTCATTTTCAATCCACACAATAGACCCTCAAGTTTTCTAATTAGTTGATGTGGTTTCCATTCTGTCAAACACCACATGCTGCTTCACACTTCCTGCAACCAAATTTGATTTTGCTTCTCAGGTTATCGTAGGTTCACATCCAGAACTTATTGTAAGACTGAGCCACTGCCAGTACATTAGGTCAGCTTCCTTTCTTACTATGATGGCACGTTTTGTTACTTGGGTGACTATTAGATATTGGATATTTCTGCACCAGAGATGGAGTGCATCACATTCAGACTACACTGTGTAATCACTAATTCCACTAACTTTAAGTCCAGTGTCATGCTCTTCCTGGTCCTGCCGTTATATCAGCAGATCAGCAATGTAACATACCACAGTTTTCCAGCCCCTCTTCAGGCTTCATGTGCTTGAAAAGTTCTGGTTTTGAGGTAATCCAAGATGATAGTTAAAGATATAGTAAGACAGTGTAAAGTGTGTAATTGAATTTGGGTACTTAATGGTGGAATCTACCAGAACCCCATGTTGGCATCAAGTTCACACAACACTTTTGCTCTGCTGGTATGCACAGTTTACAGTGCACATACTCTTTCAAATCAGATAGATCCTCACACAAACCTAGCTTTTTGTTGTCTTTGTTAGACACAACCACCATACCCACACACATGGCTGATAACGCCCAGGTTTTCCATGTTCTAGAGGTTTTCCTTAACCCTTCCCAGCAGTGTAAACGTCGTGAAAACTTTTGGAAAAATGGCATATCCCATTTTAAAAAAATCTTACAGTTATCGTACTTCACCAAGGCTGCATCAAAAACCACATTTTGCTAACTGGCTGTACCCATAGCAAGACTTTGTCCAGTTCTAATATTACAAAGGAATGGTGCTTTAGGGATACACTGGACCTGGCTTTATGAAAGGGGAGATATGAGAACAGTTCCATGATTCACTGTGATACAGACCATTGAAAGCAGTGATAAATATATATGACAAGTGGTGCAGATCTTAGAAATGTTAACAATGGTTTTTCAGTTTCATGCTATAAGCTGTGTGGATCTAAACTCAGAGGTCAACTATGAAGTTTTATGCGTTTTTATCATTAAATGGTTATTATGTGATAATACCGATCAGGCAAACTTTTGTGCTTTTATAACTTTTATAATAAGTGGTGATTGTAATGTGACTGTGATATTGTCCTGATGGAGCTCATACTGTACATTACACTCACTACTATAGTGAGTGTAAGCCGCTGGAAAATGTTTTTCCTTTTGACTTGAGGATTATTGACAAAATTCTTTTTAAACTTGGGCAAAAGACACAGATAAGTGATATGTATCAAGATTTATTATGAAGAAGAACTTTCTTTTTTGTCTCCTTCCCTTCATGCAGAATTTCACCAAAGATGGAGAACAGGATGCAGTGCGCTGTAACACCAGAGCTGAGTTGATCAAAAGAGGCTGCAAAGAGAATGAAATCATCTCCCCTAAAAACAAACGAAACATTGCCAAGGATGATCCTCTGTCTGCATCTCAAAATGGGCAAGTTGTCCAAATGAGGCCTCAGAAGATTGACCTTGACCTGCGACCTGGTCAGTGGAATCGGTTAATGTTGCCTACAATATTAAGTGAATGTCAGGCCTGGTTTCTCACAGATTCATTCCAAGCAGAAAGTGCTTATAAAAATTGCATGAACTCACCCTATCACAACAATCTGAATTATGTGTCTGTATACAGTGGGGCAAAAAAGTATTTAGTCAGCCACCGATTGTGCAAGTTCCCCCACTTAAAATGATGACAGAGGTCAGTAATTTGCACCAGAGGTACACTTCAACTGTGAGAGACAGAATGTGAAAAAAAATCCATGAATTCACATGGTAGGATTTGTAAAGAATTTATTCGTAAATCAGGGTGGAAAATAAGTATTTGGTCACCTCAAACAAGGAAAATCTCTTGCTCTCACAGACCTGTAACTTCTTCTGTAAGAAGCTTTTCTGTCCCCCACTCGTTACCTGTATGAATGGCACCTGTTTGAACTCATCATCTGTATAAAAGACACCTGTCCACAGCCTCAAACAGTCAGACTCCAAACTCCGCCATGGCCAAGACCAAAGAGCTTTCGAAGGACACCAGGAAAAGTATTGTAGACCTGCACCAGACTGGGAAGAGTGAATCTACAATAGGCAAGCAGCTTGGTGTGAAAAAATCAACTGTGGGAGCAATCATCAGAAAATGGAAGACATACAAGACCACTGATAATCTCCCTCGATCTGGGGCTCCACGCAAGATCTCATCCCGTGGGGTCAAAATGATCATGAGAACGGTGAGCAAAGATCCCAGAACCACACGGGGGGACCTGGTGAATGACCTGCAGAGAGCTGGGACCAAAGTAACAAAGGTCACCATCAGTAACACACTACAACGGCAGGGAATCAAATCCCGCAGTGCCAGACGTGTTCCGCTGCTGAAGCCAGTGCATGTCCAGGCCCGTCTGAAGTTTGCCAGAGAGCACATGGATGATACAGCAGAGGATTGGGAGAATGTCATGTGGTCAGATGAAACCAAAGTAGAACTTTTTGGTATAAACTCAACTCGTCGTGTTTGGAGTTAGAAGAATACTGAGTTGCATCCCAAGAACACCATACCTACTGTGAAGCATGGGGGTGGAAACATCATGCTATGGGGCTGTTTTTCTGCCAAGGGGACAGGACGACTGATCCGTGTTAAGGACAGAATGAATGGGGCCATGTATCGTGAGATTTTGAGCCAAAACCTCCTTCCATCAGTGAGAACTTTGAAGATGAAACGAGGCTGGGTCTTCCAACATGACAATGATCCAAAACACACCGCCCGGGCAACAAAGGAGTGGCTCCGTAAGAAGCATTTGAAAGTCCTGGAGTGGCCTAGTCAGTCTCCAGACCTCAACCCCATAGAAAATCTGTGGCGGGAGTTGAAAGTCCGTGTTGCTCGGCGACAGCCCCAAAACATCACTGCTCTCGAGAAGATCTGCATGGAGGAATGGGCCAAAATACCAGCTACTGTGTGTGCAAACCTGGTAAAGACCTATAGTAAACGTTTGACCTCTGTTATTGCCAACAAAGGTTATGTTACAAAGTATTGAGTTGTATTTTTGTTATTGACCAAATACTTATTTTCCACCCTGATTTACGAATAAATTCTTTACAAATCCTACCATGTGGATTCATGGATTTTTTTTTCACATTCTGTCTCTCACAGTTGAAGTGTACCTCTGGTGCAAATTACTGACCTCTGTCATCATTTTAGGTGGGGGAACTTGCACAATCGGTGGCTGACTAAATACTTTTTTGCCCCACTGTATATTACTAGTGCCTATGTATGCTGTGTACTGTATGTACTATTTACAGTTCATATATTGTTCTACTGTATGTATGGGGGGGAGTAGCTTTGGTTTTGCCTTTAATCATTCCCTTTTTTTTAACTGTGTTTGCAGGACTTCCAGTTTCATTCAATGTTTCTTTTAAGGCAGCTGAGGGCCATCCAGTGGATCTCTACTACCTGATGGATCTGTCCTACTCCATGAAGGATGACCTGGCAAATGTCCAAGTACTAGGAACAGATCTTTTTGCTGCACTGAGAAAAATCACAAACCATGCTAGAATAGGTAAAAACATTACATCATAATCTCCCAACTTGGTATACACAGATTTTACTAACTGTGGACAGGAACTCCAGCCAAAGAGCAACGAATGAACATTTAAATCCAAATTAGTCAGTGTCTTTAAAATTGCTATAATAGTGCATTAGTGCATCAACTGTGGAGTGTAGGGCTCTTCTGCTGGTGGATTCATGTAACATGTACCTCCTGCTTTTCAGTAGCTAAATATGGCTACAGAGAGCTTTTAATTAACGACACAGTGGTGTTCATTCATTAGGGAGGAGGTTGTCCTACAGAGGTTTGTGCTCTCCCAGTCACTTTTGGTATGAATGGAAACTAAGTCAGAAATTAATTTCAAGTCCATTGTCAACAAAGAGTTAACACAAAATGTATTATCTTTTCTGCCCTATACTGTTGCTTTTTAGTATGTTTTATAAACCTTACTATTTCTGTAATTCCAGGGTTTGGTGCCTTTGTTGATAAAACAGTCCTTCCTTACACGAATACCAACAAGGAAAAACTGCAGAAGCCGTGTGATGAGAACGACCAGCAGTGTCAGCCTGCCTTTGGCTACAGACATGTCCTTAGTTTGACACCAAATAAGAATGACTTCGAAGCTGAAGTGAAAAAGCAGTTTATCTCTGGGAATCTGGACTCTCCAGAGGGGAGTCTGGATGCCATGATGCAGGCTGCTGTATGTGAGGTAAGACCTCTGCTGCTAAGACCATACAGTGCCGTCCTTTAAATCACACATCCCTTATCATTGATCTGGTGGCATCTGAACAGGTCGGCCTCTGTTCTAAATGTAAATGATGGTCGCTTTTAAATAAAGTGTTAATTACAAGCTTTCTTGGTCAGTCGTACATACTGATCTGAGTCTAACCTGCTCACCACAGAGACAAGCACCACAGTGCAGCAGACGCACAAACACATATACACACACGCAGTGGTTAAACTTCGTCACAGTCAATGCTCACAGCTCATATAGCCAAACATGTAGGCCTCTACTCATTTATGACTTGTCACATGTTCTGAAAAGTCAAAGCTAACAGACTGGAAACAGGATGAAACAATGGAGTTCCATCCAGCCAAACATGGCTCACACAGCAGTTATGTTCATAACTAAATGTTTTAGAGAAATTCGATCTAGATGTATTTTTCTCAGGGTAAAAAAAGTAAATACAGCTTTTTTTTTAGCCAAAGTTGATTTTGACAGCATTTGACTGGGTCTTAATGCTCCCTGATATGTTGTTCAGGACAAAATTGGTTGGAACAGCAACAGCACTCGGCTGATTGTGCTTACCACTGATGCTGGATTCCATATGGCTGGGGACGGAAAGCTGGCCGGTATACTGGAACCCAATGATGAAAAGTGTTACATGGAAAACAATCTTTATGTCAAGAGCACTGAGATGGTATGTATGGAATCATGTGAGTTTTGTTCAGCTTCTAAGAAGAACATGGATCAGATTTATAAGCATCCAATGTTTTCCCCTCTCTTTTAATTGTTTTGAATAAGGACAAAAAAAATCAGACTGCACAGAAAACAATGATATAAAATCCATACTTGCATTTATATATACGCTGACGCCTCACACACACATACATATCACTTTATTTTCTTTTCCATCTCTTCTCCACTCTCCAAAAATCTCCAGGACTACCCCTCTGTTGGACAGCTTGCTATGCAGTTGGAAAAAAACAGGATTCAGACGATTTTTGCAGTGACACAAAATGTTGAGTCTGTGTACAAGGTAAATAAGATGTACCTTTCATTTTCTATCTGCTTGTGGGGCAAAAATAGTTGGACTCTTGACTGATTTTACATTTCATGTCTTTCCAAGGAACTCTCAAAGATGATTCCAAAATCAGAAGTTGGAGTTCTGTCATCAGATTCCAAGAATGTTGTTCAGTTGATTGAAAGAGCCTACAATGTAAGTTGACACATTTTGTGATGAGTGGAATATTTCTAATGATTTGGAGGTGGGTTTTTTTTCTCTCTCTCATTATCTTTACCAGACCATTTACCATCTTTTCAAATTCATGACAGGCATTATCCTCTAAAGTGACCATAACTCATGACAATCTCCCTGAAAAAGTGAGAGTCGTCTACAGGCCGATATGCAGCCATGGAGAAAAAAGCGAGAAAGAGGGGGTTTGTGACCAAGTGCACGTGGGAGATGAGGTCAGTGTTCTTTGAACTTTTCATAGTCACATGTCACCCACATGTCAGTGAACATTGGATTGATCTGGATGGGTGGTCCAAGTCTTGGTGGCACCTATTTTGTAGCTCAGAATCTTTAATTCTTGATCCTTTGGGTGGCGCTGTCACTTGGTAACACTGCCCTCTCTGCGGTAGAGTATCACTTCGTGTTCCTATTCCAACACACAGTGGTGTGTTTGAGTAGCTCATCTGCATAATAATTTAATTAAAATTTTTTAGATAACTTTTTATTTCATAATAAAACCTTAATGTGCTTCATCCGAAGCACACTCTCTGTGTACTCGCTCGCTAATTTATAGCCAAAGTTTTCACTCACTGTGTCTTTACTGTTTTGCTAGCTTAGCTCGTAGCAGACTTGCTAGCAGCATGGCCTCTTCACCTGTCCGTCCTGCACTTTCCTGCTCATTGTCTCAGATGCTTAGTTACTCCTCGGCCTCCTTTAGCATTAATGATACTTTTACCCTCCAACCTTGCTGAGGAGATCTGAAAGAATATGATATGGAATTTTTAACCTTTTCACCAAGTCCAGGATCCCACAGAGTTTTCACCTAGTTGGGAGAGTACTTTAAATGGTAGGTGGGCTGAAGACATCCTTCTCAGATGCCCTTTATTGCAAAATGCTTACTTTTTGCACAACCTACTGCCATTGTTGCACTTTTCTATTGCACTGTTGGTTCAGTATCATTCTGTTCTGTCTGGTGTTGCACTGGTTTGTTATTGTTTTTTTCTTGCAATTTTTGCACACTTGCACTTTATGTCATCCTGTTGATTGACTGCCATATATAGCAACATGGTCTTGGAGGCACACAGTACAGTACTGTGTACTGTACCACTGCACATGGTTGAAATGACAATAAAGCCACTTGACTTGACTTGACCTTCGAAATGGCTTTTTTAAATAAAACCAACCAAGCTAACTCCTCAGCCTAAACTCTAAGGACAAACCCAGCCATGCGGTGGAAGAACTTTGTCTCAGCCACTTTGTGCAGTATTGTTTTGGTCAGTACACAAAAGTCATTTTTGTGATTTGTCATTGATAAACAATTAAATTCAGACCCAATTATTAATTTCAATTGCCTGATGTAATAAAAACCATTATGCTGATGTGGTATCCATCCACACGATAAACCTTACTCATGGAGAGTAACTTAGGTAGTCATTCTTTATTAAAGTGGTCCAGATAGACCAGTATCATTCTAATACTGAGTACCATGGGCTGACTCTTAACAAGACAGTTTAAATCAAGTTGAAAACCAAATTAGTGCATGTACCTGCAAGCTTTAGACCACGTGGGCAGAACAGCCAAATGTTGAGAGCCAATAATGTTTAAAAATGTATACACAGCTCTTTGGGTATCATTGATATATTACAGGGCTCTAGACTAACTTTTTGCCACGGTTGCACATGGTTTTATTTTTTACAATTATTATAGATGTTTTAAGGCTGTAAAACCCCTCACTACACACTTTATACACTTTTCTCAGACAGGCATGAACATTTTCACACTTTTCTCTCTTGTTTAAACACAAAGTTCAAACCTTGTAGAAAAATAAGTCCAGTATTATAGAATGAAACCAAAGGCTCCCGCAGGTGACAACGTTTCGTCGACCTTGTTGTGTTTGTTGGGGAGAAAACTTACAAACATACAGTACAGCACTTCAGAGTCACACTGCTAGCGATCTAAGATTTATGTAAATTTGACAAGCTGAACGCATTCTGTACTGTACAGGAGATATGGCACGAGATCAATTGACAATAGTCTACAGCCAATCAGGACGCAGAACACAATGCGCTGTTTAAAACAAACAAACAAACAAAAAAAAAACTGCATGCAAAATTGCACACAAAAAAATCTGCGAAACAGCAAGGCTGCGAAAGGTGAACCACGTTATAGCGAGAGACCACTGTATACTGTTATACAAAGTGAATCTCTTGTTTTGACCAGTTTAGAGTATTGTTATACTATATGCACTTGTGACTCACAACACCTGAATTCCCATTCCAGGTTATTTTTGAAATTACGGTGACCGCAGACACGTGTATGGAGAACAAGTTCTTTACCATCAGTCCACGGGGCATTAAAGACACGCTGACAGTGACCATAAATACCACATGTAAGTGCCAATGTGACACTGCTGGACCCATTATTGACCCCCATCCACACTGCAATATGAGTGGAAGCATCAGCTGTGGTATTTGTAGGTAAGCTCTGATTCTCAGTGTTTTGGTATCGACTGAAAATGTTATTGAATCCACTTAAATGTCGTCAAAGCTGTTTGCAGCCTGCTCTGTCTGCCAGAAAAGTACCAGCATCAGTCATTTGTTTAAACATATAAGAATGGTGACATTTATTTTCCTGTTAATGCCGACAACCAGAGCTGCTTTACACTGTAAGTAATGCCCCTTTCTTTAGTTCAGTAAATCACTGCATCTGTCTGAAGTAGAGATTGGCAGCCTTCAAGTGGATAATTCAAACACAGCCTGGGATTAGAGCTTTGCTTCTTCTCTGTCACCAGCATTTGTGATCAGTCTCAACTCATGTCAGATATCATAAATACAGGTCAAGGCAGTCCTTTGTCATCACACAAGATTGACTTTGTTGCTCTTTGTACTTCTCTGTCCTGGTCTGAAAAGACGTGTAATTTCTTCTCCCATCACAAGCCACATTTTCTAAAGATAGCCAAGAAGAGGTGTAGGGGTCAGTGTCCCTTTCAGTTCACAATATTCAAATGAGTTTTATTCATATAGCGCCAAATCCCAACAACAGTGGCCTCAAGGCACTTTGTATTGTAAGTGAAAGAGTCTACAAGAGGGGTGTCAAACATAAGGACTAGAGATGGACCGATCTGATATTACGTATCGGTATCGGTCCGATACTGACCTAAATTACTGGATCGGATATCGGAGAAAAATAAAAAATGTAATCCGATCCATTAAATATCACGAAAGCACCTCGCAAAACTTGCAACACGCAGTAACTCACCTCAGAACGTTAGCACGTCGGAGCAGTATGCATCACGTGATAGAGCAGCTGTGGCATGCGGGACCTGTCGGTGGTCTGGATAGCATTTGGAGCTTCGCTAGCAACCTGGCATTTCATCTCCGACAAAGTTATCCCCGAGAGAAGTAAAGCAAGTGTGTAAGTCCATCTCTGAATATTTGTAAAGCATTCCCACGTTAAGCTTAACGAGCGACTGCCTCTCGCTCTCCGGCTGCTACTTCAATCGTGAAACTGCTTAAATGATCAGCTGATCGGCTTTTCTGTCACGAGTCCGTCTCTCTTGTTTGTTTTTGGCCCACTTTGCACCAGAAAGAGGAAACCAGCGGCTGAACAACAGCAGCACGTTTAAGCTTGATAAGCTGTTGTTAGAATTTATTTAATATTACTTTCTACACCAGGATCTTTTTCTACGTAGCTGACGGCTGGTAACTGTGCAGGGGCGGATCTAGCAAAGTTTAGCCAGGGGGGCCGATAGGGCATTAACAGGGAAAAGGGGGCACAAAGACATACTTTTCTTTCTTATTCTCATTTAAAATGTCTAGCTTTTAATAAATAATTATCTGACACCCAAAGTTTTAATTTGATGTAAAATGAATAGAAGTCAATTACTGTATATAGTGACTATTAAGTCTAATATATATACCCTAGTAAGCTATAGTACTTTTTACTTTGGGAAGGTACCATCTGTGCAGTCTGCAATTTTGTTGAAGAAAGATGTTGAATCTATTTAATATTTCTTGAAAAATAATTGATTTCTGTGCATTTTTTTTCACACTGCATCAAATTCAAGGTTCAAGGTTCTTTATTTGTCACATGCATAGTTATACAAGTATACCACACAGTGAAATGTAGCCTGACATTATGTAGCCTGACAAATTAAGGTTGATTACGTCGATTAAGCATCATGAGGTGGAGCGTGAGGGGTGGTTCCCTATTTTTTATTTATTTATTTTTGTTGTTGCTGGGAGTTAGAACCCTATTAGTTAGGTTGCTTAATATTTACGCTAAGTACTCTTTAAAATACCAGAATAGGGAGGATGGTGTAGGTCTAAGTTTATTAGATTGATCAGTATTGCTGAACTATGAAATATTTTTTTTGTATACAGGTATAACAGAATAGCTTTAGTGTAGTTGTTGTTTTAAACTTGAGTATGAACTTGCAGACTTGCAAAATGCAGCAAGATATTTTAAAAAACAGTTTTGTTGATTAAAAAACACTATATCGGATTCATATCGGTATCGGCAGATATCCAAATTTATGATATCGGTATCTGTATCGGACATAAAAAAGTGGTATCGTGCCATCTCTAATAAGGACCGGAGGCTAGAATTGGATAAGCAAAGACTCTAATCTGGCCCACTGGATCCATCTTTGGAAAAGAGGAAGTACATAGATTTGAAACTTTTAGCTAAATTGTCACAAGTTTTGTAGCTTTCCTATTGATAAAGCACCAATGTTATTAATTTCAAAATCCTACACTGCTTTTTTTCTCAAGCTATCTCATTCAGAAGATTTTTAGAAAACTTGACCTCTGACCTTGAAGTCATGGTCAGTGGGATTCAAAGTTATTTTTAGTTGATGCACCTATGGTATCAACTAGAGATGGCACGATACCACTTTTTTATGTCCGATACCGATATCATAAATTTGGATATCTGCCGATACCGATATGAATCCGATATAGTGTTTTTTAATCAACAAAACTGTTTTTTAAATATCTTGCTGCATTTTGTATAAGTTCATACTCAAGTTTAAAACAACAACTACACTAAAGCTATTCTGTTATACCTGTATGCAAAAAAAAAATTTCATAGTTCAGCAATAATGATCAATCTAATAAACTTAAACCTACACCATCCTCCCTATTCTGGCATTTTAAAGAGTACTTAGCGTAAATATTAAGCAACCTAACTAATAGGGTTCCAACTCCCAGCAACAACAAAAATAAATAAATAAAAAATAGGGAACCACCCCTCACGCTCCACCTCATGATGCTTAATCGACGTAATCAACCTTAATTTGATGCAGTGTGAAAAAAAATGCACAGAAATCAATTATTTGTCAAGAAATATTAAATAGATTCAACATCTTTCTTCAACAAAATTGCAGACTGCACAGATGGTACCTTCCCAAAGGAAAAGGTACTATAGCTTACTAGGGTATATATATTAGACTTAATCGTCACTATATACAGTAATTGACTTCTATTCATTTTACATCAAATTAAAACTTTGGGTGTAAGATTCGGATAATTATTTATTAAAAGCTAGACATTTTAAATGAGAATAAGGAAGAAAAGTATGTCTTTGTGCCCCCTTTTCCCTGTTAATGCCCTATCGGCCCCCCTGGCTAAACTTTGCTAGATCCGCCCCTGCACTGTTACCAGCCGTCAGCTACGTAGAAAAAGATCCTCGAGTAGAAAGTAATATTAAATAAATTCTAACAACAGCTGATCAAGCTTAAACGTGCTGCTGTTGTTCAGCCGCTGGTTTCCTCTTTCTGGTGCAAAGTGGGCCAAAAACAAACCAGAGAGACGGACTCGTGACAGAAAAGCCGATCAGCTGATCGTTAAGCAGTTTCATGATTGAAGTAGCAGCAAGAAGAGGCAGTCGCTTGTTAAGCTTAACGCAGGAATGCTTTACATTCAGAGATGGACTTACACACTTGCTTTACTTCTCTCGGGGATAACTTTGTCGGAAATGAAATGCCGGGTTGCTAGCGAAGCTCCACATGCTATCCAGACCACCGACGGTCCCGCATGCCACAGCCGCTCTATCACGTGATGCATACTGCTCCGACGTGCTAACGTTCTGAGGTGAGTTACGGCGTGTTGCAAGTTTTGTGAGGTGCTTTCGTGATATTTAATGGATCGGATTACATTTTTTATTTTTCTCCGATATCCGATCCAGTAATTTAGGTCAGTATCGGACCGATACCGATACGTAATATCGGATCGGTCCATCTCTAGTATCAGCTAGAGATGGACCGATACCATTTTTTTATGTCCGATACCGATATCATAAATTTGGATATCTGCCGATACCGATATGTATCCGATATAGTGTTTTTTTTAATATCTTGCTGCATTTTGTATAAGTTTATACTCAAGTTTAAATAAACAACAACACTAAAGCTATTCTGTTATACCTGTATGTAAAAAATATACTGCGCCCAAAATATTTCATAGTTCAGCAATACTGATCAATCTAATTAACTTAAACCTACTTCATCCTTCCTATTCTGGTATTTTAAAGAGTACTTAGCAGAAATATTAAGCAACCTAACTAATAGGGTTGCAAGCTCTCAGCAAAAAAAAAAATAGGGAACCACCCCCCACCCTCCACCTCATGATGCTTAATCGATGTAATCAAATTTAATTTGATGCAGTGTGAAAAAAATGCACAGAAATAAATTATTTGTCAAGAATAATTAAATAGATTCAACATCTTTCTTCAACAGAATTGCAGAATTCACAGATGGTACTTTCCCAAAGGAAAAAGTACTATAGCTTACTAGGATATGTTAGACTTAACAGTTACTATATACAGTAATGGACTTCTATACATTTTACATCAGATTAAAATTTTTGGTGTAAGATTCAGATAATTATTTATTAAAAGCTCGACATTTTAAATGAGAATAAGAAAGAAAAGTATGTCTTTGTGCCCCCTTTTCCCTGTTCATGCCCTATCAGCCCCCCTGGCTAAACTTTGCTAGATCCGCCCCTGCACAGTTACCAGCCGTCAGCTAGAAAAGGATCCTGGTCTAGAAAGTAATATTAAATAAATTCTAACAACAGCTTATCAAGCTTAAACGTGCTGCTGGTTTCATTTTCTGGTACAAAGTGGGCCAAAAACAAAGAAGAGAGACGGACTTGTGACAGAAAAGCCGATCAGCTGATCATTAAGCAGTTTCACGATTGAAGTAGCAGCAGGAAGGTGAGGGAAAGAGAGAGGCAGTCGCTCCATATATCGGTTGTTAAGCTTAACGTGGGAATGCTTTACAAACATTCAGAAATGAACTTACACACTTGCTTTACTGCTCTCTGGGATAACTTTCTCGGAGATGAAATGCTGGTTTGGTAGCCAGGCTCCAAATACACACAGCCGCTCTATCACGTGAGCACACTGCTCCAACGTGCTACGGTTATGAGCCGAGTTACGCCGTGTCGCAAGTTTTGTTCCTTACTTTTTTTATTTCTCGCCGATATCCGATCCAGTAATTTAGGCCAGTATTGGACCGATACCGATATGTAATACGGTCCATCTCTAGTATCAACTAGAAAGTCCTTCGTCGCCTTGTTCTCAAGTTATTGCATTCACAAACTTCGGTATCCACACTGGGGTGAAGGAGATACCCGATCAGCCTTTACAGCTGAGGGATAAAAACTTACTTGGCAGATTAAGTTAAAAAGAGAAAAGGTCAGTTTGCGTGTGACCATTACAACAGAATTCTTTACAGCAATGTTTCTAAGTAAGAGAAAATGCACAGACAGAGTTATAAAGAAGAAGAAGCTGGACTGTTTAGGAGAGATGACCAGGTTGATGGACATGAAGTAAAACACACTTTCACAGTAGCCACAAGAAGAATCATACAACTAATTGGAAGTTGCACCATCCACAATGAGCTGCTTTGCACTGACAAGCACATGGATAAACACTTCTGACTTAGTTCTAAGCTTAACTGTGTAAATGTTTAGCAGTGTGAGGGACAGGAAGTCAGGTCTTATGAAAACATTCATGTTTTTGAGGTGTTGAGGTTTAGAGGAAGAGAACCCTTGTAACAACTCTTATTGTGTTATAGCACCACTAGCGGGGGTTGCCCTACTACTGTAGTAGTTGTGGGAGTCTCCTAGTGTGTGTGTGAGTGCAGTGGCAGCCGAGCAATCTGTTCAGAGAGAGACCTTACCATTGTAACGGTCTGGTGCCAACGCCTACCTGTCCCCACACATGTATGTATGGACTGAGTAGAGCCGTGGAGACCTGGCTTGTGTGGTCTCATGTTGCCAACAACAAATAAAGGTCTATTTAACTGACTGGCCTCCAAGTTGTCCGGCTAACCTCCACACCACATGCCCGCTGGACCTGCTAGCTGCTCCTTCCTCGCCAGACTGCCGTTACACCCGGATGAAAATTGAAACACTACTATTATCAGATAAATTTGTTTGCAGACTCACCTGACTCATCATCAAAGATGCAATCACATTAGGATAAAGAATGAGTGAGAAAGGCTAGTATTATTTGATAATTACTGTAAGTTGATATTAGTGATGGTGTGATCAAATCAACATTTTCATATTTTACTTTGTTTCCTAAAATTGTCTAATAGTTTCATTTTTGTCATGATGTCAAACTGTGTCCATTCTTTGAACTTCTGATAAAAAGTCTGCTAGGTTTACACAACACATCCATCTGTCACAATCCACACAGCTTTATCTGCACAAGTGAAAGACGAAAAAGTCACCAGCATCATTTAGAGGACAGACTCCCTCACACCAAAGAGGTTTGCTGGAGGAGGAGTGAGCATTTATTTGCAGTCATGCATCAGAAAGTGTTTAATAAACTATGTTTTTCACAAAGTATTTTGAGAATTATTTGTGACAGATCACCAGTGGAAATAGTGAAACTTTGTCCCTGTTTATGTCATTGCTTGATGCAGTTATCAGCCTCTACCTGTAATTATAGTGCCATCCGTAAACACACTATCTATCATGATAAAACTTAAATAAGAGTACTACAGCTGTTAAGCTCTGTTGACCAAAAGTAAGTAAATATTTGACACATTGACACAGAGTCAGTCCCCAACAGGCTGTTTAAGGTTATAAGTTAATGCTTCTTACTCCTGCTACAGTTTCACACGCTGACACACAGCAGAGCTCTACTCCATTTGGACTTTTTGTTCCAAACTGTCTTACGCAAATTGTTCTCTGGTCACAAACACCCATCAGCCTTTAGCAACACTGGACCTTAGCCTCACCTGGCTATTTGTGGCTGTTTGTGGGACTGCCGCCATATTTGGTCCAGCACAGAAGAGTGCGACCAGAAATAATAATAAGAAGTGTTAGACACAGGAACTCTCTTCTCTTCATCATCTGCCTGTCTTCACTGCCCTCATGGCTAATAACAAATAACAAATAAACAAAATGTGCAAATATAGTATAATTTAGATATATTCAATACCTATATAACTGAGGTGTGCAAATAAGCATATTGTTCCCAGGTTCAGTTTGGAGTAGATTTGTGGACGTTTGTGTTGTTTTTGAGTCTTTTGGTGAGTATTGTAGGGTGTTAATAGCACACAAGCATTACTGGCAAGATCAAAGGTAAAATTGTGAATGTGTTTGTAGTTTTAGAAATGGTTTGTGTGCTGTGGTGTGTTGAATAGAGTTATCTATGGATTATAATGTGTATGATTATGGGACAGTTAACAGATTCCTCAGTATTAATTTTTGGAAGTGAACAAATATTTTGTGGCAAATTTTATTTTCTGTTATTTATTAATGTTCAAATTTTTTGATGTATTTTTTCAAATTTTTTCTTTATTTAGTTGCAAAGAAGGTCACGTTGGTCAGTTCTGTAACTGCAAAATTGGGAACAAACAAGAGCACACCCTGAGAGCATCCTGTCAGAAGGATAATGGCACTGAGTGTGAGGGTCGAGGAGACTGTGTGTGTGGCCGGTGCGAGTGCCACAACACAGATAGTGGAAGCCAATACTATGGCTCCTACTGTGAATGTGACGATGACCACTGTGAGAAGTTTCAGAACCAACAATGTGGAGGTAGGTTTGCAGTCATTCTCCTCAAAAGAAGGTCTAATTATATCAAAACAAGATAAAAAAGTAAAATAAGTTACTTTGTTTTCTTGTGCAAACATTTTTATGATGGAAACATCCACCCATCCATCCTCTTCCACTTATTCCTGTTAGGGTCACAGGGGGGCTGGAGCCTATCACAGGGTACACCCTGGACCGGTCGCCAGTCTGTCGCAGGGCTAACACATAGAGACAGACAATCATTCACACTCACATTCACACCTAAGGGCAATTTAACATGAACAATTAACCTAACTCCACTAACTGCATGTCTTTGGACTGTGGGAGGAAGCTGGAGTACCCAGAGAGAACCCACACAGACACAGAGAAAGGCCAAGTGGTGAAATCAAACTCAGGACAGCACCATTGTGCTGCCATGATGGAAAAAGTGTTTCACAATGGCCTCACACCTTTCTAAATGTGTGGACAGGCTCAAACTCACTCCATTACAGGTCTTTAATTTGAACATCATCTTAACTTTACCAATCATCTCTTATTCCACTGTGATTATTCCACTGTGATTATTCCACTATGCTCCTAAAATCCATACAAACAAACTGAATTCTACTTTTAGCCTGTTTGGTTTGGAACAAAATAATAGATGCTGTCTTAAAAGTGCTGTGTCTCTGTGGTAATTTGAATAGGTTTACAACTTTGCTCAAAGTTTTTGGGTTCAAAAGTAATCAGACGGTGCTGTGGAACGTGTGTGTGGGTTTCCAGTCAGGTTGTGCTTTATGTGGTGAACCCACAGGCATCAGGAGAGGTTTTGTCTCTTGCTGGTGATGTTCTTTATGTTCTTGGTTGTCATGTGGCACAGACTCCCTGCTGCAAAAAAATATTTTGTTCTTACTATTTGCAGGAAAAGGTAAATGCAAGTGTGGAAAATGTGAATGTAATTCTGGCTTTGAAGGCTCTGCCTGTCAGTGCAAGACCTCTGACGAGGCCTGCCGTACCGTAAACAATAGTGTTTGCAATGGCAGAGGGATCTGCAAGTGCAATCAGTGTGAATGTAAAGGGGGATATCAGCGTCCTCACTGCCTGGAATGTCCTGGCTGCACTGACCCGTGCCAGACCAAAGTGTAAGTGATTTCTTAATTCCACTGAGCTTTTCCTCTAAACGTGGTGTTCACTGTTTTGTGTAGTAAAGCAAAAGAAAAAACGAAACCTTTGACTTTGAATTTTGAACTAATACATGTAATTGTGTTTTCAGGAACTGCATTGAATGCCTCGGCTTTGAATCAGGTCCCTTTAAAAAAAACTGTAGTGAGGCTTGTAAGACCATTTCTTCTACAATAGTAGAAAAGTTCACCTTTTCACCCAAGGAGTGTAAGCAGAAAGACAGCGAGGGATGCTGGATGACATTTAAGCTGGTTCAGTTGGTTGGAGAGGATAACTACGAGGCTGAAATTATGAAGAAAAGAGGTAGGATGTTGATGAAATGACAAAAAACAGTCTTAATTTATTAACAGTTTCACTGATTCATTGCAGTAATAACTGTGCTATCACAATGCACACACTGAGGATCTGCACAGGGCTGGGATGTGCTGACTGGGGGACGTTAGGACCTTGCAGGCCAGAAAATTTAATGTCTGTTTATCCAGCAACAGCTTTTAAATCAACTCTGTGAGCCCAACCTGCTTCATAGAGCTACCTATGCTAGCATGGCTAAGAAAAGTCAGCAGACATAGATTCAAAGCCCTGATAGAAACACAATTTGCCACTCAGTAGCCATTTTGAAACCCCTCCAGGCACTTATTGGAACAGTTATTTTTATGAATCATCAAACTCGATCACCAGTCAAATCTGATCCTCATCATATAATCTCTGTGTTACCATTTTCTACATTTCATTCATTTACAGCTCAGTGTTCAAACTTGTCTAATTTGTAACTCTGTAGATTGTCCAAAACCGCCTGATGTCATAGCTATCATCGGAGGCTCCATCGCAGCTGTGGCCCTCATCGGTATTCTGCTGCTGATGCTTATTAAATTACTCCTCTACATGAAAGACCTGAAAGAGTTCAGGAAGTTTGAGAATGAAAAGAAGAAGTCCAAATGGGCAGAGGTGAGACATCATTCTGAGTTATTTGTGCAAACAGAAATAGCTGTCACACATTTCAGATTGGTCTCTTTGGACAGTGACTGTGTTGGTTTCATGTTAATCTAACTCTCTTGTTATAGTTACTATTTTTGTTTGCTTGATTCATGTAATTCAGATACAACATTTTAGTCAACTAAAACTAAACTGTTCTTACAAAAACATTTAATACCTGTCGGAATCACTATTACATGGATTAAAAATCCCAGTTCGTCAGCTCCTGTCCATAGTGAGTAATGGGAGCAAGTTAAAGCAAGAAATAAACAACTGGGAAGACAGACAGTCTGCATGAAACAAGCAGACTGTCTGACAACGCTTGCCATTTACGCTCAGCGCGGTAGTGAAACTTGATTTAGTGTGACACGAAGTGTAAACAGACAATTTTTGTCATCAAAATAAAAGTTGTTCCTTCTGAGGGTTAGTGGTCAGGCAAATCTTTTACTCTGAAAGCAAACATTGTTTTTTTCTGGTTGCAATGCACTTTTTCAATTTCATTACTGTTTGGCTAGTAAAGTAATTCACAAGTATTTGCAGAGTACTTGTTTGTGGCAGGCAGGAGGCACGGCACGACCACAGTTCAACATTTTGCAACATTTTCCTTTATTTCGGTTGTTGCTCACCCACTTCCACGACTGCAGCTCCCTAGCTACCAGCCACACACATCCACAACAACAACAACCCAACAGGCCCTAGTTCATTTATGTGCAGGGGAAGAGTGATGTGCTGATTAAGCTCCGGTGCGCCGACCTCCCACACAGCCGCGTCATGGACCACACTCCACCACATCGTTTTTTTCTAGTGGTTGCCAACCAGTCTCTAGGCTTTATTAGTTTAAACATTGAAAAGGATTGTGCTTGCTCTGGCAGCAGTACAATGAATGTAGCTGTGACTCACTGATCCACAGTAGCAGTCACTTCTTTGAGATTAACAGGGTTTGAAAATTTGTAAAGTTAAAAGTGACTGACATTAGAAGATGAACACATGTCCAGCATATTGGGATCAGCCTGTGTATCGTATTATAATTTGCTTCGTCAAATGATTTAAGCTTACTTCAACTTACTTTGAAACTTCAAGTCATGATGAATAAAAAAGATAAATAAGATACAGATTTCTCATTACTCGGCTCTCTCTGTTACAGGCTGACAATCCACTGTTCCAGACTGCCACCACCACTGTGGCCAATCCTACATTCACTGGTGGAGAGTGAGGGCTATTGTTGCAGTACACACAACAGACAGTTATCCAAGTTATGTCTGACTCTTTCTAATGCTCACAGGTTAAGAATATGCACACATTTGCTAATGGATGCATTTACTGGTATTAATATAGACTTCTTTGCTTTCTTATTTGTGAATGCTGTTAATTGTATCATAGTCCAACAATTATGCACTTTTGCTTGTTTATTTTTTCAGAAATAATTTTTTTGAAATTTATTCCATACTGTATGTATAACTATATATCCATGTATCTACATGTGTATCTATCGATCAGTAAATAGACATACAAGTTTTCTCCACTGAATTATCAGAAAACTGATAAAACATCCAAGGTAGTGATGCTTGTTTCTGTTTTACTGCAATCTAAGCAATACATGTGTACAGTTTTGGTAATAAAACCATGATATTTCACATAATATTGATGTTGAAAATTGGTAATAAAAAATAAGTTTTTGGTTTTATACTGTGACAGTGAGTGGGTGTATAATTACTAGGGCTGCCACAAACGATTATTTTGATACTCTAGTCACCGATTATTTTTGTGATTAGTTGACTAATCAGATCATGCATCCATCGGACGTAAAACGTACAGCTTATTGCACCAGCATACGTCTGCTCTTATATAACTATCATTAGCTTACAGCTTGAAGTGTTTAAGGCATGTGCTAACTAAAAATAAAGACAAGATGATAGTTTATTACACTTTTAATGAAATTTGCAGATTGTCTCGGTGGAGTTTAATAAGCTCAGCCGTCTGCTCCTTGCTATCTACAATATAACAGGACACTGGAATAAACTCTCGACCCTCAAAAAAAAAAGAGAAAACAAGCAAACAATACAGCAATATAATAAACACAACACCATCGCGATGCTCTATGTGTATATAACAGTAAATATTAAATATTGAATATTATTATGCAGCACGTAAGATTTACAGTGCACAGTGTGCTTGGAGGTAGGAGCCAAAAAGGGTGTAGTTTGTGTGTGTGAGCACCCGTGTGTACACCTGTGAGCATGAGCGCGCTTGTATTTAAAAGGTTCCTTCATGTAATGATCAGCTAGAGGGTGTGGGGGAGCCACAGCCCCGTCCTCCAGGGCATGAAGCAGGTATGGAGGAGATCAAGGCCCCAGACATCCTGAGGCCCTCAGAGCACAAGAGACCAAGGAAGACCAACGGAGGGGCAACCGTGCCACTCTCCCGGAAAGAGCTGAGGAGAGCCCCAGATGAGGGGGTCACTCAGCAGCCACAGAGCAGAAGCCAGGGGGGGGTTGCAGTGACGTGTTCGTGAGCTCCGCCAGCAGCCAGCTGTGCCAGAGAGGCCGAGGGCACCCCACCCCCGAAGGGGCCCGAGTGAGCCCCAGGCTCCAGTCCCTGACAAGCAGCCACCAGGAGTGAGCCGGTGTGTACCTGGACGCCCATCCCCGGACACAAAGAACCACCAACGTACCGATGTCTGAGGGCGTCTGCCACTGGCAGGGGGAGTGGTGGGGGGAGACAGGCCTCCATACCATGGAGGGCCTGAGATGTCCCTAGAGAGGTGGCGTCTGATACCCAACCTGACATATAGACACAAACAAACAGGCACACACAGATACAAACATCCATTCCCACCCTCATGCTCTCATATGCAATTACTCAGCACTCACCCAACATGGAGACAGACACAAAGAGACACTGTACAGACAATCACACTCCCCAAGCGTACTCTAAGCCCCGGGTCTAGGTACCCTTGCCCCTGGAGGGGGAAACTGCACCCATACCCAGGTAGTGTTACCCTTTTCCCTGGGGTGGAGAGAAGCAGACCGCAGCAGCCTGCCCCACTCCTGCTTTACAGGTGAAAATAGAGCTTAGGACCGCTGAGTCTTTGATTTTATTTATTTTCTGCTGTGTTTTACTTGTATCTATTGAAAGAGTGAGTGTAAACACAAAATAATATTTTATTTTATGTGCTGGAATGTGCAGAAAATAGGTTTAAATGTTAAACACATTTCTTCCAGTCAGAGAATGTTGCATATAATTAAATTTTTGCTTGATGCATAAAGTTAAAAGAATAAAACTAATAAAAAGAAGTTTTAAAAAGAGACTTTTCCATTTGATTACATTTTGTATGATGGATTATGCAGAAAAAGTAGAATTGGGCTGAAAGATCTATCGCTTTATCACCTATTCAGGTTGTAAATCGTGTTTTTAAAAAGTAACTAAGTAATTAATTACTTTTGAAAATAAGTAATCAGTAAAGTAATGGGATTACTTTTGGGGGGAAGTAATTAGTTACTGATTACTTTTTTCAAGTAACTTGACCAACACTGCTGGTGGGTAACAGACATCTCCACAAATATGTGATGTCTTGATAAACCGAGCAGATATTTGAAGTGTACACAGCTACATTCTCAACGGAAAATATCTTAAAAGTTTATTTTGTGACCCAGAAAGAATAATAAGAGTAATATTAAAACTAACTAGCTGCTGCCATTGTTGGTAACTGGAATTGGCAGGGCCGTGCTATGAATCCTGGGATATGGTGGGCCACGAAAGATACACTCGACCCATCCTTCAAATTCGGGAAATGAAGGACACATTTGTGGGCCGCATTTGGAGGCGTCTTCGAATTTGGACAGCCTTTGTTGCGTCGCTGTAACGTAATCAGCCTGCAAATGCGGCCTCCGAAGGATGCAGCCGCTGAATTTGGACACAGCGACAATACCAACAACGATACCACAACGACGATACCAACCGGCTCTTTCAGCCAAGCCAAAAGAGCCGGTTCTCTAAAAAGAGCTGGAAATCCCATCACTACAACCGACAAATGCGTCCTCCTTTTCCCCAGATTTGAAGGATGGGTTGGGTGTATCATTCGTGGCCCACCATATTCCAGAATTCATAGCGCGGCCCAGTCAACTCCAGTTTTCAACAATGGCGTTAGCTAGTTAATTTTAATATTACTCTTATTAATGTTTCTGGGTCACAAAATAAAATTTTAACATATTTTCAGGTGAGAATGTAGGTGTGCAAACTTAAAATATGTGCTCAGTTTATCAGTTTTATTTGTTCGTGAGTAAATCGGTTTGGCTGAGATTAAAGTTGTTAGATTAGATTTGATAAAATAAAACTTTATTAATCCCCGGTGGGTTCCTCCTTGGTTTTCACACAGCTGAATAAACAACAAACAGAAAACTCATTAAACAGAATGTGAGATCGTCGAGAATTTGCACCAGTGTCCTGTTATATTTTAGATAGCAAGGAGCAGACGGCTGAGTTTATTAAACTCCACCGAGACAGCAGTGATGCAAAGATCGTCCAATTTCACAGCCATTTACTCCCGGCTCCTGAGGACCCGGCACACGTAGACCGCGAAGGACGGGTCCTCAGGAGGATGCAGCCTATGAATTTGGACACATGTATTGTTTGACACCCTAAACTAATACCCTAAAAATTTTGACACCCGGCTCAAGGGAGGTGATGGGTGGTTGTAACTTTTCTTAGAGTGGGAGGGGGTCAAGGAGGAGCTGGACTGGCCATATAGGTGCCCCTAAAACATTGAGGTGTTTTATTATGCTGTTGTCAAATATAGGTTTCTTGAAAAATATGGCAAAAAAGAGAAAGAAAAGAATTAAATAGCTAGTTAATTTCCTGCTATTTAAAGTTGATATTACTGAAAATAGGTACATGATAAAACAAATTAAAATTTTGAAATCCAAAATAATATTTTTTAATTGATTGACTGACTGGAAGTCAGAACCAAGTTTGAACAATGATTCTCTTCAGAGCTGAGCCGAAGCAGCTTAAAATTCTCTCAGAGTGAACTTTAAGAGGAAACTTGTTCAGAAAAGACAAATAAGCATTAGATCATGTAACTGTTAGCCCCGAGATGCAGTGCACTAGCTTTTCTGCAAAAAAAGAAGAAGCAGTTTTACACATAAAATGGATGATATAGGACAAAATAAAAGTGTTTTTGTGCATGTTTACATAACAAAAAATACTTTAGGAATCTCTGCTTTATCACAAAGGCTAGAGTTTTAAATAAGGCACCGTGTTAGTTCGAGACTGAAAGTCAGAGATGGCTAGCCTTATCACATTTGTAGGAGTTTCCCACAGATGTTTTATTCAAACCTAATTTGCAATGTTTAAGACAAGTGATTTTTTTTTTATCTCCTCCATACCTGCTTCTTGCCCAGGAGGACGGGGCTGTGGCTCCCCACACCTTCTAGCACAGGGGTGTCAAACTCAAATACACAGTGGGCCAAAATTCAAAACTGGAACAAAGTCGCGGGCTAACGTTAAGATTTATTGAAAAAAAAAATCTTCCTCTAGATATAAGAATGAATCTTTTCTTATGGACTCAAACAAGTTTTGCTGAAAAACTGAATATGGAACAAGCAAAGCTTAATACTAAACAATATATATATTAGCTGTATAATACCAGTAGGCCAGCTCTAATAGTAATTTGGTATGGCTTCGCGGGCCAAATATAATTAGGCTGTGGGCCAAATTTGGCCTGCGGGCCAGAGTTTGACACCTATGCTTTAGCAGATCATTACATGAAGGAACCTTTTAAACACAAGCGCACTCATGCTCACAGGTGTACACAAGGGTGCTCACACACACACTCTAAAAAATATTCGTTGTGTCTGTCGGTAGAACTTACCAAAAAAGCATTTTTCTGCTAAAAAAAAGTAAGTTGTCTACATGTACACGTTTCAGTGAGTTGAATAATCAATGTTAGAAGTCAGTGCAACACAAAAATTAAAAAACAGCTCCTTAACTTAAATGTTTGAGTATATTGAATAAAATACTTTTGTCATCAATCAACAACAGAAAATATTAAGTTTGTGTAACATGTAAAAATGAGTTTCAACATCCTTCCTGTTTGAATTGAGACCATTCAGACAGACGAGGGCAACCCCGTAGCATATGTTCGTATCGTGCGCAACAGTTTCTGGATTCTTGTGGCTTCGTGGGAGAAGAGGTGTGTTTGCCCTCGACTGTGTTCGGTGAGTTAAGTAAGTACTGAATTCTAAATAGATGAATTACAAGTTATATTTGTACATTTTGCATATGTTCGTATCGTGCGCAACAGTTTCTGGATTCTTGTGGCTTCGTGGGAGAAGAGGTGTGTTTGCCCTCGACTGTGTTCGGTGAGTTAAGTAAGTACTGAATTCTAAATAGATGAATTACAAGTTATATTTGTACACTTTAAAATGTCATAAAAAAAACTGAAATTTGATGGTTTTAATCGTAATTTAGCAGAGTAGAGTTGTTGTTGTTTTTTTAAGTTTAGCTAGCCGTTTCTTTTAGCTAGCAAACGTTCCTCACAAATAAAAGAGTACAGATACAATTAAAACATGTCACTTGTCAGGGTACATTTGGTTAGCTGATAGACCATGCCGACAGCAGAGCATGTTCAATTTGAACCCGTATATGTTCAAATTAACCGGTCAGTAGCTGCCTGCATTTTTATCATGGTGTCAGAGTAAATTCGTGTTTCCACATGATGGTCTCGGGTGAGGTAACTAATTACTGACAGAGTAAAATGTGGTGAATTTATCCCTGACTAAAAGTATTTCTATCAATTGTGTTGATGTTCTAAGCTCGACTGGGAATTCTGCCTGAGGTTAAAGTTGGTTGACCTAGCAAAAAAACCCCAAAAAACAATATTGTGTGTGTGTGTGTGTGTGTGTGTGTGTGTGCGCGCGTGCATACGACTTGCATTTGCTTTCTGTAATTGTAAGCATAATGTAAAGTGTGGGATTGTGGCATGTCCACAGTGGTATTTAACTAGTTTAAAAGAATATAGCCATGGTGGACTGTTTATGCCTTGCCTGTACTGGGATTGTAACTGCTCATTTGAACATATGCTTCTCATAGGAACCGAAAACACACTCCTCACTCATTGGATGACTTCAAGCCTGAGCTGATACAGAGGTGTGTCAGTTGTTTGAATGCAGGAGATGATCCTCTTGAGGAACATAATGAAAATCCATTGTGTGAAGATGTAGCAAATGAAGAGGATGAAGAAATTGGTGAATTGCCTAATTTAATTGAGAAACATTTAGCCCACCTACTACTGAAACTGGAAAGTATATGTAATGTACCTCGCAGGTGTATTGATGAATTAGTTGTTACAGTTACAGTTATAGTTCATGTCATCCTCTGATTCAGGTCCTATTCATCAAAAGCGCAATTGTGCTGTTGATGAAATTTAGGTTACATTTACTTTTACTCACTTTATCCTATTGCTAGCAAAGTGGGCATTTAAAGCAGGCCAGTGTGTAACAGTTTAAATTGAAGTTACAAAGATTAAAACTTTATTTCTTTTAAAAACATATTTAAAATCAATATTTGGCACAATGCAAGTCACATAAATGTAATAGTTTTGACTTTTCACCTAATAAACTGTAAGTTTAAGTTTTGTTTTGCTTTTTTTATTCTCCAGAGTTCAGTGGAAATGAAGAGAGAGGTCGCAATCCGTTGCCTGAAGGTGTATCTGGAAGAGAAGGAAGAGGATCTCTTCAGAGAACAGCTGGTAGGTGAATCTCGCATTCTTTTGTGTTTTATTTTTAAATGGCACATAAAATGCTGACATGTTTCCATTTAAACTACCTACTTGCCAGGATGGTGAACAACAGTTCCCAGAAGAAGTGGTAAAGATTGTAGTCACCAGACGTGCAGCAGTGTCTCTCAAAGCTGTCGCTAAAATTGTGATTGAAGGAACAGCAGTCCTGGAAGACCTTGATGTGCCCAGAGCGTGTGCCTTAATGATGGGGCTTATATACACTCTCAATCTGAGCTACCAAAACAAGTAAAGAACACTCTAGAGGTATTTCTGGAACTTGATGGGCTTAAACCAGTCCACGGGTAATGTCTGTTAAGTGCAAACTTCTGTCATGAAACGAATGTGAATTGGACTGTAGTATTCCGATGTGCCTCTTACGTTTTTGTATGCAGTCCTAGATGAGTGTAGTTTTGAGAAAAGTTTGTAATACATATAATCTTAGCTTTGGATTGTTCCGTTGTTGAACATTAAAATCTTTTGTCATTTCCTTGATTCTGCGACAAGTTGAACAACTTGATACCAATTTAAGTTAATGTACATGAAGTACTTTTTTTTTTCTTAGTCATTTATAATTAAAGGGCTGCTGTAATGTTTCATTTATGTTGTATTGACACAGAAGTGTATTACTTTGAAAATGTTTTGTAATAAAATAATCAATTGGAATAAGTGAAATGGCTTTGTATGATTTTAGAAAAGCTATAGAAACCTAAACTAATTGGCATGGATAATTGTGAGTAGGATATATGTAAAAAAAGTTCGTTGGTGTAACTCAACTAATGTAATTTCTCAACTTAATTTTACCAGAAATTTTAAATTAATATTAGGTTGAATAAACTTAATTATGCTTGTGGAGGTCAAGGTAAATCATGTTGGTTTGTTAAACAAGTTGAGTTAGCCAAACCTAAAAATTACTTGCTGAATTTACTTAATAATATGCAAAATTTGTAACTTAAAAAGCTGAGTGGAAATTGTTACCTTACTTTTTTAAGTTGAGGCAACAAAATATTTTTTAGAGTGCACAAACTACACCCTTTTTGGCTCCTACCTCAAAGCACACTGTGCGCTGTCGATCCTACGTGCTGCACAATAATGTTTAATATTTAGTATTTACTGTCATATTCACATAGATCATTGCAATGATGTTGTTTATTATATTGCTCTTTTTTTTTGCTTGTTTTCTCTTTTTTCTTTCTCAACAGGTGATTGATATATGTATTTTTTGTCTGTTTGTTTTGTTGGTTTTTGTTTTTTTCCCTTCTCTTCCCCGCTGTTTTTCTTTCCCTCTTTCTTTCTCCCTTTTCTTTTCCCCAGTCAAGTCTGTCCCGTGTTAAGCAAGTGAAAATAAAATAAAATAAACACTAAAAGCAAAGGTGAATCAAATAGACCAATACGGCCAGGCCGGGATGGACCATTTGGTAAAGTAAATCCGTTGGCCATCTTTCTTTGCCTTTAGACAATAATTCTGATGGCAAAAGAACCAAACGGGACAGGCAAAAAAAAAAAAGAAAAAAAAAAGGTAAGGGATATGTGACCTAAAGGACGGCACTGTATGGTCTTCAGCAGAGGTCTTACCTCACACACAGCCACCTGCATCATGGCATCCAGACTCCCCTCTGGAGAGTCCAAATTCCCAGAGATAAACTGCTTTTTTAATTCAGCTTCGAAGTCATTCTTATTTGGTGTCAAGCTAAGAACATGCCTGTAGCCAAAGGCAGGCTGACACTGCTGGTCATTCTCATCACACGGCTTCAGCAGTTTTTCCTTGTTGGTATTCGTGTAAGGAAGGACTGTATTACCAAAGGCACCAAACCCTGGAATTAAAGAAATAGTAAGGGTTATAAAACATATTAAAAAGCAACATTATAGGACAGAAAATATAACACATTTTGTGTTAACTCTTTGTTGACAATGGACTTCAAATTCATTTCTGACTTAATTTTCATATTCATATCAAAATTGACTGGGAGAGCACAAAGGATTTACAAGATGGTGCCTGTGTGTTTGGCACGCCATCTATCGCTCTTTTATTTGTTTTGTTTTATTGTTTTTGGTAACTTTGCACTACATTTCTGTCCTATAGCGTCTTATGATCAGCAGGCATTATTGGAAATCCAGGTTTATCCATCCGGATGTCTGACCAGCCTGGATACAACAACCAAGGGTTTTTGCCTCCCTATCTGGAACCCATACCACCGTACTAGCGTTCAGTGGTTCTGTTTGTAATGTACGTGTCGAAGATGCAGTATTCTCCGACCATATGCGTATCTTATTTGATATTGCTCCTTCTAACGCTTTGGCAAATCGGGCTGTATCTGTTCGATGTTATCGTGCCCTTGGCTCTGATACTGCTGAACGGTTTTCCATATTATTTGACAAGTTTATGTCTTATCCCCCTGAGTTATCCACCGCAGAGGACCTACTTTTGTATTTTGACTTTGCTTGTGAATCTGTGCTCGATGTTGCTGCCCCTTTAGGGCTAAGAAAATGTAATCCCAAGACTAGTCCATGGTTAA
Organism: Diplotaxodon limnothrissa; assembly: GCF_057381915.1. Lineage (NCBI taxonomy): Eukaryota > Metazoa > Chordata > Actinopteri > Cichliformes > Cichlidae > Diplotaxodon > Diplotaxodon limnothrissa. The sequence continues at coordinate 15,043,554 of NC_140611.1, forward strand.
CTGATCATAACCCTCGTGTTTTATACAATACTATAAATTCTGTACTTAACATGGAGGGTTCTGACGTTTAGCCATCCCCTAAGGCTGTGTGCAATAAGTTTGTTACCTTTTTTGTGGACAAGATTGCTAGTCTGAGGCCTCTGACCCTATATATTGTTGATCCGGCCATGCATGTTCCTTGCTCAAGTCTGTTCTCTGCCTTTGCACCAATTTCAATGCTTGATTTAGATAAATTGGTGGTACATGCTAAGCCCTGTGGTTCCGCAAACAATGTTATTACTGCCCGCTTTCTCCAAAAAGGTATTTCCTACCATTGGACCTTACTTTTTGAAAACTATCAGTACTAGTCTGTTATCCGGTCAAGTTCCTAGTGGGTTTAAACATGCAGTCATACATCCCTTACTTAAGAACCCTGGCCTTGATAGTTCTGTTATGTTGAATTTTAGACTGATCTCCAAGGTTCCCTTTTTAAGCAAGATCTTGGAGAGGATTGTACATACCCAGCTGTTAGACTACTTGAATGACTCGCAGCTGTCTGAAATCTTCCAATCCGGTTTTAAGCCCTTTCACAGTAAAGAGACAGCTCTTATTAAAGTTATGAATGACATTCTTGTTGCGACTGATCGTGGTAAATATGCTGCGCTTGTCTTATTGGACATGACAGCTGCATTTGACACAGTGGACCACGACCTGCTGATCTCCCGCTTACACCACTGTGTAGGATTTCTGATTTGGCATTGTTGTGGATAAAATCAAATCTTTCCGAAATTAGTTTTTGTGTTAAGCTGGGCTTGGCCACGTCCTCTGTCGCTGCTCTGCTTTGGGGTGTGCCTCAGGGATCTATTCTGAGGCCATTGTTTTTCTTGCTGTATTTACTCCCTCTTGGCGCGATATTTCGTAAACACAAAGTATCATTTCAATTGTATGCAGATGACCTTCAGCTTTACTTACCTTTTAGCCATTTGAATACCTCCCCATGTCAATCTCTGCTTGACTGTCTTAGCAATGTCAAATCTTGGATAGCAAATAACTTTATAAATCTTAATGATTACAACAGGGAAACAATTTTATTTGGCCCACATCGTTTTACTGATTCTCCAGATGTTGATTTTGGTGTTTTGACCTCCCATCTGAAAAGTTCGATCACAAATCTTGGTGTTAAATTTGATTCTGCACTTACTTTTGATGGTCATGTAAATAGTAGGGGTGCAACGATATTCGTATCGATATTGAACCGTTCGATACAGTGCTTTCGGTTCGATACGCATATGTATCGAACAATACAAAATTTGTAGTTTATTTTATCAACTTTCCTTCTGACGATGCTGTCTGTGTTGAGCGCTCAGTGAATCTGCGTTCGACTACTCCGCCTAGGCTGCACTGTCGAACGCAGATCCACTGAGCGCTCAACACAGACAGCATCGTCAGAAGGAAGAACGCAGGGCAAGCTAGCGAGACAGAAGTTAAGCTCTCCTTGCAACATGGCAAATTGAACCTCCCCCACCCTCATTCAGATCTGGCGTTTGGAATTATTTTGGTTTTCATGTGACGTATGACCCTGAAGGTAAGCGTGTCATGGACTAAAGTAAAACAGTACAGGGAGTGCAGAATTATTAGGCAAGTTGTATTTTTGAGGAATAATTTTATTATTGAACAACAACCATGTTCTCAATGAACCCAAAAAACTGATTAATATCAAAGCTGAATGTTTTTGGAAGTAGTTTTTAGTTTGTTTTTAGTTTCAGCTATTTTAGGGGGATATCTGTGTGTGCAGGTGACTATTACTGTGCATAATTATTAGGCAACTTAACAAAAAACAAATATATACCCATTTCAATTATTTATTTTTACCAGTGAAACCAATATAACATCTCCACATCTACAAATATACATTTCTGACATTCAAAAACAAAACAAAAACAAATCAGCGACCAATATAGCCACCTTTCTTTGCAAGGACACTCAAAAGCCTGCCATCCATGGATTCTGTCAGTGTTTTGATCTGTTCACCATCAACATTGCGTGCAGCAGCAACCACAGCCTCCCAGACACTGTTCAGAGAGGTGTACTGTTTTCCCTCCTTGTAAATCTCACATTTGATGATGGACCACAGGTTCTCAATGGGGTTCAGATCAGGTGAACAAGGAGGCCATGTCATTAGTTTTTCTTCTTTTATACCCTTTCTTGCCAGCCACGCTGTGGAGTACTTGCACGCGTGTGATGGAGCATTGTCCTGCATGAAAATCATGTTTTTCTTGAAGGATGCAGACTTCTTCCTGTACCACTGCTTGAAGAAGGTGTCTTCCAGAAACTGGCAGTAGGACTGGGAGTTGAGCTTGACTCCATCCCCAACCCGAAAAGGCCCCACAAGCTCATCTTTGATGATACCAGCCCAAACCAGTACTGCACCTCCACCTTGCTGGCGTCTGAGTCGGACTGGAGCTCTCTGCCCTTTACCAATCCAGCCACGGGCCCATCCATCTGGCCCATCAAGACTCACTCTCATTTCATCAGTCCATAAAACCTTAGAAAAACCAGTCTTGAGATATTTCTTGGCCCAGTCTTAACGTTTCAGCTTGTGTGTCTTGTTCAGTGGTGGTCGTCTTTCAGCCTTTCTTACCTTGGCCATGTCTCTGAGTATTGCACACCTTGTGCTTTTGGGCACTCCAGTGATGTTGCAGCTCTGAAATATGGCCAAACTGGTGGCAAGTGGCATCTTGGCAGCTGCACGCTTGACTTTTCTCAGTTCATGGGCAGTTATTTTGCGCCTTGGTTTTTCCACACGCTTCTTGCGACCCTGTTGACTATTTTGAATGAAACGCTTGATTGTTCGATGATCACGCTTCAGAAGCTTTGCAATTTTGAGACTGCTGCATCCCTCTGCAAGATATCTATTTTTGACTTTTCTGAGCCTGTCAAGTCCTTCTTTTGACCCATTTTGCCAAAGGAAAGGAAGTTGCCTAATAATTATGCACACCTGATATAGGGTGTTGATGTCATTAGACCACACCCCTTCTCATTACAGAGTTGCACATCACCTAATATGCTTAATTGGTAGTAGGCTTTTGAGCCTATACAGCTTGGAGTAAGACAACATGCATGAAGAGGATGATGTGGACAAAATACTCATTTGCCTAATAATTCTGCACTCCCTGTATGTTGGATGTGCCACGCAATGCTCAATTACATGGGTGGGAACTAGTGTGTTAGCGCAGTTAGCTCGTTAACGTGTTGGCCGTCTAGCCCCATGCACGGGGCGATCAGGGGTAGCTCGTGTAGGAGTGTTTAGCTTATTTTATGAGTTTAGAAATGTGTTAACATAGAATGTAGAACTATTGTAGAGATACTGCCCTTAATATAATAAAGGCCTCACTGTGTCATGAACTTAGGAGTAGATGGTAGGAGACCCCTCCCCCACTTGAACTGTGAAAGTAAAACAGAGAGCTGAGTGGAAATTTCCCAGAGAATGTTTGGGTGGGGGTCTCAACATTTGTAACTGGATAACTGTGGTCTGGAAGGGAGATGGGTTTTATGACCTCTAGGGAGTCACCTACACCCACAGTGTTTTAACTGTCACGCACACACATCCACACGCACATTCACTCATGTGCACTCACACATACACACAGGTATGCGTACACAGTCACACACGAGCACTCACAGACACGTGGGAACGCCCACATGTAGGCATTCATGTGATAATTTGTGCACCAATTCCTCTGACATCGTCTTATCAATCGTTAGCTTACTGCGCAAACATGACAAGTGAAATCTCCCGCAGCAAGCTTAAACATGTGAGAGGTTGATCGCGCAGAGAATCGCTGAGCTTATGTGAGTGCGTGTGTAAAAGCAGCAGGATATATATTTTAGTTCTGCTGAGCCAAATAAGACAGGTCAGGGTGAAGAAGTGACAGCCAAAGAAAAGCTTACCACAAAACGGAAAAGTTATGACAAATCAGACTATAAGGCAAAAAGAAAGTGCAGCTTTATGGTTTCATGGACAAAAGAATTTCTGTGTCTGCAATATGATGAGCTAAATAACCAGGGCTGCACATAAGTGGTCCGCAGGTGCGCATTCGCTGTCAAAATAAAAAACACGCACAAGGGTTAGGGTTAAATTTAAAAACTGTACTTTTGAGTTAAAATATATATTTATAATTTTAATAAATGACAAATTAAAAAGGCATGAACATTTTTTTGTATCGAAAAAATATCGAACCGTGACACCAAAGTATCGAACCGAACCGAACCGTGAATTTTGTGTATCGTTGCACCCCTAATAAATAGGGTGTTAAAATCAGCTTTTTATCACCTCAGACGCCTATCGAAGGTCAAGCCTTTCCTTTCCAAACGCAATTTGGAAACTCTTATTTATGCTTTTATCACTTCATGTCTGGACTATCTAATTCTCTTTTAATAGGGGTTGGGTTGGGCACTTTGTCACGCCAGCAGTTAGTGCAAAATGCCGCGGGACGATTTTTAACCGGTGGTAGGAAATTCGATCACATCACTCCAGTTCTGGCTTATTTACATTGGCTTCCTATTGAATTTAGGATTCGTTTTAACATGGAGGGTTCCCAGAGATAAACTGCTTTTTCACTTCAGCTTTGAAATCATTCTCATTTGGTGTCAAGCTAAGAACATGTATATAGCTAAAGGCACTGCTGGTCGTTCTCATCACACGGCTTCAGCAGTTTTTCCTTGTTGGTATTCGTGTAAGGAGGGACTGCTTTATCAACAAAGGCACCAAACTCTGGAATTAAAGAAATAGTAAGGTTTATAAAATCCTTCATGGAGTATGACAGATCCATCAGGTAGTAGAGATCCACTGGATGGCCCTCAGCTGCCTTAAAAGAAACATTGAATGAAACTGGAAGTCCTGCAAACACAGTTTTAAAAAAAACGGAAATGAATAAAGGCAAAACCAAAGCTACTCCCCCACACACATACAGTAGAACAATATATGAACACAGTACATAGCATAGGCACCAATAATATACATATTTTATAAGCATAATTTTTATAAGCACACTCTGCTTGGAGTGAATCTGTGAGAAACCAAGCCTGACATTCCCTTAATATTGTACGCAACATTAACCGATTCCACTGACCAGGTCGAAGGTCAAGGTCAATCTTCTGAGGCCCACTAGCCGGACGTCACCGTCGTGGGCGACCTCCGGACCTGCTTCGTCTGCATCGCCACCACTGCTGTCCGCACGGCCCCTGGACCTGCTTAGTCGCTGCCACCACTTTCCACGTTGCCGGCCCCCTGAACTGTTTGATCATGAACTCCTGTGCGGTCGGCCTCTGGGTCGGCCCCCTGAGGGTTTATGAACTGTTCCCTGCGCTCCTGTACCTTTGATGGACATTTTGTTTTTGTGCTAATGAAACCTGACAAACCATATATTTAGTAATTAAGCAAAATAAATGAAATCAAAAACAATTTTTTTTGAGTTCAGTGACAGCAACAGGGACAGAGCTGTTTTTACAACGTTTTATCCTGCAAAAGTAGACATGGAGGAGAAGTTATAGAGCCCCGCAAGGGACATTAGAGAAAAGCAATGAAGATAAACTTTTGCGAGATTTTGCGAAAGGAACTTGGGATCACGCAAACGTTTTGTGACATCTTGCATGGATGTCGCAAATGGAACCCACTTCAAGCCGTCATAGATGAATTTAAAAGGCCAGATAGCATGGCTTGGACCTAGGGTTGCCAACCGTCCCTTAAAAAACGGAATCGTCCCGTATTTAGAAACAAAATTACACGTCCCGTATTGAGCTAATAAGGGACGCACTTTGTCCCGTAATACAGTGAGAACCAAAAGTAGTCTATAAATGTTTATGGAATTAACGCTTTGTTTGAAAACATAATTCCCAGCCCCTCTCCTGCTTTGTGACCAATGAGCTGACAGCACACTTATGACAATTCGAGTTTGACAATTCAGATTACCGCTCATCTCATTGGTCGAGGAAAGGTCGCTTACGGAGAAAATACCGGAAGACAACAGATGACCACAACAAGAAGAATGGCCAACAGGGAAACAAACGCCGACACTGCGGTGCAAGTCTCGGACGACAGTACACCTAAAGCTGGGCAGACACTGTGCGATTTTTTCAGTCACGTTATTTAGCTCCTGCTCAAACTGCACGATTGACTCGCAGGGGTTAGAAGTTGGTAGGTCACGATGCAGGGTCTCACACTATACCGCCCGATGCTCTGATGCGACCTGAGTGCTCATACTGTGCGTCCATAAAATGAAGGTTATAACAGAAAATCTGTCACTCCCTCTCTGTCTTTCACTCACACAGACACACCACCACCATCAACTTTGCTAAATTGCTAATGAAAAACATGATCAGGCAGCTGTGATTGAGCAGCAATGTAAATCCAACTATGTTCACGGTTGTTGTGGTCGTGATAATTTTGTGATGCCACATCGAAAAGGCTCGGATGAGCTTTCCAAAGTTCTACAAGTTGTGCCTCCATCGCTTGTGTCCAGATCACACGCTGCACAGCCGTGCTGCTCCATCTTTTTCACCGACGTTTACGTGTTTGCGCGTGAGCAGTGTGAGCGGCTGTGTTGACACCCTCACGAGTGATTGATGATCGGGAGCTGGTCATGAGATGTTAATCGCTTCTCGTTACCCCACGTATACTACACGATTCACGATGAAGGCCAAAATCGGGCCGATCACCAAATCGGACGCACGACTCAAAAATCGTCTCAAAATGGGCCAAAAATCGCACAGTGTAAGCCCAGCATTAGAGCAGCAATGTTTGTTCCCCTCAGAGAAAGAAAAAAAAAAGGCTGCAAAAGTACAGGGAGGAATGGGAAAAGGGAAACACCTGGCTGGGAAAATGCACGATAACACCTTTAAAGCGCACTGCACTGTGTGCCGGCGCACTTTTTCCATAGGCATGCTTCTAGTGGTGGGCACATGAAGAACAAGAGGGGAGTGAAAGCTCGGGGAACCCTTAACCAATTTTTGGTCCACCAGGCCATGGCAGAAGCAGATATGGTATGTAAACACTGGTTTGTTTTTTTTAAACCCTCTGGTTAAGGTTAATATGGGCATGTGCAGTGAATATCAGCGCTATGTGGCCAGAAGTGTGATAATATAACTTATTTTGTGTAATAAACAACTACAAGGATAGATGATTACAACAAATAGATCACTAATACATAAAAGTAATACATAGATGAATAATGATGATGAGTTATGATGCGTAATCATGGGAACAAGCGGGTTTACAACCAGGAGCAGCTGATTAGCATTAGAAAAGCTGAAATAATACCTCAACTGAAGCCAATTGTACTAAATGCACTATATGTGCACTGTTACAAGAATATTTTTGTTGTATTGCTTTCTATTAATTTATATAATTTTAAGTTAAGCAGGACAGAGTTCTTTTAAAGAAAGATTTACTTATATTCTCAAAAGTTAAGCATGACAGGCTTCTGTTTAAGAAAGAGACCTGTTTTACTGTGTTAATGTTGTCATTTTGAGCTAGAAATAAATGGCTAAATGATCATTTGTTTCCCATATGGTCATATCACAAAGAATATGCATCTGCTTAAATCAAATTCAAGTCAAATGGTTAAAAAATAATTTCACACACAAAAAAAGAGCTACAAAATTCACCACACTGGGAAGGGTGAACTGGGTTGCCCGGCCCTGGCCACGAGGTGTCCCTTATTTATTTTTCAGGGAGTTGGCAACCCTACTTGGACCAGACACTCACACAGCTACAGGTTCACCCAAGAGAATGACCCGTGCTTATAAAAGGGAAAAACCCAGCCATGCCTTACCAGGGACAGGTCCCAGTCTCAGGTCTCTCCTGTCACAAAAAAAAATACAATAAAACAAAGTTCAAATTTTTTGGTCAATGTGGAAAAGAGCATGTTTCATAAGGCAGTAAAGGTACTGGTGACCCTTTTTACATATTGATTAGAAATTCTCATCAAAGTTCAGTTTTTCATTGATTATGGTCCCAAGAAATTTATGATTGCACTTGCTCTATTTTCTGACCTTTAATTAAAGTGACTCCATGCCCATTTTGTTGTTTCCTAAAATCAATAACCATATTACACTGGGTGAATGTACTACTGCACATTCACCCAGTGTATATACTATGTGTATATATATATATATATATATATATATATATATATATATATATATATATATGTTCTTCCTCTACACCCCCCCCCCCCCCCCCCCCCAATTTTTGCACATGTCGAGGAGCGTGTCAGGCTACATTTCACTGTGTGTTATACTTGTATAACTATGCATGTGACAAATAATAAAGAACCTTGAACCTTGAATATCTTTTGTTTTAGATATGTTCAATTGCAGACTCCTCCCACCACTGAACAAAGTCATCAGTGACTGGACCATGGCTCATTTCACCCTCTTTCAGTAAGATGACAGTAACAGAGTCATCTGCATATTTAATATATGCTTATATTTATGTTTAACCCTTATGTCTTCCTTAAAAAAAAACTTACACTCGTGACCCTAGGGACCCAAAACGGACCTGCTACAAAAAGTGCAATAAAAATGTTATATATTAATTTTTTTTCCACTTTAAATGAGTCAGTCTTTTAAAACTACTTCTGCCTGAAATATTCATATAAAGTTTTAATTATATTTCGGGGGTTTTAACCCTTTAAATCCCAGTTTCTTTACATGAGTGCACCATTTTTTTTTAGCCGAAAAAACTTAAATATTTTCCATAAAATACATTTGAAGTAATATTTGATTGTTATTATAATTAGGCCTTTAGGTGGGTCAAAGATTGGCACCAACATTCGTTTTGATCTATCATTATTTTTTTTGCAGGAGCTAGTGATGTGCGGATCGATCCTGAAATATCGATTCCTCCGATACCAATTATTTATGTTCTAGAATCGATTCTCACATTAAAATATCGATATTTTAGTAATTTAGGGTAAATTTGTAGTTTATCATTAACAGGAACACAGTGGAAAGAAACTATATCATTCTGATTCTCTACATTCATAGGAACTATTTCCTCTTCCGCCTTTCATAGTCATGTGCGAAATACGGCTGTATAAATGTCTCGCAGCCCCTTGGCGTGCGCGCTCACAACAATGGCTGAGCGTAATTGTGCGGACGTATTTTACCTCCACAAACAGCTGAGACGTGGTTTGCGATACATGTGGCAAAAAAGTGAGGTGTTGTGGCCATACTTGCCAACCTTGAGACCTCAGAATTAGGGAGACGCTCAAAAGGGCTGTTTTGGGGTGATAAATACATTTTACAGTGTTTATTTATCGGATAAAATACGTTAAATGTCACCGTTATTATTGGCCGGCCCGGAAACAGCGGTGGTGTCCAAATTCAGAGGCTGCTTCCACCTGAGGACCTGGCCTTCATGGTCTAAAGAAAGCCGGGTAGTACATGACGAGCTCCCTCGGTGGAGTGAAACTCTGCCGTCTGCTCCTTGCTATCTAAAATATAACCGGGCGCTGACTTAAACTCTCGACCGTCTCACACTTTGTTTAATTAGTTTTCTGTTTAACGTTTATTCAGCTGTGTGAAAACCCCGGAGGAACCCTCCCGAGGGATTAATAAAGTTAAATTTAATTTAATCTAATCTAATAACTTTAATCTCAGCCAAACCGATTTACTCACGAACAAATAAAACACTGAAAGAGCCAAACAATAACATTTTTAAGTTATCAAAGTGACTTATATATCATGTTTAACCCGAGTAGTGAAAGACCGCGGGGGTTTGAAGACGATGTGTTGGTCGGCTCAGATATTTGAAGTTTACACAGCTACATTCTCACCTGAAAATATGTTAAAAGTTTTTTTGCGACCCAGAAAGAGAAATAAGAGTGATATTAAAACTAAGTAGCTGCCATCATTGTTGGAAACTGGAATTGGCTGGGCCGCGCTATGAATTCTGCAATATGGTTTTTCAAATCTGTTGTCTGGGTGGAAAATCAGGAGAAATTCGGGAGAATGGTGGCTCCGGGAGATTTTCGGGAGGGGGACTGAAATTCGGGAGGGTTGGCATGTATGGTTGTGGCAACATCACTAACCGTGTCAAACACCTCAGAGTAAATCATATCACAGAACACGACGAGCGTATTTTGAAGCGAACTGAAGAGGAGGAGAGGGACAGGTGCTGCTAGGGTGAGACAGATGTCTCTCACGGAGTCCTTTAGTGCTGCAGGCAGGCAACATGCTCAAATAACTTCAGGTTTTTTATTTCTATATGATTATTCTGCATCATTAAGCAATAAGAACAAGTAGTCTGATGTCCTGTAATCATTGTGAAGCTATATTATTATATTATTATTACAATTACATGAAATACAATGAAACATTAAGTTTTTGAACAGAGTATCGGTATCGGATCAGTATCGTTGATACCACCCTGGATTTTACTTGGTATCGGATCGGAAGGGAAATCAGCACATCACTAATGATTACTATACCTATACCTTTCTAATTTGATGTTGTCCCTGGCTTTCTTTCTCTGTCTTTCCCTCCCGCTCTGTTCCTGTGCTACTGCGAGTGTAACTACCGCCCCTCCCCCCATTTGCAGCGCAAAGCACAAGGCTCACGTGCGGAATGAAGCGGAAAAAAAGTGCGAGAGAGAGAGAGGGTGAGAGAAAGAAAAAAAAACAAAACACGGTTTGCGATAAGGAGTCGGCTCTAAGAGCCATTTCGTTTGCAACTGACACATCACTAGTCTGAAGCACCTGATGAGTGGGGAAGGCACCGTCGCTTCAATATGTGTGGGTTTACCAAAGCTTCACCCACCTCTTCAACATACAGCCTCCTCCTGTATGCTTTCTGTTGTTTCCAGGATGGGTCAATTGCTGTCCACAGCACGTAGGAATTGTACAGTGAGACGTCCAGCAGGTTGTGAAAGAGGGCCACTGGCCAGCGGTTTGCTTTCCTCCTGCAGGAATAGGTGCCAACAACCTAACGAAAAAACACAAAAAACCCGAAATCATAAAACCTATATATATATTACACAAGAATATATGAGCAAGAATTAATAAATCTGTGCGTAACTGATGCGTAATGACACCTACCTTGTCAAGGTTGTCGACACCTCCTTTGCACCTATTGTAATCCTGTATTATCACGGGCTTTCGTTTCTCTTCCTCGCTTACATCAGGAGTGCGGTGTTTTGTGCTAAGTAATAGCACATTCTTGCCGCGTCGGGGACGTAAGAGACGACAGTGTGGGTGAGAGTGAAGGTGAAGGCGGAGGAGAAAACCTCTCTTGTCTGGAGCAACTGAGGCGGAAGCTTGGGCTTGTTTTTTCGGATTGTGCCAACCAGGGCCAGTTTCCTCCTCAGTAGCTCTTCTGTCAGGGCAAATGAAGTAAAAAAAATTGTCACACGTGATGACGTTTCCCTGGAGCCCCTCAGTTAGTTCCAGTACCACCCTCATCCCCTGGTTAACCTCTGCACGATCGCCAGCTTTGCCGGTGTAAACCTGCAGTCTCCAGGCATAGGAAGTTTTCACATCACACACAGTCCATATTTTTAGACCATGCTTCGCAGGCTTTGTTGGTATGTACTGTTTGAAGTTGCACCTTCCTCGGAATAGGACCAGCTGTTCATCGACACAAATGTCCCTGTCTGGGCTGAACAGCAGCTCCAGACGATGCGTCCACAAATCCCACACCTTGCGGATGGCAGACAGCTTGTCATGACGGCGTCGTGGTCGGGAAAGCTTGTCGTCGAAACGCAGCGCCCTGCTGATTTGTTGGAATCGCTTGTGGGACATGGTGGCTCGGAAAATGTCCCGTCCGGATTTTTCAGCCCAGAGGCTGCGAGTGGATTCGTTTCTTGACCGGTAAACGCCGGCCAAAATGAGCAGCCCCACATAAGTGCGAAATTCATCAGAATCCATTTCTCGCCAGGTGGCAATTGTGCGTCTCCCGTGCAGATTTGTTATTGGCACGGTGTGCTGCACAATTTCATCAGTGAGGAAGAGCGCAAAACTATCTATATCAGGTCCCTGATCCGTGCGGCGGCATAGTGTGTCGGTCCTGGGGTGACACCTGTGGCTGCTGGAACATACCGGAGCGTCTCCGTATTTATGGGCGACCAAACGATTTTCCCATTTTTTAAAGTCCACCCCAATGCTGCTTCCTCCATCTCCATCTCCTCTTCGCTCTCATTTTCAGAGGTTTCTTCAGAGGAACTGGACTCCGGCTGCTCTGTTTCCACAGAATAATCCGTGTCATCTCCAGAATCTTCGGAGGAGGATGACGAGGAGCTATCCTGGCACTCAGAGTCCAGGACCATTTCCAATACTTGCTCGGTGCGATAGTATCTTGCCATCCTGAAAATGACTACTCCCGCGCTACTGCTCATTCTTATAACCTCTGCTGCAGTGCACCTGCATAAACAACCTGAGCTTGCAGACAAAATAAAGTCTAATTTGGTTTTGGCCCCTGCTTTTATATTTATTTTGTTTCTATTGCAGTGTGCGCTTCTAAGAGAAAATACTTTTTAAGTGAGACATAGACACACTTTTGTTTTCTTTCTTTTTTGGGGGGACATAAAGAACTTTTTTATTTTATTTTTTTTAAACCACACACATGATCCAACATTGATAGTGACACAGAATTATCATTTATTTGAACAAAAAGTCTATGGAATAAATATGGAATTTTTCTCCATTTCATTCTATGCTCCAAAATTGGAAAAAACGGCGCCACCTCGTGGACAAATAAAAAAAGGATGCAATTTTAAGGCCATGAGTCCACATTGAAATGTAGAGCAATGCAGTAATTTATGGTATAATGAATGTGGAATGAAAAATAGCGTTTAACCCTTTAAGACCTACCATAGAACCAAGTCTGCCAGAGCTTATATTATATTTTTACATGTTGTAGTGCCATTTTTGGGAGCATTTCAAGTTGATATACATCAATACAACCATTATAGCCCAAATTTTAATAATATGTCTGCATTAAGTGCATAGTAATTACATAAATTGCAAAAAAGTGCAATAAACTACAAAAAAATTGAAAATCGTTTTTGTTTTTTTAACATATATTTCTAGTTTTTTAATTTAAGAGGCTTATCCCTCAGAACTGTAAATACAAAAAAGTTGCACAAAATAGTTTCCCACCACAGGAAATTTATTTTGGGTGTCTTCATAGTTTTATTTTTGAAATACACCAATTTTTATATACTGCAGGAAAAACGAAAATAAACATTATAATGCAAATTTGGGAAAAAACAGCATATGCATCAAAATAAACTATTTCCAGCAGTGCAATATGAGTCCTCAGCATCCCAGAAACGACACAGAAAGTCATAAAGTCAAACATAACTTTTAAAAACACCAGTATGGGCTCATGAGGCCCTGATGGTAGAAAACTACATTTCCGCAAAATGACGTCACTTCCGGTTTCGGGCAGGTAATGGCGGACATGCGATCGTTCTCGCTGAAGTCTATTTCAATGTAGGAAGTGTTACGAACAGCTGATCGGATCGGCAAAGTGTGTTTCTGGAATATTACGTTTTTGTTCCTGCAAGCGCTTTTTATGCAATTTTTGCAAAGCTATATGTGGAAGGAAACCGTGACAAGCTGATGGCATAAGATGTAAGTACAACTCATCCTGTTTCATATGCAAAACAAATTATTGCGCTAGCTTACACGGTTCAGGTTCTACAGGGATTTCAAATGTTATATTTCTCAGCTGTCCCTCGTTTATCGTGGGTGTTATGTTCTAAAAATAACCAGCGATAGGTGAAATCAAGTAGCCAATTTTATTTTTTGACGGTGCAAAATGTTTCGTGGACATCGTGGACATACAGTACTGCACTTCAGAGTCACACTGCTAGCGATCGATGCTGCAATTCTGTACTGTACAGGAGAGACGTCACGGAGGAGATCGTCTGCAGCGATTAGGACGCAGGACACAATGGGATGTAAAAAAAAAGCATGCAAACTTGCACTAAAAAATCTGCGAAACAACGAGGTGAAAGGTGAACCGCGTTATTAGTGAGGGACCACTGTAATTTTGAAGGTAAGTCACAACATACCCTTCGTAAATACTAATGTATAGAAACCGTTACCAGCAATCATTCATTTTTTGTGTGGCTTTTTTCACGGTTTGTTAACATGCTGTGTAGGTGTGTACTTGACTAGCTGATATCGATATAACGGGAAACATCTGGTTTGACTATTCTTCACCTGTAGTTTGAATGCTGAACATTTGCCTGTTTAAATCATAAGACCAGTCACTATACAGAGATGTGCTTCTAAATGTGGACGATGTGTCTTCTGCATGCAGTGATGCAGTTCTGCTTGTGTTGAGTGATGTAAACAAGTGATCGATCTAAACTCTTTAAACGTCAAAATTGATCATTAGATTTTTTGTGACACAACAGTTGTGAGTGTTCCCACCTTCTGCTCTTTGTAACTTAACGCGATCTTTCCGTTTTCGAGTTTTGGACATGATTTTGGAGTATATCTTCGCAGTAGCAATTGACCGCAAAGTAAAGCTACCGGAAATGTACAACCCCACATCCGGTCTCAAACCAGGAAGTTAGCATTTTCTCGTGCACAGGGTCAATACACCGCTGCTTTTTCAAATGTATATTGAATTATTTTATTCTGCTGTTAGACCTGGAATCAAAAATGGAGACTACAACGTCAGCGTCTTCTGCCCAAGCAAAGAGTAAGTGCAATATTATGGGTTGTTATTTCAACTTCTTAAAGATCTAAGTGTGTTTAAATTTTAAAAAAAATCTATAATAAAGTGACACTACAGCTCTGTTAATTCAAAAACAGTGAATATTACTTTTACCAAAAAGAAATGTAAAAAAAATCAGCAACTCATTTTATACAAAATTGTTTATTAATTTCACAATCAACAGAAACTATGATCTTCATCATTGGGGACAGCTACATCCGCCGAGGGGAAGCACGAGCGAGGGAGACCATCGGGACCAACCTAGGTCTGGATGCGCAGGTCCAGTGGTTTGGCAGGGGTGTGATGGTTTGGCAAAACCTGATCCCTTTTCTCTTCCAATGTCTTCGAGGAAGAGTGATACCTGATGTCCTGTTGATCCACTGTGGTGGAAATGACCTTGGCAATGTCAAAAGCGTCAGGCTTGTGGCAGCAATCAAGCAGGACTTGCATGATCTCCACCAGCAGTTCCCGCAGATGAAAATCATTTTCTCTGCCATCACCCAGCGATGCCAGTGGAGGCGTGTTAATCCAAAGAAGGTGGACAAGGCTCGACGCTTTGTAAACAGTGTGATGACTACTTTATTCTGTCGGTTTGTGGTTGTATTGTACATCATCCACAGATAAAGCATAGAAATCCTGACCAGTTTTTGCATGATGGAGTTCATTTCACCCCTTTGGGAAATGATGTATTTTTAAATAATATTGCCTTGTGTCTGAAAGACCAAATCCAGTAGGGTGATGCTGGCTTTGGACTTTCCACTAACATTTTGGCAGCAAAATCTGAATCAGGAATTTTATTCTTTATGCTGTTTTTTTTTCTGCTTTAAACTCATTTGATAATTTTTCTTTAAATGCCAGAGGAGCCATCACACTTTTCAGTGATTTCACAATTATTCCCCCTGTTCTTTCTTTTGCTGTCATTCCCTTCTAAATTTGTTACTGCTGAATGTTCTTGTAATAAATATTTTTTAAATCATCTCTGACATGCATGATTTCGATTTAATATTGCATTTTACATTCAGCAAATTTTCAGACTGCTTAGAAACACCATTGCTTTTCATGACACTGTTTTATTGAATCCTGTTAAAGACAACATGCAAGAAAATTCCATCTAAACCTTTCATAAAATAAAAGAGAAGCTGCAGTCTACGATTAACAACTTTAGAACTTAAATACATAGCACTTATGCTAGGACAGTGAAATAACAGTAAAAGCTGCATGTAAGTTCTATCACTAGCAGGATAACAATTTTAAGAGAAGCCAATTAAATGTATATTAAGACAGTGACTGTTGTCCTCAACATATTATTGTTCCATGAGGTTGCATGTTTCTCTTAAGAAACATAATGTGGTGTATTAGCCTTTGTATTTTTCAAATTCATTGTTATTCTATTAATTACTAAAGAAAGACTTATATTGTTAGTTTGGGGTGGCTGTAGTTTAGGAAGTACAGCTGGTCATCTTCTGATTGGAAGGTTGGTGGTTTGATCCTGGCTCCCCCCAGTCTGCATGACAAATATAATAAAAAAACATGTTTTAAAAGTCAGTATTTCAAATAGATGGCATGTCCATCATCATTAACTGCCACTGAGGTCTCAATCTGAAGACGGCTCCTAAAGAAAATGAAAAAAAAAAAAACACAGACAGAGGAGAGAATAATTAAATTGTATGTATGACGTTTAGCATATTTTGTTATACAATTCTACTGAGCTGATATTTGGCAAGGATTAATTAGTGTGTCTGTGAAGTTTCTCAGTCCACCAGGTCATTGTAGTCTAAGGAACTTGGAAAGAAAAGCATCTGGACTTCTTTAAGTGTCTTGAAGATGTTTCACATCTCGTCCCAGAAGCATCTCATCTGCATGTCCACTGAACCTAGAACAGAGGCAGACAGACAAGCGCAAAAACTTGGATGAAGGAAATGTGAGAAGGACCACTCCCTGACTACTTCTTTAGATTACATTATCCACAGTATTTAAACATGAATACATTTAATCTCAGTAGTAAAAAGTAGCATTTTGCTTTCTTTTCAACATATGACAACAGAATGACAGGCCATCTTAGTTGAAAGCCCACTCACCACAACAAGGTGCGGGCCATGAGTGGGAACACGGGACAAGACATACTTGGCAAACAAGACAAACTAAGACAGGACAAGGTACAGATATACATATACTTCATACACATCAGCAATACAATAAAAAAATTTAAACAATAACAATTTATTAACAATATCATTAAATGTAACTTTTTGAATTTTAAATACTGAATGCAAAATCATTAGAGCAAAACGTACTCTCAGTTTTAATTCCGACAAGGAAATAAACAATAACACTTCTAAGGAACTATGTGAAATCTCAAATTGAAAAAGCAGTGCTGTTATTTATAGAAAAGTGCAATAAAACTATCCTGTTGTGGGGCGTAATCCGTGCCGTGGCTGTGGGGGAGGCTGGCGCACCTGAGGTCAATCAGTGCATCACTCCTCCACTCCATATAAATGAACTAGGGCGTGTTGTGTGTTTGTTGTTGGTGGTGGTATGTGTTTGGCTGGAAAGCTGTGCTGTGAGTGTGTGTACAGCAAATGCGAATAAAAGGGATATGCCACTGAATGGCTTAGCCCTGGTTTATCAGAGAAATAAGAGAGCGGAACCGGCTGTTCAAACCCCCCCAAGGCTGCCCGCTGGAATCGAAATGGAACGAGGCGCAACCTCTCACAATGAACGTAATATGGTCAACACCTTGGAGACGCTTGCAGCTGCTGTGAAGGCTCAAAACAACACCATTGAGCGTATGAGGGGAAACATCAGAGAGAGGCCTGCCGCGACAGTTGGAAAACATCGCGGAACGGATCACTGCAGTTGTGAGGTCTCAGAATCAAAAGAACGATAACACCATGGAACAGAAGTTTGATACCATCATGGGGAGGCTCGCGACTCTCCAACGGGAGATCGAGAGGCCAGTGTCGGAGTGTTAAAGAGCAGCCTGAAAAATTCTCCTGGGCTGCTCGCATGGAAATTAACAAAACCAACATAAACATTGCGGATCCCCATCACGGCGCCAGCTGCAGGCCCAAGGCTGGAGCCGAACAATCACTCCCTGATAATGACTGTGTTACGGCTATTCTTCCCATCCCATGCAAGGACACCTGGATTGGCTGGAGGACACTGTCTCAGCTAAACTATGGACATGCACACACACACACTTACACTGATAAGCACTCACTCATCCCCCCTCCCTTTCCAACGCCTTCGATGCTTGTGCCCTACCAGGAAAGATAGCAGTCAACTGGACCAGCACAGATGCTGCAGGACCGGATGCGCTGTCTACACCGGCTCTCTCTTACCCTTTACCCGCCCCTGTTGCTTGTCTTGTGTTTCTATGGTGTATTGATAGTCATGTGCTTTTGTGCTGAGGTGTTTTTTCTGTTATCAAACTGTTCTCCCACTAGGAGCTCAGTCTGAGTGGAGTTTTTTTTCTCCTCCTCTTACCTCATGTAGTGTATTTTCGTTGTTTTTTCCTATCAGCCTACCTTTCTGACATGTCTGCCCAATGTGATGTTTGTGTAAAGTTGGTCAGAAGGTTCCTTTGTAAGTGCGCATGCGTCATTAGCGTGCTGCCTGCTGTAACCCTAATTTCCCTCGGGATGAATAAAGTATTCTGATTCTGAATGGTGAGTCGTGGTCATGTTGTGCCTCCAACCTGTCACAAATTCACATCAGCAATTACAAAAGTAGCAAACAGTGGCAAGAGAAATTTTTTCTGTTTCTTCTGCTGATGCTTCAGTCCTGTTTATGCGGACTGTAAACCATGGGCAGCAGCAACAGAACATAATGGAGACCAGTGGAGTCCATGTTTCTCCTGCTGATGATGATTCAGTCCTGTTTATGCAGACTGTAAACCATGGGCAGCAGAGGAATAACTGGCAGTAACTGATTATGACAGCAAATCAAAATTTGTTATATTCTTTGACCATATGTTTAGTTAGTAAGTATATATTATATGTATTTCAATTCTAATCTAAAATACAATATATGTTCGAACAATCTGAAATAATGTCAATAAATCATTCAGCCCTAAAAGGCATCAGGTATCGCACATTACTCTCCATAAAAATGGATCAGTTTGGTCATCTGTCTGCGAACCAACTTGCCCGTTTTTGCTATTTAATTTTTTCTTCTTGCTAAGTGACTAAATCTGACTTTGCAGTACCATGTGTACTACAGTACCCATACTGTACAGTAATGCCACTGTTTTGCACATGTCTCACTCTGTATATTTTATTTATTTTATATATTTTATTTATTGTTTACTCTATTTAATTTGTAAAATATGTGTACACACACACACACACACACACACACACACGTAGAAAAATATTTAGTATACACATCCAGAAATGCATATACTATTATATATTGTACATATATTTATTAGTTTCAGATTGAGCCATTCTTGTATTTTGCTTGTTTACATGATTGTATTTTGCACAACTCTGTTGCTTGTGAAGCTCGCACACAAGAATTTCACTAACATGTGCTGTACCAATGTACCTGCACATGTGATGTGACAATAAAAGTGATTTGATTTGATTTGATTTGATTTGACGTGGAGGCCATTTTCACAAGTACATGAATGTGGTTTACTTCAACACATGTGTCAAGCATATGGCTTTCAAGATGAGGGAAAAGGTTTTTTTCACCACATTCTTCCAGGACCTGGGTGACAATGGTTGCTGTGACTCCACGTCCACTGGGTAGCTGACCTCCATTGGTTTTGATTTTCCTCTGAATGCATTTTTCTGTTGTGATACACACAGTAACCATGTCTGGTGAAGGTTTTTGGAGACCACCTCTGTCTTTCTGCTTAATAAAAGTATGCACAGCACCTTCAGTTGTCAAGGCCTGTGAACAAGGCAAGCAGGTGATTTTCTCTTTGATCTTCTTTACTACAAAACCTGCGATGTAGCTGATCACCGCCTCCTTGTATTCAGACAGGTTGCATACATCTGGGAGGTCAGGAATCGAGTGATCATCAGGGTCATTTACTTGCACAAGGTGCACTTCCATTCTGCGAGCAACATTTACAGCTGCAGATGTTGAATCAAGAATGTATGTGTTGTCTCGAAGTAAACAATTGCCTGTACCCGTTTTAACTTGGTGTCTAACAAGTAAACGTTTGTAGGCTCCCCTGAACTGTCTGGCATTAGGATTGTCATTGTGCCCACCTCTTGCTCTTATGGTAGAGAAGAAGAGCTTTAAGTGGTTCTGACTAGGGGTGGGTTTTTATAATCGATTCATCGATTAAAATCGATTCTGGCTTGGATAACGTAAAATCGATTCATTAAAATCCTGAATCGATTTTTTTTAATATAAATTTATTTTGCCCGAAATGCCAGAATCTCTGCTGACATCTCACAAAATTTCAACAACCACCAAACAGTTAAGACAGTAAATGAGAGCAGGTACACGGATTCTGCACATAGACTTAAACACACAGCGCGACCCACGGATCAGAATCAGTTAGATGTCGCCTTTCTCACAGTCGGGGCTGAAAGCCGACAGCTCGCTGATTCTGATCTGTCGGCGGGTCCGCGCTTTGTGTTCACGCCCTTTATGAGCCGATTCTAAAGCTGTTAGTTTGATCTCTCTCCAAACAATATTGACCGAACCAGCAGCAAAAGAAGATCCAAACGCTTCACATAAACATCGTCATGAATTCACTCTGACTTTTACTGTTTTGCTTCCACCGCGACGCACAGCTCTCTCTCTCCCTCTCTGTACTTCAAGAACAGTTTCCCTTTCTTCAGTATTCGCTTGCTTGTTACGCACAAGTCTACTGTTGTTTACAGCGCTGTCAGCCGCTGTTTTTTTCCCTTTTACATTCTTCCGAAAAGAAAACCTAATTTCTGCTGTTCAATGCTGAACAAATTTAAACTTTTTAGAATTATTCAAAATGCAAAACGCTTAACCGTGTCTCTAATAAAACCGCTGTAACTTCAGAGGTAATGTTCATATGTTGATTAATGGTTTTCTTTCGTTTTTGATGTACTGCAGAATATTTTTATAAAATCCCAGGCCAGGACAATCACCTTCATGTTTTTCTGTGTTTTATCTTCAGCTACTTTGACACAAAGACATCTGCTGTGACGCTTACACCTGTGATAAAGTCTTGCGTGTGTCAGCTTCCTTTTTATTGATACAAAAATATGTAAATGTACTGATCTGAATTATAATATTTCTGAATGTCAAAATTTCCCAGATTTAAATCGAATTAAATTGAATTAAATCGAATTAAATCAAATCGTGGATCGAATCGATTCGGGACCTTGTGAATCGGAATTGAATCGATTCTAGAAATCAGTGATGATACCCAGCCCTAGTCCTGACTCAGTTTGTAGGTCAGAAGATACCTGCATGGGGCATCGGTCTTCTCAACAAGTTCATTATAAATGTTAAGTGCACTTATGCCATTAGCAATGAAGCCATATATGGCAGTCTTCTTTTTTGTGGTGTGAAGTGGCACCATCTTGTCATACTGCTGGACCTTCAACCCACGAAGCAAGGTTTCCGCATCCTTCAAGATTGTCTCAGCCCTGTGTTTAGTTGATGGCTTAATTGGAGCTTTGTAACCTTTTCCAAGATGATTACGGCTGTTGAGCACATCAAAGGCTGCATCTACAGTGCGCACAAACTCCACAGTTGCAGAACAACCTTTAAACTCCTCCAATTTCAAGCCTTGTTCACAGAACTCCATTGCATCCGCTACACTTCTGCTGAAGAGCTGTGCTGCTAGGTGGACTTTCATTTTTTGTTTTCTCCACTGTAAATGAGCCATTTTTAGTCTGTTACCTAGTCGTAGACCCTCTTCATCTTGGAGTTTATTAAGGGCTTCAAAGTACTTCCACTTAATCTTCCTCCCATCTTCTGTCTCAAATTCCATTGAAGATACAAAGGCATTACGAAGAAGCTTTAGCATCTGGCATGCATCCAGGATCACATGCACTTTTTGTGTGGGATTCTCTGGATGAAAGAAGTAGGGCTTCATGTTGTCGATATTTACCTCTGCGCCAAGTTCCCTTATCATGGCAAAGTTACTCGTAGGGGCATCACACGTAAGGGAGACAACTTTAACACCAACTTCATGAAGCCTGCTAAGGCTTTCCCGAATGACATTGGCTCTTCTCTGATCCATCCATACCATCGATGAGGAAGTACGCAATGGGAATTTTCCATGACTCATTGACAGCCACAACCATGAGGACAAAGGCCTGGGTGGCAAGTGTGTTGTCAATTTCACCAGTGCCTATATCTACATAGCCATGGAACCGGTCACCTGCAAACTCAGTCATTTTGTGGATGTACATTTCATCCATCATTAGTGCACACACCGTCTCCTTTCCCTGTTCTCTGTTTGCCTCCACGTGACTTGTTAGTGCTCTGAAAGATGCTACGGTAAATCCAGAATCAGCTGAGACACTACTGTACCAAGTGCGAATGGTGTGACTGTGTGGCAACGCTTTATTAAAATTCTCACGCACATACTCATGTGCTTTTGGGGAGTAAAAATGAAGTGTGGTGACAAACTGTTTCAGTTCCTCAGAATATTTAGCTGACTTTTTCCCATCAAGGATTTTACGCAAGATGTGTTTTGGAACTTCATTGATTGACTCAAGCAAAGATGCACACTGATTTGAGATCAAGAGCTTGTTCTTGAGTACTTTGGTGACATCCTTTAAGATACAAACTTTTGTCTTTAAACGCCTAGACTTTTGGCATTGCAATCTCAGCTTTTTCCTGTATTTTGTTAGCATCTCTTCTGAAGCCGGATTTTTACGCTTTAACGACTTTGGAGACTCAAGGTTGTAGCAGTGATCCTCTTGAATACAGCCTGGTTCTGTTAATGTGGTTGGTAATAACGCGTAACTATGGTCTCCTGGTGTCATGTTGTGGTCGAATTTTGTATGTGTTTGACCAACATTACTGTTCCCTGACACATCGCTTGATAAACCTGGAGAGCCACTTACCTCTGTGCCAGTACCTATCAAAATGTTACGTCTTGCTCCTCTCCCAGTTGACCTCACCTGAATACATGGAAAACTGAAAATTGTTGGAACTGCTGTGCTGCTGAGGCAACAGATTCCCTAAAGCAGCACAAAAAAAAGAATGAGAAACTTTATATTTAATGTTTTTTTCTTATAATATTACATAGGAATAGTTATAGATTTTATTAACCTTTGAGTCTGTGATGATGTCATTTTCTTCAAAATGAGCACCGCAAAGACGAGATGATGGCCCAGGTGTCCAGTCCTTCCTTCTCATGTTAGCCAGCCACTGGTTTAGTCTTGCTGCATCACCTAAAGGAAAACTGACCACCCCCACCACCAAAAAAAGACATGCACCTAAGATGACTGTTTAGCAGACTGAATCCAGGTGCAGCTGTGTCAGGTTAATCTGATTAGATGGTCATAATGACAGTGTAGCAAAATCAGACTAAAAAGCCTCTGTGAACTACAGTAAATACTGTCGTGGCAAGGCCGACCAAATCATATCAAACTACTGGTAGAATAGCTATAGAACAGTTTAATGTTAGTGACATCATATTAATTACCACTTTAACTCACATGCTCTTTTTTTCTCAAAAACGTAGTGGTGCAGCAGACTTTGTTTTTAGTTATGCAAACAAACGAGCCCAAATAGTAATTTTTAAAGACGAATTATTCACCACGCTTATTTCACTTTTGTTGGCAGTGTCTCCTGAAACGAAGTCTATCCATGTATTCACAATCACCAGTTAATCTGAGACACTGGTTCGCACAGCCAATTAACAACAGAGAGAACGGGCCTGCAGCCCCAGGTAGTAGCCAGTAGTGTCATAACAACCGCTAACTCCCACTGTACATTAATAAAATAATAATTCTAACCTTACAGTGTGTTCACACCGAACGCGATGGACGCGAATAGAGCGTCAGGTTTACATGTAAAGTCAATGGAAAGGCGCGATGACGCGCGATTGCGGGTCCCGCGAAAATTCGGAAGCAGATTTGCGTCGCGAAAACGCCAAAACGCGTGAAACGCGCGTCAGTGTAGCGCGTCTGGCGCGTTTGACTCGCAAATAAAACCACGCGCGTGAGTTTTTGTGTTGCATTTTGTGCATACGCGCGTTTCGCGTCTACCGCTCGAGTTGGAAAAATCTGAACTCCAGCGTCAAATCGCGCCGCGACAACCAATCAGGAGCCTGGTGACGTGGCTGTTACCTAGGTCAAAGGGGCAGATCCAGCCAAAGCCTTTCATACTTCAATGGAGGGGAAGGCTAATCAATGCGGTAGCAAACAACTCGGAGCTGTACAACACCAGCTGCTTTCAGTACCGAGACAGGAATAAAAAGGACCGAGCTTGGAGGAAGATATGTGAAGAGATCGGGCAACCTGGTAAGTTCATTCATTTCTCTTTTGAAAGTTTTCACTGACCCGGGGAAGCCGCACAAAAGCTAGCAAGCCACCGCTATTTTCCCACTGACGTACAAATACCGTTCTGCTTTTATGCATGTTGTCATTTAGGAATATATTTTATTGTTTATTAATAAACAGCACACAGTGGTCCCGCTGTTCATCCGTCACTGCTTTGCTTTTTCGCTGATTTTTTATTGCACAGTACAGCATTGCATTCTGCAGCCTGATTGACAAATCTCCTGCGCTTGCCAAATTTATCACGTTTGGTTTTGATAACCATCGCGTCCAATAGAAAAAACAGCACAAAAACACCCATAACTATGAGCCTCATTCGGAAATACACACCTGCACCGTGAGGGAAAAAGGCGCACGAAAGTGGCGGGCAGATGAAGACAAACCGCGGCATAATAATACTTTTACGTTTTGCAATCTACAAAGGTTTGCACTTTGAGAATCAATTGTGAGAACTGTGACCAGGGGCTAGTTATTCTGAGAACCCCTGCAATAAATGAGGGACCACTGTCTACTCTACGATTATTATATCCAACCTGTTAACATTTAATACTGTATTGATAGAACCAACTGATTCTGCAGCAGAGCATCCCCAGTCCCTGAGCTCCTGCTGCTGCACCCACAGATATGTACAGCAAGCACTGATACCTTTTTAGTCGGTGGGATTCCCTTGTGATCACCTTTACTAAATATCTACAACCAATCTGATTATATCCTGTTATTGTTTTTTTTTTTTTCAATGTTGAAATTAAAATCTAGTAGCAGTCTTCTCATTTCTTTGTGTTTTGTGCTGTTTTACAGGCCCACAGAGGAGGACGGCTCCGAGGCAGATGAGGGACGGGTCCCAGGACGGTCCATCGGCGGTGGAGCTGGCCATCCTGGAGTCCCTGAAGAGGCCACACCAGTCTTTATGTTTTATATTTATGTTTAATGTTTTTCTGTTTGAGACTTTTAATATTATTTCAAATAAATGTTTATAATGACTAATGTCTCAGTTCTACTACACAGCAAATGTTGGCACACAACTTGACACATGTAGAATTTATTTCATATTATACTAATGACAAAATATACTGATACAGTGGGATGCAGAAGTTTGGTCAACCTTGTTAATAGACATTATTTTCCTGTATAAATCGTTGGTTGTTACAATAAAAAATGTCAGTTAAATATCATACAGGAGACACACACAGTGATATTTGAGAAGTGAAAAGAAGTTTACTGGATTTACAGAAAGTGTGCAATAATTGTTTAAACAAAATCAAGCAGGTGCATCAATTTGGGCACCACAAAAAAGAAATGAAATGAATATTTAGTGTATATCAATGTGTGTGTCTCCTATATGATATATGGGGTGCCTTTGTCTGGATGTGCTTCCCATCCAGAGCTGCACAGCACAGAGGAAAGTTCCAGCGCTCCTGGAATCCCTCTGTGATGGACCGCCAGTCTCCAGGTGAAGGCACAGCCATGAAGTCGTCCACTAGACAGTCCCAGATGGACGTCGCTGCCTGGGGGGTGATCTGGCTCACCGTGGACACACCGACTCTGAAACTGAATGCGATGGTCCTGAAGGAGTCCCCGGTGACAAGGAACCTGGACAAAATTGTTCAAAATCAGTATTATGTGTACTGCAGTTACAAAATACATTATTCAAATTCCAAAATACTTTTGTGATGTCAGATATAAATCACAAAACTTAAATCTTACATAAAACATTTTGTAATTATAAGGATAATTACAAAATGTATATTAGATAATATCTAAAACAGTTGTGTTTTATTTTAACTTTAACATATCATAATTTGATTGGTAGCAACTTTCACAACTACAGTGAGCCAATCACTCATAATTCCTAAACATGTCAATCAGGTAGGAATGAAGTGAGACATTAATAGAAATAAAGAGTTGTATGTTGACATGTAGCCCTTTCCTTGCTTAAATCATTAATATTTTTGAAAAATTAATCTGTGATAAGACAGCTTATCAAGATAGAACCATGTAACTAGAGATGAACCAAACTGTTCACAGTTTTATCTAACTCTGTTTTAATAAAGGCTGTGACCCCTGCTATAGAGTCTGACAGCTGCAGGGATTATATACAAATATTCAACTATCCCAGAATTAAACCAGGTCTAAATAAAAAGGAGTGAGTATCACTACAAAGGTTAACTCAGTGGTCCTAATGCTACAGTTTGATATCAGCAAACACCGAGCGCATACATTGATGTGACACCACAGCCATGCTATCATGCAAACACTGATAACAGCATAAATCGAATTAAATCGGGACTTGATGAGACCTTCTGAGTATCACTAGAAATATTATAAAGAGTCGTCTCTGTACCACAGTTTGCTTTCAGTAAACACCGACAGCATTCACTGTTAGCATAGCACATCCATGTTAGCAGTGTATAACTGGATGGATTAGCATATTAGCACAGATATCAATAAAGGACTACCGTATTAAATAGTTTTACTAACCTCAGGCAGACGGACAGGCGCTCTGCAGGTGGGATTGAGCGTCTGTAGTTGGTGTCTAGGCGGGCGATGCTGGGACCGACGAGGGAAAGCAGGTCCTCAAACTGGCCGACGGTGATAGCGCTGGAATCGGCCGTCATCCAGGCGCAGCTCCTGGAGCAAGTGGTGAAACTCACCAAACTGCTCATGCCTCTGGAGGACCTGATGGACCCAGGTACGGCGAGGAGGTCTTTTACGCTGCTGCTCTGCTCTCCACAGTACATAGAGAAGGGAGACTCTCTCTTCAAGCGCTAGCTCGATAGCTGCCATCTTGCAAAGATACCGGTCTGGCACAACTCCCTCCCACATTCCTCCCACATTTCCGGTTTTGACGCGCGATGGATTTTTCTTGGACACGCGTTGAGACGCGAATGTACACGCGTCAAATTAGGGGCGTTTGGGGCGTTTTATTCGCGTCCATCGCGTTCGGTGTGAACACACCGTTAGAGTGAATGAGACATCAATTCACTGATCCACACCACCAGGACATACAGCAATGACATCGGAATGTTGTTCGGACTGGAGAAGTGTAGTCGAATGGTAACAAAGAGAGGGAAGGTAGTCAGAACGGAGGGGATCGAACTACCAGAAGGCAACATTGCAGACATAGAGGACAGTTACAAGTACCTGGGGATCCCGCAGGCAAATGGGAACCATGAAGAGGCCGCTAAGAAAGCTGCAACCACCAAGTACCTGCAGAGGATCAGGCAAGTCCTGAGGAGTCAGCTGAATGGTAAGAACAAGATCCAGGCCATCAACACCTACGCCCTGCCCGTGATCAGGTACCCTGCTGGGGTAATAGGCTGGCCAAAGGAGGAGATAGAAGCCACTGACATAAAGACAAGAAAGCTCCTTACCATGCATGGAGTTCAGCATCCTGAGGCTGTACGCTAAGCGGAAGGAAGGAGGCCGGGGACTGGTGAGTGTCAGCACCACAGTCCAGGATGAGACAAGGAACATCCACGAATACATCACGAAGATGGCCCAAACTGACAGCGTGCTCAGTGAATACCTCAGGCAGCAGAAACCCAAGAAAGAGGAGGAAGGCGAGGAACCATCATGGAAGGACAGGCCCCTGCACGGTATGTACCACCGGCAGATAGCGGAGGTGGCTGATACCCAGAAATCCTACCAGTGGCTGGACAAAGCTGGACTGAAAGACAGCACAGAGGCACTAATCATGGCAGCACAGGAACAAGCACTAAGCACAAGATCCATAGAGGCTGGGGTCTATCACACCAGGCAAGACCCCAGGTGCAGGTTGTGTAAAGATGCCCCTGAGACAATCCAGCACATAACAGCAGGGTGAAAGATGCTAGCAGGCAAGGCATACATGGAACGCCATAACCAAGTGGCCGGCATAGTGTACAGGAACATCTGTGCCGAGTATAACCTGGAAGTCCCGAGGTCAAAATGGGAGATGCCCCCAAGGGTGGTGGAGAATGACCAAGCTAAGATCCTGTGGGACTTCCAGATACAAACGGACAAAATGGTGGTGGCTAACCAACCGGACATAGTGGTGGTAGACAAACAGAAGAAGACGGCCGTAGTGATCAATGTAGCAGTTCCGAATGACAGCAACATCAGGAAGAAGGAACACGAGAAGCTCGAGAAATACCAAGGGCTCAGAGAAGAGCTCGAGAAGATGTGGAGGGTGAAGGTGACGGTGGTCCCAGTGGTAATCGGAGCACTAGGAAAGTTCATTGATGAGAATTATTTATTAAACAAATAAACATAACAATTTTTTTACTCAAGCAACACAACGGTGGCCCAATATCAGACAGAATTGTGAACTCCGCTCTGTAGAGTGGGCAGTCATAATGAAGCAGTTCATTTTATTTTGTAGATTCAAGCTGCTCTTTATATTTTTGGCCACCAGATGTCACAGAGAGGACTCTTGCGTTGAAAAAAGGTTCATTACTCGAAGCTTTTCAACACAAGCTGCAGTTCTTCAGAAAGCTAGAAAAACTAGAAACAAACAAAATATAAACTAGAAACTAAGATGACAAACAAGGAACTGATGACTTGGCATAAATGAAAGAACACGGAACACAAAAGATGGATGATGCAACAACAAGAAGACATAGGACTTAAATGTACAGAGGTTAGTGAAGGAATGGGAAACCGGAGGGAAACACAGCTGGAACTAATCAAACATAACACAACTGGGGGAAAGCAAAACTGAACACACTAAAAACAGGACTAGGGACTATCAAAATAAAACAGGAAACCTGAGAAGCACACAAAGACGTGGACAGACTGAATACAGGGAACAGAGATATATCTGTTAGTTATTCCAATCACTCAGTCCAAACTTAGCAGCACGAGTTTCAAGTTTATTTTGCTTTTGCTGGTTCTAATTTAAGTATCCTGAAGTAGGTAGCACACCTAACTGAACACTCATACAAATGTTTTCACTTATTACTAAATCAACCAGCACATCCACAAAACTATTAGACCTCTCTATAGCTATGTCCCAATTCACGGGCTGCATCCTTCGAAAGACCCGGCCTTTGCGGTCTACGTGGGCCGGGTTCTCCGAAGACCAGGAAGGTTGGAAATGGGACACTCTAGCTTTCAGATTTGCGTCACCGCTGTCTTGTTGCTATCTTAAATATAACAGGACATTGGAGTAAATTCTCTACCATGTCACACTTCTGCTTAATCAGTTTTCTGTTTGACGTTTATTCAGCTGTGCGAAAACTATCATTTTAATCTCAGCCAAACTGATTTACTCAGGAACAAATAAAACACTGAAAAAAGCCAAACAATAACATTTTTAAGTTATCTAAGTGACTTATATATCATGTTTAACCTCAGAGCGAAAGACCGTGTGGGGTCTGAAAACGACGTGCCGGGAGTCCGGTGTTGTCGCCGGCTCTAGTGAGCCTTGACCACCCAGTCAGCTATTGAGCTGGTGAGTAACGGATATCTCAAAAAACTTCAGAGCACTTTTCCAGAAAGAGTAATATTAAAACTAAGTAGCTGCTGCCATTGTCGGAAACTGGAATTGGCTGGGCCACGCTATGATTTCTGGGATAGGTTGGGCCACAAAGGATACACCCGACCCATCCCAGAAATCTGGGGAAAAGGAGGACACATTTGTCGGATGCATTTGGAGCAGCCTTCGTTGCCTGTCTGTGATCCAATCGGCCTTTAAATACGGCCTCCGAAGGATGCAGCCCCTGAATTGGGACATAGCATATGTATATATGCTGTATAATCCTAACTTAATCTACTACATTTTAACATACTGCTGTTACCCCTATTCAACCAACATACTGTAACTGTAGCAGTCATGTCATGAACACAAATGGGTTTTCACAATTATCAAGATAATCTGGTGTCTTACAGATCTGTCTGTCTAATGGATAGTGGGGAAGAAGTGAGTGAGGATGAAGAAGGTGAAGAAAAATAAACATTCCCCTGAGAGTGATGGGAAAGATGACAGGATTTCTCATATTGCAGCTATTTGCATTTTTTTGGCCTTTGTGCTTTTGAACTATTACAGTGTAGACGAGGAAAACATTCACTTCTTATAAAACACATCTCTGGTGATGTCTTGTTGCCCTGCTTCTTTTTTTTTTTTTAATTATGCAGTGCAGTAAACATATCTCAATGTAATTGTTAGAAACTAAGATTTCATTTTTTACTTTTTTTTTTATGACAGGTGAATCATAACTTGTCAGCTCCACTCTTAAGGTTTTTATCCAGCTTTTTTACTTCACATTTGTAGCTTCGGCTTAAGAATTTCACTCCCAACCACTGAATAGACAAAGGTTGTGTCCACATGATGGCTGAGCCTTTGGTTTGGTTTCAATGCTCAAATTATTTTTCCACAACTGTAGGGTAATAAAAACTAAACAAAAACAACAAAAACAAAATAATGACTTAAACACAGCAAATACTAAAACAAAGATGAGGTTAAATGCTCATTGAGATGACACAGTATAGCTTGTAAGGCAACCACGCAGCATGTCAAAAATAGTGTTCTACCAATAAAAGTGAATACATAAAACCACAATTTGGCCTACATGCAAGGCATGCAAAGCACAAAAAACCCACAGAAGCCGCTTTTTGTTGGGCTTAACTGGCTTCTTCAATTGGGAGTATGCATTTCTAACAATGCATACTAAAAATTCAATCACAATTAAAGCTGCAAGCAGTGTTGAGAGGGCCCTCGGAGCCCAGTGTGTCGAGCCATGCTGAACACCTATTTCCACTTGGTGGCAATGGAGAATGCCATCTGAGCAAATG
The DNA here is from genome assembly GCF_057381915.1 of Diplotaxodon limnothrissa. Classification (NCBI taxonomy): domain Eukaryota; kingdom Metazoa; phylum Chordata; class Actinopteri; order Cichliformes; family Cichlidae; genus Diplotaxodon; species Diplotaxodon limnothrissa. The sequence goes on from NC_140611.1 coordinate 15,074,495, forward strand.
TCACACAGATGCGCGTTGTGTGTTGAATGGCCAGTTAAGATTTCATCTAGATCAATGTTGATTATAATCTAGTGTGCATTTCCTCTTCCCACTACTCAGCGCTCTAACTATTGGCAGGTATGACTATACTATTGGCATATCAATCTGTTCGGGGCTCGGCTCTAATCGTGCCTGTGAAGTTTGGGAGAAATTGGATAAAGTGTCCTAGAGTTACAGCAGTTTTGTGCTAGTTGGCGAATGACTAAAACTCTACGTGTCGCTGTGACTATGCTGTTACACAAAACCCCAAAAGCTTTGCAATTTAACTACACCAAGGCCTTTAGTTTCCACTGACCGAAGATCATGTTGATCTGATTAAAACCTTAGGAGGACTTTGTTAAAGTACGAGGCCAGAAAAGGATGAAAAATGTCCCTAAAATTACATATTATATTCAAAGTGGCCAACTTCCTGGGTTTAGCATATGGCTCTATCAGACTTTTTGCACATCTTAATATCTTACATCAGGCTGCCAAATTTCAGACTCATAGATTAAACATAGTGCAGGGGCTGCTCTTTTGAAATTTTTAGGAGGTACTGTGGATCATTCCGTCCACGCTACTGAGCCATTTTGCCCTGTCCATGTCTGAAACCATTAAAATGAGTAATTTTTCTCCAGACCTGATGCGTGTGCAAAATTTCATGAGTTTTTGAGCATATCTAAGCCTAAACATTTCAGTTCAAAGGCACACAAGATCGACAACAGAAACAAATTAAAACAGAAAACAGCAAAGCAGCAGCGCCTTGCATCATTCTCTATGGGAATGTCCTGCAGTGTTCTTATTCTGGGGCAAGGTAATAAAGATGCTGTTGACCCACTACTACATCTTATACTTGACAACTCCAGGTTTTCAATGACAACGAAAGTGAGCAAAATATGGTTGGCAGGCATAACTGCGGCAAAAAAACTAGTGGTTCAGAGGTGGCTCCCACCACATGAACTCTTGGTGAAACACTGGCTGAACACTTTGTTAGATATCCTGTACCTAGAACTATCCTCAGCTAGAGATAATTATGCAAACCCCTCAACAGTCCAAAACTGGGAACTGAATTAGACTAAAAGACTACTCAGAAGTGTGAGTTTATACGTGTATTTTCTTTCTTTTTGTTTTAAATTACTGATCTATTGTTCCTCTTTCCTTATCTGTTACACCAAACTGTGTTGTCATTGGTATGTTGTGGTCATGCTGTAAAGGTTATATGAGTTGGGGTAATGTTCCCGGGGAAACTCAGTATGATGTACACTCAACAAAAATATAAATGCAACACCTTTGTTACTGCTCCCATTCCCCATGGGATGGACGTAGAGACCTAAAATTCATTCCAGATACACAATATAACCATCCCTCCCAAACAGTGGTCACAAATCAGCCCAAATGTGTGGTAGTGGGCACATCTGCTATATTCATATAATCCATCCCACCTCACAGGTGTGCCACATCAGGATGCTGATCTGACATCATGAGTAGTGCACAGGTGTACCTCAGACTGCCCACAACAAAAGGCCACCCTGGAATGTGCAGTTTTGTCTCACAGCAAAATGCCACAGATGCCACAAGCAATGAGGGAGCGTGCAATTGGCATGCTGAAAGCAGGAATGTCAACCAGATGTGTCGCCCGTGCATTGAATGTTCATTTCTCAACCATAAGCCGTCTCCACAGGCGTTTCAGAGAATATGGCAGCACATCCAACCAGCCTCACAACCGCAGACCTCGTGTAACCACACCAGCCCAGGACCTCCACATCCAGCAGGTTCACCTCCAAGATCGTCTGAGACCAGCCACCCAGACAGCTGCTGGAACAATTGGTTTGCACAACCAAACAATTTCTGCACAAACTGTCAGAAACCGTCTCAGGGACGCTCAACTGCATGCCCGTCGTCCTCATCGGGGTCTTGACCTGACTCCAGCTCGTCGCCGTAACAGCCTTGTGTGGGCAATGCTCACATTCGATGGCGTCTGGCACGTTGGAGAGGTGCGCGCTTCACGGATGAATCATGGTTCACATTGTTCAGGGCAGATGGCAGCTGAGAATGTCCCAGTTCTTGCATGGCCAGCATACTCACCGGACATGTCACCCATTGAGCATGTTCGGGATGTGCTTGACCGGCGTATACGACAGCGTGTACCAGTTCCCACGAATATCCAACAACCTCGCACAGCCATTGAAGTGGAGTGGACCAACATTCCACAGGCCACAATTGACAATCTGATAGACTCCATGCGACGATGTGTTGCACTGCATGAGGCAAATGGTGGTCACACCAGATACTGACCGGTTCTGGGTCCCCAGACCCCCAATAGCGCAAAAAACTGCACATTCCAGGGTGGCCTTTTGTTGTGGGCAGTCTGAGGTACACCTGTGCACTACTCATGATGTCAGATCAGCATCCTGATGTGGCACACCTGTGAGGTGGGATGGATTATCTCAATATAGCAGATGTGCCCACTACCACACATTTGGACTGATTTGTGACCACTGTTTGGGAGGGATGGTTATATTGTGTATCTGGAATGAATTTTAGGTCTCTACGTCCATCCCATGGGGAATGGGAGCAGTAACAAAGGTGTTGCGTTTATATTTTTGTTGAGTGTATGTTTGTGATGTGCTGTATAAGATAGTTTTCCTTTGATCGAAAAACAGATAAAAACAGAGACATTGCATTACAATAAAAAGTGATCATAATCAGTCTTTTATGAGTGCAGACCTGGGTTGGCTGAAAAATAAAATATACTGCATCAAACTATCATGAGCTCTAGTGTCTTTTTTCACATTTTTGATATTTTTTCTGTTGAATGTTGGTGGAAGAGTTAGGAGCCTTACTCTGCCCCATTAATAAATACATTTTCACAGCACTATACAGTATTTAAAGGTTTAAGATTTAAATGTCTTAGTCAGAAATCTACACTATTCATTACTGTGTCTTTTCATATGGATATATACACAGCTCAAGAATAGGTCTAGTTTCAGTGGTAGCATAGCTGCATAAACCACATATTGACTAGGGGACTTCCTCTGAACTTAAAACTTTAGAATCAACCGAAACCAGTGAGATTCTCACACTTCACATGTCCTGTGCCACAGAGCTGAGCTCAGAAATAATCCACATCCTTTCATGCAATGGAGGAAATTTATGTCAATGAACGCTATGTCAAACCTGCCAACAAGCCATCTATAAAAAAAACCCACAGGTAAGAAAGAAATTACAAATATTTAAAGTTTACATTGTTCAATCTGTTATTACTATTATCACCCCCCTTCACCACAACCACTTTTTTTTTTTTTTTTACTTTTCAGCTCCAAGAAGCTACAAGAGAAGCTTTTATTTAGTTGTTATTCTCTCGTTGGGGCTGCTGGCTGGACTTCTCACTCTTGCTTTCTACTGTGAGTTGTGTTGTGTTGCTTTGTTGTTGTTGTTTTCTTCTGTTATATATATAACATGTTTCATTCCATAATGGCAAAATTCCAAATTATTTTTGATTAGCTCGATTATAAATCAGCAACAGTGTTCTTTTGGCTCTCAAAAACATCTTTACTTATTTATCTGTATTTCAGACAAAAACTCCTCACAAGATTCAGCTGAATATCTCTCAATGAATAACAAACTTTCCTCAATAACCGAGGAGAGAGACCTTCTAAATGCAACTGTCTCTGTAGTGAGTAACCAACTTTCTTCTATGACTGAGGAGAGAGACCTGCTGAAGGCCAACCTCGCTGAAATGACCAAAGAGCTGGAGAGACTGCAGAGTTTGTTCAACCAGAGTGAGTCCTTGTCTGAGCTGTTGTGTGTCTTTGTAAAAAATTTACACTGAAATTCAGTGATTCCGTTTTCCAGTGATAGATGGAAATATTTTCTCATTATATCTGAACTGACAGAAATTTAAGAAAGCAAACTTTAATCTTCATGGATATGTTTCACATGAATCATTGTCATCATTGTTGCATCTCCTCTGCATTGCAGTGTCAGGATCACAAGGCCTTTTATATATAGATGTTATAAAATATAGATTCCTGTTAATTAACAGAGACCAAATAAAGTATTGCTGAATGTTCCATGTTGATCTTTAATAGTTCTTATTTGATGTTTCTTCCAGAGAAAACCTGCCCTACAGGATGGAGAAAGTTCAGTTGTAGCTGTTATCTCCTCTCTGAAAACTCTGGTTCCTGGCATTCAGCTAGAAAACACTGCACAGACCAAGGAGCAGATTTGGTGGTGATAGACAGCCCTGAAGAACAGGTACAAAGTTCATTGTTTTTTAATGAATGTTGACTTTCAAACCCCACGTTGTTATGAACATGACTTTCCCCAATTTGAATAAAAATGTTTCCATAAAAATTTCATCATTTGACTAGTTTAACAAGGAACTATCAAAATAAAACAGCAAACATGAGACTCAGACTGAGACATGGACTTGACACTTGAAGAACAGACATGAAAGCATAACATGACTAGATGTGACACAAGGAACACAGGGAAGGCACAGACACAGAAACCAGGAGACTAGAAACTATGAATTACAATGAAGTCAACGACTATTAATAATTCAAAAACACAAAACATGGAAATTCCCCCATTACACTGAAATAGCATTGGGTATAAAGCTGATGAGAATCTGTAGACAAAGAGACAGAAATAAAAAGAGTCTAGTGATTCATAACACAAATGTTTGTGTGCTTGTTGGACAGAACTTCATCGCTTCATTCACCCAGAAAGAGACTTGGATTGGTTTAAGTGACATAGAACAAGAGGGCACGTGGAAATGGGTAGACGGAACGCCTCTGACTCTGCAGTAAGTCTTTGAGTTCAACCAATATATTAAATATATTTGTAATAAACAAATATTTTTATAAATAATATTTATTTACTAAGTAAATATATATTTTTTATATAAATAAAGAAGTAATGTTTTTTAATTTATGTACTTCCTTGGTGAAGTTATTTCATCAAGAAAATAACTTCATTGACAAACCTAGACACCAGGAACTGAAGATCTTAGAGACTGTTTTGGCCTTATCCGGACATGACTTGTTATTAACTAAACATTTTTGATGAATAATGGAAGAAAAAAAAAAACAGACCCAGGAGAAAACAGTCAATCCTATCATCCGTCCATCCATTTTCTTAACAACTTAACAATTTATTATTAGAGACAGAGGGTTGTGCATGTATCCATAATTCACAATGGGTTAAACATCCTATCAGTAGTCATTTTTCCCATATTGTTTTATATCTAATTCAAAGATATTAATGTTGTTTTTTATTGACTCACCAGATACTGGGCATCTCTTCAGCCTGACAACCTGTTGTTTAGAGAGGACTGTGCTCATATCAGATATCAAGAAACTTCCTGGAATGATGAAAGATGTGAAAATTCTCTCCAATGGGTCTGTGAAAAACTACTGTAACAGCTGAATTTGTTTGAAAATTAGATTTGTACATATTTTTCAAATTAGGCTATGATAGTTATTTCATTAGCATTTTTATATATCCTTTTCTGAATAAGTATTAAGATTTAGTGAAAAACAACCCTTGAAATATAACTATGCCTATAGTAACGAGTAACTGACCCATTTTATTTGGATAACACTTCTATAAACATACAGTCGCAGCACAAAGTTTTACTTTAGAGAATCAAATACAGCTCCTTATTAGGAAGAAGATAAAGACTGTAGTACCTGTCATAAAAAAAACAAAACAGAAAACGACTGTGGCCTGCTTCAGTGTGCTCAATGTGGTTTCAGTCAATAATTACCGTCACTGTTTTGAATAATTCTGTGATATTTTTATTGATAATGTTGGTTTGTTGCATGAGTTCTGTTTAGATTCTTTCAGTGGTTGTAACAGTGTTTTGGCATCTCAAAGATTAGACCTAAGAGCTTTATCTAGGGAGGACTGTTAAAATTGTTACATTTCAGTCTGCAACATTTGGGCATATCGAGTAATTTGCCATACAATATTAGAATGTTTTTAGTTTGAAACATAGCTAAAATGTGCAGACATGAAACAGCACACAGTGGCTTGTACTGGTTGAAATTTGCACTGCATTTGCATTTCATATTGCAAATGTGCTCACTTGCTATTGTTACTGCTGAAAGCATTTAAACTAATGTTATCTTCACTTTATTGTTATTATTCTAGTAGAAAAACTGAGATTATTTTCTCTTGCTGTGTGTGTGTTTGTGTGTGTGTGTGTGTGTGTGTGTGTGTATGTGTGTGTGTGTGGGGGGCATTTTACTGTACTTATGTGTTTTTCTTATTTTTTTTAATCTACTGTACAGATTACAGAAAAAAATGCTTTTACATACATAACGCATTTATTTTGCATTCTACTTGCTAAAAATCTGAAGCAGAAAATGATGAAGTCTTGCCATTGTTATTTCAGCTTTTTTAATCATTAAAAACATACATTTTCATGATGCATTATTATTGAAATGTAGTTTCCTCAGCATGTGTTTGACAGATATAACATTGTGATTCATCTTCAGAAAAGTGGACAGAAAAAGAGTTTGACTTCTGTGTCTTTTCACATGATTATGCAAACCCATAGAACAATGATATACCCGGCCTGTGATATGTACAAGAGCAGGAACGTTAACACCGCCAAGCAGCTTTCATGAAAACCAGTGGGAATGCAGCCACCAGGGGGCGAAATGGTAATGGACGTTCATTCACTTCCTGCACATACAGTCCAGATCAAAAGTGGCTGCAGAATCACAGAGGCTGGCTGTGTGAGCTGGTCACACTTTATACATGTAGAGAAAACATGTTGTCAGTGTTTCTGTTCAGGGACAGTCACCCAGCAGCAGCAGAGCCACTGAGAACATGTTGCTACTAAAAATCTACTTCTCTTCTTCTGCTGCAGCCAACTGCAATATATCAAGTCTTCATATTAGTCTGGGAGGAAGTTTAGTTTGATTACAGATGGACACTGACAGAATGCACAGAAATATGGATTAAAGTGCCAGTCATTGGGTAAAGTTTGATTTGTTTTTAATGAAAAAAAAAAAGTAAAAACAAAATCCAGAGTGTTTTCTTTTATTCAATAAAAACCTTTACCCCAAGTTACTAAAGTCATTAGTTTTGCATTGACTCATTCTTTTCAGGAAAAAAAAGTTTCACAAAGCTGTTTTTTTCATAGTTAAATTCTCTTGAATTCATCAGTGGTATTAGGGCTCCTCCTCTGCTGCATGTTATAATTGTTTAGGCACCGAGGGGTTCCAATTCAGCTGTACCGATGGCTTATTAGGCCCTGTGACAGACTGGCGACCTGTCCAGGGTGTACCTAAGATAGCTGGCATAGGCTCCAGTGCCCGCCACGACCCTGAGAAGGATAAGAGGAAATGAACGGATAGATGGATGGATGATGGCTGATTACTGTGAGTCTCTGGTTCAGTAATACACAGTAGTGTCTTCAGGGTGCACAATTTATCCAGCTACAGTCACTGCTGTCGTTTCAGGAGATGATAAATCAGCACTGGACTGACTGAGAGTAAGAGGTGCTACTACTATTGAAGTAAATCCACTGCAATCCTATTGTAGCATCGTGGCTCAGCCAAGCAGCATACATGTGAATACTAAACCCTAAATATATACAGACCAGTCCGTGGGATTCTCCAGACCTTTTAATCACTATTTCAGACAGAATCAGTGTTTGAGTATTAGTACCTACAAATAAAGAAATAAATGGCTTCTGTATTTCAAGCATATCATTCGTTATGGGGTCATAATGTTTGCAAAATGACTGCATTGTCCTTACCACTCCAGTAAACTAAGAATAAGGAAAACAACCATTAAGTCAGAATGATTCTTCATGGAGGCCATTGGTCTCCGCTATAGTCTTTTATGTATTTTTCATTCCTTGAACATGTACATATACACCAATAAAAAATTTAAAGTTAAAAAAAAGAGGAACGTCTAAGCATCACTAAATCATTTCCTGTTAAGCAGCTTTATTGTATTTTTTAACTGTGTTGCTGAGTCACAGTTAATTCCTGTACCAATGGGGTTAAAAAAAAAACAGCTGAAAAGAGTGTTAATGTCTTTTGATGTGCTGACATTTTGTACAACAAATCTCACTCTTGTGTGTTAAACTTATACCTGGTTGGATTCTGATCAGTGTTAAGCCATTAAACATAATTACCTTGCAGCAAAATCACATATGAATTATGATTCTGTGTTTAACCCTTAGTACACTTATCAGCATTTCTCTTATTGAGGATGTGTTGGCGACTGCCTGAGAGCACTAGCTGCCACTACTCTCACCCCAGATAAAGGCAATCCCATCCTGTCAATCGTCCATCCTTTTCCTGTCTAATCCAAGTGTTTCGATAATATTTTTCACTAAACCCTGAGTATTTACAGGTCAGTCTGTGGGATTCTCCAGGCCTATAGACCTTACACTATATTTTGTATTTTTGTAAGTTTGTTCATTGCAGACAAAAACTCTTTTCTTAACTCATTCTGTCTTTTACTAGAATTTAAAACCTTCTGCTCTCAAAATCAGCTTGTGAATATTAACATGGAGACAACAACATGCATGACAATAAATATCCATAGAAAAATAAATCTGGTTCTGCAGTTATTTAGTGACATGTGAAGGGGATTTATGACATTATTAATTCAATTCAATTCAATTTTACTTACAGTATATAGCGCCAAATTACAAAAGTCGCCTCAAGGCACTTTATATTGTACACTAGATCGTACAATAATAGATACAGAGAAAAACCCAACTATCATATGACCCCCTATAAGCAAGCACTTTGGCGACAGTGGGAAGGAAAAACTCCCTTTTAACAGGAAGAAACCTCCTGCAGAACCAGGCTCAGGGAGGGGCGGCCATCTGCTGCGACCGGTTGGGGTGAGAGAAGGAAGACAGGATAAAGACATGCTGTGGAAGAGAGACAGAGATTAACAACAGGTATGATTCAATGCACAGAGTTCTATTAACACATGGTGAGTGAGAAAAGTGACTGGAAAGGAAAAACTCAATGCATCATGGGAATCCCCCGGCAGCCTACGTCTATTGCAGCATAACTAAGGGAGGATTCAGGGTCACCTGGTCCAGCGCTAACTATATGCTTTAGCAAAAAGGAAAGTTTGAAGCCTAATCTTAAAAGTAGAGATAGTGTCATGGTCCGGAGTCTGTGACTCCGTGTTTATGTTTAGTCTATTAGTATTCTGTGGTTTTGGTTACCTTGGGTGTTTGTATTCTTTTGTTCATGTTCCTATGTTCTGTGTCCCCCAGTCTGTGTTAAGTTGGTGTGTTATGTCATTGCGTGTATGTGTTTCCTGTTTTATTGTGAAGGTCTGCGTCTTATGTGAGTGTTTTCAGGTTGCCTCCCTAGTCTCGTCATGATAATCACTCCCAGCTGTGTTCCCCACCTGCGTGTAATCTCCCTGTGTTCTCTGGGTGTATTTAAGTTGTGTCTTCTGTCATGGTAGTTGCTGGTTCGTCTGCGTTATTTTCCTCGCCGCCATTCTGTGTTTATTCCTCCAGCTTCCTGGTCATTCTCCCTGCAAGGTACCCTCGTTAGTGTTCTGGTTTCGTGTTTAGTTTAGTTTTCCCAGTTTAGAGTTATTACCGTTCTGTTTCTCGCCACCCCTTTTGTTGTTCTTATCCGGTTGTAAATAAAGCTCATCCTCCACTTAAGCAGTCTGCATTTTGGATCCTATTTCATATTCCACACGGCTTGCCCCGGCAAACCGCGACAGATAGTGTCTGTCTCCCGAATCCAAACTGGAAGCTGGTTCCACAGAAGAGGGGCCTGAAAACTGAAGGCTCTGCCTCCCATTCTACTTTTAAATACTCTAGGAACAACAAATAAGCCTGCAGTGCAAATATCACCCTATTAGAGTGAAGTGCTCTAATAGGGTGATATGGTACTACAACTTCATTAAGATAAGATGGGGCCTGATTATTTAAGACCTTGTATGCGAGGAGAAAGATTTTGAATTTTTCTGGATTTAACAGGAAGCCAATGAAGGGAAGCCAAAACAGGAGAAATATGCTCTCTCTTTCTAGTCCCTGTTATTACTGTTGTTGCAGCATTTTGGATTAACTGAAGGTGTTAAGAGATATACTCTAAAACACTTCTTCAGTAGAGACTCAGAGAAGAGAAACACACAGAACTTCTTGCTAGCAAGGGCAGCCTCCAGAACTGAGACTCTGAGAAACTGCCCCGGTCTTTATTTATACTTCAGTGTGTGTGTGTGTGTGTGTGTGTGTGTGTGTGTGTGTGTGTGTGTGTGTGACCCCATAAACGACTTCCCTAAACCAGTTCATCTTTTCAAAAAGCACTTAGACTAGAACAGATATAGCTACGTTAATCCTACCGTAAAAAAATAAGACAAGGTACGACCTCTCCCATACTCCTAGGATGTGGGGGTGAACGCCAGAACACCCTGGAATGTTACAGACCTCCTAGGATGAGACATTCTTTCAATATTCCACCAACTATATACTTCTAAACACAAATGATTACATGCAGTATTCTACCATATGCAAACTTATATCATTAAAAGACTATACTGACTATTTAGTACAATTTTCCATTGACAGAAGGCTTTTCAGGGAGTTGTTTGGACATCCTGATAATAATGAATTACAGTAGTCCAGCCTCGAAGTAATAAATGCATGAACTAGTTTTTCAGCGTCACTCTGAGACAGGATATTTCTAATTTTAGAGATGCTGTGCAAATGGAAGAAAGCAGTCTTACATATTTGTTTAATATGTGCATTGAAGGGCATGTCTTAGTCAAAAATGACTCCAAGGTTCCTCACAGTCAATGTTCCCTCTAAGCTGCGCGTATGCGCAATTGCGCACTGCTGGCACGGTCTCTGCGCACAGAAAAAAAAAATCTAACCTGAATTGAAATTAAAATTAATACGTTGTTATGTATATGTGTATATATGTTTTGCAGTGTTAGTCAGTAAGTGACTGGCTGCTCCAGTATGGGATTAGAACAATGCCACCTTATCCCACAGTCCAGCCAATGATGCGTTTCACATTCGTATATACGCAACTAATCAACATCGTTGACAGGCTATGACAGCGTCCTTATGTGCAGACACCGGTGTTTTAGCTAGCAAAGCAACGTGGCTGATGTTAAGTGAAGCCACGTTAATGACAACGTGTACAACCATTGTCTTTGTTTTTTAAGTTAGTTTTCAGCGTTTCTAAATCGGCAAAATCATCACCATTGGGTACATTAGGTATGACAGTGACACTCTTGTTTCTATTGGTTTACAATGTACTCACAATTCGAAGTTTTTAACTCCGGATCCGAGCTGGCCGAGTGAGATCTCGAGGGAGAACAAAGGGAAGCGGCGGCGGCCTAGAGGGAAGCGAGCCGGCGTCAGGAACAGGCTGAGAGCTCGTGCACACCGCACACCTCTGCCTAGCATCCTGCTCGCCAACGTCCAGTCACTGGAGAACAAGCTTGACGACCTCAGGGCCAGGATAAAGTTCCAGAGAGACATTCGGGACTGCAATCTCCTCTGCTTCACCGAGACATGGCTGAACCCAGCGGTGCCGGACCACGCCATCCAGCCGGCCGAGTTCTTCTCGGTTCACCGCATGGACAGGACACGGGACTCGGGGAAGTCAAGGGGAGGCGGCGTGTGTTTAATGGTGAACAACAACTGGTGCAACAGTGCGAACGTTGTTCCTCTCACACGCTCCTGCACACCAAATCTGGAACTACTGTCCATCATGTGTCGTCCTTTTTATCTACCTCGGGAATTTACATCGGTCATTGTAAGTGCCGTTTATATTCCACCACAAGCGGACACGGTCACCGCCTTATGCGAGCTGCATGAGGCACTCACACAGCACCAGACACAACACCGGGACGCTGCGCTTATTGTGACGGGGGACTTTAATAGCGCCAACCTCAAACGCGCAGCGCCGAACTTTTATCAACACATCACCTGCCCCACTAGAGGTGAAAGGACACTGGACCACTGCTACACTACGGTCAAGGACGGCTACAAGGCACAATCCCGCCCCCCGTTTGGCAAATCTGATCACGCCGCCATCTTCCTCATGCCAAAATACAAACAAAGGCTGAAACAGGAAGTTCCGGTTCAGAGGAAGGTCGCGCGCTGGACGGATCAATCGGTGGCCGCGTTACAGGACGCACTCGATGACGCAGACTGGGGCATGTTCAGAAACAGCTCCGACGATGACGTCAACGTGTTTACGGAAGCGGTTGTGGGATTCATCGGGAAACTAGCGGATGATACCGTGGAGACAAAGACTATCACAACGTTTCCCAACCAGAAGCCGTGGGTGGATAAAACCATCCGCGACGCTCTGAGATCCCGCACCGCTGCCTACAACACGGGACTCATGACGGGGGACATGGACCCGTACAAAGCCGCGTCATATAACGTGCGGAGGGCGGTGAAAGAGGCGAAGCAGCGCTACGGGAGGAAACTAGAGTCACAACTCCAACAGAGTGACTCTAGGAGCCTGTGGCGGGGACTAAGGACAATAACAGACTATAAAGCACCAAGTATGACGAACGCGGCCGTGACTCTGGCAGACGAGCTGAACACTTTCTATGCTCGCTTCGAGGCTGCAGCTAAGGTCTCCAACAATGCTAGTGTTAGCGGCGCTAACGGCTGCAGACAGGAAGATACTGCCAGCACCGGAAACGTGCTCGTCATCTCCGAGCATGAAGTAAGGAGAGCCTTCAAGAGAGTGAACACCAGGAAAGCAGCAGGACCAGACGGCATCCCAGGTCGTATCCTAAGAGACTGCGCATACCAGCTAGCTCCTGTGTTCACTGAGATATTCAACATCTCTTTATCTCAGTCGGTGAGCCCCACATGCTTCAAAGAGTCCATCATTGTTCCTGTCCCGAAGAAACCCCACCCTGCTTCTCTCAATGACTATCGCCCTGTAGCCCTCACCTCAGTAGTGATGAAGTGCTTTGAACGCCTGGTCAGAGACTTCATCATTTCTTCACTACCAGACACACTGGACCCACTACAGTTCGCTTACCGTCCAAATCGTTCCACAGACGATGCCATCTCTCATCTCCTCCACACATCACTCACTCACTTGGACACTAGAAGGGGGAATTATGTTAAAATGCTCTTCATAGACTACAGCTCTGCATTTAACACCATAATTCCCTCCACACTCACCACCAAGCTGGAGCATCTGGGACTCAGCTCATCTATGTGTCAGTGGATCTCCAACTTCCTAACTGGCAGACCACAGGCAGTAAGGATGGGCGGACATGTCTCAGCCTCCACCACTCTCAGCACTGGAGCCCCCCAGGGGTGTGTTCTGAGCCCCCTGCTGTACTCTTTGTACACATATGACTGTGTGGCCACTACCAGCTCCACCACCATCATCAAGTTTGCTGACGACACCGTCGTGGTGGGCCTGATCTCTGATAACAACGAGACGGCCTACCTGAAGGAGATTAGGAATCTGGAGAACTGGTGCCAGAGGAACAACCTCCTTCTAAACGTCAGTAAGACAAAGGAGCTGATAGTGGACTTCAGCACTAAGCAGGAGAGGAACTACCAGACCCCCGTCATCAACGAGTGCCCAGTGGAGAGAGTGGACAGCTTCAAATACCTCGGAGTTCACATCACGCAGGACCTGTCATGGTCCTGTCACATCAACACCGTGGTGAAAAAGGCCCGACAGCGTCTCTACCACCTCAGACGCTTGAGAGACTTCCAACTGCCCTCCAAGGTGCTCAGGAACTTTTACTCGTGCACCATAGAGAGCATCCTGGCGGGAAACATCTTAACCTGGTTCGGGAACAGCACCATGCAGGACAGACGAGCTCTACAGAGGGTTGTGCGGTCAGCTGAGCGCACCATCCGCTCCGAGCTCCCTGACCTGCACTCAATCTACAGCAGGCGGTGCCGGACCAAGGCCAGGAAGATCGTGAAGGACCTCAGCCATCCCAACAACAGACTGTTCTCTCTGTTGAGGTCAGGAAAGCGATTCCGCTCCCTGAAGACCAACACAGAGAGACTGAGGAGGAGCTTCTTCCCGCAGGCGATACGGTCTCTCAATCACACCACCACACAGTACTGACCCACACATGCAGTTCTTACACACACACTGGACTTTCTGGACTTTGGTTTTGCACAACACTGGTCACTATATTCTTCATTTCCAGTTAATACTTGTACAGCTGCTGTTATTGTGTATATATTTATTTATATTTAGATTTCTTCATACATTCTTATATAGTTCTATATTGTGTATTGTGTATTTTGTTGTACAGTTATTTTATTTTCAACTTTAATTTATATATTTATCTTTATCTTATTCTTCCCAGTTAAATTTACCCTTCATTCTAATTTGTGTTGTACAGTTATTTCATTTTTAACCTTAATTAGTGTGAATGCTTGAAAAGCATTCACAGTATTGTTGTTGTAATCTTTATTAGTGTGAATGCTTGAAAAGCATTCACAGTATTGTTCTTCTAATCTTTATTATTAGTGTGAATGCTTGAAAAGCATTCACAGTATTGTTCTTCTAATCTTTATTATTAGTGTGAATGCTTGAAAAGCATTCACAGTATTGTTCTTCTAATCTTTATTATTATTATTAGTGTGAATGCTTGAAAAGCATTCACAGTATTGTTCTTCTAATCTTTATTATTAGTGTGAATACTTGAAAAGCATTCACAGTATTGTTCTTCTAATCTTTATTATTAGTGTGAATGCTTGAAAAGCATTCACAGTATTGTTGTTGTAATCTTTATTAGTGTGAATGCTTGAAAAGCATTCACAGTATTGTTCTTCTAATCTTTATTATTATATCATCTTCCGTACGTTTTTTGGCATCTAACTCCTTCAAAACCGTTCAACTTAGAAAAACCATTCAAACATCGTTAGATTCCTATTATTTTGGACATGACTGCTTCTATTTTTCTCATTTTTAACATTTATATTTTTAATTTTATTCAACTTTATTCAACAAAAATTTCCCATGTATTTCAATGGGGAGACCCTTCAAATTCTCATTCAACTTACTCATTTTTAAACTCTTACTACTTCCACATACATTGACATAGAGCCACCATTCAAACTTTAAAACGAAGACAAGACATTCAACTATTCAACTTGTATTTATCTTTTCAATATCTATTATACTTTTTCTTCAGTTCCAGTTTAAGTTTCATGATGTTTTTTCAGCCGTTTCAGAGTTTATAATGGGTGTGTATGGGACGGAATGTTGGGGCTAGAGTGAGACAGCTCAACTGCTAGAGTGAGAGGAGCAAAAAAATTTATCTTAAAATCTTTTTTAAAACTGCTGCTGTGTCCACAGCGTTTGCTCTACAGGTATGATTTTACCCTCAAAACGTAGCCATGGCTGTCCTCTTTCATCCAATGTGTTTACTATTGTCCTAGGTGTTACGGTTCTTTCATAAATGTCACCAATGCACAGCCTCCTCCCTCCAACTCTTCCATAGACTCTAATGTTAAAATGGCTCAGAAGGTTCGTTTGAAAATCAGAAGAGCATGGTGTCTTTACACTGTCACCACGTCCATATAATAAACTCCACAGGCATGAAAACTGAGAATTTGGTAGACTAGACATGGCTGTCGCTCACGGTGAAAGAATTTTGTCAGTACGACATGTACTTTTCATTTGGGAACGATTTGTTTCGGCCTGACTTTTCTGTTCATTTTAAGCAGCAAAAGTGAGGCGCATGTCTGTGTACGTGTGTATGGAGCCATTGGGTGCGGTCACTATAGCAACCAGGCTCACACCTGCCTGCTTAACGAGCTCTGCCTGCCACTGTACCAAGATTCATCTTAAGCACTTCTCTTTCAACTGCTGCTGTGTCCACAGTGTTTGCTCTACAGCCATCATTTTACCCTCAAATTGTCGCCATTATTGTTCTCTTTCCAACATCTTGTCTTTCAAAGCTCAGAGATGTAAACTTTTTAAACTGTGTGGGTCCAAGTGGAGGGATCACATTTTCTTCATTCAGTGATTCAAAGAATATGACCTTTTAATATTCTTTCAGATGTTTTCTGACTCTAAATGTTCTTTTCTCATTTCTTAGGGTTTTCTAATTTACAATTAAAACATTTTCAGCTTTTTTCCAACTTCTTCTTCTGTGTAACCTTCAGCTTTTAGCAGTTCAGCACTGTTGTTTTCAGGTTAAATTCGGGGTTTTTTTTTTTATCTCATTCAAGATTTTTAACTTAAATTCAGTAATTAATTCATTTCAGTGCATACATTCAGATTCAAGCATTCACACTGCAGTTTCTTCAGAAAATGCACTTTCTAGTTAGTGTGAATGCTTGAAAAGCATTCACAGTATTGTTCTTCTAATCTTTATTAGTGTGAATGCTTGAAAAGCATTCACAGTATTGTTCTTCTAATCTTTATTATTAGTGTGAATGCTTGAAAAGCATTCACAGTATTGTTCTTCTAATCTTTATTATTAGTGTGAATGCTTGAAAAGCAGTCACAGTATTGTTCTTCGAATCTTTATTATTATTCCATATTCCGTACGTTTTTTGGCATCTAACTCCTTCAAAACCGTTCAACTTAGAAAAACCATTCAAACACCATTAGATTCCTCTTCTTTTGGACATGACTGCTTCTACTTTTCTCATTTTTAACATTTATATTTTTAATTTTATTCAACTTTATTCAACAAAAATTTATAATGTATTTCAATGGGGAGACCCTTCAAATCCTCATTCAACTTACTCATTTTTAAACTCTTACTACTTCCACATACGTTGACATAGAGCCACCATTCAAACTTTAAAACGAAGACAAGACATTCAACTATTCAACTTGTATTTATCTTTTCAATATCTATTATACTTTTTCTTCAGTTCCAGTTTAAGTTTCATGATGTTTTTTCACCCGTTTCAGAGTTTATAATGGGTGTGTATGGGACGGAATGTTGGGGCTAGAGTGAGGCAGCTCAACTGCTAGAGTGAGAGGAGCAAAAAAATTAATCTTAAAATCTTTTTTAAAACTGCTGCTGTGTCCGCAGCGTTTGCTCTACAGGTATGATTTTACCCTCAAAACGTAGCCATGGCTGTCCTCTTTCATCCAATGTGTTTACTATTGTACTAGGTGTTATGGTTCTTTCATAAATGTCACCAATGCACAGCCTCCTCCCTCCAACTCTTCCATAGACTCTAATGTTAAAATGGCTCAGAAGGTTCGTTTGAAAATCAGAAGAGCATGGTGTCTTTCCACTGTCACCACGTCCATATAATAAACTCCACAGGCATGAAAACTGAGAATTCAGTAGACTAGACATGGCTGTCGCTCACGGTGAAAGAATTTTGTCAGTACGACATGTACTTTTCATTTGGGAATGATTTGTTTCGGCCTGACTTTTCTGTTCATTTTAAGCAGCAAAAGTGAGGCGCATGTCTGTGTACGTGTGTATGGAGCCATTGGGTGCGGTCACTATAGCAACCAGGCTCACACCTGCCTGCTTAACGAGCTCTGCCTGCCACTCTGCCAAGATTCATCTTAAGCACTTCTCTTTCAACTGCTGCTGTGTCCACAGTGTTACAGCCATCATTTTACCCTCAAATTGTCGCCATTATTGTTCTCTTTCCAACACCGTATCTTTCAAAGCTCAGGCATTTAAACTTTTTAAACTGTGTGGATCAAAGTGGAGGGATCACATTTGAGTCATTCAGTGATTCAAAGAATATGACCTTTTAATATTCATTCAGATGTTTTCTGACTCTAAATGTTCTTTTCTCATTTCTTAGGGTTTTCTAATTTACATTTAAAACATTTTCAGTTTTTTTCCAACTCCTTCTTCTGTGTAACCTTCAGCTTTTAGCAGTTCAGCACCTTTGTTTTCAGGTTAAATTCGTTTTTTTTTTTTTTGTTTTTTTTTAATCTCATTCAATATTTTTAACTCAAAATTCAGCAATTAATTCATTTCAGTGCATACATTCAGATTCAAGCATTCACACTGCAGTTTCTTCAGAAAATGCACTTTCTAGTTATATTTTATTTTTCCGTACGTTTTTTGAAAGCCTACTCCTTCAAAACCGTTCAACTTAGAAAAACCATTCAAACATCGTTAGATTCCTATTATTTTGGACATGACTGCTTCTATTTTTCTCATTTTTAACATTTATATTTTTAATTTTATTCAACTTTATTCAACAAAAATTTCCCATGTATTTCAATGGGGAGACCCTTCAAATTCTCATTCAACTTACTCATTTTTAAACTCTTACTACTTCCACATACATTGACATAGAGCCACCATTCAAACTTTAAAACGAAGACAAGACATTCAACTATTCAACTTGTATTTATCTTTTCAATATCTATTATACTTTTTCTTCAGTTCCAGTTTAAGTTTCATGATGTTTTTTCAGCCGTTTCAGAGTTTATAATGGGTGTGTATGGGACGGAATGTTGGGGCTAGAGTGAGACAGCTCAACTGCTAGAGTGAGAGGAGCAAAAAAATTAATCTTAAAATCTTTTTTAAAACTGCTGCTGTGTCCACAGCGTTTGCTCTACAGGTATGATTTTACCCTCAAAACGTAGCCATGGCTGTCCTCTTTCATCCAATGTGTTTACTATTGTCCTAGGTGTTACGGTTCTTTCATAAATGTCACCAATGCACAGCCTCCTCCCTCCAACTCTTCCATAGACTCTAATGTTAAAATGGCTCAGAAGGTTCGTTTGAAAATCAGAAGAGCATGGTGTCTTTACACTGTCACCACGTCCATATAATAAACTCCACAGGCATGAAAACTGAGAATTTGGTAGACTAGACATGGCTGTCGCTCACGGTGAAAGAATTTTGTCAATACGACTTTTACTTTTCATTTGGGAACGATTTGTTTCGGCCTGACTTTTCTGTTCATTTTAAGCAGCAAAAGTGAGGTGCATGTCTGTGTCCGTGTGTATGGAGCCATTGGGTGCGGTCACTATAGCAACCAGGCTCACACCTGCCTGCTTAACGAGCTCTCTCTGCCACTCTGCCAAAATTAATCTTAAACACTTCTCTTTCAACTGCTGCTGTGTCCACAGTGTTAAAGCCATCATTTTACCCTCAAAACGTCGCCATCGTTGTTCTTTTTCCAACATCTTGTCTTTCAAAGCTCAGAGATGTAAACTTTTTAAACTGTGTGGGTCCAAGTG
This sequence comes from Diplotaxodon limnothrissa, assembly GCF_057381915.1. Classification (NCBI taxonomy): domain Eukaryota; kingdom Metazoa; phylum Chordata; class Actinopteri; order Cichliformes; family Cichlidae; genus Diplotaxodon; species Diplotaxodon limnothrissa. Next base: position 15,093,676 of record NC_140611.1, read on the forward strand.
GAGGGATCACATTTTAGTCATTCAGTGATTCAAAGAATATGACCTTTTAATATTCTTTCAGATGTTTTCTGACTCTAAATGTTCTTTTCTCATTTCTTAGGTTTTTCTAATTTACAATTAAAACATTTTCAGCTTTTTTCCAACTTCTTCTTCTGTGTAACCTTCAGCTTTTAGCAGTTCAGCACTTTTGTTTTCAGGTTAAATTCGGGGTTTTTTTTTTATCTCATTCAAAATTTTTAACTTAAATTCAGTAATTATTTCATTTCAATGCATACATTCAGATTCAAGCATTCACACTGCAGTTTCTTCAGAAAATGCACTTTCTAGTTATATTTTCTTATTCCGTACGTTTTTTGAAAGCCTACTCCTTCAAAACCGTTCAACTTAGAAAAACCATTCAAACATCGTTAGATTCCTATTATTTTGGACATGACTGCTTCTATTTTTCTCATTTTTAACATTTATATTTTTAATTTTATTCAACTTTATTCAACAAAAATTTCCCATGTATTTCAATGGGGAGACCCTTCAAATTCTCATTCAACTTACTCATTTTTAAACTCTTACTACTTCCACATACATTGACATAGAGCCACCATTCAAACTTTAAAACGAAGACAAGACATTCAACTATTCAACTTGTATTTATCTTTTCAATATCTATTATACTTTTTCTTCAGTTCCAGTTTAAGTTTCATGATGTTTTTTCACCCGTTTCAGAGTTTATAATGGGTGTGTATGGGACGGAATGTTGGGGCTAGAGTGAGGCAGCTCAACTGCTAGAGTGAGAGGAGCAAAAAAATTAATCTTAAAATCTTTTTTAAAACTGCTGCTGTGTCCGCAGCGTTTGCTCTACAGGTATGATTTTACCCTCAAAACGTAGCCATGGCTGTCCTCTTTCATCCAATGTGTTTACTATTGTCCTAGGTGTTATGGTTCTTTCATAAATGTCACCAATGCACAGCCTCCTCCCTCCAACTCTTCCATAGACTCTAATGTTAAAATGGCTCAGAAGGTTGGTTTGAAAATCAGAAGAGCATGGTGTCTTTCCACTGTCACCACGTCCATATAATAAGCTCCACAGGCATGAAAACTGAGAATTAGGTAGACTAGACATTGCTGTCGCTCACGGTGAAAGAATTTTGTCAATACGACTTTTACTTTTCATTTGGGAGCGATTTGTTTCGGCCTGACTTTTCTGTTCATTTTAAGCAGCAAAAGTGAGGTGCATGTCTGTGTACGTGTGTATGGAGCCCTTGGGTGCAGTCACTATAGCAACCAGGCTCACACCTGCCTGCTTAACGAGCTCTCTCTCTCACTCTGCCAAGATTCATCTTAAACACTTCTCTTTCAACTGCTGCTGTCTCCACAGTGTTACAGCCATCATTTTACCCTCAAAACGTCGCCATCGTTGTTCTCTTTCCAACATCTTGTCTTTCAAAGCTCAGAGATGTAAACTTTTTAAACTGTGTGGATCCAAGTGGAGGGATCACATTTTAGTCATTCAGTGATTCAAAGAATATGACCTTTTAATATTCTTTCAGATGTTTTCTGACTCTAAATGTTCTTTTCTCATTTCTTAGGTTTTTCTAATTTACAATTAAAACATTTTCAGCTTTTTTCCAACTTCTTCTGTGTAACCTTCAGCTTTTAGCAGTTCAGCACTTTTGTTTTCAGGTTAAATTCGTTTTTTTTTTTTTATCTCATTCAAGATTTTTAACTTAAATTCAGTAATTAATTCATTTCAGTGCATACATTCAGATTCAAGCATTCACACTGCAGTTTCTTCAGAAAATGCACTTTCTAGTTATTATTAGTGTGAATGCTTGAAAAGCATTCACAGTATTGTTCTTCTAATCTTTATTATTAGTGTGAATGCTTGAAAAGCATTCACAGTATTGTTCTTCTAATCTTTATTATTATTATTCTATTTTATTATTATCTATTCCGTACGTTTTTTGAAAGCCTACTCCTTCAAAACCGTTCAACTTAGAAAAACCATTCAAACACCGTTAGATTCCTATTCTTTTGGACAACATTGCTTCTATTTTTCTCATTTTTAACATTTATATTTTTAATTTTATTCAACTTTTTTCAACAAAAATTTATAATGTATTTCAATGGGGAGACCCTTCAAATTCTCATTCAACTTCCTCCTCTTTAAACTGTATCTACTTCCACATACATTGACATAGAGCCACCATTCAAACTTTAAAACGAAGACAAGACATTCAACTATTCAACTTGTATTTATCTTTTCAATATCTATTATACTTTTTCTTCAGTTCCAGTTTAAGTTTCATGATGTTTTTTCACCCGTTTCAGAGTTTATAATGGGTGTGTATGGGACGGAATGTTGGGGCTAGAGTGAGACAGCTCAACTGCTAGAGTGAGAGGAGCAAAAAAAATAATCTTAAAATCTTTTTTAAAACTGCTGCTGTGTCCGCAGCGTTTGCTCTACAGGTATGATTTTACCCTCAAAACGTAGCCATCGCTGTCCTCTTTCATCCAATGTGTTTACTATTGTCCTAGGTGTTATGGTTCTTTCGTAAATGTCACCAATGCACAGCCTCCTCCCTCCAACTCTTCCATAGACTCTAATGTTAAAATGGCTCAGAAGGTTCGTTTGAAAATCAGAAGAGCATGGTGTCTTTCCACTGTCACCACGTCCATATAATAAACTCCACAGGCATGAAAACTGAGAATTCAGTAGACTAGACATTGCTGTCACTCACGGTGAAAGAATTTTGTCAATACGACTTTTACTTTTCATTTGGGAACGATTTGTTTCGGCCTGACTTTTCTGTTCATTTTAAGCAGCAAAAGTGAGGCGCATGTCTGTGTACGTGTGTATGGAGCCATTGGGTGCGGTCACTATAGCAACCAGGCTCACACCTGCCTGCTTAACGAGCTCTGCCTGCCACTGTACCAAGATTCATCTTAAGCACTTCTCTTTCAACTGCTGCTGTGTCCACAGTGTTACAGCCATCATTTTACCCTCAAATTGTCGCCATTATTGTTCTCTTTCCAACACCGTATCTTTCAAAGCTCAGGCATTTAAACTTTTTAAACTGTGTGGATCAAAGTGGAGGGATCACATTTGAGTCATTCAGTGATTCAAAGAATATGACCTTTTAATATTCTTTCAGATGTTTTCTGACTCTAAATGTTCTTTTCTCATTTCTTAGGGTTTTCTAATTTACATTTAAAACATTTTCAGTTTTTTTCCAACTCTTTCTTCTGTGTGACCTTCAGCTTTTAGCAGTTCAGCACCTTTGTTTTCAGGTTAAATTCGGTTTTTTTTTTGGTTTTTTTTAATCTCATTCAATATTTTTAACTCAAAATTCAGCAATTAATTCATTTCAGTGCATACATTCAGATTCAAGCATTCACACTGCAGTTTCTTCAGAAAATGCACTTTCTAGTTATATTTTATTTTTCCGTACGTTTTTTGAAAGCCTACTCCTTCAAAACCGTTCAACTTAGAAAAACCATTCAAACATCGTTAGATTCCTATTCTTTTGGACAACATTGCTTCTATTTTTCTCATTTTTAACATTTATATTTTTAATTTTATTCAACTTTATTCAACAAAAATTTATAATGTATTTCAATGGGGAGACCCTTCAAATCCTCATTCAACTTACTCATTTTTAAACTCTTACTACTTCCACATACATTGACATAGAGCCACCATTCAAACTTTAAAACAAAGACAAGACATTCAACTATTCAACTTGTATTTATCTTTTCAATATCTATTATACTTTTTCTTCAGTTCCAGTTTAAGTTTCATGATGTTTTTTCACCCGTTTCAGAGTTTATAATGGGTGTGTATGGGACGGAATGTTGGGGCTAGAGTGAGGCAGCTCAACTGCTAGAGTGAGAGGAGCAAAAAAATTAATCTTAAAATCTTTTTTAAAACTGCTGCTGTGTCCACAGCGTTTGCTCTACAGGTATGATTTTACCCTCAAAACGTAGCCATGGCTGTCCTCTTTCATCCAATGTGTTTACTATTGTCCTAGGTGTTATGGTTCTTTCATAAATGTCACCAATGCACAGCCTCCTCCTTCCAACTCTTCCATAGACTCTAATGTTAAAATGGCTCAGAAGGTTCGTTTGAAAATCAGAAGAGCATGGTGTCTTTCCACTGTCACCACGTCCATATAATAAGCTCCACAGGCATGAAAACTGAGAATTAGGTAGACTAGACATTGCTGTCGCTCACGGTGAAAGAATTTTGTCAATACGACTTTTACTTTTCATTTGGGAGCGATTTGTTTCGGCCTGACTTTTCTGTTCATTTTAAGCAGCAAAAGTGAGGTGCATGTCTGTGTGCGTGTGTATGGAGCCATTGGGTGCGGTCACTATAGCAACCAGGCTCACACCTGCCTGCTTAACGAGCTCTCTCTGCCACTCTGCCAAAATTAATCTTAAACACTTCTCTTTCAACTGCTGCTGTGTCCACAGTGTTAAAGCCATCATTTTACCCTCAAAACGTCGCCATCGTTGTTCTTTTTCCAACATCTTGTCTTTCAAAGCTCAGAGATGTAAACTTTTTAAACTGTGTGGGTCCAAGTGGAGGGATCACATTTTAGTCATTCAGTGATTCAAAGAATATGACCTTTTAATATTCTTTCAGATGTTTTCTGACTCTAAATGTTCTTTTCTCATTTCTTAGGTTTTTCTAATTTACAATTAAAACATTTTCAGCTTTTTTCCAACTTCTTCTTCTGTGTAACCTTCAGCTTTTAGCAGTTCAGCACTTTTGTTTTCAGGTTAAATTCGGGTTTGTTTTTTTTTTATCTCATTCAAGATTTTTAACTTAAATTCAGTAATTAATTCATTTCAGTGCATACATTCAGATTCAAGCATTCACACTGCAGTTTCTTCAGAAAATGCACTTTCTAGTTATTATTGTGTGGATGCTTAAAGCATCCACACAATTGAGTTCCTCTTGGGACTTCCGTACACTTTTTGGCACTTAACTACTTCCGCAATTTTCAGCCGATTTTCACCGTTCAAATTTTAAAATATTCTGCTATTTCTGCTAATTCCTGCTATGTCTTTTGGTATTTTTCACTATTATACTTTTTAAAATATTAAGCTTAATTTGTCCCATTGAAATGAATGGGAAACTTCTGCAATTCTGCTAAAATTTGCTTGTTTCTGAAACTTAACTACTTCCTCATATTTTCACGTAGAACAACCATTCAAACTTTAAAATGTTCTCAAATTATTGGGCTATTCAGGTATGATTCAGCTTTTTCAAATCTTTTACCGTTTTACCTTTATGCCTCTTAAAGTTTTCAGTTGCAAAATTGTGATTTTTCACAAAATACATGCGTTGTTATGGTTGCTATGCACTTGGCTTCCAGTCTGCCACTGAAGGTTTTGCAGTCTTCTCTTCATGTCCGAACAACTTCTTGCTACTTGCTCAATCTTCACTCAACTTCCACAAATTATACATCAAAACGTAGGTATTTTTGCTGGGTTTCCGAAAATGTCACTATCATTGTTGTGGGATTTATAGAATTTTGGCAAATCTCCTCAGACCAACACAAAGTCGCAAAACTCTCCATAGAAAGTCAATGGAGAGCTTGTTCAAAATCACCGCTTGATTTCTGTAATGAGAGGCATATTCGAATCGTCATATCTCCTCAACGAAGCAAAGTTAAGACATAAGGCTTGTCCCAGTATATCTTCAGACACTCCTGACGCTCACAATTCAAGAATTATTTTCTCACCTATTACCGTTCTGAAATGAGTTAGACTTGTTTGAGGGTAGGAAATTCGTCCTTCGCTCAGATTTCTTCAGATTTCAAACTCTGGAAATGAACCACTTTTTTCTCTCGTCATATCTTTTTAATGGATTTCCACAGAGACCTGAAAATTTCCATGATTGTTCACCAAAGCCTGCTGTCTCTTACGGTGAAAGAATGATATTGATACTCCAAATAGATTTAGAGTTAGAAAGCGTTGTTTGAGGGCAAGTCAAGGCAGTTTTTGCTTTGCTCTACTCAGTTATGGTGCATTAGAAGTCAATTATCTTTAATAATTCATATTTTAATGATAAATTGTCAACACTTTAAGATTCCCCCATCTCTTCTGAACAAAACGGTGTAAGAATGACCGTTCTAGCCCCTACGGTTAGGAAATTATGGTCATTTGTTTGAGGGGAGTCGTCATTATGAGAAATAGACTGCAAAAATCCTGTGTCTCTCTGTGCTGCATGCACCTGTTTTGGCGGGAAAAAGTGCACAGGCTCTCTGATTGGTGGATTCAAATTCAACAGCTCCAAGGCTGCTTGACTGAGCTAGAAACTTACTTCTGTGTGTGTGTGTGTGTGTGTGTGTGTGTGTGTGTGTGTGTGTGTGAGAGAGAGAGAGAGAGAGAGGAAGCCTTTTTATGGGATGATCTCATTGTAAGATTCAAATTCAATATATTTAGACTGGTTGACTGAATTGGATCTTGTGTGTGTCTCTCTCTGTGCATGTGTGTTTCCATATGTGTCCATATTTGTGATTGTGTGGCTGTTATATTTTTTTTTGCCAATTTTTTTCATTTAACAAGTATATTTGAGGGACCCTCAGCATGTTCAGCATTTTTTCAGCTGTCCATTTTGCTTTTCCAATTTTTCTGTTTAAGTTATTACTATTGTGCTAAATCATACTATTTCTGCTATTTTATAAGATTTGTGCTAAATATAGTATTTCTGTCAAATTATAGTATTTGTGCTAAAACATAGTATTGATTTAAAATTACAATATTCATAGTTCATCACAGTGTCTCTGGTAAATCACAGTATTTCTGCTCTGTTGTACTATTTTTCTAAATCATAGTGTTTCTGTAATGCTTAAGTATTTTTGGCTAAATATATTCTTTCTGTTATCTTATACTATTTCTCCTAAATTCTTGTATTTTTGAGAAGTTATCATGTTTCTGGTAAGTTACAATATTTCTGCTAAGTTCTGCTATGCTATTGTATTTCTGCCAAGTATTATGTTTCCTCTAAGATATTGCAGTTCTGCTAAGTTATTCCATTTTAGCAAAGTTCCTTTGCTTCTGCAAAGTTTTTACAATTTCTGCAACTTTTCAGCTTTTTCAGCTAGTTTTTGCATACAGCTTCAGCTTTAAAGCATCCACACTGCATTTTCGCAGGAAATGCAAATCTTTCTAGTTATTAGTGTGAATGCTTGAAAAGCATTCACAGTATTGTTCTTCTAATCTTTATTGTGTGGATGCTTTAAGCATCCACACTATTGAGTTCCTGTTTCTCTTTATTCTTTATTATTATTGTGTGGATGCTTTAAGCATCCACACTATTGAGTTCCTGTTTCTCTTTATTCTTTATTGTGTGGATGCTTTAAGCATCCACACTATTGAGTTCCTGTTTCTCTTTATTCTTTATTGTGTGGATGCTTTAAGCATCCACACTATTGAGTTCCTGTTTCTCTTTATTCTTTATTATTATTATTCTAGTTGCTTCCGTACACTTTTTGGCACTTAACTACTTCCACAATTTTCAGCCGATTTTCACCGTTCAAATTTTAAACTATTCTGCTATTTCTGCTAATTTACGCTACGATTTTTGCTATTTTTAACTATTATACTTTTTAAAATATTAAGCTTTTTTCCTTTAATTTGTCCCATTGAAATGAATGGGAAACTTCTGCAATTCTGCTAAAATTTGCTTGTTTTTGAAACTTAACTACTTCCTCATATTTTCACCTAGAACAACCATTCAAACTTTAAAATGTTCACAAATTATTGGGCTATTCAGGTATGATTCAGCTTTTTCAAATGTTTTACTGTTTTACTTTTATGCCTCTTAAAGTTTTGAGTTGCAAAATTGTGATTTTTCACAAAATACATGCGTTGTTATGGTTGCTATGCTCTTGGCTTCCAGTGTGCCACTGAAGGTTTTGCAATTTTCACTTCATGTCCGAACAACTTCTTGCTACTTGCTCAATTTTCACTCAACTTCCACAAATTATACATCAAAACGTAGGTATTTTTGCTGGCTTTCAGAAAATGTCACTATCATTGTTGTGGGATTTATAGAATTTTTGCAAATCTCCTCAGACCAACACAAGGTCTCAAAACTCTCCATATAAAGTCAATGGAGAGCTTGTTCAAAATCATCGCTGGATTTCTGTAATGAGAGGCATATTCGAATCGTCATATCTCCTTAACGAAGCGACTTTAAGACATGAGGCTTGTCCCCGAATATCTTCAGACACCCCTGACGCTCACAATTCAAGAATTTCTTTCTCACCTATTACCGTTCTGAAATGAGTTGGACTTGTTTGAGGGTAGGAAATTCGTCCTTCGCTCAGATTTCTTCAGATTTAAAACTCTGGAAATGAACCACTTTTTTCTCTCGTCATAATTTTTTTTTGGATTTCCACAGAGACCTGAAAATTTCCATGACTGTTCACCAAAGCCTGCTGTCTCTTACAGTGAAAGAATGATATCGATACTCCAAATAGATTTCGAGTTACAAAGCGTTGTTTGAGGGCAAGTCAAGGCAGTTTTTGCTTCGCTCTACTCAGTTATGGTGCATTAGAAGTCAAATATCTTTAATAATTCATATTTTAATGATAAATTGTAAACACTGGAAGATTCCCCCATCTCTTCTGAACAAAACGGTGTAAGAATGACCGCTCTAGCCCCTACGGTTTGGGAATTATGGTCATTTGTTTGAGGGGAGTCCTCACTATGAGAAATAGGCTGCAATAATCCTGTGCCTCTCTGTGCTGCGTGTGTAAAAAGAGGCACATGTTTTGGCGGGAAAAAGTACACAGGCTCTCTGATTGGTGGATTCAAATTCAGCAGCTCCCAGGCTGACCTAGAAACTTACTTCTCTCTCCCTGTGCATTTTTTTGCTGATTTTTTCATTTAACAAGTATATTTGAGGGACCCTCAGCATGTTCAGCATTTTTTCAGCTGTCCATTTTGCTTTTCCAATTTTTCTGTTTAACTGATTACTATTGTGCTAAATCATACTATTTCTGCTATTTTATAAGATTTGTGCCTAATATAGTATTTCTGCTAAATTACAGTATTTCTGCTTTTTATACTATTTGTGCTAAAACATAGTATTTCTACTAAATGTAGTATTTATGCTTAATCATACTATTTCTGCTTTTTATGGGATTTGTGCCTAATATAGTATTTCTGCTTTTTATAGGATTTGTGCTTAATATAGTATTTCTGCTAAATTATAGTATTTCTGCTTTTTATAGTATTTGTGCTAAAACATAGTATTTCTACTAAATGTAGTATTTATGCTTAATCATAGTATTTCTATATATTTCTATATATTTCTGCCAGGTCCCCAGGCAGCCAATCCTCTGTGAGGACTTAGACATTCAAATTTTCAAATCAGGGCCTGCACGGTTTCCCAGCCAATCATATATGTGTCCTGAGGCATTCAAATTTGCATATTGGGGCCTTCATGGCTTCTAAGCCAGCCAATCATATCTGAGGGCTGAGGAATTCAAATCCACAAATCAGGGCCTGCACAGCTTCCCAGCCAGCCAATCATGTATGTGGGCTCCAGGTATTCAAATTTGCATATTGGGGAATTCGTGGCTTCTAAGTCAACAAGTCATCCATGTCATATATCTCTAAAAATTCATATTTTAATGATAAATTGTCAACACTTGAAGATTCCCCCATCTCTTCTGAACAAAACGGTGTAAGAATGACCGCTCTAGCCCCTATGGTTAGGAAATTATGGTCATTTGTTTGAGGGGAATCCTCACTATGTGAAATAAACTGAAAGAAGCAGGTCTATGTCTCTGTGCTGCGTGTGTAAAAAGATGCACCTGTTTTGGCGGGAAAACGTAAACAGCCTCTCTGATTGGTGGATTCAAATTCAGCAGCTCCCAGGCTGACCTAGAAACTTAGTCCTCTCTCCCTGTGTGTGTGTGTGTGTGTGTGTGTGTGTGTGTGTGTGTGTGTGTGTGTGTGTGTGTTTAGTGGGAGAGAGAGGACCCTGCCCTTATTTGGCAGCATGTCATTGTAGGATTTAAATTGAACATAGTTAGACTGGTTGACTGGATTAGAGCCTGTGTTTGTGTGTCCCTCTGTGCATTTGTGTTTCAATAAGTTATTACTATTCTGCTAAATCATAGTATTTCTGGTACTTTTCGGTACTTGTGCTAAATACAGTATTTCTGCTAAATCATACTATTTCTGCTTTTCATAGGATTTATGCCTAATATAGTATTTCTGCTAAATTATAGTATTTCTGCTTTTTATAGGATTTGTGCCTAACATAGTATTTCTGCTAAATTATAGTATTTCTGCTTTTTATACTATTTGTTCTAAATTATAGTATTTCTGCTTTTTATAGGATTTGTGCTTAATATAGTATTTCTGCTAAATTATAGTTTTTCTTCTTTTTATAGTATTTGTCCTAAAACATAGTATTTCTACTAAATGTAGTATTTATGCTTAATAATAGTATTTCTATATATTTCTGCCAGGTCCCCAGGCAGCCAATCCTCTGTGAGGACTGAGACATTCAAATTTTCAAATCAGGGCCTGCACAGTTTCCCAGCCAATCAAATAAGTGTCCTGAGGCATTCAAATTTGCATATTGGGGCCTTCGTGGCTTCTAAGCCAGCCAATCATATCTGAGGGCTGAGGAATTCAAATCCACAAATCAGGGCCTGCACGGCTTCCCAGCCAGCCAATCACATATGTGGTCTCAGGCATTCAAATTTGCATATTGGGGAATTCGTGGCTTCTAAGTCAACAAGTCATCCATGTCATATATCTCTAAAAATTCATATTTTAATATTAAATTGTCAACACTTGAAGATTCCCCCATCTCTTCTGAACAAAACGGTGTAAGAATGACCGTTCTAGCCCCTACGGTTAGGAAATTACGGTCATTTGTTTGAGGGGAGTCGTCACTATGAGAAATAGACTGCAAAAATCCTGTGTCTCTCTGTGCTGCTGCGTGTGTAAACAGATGCACCTGTTTTGGTGGGGAAAAGTGCACAGCCTCTCTGATTGGTGGATTCAAATTCACCAGCTCCCAGGCTGACCTAGAAACTTACTTCTCTCTCCCTGTGTGTGTGTGTGTGTGTGTGTGTGTGTGTGTGACAGAGAGAGAGAGAGAGAGAGAGAGAGAGAGAGAGAGAGAGAGAGAGAGAGAGAGAGAAAGGCTTTTAATGGGATGATCTCATTCTAAGATTTAAATTCAATATATTTAGACTGGTTGACTGAATTGGATCTTGTGTGTGGGTCTCTCTGTGCATGTGTGTTTCCTCATGTGTACATATTTGTGATTGTGTGGCTGTAATAAATTTTTTTGCAGATTTTTGTCATTTAACAAGTATATTTGAGGGACCCTCAGCATGTTCAGCATTTTTTCAGCTGTCCATTTTGCTTTTCCAATTTTTCTGTTTAACTTATTACTATTGTGCTAAATCATACTATTTCTGCTATTTTATAAGATTTGTGCTTAATATACTATTTCTGCTTTTATAGGATTTGTGCTTAATATAGTATTTCTGCTAAATGTAGTATTTATGCTTAATCATACTATGTCTGCTTTTTATAGTATTTGTGCTTAATATAGTATTTCTGCTAAATTTAGTATTTCTGATTAATTATAGTTTTTCTACTAAATCATAGTACAGTATTTCTGCTTTTTATGGGATTTGTGCTAAAACAAAGTATTTCTACTAAATGTAGTATTTGTGCTTAATCATACCATTTCTGCTTTTTATAGGATTTGTGCTTAATATAGTATTTCTGCTAAATTATAGTATTTCTGCCAAATTATAATATTTGTGCTAAAACATAGTCTCAATTTAAAATTACAATATTCATAGTTCATCACAGTGTCTCTGGTAAATCACAATATTTCTGCTCTGTTGTACTATTTTTCTAAATCATAGTGTTTCTGTAATGTTTAAGTATTTTTGGCTAAATATATTCTTTCTGTTATCTTATACTATTTCTCCTAAATTCTTGTATTTTTGAGAAGTTATCATGTTTCTGGTAAGTTACAATATTTCTGCTAAATTCTGCTATGCTATTGTATTTCTGCCAAGTATTATGTTTCCTCTAAGATATTGCAGTTCTGCTAAGTTATTCCATTTTAGCAAACTTCTTTTGCTTCTGCAAAGTTTTTACAATTTCTGCAACTTTTCAGCTTTTTCAGCTACTTTTTGCATACAGCTTCAGCTTTAAGCATCCACACTGCATTTTCGCAGGAAATGCAAATTTTTCTAGTTATTATTATTATTATTATTATTATTATTCTAGTTGCTTCCGTACACTTTTTGGCACTTAACTACTTCCACAATTTTCAGCCGATTTTCACCGTTCAAATTTTAAACTATTCTGCTATTTCTGCTAATTTACGCTACGATTTTTGCTATTTTTAACTATTATACTTTTTAAAATATTCCACTTTTTTCCTTTAATTTGTCCCATTGAAATGAATGGGAAACTTCTGCAATTCTGCTAAAATTTGCTTGTTTTTGAAACTTAACTACTTCCTCATATTTTCACCTAGAACAACCATTCAAACTTTAAAATGTTCATAAATTATTGGGCTATTCAGGTATGATTCAGCTTTTTGAAATCTTTTACTGTTTTACTTTTATGCCTCTTAAAGTTTTGAGTTGCAAAATTGTGATTTTTCACAAAATACATGCGTTGTTATGGTTGCTATGCTCTTGGCTTCCAGTGTGCCACTGAAGGTTTTGCAATTTTCACTTCATGTCCGAACAACTTCTTGCTACTTGCTCAATTTTCACTCAACTTCCACAAATTATACATCAAAACGTAGGTATTTTTGCTGGCTTTCAGAAAATGTCACTATCATTGTTGTGGGATTTATAGAATTTTTGCAAATCTCCTCAGACCAACACAAGGTCTCAAAACTCTCCATATAAAGTCAATGGAGAGCTTGTTCAAAATCATCGCTGGATTTCTGTAATGAGAGGCATATTCGAATCGTCATATCTCCTTAACGAAGCGACTTTAAGACATGAGGCTTGTCCCCGAATATCTTCAGACACCCTTGACGCTCACAATTCAAGAATTTCTTTCTCACCTATTACCGTTCTGAAATGAGTTGGACTTGTTTGAGGGTAGGAAATTCGTCCTTCGCTCAGATTTCTTCAGATTTAAAACTCTGGAAATGAACCACTTTTTTCTCTCGTCATAACTTTTTTTTGGATTTCCACAGAGACCTGAAAATTTCCATGACTGTTCACCAAAGCCTGCTGTCTCTTACGGTGAAAGAATGATATCGATACTCCAAATAGATTTCGAGTTACAAAGCGTTGTTTGAGGGCAAGTCAAGGCAGTTTTTGCTTCGCTCTACTCAGTTATGGTGCATTAGAAGTCAAAAATCTTTAATAATTCATATTTTAATGATAAATTGTAAACACTGGAAGATTCCCCCATCTCTTCTGAACAAAACGGTGTAAGAATGACCGCTCTAGCCCCTACGGTTTGGAAATTATGGTCATTTGTTTGAGGGGAGTCCTCACTATGAGAAATAGGCTGCAATAATCCTGTGCCTCTCTGTGCTGCGTGTGTAAAAAGAGGCACATGTTTTGGCGGGAAAAAGTACACAGGCTCTCTGATTGGTGGATTCAAATTCAGCAGCTCCCAGGCTGACCTAGAAACTTACTTCTCTCTCCCTGTGCATTTTTTTGCTGATTTTTTCATTTAACAAGTATATTTGAGGGACCCTCAGCATGTTCAGCATTTTTTCAGCTGTCCATTTTGCTTTTCCAATTTTTCTGTTTAACTGATTACTATTGTGCTAAATCATACTATTTCTGCTATTTTATAAGATTTGTGCCGAATATAGTATTTCTGCTAAATTACAGTATTTCTGCTTTTTATACTATTTGTGCTAAAACATAGTATTTCTACTAAATGTAGTATTTATGCTTAATCATACTAGTTCTGCTTTTTATGGGATTTGTGCCTAATATAGTATTTCTGCTTTTTATAGGATTTTTGCTCAAACATAGTATTTCTACTAAATGTAGTGTTTATGCTTAATCATCCTATTTCTGCTTTTTATAGGATTTGTGCTTAATATAGTATTTCTGCTAAATTATAGTATTTCTGCTTTTTATAGTATTTGTGCTAAAACATAGTATTTCTACTAAATGTAGTATTTATGCTTAATCATACTATTTCTGCTTTTTATAGGATTTGTGCTTAATATAGTATTTCTGCTAAATTATAGTATTTCTGCTTTTTATAGGATTTGTGCTAAAACATAGTATTTCTACTAAATGTAGTATTTCTATATATTTCTGCCTGGTCCCCAGGCAGCCAATCCACTGTGAGGACTTAGACATTCAAATTTTCAAATCAGGTCCTGCACGGTTTACCAGCCAATCATATATGTGTCCTGAGGCATTCAAATTTGCATATTGGGGACTTCATGGCTTCTAAGCCAGCCAATCATATCTGAGGGCTGAGGAATTCAAATCCACAAATCAGGGCCTGCACAGCTTCCCAGCCAGCCAATCATGTATGTGGGCTCCAGGTATTCAAATTTGCATATTGGGGAATTCGTGGCTTCTAAGTCAACAAGTCATCCGTGTCATATATCTCTAAAAATTCATATTTTAATGATAAATTGTCAACACTTGAAGATTCCCCCATCTCTTCTGAACAAAACGGTGTAAGAATGACCGTTCTAGCTCCTACGGTTAGGAAATTATGGTCATTTGTTTGAGGGGAGTCGTCATTATGAGAAATAGACTGCAATGATCCTGTGTCTCTCTGTGCTGCGTGTGTAAAAAGGATGCACCTGTTTTGGAGGGAAAGAGTGCACAGGCTCTCTGATTGGTGGATTCAAATTCAGCAGCTCCCAGGCTGACCTAGAAACTCACTTTTCTCTCCCTGTGTGTGTGTGTGTGTGTGTGTGTGTGTGTGTGTGTGTGTGAGACAGAGAGAGAGAGAGAGAGAAAGGCTTTTAATGGGATGATCTCATTCTAAGATTCAAATTCAATATATTTAGACTGGTTGACTGAATTGGATCTTGTGTGTGTGTCTCTCTGTGCGTGTGTGTTTTCTTATGTGTACATATTTGTGATTGTGTGGCTGTTATAGATTTTTTTGCTGATTTTTTTCATTTAACAAGTATAGTTGAGGGACCTTCAGCACGTTCAGCATTTTTTCAGCTGTCCATTTTTGCTTTTCCAATTTTTCTGTTTAAGTTATTACTATTGTGCTAAATCATACTATTTCTGCTATTTTATAAGATTTGTGCCAAATACCGTATTTCTGCCAAATATAGTATTTCTGATTAATTATAGTTTTTTCTACCAAATCATAGTACAGTATTTCTGCTTTTTATAGGGTTTGTGCTTAATATAGTATTTCTGCTAAATTATAGTATTTCTGCTTTTTATAGTATTTGTGCTAAATTATAGTATTTCTGCCAAATTATAATATTTGTGCTAAAACATAGTCTTAATTTAAAATTACAATATTCATAGTTCATCACAGTGTCTCTGGTAAATCACAATATTTCTGCTCTGTTGTACTATTTTTCTAAATCATAGTGTTTCTGTAATGTTTAAGTATTTTTGGCTAAATATATTCTTTCTGTTATCTTATACTATTTCTCCTAAATTCTTGTATTTTTGAGAAGTTGTCATGTTTCTGGTAAGTTACAATATTTCTGCTAAATTCTGCTATGCTATTGTATTTCTGCCAAGTATTATGTTTCCTCTAAGATATTGCAGTTCTGCTAAGTTATTCCATTTTAGCAAACTTCTTTTGCTTCTGCAAAGTTTTTACAATTTCTGCAACTTTTCAGCTTTTTCAGCTACTTTTTGCATACAGCTTCAGCTTTAAGCATCCACACTGCATTTTCGCAGGAAATGCAAATTTTTCTAGTTATTATTATTATTCTAGTTGCTTCCGTACACTTTTTGGCACTTAACTACTTCCACAATTTTCAGCCGATTTTCACCATTCAAATTTTAAACTATTCTGCTATTTCTGCTAATTTACGCTACGATTTTTGCTATTTTTAACTATTATACTTTTTAAAATATTAAGCTTTTTTCCTTTAATTTGTCCCATTGAAATGAATGGGAAACTTCTGCAATTCTGCTAAAATTTGCTTGTTTTTGAAACTTAACTACTTCCTCATATTTTCACCTAGAACAACCATTCAAACTTTAAAATGTTCACAAATTATTGGGCTATTCAGGTATGATTCAGCTTTTTCAAATGTTTTACTGTTTTACTTTTATGCCTCTTAAAGTTTTGAGTTGCAAAATTGTGATTTTTCACAAAATACATGCGTTGTTATGGTTGCTATGCTCTTGGCTTCCAGTGTGCCACTGAAGGTTTTGCAATTTTCACTTCATGTCCGAACAACTTCTTGCTACTTGCTCAATTTTCACTCAACTTCCACAAATTATACATCAAAACGTAGGTATTTTTGCTGGCTTTCAGAAAATGTCACTATCATTGTTGTGGGATTTATAGAATTTTTGCAAATCTCCTCAGACCAACACAAGGTCTCAAAACTCTCCATATAAAGTCAATGGAGAGCTTGTTCAAAATCATCGCTGGATTTCTGTAATGAGAGGCATATTCGAATCGTCATATCTCCTTAACGAAGCGACTTTAAGACATGAGGCTTGTCCCCGAATATCTTCAGACACCCCTGACGCTCACAATTCAAGAATTTCTTTCTCACCTATTACCGTTCTGAAATGAGTTGGACTTGTTTGAGGGTAGGAAATTCGTCCTTCGCTCAGATTTCTTCAGATTTAAAACTCTGGAAATGAACCACTTTTTTCTCTCGTCATAACTTTTTGTTGGATTTCCACAGAGACCTGAAAATTTCCATGACTGTTCACCAAAGCCTGCTGTCTCTTACGGTGAAAGAATGATATCGATACTCCAAATAGATTTCGAGTTACAAAGCGTTGTTTGAGGGCAAGTCAAGGCAGTTTTTGCTTCGCTCTACTCAGTTATGGTGCATTAGAAGTCAAATATCTTTAATAATTCATATTTTAATGATAAATTGTAAACACTGGAAGATTCCCCCATCTCTTCTGAACAAAACGGTGTAAGAATGACCGCTCTAGCCCCTACGGTTTGGGAATTATGGTCATTTGTTTGAGGGGAGTCCTCACTATGAGAAATAGGCTGCAATAATCCTGTGCCTCTCTGTGCTGCGTGTGTAAAAAGAGGCACATGTTTTGGCGGGAAAAAGTACACAGGCTCTCTGATTGGTGGATTCAAATTCAGCAGCTCCCAGGCTGACCTAGAAACTTACTTCTCTCTCCCTGTGCATTTTTTTGCTGATTTTTTCATTTAACAAGTATATTTGAGGGACCCTCAGCATGTTCAGCATTTTTTCAGCTGTCCATTTTGCTTTTCCAATTTTTCTGTTTAACTGATTACTATTGTGCTAAATCATACTATTTCTGCTATTTTATAAGATTTGTGCCTAATATAGTATTTCTGCTAAATTACAGTATTTCTGCTTTTTATACTATTTGTGCTAAAACATAGTATTTCTACTAAATGTAGTATTTATGCTTAATCATACTATTTCTGCTTTTTATGGGATTTGTGCCTAATATAGTATTTCTGCTTTTTATAGGATTTTTGCTCAAACATAATATTTCTACTAAATGTAGTGTTTATGCTTAATCATCCTATTTCTGCTTTTTATAGGATTTGTGCTTAATATAGTATTTCTGCTAAATTATAGTATTTCTGCTTTTTATAGTATTTGTGCTAAAACATAGTATTTCTACTAAATGTAGTATTTATGCTTAATCATAGTATTTCTATATATTTCTATATATTTCTGCCAGGTCCCCAGGCAGCCAATCCTCTGTGAGGACTTAGACATTCAAATTTTCAAATCAGGGCCTGCACGGCTTCCCAGCCAATCATATATGTGTCCTGAGGCATTCAAATTTGCATATTGGGGCCTTCATGGCTTCTAAGCCAGCCAATCATATCTGAGGGCTGAGGAATTCAAATCCACAAATCAGGGCCTGCACAGCTTCCCAGCCAGCCAATCATGTATGTGGGCTCCAGGTATTCAAATTTGCATATTGGGGAATTCGTGGCTTCTAAGTCAACAAGTCATCCATGTCATATATCTCTAAAAATTCATATTTTAATGATAAATTGTCAACACTTGAAGATTCCCCCATCTCTTCTGAACAAAACGGTGTAAGAATGACCGCTCTAGCCCCTATGGTTAGGAAATTATGGTCATTTGTTTGAGGGGAATCCTCACTATGTGAAATAAACTGAAAGAAGCAGGTCTATGTCTCTGTGCTGCGTGTGTAAAAAGATGCACCTGTTTTGGCGGGAAAACGTAAACAGCCTCTCTGATTGGTGGATTCAAATTCAGCAGCTCCCAGGCTGACCTAGAAACTTAGTCCTCTCTCCCTGTGTGTGTGTGTGTGTGTGTGTGTGTGTGTGTGTGTGTGTGTGTGTGTTTAGTGGGAGAGAGAGGACCCTGCCCTTATTTGGCAGCATGTCATTGTAGGATTTAAATTGAACATAGTTAGACTGGTTGACTGGATTAGAGCCTGTGTTTGTGTGTCCCTCTGTGCATTTGTGTTTCAATAAGTTATTACTATTCTGCTAAATCATAGTATTTCTGGTACTTTTCGGTACTTGTGCTAAATACAGTATTTCTGCTAAATCATACTATTTCTGCTTTTCATAGGATTTATGCCTAATATAGTATTTCTGCTAAATTATAGTATTTCTGCTTTTTATAGGATTTGTGCCTAACATAGTATTTCTGCTAAATTATAGTATTTCTGCTTTTTATAGGATTTGTGCTTAACATAGTATTTCTGCTAAATTATAGTATTTCTGCTTTTTATACTATTTGTTCTAAATTATAGTATTTCTGCTTTTTATAGGATTTGTGCTTAATATAGTATTTCTGCTAAATTATAGTTTTTCTTCTTTTTATAGTATTTGTGCTAAAACATAGTATTTCTACTAAATGTAGTATTTATGCTTAATAATAGTATTTCTATATATTTCTGCCAGGTCCCCAGGCAGCCAATCCTCTGTGAGGACTGAGACATTCAAATTTTCAAATCAGGGCCTGCACAGTTTCCCAGCCAATCAAATAAGTGTCCTGAGGCATTCAAATTTGCATATTGGGGCCTTCGTGGCTTCTAAGCCAGCCAATCATATCTGAGGGCTGAGGAATTCAAATCCACAAATCAGGGCCTGCACGGCTTCCCAGCCAGCCAATCACATATGTGGTCTCAGGCATTCAAATTTGCATATTGGGGAATTCGTGGCTTCTAAGTCAACAAGTCATCCATGTCATATATCTCTAAAAATTCATATTTTAATATTAAATTGTCCACACTTGAAGATTCCCCCATCTCTTCTGAACAAAACGGTGTAAGAATGACCGTTCTAGCCCCTACGGTTAGGAAATTACGGTCATTTGTTTGAGGGGAGTCGTCACTATGAGAAATAGACTGCAAAAATCCTGTGTCTCTCTGTGCTGCTGCGTGTGTAAACAGATGCACCTGTTTTGGTGGGGAAAAGTGCACAGCCTCTCTGATTGGTGGATTCAAATTCAGCAGCTCCCAGGCTGACCTAGAAACTTACTTCTCTCTCCCTGTGTGTGTGTGTGTGTGTGTGTGTGTGTGACAGAGAGAGAGAGAGAGAGAGAGAGAGAGAGAAAGGCTTTTAATGGGATGATCTCATTCTAAGATTTAAATTCAATATATTTAGACTGGTTGACTGAATTGGATCTTGTGTGTGGGTCTCTCTGTGCATGTGTGTTTCCTCATGTGTACATATTTGTGATTGTGTGGCTGTAATAAATTTTTTTGCAGATTTTTGTCATTTAACAAGTATATTTGAGGGACCCTCAGCATGTTCAGCATTTTTTCAGCTGTCCATTTTGCTTTTCCAATTTTTCTGTTTAACTTATTACTATTGTGCTAAATCATACTATTTCTGCTATTTTATAAGATTTGTGCTTAATATACTATTTCTGCTTTTATAGGATTTGTGCTTAATATAGTATTTCTGCTAAATGTAGTATTTATGCTTAATCATACCATTTCTGCTTTTCATAGTATTTGTGCTTAATATAGTATTTCTGCTAAATTATAGTATTTCTGCCAAATTATAATATTTGTGCTAAAACATAGTCTCAATTTAAAATTACAATATTCATAGTTCATCACAGTGTCTCTGGTAAATCACAATATTTCTGCTCTGTTGTACTATTTTTCTAAATCATAGTGTTTCTGTAATGTTTAAGTATTTTTGGCTAAATATATTCTTTCTGTTATCTTATACTATTTCTCCTAAATTCTTGTATTTTTGAGAAGTTATCATGTTTCTGGTAAGTTACAATATTTCTGCTAAATTCTGCTATGCTATTGTATTTCTGCCAAGTATTATGTTTCCTCTAAGATATTGCAGTTCTGCTAAGTTATTCCATTTTAGCAAACTTCTTTTGCTTCTGCAAAGTTTTTACAATTTCTGCAACTTTTCAGCTTTTTCAGCTACTTTTTGCATACAGCTTCAGCTTTAAGCATCCACACTGCATTTTCGCAGGAAATGCAAATTTTTCTAGTTATTGTGTGGATGCTTTAAGCATCCACACTATTGAGTTCCTGTTTCTCTTTATTCTTTATACTTTATTCTAGTTGCTTCCGTACACTTTTTGGCACTTAACTACTTCCACAATTTTCAGCCGATTTTCACCGTTCAAATTTTAAACTATTCTGCTATTTCTGCTAATTTACGCTATATCTTTTGGTATTTTTCACTATTATACTTTTTAAAATATTAAGCTTTTTTCCTTTAATTTGTCCCATTGAAATGAATGGGAAACTTCAGCAATTCTGCTAAAATTTGCTTGTTTTTGAAACTTAACTACTTCCTCATATTTTCACCTAGAACAACCATTCAAACTTTAAAATGTTCTCAAATTATTGGGCTATTCAGGTATAAATCAGCTTTTTCAAATCTTCTACTGTTTTACTTTTATGCCTCTTAAAGTTTTGAGTTGCAAAATTGTGATTTTTCACAAAATACATGCGTTGTTATGGTTGCTATGCTCTTGGCTTCCAGTGTGTCACTGAAGGTTTTGCAGTCTTCTCTTCATGTCCGAACAACTGTTTGCTACTTGCTCAATTTTCACTCAACATCCACAAATTATACATCAAAACGTAGGTATTTTTGCTGGCTTTCAGGAAATGTCACTATCATTGTTGTGGGATTTATAGAATTTTCGCAAATCTCCTCAGACCAACACAATGTCAGAAAACTCTCCATATAAAGTGAATGGAGAGCTTGTTCAAAATCACCGCTGGATTTCTGTAATGAGAGGCATATTCAAATCGTCATATCTCCTTAACGAAGCAAAGTTAAGACATGAGGCTTGTCCCCGAATATCTTCAGACACCCCTGACGCTCACAATTCAAGAATTTCTTTCTCACCTATTACCGTTCTGAAATGAGTTGGACTTGTTTGAGGGTAGGAAATTCGTCCTTCGCTCAGATTTCTTCAGATTTCAAACTCTGGAAATGAACCACTTTTTTCTCTCGTCATAACTTTTTGTTGGATTTCCACAGAGACCTGAAAATTTCCATGATTGTTCACCAAAGCCTGCTGTCTCTTACGGTGAAAGAATGATATCGATACTCCAAATAGATTTCAAGTCACAAAGCGTTGTTTGAGGGCAAGTCAAGGCAGTTTTTGCTTCGCTCTACTCAGTTATGGTGCATTAGAAGTCAAATATCTTTAATAATTCATATTTTAATGATAAATTGTAAACACTGGAAGATTCCCCCATCTCTTCTGAACAAAACGGTGTAAGAATGACCGCTCTAGCCCCTACGGTTTGGAAATTATGGTCATTTGTTTGAGGGGAGTCCTCACTATGAGAAATAGGCTGCAATAATCCTGTGCCTCTCTGTGCTGCGTGTGTAAAAAGAGGCACATGTTTTGGCGGGAAAAAGTACACAGGCTCTCTGATTGGTGGATTCAAATTCAGCAGCTCCCAGGCTGACCTAGAAACTTACTTCTCTCTCCCTGTGCATTTTTTTGCTGATTTTTTCATTTAACAAGTATATTTGAGGGACCCTCAGCATGTTCAGCATTTTTTCAGCTGTCCATTTTGCTTTTCCAATTTTTCTGTTTAACTTATTACTATTGTGCTAAATCATACTATTTCTGCTATTTTATAAGATTTGTGCCTAATATAGTATTTCTGCTAAATTACAGTATTTCTGCTTTTTATACTATTTCTGCTTTTTATGGGATTTGTGCCTAATATAGTATTTCTGCTTTTTATAGGATTTTTGCTCAAACATAGTATTTCTACTAAATGTAGTGTTTATGCTTAATCATCCTATTTCTGCTTTTTATAGGAATTGTGCTTAATATAGTATTTCTGCTAAATTATAGTATTTCTGCTTTTTATAGTATTTGTGCTTTTTATGGGATTTGTGCCTAATATAGTATTTCTGCTTTTTAAAGGATTTTTGCTCAAACATAGTATTTCTACTAAATGTAGTGTTTATGCTTAATCATCCTATTTCTGCTTTTTATAGGAATTGTGCTTAATATAGTATTTCTGCTAAATTATAGTATTTCTGCTTTTTATAGTATTTGTGCTAAAACATAGTATTTCTACTAAATGTAGTATTTATGCTTAATCATAGTATTTCTATATATTTCTGCCAGGTCCCCAGGCAGCCAATCCTCTGTGAGGACTGAGAAATTCAAATTTTCAAATCAGGGCCTGCACGGCTTCCCAGCCAATCATTTATGTGTCCTGAGGCATTCAAATTTGCATATTGGGGCCTTCATGGCTTCTAAGCCAGCCAATCATATCTGAGGGCTGAGGAATTCAAATCCACAAATCAGGGCCTGCACAGCTTCCCAGGCAGCCAATCATATATGTGGCCTCAGGCATTCAAATTTGCATATTGGGGAATTCGTGGCTTCTAAGTCAACAAGTCATCCATGTCATATATCTCTAAAAATTCACATTTTAATGATAAATTGTCAACAGTTGAAGATTCCCCCATCTCTTCTGAACAAAACGGTGTAAGAATGACCGTTCTAGCCCCTACGGTTAGGAAATTACGGTCATTTGTTTGAGGGGAGTCGTCACTATGAGAAATAGACTGCAAAAATCCTGTGTCTCTCTGTGCTGCTGCGTGTGTAAACAGATGCACCTGTTTTGGTGGGGAAAAGTGCACAGCCTCTCTAATTGGTGGATTCAAATTCACCAGCTCCCAGGCTGACCTAGAAACTTACTTCTCTCTCCCTGTGTGTGTGTGTGTGTGTGTGTGTTTGTGTGTGTGTGTGTGACAGAGAGAGAGAGAGAGAGAAAGCCTTTTAATGGGATGATCCCATTGTAAGATTCAAATTCAATATATTTAGACTGGTTGACTGAATTGGATCTTGTGTGTGTGTCTCTCTGTGCATGTGTGTTTCCTCATGTGTACATATTTGTAATTGTGTGGCAGTCATAATTTTTTTTGCTGATTTTTGTCATTTAACAAGTATATTTGAGGGAACCTCAGCATGTTCAGCATTTTTTCAGCTGTCCATTTTGCTTTTCCAATTTTTCTGTTTAACTTATTACTATTGTGCTAAATCACACTATTTCTGCTATTTTATAAGATTTGTGCTTAATATACTATTTCTGCTTTTATAGGATTTGTGCTTAATATAGTATTTCTGCTTTTTATAAGATTTGTGCTTAATATAGTATTTCTGCTAAATGTAGTATTTATTCTTAATCATACTATTTCTGCTTTTCATAGGATTTGTGCTTAATATAGTATTTCTGCTAAATTTAGTATTTCTGATTAATTATAGTCTTTCTACTAAATCATAGTACAGTATTTCTGCTTTTTATGGGATTTGTGCTAAAACAAAGTATTTCTACTAAATGTAGTATTTATGCTTAATCATACCATTTCTGCTTTTTATAGGATTTGTGCTTAATATAGTATTTCTGCTAAATTATAGTATTTCTGCCAAATTATAATATTTGTGCTAAAACATAGTCTTAATTTAAAATTACAATATTCATAGTTCATCACAGTGTCTCTGGTAAATCACAATATTTCTGCTCTGTTGTACTATTTTTCTAAATCATAGTGTTTCTGTAATGTTTAAGTATTTTTGGCTAAATATATTCTTTCTGTTATCTTATACTATTTCTCCTAAATTCTTGTATTTTTGAGAAGTTATCATGTTTCTGGTAAGTTACAATATTTCTGCTAAATTCTGCTATGCTATTGTATTTCTGCCAAGTATTATGTTTCCTCTAAGATATTGCAGTTCTGCTAAGTTATTCCATTTTAGCAAACTTCTTTTGCTTCTGCAAAGTTTTTACAATTTCTGCAACTTTTCAGCTTTTTCAGCTACTTTTTGCATACAGCTTCAGCTTTAAGCATCCACACTGCATTTTCGCAGGAAATGCAAATTTTTCTAGTTATTATTGTGTGGATGCTTTAAGCATCCACACTATTGAGTTCCTGTTTCTCTTTATTCTTTATACTTTATTCTAGTTGCTTCCGTACACTTTTTGGCACTTAACTACTTCCACAATTTTCAGCCGATTTTCACCGTTCAAATTTTAAACTATTCTGCTATTTCTGCTAATTTACGCTATATCTTTTGGTATTTTTCACTATTATACTTTTTAAAATATTAAGCTTTTTTCCTTTAATTTGTCCCATTGAAATGAATGGGAAACTTCAGCAATTCTGCTAAAATTTGCTTGTTTTTGAAACTTAACTACTTCCTCATATTTTCACCTAGAACAACCATTCAAATTTTAAAATGTTCTCAAATTATTGGGCTATTCAGGTATAAATCAGCTTTTTCAAATCTTCTACTGTTTTACTTTTATGCCTCTTAAAGTTTTGAGTTGCAAAATTGTGATTTTTCACAAAATACATGCGTTGTTATGGTTGCTATGCTCTTGGCTTCCAGTGTGTCACTGAAGGTTTTGCAGTCTTCTCTTCATGTCCGAACAACTGTTTGCTACTTGCTCAATTTTCACTCAACATCCACAAATTATACATCAAAACGTAGGTATTTTTGCTGGCTTTCAGGAAATGTCACTATCATTGTTGTGGGATTTATAGAATTTTCGCAAATCTCCTCAGACCAACACAATGTCAGAAAACTCTCCATATAAAGTGAATGGAGAGCTTGTTCAAAATCACCGCTGGATTTCTGTAATGAGAGGCATATTCAAATCGTCATATCTCCTTAACGAAGCAAAGTTAAGACATGAGGCTTGTCCCCGAATATCTTCAGACACCCCTGACGCTCACAATTCAAGAATTTCTTTCTCACCTATTACCGTTCTGAAATGAGTTGGACTTGTTTGAGGGTAGGAAATTCGTCCTTCGCTCAGATTTCTTCAGATTTCAAACTGTGGAAATGAACCACTTTTTTCTCTCGTCATAACTTTTTGTTGGATTTCCACAGAGACCTGAAAATTTCCATGACTGTTCACCAAAGCCTGCTGTCTCTTACGGTGAAAGAATGATATCGATACTCCAAATAGATTTCAAGTCACAAAGCGTTGTTTGAGGGCAAGTCAAGGCAGTTTTTGCTTCGCTCTATTCAGTTATGGTGCATTAGAAGTCAAATATCTTTAATAATTCATATTTTAATGATAAATTGTAAACACTGGAAGATTCCCCCATCTCTTCTGAACAAAACGGTGTAAGAATGACCGCTCTAGCCCCTACGGTTTGGAAATTATGGTCATTTGTTTGAGGGGAGTCCTCACTATGAGAAATAGGCTGCAATAATCCTGTGCCTCTCTGTGCTGCGTGTGTAAAAAGAGGCACATGTTTTGGCGGGAAAAAGTACACAGGCTCTCTGATTGGTGGATTCAAATTCAGCAGCTCCCAGGCTGACCTAGAAACTTACTTCTCTCTCCCTGTGCATTTTTTTGCTGATTTTTTTCATTTAACAAGTTTATTTGAGGGACCCTCAGCATGTTCAGCATTTTTTCAGCTGTCCATTTTGCTTTTCCAATTTTTCTGTTTAACTTATTACTATTGTGCTAAATCATACTATTTCTGCTATTTTATAAGATTTGTGCCTAATATAGTATTTCTGCTAAATTACAGTATTTCTGCTTTTTATACTATTTCTGCTTTTTATGGGATTTGTGCCTAATATAGTATTTCTGCTTTTTATAGGATTTTTGCTCAAACATAGTATTTCTACTAAATGTAGTGTTTATGCTTAATCATCCTATTTCTGCTTTTTATAGGAATTGTGCCTAATATAGTATTTCTGCTAAATTATAGTATTTCTGCTTTTTATACTATTTGTGCCTAATATAGTATTTCTGCTAAATTATAGTATTTCTGCTTTTTATAGTATTTGTGCTAAAACATAGTATTTCTACTAAATGTAGTATTTATGCTTAATCATAATATTTCTATATATTTCTGCCAGGTCCCCAGGCAGCCAATCCTCTGTGAGGACTGAGACATTCAAACTTTCAAATCAGGGCCTGCACGGTTTCCCAGCCAATCATATATGTGGGCTGAGAAATACAAATTTGCATATTGGGGCCTTCATGGCTTCTAAGCCAGCCAATCATATCTGAGGGCTGAGGAATTCAAATCCACAAATCAGGGCCTGCACGGCTTCCCAGCCAGCCAATCATATATGTGGCCTCAGGCATTCATATTTGCATATTGGGGGAATTCGTGGCTTCTAAGTCAACAAGTCATCCATGTCATATATCTCTAAAAATTCATATTTTAATGATAAATTGTCAACACTTGAAGATTCCCCAATCAGTTCTGAACAAAACCGTGTAAGAATGACCATTCTAGCCCCTACGGTTAGGAAATTATGGTCATTTGTTTGAGGGGAGTCCTCACTATGAGAAATAGACTGCAATAATCCTGTGCCTCTCTGTGCTGCGTGTGTAAAAAGATGCACCTTTTTTGGCGGGAAAACGTAAACAGCCACTCTGATTGGTGGATTTAAATTCAGCAGCTCCCAGGCTGACCTAGAAACTTACTTCTCTCTCCCTGTGTGTGTGTGTGTGTGTGTGTGTGTGTGTGTGTGTGTGTGTGTGTGTGTGACAGAGAGAGAGAGAGAGAGAGAAAGGCTTTTAATGGGATGATCTCATTGTAAGATTCATATTCAATATATTTAGACTGGGTGACTGAATTGGATCTTGTGTGTGTCTCTCTCTGTGCATGTGTATTTCCTTATGTGTACATATTTGTGATTGTGTGGCTGTTATATATATTTTTTTGCCGATTTTTTTCATTTAACAAGTATATTTGAGGGACCCTCCACATGTTCAGCATTTTTTCAGCTGTCCATTTTGCTTTTCCAATTTTTCTGTTTAACTTATTACTATTTTGCTAAATCAGACTATTTCTGCTATTTTACAAGATTTGTGCTTAATATACTATTTCTGCTTTTTATAGGATTTGTGCTTAATATAGTATTTCTGCTTTTTATAGGATTTGTGCTTAATATAGTATTTCTGCTTTTTATAGGATTTGTGCTTAATATAGTATTTCTGCTTTTTATAGGATTTGTGCTTAATATAGTATTTCTGCTAAATGTAGTATTTATGCTTAATCATATTATTTCTGCTTTTCATAGGATTTGTGCTTAATATAGTATTTCTGCTAAATTTAATATTTCTGATTAATTATAGTTTTTCTACTAAATCATAGTACAGTATTTCTGCTTTTTATGGGATTTGTGCTAAAACAAAGTATTTCTACTAAATGTAGTATTTATGCTTAATCATACCATTTCTGCTTTTTATAGGATTTGTGCTTAATATAGTATTTCTGCTAAATTATAGTATTTCTGCCAAATTATAATATTTGTGCTAAAACATAGTCTTAATTTAAAATTACAATATTCATAGTTCATCACAGTGTCTCTGGTAAATCACAATATTTCTGCTCTGTTGTACTATTTTTCTAAATCATAGTGTTTCTGTAATGTTTAAGTATTTTTGGCTAAATATATTCTTTCTGTTATCTTATACTATTTCTCCTAAATTCTTGTATTTTTGAGAAGTTATCATGTTTCTGGTTACAATATTTCTGCTAAATTCTGCTATGCTATTGTATCTCTGCCAAGTATTATGTTTCCTCTAAGATATTGCAGTTCTGCTAAGTTATTCCATTTTAGCAAAGTTCCTTTGCTTCTGCAAAGTTTTTACAATTTCTGCAACTTTTCAGCTTTTTCAGCTACTTTTTGCATACAGCTTCAGCTTTAAGCATCCACACTGCATTTTCGCAGGAAATGCAAATTTTTCTAGTTATTATTCTAGTTGCTTCCGTACACTTTTTGGCACTTAACTACTTCCACAATTTTCAGCCGATTTTCACCGTTCAAATTTTAAACTATTCTGCTATTTCTGCTAATTTACGCTATGATTTTTGCTATTTTTAACTATTATACTTTTTAAAATATTCCACTTTTTTCCTTTAATTTGTCCCATTGAAATGAATGGGAAACTTCTGCAATTCTGCTAAAATTTGCTTGTTTTTGAAACTTAACTACTTCCTCATATTTTCACCTAGAACAACCATTCAAACTTTAAAATGTTCATAAATTATTGGGCTATTCAGGTATGATTCAGCTTTTTGAAATCTTTTACTGTTTTACTTTTATGCCTCTTAAAGTTTTGAGTTGCAAAATTGTGATTTTTCACAAAATACATGCGTTGTTATGGTTGCTATGCTCTTGGCTTCCAGTGTGCCACTGAAGGTTTTGCAATTTTCACTTCATGTCCGAACAACTTCTTGCTACTTGCTCAATTTTCACTCAACTTCCACAAATTATACATCAAAACGTAGGTATTTTTGCTGGCTTTCAGAAAATGTCACTATCATTGTTGTGGGATTTATAGAATTTTTGCAAATCTCCTCAGACCAACACAAGGTCTCAAAACTCTCCATATAAAGTCAATGGAGAGCTTGTTCAAAATCATCGCTGGATTTCTGTAATGAGAGGCATATTCGAATCGTCATATCTCCTTAACGAAGCGACTTTAAGACATGAGGCTTGTCCCCGAATATCTTCAGACACCCCTGACGCTCACAATTCAAGAATTTCTTTCTCACCTATTACCGTTCTGAAATGAGTTGGACTTGTTTGAGGGTAGGAAATTCGTCCTTCGCTCAGATTTCTTCAGATTTAAAACTCTGGAAATGAACCACTTTTTTCTCTCGTCATAACTTTTTTTTGGATTTCCACAGAGACCTGAAAATTTCCATGACTGTTCACCAAAGCCTGCTGTCTCTTACGGTGAAAGAATGATATCGATACTCCAAATAGATTTCGAGTTACAAAGCGTTGTTTGAGGGCAAGTCAAGGCAGTTTTTGCTTCGCTCTACTCAGTTATGGTGCATTAGAAGTCAAATATCTTTAATAATTCATATTTTAATGATAAATTGTAAACACTGGAAGATTCCCCCATCTCTTCTGAACAAAACGGTGTAAGAATGACCGCTCTAGCCCCTACGGTTTGGAAATTATGGTCATTTGTTTGAGGGGAGTCCTCACTATGAGAAATAGGCTGCAATAATCCTGTGCATCTCTGTGCTGCGTGTGTAAAAAGAGGCACCTGTTTTGGCGGGAAAAAGTACACAGGCTCTCTGATTGGTGGATTCAAATTCAGCAGCTCCCAGGCTGACCTAGAAACTTACTTCTCTCTCCCTGTGCATTTTTTTGCTGATTTTTTCATTTAACAAGTATATTTGAGGGACCCTCAGCATGTTCAGCATTTTTTCAGCTGTCCATTTTGCTTTTCCAATTTTTCTGTTTAACTGATTACTATTGTGCTAAATCATACTATTTCTGCTATTTTATAAGATTTGTGCCTAATATAGTATTTCTGCTAAATTACAGTATTTCTGCTTTTTATACTATTTGTGCTAAAACATAGTATTTCTACTAAATGTAGTATTTATGCTTAATCATACTATTTCTGCTTTTTATGGGATTTGTGCCTAATATAGTATTTCTGCTTTTTATAGGATTTTTGCTCAAACATAATATTTCTACTAAATGTAGTGTTTATGCTTAATCATCCTATTTCTGCTTTTTATAGGATTTGTGCTTAATATAGTATTTCTGCTAAATTATAGTATTTCTGCTTTTTATAGTATTTGTGCTAAAACATAGTATTTCTACTAAATGTAGTATTTATGCTTAATCATAGTATTTCTATATATTTCTATATATTTCTGCCAGGTCCCCAGGCAGCCAATCCTCTGTGAGGACTTAGACATTCAAATTTTCAAATCAGGGCCTGCACGGTTTCCCAGCCAATCATATATGTGTCCTGAGGCATTCAAATTTGCATATTGGGGCCTTCATGGCTTCTAAGCCAGCCAATCATATCTGAGGGCTGAGGAATTCAAATCCACAAATCAGGGCCTGCACAGCTTCCCAGCCAGCCAATCATGTATGTGGGCTCCAGGTATTCAAATTTGCATATTGGGGAATTCGTGGCTTCTAAGTCAACAAGTCATCCATGTCATATATCTCTAAAAATTCATATTTTAATGATAAATTGTCAACACTTGAAGATTCCCCCATCTCTTCTGAACAAAACGGTGTAAGAATGACCGCTCTAGCCCCTATGGTTAGGAAATTATGGTCATTTGTTTGAGGGGAATCCTCACTGTGTGAAATAAACTGAAAGAAGCAGGTCTATGTCTCTGTGCTGCGTGTGTAAAAAGATGCACCTGTTTTGGCGGGAAAACGTAAACAGCCTCTCTGATTGGTGGATTCAAATTCAGCAGCTCCCAGGCTGACCTAGAAACTTAGTCCTCTCTCCCTGTGTGTGTGTGTGTGTGTGTGTGTGTGTGTGTGTGTGTGTGTGTGTGTGTGTGTGTGTGTTTAGTGGGAGAGAGAGGACCCTGCCCTTATTTGGCAGCATGTCATTGTAGGATTTAAATTGAACATAGTTAGACTGGTTGACTGGATTAGAGCCTGTGTTTGTGTGTCCCTCTGTGCATTTGTGTTTCAATAAGTTATTACTATTCTGCTAAATCATAGTATTTCTGGTACTTTTCGGTACTTGTGCTAAATACAGTATTTCTGCTAAATCATACTATTTCTGCTTTTCATAGGATTTATGCCTAATATAGTATTTCTGCTAAATTATAGTATTTCTGCTTTTTATAGGATTTGTGCCTAACATAATATTTCTGCTAAATTATAGTATTTCTGCTTTTTATACTATTTGTTCTAAATTATAGTATTTCTGCTTTTTATAGGATTTGTGCTTAATATAGTATTTCTGCTAAATTATAGTTTTTCTTCTTTTTATAGTATTTGTGCTAAAACATAGTATTTCTACTAAATGTAGTATTTATGCTTAATAATAGTATTTCTATATATTTCTGCCAGGTCCCCAGGCAGCCAATCCTCTGTGAGGACTGAGACATTCAAATTTTCAAATCAGGGCCTGCACAGTTTCCCAGCCAATCAAATAAGTGTCCTGAGGCATTCAAATTTGCATATTGGGGCCTTCGTGGCTTCTAAGCCAGCCAATCATATCTGAGGGCTGAGGAATTCAAATCCACAAATCAGGGCCTGCACGGCTTCCCAGCCAGCCAATCACATATGTGGTCTCAGGCATTCAAATTTGCATATTGGGGAATTCGTGGCTTCTAAGTCAACAAGTCATCCATGTCATATATCTCTAAAAATTCATATTTTAATATTAAATTGTCAACACTTGAAGATTCCCCCATCTCTTCTGAACAAAACGGTGTAAGAATGACCGTTCTAGCCCCTACGGTTAGGAAATTACGGTCATTTGTTTGAGGGGAGTCGTCACTATGAGAAATAGACTGCAAAAATCCTGTGTCTCTCTGTGCTGCTGCGTGTGTAAACAGATGCACCTGTTTTGGTGGGGAAAAGTGCACAGCCTCTCTGATTGGTGGATTCAAATTCACCAGCTCCCAGGCTGACCTAGAAACTTACTTCTCTCTCCCTGTGTGTGTGTGTGTGTGTGTGTGTGTGTGTGTGTGTGTGTGTTTGTGTGTGTGTGTGACAGAGAGAGAGAGAGAGAGAGAGAAAGCCTTTTAATGGGATGATCCCATTGTAAGATTCAAATTCAATATATTTAGACTGGTTGACTGAATTGGATCTTGTGTGTGTGTCTCTCTGTGCATGTGTGTTTCCTCATGTGTACATATTTGTAATTGTGTGGCAGTCATAAATTTTTTTGCTGATTTTTGTCATTTAACAAGTATATTTGAGGGAACCTCAGCATGTTCAGCATTTTTTCAGCTGTCCATTTTGCTTTTCCAATTTTTCTGTTTAACTTATTACTATTGTGCTAAATCACACTATTTCTGCTATTTTATAAGATTTGTGCTTAATATACTATTTCTGCTTTTATAGGATTTGTGCTTAATATAGTATTTCTGCTTTTTATAAGATTTGTGCTTAATATAGTATTTCTGCTAAATGTAGTATTTATGCTTAATCATATTATTTCTGCTTTTCATAGGATTTGTGCTTAATATAGTATTTCTGCTAAATTTAGTATTTCTGATTAATTATAGTTTTTCTACTAAATCATAGTACAGTATTTCTGCTTTTTATGGGATTTGTGCTAAAACAAAGTATTTCTACTAAATGTAGTATTTGTGCTTAATCATACCATTTCTGCTTTTTATAGGATTTGTGCTTAATATAGTATTTCTGCTAAATTATAGTATTTCTGCCAAATTATAATATTTGTGCTAAAACATAGTCTTAATTTAAAATTACAATATTCATAGTTCATCACAGTGTCTCTGGTAAATCACAATATTTCTGCTCTGTTGTACTATTTTTCTAAATCATAGTGTTTCTGTAATGTTTAAGTATTTTTGGCTAAATATATTCTTTCTGTTATCTTATACTATTTCTCCTAAATTCTTGTATTTTTGAGAAGTTATCATGTTTCTGGTAAGTTACAATATTTCTGCTAAATTCTGCTATGCTATTGTATTTCTGCCAAGTATTATGTTTCCTCTAAGATATTGCAGTTCTGCTAAGTTATTCCATTTTAGCAAACTTCTTTTGCTTCTGCAAAGTTTTTACAATTTCTGCAACTTTTCAGCTTTTTCAGCTACTTTTTGCATACAGCTTCAGCTTTAAGCATCCACACTGCATTTTCGCAGGAAATGCAAATTTTTCTAGTTAGTGTGAATGCTTGAAAAGCATTCACAGTATTGTTCTTCTAATCTTTATTATTAGTGTGAATGCTTGAAAAGCATTCACAGTATTGTTCTTCTAATCTTTATTATTATTATTATATTTTATCTATTCCGTACGTTTTTTGTAATCCTACTCCTTCAAAACCGTTCAACTTAGAAAAACCATTCAAACACCGTTAGATTCCTATTCTTTTGGACAACACTGCTTCTATTTTTCTCATTTTTAACATTTATATTTTTAATTTTATTCAACTTTATTCAACAAAAATTTATAATGTATTTCAATGGGGAGACCCTTCAAATCCTCATTCAACTTACTCATTTTTAAACTCTTACTACTTCCACATACGTTGACATAGAGCCACCATTCAAACTTTAAAACGAAGACAAGACATTCAACTATTCAACTTGTATTTATCTTTTCAATATCTATTATACTTTTTCTTCAGTTCCAGTTTAAGTTTCATGATGTTTTTTCACCCGTTTCAGAGTTTATAATGGGTGTGTATGGGACGGAATGTTGGGGCTAGAGTGAGGCAGCTCAACTGCTAGAGTGAGAGGAGCAAAAAAATTAATCTTAAAATCTTTTTTAAAACTGCTGCTGTGTCCGCAGCGTTTGCTCTACAGGTATGATTTTACCCTCAAAACGTAGCCATCGCTGTCCTCTTTCATCCAATGTGTTTACTATTGTACTAGGTGTTATGGTTCTTTCATAAATGTCACCAATGCACAGCCTCCTCCCTCCAACTCTTCCATAGACTCTAATGTTAAAATGGCTCAGAAGGTTCGTTTGAAAATCAGAAGAGCATGGTGTCTTTACACTGTCACCACGTCCATATAATAAACTCCACAGGCATGAAAACTGAGAATTCAGTAGACTGGACATTGCTGCCACTCACGGTGAAAGAATTTCGTCAATACGACCTATACTTTTCATTTGGGAGCGATTTGTTTCGGCCTGACTTTTCTGTTCATTTTAAGCAGCAAAAGTGAGGTGCATGTCTGTGTACGTGTGTATGGAGCCATTGGGTGCGGTCACTATAGCAACCAGGCTCACACCTGCCTGCTTAACGAGCTCTCTCTCTCACTCTGCCAAGATTCATCTTAAACACTTCT
Organism: Diplotaxodon limnothrissa; assembly: GCF_057381915.1. NCBI lineage: Eukaryota > Metazoa > Chordata > Actinopteri > Cichliformes > Cichlidae > Diplotaxodon > Diplotaxodon limnothrissa. The sequence continues at coordinate 15,128,053 of NC_140611.1, forward strand.
CTTTCAACTGCTGCTGTGTCCACAGTGTTACAGCCATCATTTTACCCTCAAAACGTCGCCATCGTTGTTCTTTTTCCAACATCTTGTCTTTCAAAGCTCAGACATTTAAACTTTTTAAACTGTGTGGATCAAAGTGGAGGGATCACATTTTCTTCATTCAGTGATTCAAAGAATATGACCTTTTAATATTCATTCAGATGTTTTCTGACTCTAAATGTTCTTTTCTCATTTCTTAGGGTTTTCTAATTTACATTTAAAACATTTTCAGCTTTTTTCCAACTTCTGCTTCTGTGTAACCTTCAGCTTTTAGCAGTTCAGCACCTTTGTTTTCAGGTTAAATTTGGTTGTTTTTTTTGTTTTTGTTTTTATTTCATTCAATATTTTTAACTCAAAATTCAGCAATTAATTCATTTCAGTGCATACATTCAGATTCAAGCATTCACACTGCAGTTTCTTCAGAAAATGCACTTTCTAGTTATTATATTTTATCTATTCCGTACGTTTTTTGTAATCCTACTCCTTCAAAACCGTTCAACTTAGAAAAACCATTCAAACACCGTTAGATTCCTATTCTTTTGGACAACACTGCTTCTATTTTTCATATTTTTAACATTTATATTTTTAATTTTATTCAACTTTATTCAACAAAAATTTCCCATGTATTTCAATGGGGAGACCCTTCAAATTCTCATTCAATTTACTCATTTTTAAACTCTTACTACTTCCACATACATTGACATAGAGCCACCATTCAAACTTTAAAACGAAGACAAGACATTCAACTATTCAACTTGTATTTATCTTTTCAATATCTATTATACTTTTTCTTCAGTTCCAGTTTAAGTTTCATGATGTTTTTTCACCCGTTTCAGAGTTTATAATGGGTGTGTATGGGACGGAATGTTGGGGCTAGAGTGAGGCAGCTCAACTGCTAGAGTGAGAGGAGCAAAAAAATTAATCTTAAAATCTTTTTTAAAACTGCTGCTGTGTCCACAGCGTTTGCTCTACAGGTATGATTTTACCCTCAAAACGTAGCCATGGCTGTCCTCTTTCATCCAATGTGTTTACTATTGTACTAGGTGTTATGGTTCTTTCATAAATGTCACCAATGCACAGCCTCCTCCCTCCAACTCTTCCATAGACTCTAATGTTAAAATGGCTCAGAAGGTTTGTTTGAAAATCAGAAGAGCATGGTGTCTTTCCACTGTCACCACGTCCATATAATAAACTCCACAGACATGAAAATTGAGAATTCAGTAGACTAGACATTGCTGTCGCTCACGGTGAAAGAATTTTGTCAATACGACCTATACTTTTCATTTGGGAACGATTTGTTTCGCCCTGACTTTTCTGTTCATTTTAAGGAGCAAAAGTGAGGCGCATGTCTGTGTACGTGTGTATGGAGCCATTGGGTGCAGTCACTATAGCAACCAGGCTCACACCTGCCTGCTTAACGAGCTCTGCCTGCCACTGTACCAAGATTCATCTTAAACACTTCTCTTTCAACTGCTGCTGTGTCCACAGTGTTACAGCCATCATTTTACCCTCAAAACGTCGCCATCGTTGTTCTTTTTCCAACATCTTGTCTTTCAAAGCTCAGACATTTAAACTTTTTAAACTGTGTGGATCAAAGTGGAGGGATCACATTTTCTTCATTCAGTGATTCAAAGAATATGACCTTTTAATATTCATTCAGATGTTTTCTGACTCTAAATGTTCTTTTCTCATTTCTTAGGGTTTTCTAATTTACATTTAAAACATTTTCAGCTTTTTTCCAACTTCTGCTTCTGTGTAACCTTCAGCTTTTAGCAGTTCAGCACCTTTGTTTTCAGGTTAAATTCGGGTTGTTTTTTTTTTTATCTCATTCAAGATTTTTAACTTAAATTCAGTAATTAATTCATTTCAGTGCATACATTCAGATTCAAGCATTCACACTGCAGTTTCTTCAGAAAATGCACTTTCTAGTTCTATTTTATTCTGTATTCCGTACGTTTTTTGTACTCCTACTCCTTCAAAACCGTTCAACTTACAAAAACCATTCAAACACCATTAGATTCCTCTTCTTTTGGACATGACTGCTTCTATTTTTCTCATTTTTAACATTTATATTTTTAATTTTATTCAACTTTATTCAACAAAAATTTCCCAAAATTTCCCATGTATTTCAATGGGGAGACCCTTCAAATCCTCATTCAACTTACTCATTTTTAAACTCTTACTACTTCCACATACATTGACATAGAGCCACCATTCAAACTTTAAAACGAAGACGAGACATTCAACTATTCAACTTGCATTTATCTTTTCAATATCTATTATACTTTTTCTTCAGTTCCAGTTTAAGTTTCATGATGTTTTTTCACCCGTTTCAGAGTTTATAATGGGTGTGTATGGGACGGAATGTTGGGGCTAGAGTGAGGCAGCTCAACTGCTAGAGTGAGAGGAGCAAAAAAATTAATCTTAAAATCTTTTTTAAAACTGCTGCTGTGTCCGCAGCGTTTGCTCTACAGGTATGATTTTACCCTCAAAACGTAGCCATGGCTGTCCTCTTTCATCCAATGTGTTTACTATTGTCCTAGGTGTTATGGTTCTTTCATAAATGTCACCAATGCACAGCCTCCTCCCTCCAACTCTTCCATAGACTCTAATGTTAAAATGGCTCAGAAGGTTCGTTTGAAAATCAGAAGAGCATGGTGTCTTTACACTGTCACCACGTCCATATAATAAGCTCCACAGGCATGAAAACTGAGAATTAGGTAGACTAGACATGGCTGTCGCTCACGGTGAAAGAATTTTGTCAGTACGCCATGTACTTTTCATTTGGGAACGATTTGTTTCGGCCTGACTTTTCTGTTCATTTTAAGCAGCAAAAGTGAGGCGCATGTCTGTGTCGTGTGTATGGAGCCATTGGGTGCGGTCACTATAGCAACCAGGCTCACACCTGCCTGCTTAACGAGCTCTGCCTGCCACTGTGCCAAGATTAATCTTAAGCACTTCTCTTTCAACTGCTGCTGTGTCCACAGTGTTAAAGCCATCATTTTACCCTCAAAACGTCGCCATCGTTGTTCTCTTTCCAACATCTTGTCTTTCAAAGCTCAGACATTTAAACTTTTTAAACTGTGTGGATCCAAGTGGAGGGATCACATTTTAGTCATTCAGTGATTCAAAGAATATGACCTTTTAATATTCTTTCAGATGTTTTCTGACTCTAAATGTTCTTTTCTCATTTCTTAGGTTTTTCTAATTTACAATTAAAACATTTTCAGCTTTTTTCCAACTTCTTCTTCTGTGTAACCTTCAGCTTTTAGCAGTTCAGCACTTTTGTTTTCAGGTTAAATTCGGGTTTTTTTTTAATCTCATTCAAAATTTTTAACTTAAATTCAGTAATTATTTCATTTCAATGCATACATTCAGATTCAAGCATTCACACTGCAGTTTCTTCAGAAAATGCACTTTCTAGTTATTAGTGTGAATGCTTGAAAAGCATTCACAGTATTGTTGTTGTAATCTTTATTATTATTATTATTATATTTTATTCTGTATTCCGTACGTTTTTTGTAATCCTACTCCTTCAAAACCGTTCAACTTAGAAAAACCATTCCAACACCGTTAGATTCCTATTCTTTTGGACAACACTGCTTCCATTTTTCATATTTTTAACATTTATATTTTTAATTTTATTCAACTTTATTCAACAAAAATTTATAATGTATTTCAATGGGGAGACCCTTCAAATCCTCATTCAACTTACTCATTTTTAAACTCTTACTACTTCCACATACATTGACATAGAGCCACCATTCAAACTTTAAAACGAAGACAAGACATTCAACTATTCAACTTGCATTTATCTTTTCAATATCTATTATACTTTTTCTTCAGTTCCAGTTTAAGTTTCATGATGTTTTTTCACCCGTTTCAGAGTTTATAATGGGTGTGTATGGGACGGAATGTTGGGGCTAGAGTGAGGCAGCTCAACTGCTAGAGTGAGAGGAGCAAAAAAATTAATCTTAAAATCTTTTTTAAAACTGCTGCTGTGTCCGCAGCGTTTGCTCTACAGGTATGATTTTACCCTCAAAACGTAGCCATGGCTGTCCTCTTTCATCCAATGTGTTTACTATTGTACTAGGTGTTATGGTTCTTTCATAAATGTCACCAATGCACAGCCTCCTCCCTCCAACTCTTCCATAGACTCTAATGTTAAAATGGCTCAGAAGGTTCGTTTGAAAATCAGAAGAGCATGGTGTCTTTACACTGTCACCACGTCCATATAATAAGCTCCACAGGCATGAAAACTGAGAATTAGGTAGACTAGACATGGCTGTCGCTCACGGTGAAAGAATTTTGTCAGTACGCCATGTACTTTTCATTTGGGAACGATTTGTTTCGGCCTGACTTTTCTGTTCATTTTAAGCAGCAAAAGTGAGGTGCATGTCTGTGTGCGTGTGTATGGAGCCATTGGGTGCGGTCACTATAGCAACCAGGCTCACACCTGCCTGCTTAACGAGCTCTCTCTGCCACTCTGCCAAGATTCATCTTAAGCACTTCTCTTTCAACTGCTGCTGTGTCCACAGTGTTAAAGCCATCATTTTACCCTCAAAACGTCGCCATCGTTGTTCTTTTTCCAACATCTTGTCTTTCAAAGCTCAGAGATGTAAACTTTTTAAACTGTGTGGGTCCAAGTGGAGGGATCACATTTTAGTCATTCAGTGATTCAAAGAATATGACCTTTTAATATTCTTTCAGATGTTTTCTGACTCTAAATGTTCTTTTCTCATTTCTTAGGTTTTTCTAATTTACAATTAAAACATTTTCAGCTTTTTTCCAACTTCTTCTTCTGTGTAACCTTCAGCTTTTAGCAGTTCAGCACTTTTGTTTTCAGGTTAAATTCAGGTTGTTTTTTTTTTTTTTATCTCATTCAAAATTTTAAACTCAAAATTCAGCAATTAATTCATTTCAGTCCATACATTCAGATTCAAGCATTCACACTGCAGTTTCTTCAGAAAATGCACTTTCTAGTTATTATTATTATATTTTATTCTGTATTCCGTACGTTTTTTGTAATCCTACTCCTTCAAAACCGTTCAACTTAGAAAAACCATTCCAACACCGTTAGATTCCTATTCTTTTGGACAACACTGCTTCCATTTTTCATATTTTTAACATTTATATTTTTAATTTTATTCAACTTTATTCAACAAAAATTTATAATGTATTTCAATGGGGAGACCCTTCAAATCCTCATTCAACTTACTCATTTTTAAACTCTTACTACTTCCACATACATTGACATAGAGCCACCATTCAAACTTTAAAACGAAGACAAGACATTCAACTATTCAACTTGCATTTATCTTTTCAATATCTATTATACTTTTTCTTCAGTTCCAGTTTAAGTTTCATGATGTTTTTTCACCCGTTTCAGAGTTTATAATGGGTGTGTATGGGACGGAATGTTGGGGCTAGAGTGAGGCAGCTCAACTGCTAGAGTGAGAGGAGCAAAAAAAATAATCTTAAAATCTTTTTTAAAACTGCTGCTGTGTCCGCAGCGTTTGCTCTACAGGTATGATTTTACCCTCAAAACGTAGCCATGGCTGTCCTCTTTCATCCAATGTGTTTACTATTGTACTAGGTGTTATGGTTCTTTCATAAATGTCACCAATGCACAGCCTCCTCCCTCCAACTCTTCCATAGACTCTAATGTTAAAATGGCTCAGAAGGTTAGTTTGAAAATCAGAAGAGCATGGTGTCTTTCCACTGTCACCACGTCCATATAATAAACTCCACAGACATGAAAACTGAGAATTTGGTAGACTAGACATTGCTGTCGCTCACAGTGAAAGAATTTTGTCAATACGACTTTTACTTTTCATTTGGGAACGATTTGTTTTGGCCTGACTTTTCTGTTCATTTTAAGCAGCAAAAGTGAGGCGCATGTCTGTGTCCGTGTGTATGGAGCCATTGGGTGCGGTCACTATAGCAACCAGGCTCACACCTGCCTGCTTAACGAGCTCTCTCTCTCACTCTGCCAAGATTCATCTTAATCACTTCTCTTTCAACTGCTGCTGTGTCCACAGTGTTAAAGCCATCATTTTACCCTCAAAACGTCGCCATCGTTGTTCTTTTTCCAACATCTTGTCTTTCAAAGCTCAGAGATGTAAACTTTTTAAACTGTGTGGGTCCAAGTGGAGGGATCACATTTTAGTCATTCAGTGATTCAAAGAATATGACCTTTTAATATTCATTCAGATGTTTTCTGACTCTAAATGTTCTTTTCTCATTTCTTAGGTTTTTCTAATTTACAATTAAAACATTTTCAGCTTTTTTCCAACTTCTTCTTCTGTGTAACCTTCAGCTTTTAGCAGTTCAGCACTTTTGTTTTCAGGTTAAATTCGGGTTTTTTTTTTATCTCATTCAAAATTTTTAACTTAAATTCAGTAATTATTTCATTTCAATGCATACATTCAGATTCAAGCATTCACACTGCAGTTTCTTCAGAAAATGCACTTTCTAGTTAGTGTGAATGCTTGAAAAGCATTCACAGTATTGTTCTTCTAATCTTTATTCTATTTTATTTATTATTATTCTGTATTCCGTACGTTTTTTGTAATCTATCTCCTTCAAAACCGTTCAACTTAGAAAAACCATTCAAACACCGTTAGATTCCTATTCTTTTGGACAACACTGCTTCTATTTTTCTCATTTTTAACATTTATATTTTTTATTTTATTCAACTTTATTCAACAAAAATTTATAATGTATTTCAATGGGGAGACCCTTCAAATTCTCATTCAAATTCCTCCTCTTTAAACTGTATCTACTTCCACATACATTGACATAGAGCCACCATTCAAACTTTAAAACGAAGACAAGACATTCAACTATTGAACTTGTATTTATCTTTTCAATATCTATTATACTTTTTCTTCAGTTCCAGTTTAAGTTTCATGATGTTTTTTCACCCGTTTCAGAGTTTATAATGGGTGTGTATGGGACGGAATGTTGGGGCTAGAGTGAGACAGCTCAACTGCTAGAGTGAGAGGAGCAAAAAAATTAATCTTAAAATCTTTTTTAAAACTGCTGCTGTGTCCGCAGCGTTTGCTCTACAGGTATGATTTTACCCTTAAAACGTAGCCATCGCTGTCCTCTTTCATCCAATGTGTTTACTATTGTACTAGGTGTTATGGTTCTTTCGTAAATGTCACCAATGCACAGCCTCCTCCCTCCAACTCTTCCATAGACTCTAATGTTAAAATGGCTCAGAAGGTTCGTTTGAAAATCAGAAGAGCATGGTGTCTTTCCACTGTCACCACGTCCATATAATAAACTCCACAGGCATGAAAACTGAGAATTCAGTAGACTAGAAGCTGCTGTCGCTCACGGTGAAAGAATTTTGTCAATACGACTTTTACTTTTCATTTGGGAATGATTTGTTTCGGCCTGACTTTTCTGTTCATTTTAAGCAGCAAAAGTGAGGCGCATGTCTGTGTACGTGTGTATGGAGCCATTGGGTGCGGTCACTATAGCAACCAGGCTCACACCTGCCTGCTTAACGAGCTCTGCCTGCCACTGTACCAAGATTCATCTCAAGCACTTCTCTTTCAACTGCTGCTGTGTCCACAGTGTTACAGCCATCATTTTACCCTCAAATTGTCGCCATTATTGTTCTCTTTCCAACACCGTATCTTTCAAAGCTCAAGCATTTAAACTTTTTAAACTGTGTGGATCAAAGTGGAGGGATCACATTTGAGTCATTCAGTGATTCAAAGAATATGACCTTTTAATATTCATTCAGATGTTTTCTGACTCTAAATGTTCTTTTCTCATTTCTTAGGGTTTTCTAATTTACATTTAAAACATTTTCAGTTTTTTTCCAACTCCTTCTTCTGTGTAACCTTCAGCTTTTAGCAGTTCAGCACCTTTGTTTTCAGGTTAAATTCGGGTTTTTTTTTAATCTCATTCAATATTTTTAACTCAAAATTCAGCAATTAATTCATTTCAGTGCATACATTCAGATTCAAGCATTCACACTGCAGTTTCTTCAGAAAATGCACTTTCTAGTTATATTTTATTCTGTATTCCGTACGTTTTTTGTAATCCTACTCCTTCAAAACCGTTCAACTTAGAAAAACCATTCAAACACCGTTAGATTCCTATTCTTTTGGACAACACTGCTTCTATTTTTCATATTTTTAACATTTATATTTTTAATTTTATTCAACTTTATTCAACAAAAATTTATAATGTATTTCAATGGGGAGACCCTTCAAATCCTCATTCAACTTACTCATTTTTAAACTCTTACTACTTCCACATACATTGACATAGAGCCACCATTCAAACTTTAAAACGAAGACAAGACATTCAACTATTCAACTTGTATTTATCTTTTCAATATCTATTATACTTTTTCTTCAGTTCCAGTTTAAGTTTCATGATGTTTTTTCACCCGTTTCAAAATTTATAATGGGTGTGTATGGGACGGAATGTTGGGGCTAGAGTGAGACAGCTCAACTGCTAGAGTGAGAGGAGCAAAAAAATTAATCTTAAAATCTTTTTTAAAACTGCTGCTGTGTCCGCAGCGTTTGCTCTACAGGTATGATTTTACCCTCAAAACGTAGCCATCGCTGTCCTCTTTCATCCAATGTGTTTACTATTGTCCTAGGTGTTATGGTTCTTTCATAAATGTCACCAATGCGCACCCTCCTCCCTCCAACTCTTCCATAGACTCTAATGTTAAAATGGCTCAGAAGGTTCGTTTGAAAATCAGAAGAGCATGGTGTCTTTACACTGTCACCACGTCCATATAATAAACTCCACAGGCATGAAAACTGAGAATTCAGTAGACTAGAAGCTGCTGTCGCTCACGGTGAAAGAATTTCGTCAATACGACTTGTACTTTTCATATGGGAACGATTTGTTTCGGCCTGACTTTTCTGTTCATTTTAAGCAGCAAAAGTGAGGTGCATGTCTGTGTCGTGTGTATGGAGCCATTGTCACTATAGCAACCAGGCTCACACCTGCCTGCTTAACGAGCTCTCTCTCACTCTGCCAAGGTTAAACCTAAAAATGTTAGATTGTAGTAAGATTAACTTTTTCAAAAGTACAATAAGACAGATTTGACAGGGTTTTGCCACAGATTAATAGTTTGTCACTAGTTAGTATATGCCAACTAAGTAGAGCATTGTGATTGGCACAAAGGTTTTTCAGATCTGGGCAGTTGGAGTCAGTTGATGACTTCAAAATCATCCTTTCTGACTGGATAATTAAAGCTCTCAGCATCTATCGGTCTGTAGTTAATTTCCCCACCTTTTAACTAACGTTTAACTAACCTAATCTCATTTAATGTCTCTGTTTATAGTCTGTATAGTTTATCTCCCCACGAATACACTCAAAGTAGTCTTAAAATAAAACCCACAAAACAGTTCAAGATTTAATACTTTTTATTTGCTCATTTAATGCCAGTTGCCCTGTTTTTCTGTATGTCACTCATTCGCTTATACTTGGGCAAAAAGGACCAATTTGTACACTAGTATAGTGTATTTTTTCCCTCTATCTCTCTATGTCTGTCACACACAGAGACCAACACACAGACATGTATATGCTCATTATTGCTGTTCAAACTGATGGTCAAATTTCCAAGCACCACCTGAACGCCTCATCTGTTTTTAACCTATCACTGGACCAACTGTCGTCATTCCGCTTTGCTCTCTGCTGTGGTAAGTACAGTACACTCAGTACTGCAGTGTTTTATTTTTATGATGGAAAAAATACATGTTTGACATTTAAACTCACATATCAAGTCCAACAGAGTTAAAAACAATTCAAAGAAGAAAGAAAAAAGAATAACCTTCGCTATCATTTATATACGTTTATTACGTTTTGCTGTTAGCAGCAGTGCTAACGCTAGCTTCAATGCTAATGCTAGCAACAATGCTAACGCTAGCTATAGTGCTAACACTAGCCTTAGCAGTTGTTAACTGACAAAAATAATATTCCTGTGATATTTCTTGCCGGTCAGTGAGACAAAAGTAAGAAATTAGCTTTATTATTGCCATTGTGGCTCAGTTTTAACAGTAAGAGTGCTAGCGCTAGCAGCATTGCTAACGCTAGCTGCAATGCTAACGCTAGCTGCAATGCTAACGCTAGCTGCAATGCTAACGCTAGCCGGAATGCTAGCGCTAGCAGCAATGCTAAGGCTAGTAACAGTCTAACAGTAGCCTTACATAAGTGGCAATACTTCAGTTAACTAGTTTGAATTGTAAAATGACTGCTGTATCAGTTGGTGTGCTATATTACTCTATAATTACCCTGCTGACTAGAAGTTCAGTGTATCATGTCATGTGGACTTTGTATTTCTGTTAGTCTGATAACACTGTACAGACAACTAACGTATTATTTCTCGTTTCTTTCAGGAACCTGACTGACACTGTGCTTTGCCTGGTAGGTGTGCACATACTGTAAGAGAAATAGACCAAAATAAAAAAATAATATGACTAATATAAGCTGTAAAGTGATGGGTTCAAACTTTGTGCTAGACCTTTTAAACACAATTTTATAATAAATACACATAAGTGCAGCTTAACAATTGGGCTAAAATATTTTTTTCGTAAATTTTTGTAGTCACACTACATGTGATTAATTAATGATTCACTCAATCATATTTGTATTTAAAAATATTATTGCTGAATTTAATTAAATATTTATTCTTTTAAAAAGTGCCCAATTATGCAACTTTTTGCACATGGCAGCCGACAACAGTTTAGCTTGAATATTTGTTTTGTCCTTTTGCAGTAGTCACATTTAGTTCATACAATTACCATGTGATATAATTTTAATAAAATTATTTTTTTTTCTTGTTTTTTGTTCAGAGTGTGTAGAAGAAGAAGAACAAGGACCAGATCTCCAGTCTTCTCTCTCACATCCCAACCCCCCAACCCCTCTATCCTCTGTCCTGCTCCACCTATTGTCTCTGCCTTCTTTCCATCTGTATTTCACTCTGTGGTTTGTGAGAAATTTTGCCAAACCAACAATCCTTTTGCGGTTTGATTTAAAGCCGTGTCTCTCCTGCTCTGTCTGTTCTCTCTGCTAAATTTTCTCTCTACCTGTTTTTCACTCTTGGCTTGCTGCTGAAAAACGCCAAGCCAACAAAGCAATAAAGAGTGCATATTTTGCCTCAACCTATGAACAAACTGAACAAACAAAGAAAAATCTGCGGTTTGATTTAAAGCCGTGTCTCTCCTGCTCTGTCTGTTCTCACTGCTAAATTTTCTCTCTACCTGTTTTTCACTCTTGGCTTGCTGCTGAAAAACGCCAAGCCATTAAAGCAATAAAGAGTGCATATATTGCCTCTACCTGAGAACAAACTGAACAAAGAAAACTAATTCACGGTTTGATTGTGATTTCCCAGCCGTGTCTCTCCTGCTCTGCCTGTTCTCTCTTCTAAATTTTCTCTCTACCTGTTTTTCACTCTTGGCTTGCTGCTGAAAAATGCCAAGCCAATAAAGAGAGTGCATAATATTCTCTCAACTGAAGAACAAACTGTCAAACGAAAGACAACTGTTTAAGACAAATAAAAACTGAAATATAAAAACAAAGACAACATCTCCTGGTGTGTGCCACTCTTATCTTGTGAACATATTTTCTAAAGACTAAGAAACACTTGCAGGTGTGTGAAAATGCCAAGGAAGCAGAAAAAGTCACAAGCTGCAAAACAACGCTGGAAAAAGTTTCATGAGTTTCACAAAGTACCAACATGTGAACAAGCTGAGTTTGATTTTCCTCAGAGCTCTGCAGAAGACAGTGTGTCTACAAAGACCAATTCTGACAGTGTCAAACAGGCAGGTCAACATGTTCCTGCACATGTACAACAGGTATCTTATGCTGATGCTGTAAAGAGTGGACTGCAGCATAAAGTTAATGAACAACATGAGGTGTCAAGTGCCCCACAGGTGGGTTATGCTGACTTTTTGAAAAGAGGCTGTCACAGTGATGTGGCAGGACCATCTCATGCAAAAAGAGTGAACCTTGAAAACCAGCCCTCTATTACACTTGTCTGTGCATCTCACAGCCAGGCACATCCTAAATATGGAGACTCCAGAAACAAGCAGTGCACATGCAACTCACTCACATTTCTTGCATTCCTTCATGAGAATGAAAACATGACTACAGCTGACCTTAATCTGGTCTTGGATAAAGGTGATGTGATGTACAAAGAGGCCAAGAAAAGATTTCCTAAAAATATTCATTTGGCAACCGATGAGCTGCCAGACAAAGTTGATGCTCGCTGGTCTATGTATGATGTCGACATGACACAGCCTTCCCGGTATGGGACATTTGAAGAACCTCCAGAGGAAGCAGTAGATACCTTTCTCAGCTTAGAAGCAGGACTGAGCTGCCTGTTGTCAGATGTGCAGTATGCCTTATTGATTATGAGTGGATTGTGTATCGCAGTGTTCAGATCCACATCAGGCAAATATGGTTTCTTTGATCCACACTCCAGAACACCCAGTGGTCTTCCTCTATTACTACAGTCACGTAATCGTGGTACAGCAGTGATGCTGAAATTCACACTCCTCAGTGACATGATTAAGAGGATCCAAGATTCTTATGAAATGATGGAGATATCACCCTCTTGTAACTATGAACTGAAGCCTGTGCAGTTCTACAGTATGAGCACAGTCAACCTGAGTGATACTATCACAGACACAGTCTGCAGACCAACAGCTGCCACTGCTGTGGCATCTACTCACTCTGATACAACTGTTGATGAAGCAAACTCCTCTACTCCAAGGAGAAACACAACCACTGATCTGACTGAGAACATCTTTTGTCAAATGTCCATTTGTACGCCACCGGTGAAACAAAAAGAAGTTCACATGACTCAGTTCACATCATATGAAGATCAGAATGAACCTCCTAATATACCAACTGAAGAACTATGCAGTGAATTAAGTTTCCTTCCATCAAGGGATGCTTTTTTATGTCAATCAAATGCTGCAATAACAAATGTTGCTTCCTGTGATCTTTCTGATATAGTTTTACAAAAACTGAAAAAAGTTAATAAACAACAAAGGCACAAAATGAAAAGAAGATTAATGGCATCAGAGAAACCCAGAAATCAGAGAAAAGAAAACCAAAAAAGGAAAGAACGACAAAAGTATGCTTCAAACAAAGAGTACAAAGAAAAGAAAAAGTCTTGCACAAGCGAGGCATATAAAAACAATCCTGAAGTCAGACAGAAAAAACAACAGTATATGAAAAGACGTTATTGTGAGAATGATGAATTGAGACAGAAACAACAGAGATATATTAGAAGACGTTACTGTGAAAATGATGAATTCAGAAAGAAACAAAAACAATATGTTAAAAAACGTTTTTCTGAGAATGCTACAGTTAGAAAGAAACAACAACAATATATTAAAAGACGCTACTGTGAGAACGATGAATTCAGAAAGAAACAACAACAATATATTAAAAGACGCTACTGTGAGAACGATGAATTCAGAAAGAAACAACAACAATATATTAAAAGACGCTACTGTGACAATGCTGAATTTAGACAAAAACAAAAAAACTATATAACTAAAAGGTATCAAGAAAACCCTGAATTCAGAGAGAGACAGAGATCTCGAGTGACTCAGCGTTATGCACGTGATAACGCATTCAGAGTAAGACACAGACAACTAATGAAAAAACTAATGCGAGACAGGTATCAAAGTAATCTTGCATTCAGGATTATGCACAACATGAGATGTGCAATGAAAATAAAAAGGAAATACAGATGGGTGAACAGACAAACCCAAGAGAGTGACAACAGTGTGATCAACGAGGCCATATCTGTGTTCAAATCACAAATCAAAGTTGGACCATCATACCCATGTACTGTATGTTTCAAGGCTTCATTTCCAAACCAAGTACGACCCTGCAGAAGGTCAAATTATGTCAAAAACCCACATGTGGTTGCAACATGTTTGACAGGAAAGTATGTTCATGTTTGTGATGAAAACTGCAGAAATGAGCAGTGCAATGTGCCCGATGAGAGAAAGAGAGAGTGGATTTGTCACACCTGCCACGATCATCTTAAAAATGGATCCATGCCAGCACTTGCTGTTGCCAATAAACTGAATCTTGCTGATATTCCAGCTGAATTGTCTGATCTCAACATACTGGAGAGACATCTCATAGCCAAGTGCATACCATTTGCCAAGATTATTCCTCTTCCCAAAGGCAGACAAAGAGCAATTAGAGGAAATGTGGTCTGTGTCCCATCAGAGGTACAGGAAACTGTTGAAGCACTACCTCGATTGAGAATTAATTCTCAGGTCATGAGAGTAAAATTGAAGAGACGCTTGTCTTACAAAGGTCATCAGCTGTTTCAGACTGTAAGCTGGTCTAAACTTGTGCAAGCACTGCATAAACTCAAGCAGATTCATCCACAGTATAAGGATGTGAGCATCAGAGATGATCCTGAGCTGTGTGACCCAACACTTCCTGATGAAGATGATGAGGAGGAGGATGATGAAAACATGAATGAGGACGATTATGATGAGGCTGATTTAATGGAAATTGACAGCTGTGAGAAAAATGCACTGAGTGAAGCACAAAATAAAAATGAACAGGATATTGACATGTTACCCTGTGATGGTGAACAATCACATGAACAGATGAGAGATGATTCAGAGCAAGCGGATGGACTGACTAATGGTGGTTTTTCACTCGAGTCCTGTTTGCAGCCCCCTGATGTGGCTGAGGAGATATTATGTTTCAGTGAAGGAATCTACTCTGTTGCTCCTGCAGAGAGAAACAATCCAATAAGTTTTTTCAAAACACCTAAACTGGAGGCCATGGCCTTCCCTGTGCAGTTTCCTACAGGCCAAAACACACTTGATGAAAGAAGGCTGATCAAAGTATCCCCCAGTGGGTATTTCAAATCAAGACTTTTCTGCATTGATGATCGTTTTGCCAAAGACACAAACTATTTGTTCTTTGCACAGTTTGTGACTGAAATACACTTGGCTACTTCCAGCATGACAATACAGTTAAGGAAGGCAAAGCCTCTGACCAGAGATGGTAGAAAAATAACCTCAGGCATGTTACAAGATAAACATGAGGTGGAGAAACTGGTGCGAAATAAAGATGCAGTGAGATTCATGCAGCCTCTGAGAGGAACCCCAGCCTATTGGGAGAAAACAACAAGAGATCTTTTTGCCATGATCAGACAGTTGGGAACTCCCACGTTCTTTTGCACATTTTCAGCTGCTGAAATGCGCTGGCCTGAAGTGATCGAGGCAATAACAAGGCAGCAAGGTGAACAAGTGAATTTTGAAGGACTCGACTGGTCGGCAAAGTGTGACATCCTGAGAAGCAATCCTGTCACAACAATGCGCATGTTTGACAAGAGAGTTGAAGCATTATTCAGAGATTTACTCTTATCTCCTGCAGAGCCACTTGGCAAAGTCATTGACTACTTTTACAGAGTTGAGTTTCAGCACAGAGGAAGCCCACACATACACTGCCTCCTGTGGGTAGAAGGTGCTCCTGTGTTTGAGGAGGATGATGAGCAAACTGTTCTTGATTTTATAAACAAATACATCACAGCTCAGCTGCCTGATCCACATAAACAACCTGAACTGTACAAAAAAGTAACAGAAGTGCAAAAACACAGTAAGAACCACACAAAGACGTGCTTTAGGAGTTTAAGCTCCGGGTGCCGTTTTGGTTTTCCCAAACCACCCTGCAATGAGACAATGATCACAAGACCCAGTGAGGATGATGCACTGGAAGTAGAAACGGCAAAGAACAAGCTCAGACCACTGAACCAGCTGCTAAATGAACCTGAAACTGCTTCCATGAGTTTAGAGCAGCTCTTGGAAAGATGCAAGTTGACACATGCAGAATATGAGAGATACCTGAATAAAATGAACATGAGGAGTACGATCATACTAAAGCGTGATCCAAAAGACTCTTGGATAAACGGCTATAATCCACATCTGCTTGAAGCCTGGAACAGTAATATCGACATAAGCTTTGTTTTAGATGCTTTTGGTGCTGCAAATTATTTAATGAAATATATATCAAAAAAAGAGGGCGGGCTATCTGAGTACCTGAAAACTGTCATTGAGAACTCCCATAAAGACAGTGTAAATGAGTGCGATGAAATGAGAGCCGTCATGCAGGCATATTCAAAGAAGCGAGAGATCAGTGCACAGGAGTGTGTTGCTCGTGCATGTGGTCTTCACATGAAGCAATGTTCACGTGCTGTAATATTCATTCCAACTGATGATAATCCTGTGAAAATGAGTCGTCCCCTGTCAGTTCTGGACAACACAACACCTGAGTCTTCCAATGTTTGGATGACATCTTTGAATGACAAATACAAAGCCAGACCTGAAACACCAGAGTATGAGGAGATGTGCATGGCAGACTTTGCTGCTACTTGCAGGATTGTCTATGGCCAACAGAAAAAAGGTAAAGATGTTTTGCCCCTTCTCAATGAGATGGGGTTTGTGCAAAGGCGCAAAAACAATAAGCCTGCTATCATCAGATTTCACCGCTGCTCACAAGAAAAACATCCAGAGCAATATTACGGAAGACTGCTTAAACTGTACCTTCCTCATCGTTCAGACCACGAACTGAAAACACCATCGTTGCCAACCTATCAGGCTTTCTATGGTGCTGGCTGTGTACAGCTGCCAGGTACTGACCGTCTTGAGTACGTACAACACATTGTCAAAAGAAACAGAGAAAAATATGAGAAAAACAGTGAGGAGATCGAGAGCGCTGTTGAGGAATATGAGCAGAACAGAGGTGTGACTGACGAATGGTGTAATCTGGCACCTGAATCAGATCTCGTAAGGTTGCCACTTGTTGAACAAGAAAGAGAGCGAGACAATGAAAATGAACAGGAAGATGTGCCCGACTACGGCCGTCAGGCTGATGCTTCAACAGAAGTCAGAGCCATCAGGGAACCCCCTGCTATTGATCCCACATTGTTACGTCAGATGTTTCAGAATCTGAACAAGAAGCAAGCCTGCATATTTTATGCAGTTAGAGACTGGTGCATTAAAAGAGTCTGTGCTCTAAATCCAGAGCAGTTTTTCTTTTATATTAATGGTGGTGCTGGAACAGGAAAATCACATCTAATCAAATGCATCTACTCAGAAGCATCTAAGATACTGAGCAAAGTGCCCAGATATGCAGACGACGTTGACATATCAAAACCCACCGTCCTGTTAACTGCTTTCACTGGGACTGCAGCTTTTAACATTTCTGGAACAACACTGCATTCTCTTCTCAAGCTGCCTAGAAGCTTAAAACCTCCCATTCAGGGACTTGGCAATCAGCTGGATGAAGTCAGATCAGAACTTTTGAATGCTGAAATAATCGTCATTGACGAAGTGTCTATGGTGTCAAGACATCTGTTTGCATATGTAGATGCAAGACTCAAACAGATCAAAGGGACTCGGAGACCCTTTGGAGGCATGTCAGTCATTGCTGTCGGAGACTTCTATCAGCTACCCCCAGTGCGACAGTCTAAACCTCTCTGTGTGCACGACCCGTCCGAGATCGACCTGTGGCGGGAGCATTTTCAGATGATCACTCTGACTGAGATTATGCGTCAGAAAGATGATGTTGTCTTTGCTGAGATGCTGAACAGAATTCGTGTAAAAGGAAAGTTGGATGAGCTTTGCGAAGCAGATAGAAATTTGTTGTTACAGGCCATAACTGAACCAGCCCATTGTCCGACTGATGCATTGCACATTTTTGCAACTAATAAAGAAGTGGATGCACACAACTCTTCAACACTGGCTCTGCTCCACACTCATATCATTGACATCCATGCAGATGATTATAGAAAAGATCCTAGAACTGGCAGAATGGCACTTCAAGACAGACCATTGAAAGGAGGCAAAAACGAGTTACCAGACACACTGAAAGTTGCAGAAGGAGCTCGTGTCATGCTCACCAGAAACATTGACATACAAAATGGTTTGGTTAATGGAGCTTTTGGAAAACTATTTAGAGTAGTTCACTCTGAAAACGACCAACACATCATCAAGCTTGGACTTAAAATGGATAATGAGACATCTGGAAAGAATAACCGCACACCAGCAGACGACATGGTGTACATTGAGAGAGCAGAGGAGAATCTGAAGCAGAAAGGAGTGGTACGAAGACAGTTCCCAGTGAAGCTGGCCTTTGCATGTACAATACATAAGGTACAGGGTATGACAACTACATCAGCTGTTGTCTCTCTTAAGAGCATTTTTGAGCCCGGCATGGCCTACGTAGCTGTCAGTAGAGTGACGTCTCTCAGTGGACTGTATCTTCTTGATATGGAGGAGAAAAAAATATTCACCAACCCAGAAATCACTGCAGCACTTGAGAACATGAGACAAGCCAACCTTGATGACATGATGCCTCTTCTACACGTGAGACAAACCCTCAGCAGGTCAGAGGTTTTCACCATTGTTCATCATAATACAGAGGGACTGCCAGCTCACATTAATGACATCAAAAGTCACCATGAATTGTGTCTAGCAGATGTTTTGTGCCTAACAGAAACACACCTGCGGGGCTCTTTTGTCGCAGAGAGTCTCCACTTGGAAAATTACAATTTGTTCAAACGCAACAGACACCTGTCCTACACAAACTTTCCCCAGATGGCAAACAGAAGTGGTGGTGGAGTTGCTGTTTATGTGAAAAGTGACATTCAAGTGCATGAAAAACAGTACATTCATAATGTAACTGACCTTGAATTTCTGGCTTTAAAGGTTGAAGCACCAGTCAGTGCTCTGATTGCAGTTGTGTACAGACCTCCAGACTACACTCTGAGGCCATTCCTGAAAAACCTGGTAAGCCTATTAGACTCATTGGAGATCATGGACTGTCATCCCATCATAGTTTGTGGTGATTTTAATGAGAATGTTTTATCCAGTGCAAACAAACCAATCCTGGAGCTGTTTGAGTCTAGGGGATACGCACAGGTCATCACTGCCCCTACCACAGAGAAGAACACACTGCTTGACCTAATTTTCATTTCTCAGTCAGATCGATGTCTCCATTCTGGAGTCATGAAGACATACCATAGTTACCATGACCCAGTATACTGTGTATTGTCCTGTGATGATTCATGATCTAGATCTTTGAATACAGTAAGTAATTTCTATATTTTTGAATGACTTAAGAAAGTAGAGCGATATTTAAAAGTTGACGCCCTGCATTGCAGTATAATGTTTGAATTGTTTACATAAAATACAATTACATGAATTAAGTAATGATATCAGTAAAAGATGACAATTTTATTTATCACAGAAAATCTAAAATTCACTAACAGTAACCTATAAATGTCAGAAAAATCAAATATAGCAGTTTAAAATGAATAGTGTAGGCATATCCTCTCTGCAGCCAGGCTTCAACATCCTGCCAGGCTGCCCCAGTCTCACTGTGGCTGGGAGGGAGGGAGGGTGGACCAGAGGATTGCCTACACAACACATAAATGTTCAACAGCTTCTTCATTGTTTCTGAGAGAACAATAATGACTAAAGGTTGCTTTTAAAAAAACAAACAAACAAACAAACAAACAAACAAACAAACAAACAAACCTAATTACAGCAATAATGACAGTTAAGCCACTTTATGTGTGCCTCTATTTTGAAATACTATTTACAAAAATGTTATTATTTTGGTTTGTTATAAACTTTAAACTTTTTCAAAAGTATACGATTATATTTTTGGACAAATCTTTCGATGAAACATACATTTTTATGAGCTTTTATCATGTTTCGGCCAGTGCAATCATCAGGGTGGGTCTGGGTTGATAACTGCACATTTCTGGCCAGAAATGTTTCAGCAGTGTTACATAAGTAGTACATATGTAACACTTGCTTTCTGTTACCAGCTGATACCCTACATTTGTATAGACATTGGATGGTGTGAGGTTGGGGAGTTGAGTGGGGGGGGGGGGGGGGGGGGGGTTTACGGTGGGAGCTGAGGGGGGGGGGGGTGTTAGGTTTCCTTTTTTCTTTTTCTTTTTTAAGAGAGACACAGTCCTCCTGTGTCTTCTCCAAGCTTCACATGTAAGATCCAACAGTGTGAAGCACATAGCAGCTAGAAACTGTAATGCCACAGATCAGAGAGGCTTCATCATCACCATCTTCATCGCCGTACGATCAGAGCGTGAGACTTCACATCTGGAGCACAGGAGACATTCTGTGATAAGTCCTCCTTCTAGCTTGTCCCACAAGCAGTCGGTGAGATTTACTCACAACAAAAAGGGTTAATGACATAATTTCCATGAAAACATGTGTTCATTCTTTGTAAACTGTTTAAATTGTGTTTTCACTTGACCTTAGGAGTGTTAGAGTGTATTGTAATGTCTGTACTCAGGTGTTTCCCTCTGTGATCCATCCCCATCAGAGCTGAGACACTCAGGACTGAACAGACTGCACAGTTTCTGTGACCGAGCCTCCAAAACACCTTCTTTGAAACCACTCATGATAGAAGGGCTTCATATTTGCAGCAGCACTACTACAGGTATTCAGTTTATTACAGGATGTGTTTGTTTCTTAGGACCAGCTCTGAGTGCACACTACCTAACATATACACCTTTCTGTTCATTACAAACCAACTACTCTGGATCATATGGCCAGTTGGCAGGAATGTTGCTGCAGGAAAACATCCCTGGAGATCACCATCATTGTCAGACTGACTGTGCCTCCTCTGTGCAGTGTCAAGATCCTCTCTAAATGAGTGTGTAAGTTAACATTTTCATTATTTTATTCCCTTTGACAAGACAAGTATCACTGATATTTACATTTACAACTACATATGTTCCCGTTTTCTGCTCTTCTTTTAAAGTCCTCAGCTATCCTGCTTCTGTGCTGCTTGCCACACATCAAACACTGGCCGGATGACAGGGAGGATCCACTCTGAAGTCACTGGACGTGATGAGGATCATATGGGACTTCATAGTTTCACAGAAACATTGTGCTCTGTGATTACAGGTTTTAAATGGACATAATGACTGCCTCTCTCTGATCAACAGGCTAAAGGATTGTTTTCATTGTTAGTGCTCTGTACAATGTATGCTTATTTAATATTTCATCACAGAGCAAACCTTTATTTATTTAACATTTTTTTATTTTGTTTTAATGTTGAATTAACTGTGGGGATTTTTTTAAGTGGGCACTTGGGATGTCATATGACCAGAAATGTGGTAACTGGAATTCAACGTTATGGAAGAAAAAATCTGCTAAGAACAAAACACACACAAAACCCCCAAGAAAATTCAAATTCATTCCATGTAATCCAATCTAAAACATTTTAAATTGCTGAACAGCAACACAAACAGTGTTAAAAAACAGTGTTAACAGAATGATTATGATGATTTTGTACCAAAGTTTCAGGTCACATGGCACACCTAGTGTGTAGTGTGGGGTATCAGCTGGTAAGTATAGGTTTTTTCATATTTGTGTCCTTAGAGTTTAGATAGATAAAGCCTTGTGTATAATAATTAGTCATAACCACAACTCAAAGTCAGGGACTAACTAAATTTGGGACTTTGTGTCTGAGCCCAGGTTAAAACAATGTGTAAAAAAGCATTTAGTGGCATGGCTGAACAATGCTGTATTGATACTTATTTATCCATGTTCACAAAAAGGACTAATGTGCTTATTTGATTATTTGCATGTGTTAAACTGTGTCACCACCTTAGGCTTTCATTTGAGTTTACTCACAAATCTCTATACAGTTCTCTTTTACCACTGTGTGGACTCTGTTTACATTAAAACATAAAAAAGAATGAGTAATAAAAAGATGTGTAGACAGATCAGAAGATTAAGTAGACCGATAGAAACAGCTGTTCAGCCATGTTCTAAGAAACCAACACAATTTAAAGGTTCAGGATTGTGGTTTTAAAAGTTGAATTTTCATGTATTTCATATGTTGCTCATTATTTTTTATTTAGTTATTTAATTTAGTTATTTTTCTTTATTCTACCAGTCCTTTTCAGAAAGAAGCTGTAAAATATGACTTAAGATTTTTATGTTATTTTCTATGACATACAAAACAAATTGATGTATGTAATACTATTAAACATGATATACACATGTGTATATGTCTGAAAAACATCATGCTGTATATTAAAGTTTGTATTTTCTGCAGAATGTTTGTTCATCTTTTAAGTTCATTTCAATTAGAAGAATATGAACTTTTAATATTCATTCAGAGGTTTTCTGACTCTAAATGTTCTTTTCTCATTTCTTAGGGTTTTCTAATTTACATTTAAAACATTTTCAGCTTTTTTCCAACTTCTGCTTCTGTGTAACCTTCAGCTTTTAGCAGTTCAGCACTTTTGTTTTCAGGTTAAATTCGTTTTTTTTTTTTTTTTTATCTCATTCAAGATTTTTAACTTAAATTCAGTAATTAATTCATTTCAGTGCATACATTCAGATTCAAGCATTCACACTGCAGTTTCTTCAGAAAATGCACTTTCTAGTTAGTGTGAATGCTTGAAAAGCATTCACAGTATTGTTCTTCTAATCTTTATTATTAGTGTGAATGCTTGAAAAGCATTCACAGTATTGTTCTTCTAATCTTTATTATTAGTGTGAATGCTTGAAAAGCATTCACAGTATTGTTGTTGTAATCTTTATTCTATTTTATTATTATTCTGTATTCCGTACGTTTTTTGTAATCTATCTCCTTCAAAACTGTTCAACTTAGAAAAACCATTCAAACACCGTTAGATTCCTATTCTTTTGGACAACATTGCTTCTATTTTTCTCATTTTTAACATTTATATTTTTAATTTTATTCAACTTTTTTCAACAAAAATTTATAATGTATTTCAATGGGGAGACCCTTCAAATTCTCATTCAACTTCCTCCTCTTTAAACTGTATCTACTTCCACATACATTGACATAGAGCCACCATTCAAACTTTAAAACGAAGACAAGACATTCAACTATTCAACTTGTATTTATCTTTTCAATATCTATTATACTTTTTCTTCAGTTCCAGTTTAAGTTTCATGATGTTTTTTCACCCGTTTCAAAGTTTATAATGGGTGTGTATGGGACGGAATGTTGGGGCTAGAGTGAGACAGCTCAACTGCTAGAGTGAGAGGAGCAAAAAAATTAATCTTAAAATCTTTTTTAAAACTGCTGCTGTGTCCGCAGCGTTTGCTCTACAGGTATGATTTTACCCTCAAAACGTAGCCATCGCTGTCCTCTTTCATCCAATGTGTTTACTATTGTCCTAGGTGTTATGGTTCTTTCGTAAATGTCACCAATGCACAGCCTCCTCCCTCCAACTCTTCCATAGACTCTAATGTTAAAATGGCTCAGAAGGTTCGTTTGAAAATCAGAAGAGCATGGTGTCTTTACACTGTCACCACGTCCATATAATAAACTCCACAGGCATGAAAACTGAGAATTCAGTAGACTAGACATTGCTGTCACTCACGGTGAAAGAATTTTGTCAATACGACTTTTACTTTTCATTTGGGAACGATTTGTTTCGGCCTGACTTTTCTGTTCATTTTAAGCAGCAAAAGTGAGGCGCATGTCTGTGTACGTGTGTATGGAGCCATTGGGTGCGGTCACTATAGCAACCAGGCTCACACCTGCCTGCTTAACGAGCTCTGCCTGCCACTGTACCAAGATTCATCTTAAACACTTCTCTTTCAACTGCTGCTGTGTCCACAGTGTTACAGCCATCATTTTACCCTCAAATTGTCGCCATTATTGTTCTCTTTCCAACACCGTATCTTTCAAAGCTCAGGCATTTAAACTTTTTAAACTGTGTGGATCAAAGTGGAGGGATCACATTTGAGTCATTCAGTGATTCAAAGAATATGACCTTTTAATATTCATTCAGATGTTTTCTGACTCTAAATGTTCTTTTCTCATTTCTTAGGGTTTTCTAATTTACATTTAAAACATTTTCAGTTTTTTTCCAACTCCTTCTGTGTAACCTTCAGCTTTTAGCAGTTCAGCACCTTTGTTTTCAGGTTAAATTCGGGTTTTTTTTTTTTATCTCATTCAAGATTTTTAACTTAAATTCAGTAATTAATTCATTTCAGTGCATACATTCAGATTCAAGCATTCACACTGCAGTTTCTTCAGAAAATGCACTTTCTAGTTATTATTATATTTTATTTTTCCGTACGTTTTTTGAAAGCCTACTCCTTCAAAACCGTTCAACTTAGAAAAACCATTCAAACATCGTTAGATTCCTATTCTTTTGGACAACATTGCTTCTATTTTTCTCATTTTTAACATTTATATTTTTAATTTTATTCAACTTTATTCAACAAAAATTTCCCATGTATTTCAATGGGGAGACCCTTCAAATTCTCATTCAACTTACTCATTTTTAAACTCTTACTACTTCCACATACATTGACATAGAGCCACCATTCAAACTTTAAAACGAAGACAAGACATTCAACTATTCAACTTGTATTTATCTTTTCAATATCTATTATACTTTTTCTTCAGTTCCAGTTTAAGTTTCATGATGTTTTTTCAGCCGTTTCAGAGTTTATAATGGGTGTGTATGGGACGGAATGTTGGGGCTAGAGTGAGACAGCTCAACTGCTAGAGTGAGAGGAGCAAAAAAATTAATCTTAAAATCTTTTTTAAAACTGCTGCTGTGTCCACAGCGTTTGCTCTACAGCCATCATTTTACCCTCAAAACGTAGCCATGGCTGTCCTCTTTCATCCAATGTGTTTACTATTGTCCTAGGTGTTACGGTTCTTTCATAAATGTCACCAATGCACAGCCTCCTCCTTCCAACTCTTCCATAGACTCTAATGTTAAAATGGCTCAGAAGGTTCGTTTGAAAATCAGAAGAGCATGGTGTCTTTCCACTGTCACCACGTCCATATAATAAGCTCCACAGGCATGAAAACTGAGAATTAGGTAGACTAGACATTGCTGTCGCTCACGGTGAAAGAATTTTGTCAATACGACTTTTACTTTTCATTTGGGAGCGATTTGTTTCGGCCTGACTTTTCTGTTCATTTTAAGCAGCAAAAGTGAGGCGCATGTCTGTGTACGTGTGTATGGAGCCATTGGGTGCAGTCACTATAGCAACCAGGCTCACACCTGCCTGCTTAACGAGCTCTGCCTGCCACTCTGCCAAAATTAATCTTAAACACTTCTCTTTCAACTGCTGCTGTGTCCACAGTGTTTGCTCTACAGCCATCATTTTACCCTCAAATTGTCGCCATTATTGTTCTCTTTCCAACATCTTGTCTTTCAAAGCTCAGAGATGTAAACTTTTTAAACTGTGTGGGTCCAAGTGGAGGGATCACATTTTCTTCATTCAGTGATTCAAAGAATATGACCTTTTAATATTCTTTCAGATGTTTTCTGACTCTAAATGTTCTTTTCTCATTTCTTAGGGTTTTCTAATTTACAATTAAAACATTTTCAGCTTTTTTCCAACTTCTTCTTCTGTGTAACCTTCAGCTTTTAGCAGTTCAGCACTGTTGTTTTCAGGTTAAATTCGGGTTTTTTTTTTTTTATCTCATTCAAGATTTTTAACTTAAATTCAGTAATTAATTCATTTCAGTGCATACATTCAGATTCAAGCATTCACACTGCAGTTTCTTCAGAAAATGCACTTTCTAGTTATTATTAGTGTGAATGCTTGAAAAGCATTCACAGTATTGTTGTTGTAATCTTTATTATTAGTGTGAATGCTTGAAAAGCATTCACAGTATTGTTGTTGTAATCTTTATTATTATTATTATTATATTTTATTCTGTATTCCGTACGTTTTTTGTAATCCTACTCCTTCAAAACCGTTCAACTTAGAAAAACCATTCAAACATCGTTAGATTCCTATTATTTTGGACAACATTGCTTCTATTTTTCTCATTTTTAACATTTATATTTTTAATTTTATTCAACTTTATTCAACAAAAATTTCCCATGTATTTCAATGGGGAGACCCTTCAAATTCTCATTCAACTTACTCATTTTTAAACTCTTACTACTTCAACATACGTTCACATAGAGCCACCATTCAAACTTTAAAACGAAGACAAGACATTCAACTATTCAACTTGTATTTATCTTTTCAATATCTATTATACTTTTTCTTCAGTTCCAGTTTAAGTTTCATGATGTTTTTTCACCCGTTTCAGAGTTTATAATGGGTGTGTATGGGACGGAATGTTGGGGCTAGAGTGAGGCAGCTCAACTGCTAGAGTGAGAGGAGCAAAAAAATTAATCTTAAAATCTTTTTTAAAACTGCTGCTGTGTCCGCAGCGTTTGCTCTACAGGTATGATTTTACCCTCAAAACGTAGCCATCGCTGTCCTCTTTCATCCAATGTGTTTACTATTGTACTAGGTGTTATGGTTCTTTCATAAATGTCACCAATGCACAGCCTCCTCCCTCCAACTCTTCCATAGACTCTAATGTTAAAATGGCTCAGAAGGTTCGTTTGAAAATCAGAAGAGCATGGTGTCTTTCCACTGTCACCACGTCCATATAATAAACTCCACAGGCATGAAAACTGAGAATTCAGTAGACTAGAAGCTGCTGTCGCTCACGGTGAAAGAATTTTGTCAATACGACTTTTACTTTTCATTTGGGAACGATTTGTTTCGGCCTGACTTTTCTGTTCATTTTAAGCAGCAAAAGTGAGGCGCATGTCTGTGTACGTGTGTATGGAGCCATTGGGTGCGGTCACTATAGCAACCAGGCTCACACCTGCCTGCTTAACGAGCTCTGCCTGCCACTGTACCAAGATTCATCTTAAGCACTTCTCTTTCAACTGCTGCTGTGTCCACAGTGTCACAGCCATCATTTTACCCTCAAATTGTCGCCATTATTGTTCTCTTTCCAACACCGTATCTTTCAAAGCTCAGAGATGTAAACTTTTTAAACTGTGTGGGTCCAAGTGGAGGGATCACATTTTAGTCATTCAGTGATTCAAAGAATATGACCTTTTAATATTCTTTCAGATGTTTTCTGACTCTAAATGTTCTTTTCTCATTTCTTAGGTTTTTCTAATTTACAATTAAAACATTTTCAGCTTTTTTCCAACTTCTTCTTCTGTGTAACCTTCAGCTTTTAGCAGTTCAGCACTTTTATTTTCAGGTTAAATTCGGGTTTTTTTTTTAATCTCATTCAAAAATTTTAACTTAAATTCAGTAATTATTTCATTTCAATGCATACATTCAGATTCAAGCATTCACACTGCAGTTTCTTCAGAAAATGCACTTTCTAGTTAGTGTGAATGCTTGAAAAGCATTCACAGTATTGTTCTTCAAATCTTTATTATTATTCCATATTCCGTACGTTTTTTGGCATCTAACTCCTTCAAAACCGTTCAACTTAGAAAAACCATTCAAACATCGTTAGATTCCTATTATTTTGGACATGACTGCTTCTATTTTTCTCATTTTTAACATTTATATTTTTAATTTTATTCAACTTTATTCAACAAAAATTTCCCATGTATTTCAATGGGGAGACCCTTCAAATTCTCATTCAACTTACTCATTTTTAAACTCTTACTACTTCCACATACATTGACATAGAGCCACCATTCAAACTTTAAAACGAAGACAAGACATTCAACTATTCAACTTGTATTTATCTTTTCAATATCTATTATACTTTTTCTTCAGTTCCAGTTTAAGTTTCATGATGTTTTTTCACCCGTTTCAAAATTTATAATGGGTGTGTATGGGACGGAATGTTGGGGCTAGAGTGAGACAGCTCAACTGCTAGAGTGAGAGGAGCAAAAAAATTAATCTTAAAATCTTTTTTAAAACTGCTGCTGTGTCTGCAGCGTTTGCTCTACAGGTATGATTTTACCCTCAAAACGTAGCCATCGCTGTCCTCTTTCATCCAATGTGTTTACTATTGTACTAGGTGTTATGGTTCTTTCATAAATGTCACCAATGCACAGCCTCCTCCCTCCAACTCTTCCATAGACTCTAATGTTAAAATGGCTCAGAAGGTTCGTTTGAAAATCAGAAGAGCATGGTGTCTTTCCACTGTCACCACGTCCATATAATAAACTCCACAGACATGAAAACTGAGAATTCAGTAGACTAGACATTGCTGTCGCTCACGGTGAAAGAATTTTGTCAACACGACATGTACTTTTCATTTGGGAAGAATTTGTTTCGGCCTGACTTTTCTGTTCATTTTAAGCAGCAAAAGTGAGGCGCATGTCTGTGTCGTGTGTATGGAGCCATTGGGTGCAGTTACTATAGCAACCAGGCTCACACCTGCCTGCTTAACGAGCTCTCTCTCACTCTGCCAAGGTTAAACCTAAAAATGTTAGATTGTAGTAAGATTAACTTTTTCAATAGTACAATAAGACAGATTTGACAGGGTTTTGCCACAGATTAATAGTTTGTCACTAGTTAGTATATGCCAACTAAGTAGAGCATTGTGATTGGCACAAAGGTTTTTCAGATCTGGGCAGTTGGAGTCAGTTGATGACTTCAAAATCATCCTTTCTGACTGGATAATTAAAGCTCTCAGCATCTATTGGTCTGTAGTTAATTTCCCCACCTTTTAACTAACGTTTAACTAATCTAATCTCATTTAATGTTTCTGTTTATAGTCTGTATAGTTTATCTCCCCACGAATACACTCAAAGTAGTCTTAAAATAAAACCCACAAAACAGTTCAAGATTTAATACTTTTTATTTGCTCATTTAATGCCAGTTGCCCTGTTTTTCTGTATGTCACTCATTCGCTTATACTTGGGCAAAAAGTACCAATTTGTACACTAGTATAGTGTATTTTTTCCTTCTATCTCTCTATGTCTGTCACACACAGAGACCAACACACAGACATGTATATGCTCATTATTGCTGTTCAAACTGATGGTCAAATTTCCAAGCACCACCTGAACGCCTCATCTGTTTTTAACCTATCACTGGACCAACTGTCGTCATTCCGCTTCGCTCTCTGCTGTGGTAAGTACAGTACACTCAGTACTGCAGTGTTTTATTTTTATGATGGAAAAAATACATATTTGACATTTAAACTCACATATCAAGTCCAACAGAGTTAAAAAGAATTCAAAGAAGAAAGAAAAAAGAATAACCTTCGCTATCATTTATATACGTTTATGATGTTTTGCTGTTAGCAGCAGTGCTAACGCTAGCTTCGATGCTAATGCTAGCAACAATGCTAATGCTAGCAACAATGCTAACGCTAGCTATAGTGCTAACACTAGCCTTAGCACTTGTTAACTGACAAAAATAATATTCCTGTGATATTTCTTGCCGGTCAGTGAGACAAAAGTAAGAAATGAGCTTTATTATTGCCATTGTGGCTCAGTTTTAACAGTAAGAGTGCTAGCGCTAGTAGCATTGCTAACGCTAGCTGCAATGCTAACGCTAGCTGCATTGCTAACACTAACTGAAGTGCTAATGCTAGCCGGAATGCTAGCGCTAGCAGCAATGCTAAGGCTAGTAACAGTCTAACAGTAGCCTTACATAAGTGGCAATACTTCAGTTAATTAGTTTGAATTGTAAAATGGCTGCTGTATCAGTTGGTGTGCTATATTACTCTATAATTACCCTGCTGACTATAAGTTCAGTGTATCATGTCGTGTGGGCTTTGTATTTCTGTTAGTCTGATAACACTGTACAGACAACTAACGTATTATTTCTCGTGTTACACTTTCAGGAACCTGACTGACACTGTGCTTTGCCTGGTAGGTGTGCACATACTGTAAGAGAAGTAGACCAAAATAATAAAATAATCTGACTAATATAAGCTTTGATGGGTTCAAACTTTGTGCTAGACCTTTTAAACACAATTTTATAATAAATACACATAAGTGCAGCTTAACAATTGGGCTAAAATATTTTTTTCGTACATTTTTGTAGTCACACTACATGTGATTAATTAATGATTCACTCAATCATATTTGTATTTAAAAATATTATTGCTGAATTTAATTAAATATTTATTCTTTTAAAAAGTGCCCAATTATGCAACTTTTTGCACATGGCAGCCGACAACAGTTTAGCTTGAATATTTGTTTTGTCCTTTTTCAGTAGTCACAATTAGTTCATACAATTACCATGTGATATAATTTTAATAAAATAATTTTTTTCTTGTTTTTTGTTCACAGTGTGCAGAAGAAGAACAAGGACCAGATCTCCAGTCTTCTCTCTCACATCCCAACCCCCCAACCCCTCTATCCTCTGTCCTGCTCCACCTGTTGTCTCTGCCTTCTTTCCATCTGTATTTCACTCTGTGGTTTGTGAGAAATTTTGCCAAACCAACAATCCTTTTGCGGTTTGATTTAAAGCCGTGTCTCTCCTGCTCTGTCTGTTCTCTCTGCTAAATTTTCTCTCTACCTGTTTTTCACTCTTGGCTTGCTGCTGAAAAACGCCAAGCCAACAAAGCAATAAAGAGTGCATATTTTGCCTCAACCTATGAACAAACTGAACAAACAAAGAAAAATCTGCGGTTTGATTTAAAGCCGTGTCTCTCCTGCTCTGTCTGTTCTCACTGCTAAATTTTCTCTCTACCTGTTTTTCACTCTTGGCTTGCTGCTGAAAAACGCCAAGCCATTAAAGCAATAAAGAGTGCATATATTGCCTCTACCTGAGAACAAACTGAACAAACAAAGAAAACTAATTCACGGTTTGATTGTGATTTCCCAGCCGTGTCTCTCCTGCTCTGCCTGTTCTCTCTTCTAAATTTTCTCTCTACCTGTTTTTCACTCTTGGCTTGCTGCTAAGTTGTGCCAAGCCAATAAAGAGAGTGCATAATATTCTCTCAACTGAAGAACAAACTGTCAAACGAAAGACAACTGTTTAAGACAAATAAAAACTGAAATATAAAAACAAAGACAACATCTCCTGGTGTGTGCCACTCTTATCTTGTGAACATATTTTCTAAAGACTAAGAAACACTTGCAGTGTGTGAAAATGCCAAGGAAGCAGAAAAAGTCACAAGCTGC
Source organism: Diplotaxodon limnothrissa (assembly GCF_057381915.1). Taxonomy (NCBI): domain Eukaryota; kingdom Metazoa; phylum Chordata; class Actinopteri; order Cichliformes; family Cichlidae; genus Diplotaxodon; species Diplotaxodon limnothrissa. Next base: position 15,159,023 of record NC_140611.1, read on the forward strand.
AAAACAACGCTGGAAAAAGTTTCATGAGTTTCACAAAGTACCAACATGTGAACAAGCTGAGTTTGATTTTCCTCAGAGCTCTGCAGAAGACAGTGTGTCTACAAAGACCAATTCTGACAGTGTCAAACAGGCAGGTCAACATGTTCCTGCACATGTACAACAGGTATCTTATGCTGATGCTGTAAAGAGTGGACTGCAGCATGAATTTAATGAACAACATGAGGTGTCATGTGACCCACAGGTGGGTTATGCTGATTTTTTGAAAAGAGGCTGTCACAGTGATGTGGCAGGACCATCTCATGCAGAAAGACTGAACCTTGAAAACCAGCCCTCTGTTATACATGTCTGTGCATCTCGCAGCCAGGCTCATCCTAAATATGGAGACTCCAGAAACAAGCAGTGCACATGTAACTCACTCACATTTCTTGCTTTCCTTCATGAGAATGAAAACATGACTACAGCTGACCTTAATCTGGTCTTGGATAAAGGTGATGTGATGTACAAAGAGGCCAAGAAAAGATTTCCTAAAAATATTCATTTGGCAACCGATGAGCTGCCAGACAAAGTTGATGCTCGCAGGTCTATGTATCATGTCAACATGACACAGCCTTCCCGGTATGGGACATTTGAAGAACCTCCAGAGGAGGCAGTAGATACCTTTCTGAGCTTAGAAGCAGGACTGAGCTGCCTGTTGTCAGATGTGCAGTATGCCTTACTGATTATGAGTGGATTGTGTATCGCAGTGTTCAGATCCACATCAGGCATATATGGTTTCTTTGACCCACACCCCAGAACACCCATTGGTCTTCCTCTACTACTACAGTCACGTAATCGTGGTACAGCTGTGATGCTGAAATTCACACTCCTCAGTGACATGATTAAGAGGCTCCAAGATTCTTATGAAATGATGGAGATATCACCCTCTTGTAACTATGAACTGAAGCCTGTGCAGTTCTACAGTATGAGCACAGTCAACCTGAGTGATACTATCACAGACACAGTCTGCAGACCAACAGCTGCCACTGCTGTGGCACCTACTCACTCTGATACAACTGTTGATGAAGCAAACCCCTCTACTCCAAGGAGAAACACAACCACTGATCCGACTGAAAATATCTTTTGTCAAATGTCCATTTGTACGCCACTGGTGAAACAAAAAGAAGTCCACATGACTCAGTTCACATCATATGAAGATCAGAATGAACCTCCTAATATACCAACTGAAGAACTATGCAGTGAATTAAGTTTCTTTCCATCAAGTGATGCTTTTTCATGTCAATCAAATGCTGCCATAACAAATGTTGCTGCCTGTGACCTTTCTGATATAGTTTTACAAAAAGTGACAAAAGTTAATAAACATCAAAGGCGAAAAATGAAAAGACGATTAATGGCATCAGAGAAAACCAGAAATCAAAGAAAAGAAAATCAAAAAAGGAAAGAACGACAAAAGTATGCTTCAAACAAAGAATACCAAGAAAAGAAAAAATCTTGCACAAGCAAGGCATTTAAAAAGAACCCTGAAGTTAAACGGAAGCAACAACAGTATATGAAAAGACGTTACTGTGAGAATGATGAATTCAGGCAGAAAAAACAACAATATATTAAAAGACGTTATTATGACAATGCTGAATTTAGACACAAACAAAAAAACTACATCACTAAAAGGTATCGAGAAAGCCCAGAATTCAGAGAGAGGCAGAGATCTCGAGTTACTCAGCGTTATGCACGTGACAATGCATTCAGAGTAAGACACAAACAACTGATGAAACAACTAATGCGAGAAAGGTATCAAAGTAATCTTGCATTCAGGATTATGCACAATATAAGATGTGCAATGAAAATAAAAAGGAAATACAGATGGGTGAACATACAAACCCAAGAGAGTGACAACAGTGTGATCAACGAGGCCATATCTGTGTTCAAATCACAAATCAAAGTTGGACCATCATACCCATGTACTGTATGTTTCAAGGCTTCATTTCAAAACCAAGTACGACCCTGCAGAAGGTCAAATTATGTCAAAAACCCACATGTGGTTGAAACATGTTTGACAGGAAAGTTTGTTCATGTTTGTGACGAAAACTGCAGAAATGAGCAGTGCAAAGTGCCTGATGAGAGAAAGAGAGAGTGGATTTGTCACACCTGCCACGATCATCTTAAAAATGGATCCATGCCAGCACTTGCTGTTGCCAATAAGTTGGATCTTGCTGATATTCCAGCTGAACTGTCTGATCTCAACATACTGGAGAGACATCTCATAGCCAAGTGCATACCATTTGCCAAGATCATTCCTCTTCCCAAAGGCAGACAAAGAGCAATTAGAGGAAATGTGGTCTGTGTCCCATCAGAGGTACAGGAAACTGTTGAAACACTACCTCGATTGAGAATTAATTCTCAGGTCATGAGAGTAAAACTGAAGAGACGCTTGTCTTACAAAGGTCATCAGCTGTTTCAGACTGTAAGCTGGTCTAAACTTGTGCAAGCACTGCATAAACTCAAGCAGATTCATCCACAGTATAAGGATGTGAGCATCAGAGATGATGCTGAGCTGTGTGATCCAACTCTTCCTGATGAAGATGATGAGGATGATGATGATGAAAACATGAATGAGGACGATTATGATGAGGCTGATTTAATGGAAATTGACAGCTGTGAGAAAAATGCACTGAGTGAAGCACAAAATATAAATGAACAGGACATTGACATGTTACCCTGTGATGGTGAACAATCGCATGAACAGATGAGAGATGATTCAGAGCAAGCAGATGGACTGACTAATGGTGGTTTTGCACTCGAGTCCTGTTTGCAGCCCCCTGATGTGGCTGAGGAGATATTATGTTTCAGTGAAGGAATCTACTCTGTTGCTCCTGCAGAGAGAAACAATCCAATAAGTTTTTTCAAAACACCTAAACTGGAGGCCATGGCCTTCCCTGTGCAGTTTCCTACAGGTCAAAACACACTTGATGAAAGAAGGCTGATCAAAGTATCCCCCAGTGGGTATTTCAAATCAAGACTTTTCTGCATTGATGATCGTTTTGCCAAAGACACAAACTATTTGTTCTTTGCACAGTTTGTGACTGAAATACACTTGGCTACATCCAGCATGACAGTACAGTTAAGGAAGGCAAAGCCTCTGACCAGAGATGGTAGAAAAATAACCTCAGGCATGTTACAAGATAAACATGAGGTGGAGAAACTGGTGCGAAATAAAGATGCAGTGAGATTCATGCAGCCTCTGAGAGGAACCCCAGCCTATTGGGAGAAAACAACAAGAGATCTTTTTGCCATGATCAGACAGTTGGGAACTCCCACGTTCTTTTGCACATTTTCAGCTGCTGAAATGCGCTGGCCTGAAGTGATCGAGGCAATAACAAGGCAGCAAGGTGAACAAGTGAATTTTGAAGGACTCGACTGGTCAGCAAAGTGTGACATCCTGAGAAGCAATCCTGTCACAACAATGCGCATGTTTGACAAGAGAGTTGAAGCATTATTCAGAGATTTACTCTTATCTCCCGCAGAGCCACTTGGCAAAGTCATTGACTACTTTTACAGAGTTGAGTTTCAGCACAGAGGAAGCCCACACATACACTGCCTCCTGTGGGTAGAAGGTGCTCCTGTGTTTGAGGAGGATGATGAGCAAACTGTTCTTGATTTTATAAACAAATACATCACAGCTCAGCTGCCTGATCCACATAAACAACCCGAACTGTACAAAAAAGTAACAGAAGTGCAAAAACACAGTAAGAACCACACAAAGACGTGCTTTAGGAGTTTAAGCTCCGGGTGCCGTTTTGGTTTTCCCAAACCACCCTGCAATGAGACAATGATCACAAGACCCAGTGAGGATGATGCACTGGAAGTAGAAACGGCAAAGAACAAGCTCAGACCACTGAACCAGCTGCTGAATGAACCTGAAACTGCTTCCATGAGTTTAGAGCAGCTCTTGGAAAGATGCAAGTTGACACATGCAGAATATGAGAGATACCTGAATAAAATGAACATGAGGAGTACGATCATACTAAAGCGTGATCCAAAAGACTCTTGGATAAATGGCTATAATCCACATCTGCTTGAAGCCTGGAACAGTAATATCGACATAAGCTTTGTTTTAGATGCTTTCGGCGCTGCAAATTATTTAATGAAATATATATCAAAAAAAGAGGGCGGGCTATCTGAGTACCTGAAAACTGTCATTGAGAACTCCAATAAGGACAGTGTAAATGAGTGCGATGAAATGAGAGCTGTCATGCAGGCATATTCAAAGAAGCGAGAGATCAGTGCACAGGAGTGTGTTGCTCGTGCATGTGGTCTTCACATGAAGCAATGTTCACGTGCTGTAATATTCATTCCAACTGATGATAATCCTGTGAAAATGAGTCGTCCCCTGTCAGTTCTGGACAACACAACACCTGAGTCTTCCAATGTTTGGATGACATCTTTGAATGACAAATACAAAGCCAGACCTGAAACACCAGAGTATGAGGAGATGTGCATGGCAGACTTTGCTGCTACTTGCAGGATTGTCTATGGCCAACAGAAAAAAGGTAAAGATGTTTTGCCCCTTCTCAATGAGATGGGGTTTGTGCAAAGGCGCAAAAACAATAAGCCTGCTATTATCAGATTTCACCGCTGCTCACAAGAAAAACATCCAGAGCAATATTACGGAAGACTGCTTAAACTGTACCTTCCTCATCGTTCAGACCACGAACTGAAAACACCATCGTTGCCAACCTATCAGGCTTTCTATGGTGCTGGCTGTGTACAGCTGCCAGGTACTGACCGTCTTGAGTACGTGCAACACATTGTCAAAAGAAACAGAGAAAAATATGAGAAAAACAGTGAGGAGATCGAGAGCGCTGTTGAGGAATATGAGCAGAACAGAGGTGTGACTGACGAATGGTGTAATCTGGCACCTGAATCAGATCTCGTAAGGTTGCCACTTGTTGAACAAGAAAGAGAGCGAGACAATGAAAATGAACAGGAAGATGTGCCCGACTACAGCCGTCAGGCTGATGCTTCAACAGAAGTCAGAGCCATCAGGGAACCCCCTGCTATTGATCCCACATTGTTACGTCAGATGTTTCAAAATCTGAATAAGAAGCAAGCCTGCATATTTTATGCAGTTAGAGACTGGTGCATTAAAAGAGTCTGTGCTCTAAATCCAGAGCAGTTTTTCTTTTATATTAATGGTGGTGCTGGAACAGGAAAATCACATCTAATCAAATGCATCTACTCAGAAGCATCTAAGATACTGAGCAAAGTGCCCAGATATGCAGACGACGTTGACATATCAAAACCCACTGTCCTGTTAACTGCTTTCACTGGGACTGCAGCTTTTAACATTTCTGGAACAACACTGCATTCTCTTCTCAAGCTCCCTAGAAGCTTAAAACCTCCCATTCAGGGACTTGGCAATCAGCTGGATGAAGTCAGATCAGAACTTTTGAATGCTGAAATAATCGTCATTGACGAAGTGTCTATGGTGTCAAGACATCTGTTTGCATATGTAGATGCAAGACTCAAACAGATCAAAGGGACTCGGAGACCCTTTGGAGGCATGTCAGTCATTGCTGTCGGAGACTTCTATCAGCTACCCCCAGTGCGACAGTCTAAACCTCTCTGTGTGCACGACCCGTCCGAGATCGACCTGTGGCGGGAGCATTTTCAGATGATCACTCTGACTGAGATTATGCGTCAGAAAGATGATGTTGTCTTTGCTGAGATGCTGAACAGAATTCGTGTAAAAGGAAAGTTGGATGAGCTTTGCGAAGCAGATAGAAATTTGTTGTTACAGGCCATAACTGAACCAGCCCATTGTCCGACTGATGCATTGCACATTTTTGCAACTAATAAAGAAGTGGATGCACACAACTCTTCAACACTGGCTCTGCTCCACACTCATATCATTGACATCCATGCAGATGATTATAGAAAAGATCCTAGAACTGGCAGAATGGCACTTCAAGACAGACCATTGAAAGGAGGTAAAAACGAGTTACCAGACACACTGAAAGTTGCAGAAGGAGCTCGTGTCATGCTCACCAGAAACATTGACATACAAAATGGTTTGGTTAATGGAGCTTTTGGAAAACTACTTAGAGTAGTTCACTCTGAAAACGACCAACACATCATCAAGCTTGGACTTAAAATGGATAATGAGACATCTGGAAAGAATAACCGCACACCAGCAGACGACATGGTGTACATTGAGAGAGCAGAGGAGAATCTGAAGCAGAAAGGAGTGGTACGAAGACAGTTCCCAGTGAAGCTGGCCTTTGCATGTACAATACATAAGGTACAGGGTATGACAACTACATCAGCTGTTGTCTCTCTTAAGAGCATTTTTGAGCCCGGCATGGCCTACGTAGCTGTCAGTAGAGTGACGTCTCTCAGTGGACTGTATCTTCTTGATATGGAGGAGAAAAAAATATTCACCAACCCAGAAATCACTGCAGCGCTTGAGAACATGAGACAAGCCAACCTTGATGACATGATGCCTCTTCTACACGTGAGACAAACCCTCAGCAGGTCAGAGGTTTTCACCATTGTTCATCATAATACAGAGGGACTGCCAGCTCACATTAATGACATCAAAAGTCACCATGAATTGTGTCTAGCAGATGTTTTGTGCCTAACAGAAACACACCTGCGGGGCTCTTTTGTCGCAGAGAGTCTCCACTTGGAAAATTACAATTTGTTCAAACGCAACAGACACCTGTCCTACACAAACTTTCCCCAGATGGCAAACAGAAGTGGTGGTGGAGTTGCTGTTTATGTGAAAAGTGACATTCAAGTGCATGAAAAACAGTACATCCATAATGTAACTGACCTTGAATTTCTGGCTTTAAAGGTTGAAGCACCAGTCAGTGCTCTGATTGCAGTTGTATACAGACCTCCAGACTACACTCTGAGGCCATTCCTGAAAAACCTGGTAAGCCTATTAGACTCATTGGAGATCATGGACTGTCATCCCATCATAGTTTGTGGTGATTTTAATGAGAATGTTTTATCCAGTGCAAACAAACCAATCCTGGAGCTGTTTGAGTCTAGGGGATACGCACAGGTCATCACTGCCCCTACCACAGAGAAGAACACACTGCTTGACCTAATTTTCATTTCTCAGTCAGATCGATGTCTCCATTCTGGAGTCATGAAGACCTACCATAGTTACCATGACCCAGTATACTGTGTATTGTCCTGTGATGATTCATGATCTAGATCTTTGAATACAGTAAGTAATATCTATATTTTTGAATGACTTAAGAAAGTAGAGCGATGCTTGAACTCCAGAAAGAAGTCCAGACGCTTTTCTTTGCAAGCTCCTTTGACTACGATGACCTGGATGACTGAGAACCTTCACAGACATAAAGTAGAGCGATATTTAAAAGTTGACGCCCTGCATTGCAGTATAATGTTTGAATTGTTTACATAAAATACAATTACATGAATTAAGTAATGATATCAGTAAAAGATGACAATTTTATTTATTACAGAAAATCTAAAATTCACTAACAGTAACCTATAAATGTCAGAAAAATCAAATATAGCAGTTTAAAATGAATAGTGTAGGCATATCCTCTCTGCAGCCAGGCTTCAACATCCTGCCAGGCTGCCCCAGTCTCACTGTGGCTGGGAGGGAGGGAGGGTGGACCAGAGGATTGCCTACACAACACATAAATGTTCAACAGCTTCTTCATTGTTTCTGAGAGAACAATAATGACTAAAGGTTGCTTTTTAAAAAAACAAACAAACAAACAAACAAACCTAATTACAGCAATAATGACAGTTAAGCCACTTTATGTGTGCCTCTATTTTGAAATACTATTTACAAAAATTTTATTATTTTGGTTTGTTATAAACTTTAAACTTTTTCAAAAGTATACATTATATTTTTGGACCAATTTTACTATGAAACATAAATTTTTATGAGCTTTTATCATGTTTCTGGCCAGTGCAATCATCAGGGTGGGTCTGGGTTGATAACTGCACATTTCTGGCCAGAAATGTTTCAGCAGTGTTACATATGTAGTGCATATGTTACACTTGCTTTCTGTTACCAGCTGATACCCTACATTTGTATAGACATTGGATGGTGTGAGGTTGGGGAGTTGAGTGGGAGGGGGGGGGGGGGAGGGTACGGTGGGAGTTGAGGGGGGGGGTTTCCTTTCCTGTTAGGTTTCCTTTTTTTTTCTTTTTTTTTTTTTTAAGCAGGACACAGTCCTCCTGTGTCTTCTCCAAGCTTCACATGTAAAATCCAACAATGTGAAGCACATAGCAGCCAGAAACTGTAATGCCACAGATCAGAGAAACTTCATTATCACCATCTTCATCGCCATACGATCAGAGCGTGAGACTTCACATCTGGAGCACAGGAGAGATTCTGTGATAAGTCCTCCTTCTAGCTTGTCCCACAAGCAGCCGGTGAGATTTACTCACAACAAAAAGGGTTAATGACATAATTTCCATGAAAACATGTATTCATTCTTTGTGAAGTGTTTAAATTGTGTTTTCACTTGACCTTAGGAGTGTTAGAGTGTATTGTAATGTCTGTACTCAGGTGTTTCCCTCTGTGATCCATCCCCTTCAGAGCTGAGACACTCAGGACTGAACACACGGCACAGTTTCTGTGACTGAGCCTCCAAAACACCTTCTTTGAAACCACTCATGATAGAAGGGCTTCATATTTGCAGCAGCACTACTACAGGTATTCAGTTTATTACAGGATGTGTTTGTTTCTTAGGACCAGCTCTGAGTGCACACTACCTAACATATACACCTTTCTGTTCATTACAAACCCACTACTCTGGATCATATGGCCAGTTGGCAGGAATGTTGCTGCAGGAAAACATCCCTGGAGATCACCATCATTGTCAGACTGACTGTGCCTCCTCTGTGCAGTGTCAAGATCCTCCCTAAATGAGTGTGTAAGTTAACATTTTCATTATTTTATTCCCTTTGACAAGACAAGTATCACTGATATTTACATTTACAACTACATATTCCTGTTTTCTGCTCTTCTTTTAAAGTCCTCAGCTATCCTGCTTCTGTGCTGCTTGCCACACATCAAACACTGGCCGGATGACAGGGAGGATCCACTCTGAAGTCACTGGACATGATGAGGATCATATGGGACTTTATAGTTTCACAGAAACGATGTGCTCTGTGATTACAGGTTTTAAATGGACATAATGACTGCCTCTCTCTGATCAACAGGCTAAAGGATTGTTGTCATTGTTAGTGCTCTGTACAATGTATGCTTATTTAGTATTTCATCACAGAGCAAACCTTTTTTTCTTTAACATTTTTTTATTTTTTTATTTGTGGGGATAGGTTAATTGATTAATCCAAATTGTCACTAGGTGTGAATGTGCGAGTGAATGTGAGTGTGAATGGTTGTCTGTCCCTGTGTGTTGGCCCTGTGACAGACTGGCGACCTGTCCAGGGTGTACCCCGCCTTTCGCCCTATGACAGCTGGGATAGGCTCCAGCGCCCCCCGCGACCCTGGAAAGGATAAGCGGAAGCGAATGGATGGATGGATGGATATTTTTATTTTGTTCTAATGTTGAATTAACTGTGGGGATTTTTTTTAAGTGGGCACTCGGGATGTCATATGACCAGAAATGTGGTAACTGGAATTCAACAGTATGGAAGAAAAAATCTGCTAAGAACAAAACACACACAAAACCCCCCAAGAAAATTCAAATTCATTCCATGTAATCCAATCTAAAACATTTTAAACTGCTGAACAGCAACACAAACAGCGTTAAAAAACAGTGTTAACAGAATGATTATGATGATTTTGTACCAAAGTTTCAGGTCACATGGCACACCTAGTGTGTAGTGTGGGGTATCAGCTGGTAAGTATAGGTTTTTTTTTTTCATATTTGTGTCCTTAGAGTTCAGATAGATAAAGCCTTGTGTATAATAATTAGTCATAACCACAACTCAAAGTCAGGGACTAACTAATTTTGGGACTTTGTGTCTGAGCCCAGGTTAAAACAATGTGTAAAAAAGCATTTAGTGGCATGGCTGAACAATGCTGTATTGATACTTATTTATCCATGTTCACAAAAAGGACTAATGTGTTTATTTGATTATTTGCATGTGTTAAACTGTGTCACCACCTTACGCTTTCATTTGACTTTACTCAAAAATCTCTATACAGTTCTCTTTTACCACTGTGTGGACTCTGTTTACATTAAAACATAAAGAAGAATGAGTAATAAAAAGATGTGTAGACAGATTAAGTAGACCGATAGAAACAGCTGTTCAGCCATGTTCTAAGAAACCAACACAATTTAAAGGTTCAGGATTGTGGTTTTAAAAGTTGAATTTTCATGTATTTCATATCTTGCTTATTATTTTTTATTTAGTTATTTAATTTAGTTATTTTTATTTATTCTACTAGTCCTTTTCAGAAAGAAGCTGTAAAATATGACTTAAGATCTTTATGTTATTTTCTATGACATACAAAACAAATTGATGTATGTAATACTATTAAACATGATATACACATGTGTATATGTCTGAAAAACATTATGCTGTATATTAAAGTTTGTATTTTCTCCAGAATTTTTGTTCATCTTTTAAGTTCATTTCAATTAGAAGAATTTGAACTTTTAATATTCATTCAGAGGTTTTCTGACTCTAAATTTTCTTTTGTCATTACTCATCTTTTTATTATTTACATTTTAAACATGTTTAGCTTTTTTCCAACTTCTTCTGTGTGAACATCAGCTTTCAAAAGTTCTGCACTTTTGTTTTCAGGTGAAAATTTCTGTATTTTCCAGCTCATTCAGAAATTTTAACTTAACATTCAGCAATTAATTCATTTCAGTCCATACATTCAGATTCAAGCATTCACACTGCAGTTTCTTCAGAAAATGCACTTTCTAGTTATTATATCATCTTCCGTACGTTTTTTGGCATCTAACTCCTTCAAAACCGTTCAACTTAGAAAAACCATTCAAACACCGTTAGATTCCTATTCTTTTGGACATGACTGCTTCTATTTTTCTCATTTTTAACATTTATATTTTTAATTTTATTCAACTTTATTCAACAAAAATTTATAATGTATTTCAATGGGGAGACCCTTCAAATCCTCATTCAACTTACTCATTTTTAAACTCTTACTACTTCCACATACATTGACATAGAGCCACCATTCAAACTTTAAAACGAAGACAAGACATTCAACTATTCAACTTGTATTTATCTTTTCAATATCTATTATACTTTTTCTTCAGTTCCAGTTTAAGTTTCATGATGTTTTTTCACCCGTTTCAGAGCTTATAATGGGTGTGTATGGGACGGAATGTTGGGGCTAGAGTGAGGCAGCTCAACTGCTAGAGTGAGAGGAGCAAAAAAATTAATCTTAAAATCTTTTTTAAAACTGCTGCTGTGTCCGCAGCGTTTGCTCTACAGGTATGATTTTACCCTCAAAACGTAGCCATGGCTGTCCTCTTTCATCCAATGTGTTTACTATTGTACTAGGTGTTATGGTTCTTTCATAAATGTCACCAATGCACAGCCTCCTCCCTCCAACTCTTCCATAGACTCTAATGTTAAAATGGCTCAGAAGGTTCGTTTGAAAATCAGAAGAGCATGGTGTCTTTCCACTGTCACCACGTCCATATAATAAGCTCCACAGGCATGAAAACTGAGAATTAGGTAGACTAGACATTGCTGTCGCTCACGGTGAAAGAATTTTGTCAATACGACTTTTACTTTTCATTTGGGAGCGATTTGTTTCGGCCTGACTTTTCTGTTCATTTTAAGCAGCAAAAGTGAGGCGCATGTCTGTGTACGTGTGTATGGAGCCATTGGGTGCGGTCACTATAGCAACCAGGCTCACACCTGCCTGCTTAACGAGCTCTGCCTGCCACTGTACCAAGATTCATCTTAAGCACTTCTCTTTCAACTGCTGCTGTGTCCACAGTGTTACAGCCATCATTTTACCCTCAAATTGTCGCCATTATTGTTCTCTTTCCAACACCGTATCTTTCAAAGCTCAGGCATTTAAACTTTTTAAACTGTGTGGATCAAAGTGGAGGGATCACATTTGAGTCATTCAGTGATTCAAAGAATATGACCTTTTAATATTCATTCAGATGTTTTCTGACTCTAAATGTTCTTTTCTCATTTCTTAGGGTTTTCTAATTTACATTTAAAACATTTTCAGTTTTTTTCCAACTTCTTCTTCTGTGTAACCTTCAGCTTTTAGCAGTTCAGCACCTTTGTTTTCAGGTTAAATTCGGGTTTTTTTTCTTGTTTTTTTTTTTTATCTCATTCAATATTTTTAACTCAAAATTCAGCAATTAATTCATTTCAGTGCATACATTCAGATTCAAGCATTCACACTGCAGTTTCTTCAGAAAATGCACTTTCTAGTTATATTTTATTATTTTTCCGTACGTTTTTTGAAAGCCTACTCCTTCAAAACCGTTCAACTTAGAAAAACCATTCAAACACCGTTAGATTCCTATTCTTTTGGACAACATTGCTTCTATTTTTCTCATTTTTAACATTTATATTTTTAATTTTATTCAACTTTTTTCAACAAAAATTTATAATGTATTTCAATGGGGAGACCCTTCAAATTCTCATTCAACTTCCTCCTCTTTAAACTGTATCTACTTCCACATACATTGACATAGAGCCACCATTCAAACTTTAAAACGAAGACAAGACATTCAACTATTCAACTTGTATTTATCTTTTCAATATCTATTATACTTTTTCTTCAGTTCCAGTTTAAGTTTCATGATGTTTTTTCACCCGTTTCAAAGTTTATAATGGGTGTGTATGGGACGGAATGTTGGGGCTAGAGTGAGACAGCTCAACTGCTAGAGTGAGAGGAGCAAAAAAATTAATCTTAAAATCTTTTTTAAAACTGCTGCTGTGTCCGCAGCGTTTGCTCTACAGGTATGATTTTACCCTCAAAACGTAGCCATCGCTGTCCTCTTTCATCCAATGTGTTTACTATTGTCCTAGGTGTTATGGTTCTTTCGTAAATGTCACCAATGCACAGCCTCCTCCCTCCAACTCTTCCATAGACTCTAACGTTAAAATGGCTCAGAAGGTTCGTTTGAAAATCAGAAGAGCATGGTGTCTTTCCACTGTCACCACGTCCATATAATAAACTACACAGGCATGAAAACTGAGAATTCAGTAGACTAGACATTGCTGTCACTCACGGTGAAAGAATTTTGTCAATACGACTTTTACTTTTCATTTGGGAACGATTTGTTTCGGCCTGACTTTTCTGTTCATTTTAAGCAGCAAAAGTGAGGCGCATGTCTGTGTACGTGTGTATGGAGCCATTGGGTGCGGTCACTATAGCAACCAGGCTCACACCTGCCTGCTTAACGAGCTCTGCCTGCCACTGTACCAAGATTCATCTTAAGCACTTCTCTTTCAACTGCTGCTGTGTCCACAGTGTTACAGCCATCATTTTACCCTCAAATTGTCGCCATTATTGTTCTCTTTCCAAAACCGTATCTTTCAAAGCTCAGGCATTTAAACTTTTTAAACTGTGTGGATCAAAGTGGAGGGATCACATTTGAGTCATTCAGTGATTCAAAGAATATGACCTTTTAATATTCATTCAGATGTTTTCTTTTTTGTTTTTAGTCTAAATTACTTTTCTCATTTCTTAGATTTTTCTCATTTACATTTAAAACATTTTCAGCTATTTTCCAACTTCTTCTGTGTGGTTTTCAGCTTTTAGCAGTTCAGCACTTTTTTTTTCCGGGTACAAATTTCTGTATTTTTCATCTCATTCAACATTTTTAACTTAGAATTCAGCAATTAATTCATTTCAGTGCATACATTCAGATTCAAGCATTCACACTGCAGTTTCTTCAGAAAATGCACTTTCTAGTTAGTGTGAATGCTTGAAAAGCATTCACAGTATTGTTCTTCTAATCTTTATTATTGTGTGGATGCTTTAAGCATCCACACTATTGAGTTCCTGTTTCTCTTTATTCTTTATACTTTATTCTAGTTGCTTCCGTACACTTTTCGCCGTTAAACTACTTCCACAATTTTCAGCCGATTTTCACCGTTCAAATTTTAAACTATTCAGCTATTTTTGCTAATTCCTGCTACGATTTTTGCTATTTTTAACTATTATACTTTTTAAAATATTAAGCTTTTTTCCTTTAATTTGTCCCATTGAAATGAATGGGAAACTTCAGCAATTCTGCTAAAATTTGCTTGTTTTTGAAACTTACCTACTTCCTCATATTTTCACCTAGAACAACCATTCAAACTTTAAAATGTTCACAAATTATTGGGCTATTCAGGTATGATTCAGCTTTTTCAAATCTTTTACTGTTTTACTTTTATGCCTCTTAAAGTTTTGAGTTGCAAAATTGTGATTTTTCACAAAATACATGCGTTGTTATGGTTGCTATGCTCTTGGCTTCCAGTGTGCCACTGAAGGTTTTGCAATTTTCACTTCATGTCCGAACAACTTCCTGCTACTTGCTCAATTTTCACTCAACTTCCACAAATTATACATCAAAACGTAGGTATTTTTGCTGGCTTTCAGAAAATGTCACCATCATTGTTGTGGGATTTATAGAATTTTTGCAAATCTCCTCAGACTAACACAAGGTCAGAAAACTCTCCATATAAAGTGAATGGAGAGCTTGTTCAAAATCACCGCTGGATTTCTGTAATGAGAGGCATATTCGAATCGTCATATCTCCTTAACGAAGCAAAGTTAAGACATGAGGCTTGTCCCCGAATATCTTCAGACACCCCTGACGCTCACAATTCAAGAATTTCTTTCTCACCTATTACCGTTCTGAAATGAGTTGGACTTGTTTGAGGGTAGGAAATTCGTCCTTCGCTCAGATTTCTTCAGATTTCAAACTGTGGAAATGAACCACTTTTTTCTCTCGTCATAACTTTTTGTTGGATTTCCACAGAGACCTGAAAATTTCCATGATTGTTCACCAAAGCCTGCTGTCTCTTACGGTGAAAGAATGATATCGATACTCCAAATAGATTTCGAGTTAGAAAGCGTTGTTTGAGGGCAAGTCAAGGCAGTTTTTGCTTCGCTCTACTCAGTTATGGTGCATTACAAGTCAAATATCTTTAATAATTCATATTTTAATGATAAATTGTAAACACTGGAAGATTCCCCCATCTCTTCTGAACAAAACGGTGTAAGAATGACCGCTCTAGCCCCTACGGTTTGGAAATTATGGTCATTTGTTTGAGGGGAGTCCTCACTATGAGAAATAGGCTGCAATAATCCTGTGCCTCTCTGTGCTGCGTGTGTAAAAAGAGGCACATGTTTTGGCGGGAAAAAGTACACAGGCTCTCTGATTGGTGGATTCAAATTCAGCAGCTCCCAGGCTGACCTAGAAACTTACTTCTCTCTCCCTGTGCATTTTTTTGCTGATTTTTTCATTTAACAAGTATATTTGAGGGACCCTCAGCATGTTCAGCATTTTTTCAGCTGTCCATTTTGCTTTTCCAATTTTTCTGTTTAACTTATTACTATTGTGCTAAATAATACTATTTCTGCTATTTTATAAGATTTGTGCCTAATATAGTATTTCTGCTAAATTACAATATTTCTGCTTTTTATACTATTTGTGCTAAAACATAGTATTTCTACTAAATGTAGTATTTATGCTTAATCATACTATTTCTGCTTTTTATGGGATTTGTGCCTAATATAGTATTTCTGCTTTTTATAGGATTTTTGCTCAAACATAGTATTTCTACTAAATGTAGTGTTTATGCTTAATCATCCTATTTCTGCTTTTTATAGGATTTGTGCTTAATATAGTATTTCTGCTAAATTATATTATTTCTGCTTTTTATAGTATTTGTGCTAAAACATAGTATTTCTACTAAATGTAGTATTTATGCTTAATCATAGTATTTCTATATATTTCTGCCAGGTCCCCAGGCAGCCAATCCTCTGTGAGGACTGAGAAATTCAAATTTTCAAATCAGGGCCTGCACGGCTTCCCAGCCAATCATATATGTGTCCTGAGGCATTCAAATTTGCATATTGGGGCCTTCATGGCTTCTAAGCCAGCCAATCATATCTGAGGGCTGAGGAATTCAAATCCACAAATCAGGGCCTGCACGGCTTCCCAGCCAGCCAATCATATATGTGGTCTCAGGCATTCATATTTGCATATTGGGGAATTCGTGGCTTCTAAGTCAACAAGTCATCCATGTCATATATCTCTAAAAATTCACATTTTAATGATAAATTGTTAACACTGGAAGATTCCCCCATCTCTTCTGAACAAAACAGTGTAAGAATGACCGCTCTAGCCCCTACGGTTAGGAAATTATGGTCATTTGTTTGAGGGGAGTCCTCACTATGAGAAATAGGCTGCAATAATCCTGTGCCTCTCTGTGCTGCTGCGTGTGTAAAAAGATGCACCTGTTTTGGCGGGAAAACGTAAACAGCCACTCTGATTGGTGGATTTAAATTCGGCAGCTCTCTCCCTCTGTGTGTGTGTGTGTGTGTGTGTGTGTGTGTGTGTGTGTGTGTGTGTGTGTGTGTGTTTAGTGGGAGAGAGAGGACCCTGCCCTTATTTGGCAGCATGTCATTGTAGGATTTAAATTGAATATAGTTAGACTGGTTGACTGGATTAGAGCCTGTGTTTGTGTGTCCCTCTGTGCATTTGTGTTTCAATAAGTTATTACTATTCTGCTAAATCATAGTATTTCTGGTACTTTTCGGTACTTGTGCTAAATACAGTATTTCTGCTAAATCATACTATTTCTGCTTTTCATAGGATTTATGCCTAATATAGTATTTCTGCTAAATTATAGTATTTCTGCTTTTTATAGGATTTGTGCCTAACATAGTATTTCTGCTAAATTATAGTATTTCTGCTTTTTATAGGATTTGTGCTTAACATAGTATTTCTGCTAAATTATAGTATTTCTGCTTTTTATACTATTTGTTCTAAATTATAGTATTTCTGCTTTTTATAGGATTTGTGCTTAATATAGTATTTCTGCTAAATTATAGTTTTTCTTCTTTTTATAATATTTGTGCTAAAACATAGTATTTCTACTAAATGTAGTATTTATGCTTAATAATAGTATTTCTATATATTTCTGCCAGGTCCCCAGGCAGCCAATCCTCTGTGAGGACTGAGACATTCAAATTTTCAAATCAGGGCCTGCACAGTTTCCCAGCCAATCAATTAAGTGTCCTGAGGCATTCAAATTTGCATATTGGGGCCTTCGTGGCTTCTAAGCCAGCCAATCATATCTGAGGGCTGAGGAATTCAAATCCACAAATCAGGGCCTGCACGGCTTCCCAGCCAGCCAATCACATATGTGGTCTCAGGCATTCAAATTTGCATATTGGGGAATTCGTGGCTTCTAAGTCAACAAGTCATCCATGTCATATATCTCTAAAAATTCATATTTTAATGATAAATTGTCAACACTTGAAGATTCCCCCATCTCTTCTGAACAAAACGGTGTAAGAATGACCGTTCTAGCTCCTACGGTTAGGAAATTATGGTCATTTGTTTGAGGGGAGTCGTCATTATGAGAAATAGACTGCAATGATCCTGTGTCTCTCTGTGCTGCGTGTGTAAAAAGGATGCACCTGTTTTGGAGGGAAAGAGTGCACAGGCTCTCTGATTGGTGGATTCAAATTCAGCAGCTCCCAGGCTGACCTAGAAACTCACTTTTCTCTCCCTGTGTGTGTGTGTGTGTGTGTGTGTGTGTGTGTGTGTGTGTGTGTGTGTGTGTGTGTGTGTGTGACAGAGAGAGAGAGAGAGAGAGAGAGAGAGAAAGGCTTTTAATGGGATGATCTCATTCTAAGATTCAAATTCAATATATTTAGACTGGTTGACTGAATTGGATCTTGTGTGTGTGTCTCTCTGTGCATGTGTGTTTTCTTATGTGTACATATTTGTGATTGTGTGGCTGTTATAGATTTTTTTGCTGATTTTTTTCATTTAACAAGTATAGTTGAGGGACCTTCAGCATGTTCATAATTTTTTCAGCTGTCCATTTTTGCTTTTCCAATTTTTCTGTTTAAGTTATTACTATTGTGCTAAATCATACTATTTCTGCTATTTTATAAGATTTGTGCCAAATACCGTATTTCTGCCAAATATAGTATTTCTGATTAATTATAGTTTTTTCTACCAAATCATAGTACAGTATTTCTGCTTTTTATAGGGTTTGTGCTTAATATAGTATTTCTGCTAAATTATAGTATTTCTGCTTTTTATAGTATTTGTGCTAAATTATAGTATTTCTGCCAAATTATAATATTTGTGCTAAAACATAGTCTTAATTTAAAATTACAATATTCATAGTTCATCACAGTGTCTCTGGTAAATCACAATATTTCTGCTCTGTTGTACTATTTTTCTAAATCATAGTGTTTCTGTAATGTTTAAGTATTTTTGGCTAAATATATTCTTTCTGTTATCTTATACTATTTCTCCTAAATTCTTGTATTTTTGAGAAGTTATCATGTTTCTGGTAAGTTACAATATTTCTGCTAAATTCTGCTATGCTATTGTATCTCTGCCAAGTATTATGTTTCCTCTAAGATATTGCAGTTCTGCTAAGTTATTCCATTTGAGCAAACTTCTTTTGCTTCTGCAAAGTTTTTACAATTTCTGCAACTTTTCAGCTTTTTCAGCTACTTTTTGCATACAACTTCAGCTTTAAAGCATCCACACTGCATTTTCGCAGGAAATGCAAATTTTTCTAGTTATATTTTATTTTTCCGTACGTTTTTTGAAAGCCTACTCCTTCAAAACCGTTCAACTTAGAAAAACCATTCAAACATCGTTAGATTCCTATTATTTTGGACATGACTGCTTCTATTTTTCTCATTTTTAACATTTATATTTTTAATTTTATTCAACTTTATTCAACAAAAATTTCCCATGTATTTCAATGGGGAGACCCTTCAAATTCTCATTCAACTTACTCATTTTTAAACTCTTACTACTTCAACATACGTTCACATAGAGCCACCATTCAAACTTTAAAACGAAGACAAGACATTCAACTATTCAACTTGTATTTATCTTTTCAATATCTATTATACTTTTTCTTCAGTTCCAGTTTAAGTTTCATGATGTTTTTTCACCCGTTTCAGAGTTTATAATGGGTGTGTATGGGACGGAATGTTGGGGCTAGAGTGAGGCAGCTCAACTGCTAGAGTGAGAGGAGCAAAAAAATTAATCTTAAAATCTTTTTTAAAACTGCTGCTGTGTCCGCAGCGTTTGCTCTACAGGTATGATTTTACCCTCAAAACGTAGCCATCGCTGTCCTCTTTCATCCAATGTGTTTACTATTGTCCTAGGTGTTATGGTTCTTTCATAAATGTCACCAATGCACAGCCTCCTCCCTCCAACTCTTCCATAGACTCTAATGTTAAAATGGCTCAGAAGGTTCGTTTGAAAATCAGAAGAGCATGGTGTCTTTCCACTGTCACCACGTCCATATAATAAACTCCACAGGCATGAAAACTGAGAATTCAGTAGACTAGAAGCTGCTGTCACTCACGGTGAAAGAATTTTGTCAATACGACTTTTACTTTTCATTTGGGAACGATTTGTTTCGGCCTGACTTTTCTGTTCATTTTAAGCAGCAAAAGTGAGGCGCATGTCTGTGTACGTGTGTATGGAGCCATTGGGTGCGGTCACTATAGCAACCAGGCTCACACCTGCCTGCTTAACGAGCTCTGCCTGCCACTGTACCAAGATTCATCTTAAACACTTCTCTTTCAACTGCTGCTGTGTCCACAGTGTCACAGCCATCATTTTACCCTCAAATTGTCCCCATTATTGTTCTCTTTCCAACACCGTATCTTTCAAAGCTCAGGCATTTAAACTTTTTAAACTGTGTGGATCAAAGTGGAGGGATCACATTTGAGTCATTCAGTGATTCAAAGAATATGACCTTTTAATATTCATTCAGATGTTTTCTGACTCTAAATGTTCTTTTCTCATTTCTTAGGGTTTTCTAATTTACATTTAAAACATTTTCAGTTTTTTTCCAACTCCTTCTTCTGTGTAACCTTCAGCTTTTAGCAGTTCAGCACCTTTGTTTTCAGGTTAAATTCGGTTTTTTTTTTGGTTTTTTTTTATCTCATTCAATATTTTTAACTCAAAATTCAGCAATTAATTCATTTCAGTGCATACATTCAGATTCAAGCATTCACACTGCAGTTTCTTCAGAAAATGCACTTTCTAGTTATTAGTGTGAATGCTTGAAAAGCATTCACAGTATTGTTCTTCTAATCTTTATTATTCTATTTTATCTATTCCGTACGTTTTTTGTACTCCTACTCCTTCAAAACTGTTCAACTTAGAAAAACCATTCAAACACCATTAGATTCCTATTCTTTTGGACATGACTGCTTCTATTTTTCTCATTTTTAACATTTATATTTTTAATTTTATTCAACTTTATTCAACAAAAATTTCCCATGTATTTCAATGGAGAGACCCTTCAAATTCTCATTCAATTTACTCATTTTTAAACTCTTACTACTTCCACATACATTGACATAGAGCCACCATTCAAACTTTAAAACGAAGACAAGACATTCAACTATTCAACTTGTATTTATCTTTTCAATATCTATTATACTTTTTCTTCAGTTCCAGTTTAAGTTTCATGATGTTTTTTCACCCGTTTCAAAATTTATAATGGGTGTGTATGGGACGGAATGTTGGGGCTAGAGTGAGACAGCTCAACTGCTAGAGTGAGAGGAGCAAAAAAATTAATCTTAAAATATTTTTTAAAACTGCTGCTGTGTCCGCAGCGTTTGCTCTACAGGTATGATTTTACCCTCAAAACGTAGCCATCGCTGTCCTCTTTCATCCAATGTGTTTACTATTGTACTAGGTGTTATGGTTCTTTCATAAATGTCACCAATGCACAGCCTCCTCCCTCCAACTCTTCCATAGACTCTAATGTTAAAATGGCTCAGAAGGTTCGTTTGAAAATCAGAAGAGCATGGTGTCTTTCCACTGTCACCACGTCCATATAATAAACTCCACAGACATGAAAACTGAGAATTTGGTAGACTAGACATTGCTGACGCTCACAGTGAAAGAATTTTGTCAATACGACTTTTACTTTTCATTTGGGAACGATTTGTTTCGGCCTGACTTTTCTGTTCATTTTAAGCAGCAAAAGTGAGGTGCATGTCTGTGTCCGTGTGTATGGAGCCATTGGGTGCAGTCACTATAGCAACCAGGCTCACACCTGCCTGCTTAACGAGCTCTCTCTGCCACTCTGCCAAAATTAATCTTAAACACTTCTCTTTCAACTGCTGCTGTGTCCACAGTGTTACAGCCATCATTTTACCCTCAAAACGTCGCCATCGTTGTTCTTTTTCCAACATCTTGTCTTTCAAAGCTCAGAGATGTAAACTTTTTAAACTGTGTGGATCCAAGCGGAGGGATCACATTTTAGTCATTCAGTGATTCAAAGAATATGACCTTTTAATATTCATTCAGATGTTTTCTTACTCTAAATGTTCTTTTCTCATTTCTTAGGGTTTTCTAATTTACAATTAAAACATTTTCAGCTTTTTTCCAACTTCTTCTTCTGTGTAACCTTCAGCTTTTAGCAATTCAGCACCTTTGTTTTCAGGTTAAATTCGAATTTTTTTATTTTGTTTTATGTCATTCAACATTTTTAACTTAGAATTCAGCAATTAATTCATTTCAGTGCATACATTCAGATTCAAGCATTCACACTGCAGTTTCTTCAGAAAATGCACTTTCTAGTTATATTTTATTTTTCCGTACGTTTTTTGAAAGCCTACTCCTTCAAAACCGTTCAACTTAGAAAAACCATTCAAACATCGTTAGATTCCTATTATTTTGGACATGACTGCTTCTATTTTTCTCATTTTTAACATTTATATTTTTAATTTTATTCAACTTTATTCAACAAAAATTTCCCATGTATTTCAATGGGGAGACCCTTCAAATTCTCATTCAACTTACTCATTTTTAAACTCTTACTACTTCCACATACATTGACATAGAGCCACCATTCAAACTTTAAAACGAAGACAAGACATTCAACTATTCAACTTGTATTTATCTTTTCAATATCTATTATACTTTTTCTTCAGTTCCAGTTTAAGTTTCATGATGTTTTTTCACCCGTTTCAGAGTTTATAATGGGTGTGTATGGGACGGAATGTTGGGGCTAGAGTGAGGCAGCTCAACTGCTAGAGTGAGAGGAGCAAAAAAATTAATCTTAAAATCTTTTTTAAAACTGCTGCTGTGTCCACAGCGTTTGCTCTACAGGTATGATTTTACCCTCAAAACGTAGCCATGGCTGTCCTCTTTCATCCAATGTGTTTACTATTGTACTAGGTGTTATGGTTCTTTCGTAAATGTCACCAATGCACAGCCTCCTCCCTCCAACTCTTCCATAGACTCTAATGTTAAAATGGCTCAGAAGGTTCGTTTGAAAATTAGAAGAGCATGGTGTCTTTCCACTGTCACCACGTCCATATAATAAACTCCACAGGCATGAAAACTGAGAATTCAGTAGACTAGACATTGCTGTCACTCACGGTGAAAGAATTTTGTCAATACGACTTTTACTTTTCATTTGGGAACGATTTGTTTCGGCCTGACTTTTCTGTTCATTTTAAGCAGCAAAAGTGAGGTGCATGTCTGTGTACGTGTGTATGGAGCCCTTGGGTGCAGTCACTATAGCAACCAGGCTCACACCTGCCTGCTTAACGAGCTCTGTCTCTCACTCTGCCAAGATTAAATCAAAAATGTGTGTTACATCTAAGCAGTTGTAGTAAGATTAACTTTTTCAATAGGTACAATAAGACAGGTTTGACAGGCTTTTGCCACAGATTAACAGTATGTCAGTAGTTAATATAGGCTAACTGAATAGAGCCCTGAATTATTGCCCTGTTAAATTCAAGTTGATTGTGTATTGGTGGACTTGTCTTCTCCACACAGGTTTTTCATACCTCGGCAGTTTTAGTCAGTTGATGACTTTAAAATAATCTTTTCTGACTGGATAATTAAAGCTCACAACATCTACCTGTCTGTAGTGTATTTTCCCACATTTTAAATAATCGAATCTCATTTAATGTCTCTGTTTTTAGTCTGTATAGTTTATCTCCCCACGAATACGCTCAAAGTAGTCTTAAAATAAAATCCATAAAACAGTTCAAGATGACATACTTTTTATTTGCTAATTTAATGCCAGTTGCCCTCTTTCCTGAGTATAAGCGAATGAGTGACATAAAGAGAAAAAGTACCAATTTGTATGCTGGTGAGTCTTGTGTATTTTTTTCTCTGTCTCTCTATGACAGAGAAATATATATGCTCATTATTGATGTTCAAACTGATGCTCAAATTTCCAAGCACCACCTGAACGCCTCATCAGTCTTTAACTAATCACTGCACCAACTGCCGTCATTCCGCTTTGCTCTCTGCTGTGGTAAGTACAATACACTCAGTACAGCACTGTTTTAATTTATGATGGTAAAAATACATGTTTGACATTTAAACTCACATATCAAGTCTTTTTAAAGTTCAACAGAGTTCAAAGAATAAAGAAAGCAAAAAAAGAACCTTTGCTACCATTTATATAGGTTTATGACTTTTGCTGTTAGCAGCAGTGCTAACGCTAGCTTCAATGCTAATGCTAGCTATAGTGCTAACACTAGCCTTAGCAGTTGTTAACTGACAAAAAGAATATTCTTGTGATATTCCTGTGATATTTATTGGCGGTCAGTGAGACAAAAGTAACAAATGAGATTTATTATTGCCATTGTGCCTCAGTTTTAACAGTAAGAGTACTTTATGACTTTTGCTGTTAGTAGCAGTGCTAATGCTAGCGTCGATGCTAATGCTAGCATCAATGCTAACGCTAGCTATAGTGCCAACACTAGCCTTAGCAGTTTTTAACTGACAAAAAGAATATTCCTGTGATATTCCTGTGATATTTATTGGCGGTCAGTGAGACAAAAGTAACAAATGAGCTTTATTATTGCCATTGTGCCTCAGTTTTAACAGTAAGAGTGCTAGTTCTACCAGCAGTGCTAACACTAACTGAAGTGCTAACGCTAGCAGGAATGCTAGCGTTAGCAGGAATGCTAGCGTTAGCAGCGATGCTAAGGCTAGTAACAGTCTAACAGTAGCCTTATATAAGTACTTAAATAAATACTTCAGTTAATTAGTTTGAATTATAAAATGGCTGCTGTATCAGCTGGTGTGCTATATTACTCTATAATTACCCTGCTGACTATAAGTTCAGTGTATCATGTCGTGTGGGCTTTGTTTTTTTGTTAGTCTGATAACACTGTACAGACAACTAACATGTTATTTCTTGTCTTACACTTTCAGGAACTTGACTCACATCTGTGCTTTGCCTGGTAGGTGTGCACATACTGTTAGAGAAGTACACCAAAATTTTAAAAAAATAATCTGACTAATATAAGCTTTAAAGTGATGGGTTCAAACTTTGTGCTAGACCTTTTAAACACATTTTTATAATAAATACACATAAGTTCAGCTTAACAATTGGGCTAAAATATTTTTTTCGTACATTTTTGCACATTACATGTGATTAGTTAACAATTCACTCAATCATATTTGTATTTAAAAATATTATTGCTGAATTTAATTAAATATTTATTCTTTTAAAAAGTGCCAAATTGTGCAACTTTTTGCACATGGCAGCCGACAACAGTTTAGCTTGAATATTTGTTTTGTCCTTTTTCAGTAGTCACAATTAGTTCATACAATTACCATGTGATATAATTTTATTAAAATTATTATTTTTTTCTTGTTTTTTGTTCACAGTGTGCAGAAGAAGAACAAGGACCAGATCTCCAGTCTTCTATCTCACATCCCAACCCCCCAACCCCTCTATCTTCTGTCCTACTCCACCTGTTGTCTCTGCCTTCTTTCCATCTGTATTTCACCCTGTGGTTTGTGAGAAATTTTGCCAAACCAAGAATCTTATTGCGGTTTGATTTAAAGCCGTGTCTCTCCTGCTCTGTCTGTTCTCTCTGCTAAATTTTCTCTCTACCTGTTTTTCACTCTTTGGCTTGCTGCTGAAAAATGCACAAGCCAATAAAACAATAAAGAGTGCATATTTTGCCTCAACCTGAGAACAAACTGAACAAACAAAGAAAACTCTGCGGTTTGATTTAAAGCCGTGTCTCTCCTGCTCTGTCTGTTCTCTCTGCTAAATTTTCTCTCTACCTGTTTTTCACTCTTGGCTTGCTGCTGAAAAATGCCAAGCCATTAAAGCAATAAAGAGTGCATATTGCCTCTACCTGAGAACAAACTGAACAAATAAAGAAAACTCTAATTCACGGTTTGATTGTGATTTCCCAGCCGTGTTTCTCCTGCTCTGTCTGTTCTCTCTTCTAAATTTTCTCTCTAGCTGTTTTTCACTTTGCGCTTGCTGCTAAGTTGTGCCAAGCCAATAAAGAGAGTGCATATTATTCTCTCGACTGACAAACTGTCAAACAAACAAAGACATCTGTTTCTGAGAAATAAAAACTGAAATATAAAGACAAAGAAAACATCTCCTGCTCTGTGCCACTCTTATTTTATAAACATATTTTCTAAAGACTAAGAGAAACACTTGTGTAAAAATGCCAAGGAAGCAGAAAAAGTCACAAGCTGCAAAACAACGCTGGAAGAAGTTCCATGAGTTTCATGAAGTACCAACATGTGAACAAGCTGAGTGTGATTTTCCTCAGAGCTCTGCAGAAGACTTTGTGTCTGCAAAGACCAATGCTGATGGTGTCAAACAGGCAGGTCAACATGTTCCTGCACATGTACAACAGGTATCCTATGCAGATGCTGTAAAGATTGGATTGCAGCATGAATTTAATGATCATCAGGTAAACCATAGAGACCAACCTGAGGTGTCAAGTGCCCCACAGGTGGGTTATGCTGATATTGTAAAAAGAGGCCGTCACAGTGATGTGGCAGGACCATCTCATGCAGAAAGAGTGAACTTTGAAAACCAGCCCTCTGTTACACATATCTGTGCATCTCACAGCCAGGCTCATCCCAAATATGGAGACTCCAGAAACAAGCAGTGCACATGTAACTCACTCACATTTCTTGCTTTCCTTCATGAGAATGATAACATGACTACAGCTGACCTTAATCTGGTCTTGGATAAAGGTGATGTGATGTACAAAGAGGCCAAGAAAAGATTTCCTAAAAATATTCATTTGGCAACCGATGAGCTGCCAGACAAAGTTGATGCTCGCTGGTCTATGTATGATGTCGACATGACACAGCCTTCCCGGTATGGGACATTTGAAGAACCTCCAGAGGAGGCAGTAGATACCTTTCTCAGCTTAGAAGCAGGACTGAGCTGCCTGTTGTCAGATGTGCAGTATGCCTTACTGATTATGAGTGGATTGTGTATCGCAGTGTTCAGATCCACATCAGGCAAATATGGTTTCTTTGATCCACACTCCAGAACACCCAGTGGTCTTCCTCTACTACTACAGTCACGTAATCGTGGTACAGCAGTGATGCTGAAATTCACACTCCTCAGTGACATGATTAAGAGGATCCAAGATTCTTATGAAATGATGGAGATATCACCCTCTTGTAACTATGAACTGAAGCCTGTGCAGTTCTACAGTATGAGCACAGTCAACCTGAGTGATACTATCACAGACACAGTCTGCAGACCAACAGCTGCCACTGCTGTGGCATCTACTCACTCTGATACAACTGTTGATGAAGCAAACTCCTCTACTCCAAGGAGAAACACAACGACTGATCTGACTGAGAACATCTTTTGTCAAATGTCCATTTGTACGCCACCGGTGAAACAAAAAGAAGTTCACGTGACTCAGTTCACATCATATGAAGATCAGAATGAACCTCCTAATATACCAACTGAAGAACTATGCAGTGAATTAAGTTTCCTTCCATCAAGGGATGCTTTTTTATGTCAATCAAATGCTGCCATAACAAATGTTGCTTCCTGTGATCTTTCTGATATAGTTTTACAAAAACTGAAAAAAGTTAATAAACAACAAAGGCAAAAAATGAGAAGAAGATTAATGGCATCAGAGAAACCCAGAAATCAGAGAAAAGAAAACCAAAAAAGGAAAGAACGACAAAAGTATGCTTCAAACAAAGAGTACAAAGAAAAGAAAAAGTCTTGCACAAGCGAGGCATATAAAAACAATCCTGAAGTCAGACAGAAAAAACAACAGTATATTAGAAGACGTTACTGTGAAAATGATGAATTCAGAAAGAAACAAAAACAATATGTTAAAAAACGTTTTTCTGAGAATGCTACAGTTAGAAAGAAACAACAACAATATATTAAAAGATGCTACTGTGACAATGCTGAATTTAGACAAAAACAAAAAAACTATATCACTAAAAGGTATCAAGAAAACCCTGAATTCAGAGAGAGACAGAGATCTCGAGTGACTCAGCGTTATGCACGTGATAACGCATTCAGAGTAAGACACAGACAACTAATGAAACAACTAATGCAAGACAGGTATCAAAGTAATCTTGCATTCAGGATTATGCACAACATGAGATGTGCAATGAAAATAAAAAGGAAATACAGATGGGTGAACAGACAAACCCAAGAGAGTGACAACAGTGTGATCAACGAGGCCATATCTGTGTTCAAATCACAAATCAAAGCTGGACCATCATGCCCATGTACTGTATGCTTCAAGGCTTCATTTCCAAACCAAGTGCGACCCTGCACAAGGTCAAAGTATGTCAAAAACCCACATGTGGTTGCAACATGTTTGACTGGAAGATTTGTTCATGTTTGTGATGAAAACTGCAGAAATGAGCAGTGCAATGTTCCCGATGAGAGAAAGAGAGAGTGGATTTGTCACACCTGCCACGATCATCTTAAAAATGGATCCATGCCAGCACTTGCTGTTGCCAATAAACTGGATCTTGCTGATACTCCACCTGAACTGTCTGATCTCAACATACTGGAGAGACATCTCATAGCCAAGTGCATACCATTTGCCAAGATCATTCCTCTTCCCAAAGGCAGACAAAGAGCAATTAGAGGAAATGTGGTCTGTGTCCCATCAGAGGTACAGGAAACTGTTGAAGCATTGCCTCGATTAAGAATTAATTCTCAGATCATGAGAGTAAAACTGAAGAGACGCTTGTCTTACAAAGGTCATCAGCTGTTTCAGACTGTAAGCTGGTCTAAACTTGTGCAAGCACTGCATAAACTCAAGCAGATTCATCCACAGTATAAGGATGTGAGCATCAGAGATGATGCTGAGCTGTGTGATCCAACACTTCCTGATGAAGATGATGAGGATGATGATGATGAAAACATGAATGAGGACGATTATGATGAGGCTGATTTAATGGAAATTGACAGCTGTGAGAAAAATGCACTGAGTGAAGCACAAAATAAAAATGAACAGGATATTGACATGTTACCCTGTGATGGTGAACAATCACATGAACAGATGAGAGATGATTCAGAGCAAGAAGATGGACTGACTAATGGTGGTTTTGCACTCGAGTCCTGTTTGCAGCCCCCTGATGTGGCTGAGGAGATATTATGTTTCAGTGAAGGAATCTACTCTGTTGCTCCTGCAGAGAGAAACAATCCAATAAGTTTTTTCAAAACACCTAAACTGGAGGCCATGGCCTTCCCTGTGCAGTTTCCTACAGGCCAAAACACACTTGATGAAAGAAGGCTGATCAAAGTATCCCCCAGTGGGTATTTCAAATCAAGACTTTTCTGCATTGATGATCGTTTTGCCAAAGACACAAACTATTTATTCTTTGCACAGTTTGTGACTGAAATACACTTGGCTACATCCAGCATGACAGTACAGTTAAGGAAGGCAAAGCCTCTGACCAGAGATGGTAGAAAAATAACCTCAGGCATGTTACAAGATAAACATGAGGTGGAGAAACTGGTGCGAAATAAAGATGCAGTGAGATTCATGCAGCCTCTGAGAGGAACCCCAGCCTATTGGGAGAAAACAACAAGAGATCTTTTTGCCATGATCAGACAGTTGGGAACTCCCACGTTCTTTTGCACATTTTCAGCTGCTGAAATGCGCTGGCCTGAAGTGATCGAGGCAATAACAAGGCAGCAAGGTGAACAAGTGAATTTTGAAGGACTCGACTGGTCAGCAAAGTGTGACATCCTGAGAAGCAATCCTGTCACAACAATGCGCATGTTTGACAAGAGAGTTGAAGCATTATTCAGAGATTTACTCTTATCTCCTGCAGAGCCACTTGGCAAAGTCATTGACTACTTTTACAGAGTTGAGTTTCAGCACAGAGGAAGCCCACACATACACTGCCTCCTGTGGGTAGAAGGTGCTCCTGTGTTTGAGGAGGATGATGAGCAAACTGTTCTTGATTTTATAAACAAATACATCACAGCTCAGCTGCCTGATCCACATAAACAACCTGAACTGTACAAAAAAGTAACAGAAGTGCAAAAACACAGTAAGAACCACACAAAGACGTGCTTTAGGAGTTTAAGCTCCGGGTGCCGTTTTGGTTTTCCCAAACCACCCTGCAATGAGACAATGATCACAAGACCCAGTGAGGATGATGCACTGGAAGTAGAAACGGCAAAGAACAAGCTCAGACCACTGAACCAGCTGCTGAATGAACCTGAAACTGCTTCCATGAGTTTAGAGCAGCTCTTGGAAAGATGCAAGTTGACACATGCAGAATATGAGAGATACCTGAATAAAATGAACATGAGGAGTACGATCATACTAAAGCGTGATCCAAAAGACTCTTGGATAAACGGCTATAATCCACATCTGCTTGAAGCCTGGAACAGTAATATCGACATAAGCTTTGTTTTAGATGCTTTTGGTGCTGCAAATTATTTAATGAAATATATATCAAAAAAAGAGGGCGGGCTATCTGAGTACCTGAAAACTGTCATTGAGAACTCCCATAAAGACAGTGTAAATGAGTGCGATGAAATGAGAGCCGTCATGCAGGCATATTCAAAGAAGCGAGAGATCAGTGCACAGGAGTGTGTTGCTCGTGCATGTGGTCTTCACATGAAGCAATGCTCACGTGCTGTAATATTCATTCCAACTGATGATAATCCTGTGAAAATGAGTCGTCCCCTGTCAGTTCTGGACAACACAACACCTGAGTCTTCCAATGTTTGGATGACATCTTTGAATGACAAATACAAAGCCAGACCTGAAACACCAGAGTATGAGGAGATGTGCATGGCAGACTTTGCTGCTACTTGCAGGATTGTCTATGGCCAACAGAAAAAAGGTAAAGATGTTTTGCCCCTTCTCAATGAGATGGGGTTTGTGCAAAGGCGCAAAAACAATAAGCCTGCTATCATCAGATTTCACCGCTGCTCACAAGAAAAACATCCAGAGCAATATTACGGAAGACTGCTTAAACTGTACCTTCCTCATCGTTCAGACCACGAACTGAAAACACCATCGTTGCCAACCTATCAGGCTTTCTATGGTGCTGGCTGTGTACAGCTACCAGGTACTGACCGTCTTGAGTACGTGCAACACATTGTCAAAAGAAACAGAGAAAAATATGAGAAAAACAGTGAGGAGATCGAGAGCGCTGTTGAGGAATATGAGCAGAACAGAGGTGTGACTGACGAATGGTGTAATCTGGCACCTGAATCAGATCTCGTAAGGTTGCCACTTGTTGAACAAGAAAGAGAGCGAGGCAATGAAAATGAACAGGAAGATGTGCCCGACTACAGCCGTCAGGCTGATGCTTCAACAGAAGTCAGAGCCATCAGGGAACCCCCTGCTATTGATCCCACATTGTTACGTCAGATGTTTCAAAATCTGAATAAGAAGCAAGCCTGCATATTTTATGCAGTTAGAGACTGGTGCATTAAAAGAGTCTGTGCTCTAAATCCAGAGCAGTTTTTCTTTTATATTAATGGTGGTGCTGGAACAGGAAAATCACATCTAATCAAATGCATCTACTCAGAAGCATCTAAGATACTGAGCAAAGTGCCCAGATATGCAGACGACGTTGACATATCAAAACCCACCGTCCTGTTAACTGCTTTCACTGGGACTGCAGCTTTTAACATTTCTGGAACAACACTGCATTCTCTTCTCAAGCTGCCTAGAAGCTTAAAACCTCCCATTCAGGGACTTGGCAATCAGCTGGATGAAGTCAGATCAGAACTTTTGAATGCTGAAATAATCGTCATTGACGAAGTGTCTATGGTGTCAAGACATCTGTTTGCATATGTAGATGCAAGACTCAAACAGATCAAAGGGACTCGGAGACCCTTTGGAGGCATGTCAGTCATTGCTGTCGGAGACTTCTATCAGCTACCCCCAGTGCGACAGTCTAAACCTCTCTGTGTGCACGACCCGTCTGAGATCGACCTGTGGCGGGAGCATTTTCAGATGATCACTCTGACTGAGATTATGCGTCAGAAAGATGATGTTGTCTTTGCTGAGATGCTGAACAGAATTCGTGTAAAAGGAAAGTTGGATGAGCTTTGCGAAGCAGATAGAAATTTGTTGTTACAGGCCATAACTGAACCAGCCCATTGTCCGACTGATGCATTGCACATTTTTGCAACTAATAAAGAAGTGGATGCACACAACTCTTCAACACTGGCTCTGCTCCACACTCATATCATTGACATCCATGCAGATGATTATAGAAAAGATCCTAGAACTGGCAGAATGGCACTTCAAGACAGACCATTGAAAGGAGGTAAAAACGAGTTACCAGACACACTGAAAGTTGCAGAAGGAGCTCGTGTCATGCTCACCAGAAACATTGACATACAAAATGGTTTGGTTAATGGAGCTTTTG
The DNA here is from genome assembly GCF_057381915.1 of Diplotaxodon limnothrissa. Lineage (NCBI taxonomy): Eukaryota > Metazoa > Chordata > Actinopteri > Cichliformes > Cichlidae > Diplotaxodon > Diplotaxodon limnothrissa. The sequence goes on from NC_140611.1 coordinate 15,190,855, forward strand.
GAATACTACTTAGAGTAGTTTACTCTGAAAATGACCAACACATCATCAAGCTTGGACTTAAAATGGATAATGAGACATCTGGAAAGAATAACCGCACACCAGCAGACGATATGGTGTACATTGAGAGAGCAGAGGAGAATCTGAAGCAGAAAGGAGTGGTACGAAGACAGTTCCCAGTGAAGCTGGCCTTTGCATGTACAATACATAAGGTACAGGGTATGACAACTACATCAGCTGTTGTCTCTCTTAAGAGCATTTTTGAGCCCGGCATGGCCTACGTAGCTGTCAGTAGAGTGACGTCTCTCAGTGGACTGTATCTTCTTGATATGGAGGAGAAAAAAATATTCACCAACCCAGAAATCACTGCAGCGCTTGAGAACATGAGACAAGCCAACCTTGATGACATGATGCCTCTTCTACACGTGAGGCAAACACTGAGCAGGTCAGAGGTTTTCACCATTGTTCATCATAATACAGAGGGACTGCCAGCTCACATTAATGACATCAAAAGTCACCATGAATTGTGTCTAGCAGATGTTTTGTGCCTAACAGAAACACACCTGCGGGGCTCTTTTGTCGCAGAGAGTCTCCACTTGGAAAATTACAATTTGTTCAAACGCAACAGACACCTGTCCTACACAAACTTTCCCCAGATGGCAAACAGAAGTGGTGGTGGAGTTGCTGTTTATGTGAAAAGTGACATTCAAGTGCATGAAAAACAGTACATCCATAATGTAACTGACCTTGAATTTCTGGCTTTAAAGGTTGAAGCACCAGTCAGTGCTCTGATTGCAGTTGTATACAGACCTCCAGACTACACTCTGAGGCCATTCCTGAAAAACCTGGTAAGCCTATTAGACTCATTGGAGATCATGGACTGTCATCCCATCATAGTTTGTGGTGATTTTAATGAGAATGTTTTATCCAGTGCAAACAAACCAATCCTGGAGCTGTTTGAGTCTAGGGGATACGCACAGGTCATCACTGCCCCTACCACAGAGAAGAACACACTGCTTGACCTAATTTTCATTTCTCAGTCAGATCGATGTCTCCATTCTGGAGTCATGAAGACCTACCATAGTTACCATGACCCAGTATACTGTGTATTGTCCTGTGATGATTCATGATCTAGATCTTTGAATACAGTAAGTAATATCTATATTTTTGAATGACTTAAGAAAGTAGAGCGATGCTTGAACTCCAGAAAGAAGTCCAGACGCTTTTCTTTGCAAGCTCCTTTGACTACGATGACCTGGATGACTGAGAACCTTCACAGACATAAAGTAGAGCGATATTTAAAAGTTGACGCCCTGCATTGCAGTATAATGTTTGAATTGTTTACATAAAATACAATTACATGAATTAAGTAATGATATCAGTAAAAGATGACAATTTTATTTATTACAGAAAATCTAAAATTCACTAACAGTAACCTATAAATGTCAGAAAAATAAAATATAGCAGTTTAAAATGAATAGTGTAGGCATATCCTCTCTGCAGCCAGGCTTCAACATCCTGCCAGGCTGCCCCAGTCTCACTGTGGCTGGGAGGGAGGGAGGGTGGACCAGAGGATTGCCTACACAACACATAAATGTTCAACAGCTTCTTCATTGTTTCTGAGAGAACAATAATGACTAAAGGTTGCTTTTTAAAAAAACAAACAAACAAACAAACAAACCTAATTACAGCAATAATGACAGTTAAGCCACTTTATGTGTGCCTCTATTTTGAAATACTATTTACAAAAATGTTATTATTTTGGTTTGTTATAAACTTTAAACTTTTTCAAAAGTATACGATTATATTTTTGGACCAATTTTACTATGAAACATAAATTTTTATGAGCTTTTATCATGTTTCTGGCCAGTGCAATCATCAGGGTGGGTCTGGGTTGATAACTGCACATTTCTGGCCAGAAATGTTTCAGCAGTGTTACATATGTAGTGCATATGTTACACTTGCTTTCTGTTACCAGCTGATACCCTACATTTGTATAGACATTGGATGGTGTGAGGTTGGGGAGTTGAGTGGGAGGGGGGGGGGGGGGAGGGTACGGTGGGAGTTGAGGGGGGGGGTTTCCTTTCCTGTTAGGTTTCCTTTTTTTTCCTTTTTTTTTTTTTAAGCAAGACACAGTCCTCCTGTGTCTTCTCCAAGCTTCACATGTAAAATCCAACAATGTGAAGCACATAGCAGCCAGAAACTGTAATGCCACAGATCAGAGAAACTTCATCATCACCATCTTCATCGCCATACGATCAGAGCGTGAGACTTCACATCTGGAGCACAGGAGAGATTCTGTGATAAGTCCTCCTTCTAGCTTGTCCCACAAGCAGCCGGTGAGATTTACTCACAACAAAAAGGGTTAATGACATAATTTCCATGAAAACATGTATTCATTCTTTGTGAAGTGTTTAAATTGTGTTTTCACTTGACCTTAGGAGTGTTAGAGTGTATTGTAATGTCTGTACTCAGGTGTTTCCCTCTGTGATCCATCCCCTTCAGAGCTGAGACACTCAGGACTGAACAGACGGCACAGTTTCTGTGACTGAGCCTCCAAAACACCTTCTTTGAAACCACTCATGATAGAAGGGCTTCATATTTGCAGCAGCACTACTACAGGTATTCAGTTTATTACAGGATGTGTTTGTTTCTTAGGACCAGCTCTGAGTGCACACTACCTAACATATACACCTTTCTGTTCATTACAAACCCACTACTCTGGATCATATGGCCAGTTGGCAGGAATGTTGCTGCAGGAAAACATCCCTGGAGATCACCATCATTGTCAGACTGACTGTGCCTCCTCTGTGCAGTGTCAAGATCCTCCCTAAATGAGTGTGTAAGTTAACATTTTCATTATTTTATTCCCTTTGACAAGACAAGTATCACTGATATTTACATTTACAACTACATATTCCTGTTTTCTGCTCTTCTTTTAAAGTCCTCAGCTATCCTGCTTCTGTGCTGCTTGCCACACATCAAACACTGGCCGGATGACAGGGAGGATCCACTCTGAAGTCACTGGACATGATGAGGATCATATGGGACTTTATAGTTTCACAGAAACGATGTGCTCTGTGATTACAGGTTTTAAATGGACATAATGACTGCCTCTCTCTGATCAACAGGCTAAAGGATTGTTGTCATTGTTAGTGCTCTGTACAATGTATGCTTATTTAGTATTTCATCACAGAGCAAACCTTTTTTTCTTTAACATATTTTTATTTTTTTATTTGTGGGGATAGGTTAATTGATTAATCCAAATTGTCACTAGGTGTGAATGTGCGAGTGAATGTGAGTGTGAATGGTTGTCTGTCCCTGTGTGTTGGCCCTGTGACAGACTGGCGACCTGTCCAGGGTGTACCCCGCCTTTCGCCCTATGACAGCTGGGATAGGCTCCAGTGCCCCCCGCGACCCTGGAAAGGATAAGCGGAAGCGAATGGAGGGATGGATGGATATTTTTATTTTGTTCTAATGTTGAATTAACTGTGGGGATTTTTTTTAAGTGGGCACTCGGGATGTCATATGACCAGAAATGTGGTAACTGGAATTCAACAGTATGGAAGAAAAAATCTGCTAAGAACAAAACACACACAAAACCCCCCAAGAAAATTCAAATTCATTCCATGTAATCCAATCTAAAACATTTTAAACTGCTGAACAGCAACACAAACAGCGTTAAAAAACAGTGTTAACAGAATGATTATGATGATTTTGTACCAAAGTTTCAGGTCACATGGCACACCTAGTGTGTAGTGTGGGGTATCAGCTGGTAAGTATAGGTTTTTTTTTTCATATTTGTGTCCTTAGAGTTCAGATAGATAAAGCCTTGTGTATAATAATTAGTCATAACCACAACTCAAAGTCAGGGACTAACTAATTTTGGGACTTTGTGTCTGAGCCCAGGTTAAAACAATGTGTAAAAAAGCATTTAGTGGCATGGCTGAACAATGCTGTATTGATACTTATTTATCCATGTTCACAAAAAGGACTAATGTGTTTATTTGATTATTTGCATGTGTTAAACTGTGTCACCACCTTACGCTTTCATTTGACTTTACTCAAAAATCTCTATACAGTTCTCTTTTACCACTGTGTGGACTCTGTTTACATTAAAACATAAAGAAGAATGAGTAATAAAAAGATGTGTAGACAGATTAAGTAGACCGATAGAAACAGCTGTTCAGCCATGTTCTAAGAAACCAACACAATTTAAAGGTTCAGGATTGTGGTTTTAAAAGTTGAATTTTCATGTATTTCATATCTTGCTTATTATTTTTTATTTAGTTATTTAATTTAGTTATTTTTATTTATTCTACTAGTCCTTTTCAGAAAGAAGCTGTAAAATATGACTTAAGATTTTTATGTTATTTTCTATGACATACAAAACAAATTGATGTATGTAATACTATTAAACATGATATACACATGTGTATATGTCTGAAAAACATTATGCTGTATATTAAAGTTTGTATTTTCTCCAGAATTTTTGTTCATCTTTTAAGTTCATTTCAATTAGAAGAATTTGAACTTTTAATATTCATTCAGAGGTTTTCTGACTCTAAATTTTCTTTTGTCATTACTCATCTTTTTATTATTTACATTTTAAACATGTTTAGCTTTTTTCCAACTTCTTCTGTGTGAACATCAGCTTTCAAAAGTTCTGCACTTTTGTTTTCAGGTGAAAATTTCTGTATTTTCCAGCTCATTCAGAATTTTTAACTTAACATTCAGCAATTAATTCATTTCAGTGCATACATTCAGATTCAAGCATTCACACTGCAGTTTCTTCAGAAAATGCACTTTCTAGTTAGTGTGAATGCTTGAAAAGCATTCACAGTATTGTTCTTCTAATTAGTGTGAATGCTTGAAAAGCATTCACAGTATTGTTCTTCTAATCTTTATTATTATTATTCTATTTTATTATTATCTATTCCGTACGTTTTTTGTAATCCTACTCCTTCAAAACCGTTCAACTTAGAAAAACCATTCAAACACCGTTAGATTCCTATTCTTTTGGACAACACTGCTTCTATTTTTCATATTTTTAACATTTATATTTTTAATTTTATTCAACTTTATTCAACAAAAATTTATAATGTATTTCAATGGGGAGACCCTTCAAATCCTCATTCAACTTACTCATTTTTAAACTCTTACTACTTCCACATACATTGACATAGAGCCACCATTCAAACTTTAAAACGAAGACAAGACATTCAACTATTCAACTTGTATTTATCTTTTCAATATCTATTATACTTTTTCTTCAGTTCCAGTTTAAGTTTCATGATGTTTTTTCAGCCGTTTCAGAGTTTATAATGGGTGTGTATGGGACGGAATGTTGGGGCTAGAGTGAGACAGCTCAACTGCTAGAGTGAGAGGAGCAAGAAAATTAATCTTAAAATCTTTTTTAAAACTGCTGCTGTGTCCGCAGCGTTTGCTCTACAGGTATGATTTTACCCTCAAAACGTAGCCATCGCTGTCCTCTTTCATCCAATGTGTTTACTATTGTACTAGGTGTTATGGTTCTTTCATAAATGTCACCAATGCACAGCCTCCTCCCTCCAACTCTTCCATAGACTCTAATGTTAAAATGGCTCAGAAGGTTCGTTTGAAAATCAGAAGAGCATGGTGTCTTTCCACTGTCACCACGTCCATATAATAAGCTCCACAGGCATGAAAACTGAGAATTAGGTAGACTAGACATTGCTGTCGCTCACGGTGAAAGAATTTTGTCAATACGACTTTTACTTTTCATTTGGGAGCGATTTGTTTCGGCCTGACTTTTCTGTTCATTTTAAGCAGCAAAAGTGAGGTGCATGTCTGTGTGCGTGTGTATGGAGCCATTGGGTGCGGTCACTATAGCAACCAGGCTCACACCTGCCTGCTTAACGAGCTCTCTCTCTCACTCTGCCAAGATTCATCTTAAACACTTCTCTTTCAACTGCTGCTGTGTCCACAGTGTTAAAGCCATCATTTTACCCTCAAAACGTCGCCATCGTTGTTCTTTTTCCAACATCTTGTCTTTCAAAGCTCAGAGATGTCAACTTTTTAAACTGTGTGGGTCCAAGTGGAGGGATCACATTTTAGTCATTCAGTGATTCAAAGAATATGACCTTTTAATATTCTTTCAGATGTTTTCTGACTCTAAATGTTCTTTTCTCATTTCTTAGGTTTTTCTAATTTACATTTAAAACATTTTCAGTTTTTTTCCAACTCCTTCTTCTGTGTAACCTTCAGCTTTTAGCAGTTCAGCACCTTTGTTTTCAGGTTAAATTCGTTTTTTTTTTTTGTTTTTTTTTTTATCTCATTCAATATTTTTAACTCAAAATTCAGCAATTAATTCATTTCAGTGCATACATTCAGATTCAAGCATTCACACTGCAGTTTCTTCAGAAAATGCACTTTCTAGTTAGTGTGAATGCTTGAAAAGCATTCACAGTATTGTTCTTCTAATCTTTATTATTATTATTATTATTATTATTATATTTTATTCTGTATTCCGTACGTTTTTTGTAATCCTATAACTTCAAAACCGTTCAACTTAGAAAAACCATTCAAACACCGTTAGATTCCTATTCTTTTGAACAACACTGCTTCTATTTTTCATATTTTTAACATTTATATTTTTAATTTTATTCAACTTTATTCAACAAAAATTTATAATGTATTTCAATGGGGAGACCCTTCAAATCCTCATTCAACTTACTCATTTTTAAACTCTTACTACTTCCACATACGTTGACATAGAGCCACCATTCAAACTTTAAAACGAAGACAAGACATTCAACTATTCAACTTGTATTTATCTTTTCAATATCTATTATACTTTTTCTTCAGTTCCAGTTTAAGTTTCATGATGTTTTTTCACCCGTTTCAGAGTTTATAATGGGTGTGTATGGGACGGAATGTTGGGGCTAGAGTGAGGCAGCTCAACTGCTAGAGTGAGAGGAGCAAAAAAATTAATCTTAAAATCTTTTTTAAAACTGCTGCTGTGTCCGCAGCGTTTGCTCTACAGGTATGATTTTACCCTCAAAACGTAGCCATGGCTGTCCTCTTTCATCCAATGTGTTTACTATTGTACTAGGTGTTATGGTTCTTTCATAAATGTCACCAATGCACAGCCTCCTCCCTCCAACTCTTCCATAGACTCTAATGTTAAATTGGCTCAGAAGGTTGGTTTGAAAATCAGAAGAGCATGGTGTCTTTACACTGTCATCACGACCATATAATAAACTCCACAGGCATGAAAACTGAGAATTCAGTAGACTAGACATTGCTGTCGCTCACGGTGAAAGAATTTTGTCAATACGACTTTTACTTTTCATTTGGGAGCGATTTGTTTCGGCCTGACTTTTCTGTTCATTTTAAGCAGCAAAAGTGAGGCGCATGTCTGTGTGCGTGTGTATGGAGCCACTGGGTGCAGTCACTATAGCAACCAGGCTCACACCTGCCTGCTTAACGAGCTCTGCCTGCCACTGTACCAAGATTCACCTTAAACACTTCTCTTTCAACTGCTGCTGTGTCCACAGTGTTACAGCCATCATTTTACCCTCAAATTGTCGCCATTATTGTTCTCTTTCCAACACCGTATCTTTCAAAGCTCAGGCATTTAAACTTTTTAAACTGTGTGGATCAAAGTGGAGGGATCACATTTGAGTCATTCAGTGATTCAAAGAATATGACCTTTTAATATTCATTCAGATGTTTTCTGACTCTAAATGTTCTTTTCTCATTTCTTAGGGTTTTCTAATTTACATTTAAAACATTTTCAGTTTTTTTCCAACTTCTTCTTCTGTGTAACCTTCACCTTTTAGCAGTTCAGCACTTTTGTTTTCAGGTTAAATTCGTTTTTTTTTTTATCTCATTCAAAATTTTTAACTTAAATTCTGTAATTAATTCATTTCAGTGCATACATTCAGATTCAAGCATTCACACTGCAGTTTCTTCAGAAAATGCACTTTCTAGTTATTATTATTATATTTTATCTATTCCGTACATTTTTTGTAATCCTATAACTTCAAAACCGTTCAACTTAGAAAAACCATTCAAACACCGTTAGATTCCTATTCTTTTGGACAACACTGCTTCTATTTTTCATATTTTTAACATTTATATTTTTAATTTTATTCAACTTTATTCAACAAAAATTTATAATGTATTTCAATGGGGAGACCCTTCAAATCCTCATTCAACTTACTCATTTTTAAACTCTTACTACTTCCACATACATTGACATAGAGCCACCATTCAAACTTTAAAACGAAGACAAGACATTCAACTATTCAACTTGTATTTATCTTTTCAATATCTATTATACTTTTTCTTCAGTTCCAGTTTAAGTTTCATGATGTTTTTTCACCCGTTTCAGAGTTTATAATGGGTGTGTATGGGACGGAATGTTGGGGCTAGAGTGAGGCAGCTCAACTGCTAGAGTGAGAGGAGCAAAAAAATAAATCTTAAAATCTTTTTTAAAACTGCTGCTGTGTCCGCAGCGTTTGCTCTACAGGTATGATTTTACCCTCAAAACGTAGCCATGGCTGTCCTCTTTCATCCAATGTGTTTACTATTGTACTAGGTGTTGTGGTTCTTTCATAAATGTCACCAATGCACAGCCTCCTCCCTCCAACTCTTCCATAGACTCTAATGTTAAAATGGCTCAGAAGGTTCGTTTGAAAATCAGAAGAGCATGGTGTCTTTCCACTGTCACCACGTCCATATAATAAGCTCCACAGGCATGAAAACTGAGAATTAGGTAGACTAGACATTGCTGTCGCTCACGGTGAAAGAATTTTGTCAATACGACTTTTACTTTTCATTTGGGAGCGATTTGTTTCGGCCTGACTTTTCTGTTCATTTTAAGCAGCAAAAGTGAGGTGCATGTCTGTGTCGTGTGTATGGAGCCATTGGGTGCGGTCACTATAGCAACCAGGCTCACACCTGCCTGCTTAACGAGCTCTCTCTCACTCTGTGCCAAGATTCATCTTAAACACTTCTCTTTCAACTGCTGCTGTGTCCAGAGTGTTACAGCCATCATTTTACCCTCAAAACGTCACCATCATTGTTCTCTTCCCAACACTGTGTCTTTCAAAGCTCAGACATTTAAACTTTTTAAACTGTGTGGATCAAAGTGGAGGGATAACATTTGAGTCATTCAGTGATTCAAAGAATATGACCTTTTAATATTCCTTCAGATGTTTTCTTTTTTGTTTTTAGTCTAAATTACTTTTCTCATTTCTTAGATTTTTCTCATTTACATTTAAAACATTTTCAGCTATTTTCCAACTTCTTCTGTGTGGTTTTCAGCTTTTAGCAGTTCAGCACTTTTTTTTTCCGGGTACAAATTTCTGTATTTTTCATCTCATTCAACATTTTTAACTTAAAATTCAGCAATTAATTCATTTCAGTGCATACATTCAGATTCAAGCATTCACACTGCAGTTTCTTCAGAAAATGCACTTTCTAGTTAGTGTGAATGCTTGAAAAGCATTCACAGTATTGTTCTTCTAATCTTTATTATTAGTGTGAATGCTTGAAAAGCATTCACAGTATTGTTCTTCTAATCTTTATTATTATATTTTATTCTGTATTCCGTACGTTTTTTGAAAGCCTACTCCTTCAAAACCGTTCAACTTAGAAAAACCATTCAAACACCGTTAGATTCCTATTCTTTTGGACAACATTGCTTCTATTTTTCTCATTTTTAACATTTATATTTTTAATTTTATTCAACTTTTTTCAACAAAAATTTATAATGTATTTCAATGGGGAGACCCTTCAAATTCTCATTCAACTTCCTCCTCTTTAAACTGTATCTACTTCCACATACATTGACATAGAGCCACCATTCAAACTTTAAAACGAAGACAAGACATTCAACTATTCAACTTGTATTTATCTTTTCAATATCTATTATACTTTTTCTTCAGTTCCAGTTTAAGTTTCATGATGTTTTTTCACCCGTTTCAGAGTTTATAATGGGTGTGTATGGGACGGAATGTTGGGGCTAGAGTGAGACAGCTCAACTGCTAGAGTGAGAGGAGCAAAAAAATTAATCTTAAAATCTTTTTTAAAACTGCTGCTGTGTCCGCAGCGTTTGCTCTACAGGTATGATTTTACCCTCAAAACGTAGCCATCGCTGTCCTCTTTCATCCAATGTGTTTACTATTGTACTAGGTGTTATGGTTCTTTCATAAATGTCACCAATGCACAGCCTCCTCCCCCCAACTGTTCCATAGACTCTAATGTTAAAATGGCTCAGAAGGTTCGTTTGAAAATCAGAAGAGCATGGTGTCTTTCCACTGTCACCACGTCCATATAATAAACTCCACAGACATGAAAACTGAGAATTTGGTAGACTAGACATTGCTGTCGCTCACGGTGAAAGAATTTTCTCAATACGACTTTTACTTTTCATTTGGGAACGATTTGTTTCGGCCTGACTTTTCTGTTCATTTTAAGCAGCAAAAGTGAGGTGCATGTCTGTGTGCGTGTGTATGGAGCCATTGGGTGCGGTCACTATAGCAACCAGGCTCACACCTGCCTGCTTAACGAGCTCTGCCTGCCACTGTACCAAGATTCATCTTAAACACTTCTCTTTCAACTGCTGCTGTGTCCACAGTGTTAAAGCCATCATTTTACCCTCAAAACGTCGCCATCGTTGTTCTTTTTCCAACATCTTGTCTTTCAAAGCTCAGAGATGTAAACTTTTTAAACTGTGTGGGTCCAAGTGGAGGGATCACATTTTAGTCATTCAGTGATTCAAAGAATATGACCTTTTAATATTCTTTCAGATGTTTTCTGACTCTAAATGTTCTTTTCTCATTTCTTAGGTTTTTCTAATTTACAATTAAAACATTTTCAGCTTTTTTCCAACTTCTTCTTCTGTGTAACCTTCAGCTTTTAGCAGTTCAGCACTGTTGTTTTCAGGTTAAATTCAGGTTGTTTTTTTTTTTTTTTTTATCTCATTCAAAATTTTTAACTCAAAATTCAGCAATTAATTCATTTCAGTCCATACATTCAGATTCAAGCATTCACACTGCAGTTTCTTCAGAAAATGCACTTTCTAGTTAGTGTGAATGCTTGAAAAGCATTCACAGTATTGTTCTTCTAATCTTTATTATTGTGTGGATGCTTTAAGCATCCACACTATTGAGTTCCTGTTTCTCTTTATTCTTTATACTTTATTCTAGTTGCTTCCGTACACTTTTCGCCGTTAAACTACTTCCACAATTTTCAGCCGATTTTCACCGTTCAAATTTTAAACTATTCAGCTATTTTTGCTAATTCCTGCTACGATTTTTGCTATTTTTAACTATTATACTTTTTAAAATATTAAGCTTTTTTCCTTTAATTTGTCCCATTGAAATGAATGGGAAACTTCAGCAATTCTGCTAAAATTTGCTTGTTTGTGAAACTTAACTACTTCCTCATATTTTCACCTAGAACAACCATTCAAACTTTAAAATGTTCACAAATTATTGGGCTATTCAGGTATGATTCAGCTTTTTCAAATCTTTTACTGTTTTACTTTTATGCCTCTTAAAGTTTTGAGTTGCAAAATTGTGATTTTTCACAAAATACATGTGTTGTTATGGTTGCTATGCTCTTGGCTTCCAGTGTGCCACTGAAGGTTTTGCAATTTTCACTTCATGTCCGAACAACTTCCTGCTACTTGCTCAATTTTCACTCAACTTCCACAAATTATACATCAAAACGTAGGTATTTTTGCTGGCTTTCAGAAAATGTCACCATCATTGTTGTGGGATTTATAGAAGTTTTGCAAATCTCCTCAGACTAACACAAGGTCAGAAAACTCTCCATATAAAGTGAATGGAGAGCTTGTTCAAAATCACCGCTGGATTTCTGTAATGAGAGGCATATTCGAATCGTCATATCTCCTTAACGAAGCAAAGTTAAGACATGAGGCTTGTCCCCGAATATCTTCAGACACCCCTGACGCTCACAATTCAAGAATTTCTTTCTCACCTATTACCGTTCTGAAATGAGTTGGACTTGTTTGAGGGTAGGAAATTCGTCCTTCGCTCAGATTTCTTCAGATTTCAAACTGTGGAAATGAACCACTTTTTTCTCTCGTCATAACTTTTTGTTGGATTTCCACAGAGACCTGAAAATTTCCATGATTGTTCACCAAAGCCTGCTGTCTCTTACGGTGAAAGAATGATATCGATACTCCAAATAGATTTCGAGTTAGAAAGCGTTGTTTGAGGGCAAGTCAAGGCAGTTTTTGCTTCGCTCTACTCAGTTATGGTGCATTACAAGTCAAATATCTTTAATAATTCATATTTTAATGATAAATTGTAAACACTGGAAGATTCCCCCATCTCTTCTGAACAAAACGGTGTAAGAATGACCGCTCTAGCCCCTACGGTTTGGAAATTATGGTCATTTGTTTGAGGGGAGTCCTCACTATGAGAAATAGGCTGCAATAATCCTGTGCCTCTCTGTGCTGCGTGTGTAAAAAGAGGCACATGTTTTGGCGGGAAAAAGTACACAGGCTCTCTGATTGGTGGATTCAAATTCAGCAGCTCCCAGGCTGACCTAGAAACTTACTTCTCTCTCCCTGTGCATTTTTTTGCTGATTTTTTCATTTAACAAGTATATTTGAGGGACCCTCAGCATGTTCAGCATTTTTTCAGCTGTCCATTTTGCTTTTCCAATTTTTCTGTTTAACTTATTACTATTGTGCTAAATCATACTGTTTCTGCTATTTTATAAGATTTGTGCCTAATATAGTATTTCTGCTAAATTACAATATTTCTGCTTTTTATACTATTTGTGCTAAAACATAGTATTTCTACTAAATGTAGTATTTATGCTTAATCATACTATTTCTGCTTTTTATGGGATTTGTGCCTAATATAGTATTTCTGCTTTTTATAGGATTTTTGCTCAAACATAATATTTCTACTAAATGTAGTGTTTATGCTTAATCATCCTATTTCTGCTTTTTATAGGATTTGTGCTTAATATAGTATTTCTGCTAAATTATAGTATTTCTGCTTTTTATAGTATTTGTGCTAAAACATAGTATTTCTACTAAATGTAGTATTTATGCTTAATCATAGTATTTCTATATATTTCTGCCAGGTCCCCAGGCAGCCAATCCTCTGTGAGGACTGAGAAATTCAAATTTTCAAATCAGGGCCTGCACGGCTTCCCAGCCAATCATATATGTGTCCTGAGGCATTCAAATTTGCATATTGGGGCCTTCATGGCTTCTAAGCCAGCCAATCATATCTGAGGGCTGAGGAATTCAAATCCACAAATCAGGGCCTGCACGGCTTCCCAGCCAGCCAATCATATATGTGGTCTCAGGCATTCATATTTGCATATTGGGGAATTCGTGGCTTCTAAGTCAACAAGTCATCCATGTCATATATCTCTAAAAATTCACATTTTAATGATAAATTGTTAACACTGGAAGATTCCCCCATCTCTTCTGAACAAAACAGTGTAAGAATGACCGCTCTAGCCCCTACGGTTAGGAAATTATGGTCATTTGTTTGAGGGGAGTCCTCACTATGAGAAATAGGCTGCAATAATCCTGTGCCTGTCTGTGCTGCTGCGTGTGTAAAAAGATGCACCTGTTTTGGTGGGAAAACGTAAACAGCCACTCTGATTGGTGGATTTAAATTCGGCAGCTCTCTCCCTCTGTGTCTGTCTGTGTGTGTGTGTGTGTGTGTGTGTGTGTGTGTGTTTAGTGGGAGAGAGAGGACCCTGCCCTTATTTGGCAGCATGTCATTGTAGGATTTAAATTGAATATAGTTAGACTGGTTGACTGGATTAGAGCCTGTGTTTGTGTGTCCCTCTGTGCATTTGTGTTTCAATAAGTTATTACTATTCTGCTAAATCATACTATTTCTGCTTTTCATAGGATTTATGCCTAATATAGTATTTCTGCTAAATTATAGTATTTCTGCTTTTTATAGGATTTGTGCCTAACATAGTATTTCTGCTAAATTATAGTATTTCTGCTTTTTATAGGATTTGTGCTTAACATAGTATTTCTGCTAAATTATAGTATTTCTGCTTTTTATACTATTTGTTCTAAATTATAGTATTTCTGCTTTTTATAGGATTTGTGCTTAATATAGTATTTCTGCTAAATTATAGTTTTTCTTCTTTTTATAATATTTGTGCTAAAACATAGTATTTCTACTAAATGTAGTATTTATGCTTAATCATAGTATTTCTATATATTTCTGCCAGGTCCCCAGGCAGCCAATCCTCTGTGAGGACTGAGACATTCAAATTTTCAAATCAGGGCCTGCACAGTTTCCCAGCCAATCAAATAAGTGTCCTGAGGCATTCAAATTTGCATATTGGGGCCTTCGTGGCTTCTAAGCCAGCCAATCATATCTGAGGGCTGAAGAATTCAAATCCACAAATCAGGGCCTGCACGGCTTCCCAGCCAGCCAATCACATATGTGGTCTCAGGCATTCAAATTTGCATATTGGGGAATTCGTGGCTTCTAAGTCAACAAGTCATCCATGTCATATATCTCTAAAAATTCATATTTTAATGATAAATTGTCAACACTTGAAGATTCCCCCATCTCTTCTGAACAAAACGGTGTAAGAATGACCGTTCTAGCTCCTACGGTTAGGAAATTATGGTCATTTGTTTGAGGGGAGTCGTCATTATGAGAAATAGACTGCAATGATCCTGTGTCTCTCTGTGCTGCGTGTGTAAAAAGGATGCACTTGTTTTGGAGGGAAAGAGTGCACAGGCTCTCTGATTGGTGGATTCAAATTCAGCAGCTCCCAGGCTGACCTAGAAACTCACTTTTCTCTCCCTGTGTGTGTGTGTGTGTGTGTGTGTGTGTGTGTGTGTGTGTGTGTGTGTGTGACAGAGAGAGAGAGAGAGAGAGAGAGAAAGGCTTTTAATGGGATGATCTCATTCTAAGATTCAAATTCAATATATTTAGACTGGTTGACTGAATTGGATCTTGTGTGTGTGTCTCTCTGTGCATGTGTGTTTTCTTATGTGTACATATTTGTGATTGTGTGGCTGTTATAGAGTTTTTTGCTGATTTTTTTCATTTAACAAGTATAGTTGAGGGACCTTCAGCATGTTCATCATTTTTTCAGCTGTCCATTTTTGCTTTTCCAATTTTTCTGTTTAAGTTATTACTATTGTGCTAAATCATACTATTTCTGCTATTTTATAAGATTTGTGCCAAATACCGTATTTCTGCCAAATATAGTATTTCTGATTAATTATAGTTTTTTCTACCAAATCATAGTACAGTATTTCTGCTTTTTATAGGGTTTGTGCTTAATATAGTATTTCTGCTAAATTATAGTATTTCTGCTTTTTATAGTATTTGTGCTAAATTATAGTATTTCTGCCAAATTATAATATTTGTGCTAAAACATAGTCTTAATTTAAAATTACAATATTCATAGTTCATCACAGTGTCTCTGGTAAATCACAATATTTCTGCTCTGTTGTACTATTTTTCTAAATCATAGTGTTTCTGTAATGTTTAAGTATTTTTGGCTAAATATATTCTTTCTGTTATCTTATACTATTTCTCCTAAATTCTTGTATTTTTGAGAAGTTATCATGTTTCTGGTA
This sequence comes from Diplotaxodon limnothrissa, assembly GCF_057381915.1. Taxonomy (NCBI): domain Eukaryota; kingdom Metazoa; phylum Chordata; class Actinopteri; order Cichliformes; family Cichlidae; genus Diplotaxodon; species Diplotaxodon limnothrissa. The sequence continues at coordinate 15,206,462 of NC_140611.1, forward strand.
AGTTACAATATTTCTGCTAAATTCTGCTATGCTATTGTATTTCTGCCAAGTATTATGTTTCCTCTAAGATATTGCAGTTCTGCTAAGTTATTCCATTTTAGCAAACTTCTTTTGCTTCTGCAAAGTTTTTACAATTTCTGCAACTTTTCAGCTTTTTCAGCTACTTTTTGCATACAGCTTCAGCTTTAAGCATCCACACTGCATTTTCGCAGGAAATGCAAATTTTTCTAGTTATTATTAGTGTGAATGCTTGAAAAGCATTCACAGTATTGTTATTCTAATCTTTATTATTATTATATTTTATTTTTCCGTACGTTTTTTGAAAGCCTACTCCTTCAAAACCGTTCAACTTAGAAAAACCATTCAAACACCGTTAGATTCCTATTCTTTTGGACAACATTGCTTCTATTTTTCTCATTTTTAACATTTATATTTTTAATTTTATTCAACTTTATTCAACAAAAATTTATAATGTATTTCAATGGGGAGACCCTTCAAATCCTCATTCAACTTACTCATTTTTAAACTCTTACTACTTCCACATACATTGACATAGAGCCACCATTCAAACTTTAAAACGAAGACAAGACATTCAACTATTCAACTTGTATTTATCTTTTCAATATCTATTATACTTTTTCTTCAGTTCCAGTTTAAGTTTCATGATGTTTTTTCACCCGTTTCAGAGTTTATAATGGGTGTGTATGGGACGGAATGTTGGGGCTAGAGTGAGGCAGCTCAACTGCTAGAGTGAGAGGAGCAAAAAAATTAATCTTAAAATCTTTTTTAAAACTGCTGCTGTGTCCGCAGCGTTTGCTCTACAGGTATGATTTTACCCTCAAAACGTAGCCATCGCTGTCCTCTTTCATCCAATGTGTTTACTATTGTCCTAGGTGTTATGGTTCTTTCGTAAATGTCACCAATGCGCAGCCTCCTCCCTCCAACTCTTCCATAGACTCTAATGTTAAAATGGCTCAGAAGGTTCGTTTGAAAATCAGAAGAGCATGGTGTCTTTCCACTGTCACCACGTCCATATAATAAGCTCCACAGGCATGAAAACTGAGAATTAGGTAGACTAGACATGGCTGTCGCTCACGGTGAAAGAATTTTGTCAGTACGACATGTACTTTTCATTTGGGAACGATTTGTTTCGGCCTGACTTTTCTGTTCATTTTAAGCAGCAAAAGTGAGGCGCATGTCTGTGTCGTGTGTATGGAGCCATTGGGTGCGGTCACTATAGCAACCAGGCTCACACCTGCCTGCTTAACGAGCTCTGCCTGCCACTCTGCCAAGATTCATCTTAAACACTTCTCTTTCAACTGCTGCTGTGTCCACAGTGTTAAAGCCATCATTTTACCCTCAAAACGTCGCCATCGTTGTTCTCTTTCCAACATCTTGTCTTTCAAAGCTCAGACATTTAAACTTTTTAAACTGTGTGGATCCAAGTGGAGGGATCACATTTGAGTCATTCAGTGATTCAAAGAATATGACCTTTTAATATTCATTCAGATGTTTTCTGACTCTAAATGTTCTTTTCTCATTTCTTAGGTTTTTCTAATTTACAATTAAAACATTTTCAGCTTTTTTCCAACTTCTTCTTCTGTGTAACCTTCAGCTTTTAGCAGTTCAGCACCTTTGTTTTCAGGTTAAATTCGTTTTTTTTTTTGTTGTTTTTTTTAAATCTCATTCAATATTTTTAACTCAAAATTCAGCAATTAATTCATTTCAGTCCATACATTCAGATTCAAGCATTCACACTGCAGTTTCTTCAGAAAATGCACTTTCTAGTTCTATTTTATTCTTCCGTACGTTTTTTGAAAGCCTACTCCTTCAAAACCGTTCAACTTAGAAAAACCATTCAAACATCGTTAGATTCCTATTATTTTGGACATGACTGCTTCTATTTTTCTCATTTTTAACATTTATATTTTTAATTTTATTCAACTTTATTCAACAAAAATTTCCCATGTATTTCAATGGGGAGACCCTTCAAATCCTCATTCAACTTACTCATTTTTAAACTCTTACTACTTCCACATACGTTGACATAGAGCCACCATTCAAACTTTAAAACGAAGACAAGACATTCAACTATTCAACTTGTATTTATCTTTTCAATATCTATTATACTTTTTCTTCAGTTCCAGTTTAAGTTTCATGATGTTTTTTCACCCGTTTCAGAGTTTATAATGGGTGTGTATGGGACGGAATGTTGGGGCTAGAGTGAGGCAGCTCAACTGCTAGAGTGAGAGGAGCAAAAAAATTAATCTTAAAATCTTTTTTAAAACTGCTGCTGTGTCCGCAGCGTTTGCTCTACAGGTATGATTTTACCCTCAAAACGTAGCCATCGCTGTCCTCTTTCATCCAATGTGTTTACTATTGTCCTAGGTGTTATGGTTCTTTCGTAAATGTCACCAATGCACAGCCTCCTCCCTCCAACTCTTCCATAGACTCTAATGTTAAAATGGCTCAGAAGGTTCGTTTGAAAATCAGAAGAGCATGGTGTCTTTCCACTGTCACCACGTCCATATAATAAACTCCACAGGCATGAAAACTGAGAATTCAGTAGACTAGACATTGCTGTCACTCACGGTGAAAGAATTTTGTCAATACGACTTTTACTTTTCATTTGGGAACGATTTGTTTCGGCCTGACTTTTCTGTTCATTTTAAGCAGCAAAAGTGAGGCGCATGTCTGTGTACGTGTGTATGGAGCCATTGGGTGCGGTCACTATAGCAACCAGGCTCACACCTGCCTGCTTAACGAGCTCTGCCTGCCACTGTACCAAGATTCATCTTAAACACTTCTCTTTCAACTGCTGCTGTGTCCACAGTGTTACAGCCATCATTTTACCCTCAAATTGTCGCCATTATTGTTCTCTTTCCAACACCGTATCTTTCAAAGCTCAGGCATTTAAACTTTTTAAACTGTGTGGATCAAAGTGGAGGGATCACATTTGAGTCATTCAGTGATTCAAAGAATATGACCTTTTAATATTCATTCAGATGTTTTCTGACTCTAAATGTTCTTTTCTCATTTCTTAGGGTTTTCTAATTTACATTTAAAACATTTTCAGTTTTTTTCCAACTCCTTCTTCTGTGTAACCTTCAGCTTTTAGCAGTTCAGCACCTTTGTTTTCAGGTTAAATTCGTTTTTTTTTTTTGTTTTTTTTTAATCTCATTCAATATTTTTAACTCAAAATTCAGCAATTAATTAATTTCAGTGCATACATTCAGATTCAAGCATTCACACTGCAGTTTCTTCAGAAAATGCACTTTCTAGTTAGTGTGAATGCTTGAAAAGCATTCACAGTATTGTTATTCTAATCTTTATTATTATTATATTTTATTTTTCCGTACGTTTTTTGAAAGCCTACTCCTTCAAAACCGTTCAACTTAGAAAAACCATTCAAACACCGTTAGATTCCTATTCTTTTGGACAACATTGCTTCTATTTTTCTCATTTTTAACATTTATATTTTTAATTTTATTCAACTTTTTTCAACAAAAATTTATAATGTATTTCAATGGGGAGACCCTTCAAATTCTCATTCAACTTCCTCCTCTTTAAACTGTATCTACTTCCACATACATTGACATAGAGCCACCATTCAAACTTTAAAACGAAGACAAGACATTCAACTATTCAACTTGTATTTATCTTTTCAATATCTATTATACTTTTTCTTCAGTTCCAGTTTAAGTTTCATGATGTTTTTTCATCCGTTTCAGAGTTTATAATGGGTGTGTATGGGACGGAATGTTGGGGCTAGAGTGAGGCAGCTCAACTGCTAGAGTGAGAGGAGCAAAAAAATTAATCTTAAAATCTTTTTTAAAACTGCTGCTGTGTCCGCAGCGTTTGCTCTACAGGTATGATTTTACCCTCAAAACGTAGCCATCGCTGTCCTCTTTCATCCAATGTGTTTACTATTGTCCTAGGTGTTATGGTTCTTTCGTAAATGTCACCAATGCACAGCCTCCTCCCTCCAACTCTTCCATAGACTCTAATGTTAAAATGGCTCAGAAGGTTCGTTTGAAAATCAGAAGAGCATGGTGTCTTTCCACTGTCACCACGTCCATATAATAAACTCCACAGGCATAAAAACTGAGAATTCAGTAGACTAGAAGCTGCTGTCGCTCACGGTGAAAGAATTTTGTCAATACGACTTTTACTTTTCATTTGGGAACGATTTGTTTCGGCCTGACTTTTCTGTTCATTTTAAGCAGCAAAAGTGAGGCGCATGTCTGTGTACGTGTGTATGGAGCCATTGGGTGCGGTCACTATAGCAACCAGGCTCACACCTGCCTGCTTAACGAGCTCTGCCTGCCACTGTACCAAGATTCATCTTAAGCACTTCTCTTTCAACTGCTGCTGTGTCCACAGTGTTACAGCCATCATTTTACCCTCAAATTGTCGCCATTATTGTTCTCTTTCCAACACCGTATCTTTCAAAGCTCAGGCATTTAAACTTTTTAAACTGTGTGGATCAAAGTGGAGGGATCACATTTGAGTCATTCAGTGATTCAAAGAATATGACCTTTTAATATTCATTCAGATGTTTTCTGACTCTGAATGTTCTTTTCTCATTTCTTAGGGTTTTCTAATTTACATTTAAAACATTTTCAGTTTTTTTCCAACTCCTTCTTCTGTGTAACCTTCAGCTTTTAGCAGTTCAGCACCTTTGTTTTCAGGTTAAATTCGTTTTTTTTTTGTTTTTTTTTAATCTCATTCAATATTTTTAACTCAAAATTCAGCAATTAATTCATTTCAGTGCATACATTCAGATTCAAGCATTCACACTGCAGTTTCTTCAGAAAATGCACTTTCTAGTTATTATATTTTATTCTGTATTCCGTACGTTTTTTGAAAGCCTACTCCTTCAAAACCGTTCAACTTAGAAAAACCATTCAAACATCGTTAGATTCCTATTATTTTGGACAACATTGCTTCTATTTTTCTCATTTTTAACATTTATATTTTTAATTTTATTCAACTTTATTCAACAAAAATTTCCCATGTATTTCAATGGGGAGACCCTTCAAATTCTCATTCAACTTACTCATTTTGAAACTCTTACTACTTCAACATACGTTCACATAGAGCCACCATTCAAACTTTAAAACGAAGACAAGACATTCAACTATTCAACTTGTATTTATCTTTTCAATATCTATTATACTTTTTCTTCAGTTCCAGTTTAAGTTTCATGATGTTTTTTCACCCGTTTCAGAGTTTATAATGGGTGTGTATGGGACGGAATGTTGGGGCTAGAGTGAGGCAGCTCAACTGCTAGAGTGAGAGGAGCAAAAAAATTAATCTTAAAATCTTTTTTAAAACTGCTGCTGTGTCCTCAGCGTTTGCTCTACAGGTATGATTTTACCCTCAAAACGTAGCCATGGCTGTCCTCTTTCATCCAATGTGTTTACTATTGTCCTAGGTGTTACGGTTCTTTCATAAATGTCACCAATGCACAGCCTCCTCCTTCCAACTCTTCCATAGACTCTAATGTTAAAATGGCTCAGAAGGTTCGTTTGAAAATCAGAAGAGCATGGTGTCTTTCCACTGTCACCACGTCCATATAATAAACTCCACAGGCATGAAAACTGAGAATTCAGTAGACTAGACATTGCTGTCACTCACGGTGAAAGAATTTTGTCAATACGACTTTTACTTTTCATTTGGGAACGATTTGTTTCGGCCTGACTTTTCTGTTCATTTTAAGCAGCAAAAGTGAGGCGCATGTCTGTGTACGTGTGTATGGAGCCCTTGGGTGCGGTCACTATAGCAACCAGGCTCACACCTGCCTGCTTAACGAGCTCTCTCTCTCTCTCTGCCAAGATTCATCTTAAACACTTCTCTTTCAACTGCTGCTGTGTCCACAGTGTTAAAGCCATCATTTTACCCTCAAAACGTCGCCATCGTTGTTCTTTTTCCAACATCTTGTCTTTCAAAGCTCAGAGATGTAAACTTTTTAAACTGTGTGGGTCCAAGTGGAGGGATCACATTTTAGTCATTCAGTGATTCAAAGAATATGACCTTTTAATATTCATTCAGATGTTTTCTGACTCTAAATGTTCTTTTCTCATTTCTTAGGGTTTTCTAATTTACATTTAAAACATTTTCAGTTTTTTTCCAACTTCTTCTTCTGTGTAACCTTCAGCTTTTAGCAGTTCAGCACTGTTGTTTTCAGGTTAAATTCAGTTTTTTTTTTTTTTTTTTTATCTCATTAAAAAATTTTTAAATCAAAATTCAGCAATTAATTCATTTCAGTCCATACATTCAGATTCAAGCATTCACACTGCAGTTTCTTCAGAAAATGCACTTTCTAGTTATATTTTATTATTTTTCCGTACGTTTTTTGAAAGCCTACTCCTTCAAAACCGTTCAACTTAGAAAAACCATTCAAACACCGTTAGATTCCTATTCTTTTGGACAACATTGCTTCTATTTTTCTCATTTTTAACATTTATATTTTTAATTTTATTCAACTTTTTTCAACAAAAATTTATAATGTATTTCAATGGGGAGACCCTTCAAATTCTCATTCAACTTCCTCCTCTTTAAACTGTATCTACTTCCACATACATTGACATAGAGCCACCATTCAAACTTTAAAACGAAGACAAGACATTCAACTATTCAACTTGTATTTATCTTTTCAATATCTATTATACTTTTTCTTCAGTTCCAGTTTAAGTTTCATGATGTTTTTTCACCCGTTTCAAAATTTATAATGGGTGTGTATGGGACGGAATGTTGGGGCTAGAGTGAGACAGCTCAACTGCTAGAGTGAGAGGAGCAAAAAAATTAATCTTAAAATCTTTTTTAAAACTGCTGCTGTGTCCGCAGCGTTTGCTCTACAGGTATGATTTTACCCTCAAAACGTAGCCATGGCTGTCCTCTTTCATCCAATGTGTTTACTATTGTCCTAGGTGTTATGGTTCTTTCATAAATGTCACCAATGCACAGCCTCCTCCCTCCAACTCTTCCATAGACTCTAATGTTAAAACGGCTCAGAAGGTTGGTTTGAAAATCAGAAGAGCATGGTGTTTTTACACTGTCACCACGTCCATATAATAAACTCCACAGGCATGAAAACTGAGAATTAGGTAGACTAGACATTGCTGCCGCTCACGGTGAAAGAATTTCGTCAATACGACCTATACTTTTCATTTGGGAGCGATTTGTTTCGGCCTGACTTTTCTGTTCATTTTAAGCAGCAAAAGTGAGGCGCATGTCTGTGTACGTGTGTATGGAGCCATTGGGTGCAGTCACTATAGCAACCAGGCTCACACCTGCCTGCTTAACGAGCTCTGCCTGCCACTGTACCAAGATTCATCTTAAACACTTCTCTTTCAACTGCTGCTGTGTCCACAGTGTTACAGCCATCATTTTACCCTCAAATTGTCGCCATTATTGTTCTCTTTCCAACACCGTGTCTTTCAAAGCTCAGGCATTTAAACTTTTTAAACTGTGTGGATCAAAGTGGAGGGATCACATTTGAGTCATTCAGTGATTCAAAGAATATGACCTTTTAATATTCATTCAGATGTTTTCTGACTCTAAATGTTCTTTTCTCATTTCTTAGGGTTTTCTAATTTACAATTAAAACATTTTCAGCTTTTTTCCAACTTCTTCTTCTGTGTAACCTTCAGCTTTTAGCAGTTCAGCACTTTTGTTTTCAGGTTAAATTCGGGGTTTTTTTTTTTATCTCATTCAATATTTTTAACTCAAAATTCAGTAATTAATTCATTTCAGTGCATACATTCAGATTCAAGCATTCACACTGCAGTTTCTTCAGAAAATGCACTTTCTAGTTAGTGTGAATGCTTGAAAAGCATTCACAGTATTGTTCTTCTAATCTTTATTATTATTATTATATTTTATCTATTCCGTACGTTTTTTGTAATCCTACTCCTTCAAAACCGTTCAACTTAGAAAAACCATTCAAACACCGTTAGATTCCTATTCTTTTGGACAACACTGCTTCTATTTTTCTCATTTTTAACATTTATATTTTTAATTTTATTCAACTTTTTTCAACAAAAATTTATAATGTATTTCAATGGGGAGACCCTTCAAATCCTCATTCAACTTACTCATTTTTAAACTCTTACTACTTCCACATACGTTGACATAGAGCCACCATTCAAACTTTAAAACGAAGACAAGACATTCAACTATTGAACTTGTATTTATCTTTTCAATATCTATTATACTTTTTCTTCAGTTCCAGTTTAAGTTTCATGATGTTTTTTCACCCGTTTCAGAGTTTATAATGGGTGTGTATGGGACGGAATGTTGGGGCTAGAGTGAGGCAGCTCAACTGCTAGAGTGAGAGGAGCAAAAAAATTAATCTTAAAATCTTTTTTAAAACTGCTGCTGTGTCCGCAGCGTTTGCTCTACAGGTATGATTTTACCCTCAAAATGTAGCCATCGCTGTCCTCTTTCATCCAATGTGTTTACTATTGTACTAGGTGTTATGGTTCTTTCATAAATGTCACCAATGCACAGCCTCCTCCCTCCAACTCTTCCATAGACTCTAATGTTAAAATCGCTCAGAAGGTTGGTTTGAAAATCAGAAGAGCATGGTGTCTTTCCACTGTCACCACGTCCATATAATAAACTCCACAGGCATGAAAACTGAGAATTCAGTAGACTAGAAGCTGCTGTCGCTCACGGTGAAAGAATTTTGTCAATACGACTTTTACTTTTCATTTGGGAACGATTTGTTTCGGCCTGACTTTTTTGTTCATTTTAAGCAGCAAAAGTGAGGTGCATGTCTGTGTCGTGTGTATGGAGCCATTGGGTGCAGTCACTATAGCAACCAGGCTCACACCTGCCTGCTTAACGAGCTCTCTCTGCCACTGTGCCAAGATTCATATTAAACACTTCTCTTTCAACTGCTGCTGTGTCCACAGTGTTAAAGCCATCATTTTACCCTCAAAACGTCGCCATCGTTGTTCTTTTTCCAACATCTTGTCTTTCAAAGCTCAGAGATGTAAACTTTTTAAACGGTGTGGATCCAAGTGGAGGGATCACATTTTAGTCATTCAGTGATTCAAAGAATATTAACTTTTAATATTCATTCAGATGTTTTCTGACTCTAAATGTTCTTTTCTCATTTCTTAGGGTTTTCTAATTTACATTTAAAACATTTTCAGCTTTTTTCCAACTTCTGCTTCTGTGTAACCTTCAGCTTTTAGCAGTTCAGCACCTTTGTTTTCAGGTTAAATTTGGTTGGGTTTTTTTTTGTTTTTTTTTTATTTCATTCAATATTTTTAACTCAAAATTCAGCAATTAATTCATTTCAGTCCATACATTCAGATTCAAGCATTCACACTGCAGTTTCTTCAGAAAATGCACTTTCTAGTTATATTTTATTATTTTTCCGTACGTTTTTTGAAAGCCTACTCCTTCAAAACCGTTCAACTTAGAAAAACCATTCAAACATCGTTAGATTCCTATTATTTTGGACATGACTGCTTCTATTTTTCTCATTTTTAACATTTATATTTTTAATTTTATTCAACTTTATTCAACAAAAATTTCCCATGTATTTCAATGGGGAGACCCTTCAAATTCTCATTCAACTTACTCATTTTTAAACTCTTACTACTTCCACATACATTGACATAGAGCCACCATTCAAACTTTAAAACGAAGACAAGACATTCAACTATTCAACTTGTATTTATCTTTTCAATATCTATTATACTTTTTCTTCAGTTCCAATTTAAGTTTCATGATGTTTTTTCACCCGTTTCAGAGTTTATAATGGGTGTGTATGGGACGGAATGTTGGGGCTAGAGTGAGAGAGCTCAACTGCTAGAGTGAGAGGAGCAAAAAAATTAATCTTAAAATCTTTTTTAAAACTGCTGCTGTGTCCACAGCGTTTGCTCTACAGCCACCATTTTACCCTCAAAACGTAGCCATGGCTGTCCTCTTTCATCCAATGTGTTTACTATTGTACTAGGTGTTATGGTTCTTTCATAAATGTCACCAATGCACAGCCTCCTCCCTCCAACTCTTCCATAGACTCTAATGTTAAAATGGCTCAGAAGGTTCGTTTGAAAATCAGAAGAGCATGGTGTCTTTACACTGTCACCACGTCCATATAATAAACTCCACAGGCATGAAAACTGAGAATTAGGTAGACTAGACATGGCTGTCGCTCACGGTGAAAGAATTTTGTCAATACGACATGTACTTTTCATTTGGGAAGAATTTGTTTGGGCCTGACTTTTCTGTTCATTTTAAGCAGCAAAAGTGAGGTGCATGTCTGTGTACGTGTGTATGGAGCCATTGGGTGCAGTCACTATAGCAACCAGGCTCACACCTGCCTGCTTAACGAGCTCTGCCTGCCACTGTGCCAAGATTCATCTTAAGCACTTCTCTTTCAACTGCTGCTGTGTCCACAGTGTTACAGCCATCATTTTACCCTCAAATTGTCGCCATTATTGTTCTCTTTCCAACACCGTGTCTTTCAAAGCTCAGGCATTTAAACTTTTTAAACTGTGTGGATCAAAGTGGAGGGATCACATTTGAGTCATTCAGTGATTCAAAGAATATGACCTTTTGATATTCATTCAGATGTTTTCTGACTCTAAATGTTCTTTTCTCATTTCTTAGGGTTTTCTAATTTACATTTAAAACATTTTCAGTTTTTTTCCAACTCCTCCTTCTGTGTAACCTTCAGCTTTTAGCAGTTCAGCACCTTTGTTTTCAGGTTAAATTCGTTTTTTTTTTTTTTTTTTTTAAATCTCATTCAATATTTTTAACTCAAAATTCAGCAATTAATTCATTTCAGTGCATACATTCAGATTCAAGCATTCACACTGCAGTTTCTTCAGAAAATGCACTTTCTAGTTATTATATTTTATTTTTCCGTACGTTTTTTGAAAGCCTACTCCTTCAAAACCGTTCAACTTAGAAAAACCATTCAAACATCGTTAGATTCCTATTCTTTTGGACAACATTGCTTCTATTTTTCTCATTTTTAACATTTATATTTTTAATTTTATTCAACTTTATTCAACAAAAATTTATAATGTATTTCAATGGGGAGACCCTTCAAATTCTCATTCAACTTACTCATTTTTAAACTCTTACTACTTCCACATACATTGACATAGAGCCACCATTCAAACTTTAAAACGAAGACAAGACATTCAACTATTCAACTTGTATTTATCTTTTCAATATCTATTATACTTTTTCTTCAGTTCCAGTTTAAGTTTCATGATGTTTTTTCACCCGTTTCAGAGTTTATAATGGGTGTGTATGGGACGGAATGTTGGGGCTAGAGTGAGACAGCTCAACTGCTAGAGTGAGAGGAGCAAAAAAATTTATCTTAAAATCTTTTTTAAAACTGCTGCTGTGTCCGCAGCGTTTGCTCTACAGGTATGATTTTACCCTCAAAACGTAGCCATGGCTGTCCTCTTTCATCCAATGTGTTTACTATTGTATTAGGTGTTATGGTTCTTTCATAAATGTCACCAATGCACAGCCTCCTCCCTCCAACTCTTCCATAGACTCTAATGTTAAAATGGCTCAGAAGGTTCGTTTGAAAATCAGAAGAGCATGGTGTCTTTACACTGTCACCACGTCCATATAATAAACTCCACAGGCATGAAAACTGAGAATTTGGTAGACTAGACATGGCTGTCGCTCACGGTGAAAGAATTTTGTCAGTACGACATGTACTTTTCATTTGGGAACGATTTGTTTCGGCCTGACTTTTCTGTTCATTTTAAGCAGCAAAAGTGAGGTGCATGTCTGTGTCGTGTGTATGGAGCCATTGGGTGCAGTCACTATAGCAACCAGGCTCACACCTGCCTGCTTAACGAGCTCTCTCTGCCACTCTGCCAAGATTCATCTTAAACACTTCTCTTTCAACTGCTGCTGTGTCCACAGTGTTAAAGCCATCATTTTACCCTCAAAACGTCGCCATCGTTGTTCTTTTTCCAATATCTTGTCTTTCAAAGCTCAGAGATGTAAACTTTTTAAACTGTGTGGGTCCAAGTGGAGGGATCACATTTTAGTCATTCAGTGATTCAAAGAATATGACCTTTTAATATTCTTTCAGATGTTTTCTGACTCTAAATGTTCTTTTCTCATTTCTTAGGTTTTTCTAATTTACAATTAAAACATTTTCAGCTTTTTTCCAACTTCTTCTTCTGTGTAACCTTCAGCTTTTAGCAGTTCAGCACTTTTGTTTTCAGGTTAAATTCGGGTTTTTTTTTTTATCTCATTCAAAATTTTTAACTTAAATTCAGTAATTATTTCATTTCAATGCATACATTCAGATTCAAGCATTCACACTGCAGTTTCTTCAGAAAATGCACTTTCTAGTTATTGTGTGGATGCTTTAAGCATCCACACTATTGAGTTCCTGTTTCTCTTTATTCTTTATACTTTATTCTAGTTGCTTCCGTACACTTTTCGCCGTTAAACTACTTCCACAATTTTCAGCCGATTTTCACCGTTCAAATTTTAAACTATTCTGCTATTTTTGCTAATTCCTGCTACGATTTTTGCTATTTTTAACTATTATACTTTTTAAAATATTAAGCTTTTTTCCTTTAATTTGTCCCATTGAAATGAATGGGAAACTTCTGCAATTCTGCTAAAATTTGCTTGTTTTTGAAACTTAACTACTTCCTCATATTTTCACCTAGAACAACCATTCAAATTTTAAAATGTTCACAAATTATTGGGCTATTCAGGTATGATTCAGCTTTTTCAAATCTTCTACTGTTTTACTTTTATGCCTCTTAAAGTTTTGAGTTGCAAAATTGTGATTTTTCACAAAATACATGCGTTGTTATGGTTGCTATGCTCTTGGCTTCCAGTGTGTCACTGAAGGTTTTGCAGTCTTCTCTTCATGTCCGAACAACTGTTTGCTACTTGCTCAATTTTCACTCAACTTCCACAAATTATACATCAAAACGTAGGTATTTTTGCTGGCTTTCAGGAAATGTCACTATCATTGTTGTGGGATTTATAGAATTTTCGCAAATCTCCTCAGACCAACACAATGTCAGAAAACTCTCCATATAAAGTGAATGGAGAGCTTGTTCAAAATCATCGCTGCATTTCTGTAATGAGAGGCATATTCGAATCGTCATATCTCCTTAACGAAGCAAAGTTAAGACATGAGGCTTGTCCCCGAATATCTTCAGACACCCCTGACGCTCACAATTCAAGAATTTCTTTCTCACCTATTACCGTTCTGAAATGAGTTGGACTTGTTTGAGGGTAGGAAATTTGTCCTTCGCTCAGATTTCTTCAGATTTCAAACTGTGGAAATGAACCACTTTTTTCTCTCGTCATAACTTTTTGTTGGATTTCCACAGAGACCTGAAAATTTCTATGACTGTTCACCAAAGCCTGCTGTCTCTTACGGTGAAAGAATGATATCGATACTCCAAATAGATTTCAAGTCACAAAGCGTTGTTTGAGGGCAAGTCAAGGCAGTTTTTGCTTCGCTCTACTCAGTTATGGTGCATTAGAAGTCAAATATCTTTAATAATTCATATTTTAATGATAAATTGTAAACACTGGAAGATTCCCCCATCTCTTCTGAACAAAACGGTGTAAGAATGACCGCTCTAGCCCCTACGGTTTGGAAATTATGGTCATTTGTTTGAGGGGAGTCCTCACTATGAGAAATAGGCTGCAATAATCCTGTGCCTCTCTGTCCTGCGTGTGTAAAAAGATGCACCTGTTTTGGCGGGAAAACGTAAACAGCCACTCTGATTGGTGGATTTAAATTCGGCAGCTCTCTCCCTCTGTGTGTGTGTGTGTGTGTGTGTGTGTGTGTGTGTTTAGTGGGAGAGAGAGGACCCTGCCCTTATTTGGCAGCATGTCATTGTAGGATTTAAATTGAGTGCATTTGTGTTCCAATATGCCTCCATATTTGTAATTTTGTAAGTTATTACTATTCTGCTAAATCATACTATTTCTGCTTTTCATAGGATTTGTGCCTAATATAGTATTTCTGCTAAATATAGTATTTCTGCTTTTTATAGGATTTGTGCCTAACATAGTATTTCTGCTTTTTATAGGATTTGTGCCTAATATAGTATTTCTGCTTTTTATAGGATTTGTGCCTAATATAGTATTTCTGCTTTTTATAGGATTTGTGCTTAATATAGTATTTCTACTAAATTATAGTATTTCTGCTTTTTATAGGATTTGTGCTAAAACATAGTATTTCTACTAAATGTAGTATTTCTGCTTTTTATACTATTTGTGCTAAATTATAATATTTCTGCTTTTTATACTATTTGTGCTAAATTATAATATTTCTGCTTTTTATACTATTTGTGCTAAAACATAGTATTTCTACTAAATGTAGTATTTATGCTTAATCATACTATTTCTGCTTTTTATAGGATTTGTGCCTAATATAGTATTTCTGCTTTTTATAGGATTTGTGCTTAATATAGTATTTCTGCTTTTTATAGTATTTGTGCTAAAACATAGTATTTCTACTAAATGTAGTATTTATGCTTAATCATAGTATTTCTATATATTTCTGCCAGGTCCCCAGGCAGCCAATCCTCTGTGAGGACTTAGACATTCAAATTTTCAAATCAGGGCCTGCACGGTTTCCCAGCCAATCATATATGTGTCCTGAGGCATTCAAATTTGCATATTGGGGCCTTCATGGCTTCTAAGCCAGCCAATCATATCTGAGGGCTGAGGAATTCAAATCCACAAATCAGGGCCTGCACGGCTTCCCAGCCAGCCAATCATATATGTGGCCTCAGGCATTCAAATTTGCATATTGGGGGAATTCGTGGCTTCTAAGTCAACAAGTCATCCATGTCGTATATCTCTAAAAATTCACATTTTAATGATAAATTGTTAACACTTGAAGATTCCCCCATCTCTTCTGAACAAAACGGTGTAAGAATGACCGTTCTAGCCCCTACGGTTAGGAAATTATGGTCATTTGTTTGAGGGGAGTCGTCACTATGAGAAATAGACTGCAATAATCCAGTGTCTCTCTCTGTGCTGCGTGTGTAAACAGAAGCACCCGTTTTGGTGGGGAAAAGTGCACAGCCTCTCTGATTGGTGGATTCAAATTCAGCAGCTCCCAGGCTGACCTAGAAACTTACTTCTCTCTCCCTGTGTGTGTGTGTGTGTGTGTGTGTCTGTGTGTGACAGGAGAGAGAGAGAGAGAGAGAGAGAGAGAGAGAGAGAGAGAGAGAGAGAGAGAGAGAGAGAGAGAAAGCCTTTTAATGGGATGATCTCATTGTAAGATTCAAATTCAATATATTTAGACTGGGTGACTGAATTTGATCTTGTGTGTGTGTCTCTCTGTGCATGTGTGTTTCCTTATGTGTACATATTTGTGATTGTGTGGCTGTTTTAGATTTTTTTGCTGATTTTTTTCATTTAACAAGTATAGTTGAGGGACCTTCAGCATGTTCAGCATTTTTTCAGCTGTCCATTTTGCTTTTCCAATTTTTCTGTTTAAGTTATTACTATTGTGCTAAATCATACTATTTCTGCTATTTCATAAGATTTCTGCTTAATATACTAGTTATGCTTTTTATAGGATTTGTGCTTAATATACTATTTCTGCTTTTTATAGGATTTGTGCTTAATATACTATTTCTGCTTTTTATAGGATTTATGCTTAATCATACTATTTCTATATATTTCTGCCAGGTCCCCAGGCAGCCAATCCTCTGTGAGGACTGAGACATTCAAATTTTCAAATCAGGGCCTGCACGGCTT
The DNA here is from genome assembly GCF_057381915.1 of Diplotaxodon limnothrissa. Taxonomy (NCBI): domain Eukaryota; kingdom Metazoa; phylum Chordata; class Actinopteri; order Cichliformes; family Cichlidae; genus Diplotaxodon; species Diplotaxodon limnothrissa. The sequence continues at coordinate 15,222,215 of NC_140611.1, forward strand.
CCCAGCCAATCATATATTGGTCCTCAGTCATTCAAATTTGCATATTGGGGCCTTCATGGCTTCTAAGTCAACAAGTCATCCATGTCATATATCTCTAAAAATTCACATTTTCATGATAAATTGTCAACACTTGAAGATTCCCCCATCTCTTCTGATCAAAACGGTGTAAGAATGACCGCTCTAGCCCCTACAGTTAGGAAATTATGGTCATTTGTTTGAGGAGAGTCCTCACTATGAGAAATAGACTGCAATAATCCTGTGCCTCTCTGTGCTGCTGCGTGTGTAAAAAGATGCACCTGTTTTGGCGGGAAAACATAAACAGCCACTCTGATTGGTGGATTCAAATTCAGCAGCTCCCAGGCTGACCTAGAAACTTACTTCTCTCTCCCTGTGTGTGTGTGTGTGTGTGTGTGTGTGTGTGTGTGTGTGTGTGTGTGTGAGAGAGACAGAGAGAGAGAGAGAGAGAGAGAGAGAGGCTTTTAATGGGATGATCTCATTCTAAGATTCAAATTCAATATATTTAGACTGGTTGACTGAATTGGATCTTGTGTGTGTGTCTCTCTGTGCATGTGTGCTTCCTTATGTGTACATATTTCTGATTGTGTGGCTGTTATATATATTTTTTTGCTGATTTTTTTCATTTAACAAGTATATTTGAGTGACCCTCAGCATGTTCAGCATTTTTTCAGCTGTCCATTTTGCTTTTCCAATTTTTCTGTTTAACGTATTACTATTCTGCTAATTCATACTATGTCTGCTATTTTATAAGATTTGTGCTTAATATACTATTTCTGCTTTTAATAGGATTTGTGCTTAATATACTATTTCTGCTACTTATAGGATTTGTGCTTAATATACTATTTCTGCTTTTTATAGGATTTGTGCTTAATCATACTATTTCTGCTAAATGTAGTATTTATGCTTAATCATACTATTTCTATATATTTCTGCCAGGCAGCCAATCCTCTGTGAGGACTCAGACTCATATCACATATCAGGGCCTGCACGGCTTCCCAGCCAGCCAATCATGTCTGAGGTCTTTCGTGTCCTCTCTCGTCATATCTCAGCGACGGATGTACATAGAGCAATGAAAATCGCAGTCAAAGTACACCAAAGTCCGCTGATTCACCCAGTACAAGGATTATGCTTCTAGTCCACCTAGTGTTTGAGTTACACAACGTTTTGTAACTCCAAAAAACTGCGTTTTTCGCCTCTCACCTCGATCTAATTCTGACTGCTCATCAACCTGTTTTTCCAAGCGGCTGCTCTTTTTCCCAGTGGCGCAGTTGGTAATGACACGGGTCTGCAAGCCAAAGGTCGCCGGTTCGATTCCACCTTGGTCAACATTTTTTTCCCTACAAATTAATACACTGTCACAGACCAGTAATTCATATTCATCATTTATTACAATTCTGCAAACTTTTGTGATTTTACGAGCTTTTCTAATATGGACCTCACATTCTTGTTAAGACTCCATGGCACAAATACTCTTCCCTTTAGGCTCTGTGTATGTGTGTGTGTGTATCAATATTTCTCCCATTTTAAAGTATTACTCATCCATAATTGTATTTCTGTTAAATCAAAGTACTTTTACTACATCTCAGTACTTCTCCTGTATCATAGTATTTCTGCCAAATGATAGTATTTCTGTCAAATTATAGTATTTGTGCTAAAACATAGTATTAATTTAAAATTACAATATTCATAGTTCATCACAGTGTCTCTGGTAAATCACAGTATTTCTGCTATGTTGTACTATTTTTCTAAATCACAGTGTTTCTGTAATGTTTAAGTATTTTTGGCTAAATATATTCTTTCTGTTATCTTATACTATTTCTCCTAAATTCTTGTATTTTTGAGAAGTTATCATGTTTCTGGTAAGTTACAATATTTCTGCTAAATTCTGCTATGCTATTGTATTTCTGCCAAGTATTATGTTTCCTCTAAGATATTGCAGTTCTGCTAAGTTATTCCATTTTAGCAAACTTCTTTTGCTTCTGCAAAGTTTTTACAATTTCTGCAACTTTTCAGCTTTTTCAGCTACTTTTTGCATACAGCTTCAGCTTTAAGCATCCACACTGCATTTTCGCAGGAAATGCAAATTTTTCTAGTTGGGTGGATGCCGTAGGCATCCACACTATTGAGATCCTGTTTCTCTTTATTCTTTATCCTTTATTATTCTAGTTGCTCCGTTTCTTTGCCGCTTAACTACTCCCTCAGTTTTCAGCCGATTTTTACCATTCAAACTCTAAACTGTTCTGCTATTTCTGCTTTCGACTGCTATATCTTTTGGTACTTATTACTATTATACTTTTTAAAATATTACACTTTTTTCCTTTAATTTGTCCCATTGAAATGAATGGGAAACTTCTACAATTCTGCTAAAACTTGCTTGTCTTTGAAACTTAACTACTTCCTCATACTTTCACCTAGAAACTCCATTCAAACTTTAAAACGTTCTCAGATGATTGGGCTATTCCTGTGTGATTCAGCTTTTTCATATCTGTTACCGTTTTCATGTAATGACTCTTTAAGTTTTCAGTTACAACTTTGTGATTTTTCAGAAAATACATGTGTTGCTATGGTTGCTATGCAATTAACTCCCACTGCACACTCGTCCGTTCTGAATTTTCTCTTCATGTCTGAACAACTCCTTGCTACTCGCTCAATTTCCACTCAACTTCCACAAATTATACATCAAAACGTAGGTATTTTTGCTGGCTTTAAGACAGTGTCACTATAATTATTGTGAGAGTTACGTTTTTTTCACAATTTGCCTCGAAGTGACACATGGTCTAAAAACTCCCCATTCAAAGTCTATGGGGAGGTTGTGAAACTCAGAGCTGAAATACTGAAACTGAAGGCATTTTCAAATCGTCATATCTCCTTAACGAAGCAAAGTTAAGACATGAGGCTTGTCCCTGTATATCTTCAGACACTCCTGACACTCACAATTCAAGAATTATTTTCTCACCTATTACCGTTCTGAGATGAGTTAGACTTGTTTGAGGGGTGGAAATCTGTCCTCCTCTCATTTTTCAAATTCCGAAAATGAAGCCGTTTCTTCTCTCGTCATATCTCCGCGACGGAGATACAAAGAGCTATGTAAATCGCAGTCAAAGTACACCAAAGTCCGCTGATTCACCCAGTGCAAGAATTATGCTTCTATCCCACCTAGTTTTTGAGTTACACGACGTTTTGTAACTCCAAAAAACGGCGTTTTTCGCGTCTCACCGCGATCTAATTCTGACTCCTCATCACCCTTTTTTTCAAAGCGCCCGCCCCCTTAGAGGTGGCGCGATTGGTAATGACACCGCTCTTCAGACCAGAGGTCGTGGGTTCGATTCCACCTTGGCCCACATGTTTTTTTTTTAACTACAAATTTATACACTATCACAGACCGGTAATTCATATTGATAATTTATTACAATTCTGCAAAGTTTAATGATTTTAGCAGCTTTTCTAATATGGACCTCAGATTCTGGTTAACAGTCTATGGCAGAAATACATACAAGTACACAGCCTGATGAAGCAGACAGAAGCAGTACCTCTGATTGGTTCCGCAGTTTCACCTCTTATCAGCACAAATCTCACCCTCTTCTGCTGTTTTCACCTCTTTTCTGCTAATTTGAGCTTCTGTTCCACAGTGCACTCAGCCTCTTCTGCTGTTTTCATTAGAATTTTAAGCTTTTCCACCTTTTTTCAGTTACGTGAGAACCAGTTTGGCTCAATGAGTAGCTGAAAAATATCAGCCTCTTCTGCTGTTTTAGCAGGATTTCAGAGTTCAGCTTTTTCACTTGTTTTAAGCACAAATTTCAGTTTCTTTACCTCATTTCACAACAAAGTTCTTCCTCTTCACCTCTTTTCTGCTAATTTGAGCTTCTGCTCCACAGTGCACATTTTCTCTCTCATCATATATTTGCTTGAGACCAGAACTCATTTGGCTCAGAGGGTAGGGCAGCTGCCGTGAGACCCGGGGGCAGAGTTTCGAATCCTACCTGTGACAGTTGCTACACATGTTCCCTGCTTGCATGCGCTCTGCTTTCTTGACACTCTCCAGTGTGTCATTACACATACAGCCATCTTCAGCAAGCACTTCTACACCTCTTTTCAACTCATCTTTTTGCTTCTTTACCTCTTTTCAGCAGAACTTCTTCTGATTCACCTCTTTTCTGCTAAATGTTTAGCCTTTTCACCTCTTATTAGCACAATACTAAGCAGCTTCTGCTAATTTCACCAGAATTGTCAGTCTCTCCACCTCTTCTTTGTAAGAATCAGTTTGGTCCAGTAAGGTGAGACGCCGCCTATAGATCAGAAAGGCCAGGTTCGAATCTCGCTCAGGGCAATGTTTTTTGTTTTTTCAACTTTTTCTGCTTTTTTCAGCAGAAATCTTCAGCGTAAGGCATCCACACAGCATTTTCGCAGGAAATGCAATTTTTTCTAGTTATTATTCTAGTTGCTTCCGTACACTTTTCGCCGTTAAACTACTTCCACAATTTTCAGCCGATTTTCACCGTTCAAATTTTAAACTATTCTGCTATTTTTGCTAATTCCTGCTATGATTTTTGCTATTTTTAACTATTATACTTTTTAAAATATTAAGCTTTTTTCCTTTAATTTGTCCCATTGAAATGAATGGGAAACTTCTGCAATTCTGCTAAATTTTGCTTGTTTTTGAAACTTAACTACTTCCTCATACTTTCACCTAGAACAACCATTCAAATTTTAAAATGTTCACAAATTATTGGGCTATTCAGGTATGATTCAGCTTTTTCAAATGTTTTACTGTTTTACTTTTATGCCTCTTAAAGTTTTGAGTTGCAAAATTGTGATTTTTCACAAAATACATGTGTTGTTATGGTTGCTATGCTCTTGGCTTCCAGTGTGCCACTGAAGGTTTTGCAATTTTCACTTCATGTCCGAACAACTTCCTGCTACTTGCTCAATTTTCACTCAACTTCCACAAATTATACATCAAAACGTAGGTATTTTTGCTGGCTTTCAGAAAATGTCACCATCATTGTTGTGGGATTTATAGAATTTTGGCAAATCTCCTCAGACTAACACAAGGTCAGAAAACTCTCCATATAAAGTGAATGGAGAGCTTGTTCAAAATCATCGCTGCATTTCTGTAATGAGAGGCATATTCGAATCGTCATATCTCCTTAACGAAGCAAAGTTAAGACATGAGGCTTGTCCCCGTATATCTTCAGACACTCCTGACGCTCACAATTCAAGAATTTCTTTCTCACCTATTACCGTTCTGAAATGAGTTGGACTTGTTTGAGGGTAGGAAATTTGTCCTTCGCTCAGATTTCTTCAGATTTCAAACTGTGGAAATGAACCACTTTTTTCTCTCGTCATAACTTTTTGTTGGATTTCCACAGAGACCTGAAAATTTCTATGACTGTTCACCAAAGCCTGCTGTCTCTTACGGTGAAAGAATGATATCGATACTCCAAATAGATTTAGAGTTAGAAAGCGTTGTTTGAGGGCAAGTCAAGGCAGTTTTTGCTTCGCTCTGCTCAGTTATGGTGCATTAGAAGTCTAATATCTTTAATAATTCATATTTTAATGATAAATTGTTAACACTGGAAGATTCCCCCATCTCTTCTGAACAAAACGGTGTAAGAATGACCGCTCTAGCCCCTACGGTTAGGAAATTATGGTCATTTGTTTGAGGGGAGTCCTCACTATGAGAAATAGGCTGCAATAATCCTGTGCCTCTCTGTCCTGTGTGTGTAAAAAGATGCACCTGTTTTGGCGGGAAAACGTAAACAGCCACTCTGATTGGTGGATTTAAATTCGGCAGCTCTCTCCCTCTGTGTGTGTGTGTGTGTGTGTGTGTGTGTGTGTTTAGTGGGAGAGAGAGGACCCTGCCCTTATTTGGCAGCATGTCATTGTAGGATTTAAATTGAATATAGTTAGACTGGTTGACTGGATTAGAGCCTGTGTTTGTGTGTCCCTCTGTGCATTTGTGTTCCAATATGCCTCCATATTTGTAATTTTGTAAGTTATTGCTATTCTGCTAAATCATAGTATTTCTGGTACTTTTCGGTACTTGTGCTAAATACAGTATTTCTGCTAAATTATAGTATTTCTGCTTTATTATACTATTTGTGCTAAAACATAGTATTTCTACTAAATGTAGTATTTCTGCTTTTTATACTATTTGTGCTAAATTATAATATTTCTGCTTTTTATACAATTTGTGCTAAATTATAATATTTCTGCTTTTTATACTATTTGTGCTAAATTATAATATTTCTGCTTTTTATACTATTTGTGCTAAAACATAGTATTTCTACTAAATGTAGTATTTCTGCTTTTTATACTATTTGTGCTAAAACATAGTATTTCTACTAAATGTAGTATTTCTGCTTTTTATACTATTTGTGCTAAATTATAATATTTCTGCTTTTTATACTATTTGTGCTAAATTATAATATTTCTGCTTTTTATACTATTTGTGCTAAATTATAATATTTCTGCTTTTTATACTATATGTGCTAAAACATAGTATTTCTACTAAATGTAGTATTTCTGCTTTTTATACTATTTGTGCTAAATTATAATATTTCTGCTTTTTATACTATTTGTGCTAAATTATAATATTTCTGCTTTTTATACTATTTGTGCTAAATTATAATATTTCTGCTTTTTATAGTGTTTGTGCTAAAACATAGTATTTCTACTAAATGTAGTATTTATGCTTAATCATAGTATTTCTATATATATCTGCCAGGTCCCCAGGCAGCCAATCCTCTGTGAGGACTGAGAAATTCAAATTTTCAAATCAGGGCCTGCACGGCTTCCCAGCCAATCATATATGTGTCCTGAGGCATTCAAATTTGCATATTGGGGCCTTCATGGCTTCTAAGCCAGCCAATCATATCTGAGGGCTGAGGAATTCAAATCCACAAATCAGGGCCTGCACAGCTTCCCAGCCAGCCAATCATGTATGTGGGCTCCAGGTATTCAAATTTGCATATTGGGGAATTCGTGGCTTCTAAGTCAACAAGTCATCCATGTCATATATCTCTAAAAATTCATATTTTAATGATAAATTGTCAACACTTGAAGATTCCCCCATCTCTTCTGAACAAAACGGTGTAAGAATGACCGCTCTAGCCCATATGGTTAGGAAATTATGGTCATTTGTTTGAGGGGAATCCTCACTATGTGAAATAAACTGAAAGAAGCAGGTCTATGTCTCTGTGCTGCGTGTGTAAAAAGATGCACCTGTTTTGGCGGGAAAACGTAAACAGCCTCTCTGATTGGTGGATTCAAATTCAGCAGCTCCCAGGCTGACCTAGAAACTTAGTCCTCTCTCCCTGTGTGTGTGTGTGTGTGTGTGTGTGTGTGTGTGTGTGTGTGTGTGTGTGTGTTTAGTGGGAGAGAGAGAACCCTACCCTTATTTGGCAGCATGTCATTGTAGGATTTAAATTGAATATAGTTAGACTGATTGACTGGATTAGAGCCTGTGTTTGTGTGTCCCTCTCTGCATTTCTGTTTCAATATGCCTCCATATTTGTAATTTTGTAAGTTATTGCTATTCTGCTAAATCATAGTATTTCTGGTACTTTTCGGTACTTGTGCTAAATACAGTATTTCTGCTAAATTATAGTATTTCTGCTTTTTATAGGATTTGTGCCTAACATAGTATTTCTGCTAAATTATAGTATTTCTGCTTTTTATAGGATTTGTGCTTAACATAGTATTTCTGCTAAATTATAGTATTTCTGCTTTTTATACTATTTGTTCTAAATTATAGTATTTCTGCTTTTTATAGGATTTGTGCTTAATATAGTATTTCTGCTAAATTATAGTTTTTCTTCTTTTTATAATATTTGTGCTAAAACATAGTATTTCTACTAAATGTAGTATTTATGCTTAATAATAGTATTTCTATATATTTCTGCCAGGTCCCCAGGCAGCCAATCCTCTGTGAGGACTGAGACATTCAAATTTTCAAATCAGGGCCTGCACAGTTTCCCAGCCAATCAAATAAGTGTCCTGAGGCATTCAAATTTGCATATTGGGGCCTTCGTGGCTTCTAAGCCAGCCAATCATATCTGAGGGCTGAGGAATTCAAACCCACAAATCAGGGCCTGCACGGCTTCCCAGCCAGCCAATCACATATGTGGTCTCAGGCATTCAAATTTGCATATTGGGGAATTCGTGGCTTCTAAGTCAACAAGTCATCCATGTCATATATCTCTAAAAATTCATATTTTAATATTAAATTGTCAACACTTGAAGATTCCCCCATCTCTTCTGAACAAAACGGTGTAAGAATGACCGTTCTAGCCCCTATGGTTAGGAAATTACGGTCATTTGTTTGAGGGGAGTCGTCACTATGAGAAATAGACTGCAAAAATCCTGTGCCTCTCTGTGCTGCTGTGTGTGTAAACAGATGCACCTGTTTTGGTGGGGAAAAGTGCACAGCCTCTCTGATTGGTGGATTCAAATTCACCAGCTCCCAGGATGACCTAGAAACTTACTTCTCTCTCCCTGTGTGTGTGTGTGTGTGTGTGTGTGTGTGTGTCTGTGTGACAGAGAGAGAGAGAGAGAGAGAGAGAGAGAGAGAGAGAGAGAGAGAGAGAAAGGCTTTTAATGGGATGATCTCATTCTAAGATTTAAATTCAATATATTTAGACTGGTTGACTGAATTGGATCTTGTGTGTGGGTCTCTCTGTGCATGTGTGTTTCCTCATGTGTACATATTTGTGATTGTGTGGCTGTAATAAATTTTTTTGCAGATTTTTGTCATTTAACAAGTATATTTGAGGGACCCTCAGCATGTTCAGCATATTTTCAGCTGTCCATTTTGCTTTTCCAATTTTTCTGTTTAACTTATTACTATTGTGCTAAATCATACTATTTCTGCTATTTTATAAGATTTGTGCTTAATATACTATTTCTGCTTTTTATACTATTTGTGCTTAATATAGTATTTCTGCTAAATGTAGTATTTATGCTTAATCATACTATTTCTGCTTTTCATAGTATTTGTGCTTAATATAGTATTTCTGCTAAATTTAGTATTTCTGATTAATTATAGTTTTTCTACTAAATCATAGTACAGTATTTCTGCTTTTTATGGGATTTGTGCTAAAACAAAGTATTTCTACTAAATGTAGTATTTGTGCTTAATCATACCATTTCTGCTTTTTATAGGATTTGTGCTTAATATAGTATTTCTGCTAAATTATAGTATTTCTGCCAAATTATAATATTTGTGCTAAAACATAGTCTCAATTTAAAATTACAATATTCATAGTTCATCACAGTGTCTCTGGTAAATCACAATATTTCTGCTCTGTTGTACTATTTTTCTAAATCATAGTGTTTCTGTAATGTTTAAGTATTTTTGGCTAAATATATTCTTTCTGTTATCTTATACTATTTCTCCTAAATTCTTGTATTTTTGAGAAGTTATCATGTTTCTGGTAAGTTACAATATTTCTGCTAAATTCTGCTATGCTATTGTATTTCTGCCAAGTATTATGTTTCCTCTAAGATATTGCAGTTCTGCTAAGTTATTCCATTTTAGCAAACTTCTTTTGCTTCTGCAAAGTTTTTACAATTTCTGCAACTTTTCAGCTTTTTCAGCTACTTTTTGCATACAGCTTCAGCTTTAAGCATCCACACTGCATTTTCGCAGGAAATGCAAATTTTTCTAGTTATATTTTATTTTTCCGTACGTTTTTTGAAAGCCTACTCCTTCAAAACCGTTCAACTTAGAAAAACCATTCAAACATCGTTAGATTCCTATTATTTTGGACATGACTGCTTCTATTTTTCTCATTTTTAACATTTATATTTTTAATTTTATTCAACTTTATTCAACAAAAATTTCCCATGTATTTCAATGGGGAGACCCTTCAAATTCTCATTCAACTTACTCATTTTTAAACTCTTACTACTTCCACATACATTGACATAGAGCCACCATTCAAACTTTAAAACGAAGACAAGACATTCAACTATTCAACTTGTATTTATCTTTTCAATATCTATTATACTTTTTCTTCAGTTCCAGTTTAAGTTTCATGATGTTTTTTCACCCGTTTCAGAGTTTATAATGGGTGTGTATGGGACGGAATGTTGGGGCTAGAGTGAGGCAGCTCAACTGCTAGAGTGAGAGGAGCAAAAAAATTAATCATAAAATCTTTTTTAAAACTGCTGCTGTGTCCACAGCGTTTGCTCTACAGGTATGATTTTACCCTCAAAACGTAGCCATCGCTGTCCTCTTTCATCCAATGTGTTTACTATTGTCCTAGGTGTTATGGTTCTTTCATAAATGTCACCAATGCACAGCCTCCTCCCTCCAACTCTTCCATAGACTCTAATGTTAAAATGGCTCAGAAGGTTCGTTTGAAAATCAGAAGAGCATGGTGTCTTTCCACTGTCACCACGTCCATATAATAAACTCCACAGGCATGAAAACTGAGAATTCAGTAGACTAGAAGCTGCTGTCACTCACGGTGAAAGAATTTTGTCAATACGACTTTTACTTTTCATTTGGGAACGATTTGTTTCGGCCTGACTTTTCTGTTCATTTTAAGCAGCAAAAGTGAGGCGCATGTCTGTGTACGTGTGTATGGAGCCATTGGGTGCGGTCACTATAGCAACCAGGCTCACACCTGCCTGCTTAACGAGCTCTGCCTGCCACTGTACCAAGATTCATCTTAAACACTTCTCTTTCAACTGCTGCTGTGTCCACAGTGTCACAGCCATCATTTTACCCTCAAATTGTCCCCATTATTGTTCTCTTTCCAACACCGTATCTTTCAAAGCTCAGGCATTTAAACTTTTTAAACTGTGTGGATCAAAGTGGAGGGATCACATTTGAGTCATTCAGTGATTCAAAGAATATGACCTTTTAATATTCATTCAGATGTTTTCTGACTCTAAATGTTCTTTTCTCATTTCTTAGGGTTTTCTAATTTACATTTAAAACATTTTCAGTTTTTTTCCAACTCCTTCTTCTGTGTAACCTTCAGCTTTTAGCAGTTCAGCACCTTTGTTTTCAGGTTAAATTCGGGTTTTTTTTTGGTTTTTTTTTATCTCATTCAATATTTTTAACTCAAAATTCAGCAATTAATTCATTTCAGTGCATACATTCAGATTCAAGCATTCACACTGCAGTTTCTTCAGAAAATGCACTTTCTAGTTATCTATTCCGTACGTTTTTTGAAAGCCTACTCCTTCAAAACCGTTCAACTTAGAAAAACCATTCAAACACCGTTAGATTCCTATTCTTTTGGACAACATTGCTTCTATTTTTTCTCATTTTTAACATTTATATTTTTAATTTTATTCAACTTTTTTCAACAAAAATTTATAATGTATTTCAATGGGGAGACCCTTCAAATTCTCATTCAACTTCCTCCTCTTTAAACTGTATCTACTTCCACATACATTGACATAGAGCCACCATTCAAACTTTAAAACGAAGACAAGACATTCAACTATTCAACTTGTATTTATCTTTTCAATATCTATTATACTTTTTCTTCAGTTCCAGTTTAAGTTTCATGATGTTTTTTCAGCCATTTCAGAGTTTATAATGGGTGTGTATGGGACGGAATGTTGGGGCTAGAGTGAGACAGCTCAACTGCTAGAGTGAGAGGAGCAAAAAAATTAATCTTAAAATCTTTTTTAAAACTGCTGCTGTGTCCGCAGCGTTTGCTCTACAGGTATGATTTTACCCTCAAAACGTAGCCATCGCTGTCCTCTTTCATCCAATGTGTTTACTATTGTACTAGGTGTTATGGTTCTTTCGTAAATGTCACCAATGCACAGCCTCCTCCCTCCAACTCTTCCATAGACTCTAATGTTAAAAGGGCTCAGAAGGTTCGTTTGAAAATCAGAACCGCATGGTGTCTTTCCACTGTCACCACGTCCATATAATAAACTCCACAGGCATGAAAACTGAGAATTCAGTAGACTAGAAGCTGCTGTCGCTCACGGTGAAAGAATTTCGTCAATACGACTTGTACTTTTCATATGGGAACGATTTGTTTGGGCCTGACTTTTCTGTTCATTTTAAGCAGCAAAAGTGAGATGCATGTCTGTGTCGTGTGTATGGAGCCATTGGGTGCAGTCACTATAGCAACCAGGCTCACACCTGCCTGCTTAACGAGCTCTCTCTCTCTCTGCCAAGATTAAATCAAAAATGTGTGTTATATCTAAGCAGTTGTAGTAAGATTAACTTTTTCAATAGGTACAATAAGACAGGTTTGACAGGCTTTTGCCACAGATTAACAGTATGTCAGTAGTTAGTATAGGCTAACTGAATAGAGCCCTGAATTATTGCCCTGTTAAATTCAAGTTGATTGTGTATTGGTGGACTTGTCTTCTCCACACAGGTTTTTCAGATCTGGGCAGTTTGAGTCAGTTGATGACTTTAAAATAATCTTTTCTGACTGGATAATTAAAGCTCACAGCATCTACCTGTCTGTAGTGTATTTTCCCACATTTTAAATAATCTAATCTCATTTAATGTCTCTGTTTTTAGTCTGTATTATTTATCTCCCCACAAATACGCTCAAAGTAGTCTTAAAATAAAATCCATAAAACAGTTCAAGATGATGACTTTTTATTTGCTCATTTAATGCCAGTTGCCCTCTTTCCTGAGTATAAGCGAATGAGTAACATAAAGAGAAAAAGTACCAATTTGTATGCTGGTGAGTCTTGTGTATTTTTTTCTCTGTCTCTCTATGACAGAGAAATATATATGCTCATTATTGATGTTCAAACTGATGCTCAAATTTCCAAGCACCACCTGAACGCCTCATCGGTCTTTAACTAATCACTACACCAACGGTTGTCATTCCGCTTTGCTCTCTGCTGTGGTAAGTACAATATATTCAGTACAGCACTGTTTTAATTTTATGATGGTAAAAATACATGTTTGACATTTAAACTCACATATCAAGTCTTTTTAAAGTTCAACAGAGTTCAAAGAATAAAGAAAGCAAAAAAAGAATAACCTTTGCTACCATTTATATAGGTTTATGACTTTTGCTGTTAGCAGCAGTGCTAACGCTAGCTTCAATGCTAACGCTAGCTTCAATGCTAATGCTAGCTATAGTGCTAACACTAGCCTTAGCAGTTGTTAACTGACAAAAAGAATATTCCTGTGATATTCCTGTGATATTTATTGGCGGTCAGTGAGACAAAAGTAACAAATGAGATTTATTATTGCCATTGTGCCTCAGTTTTAACAGTAAGAGTACTTCATGACTTTTGCTGTTAGTAGCAGGAATGCTAACGCTAGCTTCAATGCTAACGCTAGCTTCAATGCTAATGCTAGCTATAGTGCTAACACTAGCCTTAGCAGTTGTTAACTGACAAAAAGAATATTCCTGTGATATTCCTGTGATATTTATTGGCGGTCAGTGAGACAAAAGTAACAAATGAGATTTATTATTGCCATTGTGCCTCAGTTTTAACAGTAAGAGTACTTCATGACTTTTGCTGTTAGTAGCAGTGCTAATGCTAGCTTCGATGCTAATGCTAGCATCAATGCTAACGCTAGCTATAGTGCCAACACTAGCCTTAGCAGTTTTTAACTGACAAAAAGAATATTCCTGTGATATTCCTGTGATATTTATTGGCGGTCAGTGAGACAAAAGTAACAAATGAGCTTTATTATTGCCATTGTGCCTCAGTTTTAACAGTAAGAGTGCTAGTTCTACCAGCAGTGCTAACACTAACTTAAGTGCTAACGCTAGCAGGAATGCTAGCATTAGCAGCGATGCTAAGGCTAGTAACAGTCTAACAGTAGCCTTATATAAGTACTTAAATAAATACTTCAGTTAATTAGTTTGAATTATAAAATGGCTGCTGTATCAGCTGGTGTGCTATATTACTCTATAATTACCCTGCTGACTATAAGTTCAGTGTATCATGTCGTGTGGGCTTTGTTTTTTTGTTAGTCTGATAACACTGTACAGACAACTAACATGTTATTTCTCGTCTTACACTTTCAGGAACTTGACTCACATCTGTGCTTTGCCTGGTAGGTGTGCACATACTGTTAGAGAAGTACACCAAAATAAAAAAAAAAGAGTCTGACTAATATAAGCTTTAAAGTGATGGGTTCAAACTTTGTGCTAGACCTTTTAAACACATTTTTATAATAAATACACATAAGTTCAGCTTAACAATTGGGCTAAAATATTTTTTTCGTACATTTTTGCACATTACATGTGATTAGTTAACAATTCACTCAATCATATTTGTATTTAAAAATATTATTGCTGAATTTAATTAAATATTTATTCTTTTAAAAAGTGCCCAATTATGCAACTTTTTGCACATGGCAGCCGACGGCAGTATATTTATTTTGTCCTTTTTCAGTAGTCACAATTAGTTTATACAATTACCATGTGATATCATTTTAATAAAATTATTATTTTTTCTTGTTTTTTGTTCACAGTGTGCAGAAGAAGAACAAGGACCAGATCTCCAGTCTTCTCTCTCACATCCCAACCCCCCTATCCTCTGTCCTGCTCCACCTGTTGTCTCTGCCTTCTTTCCATCTGTATTTCACTCTGTGGTTTGTGAGAAATTTTGCCAAACCAAGAATCTTATTGCGGTTTGATTTAAAGCCGTGTCTCTCCTGCTCTGTCTGTTCTCTCTGCTAAATTTTCTCTCTACCTGTTTTTCACTCTTGGCTTGCTGCTGAAAAACGCCAAGCCAACAAAGCAATAAAGAGTGCATATTTTGCCTCAACCTATGAACAAACTGAACAAACAAAGAAAACTCTGCGGTTTGATTTAAAGCCGTGTCTCTCCTGCTCTGTCTGTTCTCTCTTCTAAATTTTCTCTCTACCTGTTTTTCACTCTTGGCTTGCTGCTGAAAAACGCCAAGCCATTAAAGCAATAAAGAGTGCATATATTGCCTCTACCTGAGAACAAACTGAACAAACAAAGAAAACTCTAATTCACGGTTTGATTGTGATTTCCCAGCCGTGTCTCTCCTGCTCTGTCTGTTCTCTCTTCTAAAGTTTCTCTCTACCTGTTTTTCATTCTGGGCTTGCTGCTAAGTTGTGCCAAGCCAATAAAGAGAGTGCATATTATTCTCTCGACTGACGAACAAACTGTCAAACAAACAAAGACATCTGTTTCTGAGAAATAAAAACTGAAATATAAAGACAAAGAAAACATTGCTGTGTGCCACTCTTATTTTTCAAATACATTTTCTAAAGACTAACAGAAACACTTAAAGGTGTGTAAAAATGCCAAAAAAGCAGAAAAAGTCACAAGCTGCAAAACAACGCTGGAAGAAGTTCCATGAGTTTCAAAAAGTACCAACATGTGAACAAGCTGAGTGTGATTTTCCTCAGAGCTCTCCAGAAGACTTTGTGTCTGCAAAGACCAATGCTGATGGTGTCAAACAGGCAGGTCAACATGTTCCTGCACATGTACAACAGATATCCTATGCAGATGCTGTGAAGACTGGATTGCAGCATGAATTTAATGAACATCTGGTAAACCACAGAGACCAACATGAGGTTTCAAGTGCCCCACAGGTGGGTTATGCTGATATTGTGAAAAGAGGCCGTCACAGTGATGTGGCAGGACCATCTCATGCAGAAAGACTGAACCTTGAAAACCAGCCCTCTGTTATACATGTCTGTGCATCTCGCAGCCAGGCTCATCCTAAATATGGAGACTCCAGAAACAAGCAGTGCACATGTAACTCACTCACATTTCTTGCTTTCCTTCATGAGAATGAAAACATGACTACAGCTGACCTTAATCTGGTCTTGGATAAAGGTGATGTGATGTACAAAGAGGCCAAGAAAAGATTTCCTAAAAATATTCATTTGGCAACCGATGAGCTGCCAGACAAAGTTGATGCTCGCAGGTCTATGTATCATGTCAACATGACACAGCCTTCCCGGTATGGGACATTTGAAGAACCTCCAGAGGAGGCAGTAGATACCTTTCTGAGCTTAGAAGCAGGACTGAGCTGCCTGTTGTCAGATGTGCAGTATGCCTTACTGATTATGGGTGGATTGTGTATCGCAGTGTTCAGATCCACATCAGGCATATATGGTTTCTTTGACCCACACCCCAGAACACCCATTGGTCTTCCTCTACTACTACAGTCACGTAATCGTGGTACAGCTGTGATGCTGAAATTCACACTCCTCAGTGACATGATTAAGAGGCTCCAAGATTCTTATGAAATGATGGAGATATCACCCTCTTGTAACTATGAACTGAAGCCTGTGCAGTTCTACAGTATGAGCACAGTCAACCTGAGTGATACTATCACAGACACAGTCTGCAGACCAACAGCTGCCACTGCTGTGGCACCTACTCACTCTGATACAACTGTTGATGAAGCAAACCCCTCTACTCCAAGGAGAAACACAACCACTGATCCGACTGAAAATATCTTTTGTCAAATGTCCATTTGTACGCCACTGGTGAAACAAAAAGAAGTCCACATGACTCAGTTCACATCATATGAAGATCAGAATGAACCTCCTAATATACCAACTGAAGAACTATGCAGTGAATTAAGTTTCCTTCCATCAAGTGATGCTTTTTCATGTCAATCAAATGCTGCCATAACAAATGTTGCTGCCTGTGACCTTTCTGATATAGTTTTACAAAAAGTGAAAAAAGTTAATAAACAACAAAGGCAAAAAAGGAAAAGAAGATTAATGGCATCAGAGAAACCCAGAAATCAGAGAAAAGAAAACCAAAAAAGGAAAGAACGACAAAAGTATGCTTCAAATAAAGATTACAAAGAAAAGAAAAAATCTTGCACAAGCGAGACATATAAAAACAATCCTGAAGTTAGACAAAAACAACAACAGTATATGAAAAGACGTTACTGTGAAAATGATGAATTCAGACAGAAACAACAGCAATATATTAGAAGACGTTACTGTGAAAATGATGAATTCAGACAGAAACAACAGCAATATATTAGAAGACGTTACTGTGAAAATGATGAATTCAGACAGAAACAACAGCAATATATTAGAAGACGTTACTGTGAAAATGATGAATTCAGAAAGAAACAAAAACAATATGTTAAAAAACGTTTTTCTGAGAATGCTACAGTTAGAAAGAAACAACAACAATATATTAAAAGACGCTACTGTGACAATGCTGAATTTAGACAAAAACAAAAAAACTATATAACTAAAAGGTATCAAGAAAACCCTGAATTCAGAGAGAGACAGAGATCTCGAGTGACTCAGCGTTATGCACGTGATAACGCATTCAGAGTAAGACACAGACAACTAATGAAACAACTAATGCGAGACAGGTATCAAAGTAATCTTGCATTCAGGATTATGCACAACATGAGATGTGCAATGAAAATAAAAAGGAAATACAGATGGGTGAACAGACAAACCCAAGAGAGTGACAACAGTGTGATCAACGAGGCCATATCTGTGTTCAAATCACAAATCAAAGCTGGACCATCATACCCATGTACTGTATGCTTCAAGGCTTCATTTCCAAACCAAGTGCGACCCTGCACAAGGTCAAAGTATGTCAAAAACCCACATGTAGTTGCAACATGTTTGACTGGAAGATTTGTTCATGTTTGTGATGAAAACTGCAGAAATGAGCAGTGCAATGTTCCCGATGAGAGAAAGAGAGAGTGGATTTGTCACACCTGCCACAATCATCTTAAAAATGGATCCATGCCAGCGCTTGCTGTTGCCAATAAACTGGATCTTGCTGATACTCCACCTGAACTGTCTGATCTCAACATACTGGAGAGACATCTCATAGCCAAGTGCATACCATTTGCCAAGATCATTCCTCTTCCCAAAGGCAGACAAAGAGCAATTAGAGGAAATGTGGTCTGTGTCCCATCAGAGGTACAGGAAACTGTTGAAGCATTGCCTCGATTAAGAATTAATTCTCAGGTCATGAGAGTAAAACTGAAGAGACGCTTGTCTTACAAAGGTCATCAGCTGTTTCAGACTGTAAGCTGGTCTAAACTTGTGCAAGCACTGCATAAACTCAAGCAGATTCATCCACAGTATAAGGATGTGAGCATCAGAGATGATCCTGAGCTGTGTGACCCAACACTTCCTGATGAAGATGATGATGATGATGAAAACATGAATGAGGACGATTATGATGAGGCTGATTTAATGGAAATTGACAGCTGTGAGAAAAATGCACTGAGTGAAGCACAAAATAAAAATGAACAGGATATTGACATGTTACCCTGTGATGGTGAACAATCACATGAACAGATGAGAGATGATTCAGAGCAAGAAGATGGACTGACTAATGGTGGTTTTGCACTCGAGTCCTGTTTGCAGCCCCCTGATGTGGCTGAGGAGATATTATGTTTCAGTGAAGGAATCTACTCTGTTGCTCCTGCAGAGAGAAACAATCCAATAAGTTTTTTCAAAACACCTAAACTGGAGGCCATGGCCTTCCCTGTGCAGTTTCCTACAGGCCAAAACACACTTGATGAAAGAAGGCTGATCAAAGTATCCCCCAGTGGGTATTTCAAATCAAGACTTTTCTGCATTGATGATCGTTTTGCCAAAGACACAAACTATTTATTCTTTGCACAGTTTGTGACTGAAATACACTTGGCTACATCCAGCATGACAGTACAGTTAAGGAAGGCAAAGCCTCTGACCAGAGATGGTAGAAAAATAACCTCAGGCATGTTACAAGATAAACATGAGGTGGAGAAACTGGTGCGAAATAAAGATGCAGTGAGATTCATGCAGCCTCTGAGAGGAACCCCAGCCTATTGGGAGAAAACAACAAGAGATCTTTTTGCCATGATCAGACAGTTGGGAACTCCCACGTTCTTTTGCACATTTTCAGCTGCTGAAATGCGCTGGCCTGAAGTGATCGAGGCAATAACAAGGCAGCAAGGTGAACAAGTGAATTTTGAAGGACTCGACTGGTCAGCAAAGTGTGACATCCTGAGAAGCAATCCTGTCACAACAATGCGCATGTTTGACAAGAGAGTTGAAGCATTATTCAGAGATTTACTCTTATCTCCCGCAGAGCCACTTGGCAAAGTCATTGACTACTTTTACAGAGTTGAGTTTCAGCACAGAGGAAGCCCACACATACACTGCCTCCTGTGGGTAGAAGGTGCTCCTGTGTTTGAGGAGGATGATGAGCAAACTGTTCTTGATTTTATAAACAAATACATCACAGCTCAGCTGCCTGATCCACATAAACAACCTGAACTGTACAAAAAAGTAACAGAAGTGCAAAAACACAGTAAGAACCACACAAAGACGTGCTTTAGGAGTTTAAGCTCCGGGTGCCGTTTTGGTTTTCCCAAACCACCCTGCAATGAGACAATGATCACAAGACCCAGTGAGGATGATGCACTGGAAGTAGAAACGGCAAAGAACAAGCTCAGACCACTGAACCAGCTGCTGAATGAACCTGAAACTGCTTCCATGAGTTTAGAGCAGCTCTTGGAAAGATGCAAGTTGACACATGCAGAATATGAGAGATACCTGAATAAAATGAACATGAGGAGTACGATCATACTAAAGCGTGATCCAAAAGACTCTTGGATAAACGGCTATAATCCACATCTGCTTGAAGCCTGGAACAGTAATATCGACATAAGCTTTGTTTTAGATGCTTTTGGTGCTGCAAATTATTTAATGAAATATATATCAAAAAAAGAGGGCGGGCTATCTGAGTACCTGAAAACTGTCATTGAGAACTCCCATAAGGACAGTGTAAATGAGTGCGATGAAATGAGAGCCGTCATGCAGGCATATTCAAAGAAGCGAGAGATCAGTGCACAGGAGTGTGTTGCTCGTGCATGTGGTCTTCACATGAAGCAATGCTCACGTGCTGTAATATTCATTCCAACTGATGATAATCCTGTGAAAATGAGTCGTCCCCTGTCAGTTCTGGACAACACAACACCTGAGTCTTCCAATGTTTGGATGACATCTTTGAATGACAAATACAAAGCCAGACCTGAAACACCAGAGTATGAGGAGATGTGCATGGCAGACTTTGCTGCTACTTGCAGGATTGTCTATGGCCAACAGAAAAAAGGTAAAGATGTTTTGCCCCTTCTCAATGAGATGGGGTTTGTGCAAAGGCGCAAAAACAATAAGCCTGCTATCATCAGATTTCACCGCTGCTCACAAGAAAAACATCCAGAGCAATATTACGGAAGACTGCTTAAACTGTACCTTCCTCATCGTTCAGACCACGAACTGAAAACACCATCGTTGCCAACCTATCAGGCTTTCTATGGTGCTGGCTGTGTACAGCTACCAGGTACTGACCATCTTGAGTACGTGCAACACATTGTCAAAAGAAACAGAGAAAAATATGAGAAAAACAGTGAGGAGATCGAGAGCGCTGTTGAGGAATATGAGCAGAACAGAGGTGTGACTGACGAATGGTGTAATCTGGCACCTGAATCAGATCTCGTAAGGTTGCCACTTGTCGAACAAGAAAGAGAGCGAGACAATGAAAATGAACAGGAAGATGTGCCCGACTACAGCCGTCAGGCTGATGCTTCAACAGAAGTCAGAGCCATCAGGGAACCCCCTGCTATTGATCCCACATTGTTACGTCAGATGTTTCAGAATCTGAACAAGAAGCAAGCCTGCATATTTTATGCAGTTAGAGACTGGTGCATTAAAAGAGTCTGTGCTCTAAATCCAGAGCAGTTTTTCTTTTATATTAATGGTGGTGCTGGAACAGGAAAATCACATCTTATCAAATGCATCTACTCAGAAGCATCTAAGATACTGAGCAAAGTGCCCAGATATGCAGACGACGTTGACATATCAAAACCCACTGTCCTGTTAACTGCTTTCACTGGGACTGCAGCTTTTAACATTTCTGGAACAACACTGCATTCTCTTCTCAAGCTGCCTAGAAGCTTAAAACCTCCCATTCAGGGACTTGGCAATCAGCTGGATGAAGTCAGATCAGAACTTTTGAATGCTGAAATAATCGTCATTGACGAAGTGTCTATGGTGTCAAGACATCTGTTTGCATATGTAGATGCAAGACTCAAACAGATCAAAGGGACTCGGAGACCCTTTGGAGGCATGTCAGTCATTGCTGTCGGAGACTTCTATCAGCTACCCCCAGTGCGACAGTCTAAACCTCTCTGTGTGCACGACCCGTCCGAGATCGACCTGTGGCGGGAGCATTTTCAGATGATCACTCTGACTGAGATTATGCGTCAGAAAGATGATGTTGTCTTTGCAGAGATGCTGAACAGAATTCGTGTGAAAGGAAAGTTGGATGAGCTTTGCGAAGCAGATAGAAATTTGTTGTCACAGGCCATAACTGAACCAGCCCATTGTCCGACTGATGCATTGCACATTTTTGCAACTAATAAAGAAGTGGATGCACACAACTCTTCAACACTGGCTCTGCTCCACACTCATATCATTGACATCCATGCAGATGATTATAGAAAAGATCCTAGAACTGGCAGAATGGCACTTCAAGACAGACCATTGAAAGGAGGTAAAAACGAGTTACCAGACACACTGAAAGTTGCAGAAGGAGCTCGTGTCATGCTCACCAGAAACATTGACATACAAAATGGTTTGGTTAATGGAGCTTTTGGAATACTACTTAGAGTAGTTTACTCTGAAAATGACCAACACATCATCAAGCTTGGACTTAAAATGGATAATGAGACATCTGGAAAGAATAACCGCACACCAGCAGACGATATGGTGTACATTGAGAGAGCAGAGGAGAATCTGAAGCAGAAAGGAGTGGTACGAAGACAGTTCCCAGTGAAGCTGGCCTTTGCATGTACAATACATAAGGTACAGGGTATGACAACTACATCAGCTGTTGTCTCTCTTAAGAGCATTTTTGAGCCCGGCATGGCCTACGTAGCTGTCAGTAGAGTGACGTCTCTCAGTGGACTGTATCTTCTTGATATGGAGGAGAAAAAAATATTCACCAACCCAGAAATCACTGCAGCGCTTGAGAACATGAGACAAGCCAACCTTGATGACATGATGCCTCTTCTACACGTGAGGCAAACACTGAGCAGGTCAGAGGTTTTCACCATTGTTCATCATAATACAGAGGGACTGCCAGCTCACATTAATGACATCAAAAGTCACCATGAATTGTGTCTAGCAGATGTTTTGTGCCTAACAGAAACACACCTGCGGGGCTCTTTTGTCGCAGAGAGTCTCCACTTGGAAAATTACAATTTGTTCAAACGCAACAGACACCTGTCCTACACAAACTTTCCCCAGATGGCAAACAGAAGTGGTGGTGGAGTTGCTGTTTATGTGAAAAGTGACATTCAAGTGCATGAAAAACAGTACATCCATAATGTAACTGACCTTGAATTTCTGGCTTTAAAGGTTGAAGCACCAGTCAGTGCTCTGATTGCAGTTGTATACAGACCTCCAGACTACACTCTGAGGCCATTCCTGAAAAACCTGGTAAGCCTATTAGACTCATTGGAGATCATGGACTGTCATCCCATCATAGTTTGTGGTGATTTTAATGAGAATGTTTTATCCAGTGCAAACAAACCAATCCTGGAGCTGTTTGAGTCTAGGGGATACGCACAGGTCATCACTGCCCCTACCACAGAGAAGAACACACTGCTTGACCTAATTTTCATTTCTCAGTCAGATCGATGTCTCCATTCTGGAGTCATGAAGACCTACCATAGTTACCATGACCCAGTATACTGTGTATTGTCCTGTGATGATTCATGATCTAGATCTTTGAATACAGTAAGTAATATCTATATTTTTGAATGACTTAAGAAAGTAGAGCGATATTTAAAAGTTGACGCTCTGCATTGCAGTATAATGGTTGAATTGTTTACATAAAATACAATTACATGAATTAAGTAATGATATCAGTAAAAGATGACAATTTTATTTATCACAGAAAATCTAAAATTCACTAACAGTAACCTATAAATGTCAGAAAAATCAAATATAGCAGTTTAAAATGAATAGTGTAGGCATATCCTCTCTGCAGCCAGGCTTCAACATCCTGCCAGGCTGCCCCAGTCTCACTGTGGCTGGGAGGGAGGGAGGGTGGACCAGAGGATTGCCTACACAACACATAAATGTTCAACAGCTTCTTCATTGTTTCTGAGAGAACAACAATGACTAAAGGTTGCTTTTTAAACAAACAAACAAACAAACAAACAAACAAACAAACAAACAAACAAACAAACAAACAAACCTAATTACAGCAATAATGACAGTTAAGCCACTTTATGTGTGCCTCTATTTTGAAATACTATTTACAAAAATGTTATTATTTTGGTTTGTTATAAACTTTAAACTTTTTCAAAAGTATACGATTATATTTTTGGACAAATCTTTCGATGAAACATACATTTTTATGAGCTTTTATCATGTTTCGGCCAGTGCAATCATCAGGGTGGGTCTGGGTTGATAACTGCACATTTCTGGCCAGAAATGTTTCAGCAGTGTTACATAAGTAGTACATATGTAACACTTGCTTTCTGTTACCAGCTGATACCCTACATTTGTATAGACATTGGATGGTGTGAGGTTGGGGAGTTGAGTGGGGGGGGGGGTTACGGTGGGAGCTGAGGGGGGGGGGTGTTAGGTTTCCTTTTTTCTTTTTCTTTTTTAAGAGAGACACAGTCCTCCTGTGTCTTCTCCAAGCTTCACATGTAAGATCCAACAGTGTGAAGCACATAGCAGCTAGAAACTGTAATGCCACAGATCAGAGAGGCTTCATCATCACCATCTTCATCGCCGTACGATCAGAGCGTGAGACTTCACATCTGGAGCACAGGAGACATTCTGTGATAAGTCCTCCTTCTAGCTTGTCCCACAAGCAGTCGGTGAGATTTACTCACAACAAAAAGGGTTAATGACATTATTTCCATGAAAACATGTATTCATTCTTTGTGAAGTGTTTAAATTGTGTTTTCACTTGACCTTAGGAGTGTTAGAGTGTATTGTAATGTCTGTACTCAGGTGTTTCCCTCTGTGATCCATCCCCATCAGAGCTGAGACACTCAGGACTGAACAGACTGCACAGTTTCTGTGACCGAGCCTCCAAAACACCTTCTTTGAAACCACTCATGATAGAAGGGCTTCATATTTGCAGCAGCACTACTACAGGTATTCAGTTTATTACAGGATGTGTTTGTTTCTTAGGACCAGCTCTGAGTGCACACTACCTAACATATACACCTTTCTGTTCATTACAAACCAACTACTCTGGATCATATGGCCAGTTGGCAGGAATGTTGCTGCAGGAAAACATCCCTGGAGATCACCATCATTGTCAGACTGACTGTGCCTCCTCTGTGCAGTGTCAAGATCCTCTCTAAATGAGTGTGTAAGTTAACATTTTCATTATTTTATTCCCTTTGACAAGACAAGTATCACTGATATTTACATTTACAACTACATATGTTCCCGTTTTCTGCTCTTCTTTTAAAGTTCTCAGCTATCCTGCTTCTGTGCTGCTTGCCACACATCAAACACTGGCCGGATGACAGGGAGGATCCACTCTGAAGTCACTGGACGTGATGAGGATCATATGGGACTTCATAGTTTCACAGAAACATTGTGCTCTGTGATTACAGGTTTTAAATGGACATAATGACTGCCTCTCTCTGATCAACAGGCTAAAGGATTGTTTTCATTGTTAGTGCTCTGTACAATGTATGCTTATTTAATATTTCATCACAGAGCAAACCTTTATTTATTTAACATTTTTTTTATTTTGTTTTAATGTTGAATTAACTGTGGGGATTTTTTTAAGTGGGCACTTGGGATGTCATATGACCAGAAATGTGGTAACTGGAATTCAACAGTATGGAAGAAAAAATCTGCTGAGAACGAAACACATACAAAAACCCCCAAGAAAATTCAAATTCATTCCATGTAATCCAATCTAAAACATTTTAAACTGCTGAACAGCAACACAAACAGTGTTAAAAAACAGTGTTAACAGAATGATTATGATGATTTTGTACCAAAGTTTCAGGTCACATGGCACACCTAGTGTGTAGTGTGGGGTATCAGCTGGTAAGTATAGGTTTTTTCATATTTGTGTCCTTAGAGTTTAGATAGATAAAGCCTTGTGTATAATAATTAGTCATAACCACAACTCAAAGTCAGGGACTAACTAAATTTGGGACTTTGTGTCTGAGCCCAGGTTAAAACAATGTGTAAAAAAGCATTTAGTGGCATGGCTGAACAATGCTGTATTGATACTTATTTATCCATGTTCACAAAAAGGACTAATGTGTTTATTTGATTATTTGCATGTGTTAAACTGTGTCACCACCTTAGGCTTTCATTTGAGTTTACTCACAAATCTCTATACAGTTCTCTTTTACCACTGTGTGGACTCTGTTTACATTAAAACATAAAAAAGAATGAGTAATAAAAAGATGTGTAGACAGATCAGAAGATTAAGTAGACCGATAGAAAAAGCTGTTCAGCCATGTTCTAAGAAACCAACACAATTTAAAGGTTCAGGATTGTGGTTTTAAAAGTTGAATTTTCATGTATTTCATATGTTGCTCATTATTTTTTATTTAGTTATTTAATTTAGTTATTTTTCTTTATTCTACCAGTCCTTTTCAGAAAGAAGCTGTAAAATATGACTTAAGATTTTTATGTTATTTTCTATGACATACAAAACAAATTGATGTATGTAATACTATTAAACATGATATACACATGTGTATATGTCTGAAAAACATCATGCTGTATATTAAAGTTTGTATTTTCTGCAGAATGTTTGTTCATCTTTTAAGTTCATTTCAATTAGAAGAATATGAACTTTTAATATTCATTCAGAGGTTTTCTGACTCTAAATTTTCTTTTGTCATTACTCATCTTTTTATTATTTACATTTTAAACATGCTTAGCTTTTTCCAACTTCTTCTGTGTGAACATCAGCTTTCAAAAGTTCTGCACTTTTATTTTCAGATTAAAAATTCTGTATTTTCCAGCTCATTCAGATTTTTAACTTAACATTCAGCAATTAATTCATTTCAGTGCATACATTCAGATTCAAGCATTCACACTGCAGTTTCTTCAGAAAATGCACTTTCTAGTTTATATTCTATTCCTTCCTAGTTAAATTTACCCTTTTTAATTTTTCATATTTATTTCCTATCTTATTCATAGCCTTTTCCTTTTTTGTTTTCTTTAGGTCACGAGCAGTTGTCCAAGCATTTCACTACATATCGTACTGTGTATGACTGTGTACGTGACAAATAAAATTTGAATTTGAATTTGAATTTGAGATGTGAGCAGGACAGACGGAACAATTGATGGAAAAAGTGTGGACTTTATACCAGTTTTTAAATTGTGTTGATAGGCCACGTAAAACCAGAGTTATGATAAAAATATCTGCAATGTTTGGTTTCCTTGCTGAATACTATCGTTGTTTATATTTACTGCGGGAAGAAACGGTAAAAACGGCGTTTTATAAGGAAAACTGATATGGCAACATGGCATTTAGTTTTTTTAGGAAGGGGGGAAGGTTTAGGAGTGACGGTGGTGTTTTGAGATGTGAGAGATTTGCGACGTTTAGCGCAAATCTTGTGTAGTTAGTGTGTAGTGTAGTCAATAGTTTTCTTGTGTGCGTCAGAACAACGAGGCGGCTACTGAACGTTACAGGTGTTACAGGAGTGATACATCTTCTGTTGTCAGGCCTGCAGGTATCAGGCTGTTGTTCTCCTTTATCTCATAGTGGACAGAAATTATTTTTGGGGGTGGCATAAAAAATTTACAATATATATAATATATATAATATACTGTATTTTGCAGACAGAGAGTTACAGGACTCTCTCCCAGACCACAGACTCATACTTATAATACAAGTCAGAAAAAAAAAGAAAGTTGTGTTTTCAAAATTGGAGTTCAAGTTATTTTTACTTCCAATAGTGTTAACATACTACACAGGTCATGAACAAGATTTTTTTTTTCATCTTCATTGTAAGTGGGCTAAAGCAGTTAATTAAAAGTAGTCTAACATAAATGTAAATGCTGCAATTTGATTATTTTAATAAACCTTGTAACCTGGATGGATTCGATGCTGGCGTGACCACAGTGCACACGTCTAATGTTGCTCACAGTGGTCCAAGGGATCGCTCAGGGAGTTTATGTGTTCACTCAGACACATGAAAAATTAGAGGGAACATTGCTCACAGTGTTACTGGAGTCCAAGGTAATGCCATCCAGAGTACGTATCTGGTTAGGTACCATATTTCTAAGATTTTCAGGGCCGAGTAAAATAACCTCATTTTATCTGAATTAAGAAGCAGAAAGTTAGCGGCCATCCAGGTCTTTATGTCTTTAAGACATTCCTGCAGTTTAACTAATTGGTGTGTGTTATCTGGCTTCATGGAGCTGGGTGTCATCTGCATAGCACTGAAAATGTATACTATGTCTACTAATGATACTGCCTAAGGGAAGCATGTATAATGTAAACAGAATTGAGGTCTGAACCCTGTGGAACTCCTTAATTAACCTCAGTGTGTGAAGAGGACTCTCCATTTACATGCACAAATTGCAGTCTGCTAGATAGATATGATACAAACCACTGCAGTGCAGTACCTGTAATATCTACAGCATGTTCTAATCGCTCTAATAGGATATTATGTATCGAACGCTGCACTGAGGTCTAGCAGGACAAGCACAGAGATGAGTCCACTGTCAGAGGCCATAAGAAGATCATTTGTAACCTTCACTAAAGCTGTTTCTGTGCTGTGATGAACTCTGAAACCTGACTAAAACTCTTCAAATAAGCCATTCCTCTGCAGATGATCTGTTAGCTGTTTGACAACTGCTCTTTCAAGGATTTTTGATATGAAAGGAAGGTTGGAGATTGGCCTATAATTAACAAAGACCCCTGGGTCAAGTGATGGCTTTTTAGGCCACAGCTTGAAGGCCTGTGGTACATAGCCAGTTATTAGAGATAGGTTGATCATATTTAAGATTGAAGCATTAATTAATGGTAGAACTTTTTTGAGCTGTCTTGTAGGAATGGGGTCTAAAAGACACGTTGATGGTTTGGACTAAGTAATTACTGAAGTTAACTCAGAAAGATCAATTGGAGAAAAAGACTTTAAATGGATATCAATGGTACTAAAAGTAGCTGTAGATAATATTACATCTGTGGGATGATTATTGGTAATTTTTTCCTTAATGGTTAAAATTTTATTTGTGAAGAAGTTCATGAATTCATTACTAGTTAACATTTAAGGAATGGTTGGCTCAACAGAGCTCTGACTTGTTGTGAGCCTGGATACACTGCTGAAGAGAAACCTAGGATTGTTCTTATTTTGTTCAATCAATGATGAATAGTAAGATGTTCTCAATTTTCAGAGTGCTTTCTTACAAAGCAGCAAACTATTTCTCCAGGATAAATGATGTTCCTCTAAATTTGTGTTACACTATTTCCTCTCCAGCTTACGAGTTATCTGCTTTAAGGTGCATGTTTGAGAATTATACCAGGGAGTTAAGTACTCCTGATTTGATTTAATGTTAATGTAGCAGTCAAAGGAGCTTGCAAAGAAAAGCGTCTGGACTTCTTTAAGTTGCTTGAAGACGTTTCACCTCTCATCCGAGAAGCTTCTTCAGTTCTAAGGTCAAATGGTGGAGAGTCCCAGATATAAACCTAGTGGGAGAAACCCCCCACAGAGGGACAAAAGGACCCCCTGATGATCCTCTAATCGCCTGAGCCAAGGTGTGAAACTGGGTGTGGGTCTCAATCAGCCAGAGTTTCGGGTGAGCTCATTGTGAAACCTGGCCCCACCTTATCATGCGAATTCCTGAGGTCAGATGGCCCAGGATGTGAGTGGGCGTTAAGGCGTCTGGGAAGGGATCTCAAAACTGGATTATAGATATAAGCCTGAAGGAAAAAAGAAGGAACACACGCATGTAAAGGAAGCACTCAAAATGTGCAGCTATCCTAAATGGGCGTTCTTAAAGTCAGCAAAGAGGCACAGAAAAGAAGATCAGACACCAGCGAGGGAGGATAAGAAGGACAGACGCAACAACATTGTCATCCCTTATGTAGCCGGTGTATCAGAAAAACTCAGGAGAGTTTTCTCAAAGCATGACATCCAGCATTTCAGACCCAGCAACACGCTCAGACAAAAACTGGTTCACCCGAAAGACAAAACGCCAAAACACAAACTTAACAATGTGGTGTATGCTGTACAGTGCAGCGAGGAATGCCCAGACCTCTACATCGGAGAGACCAAACAGCCACTTCACAAGCGCATGGCACAACACAGAAGAGCCACCTCCACAGGACAAGACTCAGCAGTCCATCTGCATCTTAAGGATAAAGGACACTCTTTCGAGGATGCCAATGTTCACATTTTGGACAGAGAGGACAGATGGTTTGAAAGAGGAGTGAAAGAAGCCATCTATGTCCACTGTGAGTGACCATCTTTGAACAGAGGCGGTGGTTTATGACTCCAACTCTCTGCCATCTATAATCCAGTTTTGAGTTCCCTCCCCAGACGCCTTAACGCCCACTCACATCCTGGGCCATCTGTATTCCATTACAGTTACCATTTAAAAAGGTGGTAATTAGAATACAGTTACTTTGTTGAAATAAATGGATTACACGGCGGTATTTTCCTGTTTCATATTGTCGCTGGTCAGGACTGTTTGGGTTTTGTTTGTTCTGTTGTTCCAGACGGCAGCGTTACGGTTGCCATGGTTACAGGATGACTCGCTCTCTCTGCTACTGTGTGTTTCCTGGGTGAGAGAGCATGTCACTACCCGATCCGTACCGGAAACCCAACCGGAAACCCATGTTTTGAAGGAAGGAAGGTTCAGGGCTGAAGCAATCAGCATCATGGGCTCATCCGGTTAGAATAAGAAAAAGCAGCCATCTAATTCAGAATTATTCTCAGGGTTCTCCTTTTATTCTCAAATAAATAAGGCAAAGAAGGAAGGAAACAAAGACACACATGGACTGCTACAGCTCAGCTGCCGCCCCGTGTGGAAGTGAAGAAAGAGTGAGCCAAAAGTGAATGCAGTCCTTATATAATGTGTGACAGGTGATTGCAATCGAGGACAAGCACCACACCCAATCAAAGGTGAGAGAACTAAACAAGGTGCATCTGGTGAAGTGAGTGGGTGTGCTGGGATGTGCCAAAGGGTGGGTCTCTACAACAGCCGCCCCCATATTTTCTAGAGAGAAATATGTTGATATGGTCAGGATCGATCTTCGTCAGGAAGTGGAGGCAGGGGGATCAGACAGGAGACAGGGCGGATATAGATTTTATCCTGTACTAAGACCTCCACAGTTCTGATGCGGTCATCTGGGCTTTTCAGCAGGCGTGTCACTCTTCCTACAGGCCAAAGGGCACGTGGAAGGTGTGAATCCATAATCATGACAACAGAGTTCAATGTGAGATCTGGGTTCTCCTTCTGCCATTTGGGTCTTCTTTGGAGGGATGGTAGATAGTCTTTTATGAAGTGCCGCCAGAAGTGATTCGCGGCATGCGCGAAAGGTGTCTACTTCCGGTCAAAGCGTTTTACGATAGTTACGGGTCAGAGTATCTGTTAAGATGTTAAGAATAATAAGTATCTCTTAAAATATTTCCGATAATGAAACATTTAATATAATGTAGACAAAAACAAAAAAATAAAAAGATAGTGACGGATCAGTACTCCCCGATCCTTACTGCGCATGTGCAGGGGTTTTCTGCCACCTGCTGACCGAGCGAATGAACCCTATTGTAAACTGAATTAGCGTCATTACAAACATGTGTTAAATTTGATTTAGTGATAGTCGAGTGTCTTTATGCTTGTCTGTGTGGAGAGGATTGATTGGAATAGTGATGATGATGTCCGCTATCACTGTCAATTGTCAGTAAACACTTCATCTGGCTGATGAATCTTCACGTGACATATTACAAAGTCTGTAATATTAACTCTGTAATTAGGCGCCATTCTTCTTATTTTACGGCGCTGTTGTTCAATCGGGGAACACTCTCTGTTGAGGAGAAAAGCATGAATTTGTTTGTATACAGATTATCCATAGTTTAAATGTCCCGGTAGTCGAAAAAGGAGGCAGAGCTGTTGAGAAATGCTAGGAGCTAACTGGGCGCTAACCGTATCATTCAAATATATTGAATGTCGCAATGCTGGCAAAGAGAGGAAGTGATGTAAGATTTGTGCATGCGGGGTACCGATCGAGTTTCCGGTACAGATCGGGTAGCGACAGAGCGCCTTTTTGTTGTTGTTGTTGTGCTAAGCTAATAAGCAGAATGCTACAGTCATAGGTCGTGTCCAAATTCATGGGCTGCATCCTCCTGAGGACGCATTTGTAGACTGATTACGTCACAGCGACGCGCCGAAGGCTGTCCAGATTCGTAGACTCCTCTGAATGCAGCCGACAAATGCGTCCTCCTTTTCCCCGAATTTGAAGGATGGGTCGGGTGTGTCCTTCGTGGCCTACCATATCCCAGAATTCATAGCGTGGCCCAGCCAAACTCCAGTTTCCAACAATGGCGGCCGCTACTAAGTTTTAAAATTACTCATGCTAATCTTTCTGGGTCACAAAATAAACTTTTAACATATTTTCAGGCGATAAAGTAGCTGTGTAAACATCAAATATCTGCTCGGTTTATCAAGATATCGCATATTTTCAAAAGTGCTTCGACGTTTTCGGAGACGTCTGCTACCCACCAGCTCGATAGCTAGTTGGGAGCTCGAGGGTCATTGAAGCCGCCGAGAACGGCACAACTCCCGGCACATCATTTTCAGATCACCGCGGAGTTTCACTACTCGGGTTAAACATAAGTCACTTAGACAACCTAAAAATGTTATTGTTGGGCTTTTTTCAGTGTTTTCTTTGTTCGTGAGTAAATCGATTTGGCTGAGATTAAAGGAGAGTGGAAAAGTACGAGTTGTCATCAAGCAGAAACGGGAGCTGGAAGCATGTAAATATAATAATAACCACTGCAGCCAAGAAGAGTGCCTGACGAGCCCAGTTGTAAGTAAGCTATTAAGACTAGACTGTACACCGTGTTCGTGTTTTCCTCCGAAACAATAAGTTCCGTTGCAGCAGCCTTTCAACGCCTCTCTCTGTCTCTCGCAAGCAAAGTTGACCCAGACAACAAAGTAAAGCTAGTTTTTGGCTACGAGCCCGACACAAACCCGACGTATTAGTCAGAGGTCCCTTTACTACGGTTCGGAGCCGCGGACCTTCAGTAATAGTAATAAATCACACAGCAATAGTACATTCATGTAGTTGTAAAAAGCAAGATAATATATTAAGTAATCCAAAGTATTCAGAATACGTTACTCTCATTGAGTAACGTATTCTGAATACGTTACAAAATACATTTTGGGGCATGTATTCTGTAATCTGTAGTGGAATATGTCAGGTTTATATTATTGGATTGTCATTTATGCTTAGAAGTATTTACTCATATATGCTTAGAGTTTTATAATCAATTGCATGTTGATAGAGGTCTGATCCTTAGCAGTCTGTAAAGACTCTGTGTGCCTTCCAGAGTGTTCTGGCATACACACTCACATCCTGGGGTCACAAGAAGAGGTCGTACCTTCTTTTATTGTTTTATGGTATAGCAAACACAAGTATATCTGTTTTAGTCTAAGTGCCTTTTGTTTAGATGAACTGCTGGACTACCAGACCAGCAGGTTTAGGGAAGTCGTTTATGGGGTCACATCTTGACCACACACACACACACGGTACTCTTTGTTCACATGTGTACCTATGTTAATGAACCTATGCATATTCATTAAAGTGTCCTTAAATATCTTAAATGCTTTCATAAAATATTATGTTTCTCCATGAATCTAAGAAGATCAGAACAAAATAAACACTGCTCACAGATATGGAGGATGAACATAGACTTACAGGAAACAGCAAGATGTTAGTGATAAAAGATGGTTTCCTGGCAAAAGCCAGTCATAATTTGATAACAAGGACACCCACAGTACAGGCACATTATGCAACAGCAGCTCTGTACTGGATGAGTTACAACATATAGTCATGCGAAAAAAATAATCATCCAAAGTCAGGACCAGACAGCATCAGGAGCAGCAGGACCAGACGGCATCCCAGGTCGTATCCTAAGAGACTGCGCATACCAGCTAGCTCCTGTGTTCACTGAGATATTCAACATCTCTTTATCTCAGTCGGTGATCCCCACATGCTTCAAAGAGTCCATCATTGTTCCTGTCCCGAAGAAACCCCACCCTGCTTCTCTCAATGACTATCGCCCTGTAGCCCTCACCTCAGTAGTGATGAAGTGCTTTGAACGCCTGGTCAGAGACTTCATCATTTCTTCACTACCAGACACACTGGACCCACTACAGTTCGCTTACCGTCCAAATCGTTCCACAGACGATGCCATCTCTCATCTCCTCCACACATCACTCACTCACTTGGACACTAGAAGGGGGAATTATGTTAAAATGCTCTTCATAGACTACAGCTCTGCATTTAATACCATAATTCCCTCCACACTCACCACCAAGCTGGAGCATCTGGGACTCAGCTCATTTATGTGTCAGTGGATCTCCAACTTCCTAACTGGCAGACCACAGGCAGTAAGGATGGGCGGACATGTCTCAGCCTCCACCACTCTCAGCACTGGAGCCCCCCAGGGGTGTGTTCTGAGCCCCCTGCTGTACTCTTTGTACACATATGACTGTGTGGCCACTACCAGCTCCACCACCATCATCAAGTTTGCTGACGACACCGTCGTGGTGGGCCTGATCTCTGATAACAACGAGACGGCCTACCTGAAGGAGATTAGGAATCTGGAGAACTGGTGCCAGAGGAACAACCTCCTTCTAAACGTCAGTAAGACAAAGGAGCTGATAGTGGACTTCAGCACTAAGCAGGAGAGGAACTACCAGACCCCCGTCATCAACGAGTGCCCAGTGGAGAGAGTGGACAGCTTCAAATACCTCGGAGTTCACATCACGCAGGACCTGTCATGGTCCTGTCACATCAACACCGTGGTGAAAAAGGCCCGACAGCGTCTCTACCACCTCAGACGCTTGAGAGACTTCCAACTGCCCTCCAAGGTGCTCAGGAACTTTTACTCGTGCACCATAGAGAGCATCCTGGCGGGAAACATCTTAACCTGGTTCGGGAACAGCACCATGCAGGACAGACGAGCTCTACAGAGGGTTGTGCGGTCAGCTGAGCGCACCATCCGCTCCGAGCTCCCTGACCTGCACTCAATCTACAGCAGGCGGTGCTGGACCAAGGCCAGGAAGATCGTGAAGGACCTCAGCCATCCCAACAACAGACTGTTCTCTCTGTTGAGGTCAGGAAAGCGATTCCGCTCCCTGAAGACCAACACAGAGAGACTGAGGAGGAGCTTCTTCCCGCAGGCGATACGGTCTCTCAATCACACCACCACACAGTACTGACCCACACATATGGTTCTTACACACACACTGGACTTTCTGGACTTTGTTTTTGCACAACACTGGTCACTATATTCTTCATTTCCAGTTAATACTTGTACAGCTGCTGTTATTGTGTATATATTTATTTATATTTAGATTTCTTCATACATTCTTGTATAGTTCTATATTGTGTATTTTGTTGTACAGTTATTTTATTTTCAACTTTAATTTATATATTTTATCTTATTCTTCCCAGTTAAATTTACCCTTCATTCTAATTTGTGTTGTACAGTTATTTCATTTTTAACCTTAATTTATATTTTATTCCTTCCTAGTTAAATTTACCCTTTTTAATTTTTCATATTTATTTCCTATCTTATTCATAGCCTTTCCTTTTTTGTTTTCTTTAGGTCACGAGCAGTTGTCCAAGCATTTCACTACATATCGTACTGTGTATGACTGTGTACGTGACAAATAAAAATTTGAATTTGAATTTGAAGTCTGATAAAAAACTAAGTAAAATAGGATTCTCACAACCTGTTTATCAATAAAAGGCAAAATCAGATGAAGATCTCCTAATTGCCACTCTCCACTTGTGCTAATCTAACATTTTTAGGAGCTGACCTGTTGTTTTTGTGCTGTTTCCAAGAAATTATAATGTTTATACAAGCTTCTGGATGTTTTAAAAAGCAAGAGAGAGAGGGAGAGAAATTCTCCCCTTTTAGCACTTTCATGTGTAACGTTATTATCTCATTCTTGTGTTGAGGTTATTTTTAATCACATATCACACAAATGTCTCTGCAGCAATGACAGTAAATAATCAATCTTTAAAAACTGATTAAAAATACTATCTAGCATGTTTCTATATAGTTTCTAAATAAGAACTTTAAAGGTCTTAGGCAGGAGCCTAAAGTTTTAATTGCTAACTTTCTGATTATTTTCTTTATATGAATCTGAAATCTGAAACTTTAAAGTTCTTAAAAAAACTGCGTAAAGAAATTTAACTTTTATTAGTTTTCATATGACTATCATATACAAAATTATCTTTAGAAAGGATCAGATCCACTTTTACTGGTAAATTAGTGCTGTGAAAATCATATCAACATCTGAAATGTGTGACATCCTCGGAAGTTCAAAAAAAGAAGAACTTGAAACTACTGATAATTTGAGGTTACAAGTGCTGAGCTACAGATCTCACCATTTAGGAAATAGTTTGCCTGCTTGTGAGCAATGGAGGAAATTTCTGCCAGTGCTGAATCTGCTGAACAAGACAACCCAAAACTGTCAACACATCACACAGGTAGGAAGTGATAGATTTATTTTAACAGCTGTTGTTACTGTTGTATAATTCAGTCTTTTTTTTCTTCTCTTTTCAGGTCCAAAGAGCCGTAAGGAGAATCGTTATTTAGGTGTTATTGTGCTGTGGAGTCTGCTGGGTGTTTTGCTTCTTATTGGATTTGTCACTCATGGTGTCCACTGTGAGTCTGATTCTTCATAAATAATTGTTCAAACTGCCACTGAGTGCTGAATTAATATTTGACAAGCTAAGCAATGTTCAAAGTTTTTATGGTTTAAAATAAATCAGAAGCAGTCTAAGTATGAATGCACAAGATGTTTTGTGTCTCAAAAGCCTGCCCTAATTTATTTATTTCAGACTTTATTATGATTGAGGAAAGAGACAGCCTGAATGCAAATCTCTCCACTGTGAGTAAAAAACTTGCCGTCATGACTGAGGAAAGAGACCTGCTGCGTGCCAACTTCTCTGAAAATCTCAAAGAGCTTGAAGTGCTTCTGAGTTCTCTGAGTGAGTCCTTTTATTTACTGTTGTCTTTACAGTGATTCAATTCTCTAGCAAATACTGTTCTCCTTTTCTCTCACTGAGAAGAAACTTAATTAACTTAAATTAATTAAACTTAAATGCTTAAGAGACCAAATATGCATTGTCATTTGGGATTGTGGCTCTTCAAGACTTTGCACTCACTGAAATTATTCGAAATTCATAAAGTCAACCCAAGAAAGTTGCTGGATGATATTTCATTTAATTTATTTCCATCCAGCCATTCGCTTGCGCTTATCCAATTCAGGGTCACTGGAGCCTTTCCCAGCTACCATAGTGCAAGAGGCAAGGTACAACCTGGACAAGTGGCCAGTCTATTGCTGGGCCAACACATAGAAACACACAACACACAAACACACAACCATTCACACTCACATTCTCACCTATGAACAATTTAGATTCACCAATTAACCTAACCCCAGTAGTAGCAACATTGCTGACTGCATCACAAAATCAAACCAGTACAAAAATGCTGAAATTGATTCCTTTATAGAAATTGTAGTTACATTTATAAATTAATGAGTCTACAACAAATAGACCTTAATATAGGTAGTTACAGTCATTCCATCTAAAGTCAGACATTTTTTTTCTTTAGAACATTCTGCTTGACCATCACACATTTACATACAAATTTCATGGTTCAGAGTTTGAACACATCTAATGGGTTTTGTGATCATTTATCTTCATATATTTCAAGATATATATCTATATATAGCACTTTTCTACTCTGCTTGAGCAGTCAAAGCACTTTTTTTAACATGCCTCATTCACCTAGTCCAGGGGTCGGCAACCTGCGGCTCCAGGTGGTTTGGGAAAATAAATTAGAAGTATTTAGCTGAAGTGTATTTTATTTGTGTTTAGTTCTTTTTTTTAACTTGTAGTTCTAAATTGGAAGATTATTGTGGTATTGAAATATAAAAATAAAATTATATTTTACTATTTTTCATCGCTCAAAATAAGCGTCACACTCGCAGAAGCCAGTATACCCGTAGAAACGGGGTGCATTTATCGAGACTTTCAACTGTCAGGTCAAGGCTCCAAAGGCGATATGAGGGTGGCGGCTCACAACAGTTTTTGTTTGCTGGATAATTTTAGTTCAGCTGGGTGTCTTTCCTTTTGTTATATTTCTTTAAGAGTTCAAAATGTGATTTTCTCTGTAAAACTTAATGGATTTCACACACCTTAGTTGCTCTGTGGATTCTTTTAAAAAGCAGTTAAAAAGTTTTCTGTTCAAACAAGCCTTTTGTTGATCTACGTATTTTATATTCTTTACATTCTTTACATTTGATCTTTTACATTGTGTATAATGTCTATTGATTGTATTGTTTATTTTAATATTTGTGTACAGCGCTTTGTGACTGCCTGTCTGTTAATAAATAAACTTTACTTACTTACTTACTTTAGTTGTTCACACAAAGCATAAAGGTAAAAAAAAAATATATACAGTGTTATCTTCATTTTAGATGTCAAAAAGTATTTGCGGCTCCCAGTGTTTTCTTTTGCGTGGAAACCGGGTCCAAGTGGCTCTTTGGGTGTTAAAGGTTGCTGACCCCTGACTAGGGATGGGTATTGATAAGATTTTCACGATTCCGATTCCATTTTCGATTCTGTTTAACGATTCGATTCTTTATCGATTCTTTTTAAAAAGGAGAACCCTAAGGTCGATTAGCTTAGAACTTTGTTTTATATCTTATCTTTGAACAAGATAGAAATTTAGGAGTAACATGGCCTTACAAACCTAACAGTGAGATCTTAAGAGATCCACAGCCTACGGCTCTTTAATGGGGTGTCACAGAGTCCCCAGGAAAAAATTTTTTTAAATGTAAAACAATAAAATAAATATTCTTCTGTAGCAATAACAAAGTATAACATAAATTATTCAGTAGCAATTACACAAGAATATCCAGTAATGTCCCTGCCTACAATTAAACACATTCACTTACCGAAAATCGGGGGCATCTGCTGTGGCAAATGGGTGCAAGCCTTTTACCTCAAACTTAGTCACTGCTCGGTGACATTTGTCTATCCTGGCCTGAAAGGAGATGCTACCGGTAGACTGCAGCGAGAACTGCCAGCCAGACTCTGTCTCTCTC
This sequence comes from Diplotaxodon limnothrissa, assembly GCF_057381915.1. Taxonomy (NCBI): domain Eukaryota; kingdom Metazoa; phylum Chordata; class Actinopteri; order Cichliformes; family Cichlidae; genus Diplotaxodon; species Diplotaxodon limnothrissa. Next base: position 15,260,538 of record NC_140611.1, read on the forward strand.
ATCATGGTCACCTAAATGCACAATAATGGCAGGTTTTGTAATAAGGCAGATCGTGCTAACATAATATGCGCTGTTAGGTGATTATTTACCTGCCGCATTAACGGGAGAGGACGTGCAAACGTTACCGCTGCTGCTGGGTTGAGATTCACGAGTCCGGAGCGGAATTAAAAACACGACATTCATTTAAGGTCATCGCGTGTTTTGTGAGCAAATGCTTTTGCATATTCGTAGTGTTTCCTCCCTTAAATAATAATAATAATGGATTGGATTTATATAGCGCTTTTCAAGGCACCCAAAGCGCCGAAATATCTACTTTGCAAGTATTGCAAGCTGCCCTGTTGTCATCCGTTCTTGTAAAGTATGACCAAACTTTTGAGCGTTTGAGCCGCTTAGGCGCCGTGTTTCCTGCCAGGTAAATGACGCTCCGCAACGTGGTGACGTCATTCGGGCGACTGGAATCGATAAGGGAATCATTTGCAAAAATTCTCAACAAGAACCGGGTTTTGATACCCATCCCTACCCCTGACCTAGTCGAACATTCATACAAGCACTTTTCTTTGCAGGAGTGCTGGACTTTTTTCATATTTTAACTAGTCAAGACTTTTTTGATGTATTACAGATTCTGATTTATTTTGATGGTAATAAAGGTCTGTGAAAATTTCAGTCTTTTATCTCTAAAATGTTTTCAGATGTTCAAAAACTGCCTTAGATATCAATGTGTGAACAAAAGGCCTGAAAGTGGGTTAACAGACACATCTACCCATTGTCTTCCACTTATCCAGTTCAGGGTCTTGGAAGGTTTTGTGCCTATCCCAGCTGCTGTGGAGTGAGAGTGAGCGTACAGCCTGGTCAGGTCACCAGTCTGTCACGGTGCTAATACAACAGTTCTGACCACGATGCAGTCATAATATTTGTGGGCAGTCTCATCAGCAACATGGTCATTCCAGCCAAGACAATTATAGTTTAGTATCAGAAATGAAACTGATCACAACAAATAAAAAAGCACACCATTGATAAACTGGATCTGGGTCCAACTTCCACCAAGAAGGTGGTTACACAAATTTGTCTAGAGTGTTTTCATTGTCTTATTTTTTCAGACAGTCCACTCTGTTTTAATTTCCCCGCAGGAAATGTGTCCTTCTGGCTTTACTGTTCTTGTTGGTGTGATTGATAAAAGCAAAACTATTGAAGTACTAAAATTCCAATTAATTGAACAGATCAAATGAGCATTGTTATAGAGTTCTTTAAATATAATTCAGTAACTTGCTGAACTGGTATTTGTTGGTAATGTCTTCCAGAAAAAACATGTCCTTTAGGATGGAGTAAGTTCAACCATAACTGCTATCTCCTCTCTGAAAGATCTGATTCCTGGAATGCAGCCAGAATGGACTGCAGAGCCAGAGGAGGAGATCTGGTGGTTATTGACAGCTCTGAAGAACAGGTACAGTGTTTATGTATATGAAAGGCCAGGAGTGACAAAATGAATTAATTAAACACACCATTAAATAATTAATTAAAATTTGAATTAATTAATAAATAAATATTTAAGTAATTAATTACATGCCTATTCATCTATTTAAAACATTTAATAAATTATTTAATGATGTATTTTTTTAATTCATTTTGGGACTCCTGATCCTCACCCGTAATTATATATAAATAAGGATTTCGCTTACAACTGGGACCACTGTTACCCTCACCCTCCATCATCTTCCCGAGCTATTTCTCGAGCTTCTCGTGTTCCTTCTTCCTGATATTGCTGTCATTTGGAACCACTACATCGATCGCTACGGCTGTCTTCTTCCGTTTGTCTACCACCACTATGTCCAGTTGGTTAGCCACCACCATTTTGTCCGTCTCTATCTGGAAGTCCCACAGGATCTCAGCTCGGTCATTCTCCACCACCCTTGGGGGCATCTCCCATTTTGACCTCAGGACTTCCAGGTTATACTCGGCACAGATGTTCCTGTACACTAAGCTGGCCACTTGGTTATGGCGTTCCATGTATGCCTTGCCTGCTAGCATCTTGCACCCTGCTGTTATGTGCTGGATTGTCTCTGGGGCATCTTTACATAGCCGGCACCTGAGGCCTTGCCTGGTGTGATAGACCCCAATCTCTGTGGATCTTGTGCTCAGAGCTTGTTCCTGTGCTGCCATGATTAGAGCCTCCGTGCTGTTTTTCAGTCCAGCTTTGTCCAGCCAATGGCAGCATTTCTGGATATCAGCCACCTCCTCTATCTGCCAGTGGTACATGCCATGGGGGGGCCTGTCCTTCCATAATGGTTCCTCGCCTTCCTTCTCTTCCTTGGGTTTCTGCTGCCTGAGGTATTCACTCTACACGCTGTCAGTTGGGGCCATCTTATCCTATTACTAAAATACATTTTCTGTTTTTCTTTTCTTATTTGGTGAATAGTTTTACTATAAAAAAATGAACATTTTTCTTAACGTTAACACAATTAGAATAAAGTTAAAAAACCATGATGAATATGGTAATTTTACATTACATTTGCTGAATTAAAGTGTATCAGCAAAATCTCTTTAAATTTTTTATTAACTTTTTTAAATGAAGGGTAAAGGTTTTTCATAAAATAAAAAAAAAACAGCCTGTTGATAGTGGGGCCAATTAGGAGCTGCCAGGTCAAAACCAACCCAAAACAGCTCACCCAAGGAGGGGCCTGCCGAGACTCTTAAAGGCACAGTACACACATATAAAAAACAATACAGACATACTGACACGCCCTGATTCTGTATATGTCCAGGGCTGTAACACCACTGAGAGAATATATTAACATCTTGATCACCTTGTTTAGACAGCATCAACAAGTTTTTGGTGACAATGATTTATTGATTGTTGAAAAAGATTTACAGCATGCTGCAGGTTAACGAGAGTGATTTACTATATTTGTTGTTGTGAAATTTATCTTCAGTAAAACAGTGCTGCTGTTTCATGCCCTTGTGTTTAGCTCTTTGTGCTTGGAGAGAAATCCTGCTTGTGCAAATCAACTCATTTTTGACTGATGGGGTGCAGGAGTGCAAAGGAGAAGGGTGGTCCTAATGTGATTGGTCACCTTGATGGACACTTCAGGTTACTGCGTTAAATTCAGTTACACAGTGAAAGTGACATAGGCGCTGCTTGTGTCCGTATTTGTTTACATTTTGAAAGACAAAGCTTACCAAATTATCAACAGTTAATGTTTGATGCGTAGCAGTGGAAATGCAAACAACCATCACTGTATTACTTTACTGCTGAACAAATCCTACAAACCAGAGCAATCTAAGTTAAGTTCTGAAGTTGTGAAGCCATGTCACAGCTGTCCCATTAATCTATTGTACAGTATTACAAAGCTTTTATGACTGAAAAAACACATAACGAGGATCAGGAAAAGAAGTGTGCATCAGAACCTCTAAGGGCCAAATTTTTACTTTGGCCAAAATGCAGACATTTAAACCTTTGAACAAAAAGTTGCTCAGTCTGCATCAAACACATGTAACTGCACATACCATAACTGGACAGGAGTGCTTCAAAACGTGTCCTAGAATTATATGTTTTTCAGTATTAAAGTGAAGCCAGTGATAAATCAGTACATTCACTGGTGCACAGAACATCCCATGTAGCACAATTAGATTCATATGAATACAATACAATACAATACAATACAGTTTTATTTATATAGCACATTTAAAAACCCGAAGGCACACCAAAGTGCTTCACAGTAATATGGAGAGTCAACATAAGTCAATAACAGGGTACAAATCGGGCACTAGCACAGACAGGATAGAGGCACTAACAGACCAGGAGAATTAGATAAATACAAAATCTGCTAAGAAGACAAAAACAGCAGTAAAATTAATAATAAAATAATAAATTTAATAAAATCTAATAAAATATTTAAAAGTTTAAAATTTAAAAGATTTAAAAGGGTATTAACTGGTCAGGAAAGCCAAGTCAAATAGATATGCTTTTAATCTTGATTTAAGGGATTGGATAGAGTCCAAGGCTCGAATAGAAGCAGGGAGGCTATTCCAAAGGTTGGGTGCAGCTGAAGCAAAGGCACGATCGCCTCTGGTCTTCAGTCTAAACTTAGGTTGGGCCAGGAGTAATTGACCTGATGATCTTAATGCACAACAAGGAGTGTACAGATTGAGGAGGTCAGTGAGGTAGCTGGGCGCAATGTTATTCAGGATTTTAAAAGTGAGTAGCAAGATTTTAAACTCAATGCGATATTTGATTGTTAACCAGTGTAGATCAACAAGAGCCGGAGTAATAGGGTCAAATTTTCTAGTTCCAGTAAGAAGGCCGCAGCATTCTGAACGAGTTGCAGCCTTCGAAGAGAGAAGGCTTGGAGACCACAGTAGAGAGAATTACAATAATCTAACCTGGAGGTCACAAAAGCGTGGATAGGTTTTTCCAGGTCCTTGTGCGGTATATAATGCTTACCTTTAGAAATATGGCGCAGTAGAAAAAAAACAGATTTAACTACAGATGATACTTGCTTATCGAGCTTAAAGGAGCTATACAAATAGACACCCAGGTTACGCATAGAATCACAGAGAGAGTTAGCTAGGGGCCCCAGCAGGGCAACAAGCTGGTCTCGAGGAATATGGCTGTTGAACACCATAACTTCAGTTTTTTTCTCATTTAAAACGAGAGAATTTTCTGACAGCCAATCTTTAACCTCTCTCAGGCAATCGTACAGGGAGTTCAGTGATGCTGACAAATCATCAGTCAGTTGACAATAGATTTGAATGTCATCAGCGTAAAAGTGATAAGAAATATTGTATTTTTGAAATATGGAGCCCAAGGGTAGCATATACAAAGAGAATAATAAGGGGCTCAATACAAACCCCTGGGGCACACCACAACAGAGAGGGGCAACAGAGGAATGAATCAACTAACAAATTGTGGTATGATTTAGCTACAGTGAATTAGCTTCAGTTGTGGTGTACAATTTAAAGACTAAACAATTATTTAGAGTTTGAAGACTGTTTTAATGCAGAATATTTATACATTTTACTGTAATAAAAATGTATTTTTTACTGAATAAAAACATTGATCAAACCAAAATTTAAGTAATTTAAAGAAAATTGTACAGCAAATATTTGAGCAGTGACAACAGACAGCAGACAGATGTGTGCTGGTCCAAGACCCGAGACCACAGTGATGAATCTACAGTAGACATGACTAAAGTAAATCTGCTGGTTAGCTGCACAGATACAGTAAAACCACAAAGCATAAAAACTAGTGCTGTCAAAATTAACACGTTAATTGTTGAGATCAACGTGAAATATTTAATGCGTTAAAAATTTTAATGCAATTAGCGCAGTAGGGATGGATATTGATAAGATTTTCACGATTCCGATTGCATTTTCGATTCTTTTTAATGATTCGATTCTTTATCGATTCTTTTTTAAAAAGGAGAACACTAAGGTCGATTAGTTTTGAACTTTGTTTTATATCTTAACATGGCCTTACAGACCCAACAGTGAGACCTTAAGAGATCCACAGCCTACGGTTCTTCAATGGGGTGTCACAGAGTCCCCAGGAAAAAAATTTGTAAATGTAAAACAATAAAATAAATATTCTTCTGTAGCAATAACAAAGTATAACATAAATTATTCAGTAGCAATTACACAAGAATATCCAGTAATGGCCCTGCCTACAATTAAACACATTCACTTACCGAAAATCGGGGGCATCTGCTGTGGCAAATGGGTGCAAGCCTTTTACCACAAACTTAGTCACTGCTCGGTGACATTTGTCTATCCTGGCCTGAAAGGAGACGATACCGGTAGACTGCAGCGAGAACTGCCAGCCAGACTCTGTCTGTCTCATCATGGTCACCTAAATGCACAATAATGGCAGGTTTTGTAATAAGGCAGCTCGCGCTAACATAATATGCACTGTTAGTTGCATTAACGGGAGAGGACGTGCAAACGTTACCACTGCTGCTGGGTTGAGATTCACGAGTCCGGAGAAGAATTAAAAACACGACATTCATTTAAGGTCATCGCGTGTTTTGTGAGCAAATGTTTTTGCATATTCGTAGTGTTTCCTCTCTAAATGAAATATCTACTTTTCAAGTATTGCAAGTTGTCCTGTTGTCATCCGTTCTCGGAAAATGTAACCAAACTTTTGAGCGTTTGAGCCGTCATGTTTCCTGCCAGGTAAATGACGTCCCGCAACGTGGTGACGTCATTTGGGGCGACTGGAATCAATAGGGGAATCCTTTGCAAAAATGGCAAACAATTCCAAGGAATTGAAACAGTGGGAACCGGTTCTCGACAAGAACCGGGTTTCGATACCCATCCCTAAAGCGCAGTTTTGGGTTTTTTTTTTATTTCCTGTAATCTAAGATCTTTAAACTCATGAGCAGCTCTGGAGGAGGGGGCAGCATTGTGCTATGCTGGCATTTGGCCTGATAGAAATGATTAGAAGAAAAAGAAGTGATACCATGCTACTATAGCTAACACATGCGAGCATGGAGGAAGACGGACTTTTGGGTGGAAAGTTTCTCTTTAAGAAGTTTCCTGATGGCTTGTTGGACAAAATGAGAGTAAGGTGGACAGTTTGCAAAGCTAAATTCAAGTACCACAGAAGCAGTTCATCACTGGCGTATCACCTGAGAGCAAAACACCCAACTGAATCCGCCTCTACGGGACCTCGCCAATCTACGCTTCAGGAGTATGGTGCTCGTGGACGAAAAACAAAAAATGGTAGAGAAAAATTAACCAATTCCTTGGAAATTTGGATAGCTAAAAACTCCCGACCAGTTAGCATAGTAGAAGATGATGGACTGAGAGAAGTCATTCGCGCTGCATCAGGAGATGTATGTTACAATCCGCTCTTGAGAGGAACCACTGTGTCGAGACTGCATGCTTTGTATGAGGACCAGAGGGCTCAGCAGTCCAGTAAGCTTGTGCAAGTAAGGAATGTCGCTCGCACTGGAGACCACTGGACTTCGGTGAACAACAATAATTACTTGGGGCTCACAGCACATTTTATTGATTACGATTGGACTTTACAATCGTTTGCACTAACAGTGAGTAAAACTGAAGAGAGGCATTATGCTGAGGTGTGTGCTGACCATTTTCTGAGTGTTGGAAAATCAGGGACAATCAGGACTAACCACGCTTGGCACCGACAGTGCTCGTAACATGGTTGCAGCCGCCAGACTACTTCCATTTGAACACAGCCCTGCATGGCCCACATTCTGCAAAAGAATGGTTACAGTTTCTCTTAATGACAGCACATTTGAAAGGGCTCTGGCCAAATTTCACAAGATTGTTGGACATTTTAAGCATAGTCCAGCAAACGCTCAGGAATTAAAGGCACAGCAAGCTGCACATGGACATCAAACAGAACCGCTTGTTCAGGACGTTCCAACAAGATGGAACTTCACCCTAGAGATGATCAAGCGGATCCAGAGAAACAAATCTGTGCTGACCACCGTCCTGGCTCAGCAAAACAGCAAGGTGACCATGTTGACTGACCAGGAGCTTCACAGACTGCAAAAGCTGGAAGAACTACTTGAACCTTGCCAGCATGTGTGCTGGGTTCTTCTGATTCAGATACAGAGGAAGACGCTAATGACCGCTGTCTGAATCTGTACAAAGCAGAGCCCAAAATTGACGTAGGAGAGTGTCCACTACAGTGGTGGTTAAAGAGAGAAGGAGCACATTCCAGGCTGGCACCTATTGCACACAAGTACCTGTCAACCCCTGCAACCACAGTGCCTTGTGAGAGCTTATTCTCACTCTCAGGTCACATCATTCAAAAGAAGCGTGCTTCTTTGTCATCAGACAATGTAAACAGAATAGTCTGCCTCAGTAACTGGCTGAGTGCAAAGAAGGACTAAGCCAAATCGCTCCTTTTTAAGTGAAAATGTTCAACATTCTGGGTTTTCAGCTGTGTCTTTTTCTGTTTTAAATACTGAGTTTTGTGCACCCTTTATTGTTATGATATTCTGTTATGGTATTCACTTTAACCTTTTGGCCTGGGTTCAGTAACTGTTGATGACCTTGAAGGTTTTTTAAGTTTTCACTGTGTTAAAGATTGATGAAAACTATTAAAATTCACTTTGAATGTCAGCATATATTCTTTGTGTTTATTCTGCATTTACTTCATTGTATTGCATAAATGTCTGTTACAACCTTAAAATATAAAGCTGAAAAAACGTAATTGGAGCCAGGCTATTAATCAAGTAATTACGATTAATCACAATTAATATTGATTAATAACAGAAATTGTGAGATTAGTTAGTAGCTATATGTTGTGATGTGGTCCCGGTGATGTGGAAGACATCATGCCTCGTCCCTGTACCAAAGACGCCTCGTCCCAGTGGCCCCCAGGATTACAGGCCCGTGGCACTGACCTCTCACATCATGAAGACCCTGGAAAGGCTCATCCTGGACCAGCTGCGACCCATAGTAAGACCACATCTGGATCCCCTTCAGTTCGCTTATCAGCCTCGTCTCGGAACTGAGGACGCCATCATCTACCTGCTCAATCATGTCTACACCCATCTGGACCAGCCGGCGAGCACTGTGAGGGTCATGTTTTTTGACCTTTCCAGTGCTTTCAACACCATCAGGCCGACCCTCCTGGGTGATAAGCTAGCAGCGATGCAGGTGGATGCTTCTCTGGTGTCCTGGATTGTTGATTACCTGACAGGAAGACCACAATATGTACGTCTCCCACAGTGTGTGTCTGACAAGGTGATCAGCAACACAGGGGCACCACAGGGGACTGTCCTCTCCCCCTTCCTCTTCACCCTCTACACCACAGACTTCAACCACTGCACAGAGACCTGCCATCTTCAGAAGTTTTCTGATGACTCTGCGGTGGTTGGATGCATCAGCAGGGATGATGAGACAGAGTACCGGGCTGTGGTCGACTCCTTTGTCACGTGGTGTGAGCAGAATCATCTGCAGCTCAACGTGGCAAAGACCAAGGAACTGATCGTGGACTTCAGGAAGACCAGGAAACACTTGACCCCTGTTTCAATCCAGGGGGTCAGTGTTGACATTGTGGAGGACTATAAATACCTTGGAGTACACATTGACAATAAACTGGACTGGGCTAAAAACACCACAGCACTTTACAGGAAGGGCCAGAGTCGTCTCTATTTTTTGAGGCGACTGAGGTCCTTCAACATCTGCCAGAAAATGCTGAGGATTTTCTATGAGTCTGTTGTGGCCAGTGCGATCCTATATGCTGTTTCATGCTGGGGGAGCAGGCTGAGGGTCGCAGATGCCAACAGACTCAATAAACTAATCCGTAAGGCCAGCAATGTTGTGGGGATGGAGCTGGACTCCCTCAAGGTGGTGTCGGAGAGGCGGATGCTGTCCAAGATAAAGACAATGTTGGATAACACCTCCCACCCACTCCATGACATGTTGGTCAGTCACAGGAGCACGTTCAGTGAGAGACTGAGATTACCGAAAAGCACCACTGAACGACACAGGAAATCATTCCTGCCTGTGGCCATCTCCCTGTACAACGCATCCACTTAACACACTGTTGCTGCTACAACTACACGTTTCTTGTTCAGCTATTTATTTATGAGTGACTTATGTATATATATATATATGTATATATATATGTATATATTGTACTATTCTTAGTTAGTGTATTGTCTGTCTTGTCTTAATGTTGGTTTATAATGGAGCACTGTAACAAAAAATAATTTCCCCCTGGGATCAATAAAGTATTCTGATTCTGATTCTGATAAGACCCTTTAGATTTACACAACATTATAGCAACAGTGATAAAAGTTTTATTAGACACTAGTTCAGATCAGACAAATGAGCTACTTACTAAAGACAGCCTGTAACATCCTCCTCTCCTGTCCACAGACTGACTGTTCAGAGAATCTTTAATATTATTTAGATGAATTACAGTGGCGCCTGAACCCACAGTCAGTGAAGCTCTGCAGCCAGATGTGTACAGCTGTGTTTGACTGATCAAAGTGCACTCAAAGGCAGCATCATAGGCACAGTTTACATTCATTTACATTTTATAATAATAAGTTTATGCACTTTTTCCTTTTTTTAATGTTGTTCTTTTTTTTCCTTTTAGGAATGATGCATTCTTCTTATTACAGTGATTTTTCTAAATCACAAGAGCTATGTTGTACACCAGATTAAGGGGACAGTTTAAAAGATTTGTTCAGCAGTAAAGTAATCCAGTGATAGTTATGTGTATTTCCACTGCTACAAAGGAAATGAATAACTGTTGATAACTATTTGGCAAACAATTTTTCAAATTACAAACAAATAGCAGTGTATGCAAAGCAGACAATCTTGGTGTGCGATGGCTTCTTTATGCACATTCTAAGCGCATGGGTTTCTTTAAATTTAGAAGCAATGAATTTAACTGCGCCTGTGAAATTACATCATTTGCTCGCATTATGTTTTTTTCTCGCATGCGAACTATGACATAAAAATAATTTCATAGTTTATATGTAAAATATGCAAATAAAAACTTGTGGTTTAAAACTGAAATGTTTTCTCTTCATATTAAACAGACCTTCCTCTCTATGATCACCACAAAAGAAACTTTTGTGTGAACGTGTGTGTGTGTGTGTGTGTGTGTGTGTGTGTGTGTGTGTGTGTGTGTGTAAAACAGAGGTGAGCATTCTTGCTAATTATCTAATCATCTTGCACAATGACAACCATATTGATCCACAATTCTCTAACACTGCATAGACTAAAATTGTGGTTTTAAAGTAAAATAAAAAGATTTTTCTTCATATTAAACAGAAATTCCTCTCTACGATCACCACAGAAGTTTGGATTGGTTTAAATGACAAAGAACAGGAGGGAACATGGAAATGGGTAGATGGGACTCCACTGACTCTGAAGTAAGCCTTCACTTGGTTCAGTTCATTACTTTTATTAAATTTCCAAAATATTTCCAAAATTTGTTAAACCCACAGATGAATGCAGATTGTTCAGTTTGCATATTGGTTGAGCCAAACGGCTTCCCAAAGCTTAAAGATGCATGCAAATGACTTGATTTTTGCCACACTGAGCCAAGGCAGTAGTTATTATATCAGTCAAGATGTCTGTGTAATCTGGGCTTATGTGTTTGTCTTTATACTTTGTATAGTCCTGTCTAACAAACACCATGTACTAAAAAAAGTAAAATAAAATATATATTATTTCCATTGTTATCTGTAATTTGGTGATCTTAATGTGCAGTGTGTTTATAAAAACTCAAAGCTGCTGATGGAAAATTTGTTTGACAAAACTCCTCACACAAACACCAAAGACTCATTTTTTCCTCAATAATAATAAAATAATGTTGTTGTCACTGACCTGCTAGGTACTGGGCAACAACACAACCTGATGATGGTGGAGAAGAAAACTGTGCTTATATCAATAAATGGGGAAGGTTTTGGAATGATTATTCTTGTTCATATTCTCATCAATGGATCTGCGAAAATACACCAAACCACAGTACAGTTTCTTTAAGATCATTTATTCATAAATGTTTTGCAGTTTTATCTATGATTATAATTCTAGATTTGAATCTGTTTTATTTCATAATTATGTGTTTTGTTGTGGCTAAAAATTTGCATTTGCTTTTTCATTTTACCTTAGTGGAGACTTCAGAAGGTGGTTAAGTTTGGGGTTTCTGACAGTTTTTTATTGTGGTGTTTATTGTTTAAATTGTTGTATTTATTAAAAGTTTTCTATTATTTTTACTATATTATAAATAATGACACGCAAGTAAATAGACTGTTTAGATCTTTGTGATCAAGTCTTTGGAGGATTTTAATTAATTAAACAGAATTCATTGTTATACAGTTCATAAAAGATCATTCATAAACTGAAATGTTATTTGTTTGTAATTTCTTCCAGATAAAACATGTCCTGTAGGATGGAGCTTCAGCCATAGCTGCTATCTCATCTCTAAACGCTCTGCTCCCTGGGATGCAGCCAGAATGGACTGCAGAGACAGAGGAGCAGATCTGGTGGTTATTAACAGCCCTGAAGAACAGGTACAGTGTTTATGTATGTATGTGTTATTGAGCTGTAAATAAATTCAAACTACCATTTTTAATGTAAATAGCCTTTTATTTCAGCCTTTTTTAAGTGTTAAAACATTCAAAATAAAGTAAAGAAAATCATTATGTATGATGTGTATGAGCATTTTAAAACATGTTTAATGTTCTAGAGTGTATCAAAGAAATCTGTTTAGACAGAAATTGTATAGGGGGAAACAACCTGTCAATAGAAGAAGCGGAAGAAGAATAAGGAAATGTGGCAGTGTAGCAAGGATAAGGAAAACAGGATATGGTAAAGATGCCTGCAGTCCTGTTTCACTGCAGGTAACATGTATGTGTAACATTGTAGTGACAAATAAAGGCTCATCATCATGATGCCAACAAATGCAGTGGATACAGCATACATTGCAGGAGAGAGCATTTGCAAGGCAAGGGGCAGGAGTGACAGGAAGTCCAGTAACTTACAGAATACTATTGTACTATGTTTGGTTTCCACAGTTCCAGTTCTGATATTCTATGTGTTTTAGTAAAAATTATGTTTAAGTAAAAGTATGAGTCCACTGACAAAATATATTAACATTTTGACTACATTTGTTTAGACAGCATGAATAGATTTTGGTGGCAATGACATACTGATTGTTGAAAAAACATATGACAAATCAATTACAGATTTGAATGACTGCTATTGAGATTTGAGTGAGTGTTTTGCTGTGTGAGCTGTCAGGAAATGCATCTTCAGTGTTGCACAAAAATGTGTCAAAGCATTAAAGAAAATTCAAAGTTTTAATTATTGCTGGCTTTGGATTTTTAAAAGAAACTTAGATAAAATAAACTGCATGTTGGGTCTAACAATTAAACCCCGCTGACTCACAGACCAGTCACTTGTGTACAAAAGCAAGACCACAGTGCTTTCTGTCTTTAACTTGCTACAAGGGGAGAAGCACCTTATCTGATCTAAGCCAACTCCAAACTTCAGCCTTCCCTCGCAGCCATTCAGTGGCTACACAAACATCTCATTAATCATGCGACAGATAAGACACTCACATGTGAACATGTGTCGTGTGTGTCTGCAACAGTGAACATGTGATGTGTGTGTGTGTGTGGTCAAGATGTGACCCCATAAACGACTTCCCTAAACCTGCTGGTCTGGAAGTCCAGCAGTTCATCTAAACAAAAGGCACTTAGACTAAAACAGATATACTTGTGTTTGCTATACCATAAAACAATAAAAGAAGGTACGACCTCTTCTCGTGACCCCAAGATGTGAGTGTGTATGCCAGAACACTCTGGAAGGCACACAGAGTCTTTACAGACTGCTAAGGATCAGACCTCTATCAACATGCAATTGATTATAAAACTCTAAGCATATATGAGTAAATACTTCTAAGCATAAATGACAATCCAATAATATAAACCTGACATATTCCACTACAGATTACAGAATACATGCCCCAAAATGTATTTTGTAACGTATTCAGAATACGTTACTCAATGAGAGTAACGTATTCTGAATACTTTGGATTACTTAATATATTATCTTGCTTTTTACAACTACATGAATGTACTATTGCTGTGTGATTTATTACTATTACTGAAGGTCCGCGGCTCCGAACCGTAGTAAAGGGACCTCTGGCTAATCCGTCGGGTTTGTGTCGGGCTCGTAGCCAAAAACTAGCTTTACTTTGCTGTCTGGGTCAACTTTGCTTGCGAGAGACAGAGAGAGGCGTTGAAAGGCTGCTGCAACGGAACTTACAACGCGTACTTTTCCACTCTCCTTTTTCTCCCTCCTTGTGCTCACAGACACATCATCCACAGGTGTGCCACCAATTTACTCACATGGACTCTACTAACCTATCAGAAGCTTCTTCAGCTCAGAATGGAACGTCTGGAGTTTTCTTATTAATTAACAATAAACTTAGTGTACATGTACTCCTAAATTTGATGAAAGTGATAAAAATAGACGGCTCTGTCTCTCTTTATTCTGACATTTAACTAATTCAAAAGATATTTCAATATTTATTTATCCAAAACAAAACAAGTTTACTCTAAATTGATTTTGTACAGTAAAAAAATGTTCTTGTGTTTTCCATAAAGTGTATGTAAATATCTGGTTTCAACTGTGAATATATTGCTGTGTATTGAAGTTCCTCTTGTTTTGCATAGAAATATACTGAACAACATACAAAGCATAATATATAAAATACTACCTGAGTTTTTTCTTTGAAAGAAGCCCCTTATGTCCATTCTTGTATATCAGTGCATTACTGAAACTGATTTATTAAGCCGTGGAGGGTAACAACTGAAAATATGAAATAAACACACATGTAAGCTAAGACTCTCTAAAGAAACAGCATTGTTGTTGTTCGGCTTTTCATTTCACCATTTGTTGATTCACTCCAAGAGCAAGTAACGTAATATTGGTCAAGTGATCAGTTTGATATCAATCTTTCGTGATACACCGTTATATTTACATTATTTGTACAGTACGAATGATTTGCTTTGGTACCTGGTCGAACTTCAGTTCTCCTCTGTCTGCCTGGCTGCGTTTCTCTAACGGCGCACTCGCAGGCAGCAGCTGCCCCGCCCGCTTAGTGTCTGAGCTCGGATCATACCAATATTAGGGGGATTTACGCACAGTTGTAAATTCCCACAGAATTGTGTTTCGAATATTGTGTGTAGTTTTGGTTTTATACAGTTGTCAGCCACAGGCATCCTAACTATGAAAAAATTACACTCTGAAAGACCCCGGGCTTCTGAAAAAACAACCCGGGCTTAAGCCCAGTAAGCCCCCCCCCGCGCTCCGCCACTGCCAACTCCTCAGTAAGGAAAATCGGTATTGGCTGTCCTAAAAGTTGCTAGAAGTCGCTAAATGACATCATCACCTAATTTGCATAATTGGTCATGCTAATATAATTGTAACCTAAGCTGTTGGAGAGAGAAATAACATCATGGAAGAGACACAAAGTGAGCAAAAAACGTCCTAAATCCATTTAGAATTTATTTAGAACTACAAATTAAATTTATTTTAGCAATTATTGTTTTTTAATGTCACAATTCCAACCCTGCTCCTTTATCCGGGCTTCGACCGGCAAAAGTGACCCGAAATAGGCACTCTGGTGGCACTATCCTCCGCCCGTGAGTGCTTTAGCACGGGTGAGGTGCCCTTTCACATTTGATGTGCCCTTTCACGTCAAAAAGTCGTCATAAATAAGTCTCCAATGACACCAGAAAAAGTCGCCAGATTTGTCGCTAGTCGCTTTTTAGAAAAGAAGTCGCTAATGGGGTCTGAAAACTCGCTAAATATAGTGACAAAGTCGCTAAGTTGGCAACACTGCACTGACGTCTGTGCTATCTATTCTTACAGCATAGATAGCACATGCTATGCTATGCTTATGCGTACAGCAACCATGTGTAAAAAGTGGTCAATAAAGACATGCTGAAAAGCGTGTTTGTACAAACATCGTCGGGTCTGCCCTGGTATGTTTACAATGGGACTTCTGCTCCTGAACCTCTGTGCACAGCGTCTGCAAATCAGGGCTGTACGAAGTCACTTTCATCTTCACGCAGGACTGTAAACTGTCATCTGTGAGGTGTGAGCGGTGTTTGTTTTTAACATAGTTCACGGTGGAGAACAGCTGCTGACATAATGTGGATCCAAAGATCCATAATTGGCCTACCTGGGGTTGAAAGTCTCAATAAATGCACAGCGTTTCGGCGGGTATACTGGCTTCCGCTAGTGTGACGCTTATTTTGAGCGATGAAAAAAATAATAGAATATTTTTATATTTATAGTTCATTATCACAGTAATTTCCAATTTAGAACTACAAGTTAAAAAAAGAACTAACATAAATAAAATACACTTCACCTAAATACTTTTAATTTATTTTTCCAAACCACCTGGAGCCGCACTATAAGGACTAAAGAGCCGCATGCAGGTTGCCGACCCCTGGCATAGGCTAAAAATGTGGTTTTAAAGTAAAATAAAAAGATTTTTCTTCATATTAAACAGAAATTCCTCTCTACGGTCACCACAGCAGAAGTTTGGATTGGTTTAAATGACGAAGAGCAGGAGGGATCATGGAAATGGGTAGATGGGACTCCACAGATTCTGACGTAAGTCTTCACTTTGGTTCAGTTTATTCCTTTACATAGGAAATTTGTTAAACCCACAGATGCATGCAGATATAAACACAAAGGCTTACATGTCGGTGGTTGACTGCTAATAGCGTAAAGATGTGTGCTAATGACTTGTTTTGGCCAAGTGGGAGCAAAAGAAGTTATTATATCAGTCAAAACAACAACAATTCTTGTGTTCAGAGCTGGTGTGTTTTGCCATCTGCACACTTTATGCAAGCCTGTTTAAAAACCACCTGAAAAGAAAAATGTTATTGTTATTTGAAATTTGGTGATCTTAATGTACAGTGTATAATATATATACACTGTATAATTCTTAATAATAATAAGATAATGTTGCTGTCGTTGACCTGGTAGGTACTGGGCAAGAGGTGAGCCTAATAATGGTGGACATGAGGACTGTGTTTCTGTCGAAATTGAAAAAAACACATGGTTTGATCGTCCATGTTCATCTTCTCATCAATGGATCTGTGAAAAAGTTTCGGAAAACAACTGATTCAGAAAGATGATCTATTCATCAATGTTTTGCAGTTTTTTCTTTGATTACAATAATTGTACTTCTGTATTTCAGTTTTATCCTAAAAGGCCTATATATAATTTTTTGTTTTTTTGTCCATATATAAGTGGTTAAGTTTTGGGTTTCTGTTTGATTTTTATTCTACTGTTTGAATTTTTGTTTTTGTTCTTTTTTCTTGTGATATTGTTTTTATTATCATTATTATTAGTTTTATTGAGTGTTTCTGTTTTGACTTTATGGTTGTTCTGGTGGTAACTGTCAGTTTGTGATCCTTATATTTGTTTCAAGACTCAAGTCTGGTTTTACTTCCTGCAGGGTTTCTCAGTTCCTCCCTGATTCATATTTCTTTGTAGTTGAGTGTTTATAGTCATGTCTGTGTTCATTACAGGGAGTGCAGAATTATTAGGCAAGTTGTATTTTTGAGGAATAATTTTATTATTGAACAACAACCATGTTCTCAATGAACCCAAAAAACTCATTAATATCAAAGCTGAATGTTTTTGGAAGTAGTTTTTAGTTTGTTTTTAGTTTTAGCTATTTTAGGGGGATATCTGTGTGTGCAGGTGACTATTACTGTGCATAATTATTAGGCAACTTAACAAAAAACAAATATATACCCATTTCAATTATTTATTTTTACCAGTGAAACCAATATAACATCTCCACATTCACAAATATACATTTCTGACATTCAAAAACAAAACAAAAACAAATCAGCGACCAATATAGCCACCTTTCTTTGCAAGGACACTCAAAAGCCTGCCATCCATGGATTCTGTCAGTGTTTTGATCTGTTCACCATCAACATTGCGTGCAGCAGCAACCACAGCCTCCCAGACACTGTTCAGAAAGGTGTACTGTTTTCCCTCCTTGTAAATCTCACATTTGATGATGGACCACAGGTTCTCAATGGGGTTCAGATCAGGTGAACAAGGAGGCCATGTCATTAGTTTTTCTTCTTTTATACCCTTTCTTGCCTGCCACGCTGTGGAGTACTTGGACGCGTGTGATGGAGCATTGTCCTGCATGAAAATCATGTTTTTCTTGAAGGATGCAGACTTCTTCCTGTACCACTGCTTGAAGAAGGTGTCTTCCAGAAACTGGCAGTAGGACTGGGAGTTGAGCTTGACTCCATCCTCAACCCGAAAAGGCCCCACAAGCTCATCTTTGATGATACCAGCCCAAACCAGTACTCCACCTCCACCTTGCTGGCGTCTGAGTCGGACTGGAGCTCTCTGCCCTTTACCAATCCAGCCACGGGCCCATCCATCTGGCCCATCAAGACTCACTCTCATTTCATCAGTCCATAAAACCTTAGAAAAATCAGTCTTGAGATATTTCTTGGCCCAGTCTTGACGCTTCAGCTTGTGTGTCTTGTTCAGTGGTGGTCGTCTTTCAGCCTTTCTTACCTTGGCCATGTCTCTGAGTATTGCACACCTTGTGCTTTTGGGCACTCCAGTGATGTTGCAGCTCTGAAATATGGCCAAACTGGTGGCAAGTGGCATCTTGGCAGCTGCACGCTTGACTTTTCTCAGTTCATGGGCAGTTATTTTGCGCCTTGGTTTTTCCACACGCTTCTTGCGACCCTGTTGACTATTTTGAATGAAACGCTTGATTGTTCGATGATCACGCTTCAGAAGCTTTGCAATTTTGAGACTGCTGCATCCCTCTGCAAGATATCTCACTATTTTTGACTTTTCTGAGCCTGTCAAGTCCTTCTTTTGACCCATTTTGCCAAAGGAAAGGACGTTGCCTAATAATTATGCACAACTGATATAGGGTGTTGATGTCATTAGACCACACCCCTTCTCATTACAGAGATGCACATCACCTAATATGCTTAATTGGTAGTAGGCTTTCGAGCCTATACAGCTTGGAGTCAGACAACATGCATGAAGAGGATGATGTGGACAAAATACTCATTTGCCTAATAATTCTGCACTCCCTGTAGGTGCTATAAAACTGCTTTATATCTTTCTAGTGCTGAGAGCTCGAAAAAATACTGCTCTTCACGCTGCCATCTTGCTCGGCCCCCCTAGAGAATGCATTTGAAGTACACTTCGAATTGGGACAGCCGTCGTCGCGTGGCGGTGACGTAATCGCACTCAAAATGCATACATCAAGCGTGCAGTCTCTTAATTGGGACACAGCCACTGTCATCTCATTGGAGGGCATCTTTAGTGATAAACAGGGAGTGACAAACAGGGGAGAAACGAGACACCTACAGTAACAACACAGATGAAAACAATGTTCAAATCAGGGGAAAACAGATGCAGGAATTAAAACTCATGCAGGTCAGAAACAGACATTTGTTTCAAAGTAAAACAGTAAATAAGGAAAATACAGGGAGTGCAGAATTATTAGGCAAATGAGTATTTTGTCCACATCATCCTCTTCATGCATGTTGTCTGACTCCAAGCTGTATAGGCTCGAAAGCCTACTACCAATTAAGCATATTAGGTGATGTGCATCTCTGTAATGAGAAGGGGTGTGGTCTAATGACATCAACACCCTATATCAGTTGTGCATAATTATTAGGCAACGTCCTTTCCTTTGGCAAAATGGGTCAAAAGAAGGACTTGACAGGCTCAGAAAAGTCAAAAATAGTGAGATATCTTGCAGAGGGATGCAGCAGTCTCAAAACTGCAAAGCTTCTGAAGCGTGATCATCGAACAATCAAGCGTTTCATTCAAAATAGTCAACAGGGTCGCAAGAAGCGTGTGGAAAAACCAAGGCGCAAAATAACTGCCCATGAACTGAGAAAAGTCAAGCGTGCAGCTGCCAAGATGCCACTTGCCACCAGTTTGGCCATATTTCAGAGCTGCAACATCACTGGAGTGCCCAAAAGCACAAGGTGTGCAATACTCAGAGACATGGCCAAGGTAAGAAAGGCTGAAAGACGACCACCACTGAACAAGACACACAAGCTGAAGCGTCAAGACTGGGCCAAGAAATATCTCAAGACTGATTTTTCTAAGGTTTTATGGACTGATGAAATGAGAGTGAGTCTTGATGGGCCAGATGGATGGGCCTGTGGCTGGATTGGTAAAGGGCAGAGAGCTCCAGTCCCACTCAGACGCCAGCAAGGTGGAGGTGGAGTACTGGTTTGGGCTGGTATCATAAAAGATGAGCTTGTGGGGCCTTTTCGGGTTGAGGATGGAGTCAAGCTCAACTCCCAGTCCTACTGCCAGTTTCTGGAAGACACCTTCTTCAAGCAGTGGTACAGGAAGAAGTCTGCATCCTTCAAGAAAAACATGATTTTCATGCAGGACAATGCTCCATCACACGCGTCCAAGTACTCCACAGCGTGGCAGGCAAGAAAGGGTATAAAAGAAGAAAAACTAATGACATGGCCACCTTGTTCACCTGATCTGAACCCCATTGAGAGCCTGTGGTCCATCATCAAATGTGAGATTTACAAGGAGGGAAAACAGTACACCTCTCTGAACAGTGTCTGGGAGGCTGTGGTTGCTGCTGCACGCAATGTTGATGGTGAACAGATCAAAACACTGACAGAATCCATGGATGGCAGGCTTTTGAGTGTCCTTGCAAAGAAAGGTGGCTATATTGGTCGCTGATTTGTTTTTGTTTTGTTTTTGAATGTCAGAAATGTATATTTGTGAATGTGGAGATGTTATATTGGCTTCACTGGTAAAAATAAATAATTGAAATGGGTATATATTTGTTTTTTGTTAAGTTGCCTAATAATTATGCACAGTAATAGTCACCTGCACACACAGATATCCCCCTAAAATAGCTAAAACTAAAAACAAACTAAAAACTACTTCAAAAAACATTCAGCTTTGATATTAATGAGTTTTTTGGGTTCATTGAGAACATGGTTGTTGTTCAATAATAAAATTAATATTATATAGGTCGAGGCTTCGTAAATGGTGCTGAAATTCACACATACAGTGGGGCAAAAAAGTATTTAGTCAGCCACCGATTGTGCAAGTTCCCCCACTTAAAATGATGACAGAGGTCAGTAATTTGCACCAGAGGTACACTTCAACTGTGAGAGACAGAATGTGAAAAAAAAATCCATGAATCCACATGGTAGGATTTGTAAAGAATTTATTCGTAAATTAGAGTGGAAAATAAGTATTTGGTCACCTCAAACAAGGAAAATCTCTGGCTCTCACAGACCTGTAACGTCTTCTGTAAGAAGCTTTTCTGTCCCCCACTCGTTACCTGTATGAATGGCAACTGTTTGAACTCATCATCTGTATAAAAGACACCTGTCCACAGCCTCAAACAGTCAGACTCCAAACTCCGCCATGGCCAAGACCAAAGAGCTTTCGAAGGACACCAGGAAAAGTATTGTAGACCTGCACCAGACTGGGAAGAGTGAATCTACAATAGGCAAGCAGCTTGGTGTGAAAAAATCAACTGTGGGAGCAATCATCAGAAAATGGAAGACATACAAGACCACTGATAATCTCCCTCGATCTGGGGCTCCACGCAAGATCTCATCCCGTGGGGTCAAAACGATCATGAGAACGGTGAGCAAAGATCCCAGAACCACACGGGGGGACCTGGTGAATGACCTGCAGAGAGCTGGGACCAAAGTAACAAAGGTCACCATCAGTAACACACTACAACGGCAGGGAATCAAATCCCGCAGTGCCAGACGTGTTCCGCTGCTGAAGCCAGTGCATGTCCAGGCCCGTCTGAAGTTTGCCAGAGAGCACATGGATGATACAGCAGAGGATTGGGAGAATGTCATGTGGTCAGATGAAACCAAAGTAGAACTTTTTGGTATAAACTCAACTCGTCGTGTTTGGAGGAAGAAGAATACTGAGTTGCATCCCAAGAACACCATACCTACTGTGAAGCATGGGGGTGGGAAACATCATGCTATGGGGCTGTTTTTCTGCCAAGGGGACAGGACGACTGATCCGTGTTAAGGACAGAATGAATGGGGCCATGTATCGTGAGATTTTGAGCCAAAACCTCCTTCCATCAGTGAGAACTTTGAAGATGAAACGAGGCTGGGTCTTCCAACATGACAATGATCCAAAACACACCGCCCGGGCAACAAAAGAGTGGCTCCGTAAAAAGCATTTGAAAGTCCTGGAGTGGCCTAGCCAGTCTCCAGACCTCAACCCCATAGAAAATCTGTGGCGGGAGTTGAAAGTCCGTGTTGCTCGGCGACAGCCCCAAAACATCACTGCTCTCGAGAAGATCTGCATGGAGGAATGGGCCAAAATACCAGCTACTGTGTGTGCAAACCTGGTAAAGACCTATAGTAAACGTTTGACCTCTGTTATTGCCAACAAAGGTTATGTTACAAAGTATTGAGTTGTATTTTTGTTATTGACCAAATACTTATTTTCCACCCTGATTTACGAATAAATTCTTTACAAATCCTACCATGTGGATTCATGGATTTTTTTTTCACATTCTGTCTCTCACAGTTGAAGTGTACCTCTGGTGCAAATTACTGAACTCTGTCATCATTTTAGGTGGGGGAACTTGCACAATCGGTGGCTGACTAAATACTTTTTTGCCCCACTGTAAACGCTTTGATATTCCCTGACCCTAATTTCTCAGGTTTGTTTACAAGGTGATCTTTATATTAATGTGCCTGATATCTGTAGATGTCATGTTTGGCTGTCTAAATTGCTCTTTGATGTTAGCAAAAAACAAACTTATGGTTAAATAGATAAAACACTTTTTTTTGTTACGGTTTTATTAGGCGTCTAAAGTTTATTTATATATATATACACTGTATACTGTGAACATTTTCATATTCTAGGGCTGATCTCAGTGTTAGGTTAAAAAGTTTAACTTCGATTTACATTTCAATACATATATTATCTTTTCTTTGTCATTTTGTGTTCTTTGTTTCTATTAATGCTAGGGGTCTTCGTCACAACTTAAAACCCACTTTAAAAGCCACTTTTCTTTATGCAAAGCAACTTAAATCTGACTTAAATCTGTTTTTACAAGAATCTCACTCTACTATCAATGATGTTAGTTTTTGGCAATCTCAATGGGGAAATTCTATATGGTTATCTCATGGAACTGAACGATCAGCAGGGGTATCAATCCTAAAAAACAGATATAATGGGGATGGTTTACATACAGAATGTGATTCTGCAGGTCATTACATATGTCAAGTCACAAAATATAATGATTTAGTTTTAATTGTAACTAATATATATGGGTTTAACACGAAACTAGAAAATTATCATTTATTTTTGACGATTGAAAAAAAAAATCTAGCTGATTAAATAAATTTGGAGACTTTAACTGTATTATGGATGCTGAATTAGATAAATTTCCTCCAGGACATTCGAACAGAATTAATACTACATTGAAAGCTGTTATGGTACGCCTTAAACTCACAGACATTTGGAGATTCAAATATCCTCAGTCCAAAATGTTTACTTGGTGCAACAATTCTAACTCGAGACATTAAAGGATAGACTTTTGGTTAGTTTCGGAGAGTTTTAACAGCAATAGCATAGATGTAGGTGCATGGCCTTCTCCAGCAACAGATCATAAAGCCATATATATTAAAATAAATCTAACTTCTCTCTCTAATTCGTCTGTTGTTAAATTTACATATTGGAAACTCAACAGCTCATTATTACAGAAAGATGATGTGAAAAAGGATCTTAAAGAATTGATCTCAAACCTTTGGTCTATAGCTCAAGAAGATTGAGCTATAGACCAAAAGTATGGAAAGTATGGAAATAACTAGGAATTATTAAAATTTGAAATTGGCAAATATTTAAGGAAGGTTGGCAGCCTTAATGTGAAATCCAAAAGGTTAGAGGAAGAAAATATAATCTCTCAAATTAAACAGTTATCTAATAAACAAATTGGCACTTTAACTGAAGAGGATAAATTGAGCCTTGCTAAATTACAAGATAAATTAGATCGTTTATACTCAGACAAAGCAAAAGGAGCCTTTATCAGATCAAGATCGAAACGGCTTGAAGAAGGTGAGCGTAATTCCCATTATTTCTTCAGTTTAGAAAAGAAACACTCAAGCATAAATAATATTAGCAAATTAATGATAAATGGGGTTATAACAGAGGATTACAGATTAATCTCTAAACATTGTAGTCATTTCTATAAGGAACTTTATAGCTCTGCATTTTCTCAGGAAGCTACAGATCACCTCTTAGAATCGCTGAATGTTAAATCTATCAGCCAAGAAGATTCGATATTGTGTGATCAACCCATTTCATTAGAAGAAGTTAAAAATGCAATTTGGCTATTAAAAATAGCCAAATTGCCCAAACTCCAGGTACGGATAATTGGAGACCAATTAGCTTGCTAAATAATGATTATAAAGTATTTGCTCTAATTGTAGCTAACAGACTTAAGATGGTTCTTGACTCAGTTATTGATGAAACACAATCTGGCTTTATGCCCAAAAGACATATAACTAACAATATCAGATTGGTTTTAGATATTCTGGATTATTCTGACCTAATAAATAGCAATGGTTTCATTTTATTTTTAGACTTCTACAAAGCCTTCGATGCGGTGGAGCATGAATTTATATTTCAAGCTCTAGATAAGTAAGGTTTTGGCACTTACTTCTCTACAGCGATTAAAACTTTATACCATAACAGTAACAGCAGTATTAAATTAACAAACGGTACTTCACCCAGATTTAACATACAAAGAGTGATAAGACAAGGCTGTCCCATTTCTCCATATCTGTTTTTGTTAATTGCCCAACTATTGTCTAACCATATAAAATCAAGCAATGTAACAGGTATATCGCTAACTGGCAAAGATTTACTCACAACACAATAGAGTATAAGAGAGTATACTTTTAAATAATTTTGGTGAACTGCTGCTTTGCTTTGAAACTGAAAATCTTTAAAGCTCATGTTGGTTTGTTGCATGTATAATCCTGCACCTCTTAAACCGTAACCACAAGCACTTCCACTAGAGGAGACTGTTGTGCTGAACTTCAGTCAATGCTATGTGGGAAAGCTGTTTTTCAGTTAAGGCAGCTGTGTATTGAAACCAGGGCTACAACTAAAACAAAATGAAGCAAAATGTGTCAAATTAACTAACATGTTAGCTGTCGGGGCTACTGCTGCTGCACTATCACAAGCAGTACCTGCAACAACTTGTAACAAGCCCTTGCAGTCACAGGAGTCTGCTGTTGTTAGCACTAGCCATGGATAAATGCAAGAGGAGGGACAGCAGTCCAAACAAGAGTATGAGGAAAAAAGAGTAAGCTGAAATTAACATAGTAAGAAAATAGATGGAGGAACATAATTAGGAAAGGAGATATTCAAGGATTCAGGTAAAATTAATGGTGACTTTGATCATGAGCAACTAATAGCTTTTAATTGTAACATGCTGGAATGCCACAAGGAGGTCATTAGAAGGAAGTGAACATGATTTATTGATGTACAGTTGAGTTTGAGGTTTTTGGCGGTTAGACTCTGATGGCCATCACAGCAGAATGGAATCCCAGCTTTGACAGGGATTAGGGCAGGATCCCTCTGTGTCTAGATGCTAGTGTGGAGATGAAGATGGAGACTTGAATGAAGCCTGAGTGACGACGTAGAAGTGATGATGTGGAGGAGGAGGTTTGCACGAGGTTTCTGCAAGGAAGAATGACAGATGCACAGTGTATGCATTAATGTAAAACACTAACACAGTCACATTAATAGCTGCATTTAGACATTTCTGGTTTGTTACAGATTTCAATAGAAAAAAAATTGGTTGCTGTCTGCACTGCCGATAAAGAAGTCTCCCAGGGAACATAATATCTGCTCTATTCCTCCAGAAATAAATACAGTGGTGGGCTGAGCCATTAGTGTGTTTAGCCAAACAAAGACAGCAAAGGCTTCAAGATGCTGCTGCCTTGTTTTTAGGTTCAAAAGAACTGCTCAACAGATTTCTAGAGGCATCAATTATATAATTGTTAACACTGAATTGAATTGAGTTTAGTCCAAGCTCAGTGTGGTTCAGTGGGTATTAAAACATGTGTAACCGCCCGATTCGGCAAGGAATGTAAGGAAGTAACACCAGAGACTGCCCCAGTCCGTGCGAGAGGTTCGGGCTTTATTAACATTGGCAATCATAAAACACATACAACAGAAAACCGGCTGGGTGCCTCAGCGCCTCACAAAGATGTCCCCTCTCACTTGTCACGTTTTCCTCCTTATATAGCTGCACCGAACCTTATTCTTCATGTCATTGGCTCTCTTCTTAGCCCTGAGCTCCGAGGCAGCCACTCCTCAGCGAGCCCAGGCCCATAGGAGCTTCGTTACTAGAACCCACCTCCTCATGCTCCGTCTTGGCCATAACAGCATGGCTAAATAACAGAATGCAGCGAGAGTGTATATAATTTGAAATAATTTTAAGGAAATTTTGCATTTGCTTTGACAATGTTGTTTTATGTAATGTTGGCTTATTTCATAAAATCCTAAACCTGGCACCACAGCCTCTTTGACATTTCTTTTCCACTTAGCCACCTGTAATAAGGGATTTTCCCCCATAAAGGAATAAAACTGGACTTTTGAAAATATTATTTTATTTTGAAATTGGCAAAAAAAAAAAGGCAAAATGATGTGCAAGTCTGCAGTCTTTGAGCTGTGCAACATTTAATGAGGTTAGGACCAAGCACCAGAGGGGCGAGAAGATGGGTGGACACAGTCAGTCAGCATCTAAAAGGCGATTCTCAACTACTCTTGCCTCACACAAATACGAATCCATATCCCATTTAAACCAAAATGTAATTAAAACAGAATGCAGTGATTTGCAGATGTCATAAAACCACATTTTGTATTTACAATAATGCAATAGTGAGTGCTGCTGTAAAAGAACCATTAGTGGCAGTATTGCATACTTCACACCAAAGTTTAATGAGGTAAAAACTTTGAGGTAAAATTTTCCATTACACCCCTAAGGATTGGTTATATCCAGTATGAATCTCGGAATCGAGTCGGATCAGCAGCAGAAAGGATGACTTGATATCTTAAACATGGCAAATTCTGTGGGCCCTGCTATCATCCAAATTATATCAGTAGCTGAGCAGGGGAAATCTCTCACTGGGGAATTCAAAGTGAATCTTCAGATTCACAGAATCAGAATAAATTAATTTCTAACTTGTCCTGAGCACACGATGGACGGTAAAGAGTGTGGGAGAGTGAGAGCAAAAAGCTCCTCTGTGCTTGAATGAAAACAGTGTAACATTGTGTGTGTGTGTGTGTGTGTGTGTGTGTGTGTGTGTGTGTGTGTGTGTGTGTGTGTGTGTGTGTGTGTGTGTGTGTGCGTGTGCATGGACATGTTTCTGTGTGTCTCTGTGTATCTGGATCAAACTAAACACCACACGGGAGTTAAGCCTTTGTGTTTTGTAATTAGAGAAGTAAAGCTGTGCTCTTAATTCAGTTTTGTCTCACAGTCCTGCACTCTGGGTCCTCACCCTGCCTGTTACACCCAACTTATTGTGAGAGAAGATAGTAAGCAGTAAGATCGACCCAGCAGAGTTGGTGAGAGACCGGCAGTGATCAATAATTTCTTTTATAGAAGAAAATAAGGGGTGGGGGTCTCAGCAAGCCCCAGACCATGCGCCCCCATAATATGGGACTTGGCTCTTGGGGACCTCAGCGTCTCTGAATCTCCTCAGCTGCTGCCCTCCCTCGGACCGATCTTCCGGTGATGAAAGTGGGCGGTCTCTGCTTCACATCTGCTGTTCATCTCCAGCCTCTTCATTCGTCTGCTCTCTTCAACCACCGCAGAAGTATCTGAGCGAAGCGGCAGAAGGCGGGGTATGTAGAGGTTTTTATTTCAGCCTTTTTATTTCTCCCTTGTATTTTTTCAGTGCTGAAAAACTAATTAAAAAAACATCTGGAGGGCCTTCTTTATAAAATTATCATTGAATTCATGCCTTCTTTTGAGCTCAAGTTATGCACACTTGAAAGGTCCATAACCATTTTTAATGTCACTTCAAATTTTGTAGTTTAAACCACAAGTGTATGTTACCGCAGTCTGTTTGACATGCACTACCTTTCACATCCTACATACAAAACCCCCCAAAACAAAACATGTTACATGTGTTTACACCTTAATAAACAAACAGCTAACTGATCTCATACTTGGGCAAACCTGGGCAAACACCCCATTTATTCAATCCATTGTGGATTGTAAATATATGCGAGTACAACAACATTCTAGAGTTTCCGATTTGTACTCTACTTGTAACTGTAATTGTAACATAGGTACATATTTTTTGCAAGTACTTGACTCAGTCTAGTAGATATCAAAAATCTCAAACACATCCCTCTATGCTTCATCAGGCACGGTATTTTACCAAAATAACAGATACTAAAACTAACGAGAACTTCTCAATATTTTTTCTTTTCTTTTCTTTCCAAGGTCACAAAATAATTTGGAACTAAAATGTTTTTTCACATCTAGTTTTAGTTTTCTCTTAGAAAAGCTGTGAGAGAGATAAAGGTTATCTTATCTGTGTAAAAATGAAGCAACATGTTAGCAGCTGCACTGTCGACAGTAATGTCAGCAAACTAGTAAGCCCTCGCAGTGACAGCAAGCTGCTGTTATTAGCATTAGCTGAGAAAAAGTGCAGGAAGAGGAATCACATTTTCAACAACAGCGTGAGGAACAGACAGAGGAAAATAGAATCAATGTGGTAGGAAAATAGATAAAGAGACATATTTAAGAACGGAGCAATTCAAGTAAACGAACGGCTATTTTAATCATGAGCAGCTTCTAATAGCGAAAGTGTAACTTTTAAGTATCACATGCTGCGCTGGAGTGAAACTAAGATGTCCTAACTGAACAATAGCTGTACTAACCTGATAAAAAAGAAACTTCAGTATCAATAATCAAAAAATTTGAAACATATAGGGAGAGAGCACAGAGCCAAGGACTGATTGTACTTGACGAGAAATACCAGGGACGATTTTTTTTTGTGTCCCAGACATGTCTGTCACTTTGCTGCTGAAACTCTCTGATGTGACTAT
This sequence comes from Diplotaxodon limnothrissa, assembly GCF_057381915.1. Classification (NCBI taxonomy): domain Eukaryota; kingdom Metazoa; phylum Chordata; class Actinopteri; order Cichliformes; family Cichlidae; genus Diplotaxodon; species Diplotaxodon limnothrissa. The sequence continues at coordinate 15,289,173 of NC_140611.1, forward strand.
ATCCTATCATTCATACTTGCTCAGCAATCATTGAGTGCCCATCTTATTAACAGATGCAAGACTAATATTGCCACATATCAATATAATAGTGCTTCTAAAAAAATCTCTAGAGGAAAGAGGACAAACAGGAACTAGAATACAGTCAGAACAATGTGTAATAAAGGCTTTTGTGTAGCTGAAGGATTACATAGAGCCAGAATAAGATGATATGGAGCATTTCACTCACTAAAGTTAGCTTGACACAGAAGTAACAGTCTTAAAAATGTCCATTACACAAGGCTGACAAATCTTCAACTGAGGTAAATAACTGAGAGTAAAACAGTTGAAAATAAAATCCTGAGAATTTTCTGTATTTATGTAGATTCTATCATATTGAGAAGCCAATTAAGCAGACAAGGCAAAAAAAAAGAAAAAAAAAGAAAAAAGAGACTTTATTATTATTAATATTTATTTTGGAAAGGGATCCAGTATTACATTAATATGTCTATACATACTTCTAGTGTCTGGCATACAGCTTTCATCAGAATCAGCATACTTTATTAATCCATAAATTAATTAATCCCTGCATGTTATGTAAACATTTCCGGTATACACAATATATACACAGCTTGAGAATATGTCCAGTTTCAGTGGTGACATAACTGCACAAACTACACATGAAATATGTAACTTCCACTGAAACCAGTGATAATTTGACTTTTCACATGTCCTCTGCTGCAGAGCTCTCAGAGATAATTCGTATCTGCATGCAATGGAGGAAATATATTTGAAACTTGATAACCCAACATCTTCGACAAATCACAGGGGTAAGAAAGAAGTGACAGAAACAGGAAGAGGTTTGTTCATATCTCTTATTACTCTTGTATATTTTGGTGGGATTTTCAGACTCCTGGTTTTTTCCCCCCTTTTCTCTTTTCAGGTCGAAGGAGCTCTAAGAGGAGTTTCTGTTTAGTTGGTATTCTCTCTCTTTGCCTGTTGGGTGCTTTCCTGCTGGCTAGACTGATCACTTTTGGTATTTCCTGTGAGTTGGATTGTTCATAAATATTTCTTCTAATTTACAGTCCCAAAATAATAAATAGTTTTCTAATGCAATTCTACTGAACTTTAACAAACATGGTAACATTCAAATCAAGAAAGTCTCACAAGTTCAAAATTTATAAATAATTTTAAGAGGACAAGATCACAGTAATAATGGTTCTTTATTCACATGCCAGTATAAAACTGACAAACATATTTAACATGTTTTAAAGGCAAACTTTTTGTTTAACTCTAAAATACATCTGAAACAGTCTCAGGATGAATGCATGAGGTCTTTTGAGTTTCAAATATATGAATATTTATCTTTATTTCAGATCACAACTGCTTACATGATTCAGCTGATCATCTGCCAGAAATAAAGAAACAACTTTCTTCAATGACTGAGGAGAGAGACCTGCTGACTGAAAAGACCAAAGAGCTGAAAACGCTGCTATGTTTGTCCAATCAGTGTGAGTTGTATGAAATGTTTTGTCTTAGTAAAAAGCTTTAGTCGGGAATTCAGTGGTTCAGTTTTTTCCTGCTTAACATAAATTACTATTGGGAATCATTATTAATATCTATTTATATGAACAACTGTCAATACCTTTGCATCTATGCTTTCAACATATAGCTTAAAATTTTAATTTGAATTTGAATTTGAATTGCATTGGTGCATCTTGTACTCATTACAAATTCACATTTATAAGGAAGTTATGACTGAACAAAATGACTGTACCATCATTATTTAGTAATTTCAAAACTTTATGAATCCAAAATAGAACTTAATGTTTGTTAATGAATTTTATTCATTTTTAATCAAGTTTTCATGTGCAAACTTTCATTGTAGCAAAACAACATTTAACAAATACAACGAGCATTAAACTCCAGAAAGTTGATTCTGTTCATCTGGACGTAGCGTTTTAGTGGGAGAATCTTTTTGTCACTGATCCAAGTGACTTCTGCTTCAGTCTCAGCTGACTGCAGGTTTCCCCAGCTTTATCAATAATGACCTGAACTAGTGCCACTGATTAAAAATGGGCCTTCAGGTCAGGTTCATGGTCATTAATATGCAACTTGTAATGACCATTGATCAGTGAGCATAAAAGAAAGCTGAAGTGTTTGTGTTAGCTGCCAGTCTTCTTACTCCTGTATTTTCTCCTTTTTAACTCTATATCTTTAAAACTGTTAACTATTCAGTTGCTCTTCTATTTGGTGATGATTTGTGTTTCAGTAGGGATGCATCTATTCACTATCATATCTCTTTTGAACTACATGTTTCACCTTCAGTTGTTGCTGTATCTTAAATTCATTTGTGGTAGGTAGGTTTAATCACATTACACAAAGATTTATCAGGCTTTTACCCTAGTAGTTCACTGACATATGGAAACTGGCAATTTTAGTATGTAACAGTGTCAGTGTGGAAAGTCAGGGTTGCACGAATTAGGAAAAACTTAAGTCTCATTTAGTCTCAAACTTTAAAGCAATAAAGTTTGAGTGAAATTAGCACTTTCTTTATTTGAACTCTATAAAATTTTAAATTATTAAATATAATAAATTATGATTATTATTATTATTAATTATAAACATTATATATATTTTTTTAAATATGCATATAATTTCCCAATGACAGAAAAAGATTGACGTATTACAATAGATTTCTATACTGACAATTTTGACATCAGCACAAACGTTCTTTGAAATTAATATGGATACCATTACTGGAGATTTCTTGGACTTTTCTTTTTGGACTGTGGGAGGAAGCTGGATTACCCAGAAAGAACCCATGCAGGCTCAGCGAAAACATGCAAACTTCACACAGGTCTTGGGCAGATGTCTGGATTTGAGACCAGGACCTTCTTGCCCTGAGGAAAAAGTGCAAGACACCACCATGCTGCTCAGGGCAGGTTAAATTGTGCAGGGACCATATCATCAGCGACGTGGTCACTCCAGCCAAGACCATAACATTTTAGTGGGAGAAAATGGGTCACAGCACATTTTTTTTGGTAAACAAAACAAGTTCACGTCATCTTTTGAATCCTCAGCAGGAAATGTGTCCCACACACTTTGTTTTTAGAATAACTTATGGGAGTGGAACTGTTCTCTGTTAATATAAAATAAATTAGGTATTAAAACTGTCACCATGTTAAATACAAGCAGACAAATATAACAGTCAGTAAGTGAATAGACTGTGCAAAAATCTTTGTGATCAAGACTTTGGAGGATTGAAATTAAATAGAGCTTGAATGAGCATCATTATAGAGTTCTTAAAGGATCTTTCCTTCCACCAGACAAAACATGTCCTGTAGGATGGAGCAAGTTCAATCATAGATGCTATCTCCAATCGGAAAGGTCTGATTCGTGGGATGCAGCCAGAAAGAACTGTACAGACGAAGAAGCCGATCTGATAGTCATTGACAGCCCCGAAGAAGAGGTACAGTGTGTTATTGTGTTTGTAAATAAACACAATAGTTCAAATTCTTAATTTTTTCTTCCTAAAAGTGTTTCTCATGAGCGTTTGAACGTTTAATCAACACATATCTAAACACAAAAACCTGAAATAACTGTAATTCAATGTAGAAAACTGTAACTCAGTGTAGAAAACAACTTACAGACACTTTCTGTGGTTCTATATGGAATTTGTCTTAGCTGAATAGTTTCATTCTTCAAAAACTTTGGTGAACATGTGAATTTTAAAACATATTTATAGAACTAAAGTGTGTATATTATATGGGTCCTTATTTAAAGAAAGAATAATGAAATGTGGTGGTTTAGCAAAGATAGGAAAAACAGAATATTATAAAATGCTAAAGAATGCAGGGATGCAGCATACAAAGGTTCTTCCACTGTTACTTTGCAAGAGAGCAGTTACTACCAGGCGGATGGGAGTCTGTAGCCAAAGTGCCGGAGTGGCAGAAAGTCCAGGGATTTGAAGCATTGTCTTGCATGGTAAATGATGTCAGACAACTTTTGTGCCACGGATTAGCAAGTCAGTGGTGTCACTCAATAAGTCATGACAGTGACTCTTTTGCAGTAATCAAAACAGCCGTTTTTTTGAAACTTGGCAACGATGGAAATGACTGTACCAAAACCAACACCGTGGTCCCAAAATCTGGCAAAAAGCAATAGACCAAGGATCTGGTGTACTATCGCCTTGACATCCTCTATTGTTGTGTTGTGTTGCATACAAATACAGCACTGCTATACAACCTCACTAATATTAGGGTGGTACTCAGTCCAGTTTTTGTGTGGCGTCAGAACTACTGGGACACCGCTGCCTGGAGGGGAAAACAATACAGGAACGATTTAACTGAAACTAGAAACAACTTGGTAAACTTTACTGTGTGATGCAACATTAATGTGACAATTTAATACCTTTTCTGGTCCTACAGCATAAATAACCAAATAAATAAAAAGATACGATTTGCATGTGGTAATTCGTTTGAGTTAGCAATGTAGTGCTTACCTTCGCTTTAACTATGAACAATTTCTTGTTCTTCACTTCCCACAATGCAGCATTATTTACCCATCCAGATTGTATATCACAGAATAAAACTGGTTCAAAACTAAAATAAAATGTTTTATCCTCATGTTAAACAGACTTTCCTCTCTACAATCATCAATGAACAAACTTGGATTGGTTTGAATGACAAAGAACAGGAGGGAACATGGAGATGGGTAGATGGTACTCCACCGACTCTGATGTAAGTCTTCACTTTGGTTCATTTTTGTTACTCTAATTACATTTTCAAATCAAAGTTGTTGAATCCACAGATGCATGCAGAATTGACATGAATGAAGTAATAAGATAATGTTGTTGTGACTGACCTGCTAGGTACTGGGCATCGAGTCAACCTGATGATGGTGGAGATGAGGACTGTGCTTATGTCAGGAATCACGGCAAAAATTCTTGGATGGACTTTCGATGTTCAGCTTCTTTTCATTGGATCTGTGAAAAAACACTAAACTGCAGTACAGTTTACTGACAATGACCTATTATTAAATTTTTTGCAGTTTTTTCTATCATTCTATTTTAAGTTTAGTCTGTTTTATTCTGTTATACTTTCAAATGTATACCATACGTGCATCTACTGGGAGGCTAAGGGGTAGCACTGGCAGCTGCCAGTATTTTTATTCTAGTGTTTACAGTGTTGATTTTTGTGTTTCTTGAATTTTTGAATTGTATTTTTATTTAATTGCCATTGCTTCATTTTCTGTGATAAAAACAAAATAATAGTTCTAATAAGAATTATTAGAAGAATAATTATTATCATTATTGAGTCTCAAGAGAATAGATTTTGCCCAGATCTTTATGATCAAGCCATTGGAGCAGTCCAGTTTATAGCTAGCTTAAATATATTGTTTGTAATTTCTTGTAGAAAAGACATGTTCTGGAGGATGGAGCGAGTTCAACTGTAGCTGCTATATCCGGTCTCAAAGCTCTGGTTCCTGGGATGCAGCCAGAAAGGACTGCAGAGACAGAGGAGCAGACCTGGTGGTTGTTGACAGCCCTGAAGAACAGGTACTGTGTTTATGCCTGTGTGACTTATTGTGTTTGTAAATTAATAGTGAAATTCAAGCTCCTTATTTTATGTAAATAATGTCGCCCTCTTTTAAAATACATGACAACGATTCAACACATATATCAGATCAGATTATAAACATAAAACCCAAAGTTGTTTTGTGGGAAAAAACTCATATGACCACATAGTTTTCTGTGATTGTGTAAATGACTTAATGGAACCTTCAACTTAAAAAGTGTTACCACAATTAGGATGAAATAAAAAAAGATGAATATGAGGATTTCAAATCAAATTTATTGTACCACAATGACTCAGAAATATACACAGACAAAAACATTAAGGGGGAAATAACCTGTCAATGGAGAAATAAGAAAGTATGGTGGTGTATAAAGAAAAAGGAAATCATAATATAGGAGGATTCTGAAGAATGCAGGGAATGCAGTCAATGGACCTTTAAGAGTCCACTGACAGAACATAGTACCATTTTAACCAGTCTTTTGTTGACAGTGTCAAAAGATTTTGGTGGCAATGACTTATAACATGTTAAAGAAAAAACGTGACAAATATATTAAAAGTTTTGAATGAGTTTCAGCAAAAAGTACATCAACTAAAATTGTGGTTCAAAACTAATATAAATTGCTTTTACTCCATATGAAAAAGACCTTTCTCTCTATGATCACCACAAAAAGAGTTTGGCTTGGTTTGACTGATGAAGAACAGGAGGGAACATGGAAATGGGTGGATGGAACTCCACTGACTCTGTCGTAAGTCTTCACTTTGGTACAGTTTGTTACTTTCATTAAGTTTCCAAAAGAAATGTGTTAAACATATACACACTACTGGTCAGAAGCCTGGACATTCATAGTTTTGATGCCTCCAGTGAGAATCTGCAATGTACAATAGTCATGAAAATAAAGAAAACCATGAAAACCATTAAACTTTTGACTGTTAGTATATAAAACACACTGGTGAACTTACATTTCAGTGGGTTGAGCCAAACTGCAAGGTCAAAAGCTTAAAGATGTACACTAATGACTTGTTTAGACAACATTGGTTAGAAGTTGCTTTATCAACTATGACGTCTTGCTTTGATCTCCATATGAAACTTTGTTATCTTAAAAAAGCCCTGTCACTACACACCAAACATCTGATTTTTGTCTCAATAATAAAAACAAGCTAATATTATGGTTATGGACCTACTAGGTACTGGGGATCGACTCAACCTGATAATGGTGGAGAAGAGGATTGTGCTCATGTCTACAGTGGTGAGGACATGACCATGAATGACTGTTCATGCTCAACTTCTCTTAAATGGATCTGTGAAAAAGCACCAGACTACTGTATTGTTTCTTGAAGATCTTTTACTTGTTACTTCAGTGGAGACTTTCAGAGAGAAATTATTGAACACCAGCATGGCTGCATATGTTTAAATTTTGGGTTTCTGTTTGGTTTTTATTGCAGTGTTTTAAAGTTTTGATTTTTGTGTTTGTTAACAACGTATACTAACTTTGTGTTAGTCAAATGTTACATGAAAATGAACAATGAGACAAAACATTTTGAGCATGCAATTTATTGAAAACAAAGCTTATACTGTATGGAACTGTTGTCCTTTTTTATAAACTTCCCTTGCCATCCTGACCCAAAGGTTCTCAATTGGATTTAGATCAGGGAAACGTGCAGGATGGTTCAAAACAGTGATGTTATTGTCCTGGAAAAAGACCCTTGTCCTGCAGGCATTCTGCACTGCAAAGGTAGCATTGTCCTGTTGAAAAACCTAGTCGTTACCACAAAGATGAGGGCCCTCAATCATGAGGGATCCTCTCTGCAACATCTGGACATAGCCAGTGGCCGCTAAAGGAAAAAGCATCCCCCGCCACTGTGGCACATAGAAAACATCTCAGGTGGGATCTGCTTGTCATGCCAGTAACGTTGGAAATCATCAGGACCATCAAGGTTAAATTTTTTATCAGAGAATACAACTTTCTTCCACCTTTCAATATCCCATGTTTGGTGCTCCCTTGCAAAGTCCAAATGGTCAGTTCTGTGGCATTCAAGGAGATGAGGCCTTTAGCGACATTTTTTGTTTTTGAAGTCCTTCAGTCTCAGATGCTGTCTGATGGTTATGGGGCTGCAGTCGGCACCAATAACAGGCTTAATTTGGGTCGAGGATCGTCCAATTGTCATGAACCGTGTGTGGCAGGCAGGATTGTACCCAAATGCAGACTCACAAACAGGATTTGAACACAAAAACTCAGCTTTATTGCTGGTACAAGATAATACAAAAATTAGACTGGAAATCTAGAAATGGAACTATGAACAGGAGACAGCCGGGTATGAGGGAGACACTGACATAAATACACAGAAGGATAATGTGGGAAGTGAGAACACACAGGGACTACAGCTGACATGAATTAACATGACGCCACAGGGGAAGCAAGACTAGACACACCAAACATGGAAACACTTGACTTTCATAATAAAACAGGAAACGGAGGAACATGGTACAGGAGTGGAGGAAAGGCAGACAAGAGAGACAGAGGGAGCACGAAGGAGCACAAGGGAGAAAGAAAGGAAACGAGAGAGACATGATAGACTGGGCAAACATGGATAAACATGACAAGCAGGGGGGAACAGAATGAAACACGAGGAGGGAAACAAAACACAAGAACTCACACAACAAATATAAACACAGAGACATAAAGGGCAAAGACACAAGAGAGAATCTAATAGTCTAATAATAGTCATTTATAATAATAATAATAATAATAATAATAATAATAATAATAATAATAATAATAATAATAAAAAGATAAACAGAAAAACCTGGGCACTACAGAATAAACTCAAGACTAACAAAATGGGCTTAAATCATAATACAAAATGACATCAGAACACAAGAAAACTCAAAATGCTGGATCAGTGACCCAGGACCATGACACCAGTGTCTTGACAGACAGCCAACTGAATCTGCCGGCTCAGTGTTGGTGAAATTTTTGGGGGTCTTTAAGTTGACTTTTTTGTTCCATAACCCTTAATCTTTAAAGAAATTCCAAAGTTCCACCTCAGCAGCATAAGACCCGGCTTATGCACTTGAACAACCCGACCACATTCAAAAAGAGAAAGCTTTTTTTTTTTGCCTTTGCTATCAGAACATCGTGAGATTGTGATTACCTGAAAATGAATTCACATTTTTGCACAGATTTGGCCCTTTAAAGGCAGGTGGTCCTAAAGATCCAACCATGCAAAATATGATTTTTTTGTCATTTTTCAGGTGGTCTTGAAATTTTGATCGGGACTGTATGTATTTAAGATGATGCTTAGATTAATTCACTTTATTCCACGTCTATATCAACTTCATACTGTCTGGTATAAGAAACAGAGTATACTGTTGGCAAAGGTAATCAGCCGATATAGCTCATTCATTAAACTGCTGACACCTTGTTGAATTGAGTTTTGTAATTCCACAAAGAGCAGCAGGTCAGCTGATCACAGCCTGTGCATTAAGAAAATCTGTTGGAGCTCACAACAGAAATTATTGTGAGTTGTGATTATTTTTCCTACACATGTCTGATCTCACTTCAACCCTTGATCGTACTCATTTTACTTTTTAGGTGTGGAGGCAAAGTCCATCTACAATGTAGGGAACAGAAATTAGTTATTTATAAATTCTCTTTCACTGCTTGTGCTCTACAAGATTCAAGATGAGTACATTCATTAGAATTAGATTTGAATAATATTTTATTGTCATGTACTAGCCTGTGTATAAAACTAGATGGTAGAACTTTTCTTCAAGGATCTCATTTTAATTTTCTTACTCTTGAGTACATTTCAGACCCAGTACTTTTTCAGTTTTATACTCAGCATAAATACATCTGAATTGCATATTTAATTTCCATTATATTTTGTCTATACAGTGTTTATTCGATTGCTTAGAAGTGTAAAAGAAAATTAACTGCAACATATTTAGATTTTTTTTGCAGTGGGAGGGGTTTTTACACTGATGTGTAATCATTATACCAATATGATGAATCTCATCTTCTATCTGTGAAGCTCTTTGTAACTGTGTTTTAAAAACTGCTATGCAAATAAAGTTGTGTTTTTTTGTCATTATTTTTATTATTGTGTAGAGACGCAAAATGAGTACCCAAGCATTCGCAGGAGGATTAGTGAGCATCTCTCAATTTCTGAAATGAAGGGGAAATGAAGAGGCAAAGAAAATATGATGAAGGAATTGACGGAGCTCCTGAGAGCAGTTGAAGAGGAACAAAAAAAAAAAAATGCAAGCAAACAAAACAACTGAAAAGGCAAAGGCTTACTTGGGGCAAGTCCAGAGAGAATTTACAGAAGGCAAAAAAGGAAAATTAAATAGCAAAGAGCAAATTGTTGCCTCATTCATTCGGACAGTTAGGATACTGATTGTCTGATCCCTATTTGCCTCTAGCAATCGTGGCATTAGATATTAGAATTAATCGTTTAGGGTCAGCATCATGTGTCATACTACCAAATGTGCTCTTCAAAGGAGGGTTGCTTCAGACTGGGTTTTTCTGTCAATCCACTTTTTTTAACAGATAAAAGAAAAAAACCTGACTCATTCGGTAATATCAGTTTGCCAAACACATGGCTTTGTATGGACGGAAACACAATGGCAGAAGAAGATGGGTGGATGGATGCTCTAGGAACAACAAGTAAGCTTGCAGTACAAGAGTGAAGTGATATGGTACTATAAGGTCACTAAGTTAAGATGGGGCCTGCTTATTTAAGACCTTAAGACCTTCTGGATTTAACAGGGAGCCAGTGAAGGGAAGCCAATATAGGAGAAATATGCTCTCTCTTTCTAGTCCCTGTCAGTACTCTTGCTGCAGCATTTAGGATTAACTGAAGGGTTTTCAGGGACTTCCTGATAATAATGAATTACAGTAGTCCAGCCTGGAAGCAATAAATGCATGAACTAGTATTTCAACGTCACGCTGAGACAGGATATTCCTAATTTTAAAAGTATTGTGTAAATGGAAGAAAGCAGTCTTACATATTTGTTTAATATGTGCACTGAAGGACATATCCTGGTCAAAAATGACTCCAAGGTTCCTCACAGTGTGACTGGAGTCCAAGGCAATGCCATCCAGAGTACAAATCTGGTTAGGCACCATATTTCTAAGATTTTTCAGGGTACAATAACTTCAGTTTTATCTGAATTAAGAAGCAGAAAATTAGAGGTAAACCAGGTTTTTAAGTCTTTAAGACGTTCCTGCAGTTTAAATAATTAGTGTGTGTTATTTGGCTTCATGGATAAATAGAGTTGGGTGTAATCTGCATAGCAGTATGTTATGCCTTCTGATGATACTGCCTAAGGCAGGGGTCAGCAACTTTTAATACCCAAAGACCCATTTGGACCCGGTTTCCAAGGAAAAGAAAACACTGGGAGCCGCAAATACTTTTTGACATCTAAAATGAAGATAACACTGCATACAATATTTTTACCTTTATTCTTTGTATAAACAACTATAGTGTGTTGCTTATGAAATTCATGAAGTGCTACAAAGAAAATTAAATTTTATTTATGTAATGAACACATTTTGAACTCTTAAAAATTATAACAAAAAAGAAAGACATCCAGTTGAAGGTCTCTTTTAAATGAATTAAAAAGCTGAACTTAAATTATCCATGTAGCAAACAACAACTGAGCCGTCATCCTTATATCACCTTTGGGCTTTCGGAGCATGTAGCGGAATCTTGACCTGAATTTTAAAAATAATTGGAAAAAAAGCACTATGCTCCTAAAAAGTGAATAATAAATATTTGTAAAATATCTACATAAATATTTATTTAAAGTTTATTTATTTAGTATGGCGGGGCGTGGCCTGCAGTGCCGCTGCAGGAGAGGTGGTCATACCTGAGCGTCATCCACAATCACGCCTCACCGCCTTAAAGTCTGTGCTAGCCTGCATGTGCACAGCAACCGTGTGTGATAACTGGTCAATAAAGAGAAGCTGTAAAGCATGTTTATGCAAACACCGTCGGGTCTGCCGTGTTATGTTTACCATGGGACTTCTGCTCCTGAACCTCTGCGCATAGGGCTATACGAAGTCACTTTCATCTTTACGCAGGAATGTAAACTGTCGTCTGTGAGGCATGAGTGATTTTTGTTTTTATCATAGTTCATGGTGGGGAATAGCTGCTCAAATATGTATGTGGATCCGAAGATCGACAATCTACAAATTAGGCATACTGGTAGGCCGCTCTCGTCAGAGGTAAATGCAAATAAATCTGCCCAGGCATCATTAAATGTTCTATTTTCTTCAGATATTTTTCTTTTCTTACATTTCTCCATACTTGGCCTACCTGGGGTTGAAAGTCTTGATAAATGCATGGCATTTCGGCGGGTATACCGGCTTCCATGAGTGTGACTCTTATTTTGAGCAACGAAAAATAATAAAATATCATTTTATTTTTATATTTCAAGATCATGATAATCTTCCAATTTAGAACCACAAGTTAGTAGTATCTGCAGTAAAGATCTTTTCATACATTGTTGTCAATGGAAAATTGTACTTAGTAGTCAGTATAATATTTTAATGATATAAGTTTGCCGGTGCCTGGTCCGCGGCGCTGGGATTCAGTCTGATGATCCGAACCGTCAGTGAGACGTTGGGGGTGAGAAACACTATTTTGGTATATAAAACGGCCGCAAAGGTTTAAAGTAACGTGATAAATTAGGTTGGGTTCGCCGAAAGGAGCTGAATTAGACTTGGGTTTTAGAGGTAGCCGAAATTACTTCGTGACAAATTGTAAAAGCGCGCGAATGTCTATATGTGTGTATGTGTCTGGAAGTAAGTTGATTTTACAGCACAATACGCTGCTGAAGTACTTCTATTTTTGTTTTCTTTGCTGAGGCTCACGTACTGGTGACAAAGGAGAACGGTTGAGTTTCATCTCATAAAACTGATACCGCTTCACCGTTAGGGTGAAGTCGAAGGCCGTATCAGTAAACCACTCTGAAGTCAAGCGTGCCAGCGACGACCCAGCAAAATCTTTGAAAATGGGGAATAAACAAGTAAAATTAACACCTGATGAGAAATGGTTAGAAAAACAACAAACCGGAGCAGGTAAAATAAGTGCAAATAGGTGGCGAAATCCACAAAAAGCAAAAAAAAAAAAAAAAAAAAAAAAAAAGCAGATTCTTTAGATTGCCCTGATCAACAACAGCCGGTGCTCCAGACCATTAATTTAACCAGTTGTTAATAGTAATCTTAGTAATCTGCATTAAGCTTAGGGTTGCTCAAATTCAGTATAATGACATATGAGATGAAGTAAAATAGGTAAATATTTAAACTAATGATGTGCATAGAGGCATTTGACCTGTTTGAAAGACTGTCGTTGTCATGGCTACTGAACGGACTCACGCGCAGACAGTTCTTTTCAAGGGAAAAAAAAAGGGGATTTATTCACAATAGGGATCACCTTAGTGCAATATATATGTACAATGAGTTGGGAGGGGGGTCCAGGGCTCCAGGGAGAGAAGGGGGGGGGAATCCACACACACACGCTTCCTCTTCCACTCAGTCACCGCCACCGCTCCTCCGCACACACGCACTCCTCTTCAGCCGCACTCGCTCCAAAACTCCACACACTGCCCCACTTGGGCAGGTCCAGTGATTCGGTCCAGAAGAGGGATATCTACAGACAGAAGTTCAAGGTTAGTTCCACAACAAAATACATGTAAGAGATTCTTCTTTGAATATGCCGCGAGCACGAACTCAGGTGGTTCAACGTTCCAGCGGTGAGCTGCTCTGTGCCACTGCCTTAAATAGCAGCTGGGGAAATCAGCCGGATCAGCCGCAGGTGGACACCATCACACCAGGGGCAGAGCGTGGGGGTGGCTTACTGGGCTTAAGCCCGGGTTGTTTTGTCAGAAGCCCGGGGTCTTTTGGAGTGTAATTTTTTCATAGTTAGATGCCTGGCTGACAACTGTATAAAACAAAAAGTACACACAATATTCGAAGCACATAGTGCACACTGTGGGAATTTACGACTGTGCGTGAATCCCCCCTGATATTGGTATGATCCGAGCTCAGGCACTAAGCGACTGAGTGAGGGGACGGGGCAGCTGCTGCCAGCAGTGAGTGCGCTGTTGGAGAAACGGAGCCAGCCATACTAAGGAGAGCTTAAGTTTGACCAGGTACGAAAGCAAATCATTTGTACCGTACAAATAATGTAAATATGACGGTGAATCACGAAAGATTGATATCAAACTGATCACTTGACCAATATTACGTTACTTGCTCTTCAAGTGAATCAACAAATGGCGAAATGAAAAGCCGAACAAATGCTATTTTTTTAGAGAGTCTTAGCTTACATGTGTTTATTTCATATTTTCAGTTCTTACCCTCCCCGACTAAATCGGTTTCAGTTATGTACTGAAATATAAGAATGGACATTAGAGGGTTCTTTCAAAGAAAAAACTCAGGTAAATGTTATTTTATATATTATGCTTTGTATGTTGTTCAGTATATTTCTATGCAAAAGAAGAGGGATTTCAGTACACAGCAGGATATTCACATTCTGGCCAGAGGGGCCGATGGCGCGATATGGCAGCCTCGCTTCTGTCAGTCTGCCCCAGGGCAGCTGTGGCTACAACTGTAGCTTGCCTCCACCAGTGTATGAATGTGAGAGTGAATGAATAGTGGCATTGTAAAGCGCTTTGGGTGCCTTGAAAAGCGCTATATAAATCCAATCCATTATTATCATTATTTGTAACCAGATATTTACATACACTTTAGGGAGAAAACATAAAACATTTTTACTGTACAACATCAATTTAGATTAAACTTTTGTTTTAGATAAATATTGAAATATCTTTTGAATTAGTTAAATGTCAGAATAAAGAGAGACAGAGCTGTCTATTTTTTATCACTTTGATCAAATTTAGGAGTACATGTACACTAAGTTTGTTAATTAATAAGAAAACTCCAGACGATTCCATTCTGAGCTGAAGAAGCTTCTGATAGGTTTGTAGAATCCATGTGGATAAATTGGTGGCACAGCTGTGGATGCATATAAGGCAAAACACAGAGGCTGTTTCTTTAACATGGGAAAATCAAGAGATGTCAACCAAAACACCAGGAAAAGAATCGTGGAGCTCCATAAGTGTGGCTCAATTTTGAATACAATTTGGTGCCATTTGCAATTAAGAAATACAGATAGTTTCTCTCTTTACTCTTAAAGTTAACAAACATGTTTTTTATATTTATCAATCTAAAAAAATAAACATTTAGTCTGATTTGATGTTACAATTAAAAAAGTGTTTGTGTTTTGATCTGAAGAGTACATAAATATGTGGTTTCAACTGTATATTTCATGATTGTCAGCACAAAGAGGGAGAGAGAGGAACAGAGAGGGAGATGGAGAATGAGGACAGAACAGAGGTGGAACAAGAGCAGGTGAGACACACATGTTAGTCAAATGGTTGTTTACCAAAAGTATCACCGTATCATAGGTACTCATGTATCTTGTACCTAGTGTTTCTTTTTAGGTTTGCTATTTTTCAAATTCTACATTTATTAAGTTATGCAGGCTTGTTTGCACAACAAGGCTAAATAATTATATAAACTTTTCTCAATCTAAATAGTGGACTTTGGTAGAATTAAACAATAAGTGTAGTGCAGGTCTATGATGATTTTTAGTGCTACTATCATCTAGTTCTGATTCTGGTTTTGTCTTTGTTAAATCCTCAGTAGTCCTGATTTTGAACTGTTGTAGTCCTGTTTTAATTCCGGATCAGTTCTGGGTCTGGTTGAATTGGGGTTTAGCCCTCATGTCTTGATACAGCCCCGATTTTGTTCTGCCTTGCTGCTTAATTAAAAAACTAGTTTAAGGTGTCCTGCACATGTGATATATATTTTTCCCTATATGAAGTCATTCTTTTTTGAACACCTTCCAGAGCAGGGAACAGAGGAGGCTGATACCCCAGGGAGGTCTCAAACGGAGATTGCCCTGTAGCTGAAGACGTCAGGCTATTGTGGGCATATTCCACCCAGGGCAGTTGGTCGCTCCAGACGGTTTGGTTGGAAGCAACTACGCAGCGCAGAGCGGTCTCCAGCTCCTGGTTAGTGCGCTCAGTTTGTCCGTTGCTCTGTGGGTGGTAACCAGAGGAGAGACTGACCTTGGCTCCTAGCGCCGAGCAGAACTCCTTCCACACACGAGAGGTGAATTGCGGCCCACGATCCGAGACCACGTCCTCTGGGATGCCATGGAGGCGGAACACATGATTCGTGAGATGCCGAGCCGTCTCCAGGGCCGTCGGGAGCTTGGGGAGAGCAACAAAATGCGCAGCCTTCGAAAAGCGGTCAACAATAGTCATTATAGTGGTGTTACCTGCTGACCGCGGGAGGCCGGTGACAAAATCCACAGCGATATGGGACCACGGCCGAGACGGTGTAGGTAAAGGATGCAGCAAGCCGGCCGGAGGTTGATGTCCCAGCTTGCTGCGGGCGCAGGTTGAACAGGCAGAGACGTACTCCCGAACGTCTCGTGATAACGTGGGCCACCAGAAATAGCGCTGAAGGAAGGTGATCATTCTGTGTACTCCTGGGTGACATGTGAAGCGGGCAGTGTGAGCCCAATGCAGTACCTGAGACCGAGTGGCCGATGGAACAAAGAGCCGCCCCGCTGGTCCCCCTCCAGGGTCTGGTTCGGCCCGCTGAGCCTCGCGAATGGCCGACTCGATTTCCCATGTTATTGCACCAATGGCACAAGCCGCTGGCAGGATAGGCTCAGGGTCCCGCCTATCCTCAGACACCGAGAACTGACGTGATAGGGCGTCCGGCTTCACATTCCGCGAGCCCGGTCTGTAGGAGATGGAAAAGTTAAAACGGGTGAAAAAAAGAGCCCACCTGGCCTGTCGGGCGTTGAGACGTTTTGCTGTTTGCAGGTATGCCAGGTTTTTGTGGTCTGTCCATACAATGAATGGCTGAGCCGTGCCCTCCAACCAGTGCCTCCATTCCTCCAAGGCCAGTTTTATAGCCAAGAGCTCCCGGTCTCCCACGTCATAGTTGCGTTCAGCTGGGGAGAGACGGCGAGAGAAGAAGGCACAGGTTACAGCTTACCCTCTCGCTGTTGTGAGAGCACGGCGCCGACCCCCAAGTCGGAGGCATCCACCTCCACAATGAATTGGAGTCGCAAGTCGGGCAGAGCCAGGATAGGTGCAGTGGTGAATCGGTCCTTGAGCTGTGTGAAGGCCTTTTGGGCCGCCTGATCCCACTGAAAAGAGAACTTAGGAGAGGTTAAGCGGGTCAAAGGCAGAGCGATTTTACTGAAATCCCTAATGAACCGGCGATAAAAGTTAGCAAAGCCGAGGAACTGCTGAAGCTTACGGTGATCAATCGGTTCCGGCCATTCCACTACAGCTTTGATCTTGGCCGGATCCGGTTTGAGGTCACCCTGGTCGATTATGTAACCCAGGAACGACACTGTTTGAACGTGGAATTCACATTTCTCCCCCTTCACAAAAAGTCTGTTCTCTAGCAGCCGCTGGAGGACCTGTTTTACATGGGTAACATGTTCGGTTTCAGACTTAGAAAAAATCAGGCTTGCAGGACACATAAGCAAGCCACGCTTGTTCATATTAGTGAATATTCACACACATAGTCAGACTTATGGAGCCTCTCACCACACTTCTTTTTCTCTTTCTATTTACAAACAAGTGATATTTCCACATCCTCTCCACCTGTCTAAACGAAACACCCAGCGTACATCATTAGACATACACACACAATTATGGGCATGCTGAGGTTTGTCACATGGAATGTAAATGGAGCTGGCTCCAGAGGAAAGAGGTTAAAGATATTTAACCAGCTTAAAAAACTACAGGCAGATGTTGTTTTATTACAAGAAACTCACAGACCTGTCACAGGTTTAAACGAACTTAAAACACCTGAGTTTCCTAACGTGTTTGCAGCCTGTTATAATTCTAGACAACGGGGAGTAGCAATTTTAATACATAAAAATGTTAATTTTACAGTACTCGATACAGTTATAGATCCAGAGGGTAGATTTCTAATTATTAAACTATCAATATTGAACAAAAAACTATGTATTGTAAGTATATATGGTCCAAATGTTGATGAACCCTCATTCTTCCACGGATTTTTTTAGTGCACTCTCTGAACACCTTGATTGCACACTCATTCTTGGCGGTGACCTCAACCTTGGACTAAATGAAGACATGGATAGGCTCAACACAACAGGAACTCAGCGCAATTGGCAGTCCACAAATATAATCAATCAGTATATGAGCGACTTTGGTCTTTGCGATGCATGGCGCTCTCTTCACCCCACCAGTAAGGAATATACTTTTTTCTCGCATGTTCATCACTCTTACTCTCGTTTGGATTATTTTTTGGTCAGCAGCTCACTGCTGTGTGACATTTCAGACACTGAGATTCATCCTATAGCTGTCAGCGATCATGCTCCCGTATCCTTAACACTAATACACAAGAATAACACTACGCCAAGAAAAAATTGGAGATTTAATATATCACTACTTAAAGATGAAGACTTTATTAAATTTTTTAAAAAGGAATGGACTTCATATTTAGACTTTAATGACACTCCCGGAATATCTGCTTCTGTTCTATGGGAAGCAGGGAAAGCTGTGATGAGAGGTAAAATAATTTCTTTCTCATCACACAAAAAGAAAGAAGAAAACAAAAATATTCAGGAATTAGAAAAAAACATCAAATCACTAGAAGAAGCCTACGCGTGCAACCAAGATCAGGAAACATTGAACAAAATATGCAAAACAAAACTAGAATTAAATGAAATTATTAATAAAAAAACACAATTCCTTATACAAAGACTACGCTTGCAGAATTTTGAACACAGTAACAAATCAGGTCGATTTCTAGCTAACCAGCTAAAAATAAATAAAGAAAAAACAACTATATGTGCTGCTAAAGATTTATCGGGGAACACAATATATGATCCTGGAAGAATAAACAACATTTTTAGGGATTTCTATGAAACTTTATACTCACCACAAATAAACCCATCTAAAAATGAAATTGATCTGTTTCTTGACAACGTAACTCTTCCAAAATTACTAGACAGTCAAGCAATGGAACTGGATTCGCCACTGACGCCAAGTGAACTCCAGGAAGCCCTGATAAGTATGCCCAATAATAAGGCCCCAGGTCCAGACGGTTTCCCTGCAGAATTCTACAAAGAATTCTGGACAATTTTGGCACCAGTATTCCACGGCATGTTGCAGGAAATCGAGGAAAATGGCAGACTACCACCAAATATGAATTCTGCCAACATTAGTCTCCTGCTAAAACCAGGCAAAGACCCTTTATTTCCCTCAAGCTATCGTCCAATTTCTCTTTTAAATGTAGACCTTAAAATAATCTGCAAAGCTCTCTCAAAGAGATTAGAGAAAATGACCCCCCTCTTAATTCATCCTGACCAAACTGGTTTCATAAAAGGTCGGCACTCCTCAACAAACACTCGTAGATTACTTAATTTAATAGACTACTCATACGATAAAAACATCGAAACCATAATATTATCTCTAGATGCAGAAAAAGCATTTGACAGAGTTAACTGGAAATTTTTATTCGCAACTTTACACAAATTTGGTTTTGGAAACTCTTTCATAAACTGGATAAGAATATTATACAATTCCCCAACAGCTCGTATCAGAACAAATGACCAGACATCCTCCAGCTTCTGTCTCCTGAGGGGCACCAGACAGGGATGCCCACTCTCCCCTTCACTTTTTGCAATTTTTATCGAACCTCTAGCAGCAACATTTAGACAGGCTACAACAATTAAGGGCCTAAAATGTAAGAACATAGAACATAAAATCAGTCTCTATGCGGATGATGTGTTGCTTTTTCTGCAAAACACACAAACCAACCTCTCTGAGGTAATTACTTTAATAAACTGGTTTTCAAGAGTTTCAGATTACTCAATTAACTGGCCAAAATCTACAGTTCTCCCCATTAACTGCTCCTTCCATAATTCTTCCTCTGCCCCACTGCAATCCGGAAATATTAAATATTTAGGTATTAATGTCTCTCCTAAGCTTTCAGACTTAACTAAATTAAACCACATCCCACTTCTAAAGAAAGTAGAAGGCGATCTGACTAGATGGAAATCTTTACCCATATCACTCATGGGAAGGGTCGCCACTATAAAAATGATGATCTTGCCAAAAATAAATTACTTATTTTTGATGATCCCTAACAAACCATCACAAGATTGGTTCAGATCTCTGGATTCATATATTTCCAAATTCCTTTGGAAAGATAAACCCCCGCGTATCAGCTTAAAAACGCTACAAAGAACCAAGGATAGAGGAGGATTAGATCTGCCTAATTTTTACCAATACTTCTTAGCCAACAGGCTTCAGTTCATCTCAGAATGGTTAAAACATACCTTCTCAGTTGAGCCCTGGCTAGATGTTGAACAGGCACTATGCAAGGATCTAGAGATTTCAGACCTACCATTTATTAGCTCAAACATCAAAAGACATGAATGCTTTAAAAGTATCAACATCAGCTTTTGTCTGACAGCATGGTGGGAGTTTCTAAAAATAACGGAGTCTTCATTAATTCCATGCAAACGTACACCTATCTGGAATAACCCTGACATATTACAAAACAATAATATGATTAATTTCCCAGAATGGAGTTGTAAAGGAATTAAATACTTAGAACATATATTAGAGGGAACAGAATTTATTCCATTTGACAGACTAGTTGCACAATATGGGATCAACAAGACAAGATTTTTAGAATATCAACAAATTAAATCCATAGTAAAAAAGAAATTTAACCTCAGTCAAGTTGAATTACAAACACCACTAAGTGCGGCACATTTTCTTACTCTTAAATCCCCCAAATTATTATCTAAAATATACAGAACACTTTCTAAATTAGATGAATCAATATCCCTTCCTATTGCAAAGTGGGAAGCAGATTTATCAGTCAGCTTAGACCAAAACTTCTGGTCTGAGATTTGCTTAAAAACCTTTAAATTAATTAAAAATCCCAGTCTGCAATTAATACAATACAAAATACTACATAGAGTGCACTATACAGGTCATCGGATGTTCAAGATGGGCTTTACATCTTCCAACAACTGCTCACACTGTCAAGGCAATACACCAGACAATTACATCCACGCTCTTTGGTTCTGTCCACCAGTGCAAAAGTTTTGGCACGAGATATGTGAAGACTTATCAAAGTGTCTGAAATGTAACATTCCAACTTCCCCCTTAGTGTGTTTGTTGGGCAGCTTAGATAATGTCACTTCAGAAAAGAATATAGCCCATATGGTTTTCACTGCCCTATGCATAGCCAAGAAAACAGTCCTCATGAACTGGAAAAATAAAAATAATCTTAATTCTAACCAATATAGAAATTATCTATTAGATTACATTAGTCTTGATACAGCCTCTGGCACCACATCAGATCAATTGCTCTGGGCTCCTTTTATCAGCTCCATCACCTAGTGGGGGTGGGGGGTCATAGTTTGGTCCCGCCTTCACTGTTGTGATTGGTGTGGGGGTAGGGACAGGCTTAGGGCGTCGGGGGGTTCCCCGGAGGCATCTTCCTTGGGGGGCTCAACCCGGGGTAGCGGTCATGTCCGGTTGGGGGCTCTGTTGGCTCTCCGGTGACTGTTTCCTCGCGGCTGCGTGCAGCGGGGCTAGGGGAGGGTCTGTGCTGACGGACGTGGGTTACTGACCTGGTAGCCTGGCTGCCCCTGGGTGGGTCCGGGATGGGCGTGAGGTTCTGGGGGCGCTCCGTCTCCGGGCTGGGGCCCGGGCCGGGCCTCGGGGGCTTGGGTCCTGGTTGGTGTGTTGCCGGGGTTGTGGGCGGGTGGGTGCATGGGGGCCCAGCCCTGGAGCAGGGTGCCACCGGTGCGTCGAGCCACCTGGGGGGCTCTTCAACTGGTAGGGGAGATGGTCACATCTGCAGGAGCTTTCCTCTCTTCAGGGACTCTCTCTGCAGGAGGGGGAGATACAGGAGAGGTGGAGGAAGATCTCAGCCTGGGCGTTTACTGTCTTATGTAGTCTGGAAGATGAGTGGATGGTGGGGTGGGTGCAGTTTTCTCTGTGGTGGGGTTGGGTGAACTGTCCCGGGCTCTGTGGGGCCGGGAGGCGCTGCTGCACTGGGCCCCGGTCTGGATGGGCCTGGGCCCTCTTTCCCTGGCGGGTCGCGGAGTGTGGGAGTGCCTACTGGGGTCAGCGGGGGAGCTGGCCCCAGGGAGGGGTTACCTGCCCCTCCCTTCCTTCCCTCCCCATCTCCAGCTGCCTCCCTCTTCCCGCTCCACCACAACCACCCACACATGCAGGGCCTTGGAGTAGGGGTATGTCACCAGGGTGCAGAGGAGGCTACCCCCCCCTCTGTCCCCTTCCGGCTGCCTCTGCCTCAATTTTATCCCACAACTTAGACATTCACATTATTCACACTCTCATTACACATACATATAGGATCTTGGGGGTGGGCACAATCACGGAGTCCATATTACCATCATATTACAACCTGGCGTCGTTGCCCACCTCTCAATTTTAAATACACTTAGACATTGAGGGCTATCAGGAGGGACTATGCGCTTACCTGCTGCTCTCTGGCAGGTAGCTCCATGCCCTCCTGGGTTTTAATTGCACCTTAGAACACACATGCATCAACACTACAATGAGCGGGTGGAGGGAGGTTTGGAGTCTTCTCCCACCCCCATTCTCTGCGGCCTGCTGGAGCGGGAGGGCTAGGAGGAGTTGGCCGTCCGACTGCGGTCTGGAGTGTGGGGCCTCCCTGCTGCTATGGAGTCGGGGTGGTCTGCCTCTCCCCACCGCAGGGAAAAGGGTAACACCACCTGGGTCTGGGTGCAGTTCCCCCCTCCAGGGGCAAGGGTACCTAGACCCGGTTTGTAGAGTACGCTTGGGGAGTGTGATCGTGTGTACAGCGTCTCTTTATGTCTGTCTCCACGTTGGTTGAGTGTGGAGTGAGTGCATATGAGAGCATGAGGGGGGGAATGGATGTTTGTGTCTGTGTGTGCCTGTATGTCTGTGTCTATATGTCAGGTTGGGTATCAGACACCACCTCTCTGGGGACACCTCAGGCCCTCCAAGGTTTGGAGGCCTATCTCCACCCACCACCACTTCCCCTGCCGGTGGCGGACTCCCTCAGGTGTCGGTGCGTTGGTGGTTCTTTGTGTCTGGGGGTGGGCGTCCAGGTACACACCGGCTCACTCCTTGGCGGCCGCTTATCGGGGCCTGGAACCTGGGGCTCGCTCGGACCACTTCGGAGGTGGGGTGCCCCCGGCCTCTCGGCCTGGGGCTCGGTCACTCAGGCACAGCTGGCTGCCGGCGGAGCTCACGGGCGCGTCACTGCAACTCCCCCTGGCTTCTGCTCCGCGGCTGCTGAGTGAACCCTCATCTGGGACTCTCCTCAGCTCTTGCTGGGACAGTGGCGCGGCTGACCCATATAGACACTATTAAAGTGTCTATATGGGTCCACACCAGAGAGTGTTAATTTAACTCTTTTTAGAGAGTTGGTATGTTAACTCTGATTTAGTGTTAAACCAAATCTGTCTGGAGTTGATAATTTAACACTTGGTGTTAAGAGTTTATATATTAACTCTCAAAGAGTATTTTAGTTTAACTACGTAAGAGTTATCTTCTAATTCATTCTAAAAAGCGGGAATTTTACTGTTCTGAACTTCTAGAAATTTCTTTTGGAAATAAACATTTACTAAAAAGACGCAATGGTTTTTGAAAAACATTTATTCTGAACTGTGCACCACAATTTCAAAACATTTTCTGAAAGATGTAACAGTGTACATGTTCTCACTTTCATTAGAATTGTGTTTATCAAAAGGTCTGACATAGGCGAGCTGGTAAATGCAAATAACAGCATTCTCAACACTTATTTCTTCAATACAATATGCATGTCCTTCATTCATCCCTTTGTGGAACTTCAACGCACTTCTGCTCTCCCCCATATTCCATCTTCACAAGCATATCCTGTGTGGTGATTGAATAAAAATTAGTTGACACTAAATAATGGCACAAATAATCCAGTAAACAATTGCAGCACAGTAAAAAAAAAAAAAAAAAGGAATCCTCTTTGAGCCATTACTTGTGTAAAGTATTTTCCCAAAAGACAAGGACACAGGCAACAGGTAATACTGAACTAAATGTAAAACCTCAACCTTTTTCATTTTTACCTAAACCGTGTGCACAAAACTCTGGAGGGATCTATGCTAACGTAGAATCCAGTCAGGACGTCTGCTACTGCTGTTTGCTCGGTTTTTTTTTTTTATGGGCGATCGTTTTCAGGCTTCAAGTAGCACCATTATACCAACATTTCACATTCTAGACATTGTTTTAGGTGTATTTGACCAAAAGTTTGACTGAAAATTCACATGCAAGCTTTTTTCAAGGCTGTGGTATTTGCCCGCAAACAATACCTTTCAGCTAGCTAAAACAGAATATTATGCTATCACCGAGCAACATGGCTAATGCCTTTCACACAGCTTTGTCTCAACTCCAAAGAGCCACAGAAGTAAAAGCTCATGATAATAATTGAAACAATCTTTGAAAAAATGACTTACCAAGCATGGCAAACAACTCAAATATGTAGAGCAAAATGTTCTGAAACGGCTTCACTTCAGCTTCGATTGGAGCCGTGCTGAGGGCGGAGTCTGTGAATTTACTCTGTTGGTGTCATAGCCCCTGTAGGGCGTTACTTGTAACGCCGTTATTCCCATCACTGGGGAGGAACAGTGTTACAAGTAACGACGTTACTTTTGTCTGCGGGTCCGTGCTCGTGCTCCCCGCTGTGTGTTTCTGTGTGTGCTGTCCTTCTCCATGTTCCTCCTGCAGGAAAACAATAGAAGCAGCCGTTAAACACTGACCCCCGCGGGCACACACGATCCGCACTTCCTAATACTACACACACTGACTTGGAGTTTTAACTTAATGATCCCGCGCCGGTGGGAGCTCCAGCACTCTCCTAAATAGCTCCCCCGACGAGCCCTGATCAGCAGCAGGTGTGTGGCAGGGACTTCAGGTGTGGCCAGCCACACCAGCAGACACACACATATACATACCCACACCCTGCCTATACAGATAACGTGTGGAACACAGATAAGACAGCATCGCAGAAGGCACAGCAAATAATAATAGCAATAATAGTCTATGCTGCTCACGGACCCTGAGTCCCCAGAGCTGGGTCCGTGACACAACACAGGATTATAATTATTGACAGCTTTAGTATCAGAATCAGAATACCTTAATAATCCCTAAGAAAATTATGTAAGTACAAAGTAAAGGACAAAGAAATAAGTAAGAAAAAAATTAAAGTGAAGAGAAAAAGCAGGAGCAACTGAAACAGACTGCATGCTGGTTGACAGATGCACATATATTGTATGTGTGTCTGCTATACTATTCTACATTTTTCAGCTGCCAAAAAGTGACTGCTGTTTACAAGTTTTCACAAAAATGCTGTTTCTTCTTCAGATTTTCTTGATGTCATTCAAGAGGGTTGTTCATGGCAGATTATGCTAGAAACATTCCTCATAACAACTCAAATACATCATCACATCTGCTCATAACTTGTCACTAAAATGTTGTTTCTACATAATGTAAAGAGATTAAAAATAATTTTGTTCATTGCTGCGCTAAGAAAAATATACATTCATACATTTGGAAATTTAAATAATATCATCAACAGGAAGAAGGTTCAGTTGCCAATAGTTTGGCAACTGTTTTGTGGTTTGGTTTTTTTTTTTTTCTGTTTTTTTGCTGATGTCATTTTCTGTAGCATCGTCTTTTTTCGCTTTAGCTGTGTAAATTGAGAATTAAACAGTAATGGATCCCACTCTGTATGTGCATATTTTGTCATACAAAACCAACTGAACCTTACCTACAAATTTTTCCAAAAAATAACATTTTTGTTGAAAGGCCAGGAGCTCTGAGTTTTGATGAGTTTTTAACAGTGACTACTATTTACCCTGTAACTGTTATGCTTGCACTAGTCTTTATTTGACACAGAGTTTTAATTGGACTTTAATTAAATGTTACCCACTTCAGGAGCAAAAGTAATGTACCATAATTATGTCTCTTGTGTATCACACATGTCCTAAAACATGTAGAGTGTCTTTTATCGTTCCCAAGTGACCATTGTCACCACCATTACTGGAGATGACGGAGTTGTAATTGGGTGAATGCCATAGGCATTTTCTTCTTCACCTGTCCTGAGTGGACAGTTCAGCTTCTTCTGCACGTCAGTTCAACTAGCTGGGATGAGCGCCGGTTTAGCTCATGCAAGATGAGCAGGCACCCTGACAGCAGGTGGCGCTGGTTTAACTCCTACTCATGACCGTTCAGCTTTTTCACCGCTTTTCAGCAGATAGTTCCACTTTTTCAGCTGTTTTCGGAAGACGATTTCTGCTACACGGCATTTACCCGGCCAGTAAATAGTAAAAGGCTGTTTTATTTGTTTTGTTTAACTGTAGGTCTAAAATCATTGATCTGTGAGCAATGGCTCATAAATATACAGTGTACGTCAAAATGTCATAAAATGTTTTACTATAGAATAAATTACTACTGAATAATTGACTGTTTAACTAAATGGCCCCAAGCATATCATTTAAACTCAAAGAGCACTGATGAAGTAACCCAGTGTATTCTTAAGTTATTCTAGCAGTTTAAAGCACCCAAGTAGATTCTTGTTGAACAAGAATACCATACCACCCGCAAACAAATGGGTTGTTTGAGAGGAAGAATGGTACCATACAGAGTTATCATGTAATTTACACATATTTATATTTGTAACTAAATTTTCTTTCATATCGTAATGAATTCTTTGCTATTTTATTTAGCAGACCACTGTCTAAGTTGATTAATGACAGACCACATGAATGGGACAGTTGGATGACGTCATTTCATTGCCGGCATGCCGGCATTTTGGCCTGAGAACAAAGCACCATGTGACTACAGAGTATTTGCCTTGTTTTTACTGTTTAGTAGAGAGGCGAGATATCACACTCAAATTCCTGCTGAATACTTGGTTTAAGGTTTCAGTTCTTTTTAAAACCTTTGTTTGTTAATAATAAATAACTTTTAAATTGTTGTAACCTTGCAGAAATTATTTTAATGTCTTTGTATAATATCACATAATCATCATTTTATAGGTGGACAGCAGTGTGGAGGACATTTTGTCTGCTGAGTAGGATACAGATGAAATTCTGAAGCTCCACAGCATGCTTCAGACTCCTATTTCAAATAGCAAAACAGCTCAAAACAAAGTCAAACCTATTCTCAATTTTCATGTGGGCAGGGGTTGCTTTGGAGAAGCAGAGATCGGAGCGATTTGGCTTGTAAGGCAGGGTTAGGAGAGGTGTGTTCACATGTGGATGCCATACTCTAGTGATGGCCCGCTTGAAGCTGAAGCTCCGGTGCGTGTGTCCAAAAAATCAACACACTGCTTCAGAAGCACTGTGTCGAAGCTTGATTCGCTTGGCCAGAGTCACGTGATCAGTGACGTCCTGTTTTGATGGTGACAGATAGCGAACCACTGATCATTCCACTGAGAGATTTGGAGCCAGCGAGGAATAGAGGAGGTTCTGTTGTGTGGGAGAATTTTGAGTTGATTTTTGTCAATCGGGTGGGTTTTCCAGCTTTGTTTTCTGGCAGTTTGCTTTTGTTTTGTGCGTGCTTATTATATCTGACAACGGGAAAAAGGTAAAATGTCAAAAATCTTCTTCCATAATGTAAATATCATTAAATAACTTTAGAAAAACTTCCACTTGACTCTTTACATGTAATCTTATAAAATATATATTTTATTGTGTAATTAATCTGAAAATGTTAGTCTGCCAAATGTGCAGCAATTTAATTTATTATTCTCTTTAGCTGATAGTTTGTGGGGCCCAGGTAGACTGTATACCTGCATCTCTACCAGTTTCTCTGCACTCCAGCCTCTTCTGTGCCATGTGAAGGGATTTCCCTTAAGGCAGGAGAAATTATCTCCACGAAAAGGAACAGGTTCGGCCATCGCACACTAGAACAAATTCTCTTCTTAAGGGATACTTTAAATGCATCATGTTTTTAATTTGCAAGTTCATAAGCATTTTCCCTTCAATTCTACCCCCAGGTCAAAAATATGTCTGGGACAATTTCCCTAATTTAATATTATTTATAAATATACCCGTCTAGCGGTTAATTGCATAAGTGCATGGAGGCAGGACCTCACAGCAGAAGCATACTCCATAATGTGTTGTACATTATCATATGTATATTATATGTAATGTGGTATTTTTCAATTATTGTATTTACCAACATCAAGAAGTCACAAGCAAAGAAAGACCACACAATGGTGCATATTTAAACAAGGAAAGTTTACTGGTCAGAATTATTTATTACACAAATAAACCACATTTTTTTAACCACCAAAAAATACACGTTCAAAGCAACACAACGGCGGCCCAATATCAGACAGAATTCCACTCTGTAGAGTGAGCAATCTTAATGAAGCAGTTGGTTTTATTTTGTGGATTCAAGCTGCTCTTCATATTTTTGGCCACCAGATGTCACCAGAGAGGACTGTGTTGAAAAGCTTCGGGTAATGAACCGTTTTTCAATACAAGCTTCAGTGCTTCAGAAAGCTTCATTTGGCCATCACTACCATACTCTGTGCCATTTTTGCTTAAATACTTGCTGATTACTGCATCTGATAACACAGCAAATGTCTGGTATTTTGGTTAAACTCGATATTCTGGGGGCTTTCTACCAAGGAGTGACCTCAGGAAGACCTGTTCTCTGATTTCTTGAAAACAGGACAAAAAATAAATAAATAAATAAAATAAAAAAAAAGAAAACAGGACAAAAAGAGAACTGATTCCACTTATAGCTCATCACGCCAAAAGAGGATCCATAATCATCAGCGATGAGTGGCAGGCTTATCCCCGCGAGGTTACAGGAACAGGCATTACACTGTTAACCAGCATTTGTTGATGCTCAAATAGGAGCTCATACCAAACATTTAAAGGGCCTGGAATGTCTGGCGGCTCAGGAGGAACCACACAGAGGAATTACTGGTGGACACTTCAAATCCTGTCTCCCCCCCACCCTGGACCCCCACCAATTCGCATACCGCCAGAACAGGAGCACAGAGGATGCAGTCTCCATCGCACTGCACTCTGTCCTCTCACACCTGGACAACAACAACACCTACGCCAGAATGCTGTTTATAGACTTCAGTTCAGCATTCAATACAATCCACCCCCCACAACTCATCAGGAAACTGACAGACCTGGGCATCAGCTCCCTCATCTGCAAATGGTTACTGGACTTCCTGACCAACCGCCCCCAACATGTCCGGCTGGATAACCACTGCTCATCTACCATCACAATGAACACCGGTGTACCACAAGGCTGTGTGATGAGCCCTTTCCTCTACTCCCTCTTCACCCACGACTGCAGACCTGCTGATGGTTCCAACACCATCATTAAGTTTGCAGATGACACCACGGTGATTGGCCTCATCAGTGACAACGATGAGGCCGCCTACAGGGAGGAGGTGGATCGTCTGGCTGAGTGGTGCGACACAAACAACCTGCTGCTTAACACCGAGAAGACCAAGGAGCTCATCGTGGACTACAGGAGGAATGCTGACCCACATCCACCCATCCACATTAAGGGGACGGCTGTGGAGCGTGTGAGCAGCTTCAAGTTCCTGGGAGTCCACATCTCCGAGGATCTCACCTGGATGACCAACTGCTCCAAGCTGGTCAAGAAGGCTCACCAGCGCCTCTTCTTCTTGAGGACCCTGAGGAAGAACCACCTGTCCTCAGACATCCTGGTGAACTTCTATCGTTGCACCATCGAGAGCATCCTGACCAACTGTATAACAGTCTGGTACGGGAACTGCTCTGCCTCGGACCGGAAGGCGTTGCAGAGGGTCGTGAAAACTGCCCAGCGCATCGCCGGAGCACCACTTCCTGCCATAAAAGACATCTACAGGAAGCGGTGTCTGAAAAGGGCTGGGAAAATCATCAAAGACCCCAGTCACCCATCACATGGAGTCTTCACCCTCCTGCCCTCTGGGAGGCGCCACAGGAGCCTCCGGACTAAGACCACCAGGTACCGGAACAGCTTCTTCCCCACAGCTGTCAGACTCCTGAACTCTGCCTCCTGACATCTGACCCACGTTAAACTCATGGACTGAACATACACACACCCACAATGGACAACTGTACCCTCAAACACACAATAATAACATGGACTGAACCACCACTCACAACCACTAGCACTTTATATAGCCTCTGTAGAAACTATCTACACCCTCACTTATCTTAACTGCACTACTGTATAGCTCTGTGTAAATAATCATTCTGTACATTCAATAATCTTTAATCCTACAACTGTTTACAACTTGCGTAGTTCCCATTTCTGTATAGCTGTATATCTCAAATTTCTGTAAAGTTATTTATTTCATATTCTGTATAGTTTTTCACATTTATATCCTGTTCATAGCCTGTACATAGCTTGTACTCACTACAGCCTGTGCATACTTAGTTATAGAATATTCACAACATACTTCATACCGTGTACATTATAACATACCATAATAGACCCATTTCTGTAATATACTTACATATCTATACTATTGCTAATATATATTGTAATATATCTATATCACTAAAGCACTTCTGGATGGATGCAAACTGCATTTCGTTGCCCTGTACCTGTGCATGTGCAATGACAATAAAGTTGAATTCTATTCTAATTCTATTCTACAACCTTGCAGTGACTGATTGGAATGAATGAGTTGCAGAAGTCCATCGTAAAGAGCCCCTGGGTCGCCTCATTCATGATTTCAGATAAATGTATAGATCAGGGTTGGGGGAACTCAACGTCTCAAGGGCCGGTGTCCTGCAGGTTTTAGATGTGTCCTTGATCCAACACAGTTGATTTCAATGGCTAAATGACCTCCTCAACATGTCTCGAAGTTCTCCAGAGACCTGGTAATGAACTAATCACTTGATTCAGGTGAGTTGACCCAGGGTGATATCTAAAACCTGCAGGACACCGGCCCTTGAGGCCTGGAGTTCCCCATCCCTGGTATAGATAAATCCTTTAGTTCTGGTGTTGGGGTTTCAACTGCATTTCCAAAATACTATAGCAAATACTATTTACCAAAACAGAAATCTTTAGCGTCAGTTGTTAAATGTATAACATACAATTCTCTGCTTATATGTCCATGTTTTATGTCCAAGATAAAACAGCATCTACAGTAAAATGCTATTTTATGCTATTTCTTGTCATTCCTGAATATAAACTGTTTTTGTAATTCAGTTTCTTGCTAGCCACAATTTCCTGTTAAATTCTGAACTAATGTAAGAGGATAAAAAATGGTTTCATGTTGCTTGTGCTACCTCTCTTTTATGAAGGTGTGATTCTGTTTTAGACGTCCTTTTGTTATATTTAGATGCAGTTTAAGAAATTCTTTTAGCAAAAAATGATTTTAACCTGTCTTTATATTTCAGCGCACTTAAAGTTGGATAAATCTTAAATAATAAAAAAGAAGGAAAAAAAACACATATTAAACAATAAAAATATTGTTTGGATATGGTGAAAACTTACAGTTTAGAATAAGGGGATGCAGAAAGTATTGTTAATAACTTGTATATGCATAAATCCAATATATTACAAGCAACAAAGCTCTACTAATGATATGTAACACATTGAAATGTAAGGAATTATTTACACATTTTTCTTAGGCTGTGTAAATTACTTAGCTTACATATACAGATCATCTATGACAGGTAAGATACAAACACCTGTAGTGCTCGACAGTCCAGTTACATATTTAATATAACTTGTTTATAAAATTAAAAATACCCTGATCACTTTTTACACTTTTGATAGGCTACCTTAAAAAGAATACATCAGCAAGTTTTATACTGATCATTTACAAACATTTGTTCATGAAAAATTATCTGTGTATTTATTAAACATTTTCTAATGATATTTTCATGCTTACTTAATGCTTTACCAAAGGTTCATAAATGACAAACCACATTTGTATTTTGTTAATATAACATTTATCATCTACAAATGTATATCTTTTGTTTCTATCTTTTGTAAACACTTAGTTTATGGTCAACAGTGTTGGTCAAGTTACCTGAAAAAAGTAATCAGTAACTAATTACTGATTACTTCCCCCAAAAAGTAATCCCGTTACTTTACTGATTACTTATTTTTAAAAGTAATTAATTACTTCGTTACTTAGTTACTTTTTAAAAACACGATTTACAACCTGAGTAGGTGATAAAGCGATAGATCTTTCAGACCAATTCTACTTTTTCTACATAATCCATCATACAAAATGTAATCAAATGGAAAAGTCCCTTTTTAAAACTTGTTTTATTTGTTTTAATCTTTTAACTTTATGCATCAAGCAAAAATTAAATTATATGCAACATTCTCTGACTGGAAGAAATTTGTTTAACATTTAAACCTATTTTCTGCACATTCCAGCACATACTTTTTTTTGTGTGTTTACACTCACTCTTTCAAATAGATGCAAGTAAAACACAGCAGAAAATAAAAAAATCAAAGACTCAGCGGTTCTGTTGCTCTATTTTCACCTGTAAAGCAGGAGTGGGGTAGGCGGAGGTATAGGGCTTTGGAGCGTGATGTCACGGGGGTGGGCGTGGAAAGGATTTTGGCCCGATCCGCCATTTTGGGGGTCTAAGTAAGGAGCGAAAGCATAGCCATGGTTCGTACTTGCTGTGTGGTCGGCTGCAATGTTCGATCTTACGACCGGCACGGGAATAAGTTTGGATTGTCTTTTTATGCTTTCCCAACCTGGAAGCAACATGAAGGAGCTCATGTATCGGATATTACCAAACGAAGGCGTCTAGCCTGGATAGCAGCCGTGAGACGAGCTGATATCAAGTTCTGTTACGTCTGCAGATATCAGTTGGTGTGCTCAAGACATTTTCATTCCGGTAAGTTCTAAATATGTTCACATCACGCTTTATAGCTGAATAATATCATCGTTGGTGGTCTCGGAAGTTATAGAATTTGCGATCAAACATCGAATGGAGTGACTTGATTGGTTGATGTAAAGACAATAAATGAAATGAGACAGGAAGGACACAAATTGGCGTTAATAATTTGCCCGATTATCAATGTGTTAATTTGCATGTACTTTACAATTACGGGCATATAATATGATAACGATATTTTAGCAGTTCAATGATAAATGTATAACATTAATTATGGTGGGGGGTGGAAAATTGCTATTTCACTCGATGCACTCCAGCTGACTTACTTTGACAATGTACTCAGAGTTTGGCGGCTTGAAAATAGCCAAATCTTGCACCCAGCCATTTGTAAATTGGATGTGCGCCTCCAGTGACTTGTAATTACGAAACTGGTTCGCTGTGTAAGCGCTTACTCCACAAACAAGATACATGAAGATATCGGGGTAGGACAGTGGCGGTAAGTCGTCTGGGTCTTTACTCCACTGCCGTATTTCATATGGGTCCAGATTTGCGATGCACTCTATTTTTTTCAAGTACCGCTGCTTCACCTCTGGACGCAATCGGTCTCTATACCGTCCGTTTTCTTTTGAGCTGCTTTTAAGCATGTTTCTTGTCGTCGTCGTTCCAACACAGTGTGTTTGTTTTGATTCGTAGACCCCGAAAATGGAGCTGCGCTCCCACAATGCATTGCGGCGTGACGTCAACTCCAAAGCCCTATACCCTGGTACAGGTGTGTCGCAGCAGTCAGTGGAAGAATCCGTGAGTTTCTCTGTGAATTTCCCATCACGTCATAGCGCACTCGGTGCTTGCTTGGAAGTTAAGGGGGTTTTTTTGCTGTAAAAAGAAGTTTTCTTCCTATGCACAACGGACACTAATGTTTTTGTCACTTTTTATGGAATTAAACTCAAAATAAGGTCAGTACTTCCACGCTTTAAACGCTGCACGCTCATACTCTCTCCTGCACTCGATATATTATCCACTGTTGATCTGCATGCAGCTGTTGTCACCACTGTCATGAGACATTCTCGCAAAAAAATCACGGTTTTAGTAATGCAGTAACACAGCGTTCCTACGGGAAAGTAACGGTAATCTAATTACCATTTTTGCAATAGTAATCCCTTACTTTACTCGTTACTTGAAAAAAGTAATCGGATTACAGTAACGCGTTACAAGTAACGCGTTATTGTAATTACGCGTTACTGTAATTACAAGTAACGCGTTACTGCCCATCTCTGATGGTCAACAAATAGATTGATACCCTAAATGATTATGCATAGAGTAGGATTGGAGTATCATCCATTAATATCTTTAGCATCACAACCTCCTTAACAGTTTGTTGCAACATGTGGTGCTGGTCGAAAACCTGGTTAACCTGGTTAGAACGAATGGTATGAAGCTCATTTGATTTTGAATACCTTCCATTTTTGTTGTTTAAATTTCAGAAATGTTTGCTTTGATCTACTTCAGACTGTGAGCTGCAAAGACTTTGGACTCCTTCCATGTACTTGTGTGTGCATTCATAGTTTGTTTGTTATTTTTCCCCAAAATGTCCTTAATATGTTTTTATATAAACAAAAGAAGAACCCAGAGGAACCAACAGAGACAAAACTCCTAAATTAAAATACAATTTTTTTCAGGGCTGAGAAACAAATGTTTAAGCTCTGTTAAAAACACAAGAGAGATATATTACATTTTTATCTACAACATTTTTGCAAAACTGTTTCTCAGCTAAGCATCGTTGATAAAGATCTAAGAATATTTTAGAGTTAATTCTCATTTTCTAGTTTGTACCACAAGTTTATGTTACGGTAACATCTGTTACTGATGACCCATACACTTCCTTTTTGCGTCTTACATTAAAAAAATCTGTGAACATGTTAGCAATTTGTTTTAAAAGCTGTTAAGTGTTCTCATATCTCATACATCCCCATTAGTAACTCATATCAGCAGTGACAGTCTGAATATGTATATTTGGTTTTGTTTGCCAGCACACTATTTAGTTCATTGTCTTCCAAAAAATAACTTTCTTCTCTTTTAGTTGATAGCTATTCCTCAGAAAACCTTAATTTGTGCTGACATATGACTGGGAATCAGGCAGGTTTACAGACAGCTTATCTGTTTATTTGTGTGAGCACACCCACTTGTACCTGCATGGATACATGTGGTTTTATCTACATACAGCCTTACAGTTTATCCGCACAATCACATGGCACACAGGAGCCATGTGATTGTCTAAATAGATATTTGCATTAAGAAGTAACTGAAGAGGTGTACCTAATGAAGTACCTCATAAGGTGGCTTAATTTTACATAGCACTTTACAATGCTGTTTAAAATTAGAATGCAAAGGTGGCTTTTAAAAAATATTTAGCCAGTTAAATATTACAAGGACAATAAACTAAATGCTGAACCTGAGAAATGTTAGTAATTTTTGAAAGCCTCTTGTTTTTACTTTACTGCATTGCCTCTCTATCACTGCCCCACTCCTTAGCAGAGCTGACCACAATCTAGTCCCGCTAACACAACATGAGAGTTGTTAGAAGGTGAGGTTGCTGAGTCACATTGAAATGTACATTTATTAACCAAATACAGTGAATAAGCAAAACAATTTCTTCAACAGTTTTTTGTTCCTAGCCATCTGCTGCCTTCTTTACCACACAGTGCTTTTGCCCTTCTTACTCTCAGAAAACTCTGTATTACAAGTTTCAAATTATGATTAAAGTCTTCTGCATATTGTACATTGTATATTGTTAAACATTTTATTAGATCCGGGTTATTTTGAAGCCAAAACACTGTATTTGGGCCTTTTGGGGACATTTTTAGTGACATATCCAACAACTGTTGCCCAGTATTCCAAGTAATTCAATTGTCTATTAGGTCAAACATGCGGTCTGCGGCTCAGCTGCAGAGGAGGAGTATTACAGTGGGCTTGAGGGGCAGCACCAGGGAGGCTGGCAGGGCAGTTTAAAGGACTTCATTAATTGTGCTCTCCTTATTTCAGTGATGCCAGACCTAGCAGAGAACGGGGGTGTTCACCCCCGTTCTCTGCTAGCCATCGGGGCGGGGGGGCTGGGAGGAGATGTTGGCTGTCCGACTGGCCTGGGACGGTCTGCTTGCCTCCACCCCGGGGGGAAGGGTAACATCTCTTGGGTCCGGGTTCTGTTTCCCCCTCTGGGGGCGAGGGTACCTGGACCCGGGGTATAGAGTATGTTTGGGGAGTGTGATTGTGTGTACATGTCCATTTATGTCAGTCCTTACGTTGGGTGAGTGCTGAGTGTTTGTATATGTGTGCATGAGGGTGGGAACGCATGTTTGTGTCTGTGTGTGCCTGTTTGTCTGTGTCTATATGTCAGGTCGGGTCTTAGACTCCACCTCTCTGGGAACTCTCAGGCCCTCCAAGGCCTATCTCCCCTCACCACACTCCCTGCCGGTGACTGATGCCCTCAGGGGTCGGTGCATTGGTAGTTCTTGGTGTCGGGAGCTGGGCACTCAGGTATGTACCGGCTCACTCCCGGTGGCTACCTGACGGGGCCTGGCGCCTGTTGCTCGGACAGGCCTCCTCTGGGGTGCAGGGGGCCCTCGGGCCTCCGGCCTCTGGGCTTGCAGCTCAGTTCACTCTGGCACAGCTGGCTGCCGGCAGAGCCGGCGGGCACACCGGTGCAGCCCCCTCTGGCTTCTGCTCGGTGGCTACTGGGCTACTGGGGATCCTCAGCCCTTCCCATGAGGGTGGCACGGATGCCCCTCCGGTGGTCCTCCTTGGGCTCTCGCACTCTGAGGCCTCTGAATGTCTGGGGCCTGGATCTCCTCCATGCCTGCTTCATGCCCTGGGGGACGGGGCTATGGCTCGCTACATCCTCTTGCAGACCATTACATGTGGAAACCATTTGAATACAAGCGCGCTGATCCACACAGGTATGCACACGGGTGTTCACTGCTCGTAGACTTAAATTACACCTTTCTTGGCTGCTACTTCAAAGCACATTGTGCGCTGTCTGTCCTGCGTGCTGCACAACAACATTGAATTTTTAGTATTTACTGCTGTTTACACTTAGCTAGATTAATGCGATGGTGTTGTGTTTAGTATGTTGCTTTGGTTTTTTTTTTGGGTTTTTTTTGCTTGTTTTCTATTCTTCTCTCAACAGGTGATCCAGGAGATTTTTTTTCTCCCCCCCTTTCTCACTGTCCCTCTCCCCTTCTGTTTTTCTTTTCCTTCCTCTTTCTCTCTCCCTTTCCTATCCCTCACTCATGTCTGTCCCGTCTGTAACATCTGAAAATAAAATATAATAAATAATAAAAACAAAGGTCGATCAAATGGACCAATACGGCAATGCCACGATGATGCCAGACCTGAAGGAGAGAGGAGTGTGCAGGTGGCTATGGCTCCAAAGCTGCTGCAAGCACATGACACCTGCGTCCTTGCTGTTCACAGTGGTGTTAAATGATAAACCGCAAGATATCTGATACGCAGCTCGTGCAGCCAGTACACAGCCTGGCTCAGATGCAGGCCGAGCTGGCAGCCATGCACCTGGAGCAGGTGGTGACGCAGCTCAAGCACCTAGAGGCATTACAGGACCAGGGCAACCACCAGATGCAAGATTCAGAAAACCTGGACACTCTGTCTGGTGCTTGTTCTCTGCCATCGTCTCTTTCTCCTTGCCCTGCGGTGGTCCTGCACAGGATGACCGAGGATCACATGGACATCGGGGCAGGAGTGTTGGAGGCGCGTGCAACCGGGACACCTCCTCTGAGAGTGTCCACTAATGGAGGTAGGTCAGGTGTTCCACGTTGCTGGGGCTCCCCCCCATCCAGGAAGATACATATAGTTTTCCGGTAAGATGTCATAGGGGTATATGCCATGCCATGGTGGACTTAAGCTGTACACTTGTACCTGGTCTACCAAACCCTGGTTCAGTCAGGGGCATTGTTGGAGGCAGAGTGGGTGGAGGTTAGGTGTGTACATGGGGACATACACAAATATCCCATAGTGCCACTGCAAATAAAATATAAGAGGAAAATGCATAATGTAAAGGCTGCAGTTAGCTTGTGCCTGACACATCCCATAATTCTGGGGACAGATTGGCCAGGGTTTAATAACATTTTGGGACACTGTGTGGGGATGCGTCCATGACCTTGTAGTATATGGACATGTACATATACTACATATACTATAGTGTCTGCGCTGCACTCAGCAGTGATGCAAGGCTTTTCGACACTGACTCTGGAGAGGAGGCGATGGCAAGGCCTCCAGTGATTCACTCCATGGGTGATTTCCCATTTGAGCAGTCTCTTGATGAAACTCTATGCTCAGTCTTTGACCAAGTCATGAAAATTTATGGTACGCCCTGACACAGCACTGAACGACCAGCTTTTTGTATAGATTAAAGATAGGCTTTATTGAATGAGTGGTGACACTCTCACAAAAGAGGAACACACCCAGTTGTTGGTGACTAAAAGTCGCCGGGAATTTATTTTACAGGCGGCTTGTTATAACCCCATGGTAGAGCATACGGAATATGACAAAACTCTCGAGCAAATAATGGACAGATTTTATTGGCTGAGCATCTAGGCAGATGTGCGCCAATGGT
Source organism: Diplotaxodon limnothrissa (assembly GCF_057381915.1). NCBI lineage: Eukaryota > Metazoa > Chordata > Actinopteri > Cichliformes > Cichlidae > Diplotaxodon > Diplotaxodon limnothrissa. The sequence continues at coordinate 15,327,354 of NC_140611.1, forward strand.
GCGCATCCTGCCCAGAGTGTCAGCTGGTTAACCAGCCGCCATTCCAAAAGCACCATTACTGACAATGGAGGTCCCGTTTGAGTGCATTGGTATGAGCCTCATCAGGACATTTCACCAGAGTGCATGTGAATGTCACTTTGCATGAGTTCTGGTGAATTATGCAACACGATATACTGAAATTGGTCAGAGACCTTCTCTCTGGGGTGTGGTCCAGACAGTGTTGGGTGTAATGCGTTACTAAGTAACGCGTTACTGTAATTAAATTACTTTTCCACTGAAAAAGTAGAGTAACTAATTATTGTTCATTTTTAGGTATTTTAATTACAGTTACTTACAATGTACTTGCGTTACATTGTAAAATAATTAAACTCGCTGAATATCATTACTTAATTTCAATAATTTATCTTCTAAACGTAGAAGTAAACTCTGCCGCTTTAACATCGCTGTAGTGCAGGTGCACGTCATTTCGCACCAGTTTGCTGCATAGTCTTATTCTAAAGCGGAAGATGTCGGACTCGGCTGAAGCGAGTGGCTGTTTTTTGAAATGGACATATTCCCATCTCTTCACTTTTCTGAAACAAGCAGACAAGAATATTACAGTAATATGTAAGCTATGTCCTGGGAAGAAAAAACTATCGGCTGCTGTTAATAGCACGAGTAATCTACTGAAGCGCCTGACACGAGTGCATAGACACTTCTGAGTTATTCTTGTTCATCATCCATGGATAACACCGCAGCAACTCCTCCTAAGCAGGTAAAACTTGATTTTACTTCAGCAGCACAGAAAGGTGAGCTTAAAAAATGATTGCAGGCTACATTGTGGAAGAGATGCTACCGCTGCGTACTGTAGAGTCTCCGTCTTTAAAAAAAATAGTATTTATTATTTAAAGAGTTTAATTTCTATTGTTTGCCTACTCAAGGTTTTTAGGGATTTTAAGAAGTATTTAGTTAAATTACTTACTGAGTAATTAAGTTACTTTTCTGACGCAGTAATTAGATAAGTATTTTAAATACAATATTGACTAAGTAATTAGTAATTAGTAATTAATTACTTTTTAAAAGTAACTTACCCAACACTGGGTCCAGATCCCTCTTACTGATGCCCCCTCACACAGCGTTCCCCACTCCCCTAGGGAAGCATCTGTGGACACCACCTTTTTATCCAAGACCCCTGATGCAGCAGCCCGGGCTCCCTCCAGGGATGGAGAGCTTGCATGCAAGATGCGATTACCGCCAGTCTCCCCAGAGGTGACGTGACGCACACAGGAGGTAAGAGAGTCCAACATTGAAACCAGGGCTCTAGACCAGGGGTGGGCAATCTCAGTTACCTGACACAATCCTGACACATACAGGATCACTACAGGTTTTTTTTCCTGGGGACCCTGTGACACCCCATTAAAGAGCCATAGGCTGTGGATCTCTTGAGATCTCACTGTTGGGTTTGTAAGGCCATGTTACTCCTAAATTTCTATTCTGTTTAAAGAGAAGATATAAAACAAAGTTCTAAGCTAATCGACCTTAGGGTTCTCCTTTTTTTTAAAAGAATCGATAAGAGAATCGATAAAGAATCGAATCGTTAAACAGAATCGAAAATGGAATCGGAATCGTGAAAATCTTATCAATACCCATCCCTATTGACCACTTTACAAGGATGGGTTCCCACTTTCTACCACCTAAGAACAACATGCAGCCTGCCATTGAAACAATTGCTCACAAGGTCAGTATGTAATGGATTGCTTCTCCACACCCATGGCATGTCTCTCTTAGATCCATGTACAAGTTCACAGCCTGATATGGGTCTGTTGCTGTAGTTAGATGGGACTCAGTTTTAAGGCTATTGCACAGTTCATATACATCTGGATCACATAGTTTGGTCAGTTGAAAAAACACACTCGTTTTTATACAGTTCAACATGTTCTTCAGTGGGGCAAAGGAAGTCTCTTGTCCATAGAGCTCAGGTAATGCATTAGATTAGGCCGACCACTGGGGATATTGATGTTTTTAGATGGCATGATGGAGTGTGTATTCCAAACCTGTGCAGTGTCATCCAGCTGATCCTGTTAAAAAGAATACATAAATTTAACAAATGTGCATACATGCCTACCTAAAAAAAATAGTAGCCTAAATTATGGTATTTACACAGTTTTCATTTCATTTACTCCCTGCTCCTCTCCACCTCTTCTCCCTCTCTTGTCTGTCTTCCTGCAAGCCTCTCCATTCCCTCAACCTGGCCCTGCTCTCATCTGTCACTATACTTTATCTACTCCCCCTCTATCACTTCCTACGTTCCCTTTATCTCTCACTCACACATGCATGCTGGGTCTACTGCCAAGCACCATGTTAATGTTTTTATAATTTAGTCCAAGCTCAAAATAAAAATCTATGAATCTCTCACATGGGTGTGTGGCCTCCATCGCTGTGGTTGTTTCTAAGTTTTCAATTCTGACCTGGAGGTGCATGAACTCAAAACTTTTGCGGGATCTCGCAAAGTACATCTTCATATTTTTTTCTCCAATGTCCCTTGCAGGGCTCTGTATCTTTGTGGAAATAAAGAATTGTCTCCTTCAAAACTGAACAGAAAAAAGTTTGACTTCTGTTCTGGACTCGTGTGTTCTGGACACGTGTTCTGGACATGTGCAACAATGCCCGTTGCACAAGTCTTGTGAACCATTTTACAGTGGTAAGACCACAGCAGTAATACTTCCTTATTCTTCTAAATTTTTAGTTTTACATTGCAGAACTATTACATTGCAGAACATTTTGCACACGGTAGTCAGTGCTGGCTTTATTGTGTAAGAAAGTCAACTAAGAGTGGAGAAAGACACTACAGTTTTTGGCTGCCATTTGTCAGACCTAGGAATAAATTCATTTAAAATCCTTCTTATCCAATTCAGGAGCTTTAGCTTATCCTAGTTGTCATAGTTCAAGAGGCAGGGTACAAAATACTAAATACATTGCAGGCCAAAATCATTTATTATTTTATGTAAATTGTCTTTTATGTTCAACTTGGTTTCTACAGGCCCTATAGAAATGTGGAAATTACTAACTTAAAACCACATACACATAAAAAATGACATAAAACATTTGTTTGTGTGTGTGTGTGTGTGTGTGTGTGTGTGTGTGTGTGTGTGTGTGTGTGTGTGTATGGCACTGCAGTATAATAATAATAATAATAATAATAAATATTAATATTATTGTCATTCAGTGAGAGGGAAAGAACATATTACTAACAAAAAATGGTCATAGAAATTATGCTATGCAAATACTTCACAGCTACACATGTCACACAAATATATAGCACAGTAGTTTCTAAATTACAACTTTCTTTTTTTAACCATATTATAAGAGTAAAAGCTGATTTTCACCTTTTTCACTGAGGGTCATGCTCAGTTATGTGTGTGTGTGCGCGAGTCTGTCTGTGGTGCTTGTTGAATTAACCTACTCTTACTTTATTTGCTATAGTCTTTTTAAATTAATTTTCTGAGTTTGGTAATTCAGTTTGTGACACTGTCACTGGTGCTCTAGTGAGGAACTTCTTATTTTGCCCTTTTAGTTTTGGTCTGCAGTAATTTATTGATTTTCATAATCTAAAAGCCATGACCTGCTTGGTGTTATTTGTTGTTCTGGTGTTATTCCTCAGGACTGTATAGCAGTTGACCTTTACAAATCTGTTTAATGGAGACGATTTGTCCATTTCTGATGATGAATGAACTGGTACTTGTATTGAAACTTTCTACTCAATTTAAGCATTCACGGTGCTTTCTAGTACTAATCTCTACAAATAAATTAATCACACACATTTTCATACATTGTTTTACTTACACTTAAGCAAAATTATATTTTTACACAACCATGAAAAGCAGTTTGAGTTCGTATGACTATCACATGTATATACGGCTTAATTAAGAACATATCAAGTTTCAGTGGTTGCATAGCTGCACAAACCACTGAAATATGCAACTTCCTCTGAATTTAAAAGGAGAATCAACTGAAACCAGTGAGACTTTCACACTTCACTCATCCTGTGCTGCAGAGCTGAGCTCTCCAAAACAACCCAAATCCATGTATGCAATGGAGCCAATATATGCAAATGATGAATGTGTTAAACCTGACAACCCAACACCTTCAACAAATTACACAGGTAAAAGGGAAGTGATAGAGCAAGGAGGTTATAACATCTGTTATTACTACTGAACATTTGTTTGGGTAACTTGTTTTTTTTTTTTTGTTTGTTTGTTTGTTTTTCTTTTTGTCTTCTTTTCAGGTCAGAGGAGCTCTAGGAGAAGTTTCTATTTGGGTGTTATTCTCTCCCTGAGCCTGCTCACTGTTTTATTGCTGGTTGGATGTATCACACTTAGTTTCTTCTGTGAGTTGGATTTTTCATGGATAGTTGTTCTACTGATCATCAGTCACCATGTGAATGATTAAGAGCTATTTTTTAATGTAATTTAATGTATGTAATTTTTAATAAAATTTGGAATGCAATGTGGAATTTTTGATTCTTCCATTTCAAGATCCTCTTGAAATTATCTTGAAGACGACAAGATCACAGCAACAATAACTTGTGCAAGCATAAAACTGGTTTACATAATTAATATGTTTCACAAATTACAGTCAGAATTTTAAAATATTTTTTATTTAGATCTTTTGTGCCTCAATCAATGAAAGCATCAATGTTATTTCCTTTTATTTCAGACCACAATTCAGCTGAACATGTGTCGGCACAGGCTGAGAAGAGAGACCTGCTGAATAAAAACATCTCTGCAGTCAGTAACCAACTTTCTTCCATGACTGAGGAGCGAGATCTGCTGACTAAAAAGACTGAAGAGCTTAAAAAGCAGAGTGAGTCCTCGTGTGAGCTGTTGTGTCTCTAAAAGGTTTTTCTTGGAAATGTAGTGATTCATTTTCCAAACAAATGATGTAATCATTTTCTTCTGACTTAACACATTTTTAAAATCAAATTTCAGTCATTAGGAAAATATCATATGAACCATTATCCGTATCACTGCTTGTCACTATAAAGCTGCAGTGCAGCAGTGTACCTTATGCTTGTCACAAATTTACATTTACAAATCTGAATGGTACTAAAATTATTTAAGGGCTGTATTTCATCGACACATATGTGAAATGTATTTAATGGTGTTTAGTGACTTATAAAATGATTGAATCCACAACAAGTATCCTTAATGTATTTTCATTAAGGAAGTTGAAAAGGAAGCTGATAGCCCTTACACTGACACTACATATTCTTATTTTTATCTCAATATCCTTTAAATCTTTTTTTAACTGTTATTTTACTTGTTTCATCTGTGGTCATGTTTGATTCAGTTGTGATGCATCTTTTCACCGAGACATCACTTTCTGATCTACAGGTTTGTTTAGAGATTCACAAATCACTGAGTCTCTAAACACAACCTTCTATCAGTTTCACCCAGTTATTAGAAGTTAGGAGCAGTTACTGTAGCTGCATTTTGCATATTGCGTAAAACTTAGGTAGATTGCAGTTTAATTTTTTTACTTTTACTCTGGGAAAGACAGCAACAATAGTGAGATGTTAACCTGCAGAAGACTGATAATAACAGACCTTCTTCACAGACCTTCATTATTATTATTATTATTATTATTATTAATAATAATAATAATAATAATAATAATAATAATAATCTTTTTTCTTTCAAGATATTTGTCTGACATGGAAAACTGTTTTCTTCTGCACACATCAAATTCAATATTTCACCTTCTAATTCTCAGAGAGGCATTTAAAGCACTTTTGGATTGGCCTCACTTTTCAGAGACGTCCCTTCTTTATTTACAGTTTATGGTTGTGCCAAAGTTCTAATTTGGATTTGGAATGATTGATATTGATTGATATTGATATTGACACAGTATAACATTTAACTTTTCAAAATGTGTTTTTTGTGAAACTGTATTTATTGTATTGAGTCATGGGTTGTTGTTGTTGTTTTGGTTTTGTTTTGGTTGCTGTAATACACTGATCACCCAACATGAGAAATATAATGTAGTGATAATAAATATAAAGATATATAATAGATATATGTAATATATAATCAATATAGAAGAAAAGGAAAAAAGTATTTTTTATATATATTAATACAACTGAATTAATATCTAATTTATTTATATTTGATATTAATCTAAATATGCAAGATAATGCTTGGAAAAACTTGAAATAAATATTTTCTAGTACACCCCATGTCCCCCCCCTCCCACCTTAGATTCACCCTTAGATTAGTAGGATGATTTAAGCAATCTACCTAACCATCCTATCAGGCTAAGCTAGCAGTTCATCTGCATATTTTAACTTTATTACCTTTATTAGTCCGATGTAGCTTTATTGCAGATTTTTGCTGTGTAAACCGAATAAGTCAGATGAGAACAGCTGCAAATAATTTTTTTCATGGTGGAGTTTGTTGAACAGCTGGCTTCATAAAGGACTCCTGGCAGGTTCCCAGTAAAGTTTTAGCCACAAGTGCTGCTGTTTTGGATGCAACAAACCAAGACCAAACATGCTTTCTTCACTCCGCCTGAGCTCACCCTCTTCATTAAGGTGGGGGGAGGCTAACATAAAATCATGTATTTAGCTAACTCTGACGTGAATAGAAGATGCTTTTATAACGTCATTTTCAGATTTAAAGTCAAATAATATAAAAAAAAACTCTGTTCAATTTTTTTCTTTTGTAGGCTAGTAAAAAAATGCACAAGGCAAATATCAGAACACTGATATGCTCTCGTTTCTTCATTGCAACTCCCACATGCTCCTCTAAAGGCTTACAACAACACATTTACTAGAAAACTAAAGCACACAGACACAGGCACAAAAACACTTACACAAAAACACCTCATCCAGGAGATAAAATACTTTTTGCTTGTTTGTTTTTTGTCTCCTAATAATGTTTAAAACCTTGGAATGATTAGTTTAGGCTGTATTATTTCATTGGGCACTACTGCACTTGACATCATATATTTATTTTTGCATCTAAGAATTTTTTTAATATGGCCTGTAAATACATGAAAGAGTTGCAACAGCAATTTCTAAAATATAAACTGATGATGAGTTCATTTTAAAAGACTTGTGATTTTTTTCTTTTGAACATTTATTATTGCCCATTAATAAGAAAAAAGTACTTTTTATCTGATTACTGAATGGAATAACTGATTATTAAAATATTGGTTGCAGCCCTAAAATAGATTAAGTACAAAAACTGTCACCATAGTAAATATACACAGGCAAACAAATATAAAAGTCAGGAGGTGAATAAACTATAGATAAATCTAATTAAACAGATCAAATGAGCATTGTTGTAAGGTTCATTAAATATTTTTCATTAACCTTACTGAAATATTACTTGTTTTTAATTTCTTCTAGTTATACAATGTCCTGCATGATGGAGTAATTTCAGCTATAGCTGCTATCTCCTCTCTGGAAGCTCTGGTTCCTGGGATGCAGCCAGAAGGGACTGCAGAGACAGAGGAGCAGATCTGGTGGTTATTGAGCGCGCTAAAGAACAGGTACAGTTCATATGTATGTGTTTTACTGTGTTTATACATGAATATTCATATTCGTACCCCTCATTCATTACTTCTGAGTGTGATGAAACCTGCATTTTTGGAATTTGTGAGATGTCTAGTTTTAGCGGTGTGGTGGTTGTTGAAATGGTTTTGTGAGCTTCCAGCTAAGATTCTGCTGTTCTGCCGCTCAGACACTGAGCAATGGCTCTGTGCTACATGCATCTCTGCCATTCAAAGACACTTTGTATATAGATTATTTTCATTCAATACTAAATTGTAAATGTTGTTTTCAAGGAAGCAATTTTTTATTCAGTGTCCTCATAAATCCCTTATTTTTACGCATTTGCTACTACTAGATTAAACACACATGAGGTTTAAGGCGTGGACAAGTTTGAAACCTTTTGTCCTTAAAAATGGAAAATTGCTGAAAATAAAAACAGCTATCACTTCAGTCTTTTATTTTAGCTCCTAATTTGATCAATTCTGCTCTCAGCTTTGCGGTCTCCTGTATGCTGCGCGTCTCGTTTATGCTCCTTTCTTCACTTTTACTTGACAAGCTTCCATCTAGGCTTTCAGCAGGGCTGAAGATTCAGCTCCCAAATACTGACGGACCTATAATAATTGACATATGAAATTATTTTGCAGCCAGTTATAATTGATTATATAGTAAATTTAATTGTTAACTACAATTGAGCTGTTTTGGCAAATACATCTTCAGATGAGAACTAGAGGGTGGGTCAAAGCAGGAGAAAAACTATGAAAAATGACATTTTACAGCAAAGAAAACAAACATACTATACATATTTTTATGTCCCAGCAATTATTAAACCCTGAAACAGCTGTTACTCCATCTCACTCTGGATACTGTGGAAGAAGTCTAGTGTGTGTGTAGTATAATGGTATAGCTTACCACAGACATGAGCGAAAAAAGATAAATATGGAGCCATACAGGCTCGGACGTGACCGGATTAACAAGGCCTGCGTCAGGTGTTGAGGTACCAGAACACCCTGATGAGAAGTGGGCTGCTCCCTGAAGTCCAGTACCCATCACTGTGATTTAACCATCACAGTGATTATCACAGACCCTGAACATGGTCTAGTAATCATCACAGTGAAGAGTTAGACAGCACCAGACTTCACCATGGCTACACCTACTGGCTGAAGAGGCTGAGTGTTCACTGAGTCAATGAGAGACACTCTGAATGGATGACTGAAGGCCAGAGAGTCCTGATCCCCAAATACCCCAAGAAGGGACTGGTCCTAGCCTTGGTACCAAATGGAAGCTTTTGTCAAGCATCATAGTGGGTAAGCTATGGTTCATTACATGAGCGGGGCACAGAAAGGAGGCTACTGGTAGACCGAGCAGTTGTCTGAGACAGCAAGACTAGGCTCAGCAACCTGTGCGCTGCCTGGATAGATGCCCCACACCTGGGTTCCTGGAATGCCTAGAACTATACAAGATCAACAGGACCCTAAGAGCCGTCATCAGGAACTCAATGTGTATGTGGCGTACAACACTAGAGCCCATACATTAGAGGCCAACTTCAAGCCCATAGCACAAGTCACCATGAAGTGCAGGTTCTACCAAGGAGATGCACTGTCTCCACTGCTGTTCTGCATAGGCCTGAAACCGCTCAGTGAGATCACTGACAAGACTGGCTACGGATACTGACTACAGAATGGGCCAATCGTCAGCCACCTCCTCTACGTGGATGACATCAAGCTGTATGCCAAGAGTGAATGTGACAGAGATTCGCTGATCCACACCACCAGGATACACAGCAATGACATCGGAATGTTGTTTGGACTGGAGAAGTGTAGTTGGATGATAACGAAGAGAGGGAAAGTAGAACTGAAGGGATCAAACTACAAGAAGGCAACAACAGGTACTTGTAGCTGGGGTACTCAAGGGCAAATGGGAACCATAAGGAGAACACTAGGAAAGTTGCAACCACCAAGTACCAGGCAAGTCCCGAGGAGTCAGCTGAAAGGTAAGAATAAGATCCGGGCTGTCAACACCTATGCCCTGCCTGTTATCAGGTACCCTGCAGGGATAATAAGCTGGCCAAAGGAGGAGATGAATGGCTCACTAGAGCCGGCCAAAGCAGCGAACTCCCAGCACATTGTTGTCAAACCCCCTGCGGTCTTTCGCTACTCAGGTTAAACATGATATATAAGTCACTTAGTTAACTTCAAAATGTTATTGTTTGGCTTTTTTCAGTGTTTTGTTTGTGAGTAAATTGGTTTGGCTGAGATTAAAGTTTTCACACAGCTGAATAAACGTCAAACAGATAACTGATTAAACATAAGTGTGAGATGGTAGAGATTTTACTCCAGTGTCCAGTGTTATATTTTAGGGAGCAAAGAGCAGACGGCTGAGTTTATTAAACTCCACCAAGACAATCTGCAAATTTCATTAAAATGTATGTATAAACTAAATAAACTAAATTCCCAAATGGGAATTCATGTTTTTGTTCTTTCTGAACAGGAGTACCTTACTAGGCTCACCAAAAGACCGACTTGGATTGGTGTCCATGATAAAGAAGAAGAGGGAAAATGGAAATGGGTAGACGGAACTCCTCTTAATCTGAAGTAAGCTGTCATTTTGGCAGATTATATTAATTATATTTATAATACATGCTGCTCACAAATAAACTCACTAATAGACTTAGATGTCAATCGCTGAAAATCATAAAAATTGACTTATTTTGATAGCCTTATGGTGGTCATACATGATATTAACTAAGCATTTTAGAATGAAGAATGTACTTTTAGCTGCTTCCTTATTTCCCATGGGGTTACCACAGCAGGTGAAAACACAGGGTTTTGATTTAGCACAGATTTTAACCTGGTTAATTGTCTCCTGGAATTAAACTGGGGATATTATTTGTGTAAGTCAAATGTGTTAACCACACAGTTAAAAATGAATAACAGAAATAAAACCACATATAGGAGACACCAGCCAACACTACCATCATCTCCTGACAGGGAAAAACAAACAAACAAACAAACAAAAAACACAGAGTAGCTTATTTTTTTCACCAAGTTTTGTTTTGCATTTTGTTGCAATTTGTTCTTAACAGCTACAGAGTTTGTAGATCCATAAATTCAGTGGATTAATCAAGCCAGGAAACTTATTTTATCATCTGTAATCTTTGATGTTATAAAAATCTTTTCATCCTTTTCTTGCTTTTATAAATGTTTCAGAACTAATTATTTTCTCAAAGATAATAATTGTGCTCACTGATCTGTCAGGTACTGGGCAGATGACCAACCTGATAATGGCGGTGGAGACCCACGGTGGGGTGAAGAGGACTGTGCTCATATCAGGACATCTGACAGCACTTGGAATGATCTTTCATGCAGGAAGTCTCTGCCGTGGGTCTGTGAAAAAATACCATAATACCCACTCCTGATCCTTTATCATTTATTATTTTATTTTTGTTTTATTCCTCTCTGAATACCTATTTAGCTAAAGCATTGCAGTGCTGAGTTGTAGCTATAGCTATATACTGTTCACTTTTATAAATAGATTTACTTCCTGTTGTAAAAAAAGAAAACATAATTTAGCACATGAACTGAGGTCCAACTGCTGACTGCCTTTTCTGATATATCAGTTAATTTTACATTTTAAGAGAACCAGTGGCCAAAGCAGAACTACAGCAGATTCTCTGGCTCACCGCATATTAGTCATATGTTTATGGATAATCAGAAGTTGTCACAATATGTTAGTAGTTATACTGATGTCAGGACATTGTCCTCAGTCAACAGGTCCTTTTATGGCAGCAATGAAATGCAGTGGAAATGGGTTTTTTGGGATTAAGTTCATTTTCATGGCAAAGAAGGACTTTTCAATTCATCTGATCACTCTTCTAAACGTTTTGCATTATAAGCAAATTGCTATCATAAAAACAAAAAGCAGCAAACTTTGTGAAAACCAATATTTGTGTCATTCTCAAAACTTTTTGCTAGAACTGTACCATGTGACTTGCTGCAATGCAGGGATATTGCGTTTTTGTTTTGTGTGGGTTTTTTTTTTCTGGCTTGTTGTTGCAAGCAGTAAAGCTGGGCTGATTGTTTATGATTAATAAATGATTAAGCACAAGTCTGTAAATCACATCTTATGTGCACTTTGGTTTAATTAATTAAGTTTGTTCTTTCCACCATGAAAAGAGGAAGAGTGGGCCACCGGAACAGTCTGACAAAGGTTGTATCAAAGTGTTTTTCCTTAAGAAGTAAAAAGAGTGAATTTTGTATATACACTGCAGCTCCTCACCATGTGTGATGTGATAGCTCTAACTTTGGGTAATAAGAAAGTTACTGCTGTATAGCTAGTTTCCCCATAATGTGCCATGAGTCTAACAGCAAACAGGCCAGTTTGGATGAATTCACTTAGGTGAAAAGTTAACATATGGGTCATTATGATACAAAAAGGAAGTCAAGTGATCTAACTGGACCTATCAATGGACCACATATACTGTTCAAATGAACTCATGATTCCCCCCATGTGGTAATATTTGTGCAGTAACAGGCATCTCCAAGTTTTCTTTGCAGAATTTATTCAGTCAGTTGTTAAATATTTATTGACAGGTTTGTCAGCTAATTACTTGAATCACACACTACACAAGGAGATATTCTGGATTTTGGCAATAAAATCTTAATAAAGCTTCAGATAAGTCACTTGTCAGCATATGCAACTGGACCATCGTACAATCTGGCAATCAATGCCTTTTTCATTGTACTCATGTTGGCATCTCTGTCTTTCTATATTTGCATGTTTCTATAATGACTCGGGGCGGTGGCCCTTCAGGTAATAGACCCATGAGTAGGGCTTCCTGTGGCCCTCAGAGCTCTGACTGGAGATGGTCAAGGTGCCAAACCACGGTCCTGGAGAGCCATCTGGAGGAGCCTCAAAGGACACCTGGATGTTCTGAATCTCTTTGGATTTGATGCTTCCCCCTCCTTTGACTATAAAATGGTGGTTGTCAACCTATAGGCATAAACAGGGTTCAGGTTACATAAAATCAAAATAAGCTGCACTATTAAGTGAAGCACATAAACTGAAGCATTTATCAATGCTAAAAAAAATTGCTAAAGTGAAAGTTGTATCAGAGAGAAGCAGGAGTCAAATCTGTTGAAACATAGGGTTGCACAACAGAGTTGCACAATTCTGCCATTTTTTCCAGGCCAAATTTAATGTTTCATGGTGTCACGGTGAACACAGTGTAAATACTCCTCAGTAAAACATCCCTGTTTTTAATAACATTGACTTTTTTTGATGTGTTTGAATTAGTATGTTGGAAATCACTTAATGTTATGTCAATAAGACATTTTTAGCTTTACGCCACTGCTTGGTCTGGTTTTCTCACTGTGCCCATTTTCACAAATTCTACTTGGTCTTTACCAGATAAGAGAAAGCTGTGGTTTGCAGGAACACATTCTTGAAGGGCATGATGATGTTCCCACCAGCTTTAATGCTGAACGGGCCCTGAGACTGGGGGGGCAAGCATAACCCATGTAAGGGAAATATGTATTCTCCACCAACTCCTGAAGACAGGCTGAGCTGGCCTTTCACTTCTCCCAGCTGAGAAGGCTCAAAACAGACGTCCACACTGGCCTCTGAGCCCACGTGGAAACCCGGAGTTACACTCACACTCTTGTCCACGATAAAGTCTGGGTAATCAGTCTGGAGGAGAGAGACAACATGAGAAAATTTCTGTTTAAAACTGACAGAAAGATACAGACAGAGTTGTGTGTTGACAAATTATAAAGAACACATAAAAAGGTGTCTTAAGAAGTGATGAAGGCTGACACTGAATGCATATAAAGTCATCCTAGCATGAACGTATACAAAGACAGAAGAGGGCTATTTCTTCTTCTTTGTTTTGTTTTTACCTTACAGAAGTATGTGGTTTTGAAGCGGGCATAGTTGATAAACTTTACAGTGACGGTGTGGCCGCGGCCCAGTAAAGCGTTAAAGTGCACGGTTTTCTCTGGTGCTGGAGGCAGAGCTCTGAGAAGCAGATCATAGTGGAAGTGGCCCAGCTCACTGCTGAACAAAGTTAGCCGTGCTGTAGACTCGCCTGCTTGCAGAGGCTTGTACTCGAAAGGCAAAACACCCTAAAAGGAAAGGCAGACATTCACAGACAGTGCCTATTAGAGTTTGTTTATGGAAACACAGTTAGGGGTTTTGTTTGTTTGTTTGTTTGTTTTCCAAGTATGATGGAAGACGCATTCAGTATTCACCTTGGACTGGCCTGGCACCGTGTGCTGAGGTGGGACAATGATATCACGGCTTTTACACTCAGTGGTGAGGCAGGAAGCTGCGGTCAGGGGGTTCTCTACTTGAACGGTGGCTGAGGCCGCCCGGCGAACTGGTGTCACTAACTCTATGGTGGACAGGACTCCTGGAGACGTGGCTTTGAAGGTAACGAGGTAGAACAAGTACTCACCTGTCTCATGGTGACGGAATGTCACCTGAAGAAAAAGATTAAAGGATGTCATGATGGGTAACAAATGTCAGTTCAGATCTGGAAATGTGTAATGTTTGATCAAACCTTGGTGTTAAACTGTCCCTCTGTATATGTAAAGAAAGACATTTCATAGTCCCTGTTAGCATGGGCGGGGACATCGATGAACTTGATGCCCCTGAGGGACACTGTAGCATCTGGTTTATCAGGCTTCACTATCTCTAGCTGCACAAGGAACCTGAGAACACAGATGAGAACATTCATGACATGACTGAGATCATTCCCTCCACTTTTTATTAAAGTGCTAGAATATTTAAATTTTCGATTTCCACTTTACCCAGCTACAGTTTTTATCTCTGGGTCAGCATACACATATTTAAAATAAAAAAAAATAGCTGGTAAAGACAGTGGTATATTTTGCTGCTAAATATTTAATAACAGATTTTTAACAAATGATTTAAATGAGCTTCCTCCGAAGGGTGGCTGGCCTCTCCCTTAGAGATAGGGTGAGAAGTTCGGCCATCCGGGAGGGGCTCAGAGTAGAGCAGCTGCTGCTCCACATCGAAAGGAGCCAGCTGAGGTGGTTCGGGCATCTGACAAGGATGCCCCCTGGGCGCCTCCTGGGTGAGGTGTTCCAGGCATGTCCCACCGGGAGGAGACCCCGGGGCAGACCCAGGACACGCTGGAGAGATTATATCTCTCGGCTGGCCTGGGAACGCCTTGGTGTTCCCCCAGATAAGCTGGAGGAGGTGGCTGGGGAGAGGGAGGTCTGGGCCTCTTTGCTTAGGCTGCTGCCCCCGCGACCCGGCCTCGGATAAAGCGGATGAAGATGGATGGATGGATTTTTAACAATGGCAACATGCAATTTAAAGTAGGAGAAAAAAAACATTATTTTTTACACTTGAATGTGTCAGTTACTGCTGCAGAGATTTAGGAGACGTTTCTGCACTCGTGTCACTTTATTTGGAAATCCAGACAAAGATGTGATAAAAACTTATACCAAGCCACCTGGGACCTCCAAACTAAAGGAGACACACAATATCAGCAGCAACAAAACTTAAATTTCAGTTTTTGGCATTAGGTTCTTTTCAACATTCTGTGGCTTCTGTGGCAGGAATTTCAACAAATATGGCTGAAGAAAAAAGATAATGCAAGGATGATGATGCTGAATTTGGACCTTATCCTGACAGTAATCATGCCTCGAGAAGTTTTAATAGCAGCCCATTTCTTATTTTGATGTTTTGTATTTGTTTGTTAGTTTGAAGCGGTTGTTTGTGGTTGTTCTGATCAATGCAATTACATTATTAACCTGCAAAAACACTTTTTTCCTTAATAAAGTTTTATTACACATAAATAAACAATATTTGGTGGTTCCATTAACAAACTTCTCCTGTTAGTAAATTAGCTGAATATCATCTCTTGACCTTGTGCTAACCTTGCTGATTCAGCATGTCATATTAAAATGAACTGACTGTGCCTGTGCTTAGAAAACAGTGCAATTTCCCCATAAATATAACCACACCTTTCAGCGTTTTTACCCCGATTAGTAAATGTGGTCTTAAGTGTTTTACCGCTGTTGCCTAGAGAGCCAGTTGTGCACAGGGAGCAGCACGGTGTGGCTAGTTTTTGCCGGCAGCTCGTGCACAATAGTGTCCTCTGCTTTAGGAGGATCAGCAGTTCCCTGCAAGGAGTACAGCATGCCTGTCCCATCGGGAAAAGCAAAAAAGACTGATCCCTGTGCAAAAGGAAGGACAAATGTACAATTTTCAGGGATTAAATCCATTTAATCAATCAATCGTATCTACATGCATTTCATATTTAACTCAGTGCCACTAAAATGGCACTGCTCCTCTACCTGATGTTTCTTTCCAGAAGTAGTCATGGTCATAGGTCGGTAGGTGATCGTGAATGCCGTGTTCTGGTGGGGCTCGAAGTTCACAGAGAGTGCAGCACTCCAGTGCTCACCCTCAATGACAGGTGCGATGCTGTAACCCTGGTTTGTGGGGTTGAGCACAGACAGGGTCTGAGTGTGAGAGCCACGAACTGGGCAAACAAAATTCACCACCTGCACACAGAGAGAGGGCAGCAACAGTTCAGTGACAGATGGCTCAAAGGCGCTGACATTACAAAGAACAGATGATGTGTGAAGTTTAAACTTCTGATGTCAAAACATAATCTTCCCACATCTGAGCTACATCTGCTGATATGAGAAATTAATTCCTGTGTCATGGTAAAAAATTAGATTACCTTCAACTCAATCTCTAGATAGACTTCTTGTAGACATTAGTGTTACAGAGCTCATTGAAGCCAAGTAATATTTTTTAAAAACTCTTATATATGTTTCACATCGCCTGATGTTGACCTCTAACCATTCCTACAATCTGAAACACTCACAGTCATCTTTACTATTGTGCCATCATCTGGTTTCAAATTTATTGAATTTATTGACTGGTTACTGGAAACACTGTCCCATGTGAGTGAGCAGATTTGTATTAGAAACCTGAAACTATGCCATGTGGTTATTTAAAATAATTAAATGGAAACAGAATTCGTTAGTTTACTGAATACATAAAGCACTGCTGCTCTGCATGTGAATACTGAAAGGTAAGATTAAAGTCTCTCACTTTTAACTCAATAGCACAAATAATCACTTACACATGTAAGTCAGTGGTTTTTAAAAGTTAGATCACATACATGCATCATGTAAATATGACACATTCTCATCCTCACTGGTCTTCAAAAGCATTCAGTTAACCTGAAATAGCTCTTAACAAGTAACTATCCAATGATCAATCAGATGGTTTTTTTTGTTTGTTTACTATATTACTCAACACTGTATTTGTCTGAAAAGGTGCTTCAGTCAAACCTCTCTGCTGGTGGAGGTGGCGATGCAGGAGCCAGTGACAGTAAAGGTGATGGGTGAGGAGGAACCCTCCACAAAGCAGGACAGATTCTCATATCTTGTGTCGTTACGCAGCTCCACAGGGGCAAACGTCACTTGAAAGGAAACTTCCATCCCTGGGTTGATAAATCCTTTTAATGGCACAATGGACAACTCTGCAGGAAAATCCTCTGTTTTCCAGTTAAACCTGTAAGAAGGTGGATTGAAAAGTAAAAAGCAAATAGGAGGATATAATCCTGTGCATGTGACACCTGATTGCAATAATACAATACTGTGTGTCTGTGTGGAGATTTGTTTGCTGGTAGCGTCTAACCTTACCTGGCACTACTGTCGCCAGTATTCGTCATGACAATCTTCTTCTTGACCTGGCAGTGCTGGACCACAGCTCCAAAGGAAAGGCAGTCCTGGTCCAGCTGAACTTCAACACCCTGGTAGTTTTTTGTGAATTATGTTAACGGTAATCGTTGTTATAAGATCATGGCATTCAGTTTAATTCATATTAGTAATACAGTCTATATTCAGAACTTTTTTAAAGGAAGTCTGAAGGAAAGGTTTATTAAAAAATATTTTATGTGACAATTTACTCCTAGAAGCTGATGCTGATCAAGACACATAAAGAAACAGATTATCTGTTTCACAGTGAAATTTATGTACCTGGCAAGAGCCTTGGATGGTCAGCAGGGGTTGGATCAAGCCTAAACACTTTGCCTGCAGCTCAGCAACGAAGGGACGAATGCACTGATGAGGTGAGAAATGGATCCGAACATTACATGACCCGCCACTAGACTTCAGCTTCAGCTCACCTTCTGGACTGACACACAGATCCTGGGAGAGAGGGTGACATGAAGTGCTGCTCGAGTGGACTGCTGTTTATGCATATTTTTGCCTGTGTTGTCTGTCTGCATACCTTTTGATCAATTGGTGTATCTGTGCTGAGCATTAGGGTGCAAGAAAGGTCGATACTGCTGCGGTTTACTAGAACCACCTGTTTTTTCATCTTCTGACCCAGTTTCAGAGGTCCCAATTTCATCTTCTTCTGCCTTGGATGCTCAACTTCCAGCTACAAAAAGTCAGGATATGATATTAAAAACATACTGATTTTGATACATTTTATGGTCAAATTATGAAGCCAGTGGACATCAGAACATCTTCACATTGGATCCAGGTGTTTGGAAATCTGATATCAATAAAATTATTAAATATGTAGCTTGATTTTATAAATCTTACATGTGTTCAAGTTGCTTTTTTCAAACACATAATACAGTTAAATGCTATATTGATATAAGCCTATATTAGATCTAAAAGATGCCTTTTAATCCATCGATAACCACTGTGAGGTGGGTATTCAATCTATGTTCTAGGTGTAGGCTGACAAGCTGCTCCTGGAGGTACCCAGGTACAAGAGAAAGCTCAGAAGGGACAGGGCCTTCTCTATTGCTGCTCCTAATCTGTGGAACAATCTGCCCCAGCACATTGGAGAGGCCTCTTCACTGTCCACTTTTAAAACCCATTTTTACTCCTTGGCTTATGACACAGTCTGACCCTGATTTTATTGTTTTAATCTAATGTGCTGATTTTATTGTATTAAATGTAATTCTAATTATCATTTTATACTCTTTTATTATTATTGTTGCTCTTTGTGCTAATTTTATTATTTTAAATATCATTTTAATTATTATCTTTTTTTTTTTTTACGACGAAGTCGTATTTTGACGAAAAACCTAAATATAGTTGTTGAGTCCACCACATGCACAGTGATTCTCACCTTCATCTCGATGCCCTGCCCCAGTATCTCCACCTGTTTTGTGACACAGCTGTTTAAGATGAAGGTGAGCTTCTCGTGATACTGACATGGCTCACGAGGATAAAAGGTGAATGGTATCTCTTTTACACCAGCAGGTGACAAAATATCTGCATGGAAGTCCATCTCCAAGAAAGCAGTGTTCTTGAACTGGCACTGGATGCTGAGGAGCAGAAGACAGGAATCTAATTTTAGACTCTCAAAATCTCATTTATTCTGATTATAGTAACAACTGAGTGGTGGAGAGAAACAGAACTGAGGCATCCTGCTGAAAGCACAAGATTTGAAGGATCAGATTCTGTGAGTCAAATTTTTGTTTATCTACACAGCAACGTGCTGTTCTCAGAGTTACCTGACACAAAAAAACAAAAATCTGAATGATACTAGAGCCTGAGTGATATATTGGTGGCGTCACTATCAGCGATATTAGCGATATGCTAGTATTTGTGACAAATGATAAACACAAATTAAAAAGTAAAGAAGAGGCAGGAGAAACATCCTTTTACGATGTTCTGAGTGTTGATTTTGCAAAGTTTGTCAAACAGAAATAAACTATGCAACATCAAAATCTGCAGTTTCCCAGTGGCAACATATAAACTGAACAAATACAACAACTGGCTGATTCGAGCAGAATGTAAATGAGTAATCCATGGTTTGCTGCAGCAGTTTAAAAAAAGCGTATTTTTAAACTGCGACACTGAAAAAATGCTGAGTAAAAATTCTAAATTGAATTAAAAGCAATTTATCAATCAGGCTCTAAATGATCCTCTTGTTTCTGGACCTTCTGTGTGATGTTACTTCCTGTTGTAGGAAGCCTGGGACAAGATTATGTGACAGTGAGCTGCAACCACCATGAACGGCTGACACAGTCATTAAGTTACTGTAATCAACTGTAAAGTGTTTAGAATGTGCATGTTTGAGTGTAACTGATATTGTCATGTTGCTACCCTATATGAAAAGAATTAAAGATCTGCTTCATGCAAAGTTACAGCAGTGTCTCCCTCTTCTTCCCTCTTCATGCAGAGTTGGCCAGGAGAGGACCAGCCAACGAGCCAGATAAGAGTAAAACCAGTAACATCTTTTAAATGTTTGAAGAACCTTGAATCCTAGAAAAACTGGAATTCAAACTACGACAACAACTGTTTAACATTAAGTTACCATAAATCCAGAAAACTAGTTTAGAGATAAGAAATATCAAATGTCAGTTACCTTACATTTTAAAATAAATCTGTTCTGCTTTGATGATATTTGCAGCAAAACATTATGTGTTAATATAATATTAATATTACATATTATATTATATTAATAAATATGAGAACTCTAATCCAATAGTTCATAAAAAAAATCATGCTTATGGTTCGGAGACTTAAACACACCTGATGTCCCTCTTGCCGTTGTTCCTTAACACTAGGGTCTGAGTTGCCGGTTCCATACCACGACAGTACAACAAGCACTTCCCGAAGTTAAGCTTGGTAGAGGAGAATTCGAGACTGGGTGATACAGCCTTGCCTTTTATATCAAAGGCAAATGTTGGCCCACGTTTCACCTGATGAGATGAATCAAGAAGAAATTTACATCAGAAAGGGAAATGCCCAGAAAGCAAAACTCAATAATTATTATCTTTCACACCTAAGGCTGGGCCATATCATACCGTTCACGGTAATACCGGTATAGTGTTAGGCAATGATAAGAAAATAAAATGTCGCGATAGAATATGGGTAAAACGCACATGCGCAGTGCCTTTGTTTTCATACGCACATGGCAGAAAAAGCATGGCGGCGAAGGAGAATGAGAAGGCGAAAGAGGATCGTCGAATGAAACAGATGAACCAGAATTGGTTTGTAAAAATGGTGCAACTTCAGTGGTGTGGAACTGGTTTGGCTTTCATCCGTCAGATACACACCAAAGCACATTTTTTGGTAGGGCATGCAAGCGGGCCGTCGTTATTACCGTGTTTTTCGGAAAATAAGTCGCTCTTAAAATCCTTTGATTGTCTGAAAAATGGACAGTGCTCCTTATAATCCTGTGCGCCTTATGTATTCTGGTTGTGCTCACAGACCTCAAACCAATTTTATGTAGTACACGGCGCTCGAAAATCTGTCAAAAAATGTTTTAGCACGACCTTGATAAGCTACAAAGCCACATTATACATGGTTATGCTCAGGATATGTCAGCCCATTTCCACTGGAAATGCTTTTTGGTTAAACTGTCAGCAAGGAAACAAAAAAAACATCACACAATACTCAGATAGACAGACTTAGTTCTAAAAGATGATCTATTTTTATGGTATAACAATAACTGCTAATGAAAATGATAACTTCAGCCAAACTGCCTACATGTACATGAGCTTTTCTTAAAAGAGAACTACAAGCATGATGTTTTCCTTTAGTCTTAAAAGCCTCGATGATCCTTTAAAGCATGTTACTTCTGTAAAAATCCACACCAGCCTATTACCTTGATATTTAGTTTGACGTCTTTGAGGTTGCAAATGCACTGGGGGGAAAAACACAGTGAAGACTGCAGCTGCTTCCCAGCATCGATGGCAGCATTTTGTGTTTTTGTGACTAAGTGCTGTTGCAGTGCTTTGGGACCCGTTAGTTCAAAGTTCACTTCCAGGATGAATCTTGACAGATTGGACACCAGAAAAGTAAAAGTGGATTGCTCTGAAATCCCCACCTGTACAGAAAGACACACAGGAAGCTCTAAGTTGTCATGTAAAGGAAGGTGACTGTACATATATACATATGAATATTTTTGTCTGTATCATCTCACCTCCCCAAAGTCCAGAGTTTCTTGGTGGTTGGGGGCAATCATTTTGAGGCCCCCCTCTGGCTTCTCAACTTGTACAGAAGTGCTCAGGGTGAAACAATCAGCCTTAATGATCAGTGTGAGTGGCTCTGACTTCTTCTTCACCCTCAGAACCACTTTGAAACTCACATAACCTTCACAGGAAGGTGTGAACGACACCAATAATGGCAACCTGCACAAAACAGTTTACAATTATCTGATGCAGTTTTCTCTTGGACTTTCTATAACATGCCATTGGGGAGCATATTTCATCGCTATCTCATTAAGATTATAATGTCATTAACCTGTTTTTGGGTGCCACTGTGCCAGTCATGGGCTCCAATATGAGCCTCGATTGCTGGTCTTCACAGAAAAGAGATGAAGGAACCACAGAGAAATGGAAGGGCTCTTCCTCTTCACTCACAAAATTAACTGCCTGTTCCACTTTTTGTCCTTTAAGAGTACATGGAAAAATTCAAAGTAATCTGTATCAGAATGTGATAGATTAATTTATTCTTAGAAACACCTATTGTGGCAACACATCTGCCATTAACACCAAGATATCATTAGAGACAGTATATTTACTAATCTTAAGGCATAAACTGAAAGAGGAGCTGTGTTGGAAGTGGGTTGCAAAGCAGCTTGCAGATGCACATCAACCGTAGGCAGGCTAAAGAAACTTAGGTAGCATGCCCTGTGTGAGAGCTGCCAACTGGATTTGTGGAAGGGCATTGGTAGAGCCATCAGCTGATGCAGGCAGGGACTGAGTTGGCAGAGCAGGACATCATCACACTTGCTGTAAATCTAAGCTCAATTGAATGACATGTATTCTTTGTTGCATTTCATTAGCCAAGCCAGTTAAAGACAAAAAATCATCTAATTTTACCATCAAAAGAAGCAAATACGCACAAAGTATGAGTATAAGGGATTATTTGAACGTTTGCTTTTGTATATATTAAAACTGAATTACCAAGAAGCAGTTCCCCAAAGTCAAAGTGAGGTCTGTCGAGATAGGTGATTGGTTCTCTAGCAGTGCCCACACATAGGAAGGGAACAGATAGCGAGAGAGTGTCAACAATGAAGGTCCAGAAGGACTCCACTGCATCCAGCTGCTCGGCAACATACTCAAAACACACCTACAAAC
This sequence comes from Diplotaxodon limnothrissa, assembly GCF_057381915.1. Taxonomy (NCBI): domain Eukaryota; kingdom Metazoa; phylum Chordata; class Actinopteri; order Cichliformes; family Cichlidae; genus Diplotaxodon; species Diplotaxodon limnothrissa. The sequence goes on from NC_140611.1 coordinate 15,349,988, forward strand.
AAAGCAGACAAAGCAGGTTCAGGGGTGGCCAAGACTCATTCATGAAAACATACAAGTTACTGGAGCTCAAATTGCCAAAAACGTTAATGGTGGTTCTGATAGAAAGGTATCAGAATACCCAGTGCATCACAGTTATTTGGTATTTTCATGGCAAAAGAGAGGTGGTGGTGGTGGTGGGGGTGGGGGGGCTAGATATCAGGCAGGTGGTCATAATGCTATATACTGTTAGTTCAAGAAAAACACATGGAGTGAGTGAGATGAATAAAGACAGATAAAGGTAAAAGAAGAGAACCCAAGACTGACTAATGGAGAAAATGAGATCAAGATGGGAATGAGGTAGTACACTCTGTGAGATACTTTACGACGAAAAGACCATCACTGTTATGTGGGGTGCACTCTGTCTATTCTTACTTCTGCTTTGTTCCCAGGGGGAATGACACCAGATGGAACGAGACAGTGGAAATGGCTCCTACTTTTGTCCTCACACCTCCATTTGAATGAGTAGGGCTTACTGGTTGGGTTCACCACACTAAAAGACCTAAAGAGTCAACCGAGAGCATGAAACATCCCGGGTTACACTGACAGAGATAGAAGTTCTAACCTTACTTGCTATTACCTTGTTGATGGTACAGACAAACCAATGGCATGAATCTCCAAAATTCTGGTGTTTGGGTCCAGAGGGCCACTGAATTCAGAGTTACGACGGTTCCCACTGATGTAGTCTGAATCTTCCAGGTCAAAGTGGAATTGGGGCAAAAGGCTGCGGCCACACACTGAGATACACGGGACCTGTTCCCCATCCTGCAAGTTCTGAATACTGGAAGAAAAGTGCATACTCACAAAAAGGAAAGAAAAGCATCCAAACCATTGACGCCATTTTCAAAAAACTTGAAGAAAATACCTAGTTAAACGTTTACCTGCATGGAAATGTTACACTTCCCTTACCTGCAAAACAGCTTTCCCTGAAAAGTGGACACCTGCAGGGGTAAAAAGCGAACAGTGAAGTTCTGCCTGGCACCCGGCTTCATGGTCCCTACGCTGGGTTCAATGCTGAAAGGAGGAAGCTCAGGGTTCAACATTAGAAGTGACAACAAGTTCGCCAGAGGACGGGCTTCAGTCAGCGATCCTGCTGATCTGCTGCCAGGTCGAGAAGTCGAGGTCCCCTCTGTTAAACACCACATGTAGACATTTACACAGAGTCAAGTCCAGGTTTTAAAGTATTCACGTGTAGGTACAGAAAGAAATAGCACTTATTTTCAGGATCAAATCCAACAATGACAAGTTGACCCAATAATATTGATGATATAATATTTCTGTCGTACCTTCTTGGTCACAGCTGACAATATTGCTGCTTGGATCCATGAGAACTTCCCAGGAGAATTCCACCTTCAAACTTCCCTCATTCACAACCTGCAGTCTACGTGCGTGTGTGCAGACAACAAAAAAAGTAACACTCAGAAATACTCAGAAAGAAAGACATATTTTTGAATTTACATTTATGGTGCCCACTGTTGAGCAATGTAATGTTAGATATACATCACATATAAGCCTTTAGTGGCTATCTTTTTGATCTTTAGTATTTTCATTTCTATCTGATGAATAAGAAACCCCAAATAATGTTTCACAAGAATACCATGTTATATATTATTAGGTTTGATGACTTGGAATATGTTGTACACAAAACCTGACTTACTGCTGCAGCCTGGTTTGGAAAAGCATGGTGTTCTCAAAGAGGATGATGTCTGTGCTGCAGCTTAACTTCACATAGTCGCAGACAGCACTGATGCGTAATTCAAGCTCCACCTGAGAGCCGTCGACCACAGAGCAGCAAGGCTCAGGATCTGTTCTTATCACCTGGATAAAAGAATGTGATTTATTAACTTGTCTCCTTATACAGCATTTGACACCACTTGTCTCTCTAACACAATAAGCTAGGGCCCACATGTACCTTGTCCTTTACAGCCTGTTTGGATGCATCTGAAGCTTTCTCTGAAGAACTCAGCCAGTGTACCATCTTGTGTCGGTCATCCCAGTCAGCTACCTCCTCTACAGGCTGCTGGAACTCCACCTGGCAAACTTTACATCTCATTTGCAGCTGAGACAGAGTCACTGCCTTGCTGGAGCTAAATGTGACAATCACTTCCTTAGAGCAACCAGCATGAAGGTGTCCCACCTGTAACAACAAGCAGCTAAATGTTTTCCTGAGCTGGCAGTAAAACAAGCAAGAGAAAATGTAAAATTACTACAATCAGTGTCTTAGGAAAGGAACTGCGTGTGTTCAGAAATAATGTCTATAGCTGTATTTACTATTTGTTGATGCTGGTTTGATTCAAGATTTTTTTTATTGTCATTGTCAGCACTACCTCAAATATTCAACGCAGAACGAAATTATGTTGCACAAGCTCACATAAAAACAAAAAAAACATCAATACAAAGTTTAAAAAAGAGCAAGTATAATAAATAAATGAATATAAAGTCATTGGTACATATTTAAAACCACAAATTATTTAATTATTGCACAAGAGAAATGCTGATTGCACTGAGGCATTATTTTGTTTCAAAAATAATGCCAAACTAACCAGCGACTTTTGACAATGCACATTTTATCACTGCTATGAAAAAGTATTTTTTGGCTCCACCATTTAACAGTTTTGACAGCCTCTGCCACTTTGTTGATATTTTACCTGTGGTGAAAAGCTGACATGAGGTCCACTAGGGGGCCACTCAAACCTCAGCACCTGGCTGCTGCTGTGGTTGGTCATAGTAAAACTTTCTTTGTATGGAACGTTTACATGGCAGTCACCAAAATCCAGCACCTCATAATTACCTATAAATGAGAAATTAGGTCTTTAATAAAAGACTCAAGCTTCTGTTGAACTAAATCACAAGATTAGGAGGTTTTGTAAAAAAATCTTATGCCATACCTTCTTTTTCATCTTCATGATCTATATCCTGCAACGACCTGCTGATGTGATCTAGAGAGACGATTGGCTGGTAAGCCTCTCCTGTTACTTCTATTGTAGTGTTGCTCTGCTGGTTGTCCTTCACTTGCAGTGACATTTTTTCCTTGACATTCAAGGGTTTATCAGAGCAGAAGCCAACCTCAATCTCCACTGGTTCATTACTCTTCAGCTTTAGGTTTACTCTGTGCACCGATTTGTGCTCTGTGGAGAAGGAAAAATGTCAGAAACCATTGAGGAGTGGGAAGTGTGAATGGTTTAAAGCCTCACCCACTAGTTTTCAGTGCATTTGTTAAACTAAAACAAGATCACACTTGACCTCAAAGAAAAGACAGGGTAAAACCGAGTCATGTCGGTTAGGATCTATAAATCATAAATTGGGACATAAATTGAATGGGAAGTTCTTGCAATAAGGTCACGTTGATGCTCATGGACTATAAAGAACTGCCAGCTAATGCGATGAATAGTTACAACAATATGTAAGACAGTACCCAGCAATGTTAAGATGGCCACTTAGGAGAGAAAGTCACACTACAGCCTTAAGAACTCAGACTTAGATTAAAGAAATGTCAGCTGTATTTTCAGAGTGCCGTGGTAAAACGAGCATTAAAACATTACAGTTAAAATTACAGTGCACTTTTCTGTAGGTGTTGTTTCACAAATACAAGTTTTATTTACCTGAAGCACGCTGTGTGGAGTCCACTGAGGCGTTAATGTTGTCAGACGCAGCTTTTAGGGTGAACACACCATGCTCATCCAGCATGTCAATCTGGACCTATACACATTTTCAGAAAACACATTCATTATTCATGAAATCCTACCTAGACTGTTTGTTATGTTTCTGAATGCATTGTAAATAATAATATTTATATTTTGGTATAATTTGGTTTTACTGAATTTAAAATGGATAAACAGACAAATTTCCTTCTTCTCACCTCAGCTGGAACATTTCCATTATTTAACAGCACCAGGGGTCGGATATGTCTGCGCCCTACTGGTACCCGTCTGAAGTGCAGCACTGGGCTTCCTTTACTGCTCCTCAGACCTGGACGTACCACACAAACACTGGGCAGAGTGCCTTGTCCCAAAAGGTCAAACTCCAGCACGCTGGTCTTAATTGTGGGTGTCACTCTTAATCCAGCAGAGAGAAGAGAGCAGGGTGGGAGAAGTCAGCAGCAGAAAACAACCGGTGCTGTTATTGTTATTATATACAGTAGTAACAGGGATTAAAAAAGGGATAGAAAAACTAAAGACAACACCGCAGTGGCATACACAGTCATTTGCTTCTTTACCTTCCACTTCCCTCCACCTTGGCCTCAAACACAACACTGTAATGCTGCATTGCCTGAGGTGTGAAGGTGACAACAGCAAACGCGTGCGAGAGGCTGGGAATGCTCAGTGTTGTCACAGGCAAGTCAAAGACCTCAATGTGTCGGGATGACTGTAAAACATACATATTTTAGACTCAAACTTCTACCTACATTATGATAGACAGAAACAGTCCGATATACATTTATCCTTGTGACTTTAAACACTTCACCTTAGGCCCAGCACTTCTGATGGCCAAGCTGAGCATGCAGGGGACCTTGCTGCTGTTGGTGAGTTTGAAGCGAGCTCGGCTGGTTTGACCCACCAGGATTTTGTTGAAGATAAACTTATTTTCATCCAGCACAAAAATCCCTTTAGCATTGCAAAACTGCTCTGAAGAAAGCTGGCTACTGCTGCAGCACAGATGGTGTTCCTCAAAGATGGAGGCCATATCCAATACTATGCCTAGAAACCAAAAAAAAAAGAGCTAGATATAATATGATTTAAGTCAAAGAACGGCTAGCAGTAAGTTTAGAACAGAATTTGATCTTTGATCAAAAATCTTTTTAACATGCCTTTGGTAATTTCAGGACTGTAGAGCTGAGCCTGACCAGCTTTACTGATCAAAAAAGAATCATGCAGCTCTCACCTGGCTTGCAGACTTCAGCCAGCAGTGTGTAGGGTATGCCATCAGGATGGTCTGAGGGGTCACGCCCAATGATGTCAATGTGCAGACCCTGGCTCCACCTGCCCAGCTGTTCAGCTGCACAGTCCACTGTCACCAGCTGCTGAGACCCTGGCTGTAGGCTCCCAATGCAGGGAGACACTGAGAACATACCCACGCTGAGGCGATTCTGGAAGAATTCAGGAAAATCAGAAGAAGCAAGGAGAGGTGATGAGAATACTGAAAGGAGTACTTACAAAAAGAAATCAAATTTAATGTCAAAGAGCAGAATTTAGTTTATTTTGCTTTACAAACTATTAAGCATAAAAATCAAAGACACTAAATTATACACAATTTTATTTCATGACCATCATCACCGTTTTTTGTATTGCTTCCCTGTTAAAATTAAGGGGTTTTATCGTGTTTCTTATTAATTCACTTTATAGACCTTTTCAGTGTCTATTTTGTCTGTTTTACTTTTGTAAATCCATAACAACTCAAAGGAACTGAAAGAAAAAATGTCAGGACTGTTTTGTGATTATTCATGTGTTAATTATTAGCTTGACTAATCTCAAAATAAACAGAAAATGTAACTCTAAGAAAATTAATGAAGAGTCCAATGACTGTAAAACCACAAACAGGACCATCTATCAGGCACTGTCACTGGTGTGAAATTCACCAGTGTTCTCTCACCTGAAGAAAACTCTGAAAGGATTCTGGTGGTATTTTGGCAGCATTGGGCCTCCCTGAAAGGGTCTCTCTTGATATAGTCTTACCTGGACCCCTGAGACCAGAATGTAAAGAGAAAAAAAATACACAATTTATTAACAATAAATGTTACAAAATTTTGTTTTGTGAACACTAAAACTAAAAATGGTGGAGCAAATAAAATATCTTTAAAATAACATGTGCTGGATGTGTTGTTTTCGTGTGTTCTGTTGGCCTACCCTGTCCTCACGGGATCTGTGATCATGCGGCAGATGGTGAAAGAGGCCTCAAAGACCCCATTGTTTTCTATGGTGAAGCTTTGGCTTTTCTTGTTGCCATAGATCAGAGGACCAAAGTTCAAGTCGGATGAAGGTGTGATCTTGTACCTGAAGAGAGACGAACATAAAACACCAAAAACAAAAAAACAACTGCTAAGCTGCTTCATATGAGCAAAATAAGAGGCTGGAAATGAGATGAAAGAAACACAGTTTTTCAAATTCTATACTATAATACGATAATACAATAATGTTTCTGCACTATTAATAAATAATATATTAATAGTGCAGAATTAGTGAAAGCGTGAATCGGCCTTCACCTGGTGAAAACAGATCGGGCTGAAACCCTGATCGCCACGATAGCTACAGTTTCTCCTCCTGTCCCAATGCTCGGTTCAATCACCTGCAAAAGATTAGCTCACTCAGTGTCAGCTATCAATTATTTAAATCTTTTAAATAAAGTTTTTACTTTTTATGGATCGAACCTGGCAAGGCAGGATAGGTTGGTCTTTAATGAACACTTCCACATCAGGTTTGAAGAGGATGTTCACTGTTGCGGGCTTGTTGGGCATCAGACTACCACACTGAGGAGACACTTTGAAAATGGAGTTTAGGTCTGGCTGCGCTGGGTCTGTCTGCTCAACATTAAACCTTGTGATAAGAGAACAATAAAATTAAATGACCGTTCCATGAAAACCTTTATATGAATAAAATATTGCAAAAACTATCAGTTTAAACTCACTTGTAAGATACTTCATATTTTCCTTGGTTTTTCAATCTGAGTGACAGTCTGACATCCTCAAAGACTCTGATGGTTCCAAAATTAAGACAGCCATCTGACATAGAAACATGAGCATGTAGTACATTATTGGTGGTTATTATATCCTGCCACCCACTCAGTCAGTCATTTTGCAGTGCTATCTGTTAATGGTCCTTAGCTGCGTTAGATGCCGGTTCTCTGTGACAAAAATATTTCCTCATGATAAAAAGGCAGCTCTACTTAATTTTCATTATTTAAGGAAATATAAATGTATATAACAATGTCTGTATGATGGATTTTCAGTTACTGTAACATCCTTGTTACATTTTTTCAACTTAAATATCATTTTTATGTGACTCCTTCTTTTGCATAAAATGTGGAGAATGGAAGTGCAGGTTCAAAATGGTCAAAATCGGATTGTTTACTGCATTTAAATCAATAAAAGGCCCACATTCACTTTCACATTTAAACGAAAAGCTGTTTCATTTGTACCTGGACTGATTTCCAGGTCCACGTCATAGGCTTCGGCAGTAACCTGAATATTTTCAGTGTATACAACACCTAGGATTTTCTCCACATCGGCTACCTGGAAAAAAACCCACATGATGTACTTCTGTGTGTATAACATGTCTATAATATATTCATTTATTTCATGTTATTTATTAACTACAGCATGAGTACTGCTCTGGTTGTACTCTACCTCCAGACGCAAGATTCTCTTAATATTGAGTGGCCTTCGGGCTCTGAAGCGCAAGCTCAAAGGGAAAGAAGAGTTAGGTGAGATGATGCCCTGATCTTGTGGCACAGTGAACTCATCACCCAACTCTTCCACACCCTGCAATCTCCAGGACACTGGCAGAGCTGTCTTATTATACATCATAATGCTGCGGCTGTCCCTCCTGGGCAGGATAAAAAAGGTTGGGTGAAGAGAGAGAAATCCCAAATTATCCACTGTGGCATATTTTATCATTGAAGCTCCTTTCTTTTGAGAAAATTCTTCATGGTTTTTTTTTTTTCAAATTCACTTTTGAATCTGTAAACTGAGCAATAGTTATCCGTGTTCCCTGAATTACTGCGGTATATGTTGGTACCTGTGCAGCAAAATCCTGTCAAAGTGCAAATGCTTGCTTTCCAACTCCAACTCTGGCCGAACGCCCCAGCACGAAAGCTCAATGACCACAAGCTCAGGATTGTCTTTGATCTGGCAAATCAAGCCGTCCTTCATTTTTCCTACTTTTGTTGGGTACGACCAAAGCGTCAACTCCTTGTAGGGTGGAAAAGTATTTAAATGTAAGTAGAGAAAGTAGAGTAAAATTATCAGACAGCATTAGTGCTATTCTACCTGTTTCTGGTTCGGTTTGAGGGTCATGGCTGGGGGGTCCAACAGATATGTGGTGGCCTGCGTATCATGCTTGAAACTGAATTGGACCTCAGCCTCCAGACATGAGTTATTGTGAATCACCAGCTTCTCTGAGTTCTCGGGGTACCTGTTTTCCTTGTATCTAGAAAACACACACGTGAATCTGTAAATACAAAGAAAGCCACAACCACATGAAACCATTTATAGCCATCGTTCTGCCTCTCACCTGTCTCTGGTCTTGCCACAGAGCAAAGGTCCAAACTCAAAGTATCCAGGTTTAATTACATAGGTCTTCAGAAGCCCCTCTTTAGTTTGAGTGACTTTCTTACTGTGGGGAAACACAGTCCTGTGGAAATCACACACAAAAAGTCAGACTATTAAAAAGCTTCAAACTTAATTCATCTGTGAAAAATAGATCTAGATTTTTACAAAGTGAGGCAGAACACAACACGCCAACTACAACCTCCCCGTTTGCAGTTATTTCACTACATTAGTTCATCACACTATGCAGACTGACATGTAATCACTGCTGATGGAAGGATAAGTAGAAACTCCTCTGCAGATGAGCTGGTTGAGTCTCCGGGTCCCGACTATCTCAAAGTTGAAGGTATGTTTAAAAGTTCCTGGTGACTCTGAGTAGAACCAGATCTTGAGTACCACCTCACCGCCAGCTGGCACAACCCAGCGAAATGCTGTCAGACTAAATGCATACAAGCACACATTCAGACAAGCAGCACCAACAACAAATTAAAAAACACTAATGAACATTAGTGATTCTGCAGTACGTCTTACATATGGCTGCGTTTTTGTTCCAAGCTTGCTTGATGTTCTTCCTGGTCAGTGTCCTCGGGGTGGAAGGAGGCATGCGAACGTGACCCGAGACGCTCTGGTCCCTGTGCTTTTGTTTTGGCGGAAGTCTGTTTCTTGCTCCTGTGAATCTCTCGGCCCGTTTTATCCTTGTCCTTCGCCACTGTGCTGTCCTTAATGGTGGCCTTGCCATGACCTTTAGAGCCTGTTGCCTCTTCCTTTACAAAAACAGCAGACAAACAGTGTTCTGACTTAAAAACCTAAAATTTCATGCTTTTAACACCAAAATAAGCTTGTGTGGGTTAAATGGACATGAGGTCCATGTTGCTTGTGTTTCAGATTTTGCCTCAAATTAAGAATGATTTTTTTTGTTTAGACATTACCGATAACTTTAAAACGGATGCTTGCAGCTCGTCCTCTTTCTTGTCCTTGTCCTTTTCATCCAGCCCTGAAGGAACCAGGAAGGTGAAACAGGTCTGTTCTAGTTTAGCTTGCTCTCGTTTTTTGGGAAAAGGAACGACAGAGAAGGTGACAGAAGGAGGGATTGGAGGGCCACTAGGACCTATCCCTAAATCATCCAACACCTAATGAGACCAAAGCAGAAAAGAAAATAGATTAGGAATTCATCTTAAACTTATGAAAGAATAATTTCATTTTCAACAGAAACATAATTAATAATTTTATAAAAATGAAAGATCTGTGAAATGATGCTATACCTCATCTAGGGCAGGCAAAGAGCTGCTTATGATGCTCATGTAGTCTTTTTCTGTTACATTTAACACAATATATGGAATGTCCAGAGGAGATGCCTTGTCGTCTGCCTTCTCTGCTTCTGACAGTCCTGCTATTTGACTGTGCAAAGGTGATATGAGCTTGTTACTGACTCTCCTGCTCTTCTTATCAGCAGAGGACTGTGTAGATGGAAAAAATATTTTGGATTCAAACAAGGATAAAGAATTATAGCACACCTTTCCAATTTTCCAAGCAGTCTTACATTTAAGTTAAAAAAAAAAAAGGAGGGATTGGAGGGCCACCTGGTGGAGGACCACCAGGTGTGTTGGCCAGCTAACACACCTGCTTCTCTGTTGTAACTTCAGCTGACCCTAAAGCATCTTCAGTGGGGAGTGGGACCAACAACAATCCCCGGCGCCGGTCCCAGTGCTGCAGGATATGCTCCACCAGGGCTTGGCTCTCCTCGTATTGACAGAACTTAGACTGCAGGTTCTCCACCCGGGACTGAATGGGGGTATGGTGAGCAATGGAGAATGAAGGAATGGTGGCACTTGAATGGTTAGTAGGCAATGATGTGAGTCTGTTAACCTCTAATGTAGAACATAATGTGCACCAGAACAGGTTAGGTTTACAGCATAAGTTACCAAGGTGAGTACGAAGCATCTGAATGAGAAGTATGGAAACCCAGGATTGGACCCAAAGTTACTTGGACTAAATCCTGCTTTGTAATACAGGCCTCAGATTTTATGTTATTGACTTAACAAAGAGCCCTTAAATGGCATATTTGTACAAACCTTCCCAGCAGGTAAGCCCTGTCTTCTTGCTCTGTCTTTTTGATTCCTCTCCCCTGCTTGTTTTCCATCTTTCAACTCTTTTTCTTCTCCTGCACTCTTCACATTTACAGTTTCTGTATTCTGGCAACAACACATGATTCATGTTGGATATAAAAGCAAAATTAAATACTTTAATGTAATTAGATCCTGTGCAGAATGCAAGACACTGGATTGCAGAGTAAATCATTAATTCTTCATTGAGTGGTTTTAAAAACTAAAGTAAGAGAAGCTGAAGATTTCACAGCACACATAGTAACAGATAGGCCTACAAGAAGTACTTTTGTTTCTTGAATCCCTTTTTTCTCAAATTAAAATCAAGTAAGTATTCAAAACATACTTGAAAAAAATCAGACATGTTGTTAAAATAGTAAGATTTATTATTTATTATTCCATCATTCCTCATATCTGATTTGTTGTATAACATTACACAATCTTATGAAATAATGTATCCCAAACATGCAGTATAAAAACTCCAGTAAGTTACAAAGTAGGTAATTAGTCTGCTATACATATCTACCATTTTAAATAATGCACTGGGGTTGAGTGTGTTGACATCGTTGCTAAGCTCTAATCTACCTTGTCTATCTCCAGTGTGTCTGTGGGTTGAGGAGAACCTGTGGTTCCTTCTGTCTGCTTCTGTGGATCATCGGCCTCTTTGCTATGATGCTCTGTAGGAATAATGACCAGACGTCACTCAGTAACTGATTATGCTGCACTCTATAAACCGTTTCATTTTTTGCTCTATATTACATTTTATAAAATATTACATGTTTTTTTTACACTTGTCTGCACCTTCATTTAGATGACATTGCTCTCTTGTGTCCCCTAATTGCTCTTTGGAGTCGTTAACAGAAGACGCCCTTAGCACATTCAATGCCCCTGTTGACTACAGAGGAAAGGGGAGAAATTAATTCAGTGCTCTAATTTTTCTCTGTATTTGCTGGTCTTCAGACTGGATACAGACCTGCTTTACCCCCAGCAAGCTCTTCTTCCTTGATGGTTCTTTAATGTCCTTCTTTCCACCCACCTCTTTTAACCTTTGGTTCTCTTCCTGTTGCCTCTTTTCTTCCAGCTCTTTCGCCATCTGCTCCCTTACACACAAGTGAATTGTTTTTAGTTACCTTCATTTGAACTTGAATATATTCCTGGTATTTGAGTGAAACTGTGCATGCTCAGCATAAATAAAACTGTGCACAATATTCCTGGATGTAGAAGGAAGCAAGAAGTAGTTTCAAGTCTCTATATTTATGATCACTATGAGGGCTTTTATTACATGGTAGATATAGTAAATCTAAGTCTATAACTGGTTTAAGCAGAAAATGAATGACATCAAATACCTCAAAATGTGGTTATAGTGGCTTATGCCATATTCTAAACCATTATTGATATAAATGTTAAAGCACATATTATGTATTGATTATTTATTACTGACATACTGACATGAAAGAGATTAAACAGTTGCTGCAGATTTGTCAGCTGCATATCTGATTCGGCTTTCACTCCAAAGCTGCTATATTGGATAGAGACTGTGTGACTAGGAAAGTTATTTGAGTAAAATAAAATGAATTTCATGGAGACCATCAAGAAACCAGTTTGAGACGCTCTATGATCTGTGACATGGTGTGTTATCCTGCTGGAAACAGCCCTCAGCAGATGTGGTCACTGTGGTCATAAAGGGATGGACATGGACAGCTACAGCAATCAGAAAGGCTTGTGTGTGCGTGGTGTTTAAACAATGCTCAGCTGGTACTTAGGGAACAAGAGAAAATACCCCTGATACCATTACACCACCGTCAGCCTGAACTCTTGATACAAGGCAGGACGGACCCGATTTTTCTACATACCTTGGGTTGTAATAAGTGGTTATCTGAATTATTGTTGTCTTCCTATCAGCTTGAAGCAGTTTGGACATTCTCCTCTGACCTCTGGCATCAACAAGGCATTTTCACCCAGAGAACTGAGCCTCACTAGGCATGTTGATCATACCATTGATGACTGTGTCCATTTCATCAAGCTAAAACATCAGTTTTGACTTTGTGCAGTTTGGTAAAACTAGAAATTAAAACCTCACTGAAAAAAATAAATATTGTCAATACCTGAACTTCTGCTGTCGGAATTCCTCTCTGTGTTTTTTGTTGATGCGCTCCTTCACCTCCTGTGGCAGAGCATTATACTCCTCCTCATCCATGTCCTGCAGCCATTGTTCCTCCTTGGCAGCTTTCTCCTTCTGCAGAGCCTCTGAAACACACACACACACAGTTTTGGTCATTTATCCAATTCAATACATAAACGTGACAACTATAAGTTCTGTTCACAGGTATAAGAATTTCTGTCTGTAAATATTTTACCTTCAGCTTCGCTTTGAGCTCTTTCCCGTGCCTTCAGGGCTGTATAAGAGTCAGATAAGTTGACCAAATAGATGTGTTTGCGGTTACTTAAGGCCTTGAGAACAACCTGCAGAGTGCTCGCTGGAACCCGAGTGTACGCTGAGTCCAGGCCATCAATCACTATTCCACGATAACAATCGCTTAACTGTAATCACAACGTAAGCACCAACATTAGAGAGAATTAGAAAATAACTAGAGAAACATCAGAGAAAACATTCCTTATTTGTGCCAATTTATTGCACAGCACTGGCTAAGAGTTATTCAGTTTGCACTTTTCTGTATATACACACCATGTAATACCTCACCTGAAATCTTTCTGCTAGGATATCAACCAGTAAATGTTCAGGCAACAGACTCCTCAGTGTGGTCACATCTCCTCCCTGAAGCAAAATCACACTAAATAAATTGGTTTTCTATGAGTAACAATTACTCTGTATTCACAGTTTATACAATAGTTTTGTATAGAGGTGTAAAGGAAATGAAATTTAAATGAATTATTTAACTGCAAAGCAAGGACCAGACCACCAATTCATAGAGAAAAGAAATACATTAAAACAGAAAGAAAAAGTAAAAACAAACAAAATAAAGTCCTGTGAAAAGCTCAAAGACAACAGATACGGAGATACTTTGAGAAAATGTACCAGACAATGGACAATGTGTTGATTTTCAGTCATCAGGGGAGCCTTGGAGTCATTTTCACTACTGTTGTCCTCACAGTGGTTGGATGTATTTAGTATAAAAGGCGATGAATCTGGATCGGAGGCTTCAAGAGGTGCTGTGGGTCCTGATCCAGACGTTTCCTCAATGACCAGACCTGGTAGCAGGTGGGTAATTTTTAGTTACTCTTCTGCTATGGTATCCAGCCTTACTGTAAAAGATCTGAAATATCTCTAAGGATGGGGGTAAGCTTCATTTAATTTACGGCAGAGGATACAGTAAGTGTAGGTTCTAATGGTTTAGTCCCAAGGAAATTTTCATTTTTAGACCATTTTCTAAATTCTGATGAGTTTTTATACTGCCGTGTACATTTTCTTCATCACTTTGTAGTACAACTATTAATATGTGTTTAGCTAAATGAAAAAACAAACAAAACAGTTTAATAAAAATCAACAATCACATATAGAGAAGGTTTACTCTTCTGTCCTCTTTGTGTTTGCCTGGTTGCAGATGTGAGAGTCAGGCTATAAAGAGTTGGTATTGCTGCCTGATATCAGGCTATTTTTTGTGTCTTTTGTTTTGACCTGTTCACACCAACGATAAATTCATAATTTAATTTCAGTTTTCTAACCATATTAAAACCTTTCTGATTTTAAAACATGTATCTGTGTTTTGGGACGGTTTTTAAAGATGATGCTTTTTTCAGACCATGCAATAAACTGGCAATCTGCCCAGGTCGCACCCTCTTTTCCTTTGACAGCTGAATCACGCTGCAGCCCAGCTCTTAACCGTTTACTTAAAACTGAAAATGACCAGTTAAAGGTGTTATTCATTTTTCCATCACAAGCTGCTTTCTAGCTTCCAGCTTACCAGCTTCCTTAGCATTTTTCTGAGCATGCTCTGTAGCAGCAAAGTCAAAGAGTTGTCTTGCTGTCAGGCTAACTGGTGAAGTGCCATTTAAAAGCATATCTGTAACCACATCATCAACACAGAGGCACGCTGCTCCATACCGAAGTGCCAGAGCAGCTGCTCTGCTGCTCTTATCTGAAAAAAAAAAGAGACACACATACACACACATACACACACACACCTTTTATATCAAGTTAACTGACTCTAGCAGGGGATGATTGTTTTATACACTATCGTTATTTAAATTCTTTCATTGCAGAATGTGTTTTTAAACCTGTCAGTGGGGCTCCATATACGATAATAGCAATGCCTCTGCAGTTGCGTCCAATCAGAGCCTCAGGTGACAGGTCAACACCCATATGTCGGGCAACTGCTCTGCAGATAGGGGTCATCTCGAACTGTCTTAGACTCTCGCTGCTCGCCAATCTGGTCAATTCTGAGAAAACTGAATTTGAATTTAAATGTTAATTTTATAAGCAAAATAATGTTTGCAAAGAAAATTACACAAGTCTGAAAATTGATGGCATTTTTTTATGAACTGCTAGATGAGAAGTGAAACATCTTAAAGGACATTACAAAGAAGTCCTGTTGCTTTCAACTCAAGGTGATCATAGCCTGGATGACTGAGAACCAACAAAGAAGAAACTTGCTGTACTTACACATTTCAGGTGGTTTCACACCTGTAGTTCTAATTTCTGGGTGGTCTTCATCTAGTTTAGGCTTATTTTTTCCTCCCTGTGTGTCTTCATTTTGATCGTCATGACCCGTACCTGCCTTCAGCTCTGGGGCACACAGATCAATTAAAAGTGACATTATGACAGACATTAAAACAAATATGTGCTGACATAACTGTGTGTATATTATCAATAGCTGCTTAGGTATCTTTAAAGATACCTTCGTCTTTCATCTTGGAGCAATACTCCTTGTAATAGTCCAGCAGTTCTGAGGGAAGCCCTTCTCCCGGGACACGTGGAGGAAGTAGTAACACACTGTTGTCTTTATAATCCTGCATCAAACGCAGAATCTGCATGTGACCATGAGAAGAGAGGGCAGTTAAAAACCCAGAAAAAAATGTCTTATTAGAGACACCACATAATGCAAAAGACAAAAACAGATAATTTAATTCAGGAAAGCTGTGTGAGATTAACTGTAGTGGAAGAAAACTACCCAATGAGAATTGCATTGCACAGCATTTCTACTTTGTCTCTTTCTCTGATGCCTTTTTAATCATGCCATATTTTATCAATGAAAGGAAATCACATAATCTCTTCATATTACTACACCACTTGTAGCCTTGCCTTTAAAAATCATGCACTTCATTTTAAAGTAAATTTGCAACAATATTTCTGAAACTTTAGGAAAAAAGTGCTACCTCTTCTTCCTGGAGATACTGTGTGTCAAACTCCAGGGAGTAAAACTCAATGGGGAAAGAACAGGGGTTTTTCACTGTAACCTCAGCTTCAACGTCAGTGCTGGCAGGGAGACAAGGGCCCAGCTCGAGTACCGAAGGGCAGAACTCGAGATGTGGATCCTCACCCTGACCCTGAGCTGTGATGAACACCTCCTGGGTGCTGTCAGCGACTCGCACCACTAGCCGTCTGTTGTAAGGACACTGAAAGACAAATAGAGCAAAACAGTAGGTCTTTTGTCATATTTTATATCACGTTCTCTTGCTACTTTTTCATGATTAAGCAGTATGATGTTATGCTACTAATTATATCTAACAGTTATTGTTCTAATATTAAAAGCAGTTCACCCCATCAGCAGGCTTGAACTTTATGTGGACATTGACCCGTTCACCAGGGGACAGCACACCAGAGGAGGGAAACATCTCAAACACCACTGGAGGTGGGCGCTGCTCCTGCCAGGCTTTTTTACGCTTGTAGAGGGGCAGGAACTTATCGATCTGAGTGAGAACAAGAACAAATGCAGGCATCACATTTATTGTATTTCTCTCTATCTGATATCTTTCTTGGCACGACACAGATGGCCTGTGGATTCCATTTTTATATTATCCACAAAATAACAACAGTCATACCTTTTTAAAAGGCTTAACCTCCTCAGCTATGCTCCAGTGACACGGCACAGACTCATGGTTCAGCAGCTGTATTGTCTTCATCTGTTGGGTTATAAAGAAATTCTTACATTTTGCACAACAATATGTCATTAAATATAATGACATCGCATTACTGCAAGTTAAAACTGGTTTTAATTAAAGAGATTTACTCATGCCTTTAGAATACCAAAGGTTCGAATGTACAGTATAGGTCTGACAATTCACTGATTTACCGGAACTGTCTGTATGTATTTTTCAAAACGCCCCTTAAACTTGAAGCAGTCAAACATATTCCTGGATGGAGTAGAGCTTGAATTAGCTCCAGAATTTAAATATCTTGGGGTCATTCTAGACCCAACATTATCCTTCAAGAGTCACATAAATAAAGTGTCCGAGGTACTTAAATTTAATAATCGGAATTTTAATCATATACGTAATAATTTAAATATGAATGTTGCAAAAACTTATTTTTACTCAATGATCATCTCTCATATGGACTATTGTTTGACGTCCTGGTCACTTGCTTGTCCAACAACACTTAAAACTATTGAAAACATTTATAAAAGAAGTTTAAAACTACTTGACAAAAAACCGACTTCCCACCACCACTGTCATGTGTTAAAAAAACATAAATTACTGAACTTCAATAACTTAGTGAAACTTAAAAGAGTGTGTTTAATATATAAAGTCTTACACTAGCTTGCTCCACCACCACTAAAGCAGTTCATTAGGCATAAAGAAAGCTCAGACAGGACCACTCGAGCTACAATCTGAGGAGACTTGTTTATACCCCACAGACGGACAGCATTTGGGCAGAACGTCCTCTCTGTCAAGGGTGGCCATCTGTGGAACAGTCTTCCTCAACCAGTTAGAGAATGCTTGACATTCAACTTGTTTAAGGCAAAGGCTAAAAACTGGTTATGGACAAATCAAGTGTGTGATCATGTATGAGTTGTATAGTTTTAATGTTTTATTTGGGAACAGAATGGTGTGTATGTGTGAGTTTGGTGATGGAGTTTTTATTATGAATGATGAATTTTTATGAATTATTATGTCTATTTTTTATGCTTAAGGATAACAGATGGAAATTAGCCTTTGGCTATAATCTGGTATGTTTACATTCATGTCTTTTTTTTTTTACATTTATGTTCATTAACATGCACTGTCCTAAATAAATAAAATTAAAAAATAAATAAATAAATAAATTTCTTGGTAACTATATGTAGGAGGGCACCACAGTGAGCCCAGTTAGAGCTCTGTGCTTGACAGCTGTACCTACCTGCTGTTCAATACTGTTAATTGTGAGGAACAGCCAATCAGAAGAAACTTGAATTAAAGGGGGAACTGGTAAAAAAGGCAAATTTAAAATAAAAGATGATGTGAAAAAGGCTGCACCATGGCCCAGTAATGATAACTAAGGACTGTGAATTATATAAAGATGCTCAAGTCCAAGAAAAGAAATATAGAGATGAGAAATTTGCAAATTTGCATCTTTCTGATTTGCATTTAGTTACCTCGTTCTTTATTCTATTTTTGTTTTTAAATTTTTATTGTTTTTTTGTGAAGCACTTTGTGATCTTTGTCTTGAAAGGTGCTGTATTTGAATGAAAGTACCCACTGGTTCTCTGTATCATCTGACTGTGGATGGTTATATGATTCTACCTACATCTTTCAGTCCAATCACAAATGAAGAAAATAAATTCAATTTATACACAAAGTATATAAAAGATGGATTAAAAAGATGAAACATGAGTTAAAGTTGTGAATTTGGTTTTTTTATGCAATGGAATAACAGTAGAGCTTAAAAACAAAAAAAAACGCAGACAGAGAGTTAATATAAATATTTGAGCCTTATTTATACACTTAGATGGTGAAAACTAATCGCTATTATCGTTTGCTTGATTTTTGTAATAATTTTGTATACACTACAAATATTGTTTGTACTCTTTTTTTTGTATTGTTTTAATAAGCCTAATAAGCCTTTTTGCTTATTATGGTGGAATTAGAAGAAAGAATGGGGGAAATGTGCTGTGCCTTGGAAAATATTTTCAAGGCACAGCAATTTTTGACTTACTAAGTATTTCAAATTAAATATTAGACGAGAAAGGAATAGGAAGAGAAAAGAACTTTCACAGAGTCATCATCCATTGTTATCATGGTGTACCTGACACATGCCACACTGCAGAGTGTCAAATTGAATCGTATCACTGGAAATGGTGACAGCTGGCATGGTTACCACTGCACACAGTCGCACTTGCACCGTTGGACCACCTGCGACCTGTAACAGCAAAGAAAATCCTCTTAGATCCAAAATGACTTATAGAGGGAGAGTGAAAAGACACAAATTTAGTTTGTGGACATGTACAGGTGTAAGCCTGTGTATACCTGGATCGGGAGAATAGCACTCGTATAACCCGAATCCAGGTTGACTCCTTGAGGGTCAAATTTAACTGTGAAACTCTTCGTCTCATCACGGGGTTGGTTCTTCATGCTTTCAAAGTCTACTGTGAAACCTGTGAGGAACCAAAAAGAGTCATAAATTATTTTAAAATCATTTAAATTAAAGAGAAATTAAAAAAAAATTATACTTGAGGTGAATACTTAAATTCACCACTGTGTACAAAAGCTTTAGACATGAAGATGGTTTCAAAACTGCTACAAATCTACATTTTCTATTATCTTCTTTCAGAACACCCTAAGCTAGAAAAAAACAACTATAAGAAATCAATACTTGATGCTGCTTTAAAGCAGCGCCAGTTGTCTTAAATACACTTCCAAACATATCCTTATTCCATCCATCCATCCATCCATCCATCCATTCTCTTCTGCTTATCCTTGTCAAGGTTGCAGGGGGGCTGGAGAGCCTATCCCAGCTACCACAGGATGAGAGGCAGGGTACACCCTGGACAGGTTCCCAGCCTGATGCAGGGCTAATGCAGAGAGACAGACAACCATTCACACTCACATTCACACCTACGGACAATTTAGATTCACCAATGAACCTGACCCCACTAATCCTTATTTCAAGCATTTTAAAAAACACAGGTTGTCTTTGCCTGCCTTTAACAAACTATCCACATCCAAGATTGTAACCTTGTGTCTTGTTGTAATCTTTCTTTAACGATCTAAGGGTTTTAGGTAAAACTGTCACTTGTTCAGCTACCTCATCTTTGTTCTAGAGTTATCAGAGATCAAGTTTATTTTCCTTTTGTTCTTGTAAATTAGTCTAACAGAGAGAGAGAGAGAAAGCGATGATGACCTGAAAAAGTAGGAGAACATTGCATTACCTGTGTCCCCAAGATGTTTGTTAGTGGGATGGAAAGACACAGGTATTGATCCATTATTGCTGACCTTCACAGCACGACTCACGACTTTGCCAGGAATGACAAAACCAAAATCCAGAATGTACTCTGGGAGTTGGAACCTGGGAAAAAGATTTAAATAATAAGAATAAAACACTGGGCACAAACAAGCATGTTAGCAATATAACTTATTGTTATAGACTAAAGTCTGTAAAAATGTTTAGAATATATGTATTATAATTTTACTAAATATAATTTTGCTTTGTATACTGAACTGAAGTATCTTATACATTATATTATAGATTTGTGGACTTTCAATGAGATATAATGACATCGTATGAAGAGTGCACAAAGTAAAAAAAGCTAAACAGTCACAAATTCCCCAGCACAGTTCTCACTTCAAAACAGAGTCACCAAAATGCATGTGTGTAGTTGTGTTTACACACTTTATTAGCTTGTTCCACTTTCTGAAGGACTCTTGTGGTTCTTCAGTCTCCAGCAAGTTATTAGCCACAGCAAGAGCATTTTTTTTGACCAACAATCGTTCGATTTCCATGTGAAGCAGATCTTCATACTAGAGGTCAAAGAGAGAACAGAGAATAGCAGGGGAGGCAAGAAGTGGTAAAAACACTCAAAACTCAACAGAGGAAACAAACAAACCTTACCAATCTACAAATACCTCTGCAATAAGGGATTTTATTTGTGCTTAATTTTCCCTACAAATCCTCATAAATTCCCTACATGTCCACAATATCAAGTCAGCATACATATTAATAGGTATTTTTTCTTAATCCTCAACAAAAGTATAGAAAATGTGAGGTGTCACTAATATGAAGTTACTGACTGTGAGTGTGCGCGTCGCCTCTGTTGCTGCTCCTCCCCGAACAGTAAATTCATATATAAGCTTCTCTTTGACTCCATCTTTCTCCACAGCTGTTCTGGCCTGCTGTAACACGTCACTATAACACTCCTCCGCTGTAAGAGAAATCACAGTGCAGAAATAAGAAGTTGAATTTGTGTCTCAAGAACTGTTATCACAATAGAGGTCTATTATGGACCGTTTGAGCTTGATGCTTTTCAACAAAACTGATTTAAAGAGAAAAAGAGGGAAATATGAGTTCACAAGGATAATTGACAACATCCTTATATAGTTCTATAAGATGGTAACACACTGATGTAATCATATGTATTTATAAGTGCTATTTTCAGCCCTTTTGTCTGATGCAGAATCATTTATTTATTTTGAGCAAAAGCACTATTTTAAAGTAAATTTAAATGAGCTAAATATTCATCTTTTAGCTCATTGATTTTGGATTGAACATATCTCTGTGCATGTGTGTGTGTGTGTGTGTGTGTGTGTGTGTGCATACACAGGATTCGTGGTAAATTCAGGCTGATCCTGGGGAACACTCCCACACCAGTCAGAGTGATCTCCTCCAGTGGCAGGAAAGCCACCTGCATCTGAAGCTTCTTCTTAAACACTTCAGGAATGCCCGGAAGGTAGAGTACACGGAGAACCTGTACCATGCCTGCATCAAGGTAACCCTGTCTCAAACACACACACACGCACGCACGCACGCACGCACGCACGCACGCACGCACGCACGCACGCACGCACGCACACACACACACACACACACACACACACACACACACACACACACACACATAAGGAAAGCCATCCTTTTCATGATAAAATAGCTTTGAACATCCACAATTGAAATGGCAAACTCATAAGCTCACCTGAGCAGGAATGACTGTAGGCCAACCAGGTCTGACCTCATGTTCAAAGACCTTCATCTGCCGTGCTTCCTTCTCACCAACCCCTTCATCCTCCTCCTCTCTATGAGGGTGTATACTGTATTTGAAGCCCACCTTGCCCGTATTTGTCAGGGTTACATCAACTTCACCTACACAATGAAAAAGCTAGAAGCAAAGGACAAAGACTAAGAGGAGAGAGGAAACACTGTTTTGCCTTTTAAAGTTAACTGTACCTTTACTTTTATTAATGATCATGTCAAGCCGCTTACTGCAAACAGACAAAGTACTCCACCTAGTGACCGAGTATACTGAATTTGGTAGAGAAAACAATTTGTTTTTCAAAAAAAAAAAACATTGACTGTAATGGACTTTTTTTTTTAATCTCAAGGTTTATGAAAATATGAGAAAGGATAGTTTTACACATAAGGGCCCAAGCAGGGCAAGCAAAAACATGTTACTCTGAATCAAATCCAATCTACTAACAGATGCCATGATGTAAAAAATTAAAAGTGTTATTCATTTCACTTGTCAGTGGTCATAATGTTAGGCCTGATTGGTGTATAGAAATATGGTAAATGTAAGTGTTTAACTTTCTAAGTGTTCAAAACTAAGCTGAGAGATGCACATGGTGTCATTTCGAATGTTTCAGCGAATATCATTTGACCCTTCCTACCTTTCTTAGGCATTCACACAGGTCAACCCAACTCACTTCTTGAAGGGTCTAACAGCAATTTGCAAAGCAATATGCTTTGGATCTGAGCAGTTTTGAATTGTATTCTCATTATTACCTTTAATAATTTGTACTCTTTGCACCTCAGTTTAAATGAAAACTATTGTGAATTATAAGGCTCTGAGTCAAATGGGAGCACTTTTATCGTTATCTTCATGTTAAAACTGCTCCATCCCCACACAGTTCTTTCTATATTAACTCATTCACTGCCATTGACGTCTATAGACGTCTATTGAAAGCATACGTTGACTCATGGCTGGCAGTGAATGAGTTAATATAAAGGTACTAAAATTAAATCTGAGATTTGGTAACTTAATGTAGATTTCATTATTTTATTTTAAATTGAATGTGTTTAAGCTGAGAGTCCAAATACTTACACTTTGAACTTTAACCACTGGAGAGATGGAGCTGGCTGGAATAAAGATACCCGTAAGAAACGTAAGAATTAAGGTGCCTTGTATACGCACCTGCTGGCCAAAGTCCAAATGGGTGGTGTCAAGGGTGTAGCTGATTTCTGATGCGTGTCCTCTGAGAATGATTTCATATGTAGGCCCGTCCTCTACATGGCACTGCGCGACCACCTGTCTGCTGATATTTTCGTGGCCGTAGAAAGAGAACGTGACTGCCTGCTGATCCCCAGGTTGCAGATGACCATGTGTTGGCAAAATATCAAATACCTACACACACAACGAGAAAACCAGATGTTATTTAGGTTTTACTCTCAGCAATGTTCTGAATCTCAGTTTTGAAAGATGGTGGACAATAAATTTAAAATATTTATAATGTATAGACAAGAATCTAATGAAATTTGATTATAAAAAAATTACTCTATGATTGAATCAGTGAAGAACATAATCGTAGCTGCAACTAGAGTCCAAATGATTTATTCTTTTTTTCAGCTGCTTGCTTTAAGCGTCATCACAGCGGACCATGTCACCAACCCTCTGCATGCCTTCTTTCACTACATCCATGAATCTACTATGAAAATTCATGGATGAACAAAAAGAAGAAAACAGGAGAAATGCCCTTCAACCATTATTCATGTTGCATGGGTTGTCCACCAGAGGGCACTGTTGGTAATCTGCTTGGAACGCCACAACACAACACAACTGGCTTTAAGGGCATTGTTGTATTATTTTAGCAAAGACTCATAAGTAACTGGACATAAATGTTATGTCTAGTTTCTTTTGATAACAAATCTGCTTATGTTTCGTGCGCCTGAAAGAAAAGAAGAAATTTCCTACATGGAAATATTTGCTTACCTCCTCCACACGAACAGAAGCTTGTGTGCTGCTCTGTTGATCTGCAGCTAGCAGGGGGGGTTGAGGAGCTGAAAAGGCAGGTGAAAGAGTTGCAGAGGAGAGCCTCCATTCTTCCTGTTGACTTTCTGAAAGTTTCTGCTTCTTTTTCTTTTTTCCTTTCAGCATCTCTGTTTTTCTATAAGAGCAAAATAGTCAAATAAAGCATCCCTAAACTTAAAAATATATTTTTCATAATCACTGCATTGAAATCTTACAATAAATGGAACATATGAAAAATTCTCTGCAAAGAAGGAAAAATATGATACTATCTTTTAGCATCTTGGTGGAAAAAACCCCAAACAAATTCAAGATCTTCTTGAAGTGGACCTGTTGTTTCATTTTTTTAAATCAGAATCAGTTGATCGTGCAGTTGTATTTCCTCTCTCTTTAAGAGAACTTTACTCAGATCTGAAGTTAAAATATTTAGGATATTTCCTCACTTTGGCATCTTACAGATCCAAGATTTCTTTTTTAAAAAACAAGTACAGATATTAGAAATTAGTTAACTCACTGAAATGTTTTGGTCATGTTTATACAAACACACATGATTCTGTTGTGGATTTTCTTTAGCTGTCAGATACTTGATCTCAAACTTGACACTAGACTACTTGGTCAAAATAAATATCCAAATAGGTTCTGTATTAACACAGTAATAGCACTATAATCTCTTTCTTAAGTGATGTGGCTGGCTGTTTCTGACCCACATAACATCTAAAACAGAACAAATCTGGGTTTAAAAGACTTATCACACAATCACTTTACAATTATACAACAGGATACTGCAGTGTCTGGTTTATAAATGTGATACATGTTCTAATACTGTTTGGCCAGATTCTGTGTGACTTTACCTGCTGTTAATGTGGTCATCCAGAAAGGTCCAGTAATAGGACACAGGAAGCAGGGAACAGTTTGTGACGGTCATGACTTTGTGAGTCTCGGTGCAGTTTAACACACAGTCAAAATCTACAGTGGTGGAGGGAAAGTCGAGGTTGGGGTAGTGGACCTCTGCATGCAGGTCCACTACATCCTGCTGTGGGTGTCCCAAGTAATTTACCTCAAGATACTGAAAACCATTTCAAGAAAGAGGGAAAAAATTATGTTAGTAAGTGAACATTTATTCAAAGCCAAGGATTATCTGATAGCTTAATTAAGACATTAGTTTTAGATCATTAAATGAGTAAAAAAATAAATAAACAAAAGTAAATGTTACTTCTATCCGGCCTATTTAATTTCAATGTAAATCCAGGTGAATAAGCCACTGCTCAAAAATGCACAACTGAAAGAAGATAACAGCATGATATATCAAAAGAGGCTGTATCATAGTTACCTCATCCACATTGTGTGACACTCGATCCTTATAGAAAGCTGGATTAAAGCATACCCACAACTCAGCCTCACACTTGTCGCCTAAAACCACAGACTGGAAAAAATACACAAGACTATTATTGGAGTTATAGCACTTCAGTATATTGGGCAAATCAGTGTAAGAGCACTTCTTTCACAGAGCATGGTCTTGCACCTGGAAGAAAGAAATCATTTAATAAAATATTTATTATAATTCTGCCACGGGACCCAAGTTTATCAGAATTATCCTTCTAATCAGGATCATTCAATCACCACTACAGAAAAGTGCAATTCCTCAAATTCAAATTCGAATTGCATATTATGGATGCCCTAATTTGAACTACTATATCTGTATAGTGCACATACAGTGAAGTCCCACTACCACATACAGATATCCATGACACACAATAACAAAAACAAAATAACAACATTAATCTGGAGAAAAGCTCATCTACAAGACAGTAAGAACACAACATGTTTCCACAAAAATGTTCACAAACATTGGTGCATGGCTCTATCACAGAACAGTGAGAATCCAGGAAATCTGCTTTCCTGGAACTTAAAACAAAAACAACTAGCAAACAACAATGTGCACCTTAGTGGTGGCTGTACTGTGCTCCCCTGGGGCCTCACACAGAGAGAAAGGTTCTATGAGCGACAACTTCATGGATACAGGCAGAGAGGACACGTTCTTCAAGATCAGCTTCTCATACAGGGGCCGCACACTCTCCCCTTTGACCTGTAACACATATACAAATCCTTAATTAAATGAACCACAATAAAGGACAGGAATGAAGCTGCTGCAGTTTAATCGACAACTAGCTGTTAACTGTGAGCTAATGATGTCTTTAACAAGGTTAAACTATTGTAATTTTCAAAAATTCTGAATGTTAAAATAATCTAAATGCTTTCACTAAACTATACAGAGTTTGGAATATGCTAGACATCCTGTCACAATATCCCTAAACTAAACAACATCTATGTGGCATTTGGTTGTGAATCTCGAAATGCATTAAGGACACCTGTAAGACTGACATAGCTATCTATCAAAGTTGTAGCTTATGGATATTTAACTTTAGCCTTTAACTAGGCTTTAGATAATATTTAAAAATACATGCAACTTACAGAGCATTACAATAGAGAGCATTCAGTATATGCCTTTATTCTAGACAAGGCACTGTTTCTAATTTTTGCTCAAGACTAACCTTCTTTATGTAGAAGTTCAGCTGCTTTGAGGAAATGCTGAGCAGCGGAGCCACAAAGCGACAAGCAATGTCTACAGACATGATTTTCTCCTGATACCCTTGCTGGCCAACTATAGCGTAGCACACCAGACGTTCACGTACAACCTGCGTTGTCGAAAAGAAGCATTATTTACATGTTCTATGCTGCTTACTATGCTACATCATGTCATTTAGTGCATGCGCAAACCTTTAACTTGCAACAAACCATTTCACCTTTGGGGAGTCTGCAGAGACTGTCAGCACCATGTCAGCAGAGCCACCTGGAAAAAGTTCCAGACGAGACGGTCTGAGGCTAACCATCGACTTCTCCCTGCTGGAAGGGAGTGAAGATCCACGTCTTGCATCATCTCTCTGTTTAGGAGTGAAGATAGGGGGTAGGAAGCTTTGGTCGGGCAAGGTGCCACCTTTGCAGAGTTTTGCAGTGGGCTGTGAGGTATCGACCTTCCAGTACATCCGGTGTACTCGCTTGCCATGGTTGCAGAGCTTGAAGTGGTACTGGTATGCTTCATGACTTACAAAGTAGAATAAAGACGAAGGATAGTGTCAGTGTCGTATTATCCACATCTACATCGTGAATTAATAACTAGGAAACGCTCCATTTTAGTCTATGAAAATGGGATTTCTACCTGAAGTGGGTGCCCAGGTCAAGGCTGGGACCAAAAGGCCTGTCACTGACAATTGTAGTGCCAGTGCCAGTGGCAGACAGGAGGACAGTGAGTGGCTGACTGTCCTGTATGGAAACTTCTAACTTGCCCTCAAACGGAACTGTATCCTTCAGATGCACCACGACCTTGAGCTCCACCTGGCTCCATGGTGGCACCTCCCCCTCACTGGGCTCAATACGCCAAAAGGGCTTTCTGATGGTCTAAGGAAGCAGAAACAAAAATCTGAGTCTATTCATAGTGTGAACATCATGAGCTGAGGAAAAAACACAAAGCAGCGTAGAAGCTCCAATAGGTCGTTCCAGCACTAAATGTGATGCATGAAAATATCAAGTGGGAGCATTTTCTATAACTGTGCTGCAAAGGTTTGCTATGAATGAACTCTGAGAGATAAGAGATTAAGAGAGAACAAGAGATGAAAGTTGAAGTCTAGTCAACAGTAAAGGTTAACAGCATTTTTTGTGCATAAATGTTACACCAAACAGTGAGACTACATAATTTTATCATTAGTCTATCTAAATTGGTAAAATGTCACAATTTGGTTTAAAATGACTAGTGCAAAGGAAGCCCCTTATTCTCATTCTCAAATTTAAGCAGCAACTAATTATTTCAAGAGTTACCATAGCAGTAAAATCATTAGCTCATAAATTACATATCCAATTAGACTGATAATTGATCAATCACAGCAATTAAGAAAGTCGGACTGCTAATACGTGAACAGATCTATGGTTGGACAGATATGAAGTAAATAGTATGCGCCTGCCTGTCTAAGTCACAAATGGTGTTTTTATTTTCTTGGGTGAGTGTTTGTACCATTGGAGTGGTAAAGTGAGCTGGAATAGGCGAGTGGTTTGACAGGAGCAGGGTTTTGCCAATGTCCGTCAGAACTGGGATTTTGCCAAAGTGTAGCTGTGTGGTTTGAATGTGAACTAGTGGCCCGTGCCCAATACATGATAAGGCCACTTCCTGAAACAGAACAGAAGTAGGATTAGAGAATAAGCACCATGCCGGTATTCAGACCTACACACAACTTGCACTCCCACACATGCACTTCCACTGACCAGGGGTGGCTGGGAGCTCCCAAATACAGCAATACGTATCGTGTGATGCAGCATTCCAGGGGCCTTAGCTAGGAGACGCACAGGAAGCTCCTCGGAGCTGCCCGGATGAATCACTCCTCTGGGTGCAGAACTGCCTAAAAGCAGCGAAGAATTATCCTCATATTCCTGAAAACAGGGAAAGCAAAAAGAAAAACTAAATTATAAGTTTTAATGTCAGCATACAGATCTGGTACAAAATGTGTTTAGGTAAGTTGCTTCAGTGCATGTGTAATAACAGATTGCATTTATATAGCGCTTTTCTAGGCACCCAAAGCGCCCCCCTGAACCACGGTCGCCCACAAGTTGCCTCAGTGCATGTGTACACAAAGAATCTATCTCTGCTATATATATATATGAAGCACAGTCACTGATTATATAAGGAAAGCTTTTGTTGCCCTTTGTCTCAAAAATCCAAATCAATTCAAAGCAAAATAACACAAATAAAACTTAAACGCTTTCTTAGCAGTTACATGACACAGTTTTGTGGAACCACCTGACATAACTTTCTAAACTTAATCCCAAATAAAAAAATTTTGAGTGAAATACAAGAAACACACGCAGAGTTCCAAAATAAGAAGAGTGAGCTGTTTATTAGGCTGAGAAAACGAAATCAAATCAGACACAATGTTGTTTGTGGGTGATTGTGGCTCAAGAGTTGGGAGGTCGCCTTGTAATCGGAAGGTTGCCGGTCAAGACACTTCACCTGTTGCCTATTGGTGGTGGTCAGAGGTCTTGGTGGCTACAATGTAGCTTGCCATCACCAGTGTGTAAATTGGTGGATGACTGTATGTAGTGTAAAGCGCTTTGGGGTCCTTAGGGACTAGTAAAGTGCTATACAAATACAGGCCTTTTACCATTTGATTATATTTAGACAAAGCCAGTTCTTTTGTTTGCTCATTTCCAATCTTTATGCTCATGGCTCCACAGTGTAACTGTTTACACATTTGCCTAACAAGTGAAAGATCCCAGTTTGTTCTAAGGAAGAGACACAAATCCCTTAGCAGTTGCATCAGGAACAACATCTGATATAGAAATCTGCCAAATCAAATTTGTGCAGCTACCTGTGGTGACCCCTTGTGGCAAGCGACGAACTAAAAGTGGGTATTTCTAATTTTTACGCTAAGCTAACTTTCTCCTGGCTCCAACTTCATATTGATTGAAAAGGAAAGGTACAGTGTAAAACACTTTAGTGGCTGCCAAAACATGTAAACTCTATAATTGTTGTTGCTCTGGTGATCCATCCAACCTGATCAAGCATGCCATAGCAGGCAGGCAAATTGCTGGGGTTGGTCAACCGCACTTTCTGTTCGAAGGGTTGATTGAGGAAACACCTTTCAAAGTGTAGCACAGGAGTATCCACCAAAATCTGAGGCACAACACACCTATCAACAAAGGGGAAAAAAGCAAGTCAGACAATCAGGAGAAAAACAAGGAAAAGATGAGGAGAATAAAAGATGTGTAATTGCACTTCATCATGCCTAAACTCTATTAATCCTCCAAGTTCAAGTTCAATGGATGCAAACAAACAAAAGTGCAACAGAGACTACCGGAAGAAAAAAAGCTACATTGCTTTAGGAAAAAAGATGACAGAAGAGATTACTTAACACTCACCCTACTAATTGGGATCCTTAAGGGATGCTTGACTTGGTAATGAACATAATATGTTCCATTTAATCTCTAATGACAAATACAGCGTAAAAACTACTATACTTATAGTAAAAAGTAAATGAGAAAAATTATAGTAATGTATGTCATTTCATGGATTTTATGGGTCTCATCCACCAACCAAGACACCACAACAAAGACATTTTATTCTATTTTCCTATATCAGATGGATGGCCATTCATTCTCATTCATCATTTTTTATTACGTTTCCCTTTTCAAAGGGAAAAAGATTTTCAGTCTTAGGCTAATAGAGAATAAAGATCTGTGTAAATGGGCCCAGTATGACATTTAGATTCATTTTGCTGTGACAGAAATGACTTCAATAACTGTTTATTTGAGTACGTCTGGACATTAAGCATGTTTATGTACCTAGCATTTATAGGCAGAGTCAGAATTTCCTCCCCAACACCTTCAACATCCACCACCAGTGACAGCTGGTATGTCCTGACTGTGTTGGAGCACAGTGTGACCTGTACAAACATCGCACAGACATACAACAAGACCACAAATACGCCAATACACAGACAGGACAACAAGTGTCTAAGGTTAAAAAGAAAGGAAAGTTCATTAATGTCACCTTCAGCTTTAAAGACCCCAGTATCGACAGAGTAACCACCATGATGATGACTGCTGGCTAGAGATCTGATTATTTTCTAAACCAGCAAAATATGTCAATGAGATTTACTAATCCTTCAAGATTCCCCAGATATTTTTTATATTATCTAAATAATCTACATAATTTACATGTATATAAAAATAAAAACAGAATATTTGAGGTTTTTTCCTACTATTTCATAACATGAAAACACTGACTGCTGGAATATTTTGTCAGTGGCGGGGATGGTGTTAATAAACTGTACCTTAATGTCAACATCGGACACGCTACGCACTGAGCCTGCTGCCGGGCTGACCGTGAACTCCACAGGGCATGGATGAAGATCTCTAGCAGTATAACCTTGCCAATCTTTCAGTGACTCATCCGAAATCTGTTTGAATGAGCTAACACTAGGAGAGCCCAGCCCGTCCCCCAAGACACGCAGGATGAAGTTCACAGGTACAAAGGAAGGGTTGAAGAGCGTACAACCAACTGTTACTGGAAAACCTATGCAGGGAGATTAAAAGAAGCAAATATGAGAAAATGTGAATATATTAAGATGATGTCTGTCATTATTCTCTGGATATATGTTATAAAAACTAGAAGAGCAAAAGTGATGTACCAAAGGCTACATCCCCAAAATTAAGTTCTGAAACACTGAAGTGGATTGTGGGACAAATGACGGAACCCCTGCAAAGAAGAGACAAAGAAACCTTGAAACCTCGGGAACAATAAGATTTGAAAATATGCAGTGAGAGTGTAATAGACCCACTACTACAGCTGGGTCAGCTTTTATTTGTGCTGTGTTACATGTAAATGTCCTGGCAGAGAACTGGCTTGCTGCTTGCTAACTTTACCCAACAGTGAAGGTCAGTGGTTGAGGTTGTCCTGCTACACTTAGCAGCAACTCCTCAAAGAATGAACCCAGAATGGGACTGCAGAACGATACTTCCACTATCTGGCAGGTGCCAGAGGGAACAACACCTTCCTCGGGATTGAAGGAGAAACAGCGGCCAAAAGTGGTGTCAGGACTTGACCACCTGAAAGGGGCATCAATTGGCCCTTTGTTTGACAACTGCACCTGAAGAATGAATTCTTGTATGAGAACAAATACCCAATATTGATCATCTAAATACAAAATGTGTTTCATGGAGTAGATGAATTGATATAAGGTGGTAGAGTCTTTCAGCATTACATTTGTGCATTAAAACTGTCAAAAGAAAAACTTTTGATTTTGTTTTTATTTTATTTTACAGCTTTGTTAACAATATATGCTGTTTTGTTATCTTGTGGATAAGAACTATAACCTTGCAGTGCATCCACCAAGGCTGAATTCAACTCACACAAAGTTGTAGCTCAAGCATTCTACATTAGAGCCATACTGGGAATAACATAACGTGTTCACACTGGCTTGGTTTTTCTTACCTCTTGGCGAAATCTTTCACCTATGAATAAATCTTTTAAGTTCATCCCATCATAGTTAAGCACAAGTTGAGGGCCCGTGCCTTTGCCCTTGACTGTGAGGGGTAACGGTGATTCACATCCTAAGATGACAAACAGCCATGATGAAAGAGTTACAATAGAACTAAAGACAGAGAAAGGAAAATTGTAGGGCCACAGGAAAGAAAACATCACACAGATTTTATGCATGTGACGGTGAAGTTTAAAAGTTGCCTCTGTGTTTCTGTGATTTTGCTCTATTTTTTAACAATGTAAACATGACTAAAATGGACAAAAAGTACTGATTAAACTGATAACATTATGAATTATTATCTTTTGCTGCTGTATGTGTGTGTGTTTGAGAAACCGGAGTAAACCTGTGACATCGCAGTATATGGTTTGTTGATAAAGTCTGGCCTCCTCAGGCTTGAAGATGATGGTGAACTTCGCTGTGGTGCTGGGCCATATTTCCCCCTCCTGAAACACGTAAAGACAACAATAATTATTTTAGTGAATCAAAATGCAAACATTACAAAAACGTAAGAAGAAGAAAACGACTGATTTTTTGGTCAGGCTTTACTCTACACATACACACACACACACACGCAGGTGACCTCCCTAACTCTGTGCTGTCTATCTCTTTGTCCAGGGAATGGGGCTGAGTTGGGGACAGAAGACAGAGCAGCTCATACTTTCTAAAGGTCTCTGGACAGAAAGGCCCTAATCTGTGGTTCTAATGTCACAGAAGAATCAGACAGACGTTATATGCAAACAGTCTTGATCACAAAGTCTGTGTGACAGTTTTAACATCAGATCTGATCAACCTTTTCAGAATTCTGTTCTCACAGCAATAATACAGCTCTGAGGGTAGAGCATGGTGCAAGAAATGATTCACGGAAACATCAACAAATTTCAAGTGCTGTTGCTCCTGTTCCTTCTCCCCACTTAAAACTATTACATTATGCAGACATACTATAGGAGGCATTGTTGCCTCTAGAGTTGATGGAAAAGAAACAATGGGCAATGTAATGACATTTAAGTATTCAACTAATCAGTCTGGCAAGAGGAAAATCATGTGAACACACGACAAGACAATGAAACACAAACACACCGGAGGCTCCACAGTTATACAGTGTGAAAGGGCCAAGAGGTAGTCGTTTGCATCCTGACTTCTGTGTTCCTGTGGGGCTCTGGACTGCAGCGGGAGGTAATGGATCCCTGCAGGGTCAGACTTAAGCAACTGTCCTAGCTCGACTTCTTCCTTCTGCTGGAGCACTGAGCCCTCCCTAGAGACAAGTAGGGAGAGACAGTGAAAAGTATAACAAATAGCAAATGAGGAGGGTCAGAGAGAAAAAGAGGCCAGTAGAAGGACAAAGATCTACACGACAGAAAGAATGTGATGGGTACCTGAGCTCATTTCTGGCAACACATGCTCTAATAAATACATTTTGTGCTCATGCATAAATACCTCAGTAAGCTCAGGTCCTCTTCTTGTTGGCTGGGCCACACAGTCCAGCAGTACTGAAGAGGGATGCTACTGTGGTTGGTGAGGGACACTGTGCGTGTACTGATCAGGGAGACATAAGTATTCTCCATCCAGATGGAGTCAGGTTCAAGGTGGATGTTCAGTTCCTCACAAGACCCATGCAGGCTAATGTACACATCTTCACCTGAGTAGAAGATATCATGGTGCTTATGACCAAGTAACTGGTTACCACAGGGTAACATAAGTGGTGGAGAATAGGTATCAAGAGACCTTTTTTGTCTATTTTTGTTTTCATTAGTCATTTGTAAAAATATGGAGGAATACTGTCGGGATTTAAGTGAAATTTAACAGGGTTACTCTTGTCTAATTGAAAGACAACAGGAGATTCCTAAATACCAGATTCTGGCAGTATACCAAAGTCACTAAGATGTAACATGTACTATGAGAGGAAATCAGGGAGAAGAGAAAACAACCCCTCTGATCTAGCCATACCAAGCAGGAAATGTGATATAATACAGCCATTATGAGCTGAATTTTCATTCCCTAAAGACTGGCTATATTCTCTTTCATCACCTACAGTATGTCACCTTTACTTCACTGGCCCCCTAACCAACAAACACATACGCACCGCTCTCGCAAGCCCCTTATCAGTGTGTATTTATCTGTTACATCTTGAAGAGTCTTCAACACAAGTCTCATTGGTGTCACAGTTTTGTTTTCTCACCAGTATGGTAGTGCAGCAACAGATCCTGCCTGTGGTTTCCTGTGTTCATTGGGTGGAAAACCACAGTCACCTGCATACTCTCGCCAACATCAAGTGCCCCAAACTCAGGTGTCACTGAAAAAGGCCTGCAATAATAGGTTACTGTTTTAGAAACTGACAGAGGAAAAGCAAACTTTTAACTAGACCCAACAATAAGTACTGTAAAGTCTAGTTAAAGGTATACCCAAGACTCCATTGTGTAATTTTTGATAAGTAGGTAAAAAATGTTTTCTGTTCACTTATGATTCTGAATTTTTTTCTTAAATGTATTTAACAGTTTTCACAAGCTGAACTTTAAAAATAACTATTCACTGGGTACAAGAATGACTGTTTTACTCTCACCTCTCTGTGTGGAGCCTGAATTTGGCTTTGCTGTTTCCTACATTACAAACAAGTTGAGTCTTCTCAGTTGAAGCTTTCACAGGACACACGGGCAAGTCAAGCTTGTCTCGAAAGTCAAGAATGGCACGTGGCCCAATGGCCCGGATTGGAATCTCAAACTTTTCCCTCTCTGTCACACAAACCAGTCTATGGTGGTAGTCCTGTGTAGACAAGGAGAAAAGCCTGTTGCAACCACACAAACTCTATAAACTCAATATACTTTATTATATCAGTTGTTAAATAATTTTGTGCCACTGAATTTGGGCATACCAGCAGTTCAATTTTATCCAGTTTGATTCTTACACTGAATTTTTATAGCATCAATTCACAACAACAGTCACCTCAAGGCAGCAAAGACCCTACAGTAATATAGAGAAATCCCCATCAGCAAGCACTTTGTGACAGTGGGGAGGAAAAATTCCCTTCTAACAGGAAGAAACCACAGACATAATGAAGCTCAGGAAGTGGCAGCCATCTGACGCTGCAGGTTTGGGGTGAGCGAAACAAGCTGTTTATTCCATTAGCTGCTCAGTTATTCAAATGTAAATAACAAACTAACCAAAAATATCATACTTGAGTCCTAACCCTTAAAACAATAAAAAAACGATTCTTTCCTTAATAAACATGAACCAATAATTAAAAAAACATTTTTTAAATTATATATGTGACAAAATCAGAAGGTTATTTGTTGAAATAATTAAACATTAAGGAAAATGTATACAAATCAAGTATATTCTCTTGATTAATTTCATATTGTATTTACGTACCAAAATTACACAGAAAATTTACGTGTAATTAATTTAGTTAAATTCAACATTTAGGACAATTTTTTTTTAGTGGATTCTGATTCTAACTGAGACTTCATGAAACATTTATGCAGAAAGAGTGGTAAAGGCTATACAAGATCATATGAGATTATCCTCATCCTATATGTGGTTATTGTGACTTTGTGTTTTGTTCTCTCAGTCTAGGCTTCTTTGTTTTTGTGCTGCAAAGTCCAATCAAATGCAAACGTCTCTTGTACCTTGTTTTCGTGTGGGGTGAAGAAGACTGTGAAAGTGGCAGACATTCCTGGTGCAACATTGCTGCGTGCATCACTTGAAGGCAAAACACTGAAATACACGGAGTTCTGCTGCTCCAGCTTCACTTGCCGTGAAACCTGAACAAAAAAATAAACATAAACTGTAGATAAGTGCATAAACCCAGCACAGCAAGAAGGACAAAGGTAGTGATTATTAATCATTGCTTGAAAACGGTATCTTATCATGGTATCTTATTCAGATTTCCTCCAGTCAGCAATGACCTTTTCTTCACACTCCCCACATTTTCTCTTTTTCAAATAGTCATGCTGCGGCGGTGTTGTTTCACAAATATTTCTGATTCAAATATAGGCTTGACAGTCATGCTGATTTCAAAATTATTTGATCTTCATTACTCTTATTGATTAATATACCTTGTCATTGTTGAGAAGCAGCAATGGTAACTTGTAGGTCTGTCCAGGAGAGAAATTCTGGAAGACCAACTCAGAAGGGTAGGGCTGAAAAAGCGGCTGATCTATATCTGGAAAAGAACCCTAGCCAAACACACATACAGAGACAATTCTTTAGATTTCAAATTCACCTCATACTTTGCACTAAATACGTATTGAACAGTGCATTTGCTTTGCTGCTTTGTGAGCACAAACACATGATAATATTTGTAAATATTTAAACAAGCTTTTTATTCATATTGATGTAATGATCAGAAAAGAAAACATGTTTTTCCTAATTAACAGTGAAAAGATGGACACACAGTATGATGCCAATAATATTAATTATCTCTTTTTTATGCAGTCCTAGCTTTTGTGCAGATGCAATTTTAAAATATACAATCAATTATGGGGAGAAAATATAATGTCGCGACAACTCTACAAATGATGAGTGTGAAAAATCAACAGACTGGTGATCAGGCAAATGTGCTGTGATTGAGTCAAATTCCTGATTATTTCAACCTCGGCCTTTCTACAGTTCTTCACCTGAAGGGTCTGAGCTGTTTCTGCAGCACAAGAGTCTCTACATATTGCTAGGCAATAGGCTAGGCAGGAGTAAATGATATCAAAGAAAATATTTAAAAATAAGAACTCCCTTTCAATTTGCACCTTTTACGGTAGACTGTTGCCACTGTTATTGTTGGTTCCCAGTTAATGTTATACTGTATCACTGTGTGTAATAGGAAGAAAGTTTTTAAACTAGTGTGATATCACAGAATTATAGCTGGCATTTACTTTGTGATGTGGAGCGGCGCTCAGGTCAAGCAACTCCAGGATGCGAGGTGGGTGCACCTCAGCTGTGTTACTCAGGCGCTCCTCTGTGGACTGCAACATCTCCTGGGAGAAAACTGATGGAGTCACCTGCAAACACACAGCAACACAGGCCTATTTACGGTCTCCTAATCAGCAGTAATGAGGCGCTGAGCTGTAGGCTATTGCTCTTGAAACAGCTCAGCTTACAGCTCTAATGCTTGCATATACATAAACTCAAATAATGTTCATTTTGTGCATCATTTTTTGGGTATTGTATTTTCTACATAATCCTCTGTCATTGGTGCACCTAAAGCAAAAAAACAACTAATTGCACTTAGTCTCTCTGAAGGAAAATGATTTTAGCTTAACTCTAAATCTAAATGAATAACATAACTGCAAAACTGCTTATGCAATATTTATGCTTTTATCATTAATAATTATAATAATTATTATTCATTTTATTATGCAGTTAGAGAGATAAATGCCACAAGATTGTAAAAACGAGCATCTGCAGCAGATAGAATATTTTTTACAATTTGATTTGATTATCCGTCATTACCTATCTTATATTTCTGAACATGTTATTTTCCATATCTAATGAGGGAGCTTTTATTTTGGAAATCTGACTATTTAAAATCTTGATGGATTCCAATATCTAAACGGAAACAAAGCAAACTGGTGGCTTCTCGTAACAAACTAAATCTTTTAGTTTCAAAATATCACAGATTGAAGTCTTTATAAAATCTAAAGACTATCTGGATGCACTTATTTTGAAAATATTAAATATTTTAGAGCATGAGATGAAATGACAACTAATGCAGAGTAGAAAATGTTAATCCCTCCACTGCATCCCTGAACATTGTACCTAGTTTCTGTCAGGTGTGTAACAGCGCAGCTCACACTGATGATGAGCCTAATTTTTTCTTTTTAACAATCTTACCAAATAAGTAAGCAAGTATGGACATCAATATTCCACATTCTGACCTGAGAAAATTGTAAGTGAAGTGGAAGAGAGCTAAAATGGTTAGGCTGAGGTCAATGCAACAAAACACTGTAGTCATGTAATTCATTTTGAGAATTACATGAGAAGCCAAAGTGATTATTAGGACAACTCATCATTTTAAGCATTATTTAAAAAAGAATGGGACAGTGTGCAAGAAGTAGGTCACAAGAAAACAGAATGCTGTTTATTTGTCAGAAAATCCCACTTCTGACATCTGCTGTAACATCTTCATTTCCTTGTCACCTGAAAGCTGTCATATGGCTATATTTCACAACATAACTTGCAAGCAGCTTCAAAATTACAGAGGTAAAAGGGAAAAAATGCAAGTTAGAACCTCACCCTCCTTGTTTTCCCCTCCTTCACACGCTTATTGTTGCATAGCAGGGACGCCTTTTTCTTCACCTGAGTGACGCTCATTCTGAATATGTTGTATGGCAAAATCACCTGCAAGAAAGGAAACAGAAGAACACAAGAGAACACATGGAGTCATAAACTAGACATCCATTTTTTATGTTTCAGTTATCATATCAGGTTCAGAAGTAGCATTAGGGTGTGTCTTTAACAACTGAAATCTATATGCTGTATTATTATTATTATTAATCCTTTATTTATCCAGGTAAAAAATCTCATTGAGATTAAAAATCTCATTTCCAAGAGAGACCTGGCAAACAGTGGAGATGGTATACACTGAAAAAAAGGGACTGGCCATCTCTTGGATTTATGTAAGCATCTTGCATGTATTTAACACAATTGCCTCATGTTTTAAAGATAAATGTTACTATATAGTGTAAAAACTACATGATATGCAGAAAGGGTGTATTAAATTGTTCATATCATGTTCAGGTGAAGTAAGTCAATAACTGTTAAATCTCGTGAAACCACGCGTGATTTCATCTCGCGGGCTTTGGATCGTGGTTTAAAAAAGGCATCCATCTCAGTCAAGTCGAGCAGCCAACTCTACGTTTTTGGTATGTCTTGATTTTTTGAATTAATATTTACCATATTTCAGCCAAATGTAGTTAACGTCTAGAGTGTCGCCATGTAACATGCTAAAAAAAAGAGCCGTTAGCTTATTTGCTGTTTTATCTGTTGTCAAAGAATTGGCGCTTTTTCATTTGAATTTGTCTTTGGCACAAGAGCCGTAATATCACATTAAACCTAATTACGAGGCGCTCATAACATAATTTGGTTTTCTGTGTGAATAGATTTGCCAACTGACTCTTCAGTTACATTGTGTATTTACTGCACCGTGGTGTTAGTGAGATTTTGGACATTGAACAGCTTTAGCTAATATCATCAGCGGCATTATGCTAGCTTACATCCATACCCCTCCTGCCCTCACCTGCTGTCCTTTTGTTTTTGTTTTTGCTGCACATTGAGAGACGACCTCTATTCTGCATTTCACCAGGGGATGGATTGTGGGTTCAAGGTGTTATGGTAATGTTATGCATTAGGCCAGTAAAAGATTTTTATGCTGCATCCATTGAAACAGTCATTATTACCTGTGAGTACTGATTCCACTAAAATGATGCCATAATTTTTGTCATGCATTTACTGGCCCACTAAGAAAATTTTTTCTTTTTTAAAAAATGTATGTTCTGGAAACTATCCATCCATAAAGTTGATGTCAAACAGGAACTTTTGATATTGCTTTGTAGATGCTGGTGTTGCATGTTGACTGGTTTAAAAAGTCAAGAGTTTTTGTCTGGGATCATTTTCTTCTGTGCTACTGAAAAGTTCACAAATCTCTGTTTTCTTTCTTATAATACTTTAGAATGACATTAATGCTCAAAGGGAGTCTCATCAAAGTGCTCCGCATCTGTGTGAAAGACAATTGCAACATCTTGGTGCAGGAGTTCATGGTGAGTGTTTTATGAGTAGATTGTGGCTTTGCAACTTTTAAAAATGCATTTAGTTATCCACTTGATTCTCATTGGACTGGTTAGGACCAGTAGTCCTCTTTAATAATTTGAAGTTCACATGAGGCCTGGTAGTGAACTCGGCCGCCCCCCCTTGAGGCCCCACCCCCCTATATTAGGGGTCACATCAGTGTGAAAAAACTTTAAATTTGTCATTCTAGTGAACAAAGGAAAATCCCACCAATATTTACATTAGCTTTTGTTTGGAAAAAAAAAAAAAAAGACCAACAGCTAACCAAATTGTGGGGCTGAAAGTCTAAATTCTAACATCTTCTGAGTGACATAACCTGGATTTCTGATGGGCCGGTGTCTTTCTAACAAAAACTAATGTAAAGCATTTGAAATTATTATGTTTTTCACTCTGTCTTAGAAACTCTGTTAGACCATGAATGGCAGCATGGCAGGCCACTCTTTGGCTATAGTTATTTACTATGTTGCTTTGATTGGTTTAAATTTCTCTAACCTTAGAACTGGTAGATTCAAAAGAGATGAGTTTAAAAAGGAATCTTAAAGCAGTGTTTTGTGTTTAACCAGGACTTGACTGAGGCCACTGCACAGATTGAGAAAACCACAATGAACATCTGTCTCCAGAGATGCACCAGGCAATGACTTTTCTGATGTTGGCATCATCATCGAAGGTATAGTAGTTCTTCAAGATCTGGATAACGTGACCTTTGCAGTAGCCATGCTGTTTGGACCTTTTTTATTCCTTCAATATGAGTTACCCATCACAGCTCTGCTACACTTTTGAGGTGATTCAAAGGGTGGTAATGGAGTTGGATGCAACTCGGCTCTCAAGAAAAGCTCACAACTAAGACAAAACTGCTCCTGCAAGGAAAGCTCACTGTTATGCATGCAAGCTGATCAGCTCTAGGTGAGAGGACATTTAAATCTCACACTTGTTCTGCTGCATTTTTGAAGCTCAATTCCAGGAACAGATCGCAGGGTTCATTTTTATATACTCTGCAACTGCCATGAGGACGAGCTGTTTTTTTGTTGTTGTTTGTTTTTCCTTTTACTCTGTACAAGTTCTCTGTTTGGCAGCATTTTTAAATTTCTCTTTGTATTGTTTCTTTCTTTTACTAGTGAAGAGATGTAGCGTGAACAGTTATGCAGTCTAAATATCCCATATGGGTCGTGTGAAATGGTATTTTCAGTTTCATTCAGTTGAAGTAAAGAACGTTGAATATTTCTAAGTGTGCTGTTTTGAACCAATATGTCACAGTATGATTAGTGCTGTAATTTTTGACAGTCACTGTATCAATGTTATTTTTGCGTCTCTTGAATAAAGGTTTTGACCTGCGAGTGCTAATTTCTTTAGTTATTGGGGTAAAATGGGTAATGTTGATAGGAAGGTGTTTGCCAATTCAGTAACCTAATTTAATGTTAATGGAAACTAACATTACCTCAAATTGTTTAGTTATAATTGTTGTTTAACTGAATCTTGACGTCAGAGGCCTTAAATAGAATGTTTTGTATTGTTCTTTCCCAAGATGGTTACCT
Organism: Diplotaxodon limnothrissa; assembly: GCF_057381915.1. Lineage (NCBI taxonomy): Eukaryota > Metazoa > Chordata > Actinopteri > Cichliformes > Cichlidae > Diplotaxodon > Diplotaxodon limnothrissa. Next base: position 15,390,884 of record NC_140611.1, read on the forward strand.
GTAACATTTTTCAAAAGAAACAGTCTAATTTCTTTGCTGTGATTGATTCCAGAGAACACGGAAGAACTGACATTATTTAACTGTTGATTTATATAGATTTAGTAGAGGAGTAATGTCAGTTTAATTCTTTACCTACTGTCAATGCAGTGAAATTAGACATGTTGTTTTGAAAGGTTACTGGTGGATGCCAGCAACCATCTTGGAAGAGAACAATATAATCTGTTATAAGGCCTCCATTTGAAAATTGTGTATTTGATACTAGAATATAATAGCAAAATGTAATTTGAAGATAACATGTAGTATTTAAGTGACCAAGTAGTATTGGGTAAAAGTTATTGAATGGTGTTGGAATAAAGTGAGAAAATTGTGAAGGATTAAAATATTCCAAGAGCTCAAATTACTTCATCAAAACATGTTTAAGTCACATTTTATCAACACAAATTGCACAGGTTTATTGAACATGAATAAATTGTGTTAATTTAACTCAATTGTTTAAGTTGCTGCCAAAGCAAAACATCTGTGTGCAACAAATGTCCACCATTGAATTAAGTAAATCCAACAACATATTTTTTTCAGTGTACCATGTCCACTTCAGTTTATGTCATACATACTTATGGTACAGTAATTTGAAGATTTAGATTCAATTTCAGAAATCAAGTGCTTTCTCAGCATGGCCTCATGACTGTTTAATGAAATATGGGTTTTTTGAATCAGTAAAAGGAAATTTGTCGTTGATGTGACCGTAGAAACATTTGAGTAACCAAAAAGAAGAAAAAAATGGGATGTATATATATATATATATATATATATATATATATATATATATATATATATATATATATATATATATAGAGAGAGAGAGAGAGAGAGAGAGAGAGAGAGAGAGAGAGAGAGCGAGACCACGACATCACATTTATTCAGAAGTCGTTGTGTTAGCTGGTAAGTTTAAGAAACCCCTAGACGGAGTGCAGTGCTCCGTGTGAATAAGAAAATTTTGGAGCACTGACGAAGAAGAGGAGCATAAACAGTCTCTAAAGCCTAGCTGTTTTATTCATGTTTGCATTGTTTTTATGTTAACAGTTGTAGGCTACTGTTCGCTGAGCTTTGCACTTCATTATATTCTCACTCTCTTAAGCACTTCACAATACCGTGGATCCCGTAGTTGTACATACAGTATAGGCTGTAAGAACTCTATGCGTTCACTTTAACGTTAATAATGGATCGTTTAACAGACTGCACAAACAAGCATCTTAATAAGAACTCACCGTTGTGTCGAAGAACTTTTTACCTTACATCAAGCCCTCTGTCAGCCAGTTACCAGCGCGCAAGTCAATGTTGTCTTGGTTCGTTGTCGTGGCAACACACTCATCAACGTCTCAGTATAGGGTCTGCTGATTGGCTCGAGCTGTGACAGACAAAAAGAAGGCTTTCTCATACATGGTTGTTTTTGAATACAACAACTATCACGTAAGTTTGTAAAAGCAAGTAAAATGACTAATTGATTAAAAAGTGATTATATTTAATTGTTGTTATTCAGCATTATTATGAGCTTTATTTATATGTTACTCAAAGTCTCCATAGTTGTAAAGTTTTTGAATTAGTCACAGTGCATATATATGTTTTCACTTTCTCTTTCCAGGAAGGGAGAAAAGCATATAACTAAGAAAAAACTGACAAAAATGATCAAACACCAGAGTTTTGCAAGTACCTCACAACTAATATTCTAACTTTGTTTGTTGGTTCTGATAGTTGGATTTGCTTAAAAGTACTAAGATGGTAAAAAGTCCGTTTTTACAGCAAACAAAACAGTTGTAAGTAAATGTAAGTAGTTTGTAAGTAATAGTTCCTAAATTATTACGATTATTACTTAATGCTTACTCCCACAGTCCAAAGACATGCAGTTAGTGGGGATAGGATAATTGACAGGCACGTGCAGAGGGGGGGTGGAAGGGGCTTGAGCACCCGCCCCTTTCCTGATGGGTGCCCAAAGTGCCCTTTTGTTGAGGCAATTGTTTTTTTATATGTGTGTGTGCGTGCGGAGTCCTGTCTGTGCCCCTCAACAATAATATTTAACTATTAATCACAGTTTTGCTAAATAAAAGGATCTGGCTTGTATTAGTCACATGATCACATTTAACCAATGATCGCCCTTGACGGCAGAACGCGCTGGTTACGAGCCGGGAACGAGCTCACAAAGAGCACGCGCATTTTTTGTGGTCCGGAGCTGTAGGAGAAACACAAGTTAACTCAGAGACACAGACTGATGCGACAAAACCAGTAAGTAGGTGTACAGCGTACACTGTAGTGTGTAGCACACAGGAGTATTAGCTTATTACGTACACGTTGGTAAGCTGTCTTGTTGCAACTGACGAACTGAAACAAACGAGCGTGCTGTGTGTGCAACAGCGCGACAAACATTACCTGTCCTTTTATTAACTGCACAAGTAGTGCTGGTCATAGCTGCTGGCTTCCTGTGTAAGGCTGTCATGGGTCTGTAGCTCTGTCACCGTTTTAGGGAACATATTTAGTTTTAAAGTATTTAGAACATATTTTAAAGTAAGTTTCCGGGCTTTTCCTGCCTTTCTGGAGGGATATTTCACTAAAAAACGATCTAATATGCATGTCCACATAATAATGATTATAATTATAATATTTAAAAAAAACACGCTGTATTTTAAAGAACATACATTAAGAAACAGATTATATTAGATTTATTTTTTAAATAAAACAAAATGCTGATTTTACAGCAGCAAAATTATTGTATCTCTACAGTTTAAAAATGTAATAAGCTTTGCCCCTGCACAGAGTGGATAGTGAAACAAATGGAATCATCATAAATACATTATTTCATATTTATTACTTTTTTCCCCTCATTGCTTTATTATTGTAGCTCTAGTAATAAATAATAAGGGAAGGATTCTGGATCAGCACCATGATGGAAACTTGTGCCCACAGTATATACAGTATTCTGAAGAAGGTCTAAAATGTCACTGTGTGTGCATGTGTGTGTTTTATGTATATGGATTTTTAAATTATTACTCATGATATATCATTGTCCAGACATGGCTGGTAAGGACATGAGGAGGAAACAGTAGGAGCTGTGTGAGGCTACTAAAGGTAGTGGATCCCTCAGCAGCTGGATTAGAAAGAGCACAGGTAACATTAACACATGTACCAGTTGTTGGAGAGGTATTCCAGTATAAACAAAAATAATAAGCACAACTGAAATGTTTTGCTTCTATAACATTTTTCTGTCATCATTTTATTATAGATTAAGTGTAAGAGTTGTTAAGTGTGGATAATTAAATAATGGTTTATTGCAATAGCAAGTTGTGCCTTGTTCTCAGATGGACAGCAAGTGGAGAGTGA